>NC_139969.1:34170964-35543464 GCF_963993115.1 Abramis brama | reverse complement strand
CCTTCATTTTCATCCATAAAACACTGTCCCCCAGTTTAAACTCTCCACATTTGTTCAGAAAATATGTCATAGATTCTTTCCATTCCCCTTTTTCTTCTTCATCTAAATATTTTCTCACCACTTTGATTCTCATACTTTTCTTCTTTAATTGCACATCCGCTAACCCCATCCCTCCTTTATCTAAGTGTCCAATCAGAGTGTTATAAGCAACTCTTGGGGTTTTTTTCTCCCATACAAATTCTGTAACACATCTTTTCAGCCTCATTTCTACCCACTTTGGTATTGCACTCACAGATAAAACATACCATAATTTAGACAACATTAATGTGTTTACTACTATAATTTTCCCTTTCAAACTTAGAGCCCTTCCTCTCCAAAAAATTAATTTCTTCTCCATTTCTCCCACCAACATTTCCAACATTCTTTCTCTTGCCCCTTTCTCATCTTTCCCTAAAGTCACTCCCAGAATTTTGGTCTCCTGTACCTCTAAAAAATTAAAAAGCCCACCTAAATTTGGTACCCTACCAAAACTCATATACACCGTCTTTTCTTCATTCACTTTTGCACCTGTACCTTTACCATACTTCTCTACTTTCTTCATTACCTCTTTTACACTTTCCAAATCTTTTAATATCAACGTAGTATCATCAGCATATTGGAATATCTTTTTTTCCTCCTTTCCCTCTTCTATTCTAATACCTTTTATATTTTGGGCCTTTTTTATCATCAACCCTAATGGTTCTGCTACTAAGGTATAAAGTTGAGATGAAAGTGGACATCCTTGCCTAATAGATCTAGTGATTTTAAAAGGTTCCGTTAAAAAGCCATTGCACTTAACTTTTGTCATTGCGTTATTATACAAAATTTTCACCCAATTGTTAAAATTTTTCCCAAACCCATAACGTTCTAAAACTGCAAATAAAAAACTATGTTCAACTCTATCAAAAGCCTTTTCGAAATCCAGATTGATTACATATCCACTCCTCTTTTTTTCATTTAAACAGCTTATCACGTCTCTTATCCCACTCGTTATATCTGCAATATCCCTCCCCTTTACACCATACGCTTGGTTGGTAGTTACAATTAAAGGTAAAACATTGTTTAGTCTATTTGCCAAAATCTTAGCTAGTATCTTCATATCCGTATTCAACATTGTTATTGGTCTAAAATTATTTAAACTATTTTTATTTCCTTTTCTTTTATAAATCAGTTTCATCAATCCCATACTCATTCTCTGATCTACTTCCTGTTTCTCAAAAATCTCCTGATATACTTCCTTTAAAATCTCACTTATTTCTTCCTTGAAAACTTTATAAAACTCATTTACTAAACCATCCATCCCCGGGCTTTTCTTCCCTTTTAACATATTTATGGCTTGTACAATTTCCTCCTTACTAATTTCTTTATCACAATTTTCCTTATCCTCCTTACTTACTTTAGCTGTAGTATACTCTAACAATTCATCTTTCTCTTTTTCATCTATTCCTTTGGTTCCAAAAAGTTCTTCATAATATTTTTTAATTTCTTTTAAAATTTCATTCATATCCGTCACTTCTTCCCCCTTTCTATTATTTAATACTTTTATTGTCTCTGTCCTTCCTTTCCTCTTTTCCAAACCAAAGAAAAATTTTGTACATTTTTCCCCTTCGATTGTATATTTTGCCTTGCTTCTTAATATTGCTCCTTTACATTTTCCTACCTCAATCTTTTTAAGTTCTTCCTCTAACAATATTATCTTTTCTATCTGTATTTCACTCCTATTAGTCTCTTCCCTAATATTTTTCCTTATTTCAATTTCTTTTGCCCTTTTTGCTCTCTGTACCCTTTTACTATAATATATAGAGTACTTTTTTATTTCATACTTAACATTTTGCCACCATATCCTTTTATCTTCTAAATACATCCCATCTTCTTTCTCTCTTCCCAATAATTCTTCAATTCCCCTTCTATAATTTTCATTTCCCAAGATTTCTGAATTTAAAATCCACACACCAGGCCCTCTTTTTTCTTTGTGAAAATCAATTTTCCATTTAAGCATTTTATGATCACTCAACCCTGTTTCATTATAATAAATATCTTCTAAATAACATTCCATGTCTCTTAAACTCAAAATAAAATCAATTCTTGTCTGGCACATGAAGTTCCCCACTAGCTGTCTTCTAGAATATTCTCTTCTTTTTTCATTCTTTTCCCTCCACACATCAATTAGATCTCTCTCCTCCATTATTTCTTTCAATACTTTTCTCCCTACATCTGTTTTAAAAACCATTCCATCTGCCATATCTATTTTACTAAAAACAGTATTAAAATCACCAACAAAAATTACATTTTTCCATTTCTCTGTCACAACTCTTAATTGTTCAAAAAATTCTTTTTTTTCTTTCTCTTGCCAAGGTGCATGAACATTCATTAACACAAATTCTTTATCATCCTGCCTTAATTTAATTCCATTACATTTACCTTGTTTATCATTATAAACTTCATTTGCATTAATTTCTACATTTTCTCTTATTAGAATAGCTACTCCCCTTCCCAACCTTCCATCTCCATTATTATAGAACAATTGCCCCTTCCATTTCTGTTTCATCTCATCCATTACTTCTTCTTTCCAGTTCGTTTCTTGTAATACAATAATATCTTGCTTTTTACATATTTCATTTACCATTTCAAATTTCCCTTTACTTATTAAACCCCTTGCATTCAAACTCACTAAATTTAAAACCATACCAATAAAAAATAAATAACTACACACAATCATCATTAGTCTTTCTCAAGTTCTTGTTCCCGTATTATTCCCATCTTAATTTTGTCAGATTCAGTCATTCTTTTTTTCCTTGCTACATCTAAATTTGGCTTTACCTTCAAGGGACTTCTTCTTGGTAATCCACACTTTTCTCTTTCTCTCCTTTTCTCCTGTTGTTCCCAGGGCATTGTCCCAGTATTGTCCTTTTCCATTTTCCCATCACCTTTACTTCCTTTTTTTGTGGCCCCTAATTCCATGTCCACCATTTCAGTCTCTTCTTTTTCCATTCTTTCCTCTTCTTCCTCCTCCTCCTCTTCCTCTTTCTCCTCTTCTTCCTCCTGTTGATTCTTTTCCTCCAGTTGTTTATTTTTGCCACTCTCTGTTGTCTCCTGTTGCATATTATTCTCAGTCATATTTTCTGCAGTCTCGCCATGCTTCTGCCTGCCAATCCATTGTTGCTCCTCTGTTACCTCTTCATTATCCCCCATCCAGCATTCACATTTAACCAGGGGTTTATCACATTCTGGACATTTCACCGCTGTACAATCTCTAGCAAAGTGCCCTTGTTCCTCGCACTTGAAGCACTTAAACTCGGGACAGTCCTTGACTATGTGCTCAGGACTTAAACACAGTCTACAAGTCTTCACTTGTTTACTGTGAATTATCCTGAAGTGTTGCAAGCCCTCCGCTGTCTCGAATCTCGTGCTGTACGGCAATGATGTTACCTCCTTTGGGAACTTGACTTTGAGGTATCTCGTTCCATCCTCTATGTCCGTTCCTGGATAAAACCTCCGTTTTATCTGCGTTACAGGTGTCACTCCCCATCCTTGCAACTTCTCAATTATATCTTCGTCGTCCAGATAAACCGGCAGATGCATGAACGATACTACGTTCTCCCGTTCCTGTAGTTTCCGAACTTCACATGTCTGTCCTTTAATTTGTAGTCCATTCAAAAGTACATCACAGTCCTCCTCCTTTTCAAAAGTCACTTCATATTGCTTGTTCAGCTTTGGTCTTACCGCCAGTATTTTCCCCACTCCTATTTTGTCCTTAATAGCTCTTATAATGTCCTCCGCTCCCCCATTTTGTACTTTTCCAACATCAATCGTTGCTGTGGCTTCCTTTGCATAAATCCTTTTGGTTATTCTCTCCGTACTTTCCATCTTATCTCGTTGTGTTACTTCATTTCCTTGGTCATTTGCCCTTACTTGTTCCACCTCCTTTGCTTTGTCAATGCCGTGTTGTCCGTCCATTCTACTCATTACGCACACTCCAGACAGCACAAGGCTGCTGGTTTGTGGTTTAAAAAAACAAAAAAAACAATGAAAACTACTATTTCTTTTTTCAAACAAAATTTGTACAAAAACAGGTTTCTCTCCACACTGCCACACTAACACTTCCTGGATCGTACCAATACTGAGATCGGGCGTTCTCAAAGTGGTATGGCCGTAAGCGAAATCTGCTGCCGAAAACGGGCTATTTAAAAGGTTAGATCATTAGTGAAGTAAACTAAAAAGCTTACAGCACCTGGTATTCCCAGGCAGTCACCCATCCAAGTACTAACCAGGCCCGACTCTGCTTAGCTTCCGAGATCAGACGAGATCGGGCGTTCTCAAAGTGGTATGGCCGTAAGCGAAATCTGCTGCCGAAAACGGGCTATTTAAAAGGTTAGATCATTAGTGAAGTAAACTAAAAAGCTTACAGCACCTGGTATACCCAGGCGGTCTCCCATCCAAGTACTAACCAGGCCCGACTCTGCTTAGCTTCCGAGATCAGACGTTCTCAAAGTGGTATGGCCGTAAGCGAAATCTGCTGCCGAAAACGGGCTATTTAAAAGGTTAGATCATTAGTGAAGTAAACTAAAAAGCTTACAGCACCTGGTATTCCCAGGCGGTCTCCCATCCAAGTACTAACCAGGCCCGACTCTGCTTAGCTTCCGAGATCAGACGAGATCGGGCGTTCTCAAAGTGGTATGGCCGTAAGCGAAATCTGCTGCCGAAAACGGGCTTTTTGAAGAAATTCATAGATTTTTTGAGACTTTCTGAAGAAACTCTGCTGCCAAGACTGGGCTTTTTGAAGAAACTCAGAGACTATTTCAGGTTTTTTGAACAAACTTTTAGACTCTTTTTTTTTTTTTTTTTTTTTTTTTGAACCAAAAATGCTTACAGCACCTGGTATTCCCAGGCGGTCTCCCATCCAAGTACTAACCAGGCCCGACTCTGCTTAGCTTCCGAGATCAGACGAGATCGGGCGTTCTCAAAGTGGTATGGCCGTAAGCGAAATCTGCTGCCGAAAACGGGCTATTTAAAAGGTTAGATCATTAGTGAAGTAAACTAATAAGCTTACAGCACCTGGTATTCCCAGGCGGTCTCCCATCCAAGTACTAACCAGGCCCGACTCTGCTTAGCTTCCGAGATCAGACGAGATCGGGCGTTCTCAAAGTGGTATGGCCGTAAGCGAAATCTGCTGCCGAAAACGGGCTATTTAAAAGGTTAGATCATTAGTGAAGTAAACTAAAAAGCTTACAGCACCTGGTATTCCCAGGCGGTCTCCCATCCAAGTACTAACCAGGCCCGACTTTGCTAAACTTCCGAGATCAGACGAGATCAGGCGTTCTCAAAGTGGTATGGCCGTAAGCGAAATCTGCTGCCGAAAACGGGCTATTTAAAAGGTTAGAACATTAGTGAAGTAAACTAAAAAGCTTACAGCACCTGGTATTCCCAGGCTGTCTCCCATCCAAGTACTAACCAGGCCCGACTTTGCTAAACTTCCGAGATCAGACGAGATCAGGCGTTCTCAAAGTGGTATGGCCGTAAGCGAAATCTGCTGCCGAAAACGGGCTATTTAAAAGGTTAGAACATTAGTGAAGTAAACTAAAAAGCTTACAGCACCTGGTATTCCCAGGCGGTCTCCCATCCAAGTACTAACCAGGCCCAACTCTGCTTAGCTTCCAAGAGCAGACGAGATCGGGCGTTCTCAAAGTGGTATGGCCGTAAGAGAAATCTGCTGCCGAAAACGGGCTATTTAAAAGGTTAGAACATTAGTGAAGTAAACTAAAAAGCTTACAGCACCTGGTATTGCCAGGCGGTCTCCCATCCAAGTACTAACCAGGCCCGACTCTGCTTAGCTTCCGAGATCAGACGAGATCGGGCGTTCTCAAAGTGGTATGGCCGTAAGCGAAATCTGCTGCCGAAAACGGGCTATTTAAAAGGTTAGAACATTAGTGAAGTAAACTAAAAAGCTTACAGCACCTGGTATTCCCAGGCGGTCTCCCATCCAAGTACTAACCAGGCCCGACTCTGCTTAGCTTCCGAGATCAGACGAGATCGGGCGTTCTCAAAGTGGTATGGCCGTAAGCAAAATCTGCTGCCGAAAACGGGCTTTTTGAAGAAATTCATAGATTTTTGGAGACTTTCTGAAGAAACTCTGCTGCCAAGACTGGGCTTTTTGAAGAAACTCAGAGACTATTTCAGGTTTTTTGAACAAACTTTTAGACTCTTTTTTTTTATTATTTATTTTTTTGAACCAAAAAAGCTTACAGCACCTGGTATTCCCAGGCGGTCTCCCATCCAAGTACTAACCAGGCCCGACTCTGCTTAGCTTCCGAGATCAGACGAGATCGGGCGTTCTCAAAGTGGTATGGCCATAAGCGAAATCTGCTGCCGAAAACGGGCTTTTTGAAGAAATTCATAGATTTTTTGAGACTTTCTGAAGAAACTCTTTTTTTTTTTTTTTTTTTAAAACATAGATGTTGATGTATCGGCTTAAAATATGCTTATTCTATTCTGTGTTTGGATGGAGCTTAGACAGCATCAATTTGATAAATATTAGAACCTCAGTGTGTCAGAAATTTGGGGGAAACAGAATACGACAGCAAAAAAAACAGCTGTCGGAATCTGTTCCCTGACTCCCATTATGAGAGGTGTTGATGTAATGGCTTAAAAAATGCTGATTTCATTTTTGTTTGTGGATGGAGTTTAACTTGCATCAGTTTAAAGAATATATTTTTTTGCCTTTTATTATGATAGGACAGTATAGTATCAAGAAAGTTTGATGAACCGGGACTTGAAGTCAGGTCGTAATAAGCTAAAAAAAAAAGACATATTGATAGGGCGCTTACCACTAGGCTATTGAGGCTAGCAATTTGCTGCAATTTGATAAATCTTAGAAACCTTGTTGTGTAAGAAACATAGGGGGAACAGAATCCGACGGCAAATAGTTCAGCTGTCGAAATCCGTTCCCCCACCCCAATGATGAGAGATGTTGATGTATCGGCTTAAAATATGCTTATTCTATTCTGTGTGTGGATGGAGCTTAGACAGCATCAATTTGATAAATATTAGAACCTCAGTGTGTCAGAAATATGGGGGAAACTGAATCTGACAGAAAAAAAAACAGCTGTCGGAATCCGTTCCCCCACTCCCATTATGAGAGGTGTTGATGCAATGGCTTAAAAAATGCTGATTTTATTTTTATGTGTGGATGGAGTTTAACTTGCATCAGTTTAAAGAATATAAATGTTTTGCCTTTTATTATGATAGGACAGTATAGTATCAAGAAAGTTTGACGAACCGGGACTTGAACTCGGGTCGTAATAATCTAAAAAAGACATATTGTTGGGGCACTGACCACTAGGCTATTGAGGCTAACAATTTGCTGCAATCTGATAAATCTTAGAAACCTTGTTGTGTAAGAAACATAGGGGGAACAGAATCCGACGGCAAATAGTTCAGCTGTCGAAATCCGTTCCCCCACCCCAATGATGAGAGATGTTGATGTATCGGCTTAAAATATGCTTATTCTATTCTGTGTGTGGATGGAGCTTAGACAGCATCAATTTGATAAATATTAGAACCTCAGTGTGTCAGAAATATGGGGGAAACTGAATCTGACAGAAAAAAAAACAGCTGTCGGAATCCGTTCCCCCACTCCCATTATGAGAGGTGTTGATGCAATGGCTTAAAAAATGCTGATTTTATTTTTGTGTGTGGATGGAGTTTAACTTGCATCAGTTTAAAGAATATATTTTTTTGCCTTTTATTATGATAGGACAGTATAGTATCAAGAAAGTTTGACGAACCGGGACTTGAACTCGGGTCGTAATAAGCTAAAAAAAAAAGAGATATTGATAGGGCACTGACAACTAGGCTATTGAGGCTAACAATTTGTTGCAATTTGATAAATCTTAGAAACCTTGTTGTGTAAGAAACATAGGGGGAACAGAATCCGACGGCAAATAGTTCAGCTGTCGAAATCCGTTCCCCCACCCCAATGATGAGAGATGTTGATGTATCGGCTTAAAATATGCTTATTCTATTCTGTGTGTGGATGGAGCTTAGACAGCATCAATTTGATAAATATTAGAACCTCAGTGTGTCCGAAATTTGGGGGAAACAGAATCCGACAGCAAAAAAAACAGCTGTCGGAATCCGTTCCCCGACTCCCATTATGAGAGGTGTTGATGTAATGGCTTAAAAAATACTGATTTCATTTTTGTGTGTGGATGGAGTTTAACTTGCATCAGTTTAAAGAATATATTTTTTTGCCTTTTATTATGATAGGACAGTATAGTATCAAGAAAGTTTGACGAACCGGGACTTGAACTCGGGTCGTAATAATCTAAAAAAGACATATTTTTAGGGCACTGACCCCTAGGCTATTGAGGCTATCAATTTGCTGCAATTTGATAAATCTTAGAAACCTTGTTGTGTAAGAATCATAGGAGGAACAGAATCCGACAGCAAATAGTTCAGCTGTCGAAATCCGTTCCCCCACCCCAATGATGAGAGATGTTGATGCATCGGCTTAAAATATGCTTATTCTATTCTGTGTGTGGATGTAGCTTAGACAGCATCAATTTGATAAATATTAGAACCTCAGTGTGTCAGAAATATGGGGGAAACTGAATCCGACAGCAAAAAAAACAGCTGTCGGAATCCGTTCCCCCACTCCCATTATGAGAGGTGTTGATGCAATGGCTTAAAAAATGCTGATTTTATTTTTGTGTGTGGATGGAGTTTAACTTGCATCAGTTTAAAGAATATATTTTTTTGCCTTTTATTATGATAGGACAGTATAGTATCAAGAAAGTTTGATGAACCGGGACTTGAAGTCAGGTCGTAATAAGCTAAAAAAAAAAGACATATTGATAGGGCGCTTACCACTAGGCTATTGAGGCTAGCAATTTGCTGCAATTTGATAAATCTTAGAAACCTTGTTGTGTAAGAAACATAGGGGGAACAGAATCCGACGGCAAATAGTTCAGCTGTCGAAATCCGTTCCCCCACCCCAATGATGAGAGATGTTGATGTATCGGCTTAAAATATGCTTATTCTATTCTGTGTGTGGATGGAGCTTAGACAGCATCAATTTGATAAATATTAGAACCTCAGTGTGTCAGAAATATGGGGGAAACTGAATCTGACAGAAAAAAAAACAGCTGTCGGAATCCGTTCCCCCACTCCCATTATGAGAGGTGTTGATGCAATGGCTTAAAAAATGCTGATTTTATTTTTATGTGTGGATGGAGTTTAACTTGCATCAGTTTAAAGAATATAAATTTTTTGCCTTTTATTATGATAGGACAGTATAGTATCAAGAAAGTTTGACGAACCGGGACTTGAACTCGGGTCGTAATAATCTAAAAAAGACATATTGTTGGGGCACTGACCACTAGGCTATTGAGGCTAACAATTTGCTGCAATCTGATAAATCTTAGAAACCTTGTTGTGTAAGAAACATAGGGGGAACAGAATCCGACGGCAAATAGTTCAGCTGTCGAAATCCGTTCCCCCACCCCAATGATGAGAGATGTTGATGTATCGGCTTAAAATATGCTTATTCTATTCTGTGTGTGGATGGAGCTTAGACAGCATCAATTTGATAAATATTAGAACCTCAGTGTGTCAGAAATATGGGGGAAACTGAATCTGACAGAAAAAAAAACAGCTGTCGGAATCCGTTCCCCCACTCCCATTATGAGAGGTGTTGATGCAATGGCTTAAAAAATGCTGATTTTATTTTTGTGTGTGGATGGAGTTTAACTTGCATCAGTTTAAAGAATATATTTTTTTGCCTTTTATTATGATAGGACAGTATAGTATCAAGAAAGTTTGACGAACCGGGACTTGAACTCGGGTCGTAATAAGCTAAAAAAAAAAGAGATATTGATAGGGCACTGACAACTAGGCTATTGAGGCTAACAATTTGTTGCAATTTGATAAATCTTAGAAACCTTGTTGTGTAAGAAACATAGGGGGAACAGAATCCGACGGCAAATAGTTCAGCTGTCGAAATCCGTTCCCCCACCCCAATGATGAGAGATGTTGATGTATCGGCTTAAAATATGCTTATTCTATTCTGTGTGTGGATGGAGCTTAGACAGCATCAATTTGATAAATATTAGAACCTCAGTGTGTCCGAAATTTGGGGGAAACAGAATCCGACAGCAAAAAAAACAGCTGTCGGAATCCGTTCCCCGACTCCCATTATGAGAGGTGTTGATGTAATGGCTTAAAAAATACTGATTTCATTTTTGTGTGTGGATGGAGTTTAACTTGCATCAGTTTAAAGAATATATTTTTTTGCCTTTTATTATGATAGGACAGTATAGTATCAAGAAAGTTTGACGAACCGGGACTTGAACTCGGGTTGTAATAAGCTAAAAAAGATATATTGTTAGGGCACTGACCACTAGGCTATTGAGGCTAGCAAATTGCTGCAATTTAATAAATCTTAGAACCTTGTTGTGTAAGAAACATAGGGGGAATAGAATCCGACGGCAAATAGTTCAGCTGTCGAAATCCGTTCCCCCACCCCAATGATGAGAGATGTTGATGTAATGGCTTAAAAAATGCTGATTTTATTTTTGTGTGTGGATGGAGTTTAACTTGCATCAGTTTAAAGAATATATATTTTTTGCCTTTTATTATGATAGGACAGTATAGTATCAAGAAAGTTTGACGAACCGGGACTTGAACTCGGGTCGTAATAATCTAAAAAAGACATATTTTTAGGGCACTGACCCCTAGGCTATTGAGGCTATCAATTTGCTGCAATTTGATAAATTTTAGAAACCTTGTTGTGTAAGAATCATAGGAGGAACAGAATCCGACAGCAAATAGTTCAGCTGTCGAAATCCGTTCCCCCACCCCAATGATGAGAGATGTTGATGCATCGGCTTAAAATATGCTTATTCTATTCTGTGTGTGGATGTAGCTTAGACAGCATCAATTTGATAAATATTAGAACCTCAGTGTGTCAGAAATATGGGGGAAACTGAATCCGACAGCAAAAAAAACAGCTGTCGGAATCCGTTCCCCCACTCCCATTATGAGAGGTGTTGATGCAATGGCTTAAAAAATGCTGATTTTATTTTTGTGTGTGGATGGAGTTTAACTTGCATCAGTTTAAAGAATATATATTTTTTGCCTTTTATTATGATAGGACAGTATAGTATCAAGAAAGTTTGACGAACCGGGACTTGAACTCGGGTCGTAATAATCTAAAAAAGACATATTTTTAGGGCACTGACCCCTAGGCTATTGAGGCTATCAATTTGCTGCAATTTGATAAATCTTAGAAACCTTGTTGTGTAAGAATCATAGGAGGAACAGAATCCGACGGCAAATAGTTCAGCTGTCGAAATCCGTTCCCCCACCCCAATGATGAGAGATGTTGATGCATCGGCTTAAAATATGCTTATTCTATTCTGTGTGTGGATGTAGCTTAGACAGCATCAATTTGATAAATATTAGAACCTCAGTGTGTCAGAAATATGGGGGAAACTGAATCCGACAGCAAAAAAAACAGCTGTCGGAATCCGTTCCCCCACTCCCATTATGAGAGGTGTTGATGCAATGGCTTAAAAAATGCTGATTTTATTTTTGTGTGTGGATGGAGTTTAACTTGCATCAGTTTAAAGAATTTTTTTTTTTTGCCTTTTATTATGATAGAACAGTATAGTATCAAGAAAGTTTGACGAACCGGGACTTGAACTCGGGTCGTAATAAGCTAAAAAAAGACATATTAATAGGGCACTGACAACTAGGCTATTGAGGATAGCAATTTGTTGCAATTTGATAAATCTTAGAAACCTTGTTGTGTAAGAAACATAGGGGGAACAGAATCCGACGGCAAATAGTTCAGCTGTCGAAATCCGTTCCCCCACCCCAATGATGAGAGATGTTGATGTATCGGCTTAAAATATGCTTATTCTATTCTGTGTGTGGATGGAGCTTAGACAGCATCAATTTGATAAATATTAGAACCTCAGTGTGTCAGAAATTTGGGGGAAACAGAATCCGACAGCAAAAAAACCAGCTGTCGGAATCCGTTCTCCGACTCCCATTATGAGAGGTGTTGATGTAATGGCTTAAAAAATACTGATTTCATTTTTGTGTGTGGATGGAGTTTAACTTGCATCAGTTTAAAGAATATATTTTTTTGCCTTTTATTATGATAGGACAGTATAGTATCAAGAAAGTTTGACGAACCGGGACTTGAACTCGGGTTGTAATAAGCTAAAAAAGATATATTGTTAGGGCACTGACCACTAGGCTATTGAGGCTAGCAAAATGCTGTAATTTAATAAATCTTAGAACCTTGTTGTGTAAGAAACATAGGGGGAATAGAATCCGACGGCAAATAGTTCAGCTGTCGAAATCCGTTCCCCCACCCCAATGATGAGAGATGTTGATGTACAGATGGTGCCCAACCAGAATGAGACTTTTACCGCCGCCGTTCCCGCGGCGGCAAAATTGGGATGTGTATTTGCTGCCTTTTACCGCTGAGTGGCGCTGTAATCACAGACTTTGAAAAGTGTCAGTTTATTCTCTTTATGACGTAATCTGCCGCGGCAGTAATCTGAGCTGAGGTCACAGATAAATGCAAGATAAATATTGTGGTTAAACGAATTCAAATTCATTAAATTTAAACAAAGTAGACACACGTTAACATTGTGTGCCCAGTTTTTCTATAATTTAGAAAGGCTATGTCAATAGGTTACTTGTCATTTACTTCGTGTTATTTTAATGTGTTTGTAGATTTATTAACTGAAACATAACAGTGAAATAAATTAAAATAATTTACCGTAAAATTAAAACATTTTCAGGACTTGCAGTTACTAACCGATGTTAGTCGGTTTAAGCATTCTTTGTTATATTCAGAATTAAATAGGCTTACATGTTGTTATGATTATCAATTGAATTCTTTAATAAATAATCAACCACAATGCCTATTACTGCCGCAGCAAAAATAAACCAGTCGAATTTCAAAGTTGTTCGCGAAATGAGGCTATACCGGGTGGCGCAAGTGACAGGGCAAAACAGCAGCAACTGCGGCATTTTAAAAGGTAAGTTTCCTATCTGTTTATTTAAAAAAAAAAAAAAAACATGACGCAAGATCTTGTAAAAAAAAAAAAAAAAAAAAACGTTTTTCATTATTTGAACAAAAATGAGACTGATTGAATATGTAAAAATATAAACAAACAAAGCAGAGAATAAAACAAACTTTTAGGGAAAAAATATAGGCCTATTATGCTACAACAGAATTGGTTAACATTAACGAAAGCAAAATATGTAAAAATACATTTCAAACAAACTAAAAAACAACAAATTCGTGGCCGAGTGGTAGGCTATAACTTACGTTTCAATAATTCAGATGACACGGGTTCAAATCCTGAACAAACATGGGCTACTTTTTTATTATTAATGCAGAGAGATTTGGTAGTTCTAAAATATTGCTACACCATATTGTTTTTTTCTCCTATAGCCTATATTAAATATTTTATATTTATAAAATAAAATTACCATTCATTTCCATTTTACATTAGGGACAATTTTTATCCAACAGAATGGCTGAATTAACATAATAATAATAAATAAATAAATAAACAGCACAAGGTCTTGTAAAAACACTTCTCGACACATAATTTCGAGACAGTAAATTGCCAATGTTAAAAAACATAAGCAAATAAAAAAAGAATATAACAAAAAAAAATAGTAGACCTAGGCTATTCAGACGATAGCTCTGTGGTCAATGCATTAACAATAGCCTCTCGGAGCTTCAAACGATCTGAGATCGAATCTCAGTGTAGCCGACAGTATTTATGTTTTTCCATTCTTGATGCTTAAATATGCATCTGTTTATTAAAGTCAATCATCTTGTTTAATTATCAATTTACAACATAAATTTGCTACATTCCAGTTGAGCCGCTGCAAAGACGACACATCTGATGAAGGAAGACTGTCAGCCGATTGCACCA
Source organism: Abramis brama (assembly GCF_963993115.1). Taxonomy (NCBI): domain Eukaryota; kingdom Metazoa; phylum Chordata; class Actinopteri; order Cypriniformes; family Leuciscidae; genus Abramis; species Abramis brama. The sequence continues at coordinate 35,529,458 of NC_139969.1, read as the reverse complement.
GAAAATTAAGATGATGAAGCTCGTCTTTAATCTGCTAAATACATTTTTTTGTGTGTGTGTGAATCATTCACGAGATTGAGATGACTGACAGTGATACCCGGCCATAGCAACGGAAGACATTTTTCAAAACAGATCGAACAAATCAGAAAAATACTTTCAATACAGTATTGCTTTCAATTAAAAAATAAACAATGAAAATGTAAAAGAAAAAGAAAATTAATTAAGTTTGAAAACCCATCGCACATTTCAAGGTATGAATAAAGTGTCGGAACAGTTTATTTATTTAAACAGGGTTGCATCGATAGAGTTTATTCCCTTTGTGATGCAAAATAAGAAACACAATCTTATTCTTGCAACATTTTAAATTTCTATTGTCAAAGAAATTGCAGCTAAATTAAAAAATTAAAACGGTACAAAACGAAAAAAGTTCAAAGCAACATAAATTAAGAACAGGCGTTTTTCTTTGCCTCTCTCGCGCTGGATATTTTTTTAGTAAGTTTGGTCTCCCTCACTGCGCGCGGCGGGTCTTTCTCGAAATTAAGCATTTCAGCGTAAAAAAAACACCATACAGCTGATAATACTGTATATGTCGCTGTGTGTCATCCACACAAATCACGAAAGAAAAAACTGTAACAAATAGCTTTTGTTCCTTCAAAGATACAACATGCCTTGCTGAATTCACCTTACAATAAAACGAGGTGGGTCGCGAATTAAAGAGCTCTGTATCTGCTAAATTGAAATTGTGTGTGGAAAACCTTTAAATACAATCAATAAAACTACAATATATAATTTAATAAGATATAGGGCCTACTGTACATAGGCTATGGACTTTTGGAGATTTTGAGATTAATCCTTAAAAGAACTTTGCCTTTGCCTGCTCATCAGGCTGGCTCCGACACTCTCCATATGAAAGACGGAACATTAACACCTCTGTCCTGCACCCCCACGATAAAGCAACTATTGCCTTCTCCAAACCCCCCACAGGCTAGCTGAGTTTGCAAAACAAAACAAAGAGTTTGCCACTCGTCGTGGTGTGCCAAAACACTTCATTATAAACTTAAATATTTCATTCAAAACAATCTCAAAACGCTTTGTGACATTTTGAAAAGCCGCAGATGCATTACTGCCACTGGAACCATGAACGCAAATACTGGTTCTGATTTTATTGTTTGTCGTTTAAACGTCATACATATATTTTAACAGAACTGCTTTTGAAATTACGATTGGAATTTTTATAGGCTACAGAAGTAAAGTCATTGTATAATATTTGTTCCTTAGTGTAAAATGGAAATGCATGGTGATTTTATTTTGTAAATAGGCTATAAGCAAAAAAACTGTTTTAGAACTAGACAAATCTCTCTGCATCAACAATAGACTATAAAATGCATTAATAGGCTAATATAAAAATATTAGTACTCCAAGTTGGTTCGGGATTCGAACCCGTGTCATCTAAATGATCGTAACGTAAGTTCAACCACTCGGCCACGATTCACTCGTTGCGACATGGCCTAACGTTCCAGTGTGTGTTCGCTCACAAGAGCGAGAAGCGCTCTTCATTCAAATGAACGCGCCGCCGCGTTTGTCGAACACTATCAACATGCCAGAATAAAACCTGGCTTAGGACAATGCATAGCGTGAGACATAAGGTGTCTCAACTGTACACAGTCTACCCTATACAGTGTGAATTCGTTACAAGGTTTCATTTAATTAAATTAATGTGCAGCAATTTGTACAAATAGAGTCTATAGGCCTACTATACTGTTGTAGCCATTAAATAATCTCATTAAGTATCATATTTGTTAAAATATTATAATGTTATTTTTTTCCATCTATGTTGAATATGAAAAGTGAACAGCACGAGTAAGATAGGATGCATTATATCGAGAGATGGATATGGAGTGAGTCAGACATGATTTTGACCACTTCATTAAGTTTTGTTTAGTAGAAAACCTTTCTTTAAAGTGAATTTCGTTTTCTATAAATTGTATCTTAATTTTAATCAATTTTTCATCAACCAATTGCCTGTATTTAATAAGTAAGAGAAGCAAATATAACAGACACTAATCATGGAGGCGCCCGCGCGGTCACTTGCATTGCACGTCAGCTGGAGCGCATCTCATCCTCCTAACTCAGCGTATGCCTCACACAGACATGAGAAATACATCAAATACACAAAGCTTGAAATGTCTTCAAACGAAATAATTCAAAACGAAAATAAAAAGGCTACTCTCTGATTATGTCTTTATGTGCATTTCTCTCTAGGTGCGTTCACTACAAATATGGCGATCGTCAACTTCATCTTTGCAGTCGACACTGTCAGAAAACACTAGTTTATTGATAAAAATCAATGCACGCATCACCGGATTTACAAATACATCTTGCTTGTTGCACGCACACATATTATGTCGAAAAAACGAAATATTATGTTGAAATAACATTATTATTAATAATACACCTTTTAGAATATTTGATTAAATGCTGATGGTTGCGCTTGTTCAATTTAATAAAATTAAAACTTTAATTGTGATAATTAAAATAATTGAAAATTAAATATTTAATGGCCAAGTTTTGCTAATTTATTATATAGGCTATTATATGCCTATTGCCTATATTAAGTAGGTCATATTAAGACAAGGCATATATTAAGTTATTTTAGCTGTTATGAGAAAAATAAATCTAACGAAATCTAAAATCTAAATCTAATAAATCTAAAAAAAAAATCTAACGCCAATTCAACATGCCAGAATAAAACCTGATTTTTGAACAATGTGTAACGCCACTCGGCCTGGTGTGCCAAAACACTACATTTTAAACTTCAATGTTTAATTCAAAACAATCTCAAAACGCGTTGTGACATTTTTTTAAAGCAGTAGCCTAGCCAATATAGATTAAGGGCATTTAAACCAGGATCTTAACTAAAACGCGTTCCGCGTATTATGCCACACTACTCCATGTATTTTTTTTTTTTAAGGACTGCTTTTGAAATCACTATAAATTACTATCCGATTGTATCGCTCACGAGAGCTCTTCATTTATCTAATTCCTCAATAGAATAGTAAAAATATTCAGCGTCATTGCTCCTAATATCGTCTCTATTTTTAACTTTTGATTCTATTTTTTCAGTTCTAAAATTGATTCTATCTTTGGTTCTATTCTGTTGTAGCCTTATAGGCCTATTTATATATATGAAAAATATGCCTATTAGGCTTAGGGTTTTATATTCAACCCACTTACATTTTAAAATACGGCAATTGCTGCTGATTTGCACAATGTCCCTTTGCGCCACCTGGCGGTCATTTCGGGAACGACTTTGAAATGCGGCTGGTTTATTTTCGCCGCGGTGATTTCGCCGAGGCGGCTGGCGCGGCGGTAATAGGCATTCTGGTTGGGCACCATCTGTAATGGCTTAAAAAATGCTGATTTTATTTTTGTGTGTGGATGGAGTTTAACTTGCATCAGTTTAAAGAATATATATTTTTTGCCTTTTATTATGATAGGACAGTATAGTATCAAGAAAGTTTGACGAACCGGGACTTGAACTCGGGTCGTAATAATCTAAAAAAGACATATTTATAGGGCACTGACCCCTAGGCTATTGAGGCTTTCAATTTACTGCAATTTGATAAATCTTAGAAACCTTGTTGTGTAAGAATCATAGGGGGAACAGAATCCGACAGCAAATAGTTCAGCTGTCGAAATCCGTTCCCCCACCCCAATGATGAGAGATGTTGATGCATCGGCTTAAAATATGCTTATTCTATTCTGTGTGTGGATGTAGCTTAGACAGCATCAATTTGATAAATATTAGAACGTCAGTGTGTCAGAAATTTGGGGGAAACAGAATCCGACAGCAAGAAAAACAGCTGTCGGAATCCGTTCCCCGACTCCCATTATGAGAGGTGTTGATGTAATGGCTTAAAAAATACTGATTTCATTTTTGTGTGTGGATGGAGTTTAACTTGCATCAGTTTAAAGAATATATTTTTTTGCCTTTTATTATGATAGGACAGTATAGTATCAAGAAAGTTTGACGAACCGGGACTTGAACTCGGGTTGTAATAAGCTAAAAAAGATATATTGTTAGGGCACTGACCACTAGGCTATTGAGGCTAGCAAAATGCTGTAATTTAATAAATCTTAGAACCTTGTTGTGTCAGAAACATAGGGGGAATAGAATCCGACGGCAAATAGTTCAGCTGTCGAAATCCGTTCCCCCACCCCAATGATGAGAGATGTTGATGTAATGGCTTAAAAAATGCTGATTTTATTTTTGTGTGTGGATGGAGTTTAACTTGCATCAGTTTAAAGAATATATATTTTTTGCCTTTTATTATGATAGGACAGTATAGTATCAAGAAAGTTTGACGAACCGGGACTTGAACTCGGGTCGTAATAATCCAAAAAAGACATATTTTTAGGGCACTGACCCCTAGGCTATTGAGGCTTTCAATTTACTGCAATTTGATAAATCTTAGAAACCTTGTTGTGTAAGAATCATAGGGGGAACAGAATCCGACAGCAAATAGTTCAGCTGTCGAAATCCGTTCCCCCACCCCAATGATGAGAGATGTTGATGCATCGGCTTAAAATATGCTTATTCTATTCTGTGTGTGGATGTAGCTTAGACAGCATCAATTTGATAAATATTAGAACGTCAGTGTGTCAGAAATTTGGGGGAAACAGAATCCGACAGCAAGAAAAACAGCTGTCGGAATCCGTTCCCCGACTCCCATTATGAGAGGTGTTGATGTAATGGCTTAAAAAATGCTGATTTCATTTTTTGTGTGTGGATGGAGTTTAACTTGCATCAGTTTAAAGAATATATTTTTTTGCCTTTTATTATGATAGGACAGTATAGTATCAAGAAAGTTTGACGAACCGGGACTTGAACTCGGGTCGTAATAAGCTAAAAAAGACATATTGTTAGAGCACTGACCACTAGGCTATTGAGGCTAACAATTTTATGCAATTTGATAAATCTTAGAAACTTGTTGTGTAAGAAACATAGGGGGAACAGAATCCGACGGCAAATAGTTCAGCTGTCGAAATCCGTTCCCCCAACCCAATGATGAGAGATGTTGATGTATCGGCTTAAAATATGCTTATTCTATTCTGTGTGTGGATGAAGCTTAAACAGCATCAGTTTGATAAATATTAGAACCTCAGTGTGTCAGAAAAAAACTGCAAAAAAAAACAGCTGTCGGAATCCGTTCCCCCACTCCTATTATGAGAGTTACTGCAATTTGATAAATCTTAGAACCTTATTGTGTTAGAAACATAGGGGGAACAGAAGGGCACTGACCACTAGGCTGAGTATTGAGTATTACATTCACTGAAAAACAATGAATGTAAGTGCAGAGTGTGCTGACCACTAGGCTACATGCACCCAGGTTTGAAAACAGACGTGTGATTAGTCCTAATTGCTTGAATGACTACTAGTCTAGAAAAATCTTTAGTCTATGGCAACTCTAATCAATAGCCTACATTTAATATTTGACATTATTTAATTAGTAAGTAGTATCCAGCTCTTTACATCAAATTAGTTGTTAGCATAATTAGTTAATGAACTAACAAAATAACAAAATAAAGTTTAAATTAAGATACTAACCATATATTTCTATATAGCATTGCTTATTCCACCACACAACGGACTGTTTATAAGGTGACAATCCGTTATACATGTGAAGATTGTAGGCTGTATCTTGAAGATTTTTGTATTGTATTGTATCTTCTGTTATAAAGACGAAGATTGACATTTCTTTAATTAAACAAAATAAGAACACAATGTTATTAAAAATAAACAACTTAGGCTATGTTCTGTTAGATGTGTTTTGACTACTTTTTTTATTTATATCTCTAGGTAATGAAGATATTAGCCCGGTAATACCAGACTCTGCTACTTCGCTTTGCTTTGTAGAGAGAGTCTGGAGATCCGTAATAGAAAAACGTTTTCTTTACCGCCTGGGGGCACTAGTCTGAAGCTTAAAATCATTGGTTACCCGTAAGCCAATCACATAACGTTTGGTTATGGCGTGTGTCATGCGCATGCTCAGCCGCATCTAACTTCCACTGTAAACATGTATGATGCCAAAACAAAACCATCGAGCGAAATACCGGAGTGAACATGGCTGTGAACGACTTTTGCAGATTATGTGAAGTAAATCTACGCATCCACGGTACAATCAGCGTCTACGTCACGGCTCTCAGCCCGCCCTCTGTTCGTTGATTGCCCGGCTGTTTTCAGGCCGGAGGAAAACGGAAAGCTATGACGCGGTCTCAGACTGAGTACAGAAGCGAAATTAAATTGAACGGAAGTACGAAGTCTGACGTTGTCAGGCTATGAAGATATAGCCTATTAACAAAAATAAATCTTATATATAATATATTATATTAAAAAAAAACTTAAAGGCCTATATAAAATATATTTTTAAAAAAGGGCCTCATTGATTAATTTTGCCTGATTGGGGGCTGCTACTATTTGCTTAAGCTTTTTGAACGTAGAAGTGTGATAAAGGAGTGATAGGCTATCAGTTTTATATGGATAAAGGCATATTTTGTACATGACTACACGTCCTTATAAGGCCAAGAAAATATGTCGTTTTAACAACATAACATCTCGTTATTACGAGAAAATATGTCGTTTTAATGACATAAGATCTCGTTATTACAACATAATTGAGGGGAAAAAATAATATGTATGTGGCAGCAATGCATCACCGTAGTAATGACATCCTGCACAGGTAGAAAATAGGTTATCAAGACAACATGTTAACACTTGTAATAGTTAAATTAATTTTATATTGTCCAGTACACATCTCCACTTGTTCTTTGGAAAGCCTGAAATGACCTCAAAATTCTGAGGGACTGTAAACAGGGACGGCACCCTCTACAAAATTCACTATTTTTGGAAACATTCTATATAAAAGAAAGAGGAAGTGTACTCACTATATACATGAATTGAAGACACAGCAGTTGTTTTATGTTGAATTGGGATTTTAATCAAATAATTAGTTTATACAGAAGTGTTGAAATTGGAGTAAAAGTCCATTATTTCTTTGTGTAAACAAAATGAGTAATTCTCTGTATTTAAACCAATAGGCTAGCAATAGTAGCTTTTGATTACAGAAGCCACCTATTACATCAGTAATACACTGTAAAGGCTAAAAACATTTGATTACTTGTTTTGGTTTGCAATACAGTATTTTTATTTGATATACAGTTTTCAGATTCTAGAAAGTAACTTTAAAATTGTTTATATATCTATTGTTTATAAAAATACGTAAATTGTAAAAAAAAAAAAAAAAAAAAACTTATTAGCCTACATTTAACCTTTACTCACCTTCGTTGCTCATTGTGCTCAATTTAATGCAAATATAATGGAATTGTGTTTGAATAAAGCATCCATTTTTCTAGTGAAACATTTGTTCCCCACTGAGGATCTAGGACAAAGTCAAGGCCAGGAACTAGAGCTTACCAACAGAGGCAAAAAAGTCAGACCACGCCACCCGCAGATGAAGGATCACTGCACTTCACTGCGTGCGCACACACACACACACGCACGCACGCATGCACGCACATATTACAAACAGGACTCGCTCTACACTGGCCAAGAGGGGACTAGTGTTTCTGGTCATTTTGAAGAAACAAAAATGACATACAAAATTTTCTTGCCAAGAGGGGACCTGCAACTCTGACCGATGTCTAACTATCCAACAGGGGACTTGTAACTGATTGCTAATTTGCTTGAATATAAGGTCTGTACCGATTTATATGTTTAGTTATTTTGAAGGACTTTTATTATGATGTTGGTTAATGTGTTGGAGTGACAGTGTTTGTTTGTTTTATTGTTTTTGTTTTGCTGTAGCTCTTACGGTGTCTACATGAGTGTCACGAATAAAACGCTAATGGAAACATCAGTTTAAGGAGTAATTTGACCATCATTCAAGTGGGGTAGCTACAGTAAGAGCTTGGCCATTCGTCGTTCGACTCTGCTGCGTTAATGACTGGTGTCCATGCCGACGGGTCTTTAAGAAGTGGATGTTCACGGGCAGCAGGTCGATTTCCGATGGTCAAATGTGGTTCGTTTATGGATAACTACGGCTGAAATCAAGGATTAAACGATATACTACGGATTGCGAAAGACTGTGTTCTTCTTCAGGTGACATTTATCCCTCCACGCACTTCTACAGCAGTAAAAGGATATTAAGGTGAAACATTTAACCAACTATAGACATTTTCTTCAAGTTTAATACAAGGGTTGAAATGTTTAAAGCCTTTTGAAAGACCAAATCCTTTGTTGTGTTTGAAGAAGGGATATTTATACGAGTTTTAAAGGAAATATCTGTCTTTAAAAAGGGTTATTTAAAACACTTGATATTAATGTTTGAGGCTACATGATTACTGTTTTGTAATTTAAATGACTTTTTAACTGTGCTGGACATCTTATATTATTGTGTGTGTTAATCTGGTAATTTTAAAATGACTGAGTCAAATAATTGTGTTGATATTGTTGAATGTGAAGGGCTGATTAATAGTCTCCAACATGATATTGAAACCCTTAATCATGAATATCAAACATCAACAGAGAGTTTAAAGAGACAACAGATAATAGAGACAATTGAGACTAAAGAACAAACTTTGAGTGAACTTAAAAGTAAACTTCAAGAAGATTTAGCAGAATCTCAAGGTCCTCGACGTTCTGTTCGTCCACGAAATCCTACAGAAAAAATGCTTGCATTTCAAAAAGATGAAATTCAGAAGAGAGAAAGAAAGCTTATTTCCATGTACGAACAATGGAAAATGTCTGCACGTAAGGCTAGAAATCAACTCAAGTCTGATATTACTGAGAGCCAGCTAGCAACTCTAATTGACACCTTGGAAGAGGAAAAGGAGAAAGTTATGCATATCTATGTTGAAGTTAGAAATTATGTCACGCCATCTACTGAACTGAGACGTCGTATTGATGCTTGTGAGGCTGTGACAACAGAAATAATAAAAGTTGCTTATGAAAGAATATCAGGCATTGATGAATTTGATGTAGAACAAGTAAAACATCGCTTGAAGGATTTGCTTGAATCTAGCCATGCTCGTTCTATCTATGGCTCTACTGTTTCTCGAATTAGCCATAAGTCTAGTGCTCGGTCAAGTCATCGTTCTGCATCTTCATGTGTAGCATCAAAACATGCCGAAGCAGCTGCAGAATTGGCGGCAAAGGAAGTGGAGTACAAAATGCTGATGGAGGAAAATAAACGGAAGGAGAAAATTCACGAGTTGCAAGAGAGACAAGAAAGAGACCTAGATGCTCAAAAACGTGAACTAGAGCAGTTACAGGCGGAAAAGGATTTAAAAGTAGCACAGGCAAGGTTCGAGGTCTATAATCGGATAGCAGTGCAGGAAGTTGATAATCCTTCAATAAACCGGGTTATCAGAGAACAACATTGCCTGCCTCCAAGCTTTTCTAGCCAACCTGCTAATGACATATCTCCATCTCAAAATGAACTGCCTTTTCTTGTTCAAGCCCTACAAGACAGCATAAATTTGAACAGATTGCCAGCTCCAGAGCCCTTTGTGTTTAATGGTGATCCCATTCAGTATGTTGAGTGGAAGGCTTCCTTTATGTCATTGATTGATCGAAAGAGTATATCTGCTGCTGACAAACTTTATTATCTAAAAAGGTATGTGGGTGGATCGGCACGCAAAATCTTGGATGGTACCTTCTACAGGAGTGACGACGAAGCTTATAAGGATGCCTGGAGCAAATTAGATCAAAGGTATGGTCAATCATTTGTTATTCAACGTGCTTTTCGCCAGAAGCTTGCAAATTGGCCAAAAATTCAATCAAAGGATGCTATTGGACTTAGAGAATTTTCGGATTTTCTTAACGCCTGTCAAGATGCCATACCTCATGTTGCAAGTTTACAAATCTTAAATGACTGTGACGAAAACCAAAAGTTAGTTCAAAAACTACCTGAATGGGCTGCTTCGCGTTGGAATCGACAAGTTACACAAACCTTGAGAGACAATAAGGATTTTCCTGACTTTAAGACCTTTGCAGCATTTGTTTCGTTAGAAGCAGAGATTGGTTGTAATCCAGTCACATCATCTTACGCTCTCAGCTTAACATCTGTTAACAAACAAACTTTCAGAGAGTCCAAAGGAAATAAGGCTAATGTCTTAAATACTCAGACTGATTTGGGACTTAACAGACCAAAGATCATCAAGAAAAATGTCAAACCTCCCTGCGTGTTTTGTCAAGATCCTCAACATCAGCTCTATGATTGTTCCAAATTGATGACCAAGACACTAGCAGAACGACGGACATATGTGAAGGAAAACAATCTTTGTTATGGATGTTTGAAAACTGGCCATAGTGTAAGAGACTGTCGTCATCGCCATTCCTGTAACTCATGTAAAGGGAAACATCCTACTTGCCTTCATGATGATAACTTCACCAAAAGAGAAAGGCTAGTTCCATTAACTGCATCTGCTCCAAGGTTAGAAGATGAGTCGACAGCCGTTCTGTCTCTGAGTGTGGCCGGAAAGGGATCATCTTATACATCGATGGTTGTGCCAGTATGGTTATCATCAAGCAACAATGTGAGTACAGAAAAACTTGTTTATGCCTTGCTCGATTCACAGAGTGATACAACCTTTATCGACCAAGAAGTGAGCAATGTCTTGCAGGCAGATAAATTTCCTGTCAAGTTAAAACTGACCACTATGACTGGAAAGGACACCATAGTGAAGAGTGAAAGGATTTCAGGACTTCGTGTAAGGGGTTATAGTTCTGCTACTTATATTGAACTCCCCCCTGTTTATACTAAAGATTGTATTCCAGTCAACCATGCACATATACCTACGTGTGAAACAGCCAAACTTTGGAATCATCTTTCTGCAATTGCTGAGGAGATACCCTCTTTAAAGGACTGTGAAGCTGGTCTTTTGATTGGCTATAATTGTGCTAGAGCGCTGGCACCAAGACAAGCGATTTTAGGAGAGAATGATGAACCTTATGCTGTCAAAACTGATTTGGGTTGGAGCATTGTTGGACCTTCATTACCCAGGCTTGACTCTTCAGGTATCACTAGTCTTTGTCATAGACTTTCTGTTAAGGAAATTCCTTCATTGACTCCAGCAGATGCTATACGCATTTTAGAATCTGATTTTAAAGATGCTAATGATGATGAAAAAACTCTTTCTCAAGATGACATCATCTTTTTGAACAAATTAAGTGATGGTATAAAGAAAAATAGCTCTGGACACTATGAAATGCCTCTACCCTTTAAAGAGAGACCTAATTTGCCAGACAACAGACAACTTGCTCTTGTGAGACTTAACCATCTAAAGAGAAAATTGTTAAAGGACCAAAGGTACAAAGAGCATTATGTGAAATTTATGGAGGAGGTCATTGACAGAGGAGAGGCAGAGGAAGTTAAAGATGGAGGGAGTCAAGGTGAAAAATGGTATGTTCCTCATCACGGTGTTTATCACCCGAAGAAACCAGACAAGCTGAGAGTTGTTTTTGATTGTTCTGCGAGGTATGATGGAATAAGTTTAAATGATCATCTTTTACAAGGACCTGACTTGATGAACAATTTGACCGGTGTTCTTCTCAGATTTCGCCAGCACCCTGTTGCTTTAATATGTGATATTGAGAAAATGTTTCATCAGTTCCATGTGCCTGAAGCAGACAGAGACTTTCTGCGTTTCTTGTGGTGGAGAAATGGAGATTTAAAAGAACAACCTCGAGAGTACAGAATGACAGTTCATCTCTTTGGAGCGTCTTCATCTCCAGGATGTGTGAACTATGGATTGAAGCATTTGGCTGAAGGTAACAAAGATCAGTACCCTTTGGGATTTCAGTTTGTAATGAATGATTTCTATGTAGATGATGGTGTTACAAGTGTACAAACAACAGAGGATGCAATTCAACTTGCTCAAGAAGCCCGAGACCTTTGTGCCATTGGTGGCCTTAGACTTCACAAATTTGTGTCCAATTATAATGCTGTGCTGGAAAGTATTCCTCCCTCAGAACGAGCAATCAATGTAAAGGAACCTGATCTCTCATTTGATTCCTTGACAGAGCGAACATTGGGGATTCAGTGGAACATTGAACGTGATTGTTTCAAGTTTGATATTTCTCTCAAGGAACAGCCAGCAACTCGACGTGGAATCTTATCTACGATTGCATCATTGTATGACCCATTAGGGTTCTTAGCTCCATTCATTTTTCATGGAAAGAAAATACTTCAGGAAGTATGCAGACATGGTACAGGTTGGGATGACACACTGAAAAATGAGTTGCAGCCAAGTTGGGAGTGCTGGAGAAGAGATTTGGGCAACTTGAAGAAAGTGAATATTCCCCGCACATATGCTCCTCCTGGGTTTGGAAAGGTAACAGAAGTAGAGCTGCATCATTTTTCAGATGCTAGTACTAGTGGCTATGGACAGTGCTCATATCTGAGGTTGAAGAATGAAAGTAAAGATGTCCATGTTGCTCTAGCCATGGGGAAGTCTCGTGTATCTCCTTTAAAGATTACAACTATTCCAAGGTTGGAGTTGACTGCTGCAGTCGTTTCAGTAAATGTTAGTAAAATCCTTAAGCAAGAACTTCGGTATCCTGACATCACAGAGTTTTTCTGGACTGACTCCAAGGTTGTTCTGGGATATATCAATAATGAGGCCAGACGATTTCATACATTTGTTGCTAACAGAGTACAAAGGATTCATTTAAGTACAGTTCCGCAGCAATGGCGGTATGTTCCAACAAGGGACAATCCTGCAGATCATGTCTCAAGAGGTCTCACTGTTGATGAAATGATTTCATCTGACTGGTTCACAGGGCCGAGGTTTTTATGGAATAAGGATATGGTTCTTCCCGCCAACGAGATTTCAGAATTACAACTAGGTGACTCTGAAGTCAGATGTTCTCAAACGCTTAACACAAAAGCAGTGGAACAGGAAACTATTGTAATTCGCCTGTCAAAGTTCTCGTCTTGGTCTCAGGTAATACGAGCAATTGCACGTATTCAACGATGGATTCGCAAGGATAAGTCAAACAGACTTTCTACAGTTGAGGAAAGAGAAAAGGCTGAGTGCCTCATAATCAAACTTCTGCAAAAACATGTGTTTGAAATTGAATTGAAAACATTAAGTAAAGGTATCCAATTGTCATCTCACAATGAATTGTGCAACCTTGATCCATTTCTTGATAGTGATGGTGTGCTTAAGGTGGGAGGAAGACTTCGCAATTCTTCTATTTGTAGTCTACTCAAACATCCTACAATTATCCCCAAAGACCATCACATTACAAAATTGATCATAGCTGACTGCCATGAAAGAGTTAAACATCAAGGCAAAGGATTTACCATCAATGAGATTCGTTCAAGGGGGTTTTGGATTCCAGGCATCAATCGTGTTGTAGCATCTCATGTGCGTAATTGTGTTACCTGTAGAAAACACAGGCGTCCAACAGAAGAGCAAAAGATGGCTGACTTGCCTTCAGAGAGAGTGAATCCTTCTCCACCATTCACTTACTGTGGTATGGATTGTTTTGGTCCATTTTCTGTGAAACTAGGACGAAAGGTGCACAAAAGATATGGATTGATCTTTACTTGTCTGTCTTCTCGTGCCATTCATATTGAGATGCTTGATTCAATGTCAACAGATTCCTTCATTAATGGCTTGCGCTGTTTTATTTCCATACGTGGAGCCGTGCGGCAGATTAGATCTGATCAAGGGAGCAACTTTGTGGGGGCTAAGAATGAGTTGGCTGAAGCACTCCAAGAACTTGACACTGAGAAGCTGAATAACTTCTTGGCTTTGAATCAGTGCGACTTTGTGATGAATGCACCATGTGCAAGTCATACAGGAGGTGTATGGGAGCGACAGATTAGGACTGTCAGAAGTGTCCTCCAGTCTACACTTTCAATTGCTTCTGAAAGGGTTGATGATTCATCTTTAAGAGCGTTCCTCTACGAAGCTATGTCAATCGTAAACAGTCGCCCACTCACTGTCAACAATTTAAGCGATCCAAATAGCCTTGAACCCATAACGCCAAATCATTTTCTTACCATGAAATCCACTATTGCTTTACCTCCTCCAGGCAAGTTCACTAAAGAAGATCTTTATGCCAGAAAAAGGTGGCGCCATGTCCAATATCTTGCTGAACAATTCTGGAGTCGCTGGCGTAAAGAGTATCTCTCAAATATTGCAGTCAGACAGCGTTGGCACACCCCTAAGAGAAATTTGTTAATAGGGGACATAGTGATTGTCAAGGACAACGATCTACCTAGACACAAATGGTTGTTAGGTAGGATTGTAGAAACAACCATAGATTCGGATGGACTTGTGAGGAGAGTTAGGGTTCATCTTGGTGACAAAGATCTTGGAAAGAAGGGAAAACGTCTAGGGAAGCTTTCTGTAATTGAACGTCCTGTTCAGAAATTGGTTTTACTGTTGGAGACTTGTTAAAGTTTTTTTTTTTGTTATTATTACTATTATTATTATTTTTTTTATTGTTTGAAGTGTCATTGTAATTTTGAAATCATTTGTTTATTATAACTCATGATTTGGTGGGAGTGTAACTGATTGCTAATTTGCTTGAATATAAGGTCTGTACCGATTTATATGTTTAGTTATTTTGAAGGACTTTTATTATGATACGGCCTTAACGTGCACCAACACGTGTATAAAGCACGCTGTGTTTCCGCCTTGTGCAGTGCGCACACTTTCGTGAAGGATGCAGCTTAATGCATGACGGTTTTCTTCCCCCCCATGAAGTTTTGTGCATCCCATTTGAGGGTTATAAGGTAAACGAAGTGTAATGTTTATCATTTTTGTAACTGTATCGTTTTATTGTGATGTTGGTTAATGTGTTGGAGTGACAGTGTTTGTTTGTTTTATTGTTTTTGTTTTGCTGTAGCTCTTACGGTGTCTACATGAGTGTCACGAATAAAACGCTAATGGAAACATCAGTTTAAGGAGTAATTTGACCATCATTCAAGTGGGGTAGCTACAGGACTCCCATAGCCTGCAATGGAACTGTGTGTGTGTGAACAGTGAAGTGAACTGGCATAAAGCCTGTCTTCATTATGTAACTTATATACTTAAGTGTGTATATATATACTTAAGTGTGTGTGTGTATATATATATATAGTCACTGTCGGGTGGAATCCTCGTATCTCCAAAACCATTATTTTTCAGGAAATTAGAAAAACGGCATTTTTGAGTTATTACTGTAAACATTGTATCGTTAAAGTTGGTATTGCAGTTTTTTACAATCACTTTGCTACTATTTTCAGAACCTTGATGTCATTTTTCAAAACTCTAGACACAAAACGGTTATCACTTGTAACACAGGCTGTCTAATGTTCAAAACATTGCATTGTGCATTCACATCTTTAAAGGAATCTTGCACAATCATTGGTTCAAAAAACAAATTTACTGTGAAACACCATTGAAACATAACTATAGATCACCCACACACAAGCAACTGATAGTTTCACTGTGTCGTTATTCCTACAATCATTAAATATTGTAGAACAAAATAGGTGATACAGGTTTCATTATGGTACTACATGTACAGTAAATACATCTGTAAAAGTACTGCAGTAGTAGAGAGAATACTACAGACACAGTGGAATCATTGAACAAAGTTTGTAATATATTGATGCAAAACACTACAGTACAATCACAACATAGGTTTATTTGAAGCAAAGCAAAAATAATTAGCTATGAAATAGAAAAGAAAAGACAGTACTGTAAAACATCAAATGCAGTGTTCCTCAACTTCCTTGCTTGTACTGTAAGAAACAAAACAGGAGTGATTATTGTACTTCTACATTGTCATCAACTCTGTATTGATGGCCACAGGATTTGGCCACAGGTTCTCATCTACGTCACAATGGATGTTTCCATACAACTATGCATTACGAGTAATGCAACAGTTACTTATCATTTTGAGCAGTTGTATCAATTGATAGTTAGATCATTGTAAGGAAATGAATAGACACTTATTTGAAATGTAATGTGTGAATTGCCTTTTGAAATAGTAGTACTTTGATGTTAAGTTGTGTCATATTGAACAGGTGATTTTTGTTGAATGAACAAATGGTCTAAGTTTTATGTGTATTGTATCCAAGCAATTGAGAAAATGGTTAGAGTTTTGAAAAATGTGCATTTTGATCATTGGTTGTTAGTTTTGTGTCTAGAGTTGTGAAAAATGACTGAAAAGTTCTGAAAATAGTAACAAAGTGATTGTAAAACACTGCAAGTGTATAGATATACTTAAGTGTGTGTATATATATATTGTGCCCTTATATATATATATATATATAAGTGCCATCTGAAATTGTCTGAAATTGTCTGAAAAAGCATTTTTTTCAAGCTCGTATATTTAAGTTCAGTAATTTCACTTTAATGACAATTAATAGGTAATTTTCATTGCCAGTAATGTGAAATAAGTGAACATAAACATACAAGCTTGATAAAAATGATCATTCTAGAAGAAAATTTCAGATGGCACTTTTGCATCTGAACTCTTCATATATATATATATATATATATATATATATATATATATATATATATATATATATATATATATATATATATATATTAGTGGTGGGCATAGATATTTTTTTTTTAATCTAGATTAATCTCACTGTAATCTTGGAATTAATCTAGATTAAAATGGCTCATTTGAATTCTGAATATGTGTGCTACCCAAAATAATGACTAAAGGGCACGTGTTTCTTAAATACAAAGTGACATTTAAAAGAACTTGTGAAGAAATGCCAGAGATTTGTTTTATTTTTATTAAAACTAACATAATAAAGTATATATATATATATATATATATATATATATATATTTTTTTTTTTTTTTACTTTGAGCAATGATGGAGCTATATATATCTATATAGACTCTTCTTATGAGCATATAAAACAAAACAGCTCCTTGGAAAAAATGAAATGTAGCCTAATATTGTAGTAGCCTAGTTATAAACAAAGGTCTATTTTTAATTCAGATTAACATTTGAGGTCAGCAATTTTATTCATAATGTCAAAATAAAACCAACGTAATGTTACTTGAAAGCATTATAGCCTACTATTCCTGCCAAACTTCCATGGTTGCAGTTAGTGTTACTTACTACAGTAAATCCATGGTAAATGTTGCAGATCTGTGGACACTGGATAGTTCATTCATGGCACAATGTTTCTTCCTGGCTTCCACGCACTGTTTGATCCGTTAATATCGGAGAAATGTGAATGTTTCTCACTAGATCTCGCAGCAATGTTATTACTTAAGTAACGAATTCAAATGATTTATTTACTGGATCTCTTGATCAAGATCGGCTCGTGCTGCTTTGGTCCAAACTGATAAACAACGGTCCGTCAACCACACAATAACGAGTAGCTCAGTGTCGTTCCGCTTACATTACGTTTGCCATTTGATGTCGGACAATGTTGTGGTCTGCCTACATTTGAAATAACGAAATTTTGGTCGGCAGGAAAAATGGTCCAACGAACCGTTCGGTTTGAAATGCGTACCGAACACCGAACCGAATTCGGCTAGGTATAAATCTAAACATCAAGATTAACGGAGATATTTTTTTATCGCCTGATAAGAGTCTCACGTTAACGCAGCACGTTAACGCTGATAACGGCCCACCACTAATATATATAGGCTATATATATATATATATATATATATATATATATACATACATATATGCACACACACTGAACAAAATTATAAAAGCAACACTTTTGTTTTTACCCCCATTTTTCATGAGCTGAACTCAAAGATCTATGTACTTTTTTATGTACACAAAAGGCCTAGTTCTCTCAAATATTGTTCACAAATCTATCTAAATCTGTGTTAGTGAGCACTTCTCCTTTGCCAAGATAATCCATCCACCTCACAGGTGTGGCATATCAAGATGCTGATTAGACAGCATGATTATTGCACAGGTGTGCCTTAGGCTGGCCACAATAATAGGCCACTCTAAAATGTGGGGGACTGTATAGCGTTTTTACTTGATTTTAAGAAGTTTTAAAGCATGAAAAACGCTGAAAAATGTCCCCACTTGGCTCTGCGGTCCCCTGTCGGTGAGTGTGTAACGACACCAAGGTTCCGTTAGATAGGTAGACATGTACACACACACACACACACACAGTGCAATGCATTAAAGTCCAACTGAAATCAAAATTGACCCTATTTACTTTGTTAGTGTAACATAGTTAAGATTCATGTTAAATCCTACTAAATGGGATTATTGTGCCACCTGCTGTCATAAAGGTGTAACTGCAGCGAACGTTAGTAATGACGAAGGATTATGGGTAATCCTCAAAGCAACAGAGGATTTTCCCTGAGGTAACGTGTCTGTGAATGTCCGTGGACTAAACAATGTTAACTCACTTGAAAAGCATGTAAAAGTTAAGCTAGATTTTTTTGATTGAATAATATGTGTTGTAGATTAATTTCGCCATGTTTTTATGAAGTCAACCATCTGGTTATGTGTTTTATAGCCGATAGAAAGTCTCTCCAGTATAGCTAGCTAACTTTAATATGATGCCGTCTTTCCAGATAGAGCATGCGCTGTTTGTCCACATGAGATGACTACGATTGTTATCCTTTGTCATGAATGCAGGTATGTTATTATCATATGTTGTTATAAAGTGTTGTAATGTCTGAACATGAGATTGAGGTATTTTCTGCTGTTTATCTGCCTTTTGTATGTTGAATTGTAATGAAGTTACATAATTGTTTACACATAACTGTTAACATAAAATGGAAAGGTAACTGTAGGAAATCTGTATAATTACATAATTTTATGTTATTTCCTCATTGTAAGATTAAGAGGGACAATTTGGTTTGTTTTAATTATTTTGTTTATATGAGTTAAAATCCACTATACGATCAAATCAATGTGTCAAACTGTACTTTACTTTTGTGTAAAGCTTACATATGGGTAATCCTAAAAAAAAAAAAGCAACGGAGGATTTTCCCTGAGATAGAGCATGCGCTGTTTGTCCACATGAGATGACTACGATTGTTATCCTTTGTCATGAATGCAGATGCAGATGTGGAATAAACCTGCTGTTACCACAAACCTGACGGTGTCTGAGAGATTCTATCAGGCAGGAGACATTACACAGAGGTCACATTAGCGCATATTACTAGTCTTATGGTGAACAATTAATCCGTGCAAGTTAAAACACAGAAAAAAATAGTTTGCCGTCGTAATCTTTAATCAAAGTCTGAAAAGTTACTTCCGGTCTGGAATGGCGTCCCTTCTCTGATGACGTAGGTTTGAAGAATTGGTTTGGGAAACGCTTAACCACTCCGCTCAAACCGTTAGTCTGTTGAGCGAGAGATGGAGAGGAGGAGCGCTAGAGTAAAACCCTGCCCTCTGTTCAATATTCCTTTTCATTGGGAAATACCATAGACAGTATATAAACTGGACACAGCGACCCCATAGGTTTCAACGGAGAGAAGCTGAAGCACATTAGAAGCAGTCACTTCCTGATTGCCGAGCGTACTGCGCAGACTCAAACTGAGCTTGACGATGTGGATGTGACGTGAGCAGCCTGCCTGACAGTTGTAAGTTTTCTAGTAGACGTGCCAAGCGAAATCGGAACCATTCCCTTCCGAATCTCGCAGAGACGGAGAGTGTGAGTAGGAGCTGTCCATGAGCTAGGAGCAGGAGCAACGTCATGACTCTCTATGGGCTTCTCCCTTTACTTTATCGGACTTTATGCCTCCACGTCCCCCCGATTGATTGCGAGCTTCTCTTCCTGTCTCTACGGTAATTTCCAGAGAGTCGCGTGGTTATGACGCAATCGTTAGCCTACTTTTACAAAAACTGCTTCTACGGGGCCATAACGTAAGATACAAGGTAATGGAGCCTTTTATACATTGTCGTGTTTCTTTAGAAATAAACAATAGACAAATGGAGTCTTTAAACTCCTCAGATGTAAAGTTATTCGCTGTCAAAGTGACGCGAAAATGAATGGGAGTCAATGGGATGCTAACAGCAGGTGAAGGCTTGTTAGCCAATGGCGGCTCCCGGGGGTACCTTCAAAATAATAGGCTTGTTTGAGATGAGCAAAATCTGCGCAGAACCGATCACCGGTGATCAGCGCGAGATGCATGCTGGTTAGAAATGTGTCCGAGTGCGGTCCGCCTTGCTCTCATGTCAAGCTGACGTATGTCAAAAATCTCTCGCGAGCGCAAGGCGGATGTGTCGGATTCTGCAGTCGAGCGCAGTTGCTCTCCACTGACTGCGCTGATCAAAAGCATGATGGGAAACGACTTGCTGACGACACAGCTTAATGCTCATTGGTTTAAACAACTGTGATGTATTGTTCTCTTTTAAAATGTTTGATTTTAAAACTCTGATATCATGTTTTATGTGTATACGTTATGTGTGAATATTCCCAAACTATCTGACAGTGCAATCTCTTTGGGTTATGCAATGTAATTTTTATAAAAAATAAAAAAAATATTAAAAAAAACGTCTGTATTAAAGAAAAAATGATTGATAAACATGTATTTGGAATGGAAGTAAATAAGTACTTTGGGTGTCTTGTTCATATTTGCATATAAAAGCAACAGAACTTAAATTACATCCAGTTTATTAGCAACACTGTGCACGAGTGTGAATCCCGCGATATCCATCTTTGATCTCGCAGGTGTCTGATCCACTGCGAGAAGAGAGATCTGTCCGTCTTGCCTGCGCTTTTTTCACTCCTCCTCTCACTGCAGCCGCCTACTCTCGCATACATTTCAGGCGAGGCAAGGCGCATCTCAAACAAGCCTATTATGAAACCCTGACCGCCTGGGAAATACGTCACAGCACTGGAGAAAAGACGTTTGCAACTTCCGGTTCACGCGGACTTTAATGATAGTAATGACGAGATAAAGAGGCTAGAATATTGTCTGCTATTGTACACACAGTAAAATATAAATTCACATACACTTATTTTTTACCCCATAGTGTTATCTTTATTGATTCATTTTGTAATTTGTTTTGAAGAGGTTTGTTTGTTTTTTTTTATGTATTTATTTTGTATATGGAAGGCAAGGCTTAAGGCAAGATTTAAAATTGTAGTTGTGTTGTCACCTTGAATTAAATGAACAATAATCTATCACTGTGTTATCATCCACCTTTCCACAGCAAAAACAGAAGCTTCACAGACAGTTTACATCACCCCTAAAGAAGTCAGCCCACACATAGATCAGTGTAAGTTAGAAATACTGCATCTGTGATAAACTATAGGAAAGTTCTTTGAAAAGTGACATTATACACTCAGTATGTTTTTAAATACAGGCATTACGGAGTTTCCAAAATTGGCCCACACAAAATCTTCTTTTCAGACCTGTACAGTAGGGTGGTCCTTATCAAGCCCAATTTTATTTTTTTGCAAAATGTTAGTGTCTTAACCTCTTAAACTGTTCCTTTTAACTTCAAAATTAGAAATATGCAAAAATGTTGACAAAAAAAAAGAGATATTTAGAGGTAGCTCAATCAGGTGGAAAATTGCCTATGTTAAGCTGTGCGGCGTTATTGTGATATGCAAGTAATATCAAAAGTTGCTGCAAATGAACTACATTTTATTGAAATCAGAGCAACACTGACATGACAACAATCTCAAAAAAAGCACAAAGTTTTCAACAATCTCTCATTTCTGATGCTCAGCAGCCAGTGTTGACTTTTTGCAGACTGGATAGATCCGTCGGTGATCTTCCTCCACATGAAGGAGAAACTGCAATTGTTCTTCAGAGTGTGTGAGATAATTTTCACATTTATGCATTTGGCAGATGCTTTTATCCAAAGCGACTTACATTGCATTTCAAGCAACTCATTTATATTCTTAACAGTTCTTGCTTTCCCTGGGAATCGAACCCATGACCATGGCGTTGCAAGCGCCAACGCTCTACTGTTTGAGCTACAGGAAGGCTACATTGTATTCCCATTGTATAGCCATTGTATTCTTGTATTCGCTCGGCGTGATCATTGACTACTTTCATTGCATGTATGGGTGCCTGTGCCTCCTGATAATCTGCTTAATTCGGCCAAAGTTCCGGGTCAATTTCAAGGAACGTAGTGTAATTTTTTAAACCAAAAAATGTGCTCTAAACCCAAACAATAACCAAGGTGATCATCAATAGAAATATGTATTGATTCCACCAGGAAAGGTAAATCTGCTAAACCGGGTCATGGATGGATTAATTTGGATTCAGTTTCTACAATAAGTAAACTGAGATGTGTATCTAAAATACATATTTAGGAATATATGGTGCATTAGATGCTTTTATAGAGATTTTTTTTTAATTTTACTAGCCAGGTACAATACCAATTCAAATGATCTGTTTTTACGAAAATCATCAAAATCTCAGAAAGTTTAAAGCTATTGAGCTACCAGTAATTATTATGTTACTGCCATAAAAATTGGCATGCTGTATTTTCTATATAAAGGAACAATTTGAAGGATTAAGAGCATGACAATTGGAGACTTTAAAAATAAGGACCGCCCTACTGTACAGGACTTCTCCAGGTGTGGAGCTCGAGAGTGAGGTACACAAACAAACAGTTGTTTGACTTTATTATTATGTATAATAAACAAAACATGTATGCACCTTCATGTGAACCTCATTGTCAGCAGGTTGTCAATGCCTTCATGCATCTGGAAATCCAGAAGTTCAATGTTCGGTCAGCAGAGCGGGCGTTTTATATAGACAGCTATGAAATGGCATAATTTAGCATGTCCTTTACACACACTGTAGCTTGCCATTGTGTAGTAGTATAGCACAACACAAAGATATACAGTTACCCACACACTCTACATTTTTAAATGTAAATATTGTAACACTTGTGACATTTTTGTCATGTTTCTTCCACTTTGTTTTGGTTGTTATTTCTTTTGAACATTAAACAGTTTGTGTAGCAATCTATGTGTCAACTTGTATTTTTTTTCCAAATCCCATTATTATTCAATAATTTCTGAGAAATATACATGAGTTGAAACTAATTCAAATTAGAAAAGCTGGTTTTGCCTGAATGCCGGTGTCTGAAGTTATCCAGCAGAGGGCAGCAGATTCATTTTTAAATGTGAAGCCCCGCTCCCGATTCTGTTCTCAGTTATCGCCTAAAGTTTATTATAGATGCAGAATATTAAAAATGAAGGAAACCATGTCTGTCTGACCATCTTTATTAATAGACAGGGTGTCAATCAACACCACTGTCCCTCTGTCTAAAATGAAACGCACTTGTGCTTTGCTATGAGGGGGGAAACACCAGTGGCTCTGAAGAAGTGTCCACAAGTGTAAGTTAAAGATATTATAGGGCCATTGCAGGGACATGGGCAATTTCAAAAAGGTCAAAGCAGAAACTTCCTAAAGTTTTGTCAGTCATTTTTCCTTGGATATTGTTTATGAAGGCCAATGTCTTCTATTGAATTGTGCCAGAAGTCCTACAATTTACAAACACACCTCTAATAATAACACATTGTTACATTACATTTAGGACATTAAAGGAATCAACTGATTTGCAACACGTTGCAAGGAAATTATTTCCAATGCTCCACTGGACAAGTATGGAGAGCACAATGTGTACTTCTGCAGAGGCCTTATCAATCACCTCAGTAAGTATCTTCTTCCATATGCTGGATTGTGGACCGGGATAATGCTAAGTTTGCCATAATTAATCAACATATCCCTTTTTGGATAGAAATATCTGGGTTTGTTTTATGAAAATTAAACAGATGGCTTCATTTCTTTTTTGTACAAAGGTAACTTTGGATGACATGGGACAGGACCTCATTATGAGCAGTGCTCTAGGAGATGTCCTGAGAAAGCTTACAAGACAAGCTATTATAATATATTTAACATAACATGAACTTTGTTTGAATACTGTTATTGTGTTTAACTGATAAATTATGTTACGAATTCACCTGTTTTTTATTCCTTGCTCAGAACATAACAGAGGACAACAAAATGCAGGTTATAATGGAAAAGAGCCATTGGGCCTTGAAACACGTTTTACTTCTGGCCGGCTCACTAGGCTTGATGACTTTGTGGCCCGCTATCAGATAGGCACAACGCTCTCCTGAAGGAGTATGAAGACTCCGAAAGAGTTTTTAGAAGAAAGGTTTGAATGATTTAATAAATGTGTCATTGAAGATGTGATGGGTAATAGAGATGGGTCGTTCGCGAATGAGCCGGATCTAAGAGAAAATAAAATAAAAATATAGCCTATAGAAATTAAATCATTATGTAGGCTAATAATGAAATAATGAATGATTTTAATTGCATTTAAAATAATTGACTAATTCAAAAACCAACAAAAACATAGGCTAATTATATAGGCCTAAAGGCGCACACACATTTGTGTCGACTGTCTGATCAGCCTCACATTCTGTTCCTGTCAATCATACACGCGATGTCAACCAATTAAACTGCATGAGGGAGGGCCGAGCAAACTCACACACCAACACTAGAGATGCTGATAAACCGCGGATCAGGCAGATGACGTGACGACAAAATAATATTTTTATTAAATTCGGGCGGGTGGCGGTTGATCCAATCAAATGAAAAAAGTTTGCCACTAAGCAAACCTGCAAGCTATGCCCATGCAGCTGTCAGTAGCCTACTATTGGAGGAGGCCTAAACGTCTCTTAGATGAGACCGCCTGGGTTATTTTGTTATTTTGTTTCGATATTAATTATATTTTAAAACAGCCAATCGTAGCCTACTGTGGAATATGCATTTAAAAGAGAGACAGATTATGGTCTGATATGACTCAGAAATGACATCGGGCAATTGCAGCGCAAGATGTTCAGAAGAACGCAAGAGCTAAACTTCTACAAGCTCAATAATATCCACATTAAAAAGTAAAAAAAGAAGGTAAGAAAAATAGTCAGTCATAACTTTGCCCATTAATTAGATGTGCAAGGCAAGCAGGCTAGTATTTGGGTTGTTATGGACAATTAAAAATGTGAATATTCACGTTGCACAGTTGTGTGGTGGACTTTCAGCGAGTTAAAACATATATTTTTTAAAGAGCCGTTTGTGAGTCAAAAAGAGCCGACTCTTTTCAGTGAGCCGAGTCAAACGAGGCGGCTCACGAAAAAGAGCCGGAATGCCCATCACTAATGGGTAACCATTTTTTAAGAAAAAGTACAGGTAAAGAAAATTTTTATTTTGTACACTGTTAACCCTTGCTGTAAAAAAAGGCCAAATTCTGACAATATCATGCCATTTTCCATTAAAATAGTAATATACCATAGAAAACAAAAATAGCTGTAAAATTTATTTTTTGGGTCACCATTGTGCTGAAGAGTAGAGCCTGTACTTCAGTCCAGGAGAAGATCTAGAAACATTGATGATATACTGCATGTTGCTTTATTTAACAGGCGGTGACTGTGTAGTTGCTGGCCCACTGGAAATCTTTTTATGTTCAATAGTTTTTTAGTGGCCTCAAATGAAATAAGTTCACAGTAATACTTTGCTCTCATTTAATTTATGCATTATAGATTTTAGTTAATACATTTAAATGACAGTTAGTCAATTTAAGGCAGTCGTTTTCTGCAAGTGTAATTAGTTAACTCAAGTTTTAATTTAGTGCATTTTTACAGTAACATACTGTAGATTACAGTAAAGAACTGTACAATTAACAGTATATTACTGGCAACAGTGTTGCCAGTATTTTACTGTAAAAAAACAGGTAAGGTCTAACAGTGTATGTCATCCCATTACATGTATTGATATCTAAACCTGCTCTACAAAGTTATTTAAATTCTTAATGACTGCTTCCATCAATACCTTACTTTATGCTGACATCCAGAGTGGATCAAGAAAAATGGAAGGAACGTCAGCAAAAAAGAGGGGGAGATATGTAACAACACTCCACAAGCCATTCCTTTTCAAGAAATCAAACCAGAAGGTATACTATAAACGTAATGCTATCATGCCTTCTACAGAATTAACAGTAACAATCTTAATCTTAAAGGGCACCTATTATGCAAAATTCACTTTTACATGGTGTTTGAACATAAATGTGTGTTGGCAGTGTGTGCAGACCTGCCCTGAGTGAGCTAAACACAGTCCGCCATTGTTTCGACACCGGAGCAGCGGTAGTGGCGAGAATGTCTCGTAAGCAAATCAGGTGTTCTGTTGTTGGATGTAAGAATGCACATAACAGTCTTCACGTGCTCCTGACATCAGAGCTGCTGAAGAAGCAGTGGATTACTTTTGTTTTTGAAGGATATGTGCCCCCATGTAGCTAAATGCGTTTATGTTTGCGCGAATCATTTTACACCAGACTGCTTTGTGAACAAGGGTCAACACAAAGGGGACAATACAAAACAGGTTTTGCTAAAAAGTTGTTACTCGAGGATGGATCAGTATCAGCTGTTCGTGTTCCAGTTTACAGCTTACAATCGATAGGCCTAACTTTACTGATCACGCAACCCAAATGAAAGGGAGAGCGCACACTTTATTACAGTTCATATGAGTTGTTTTATGGATATTGCTAATTGTTCCTTCTCGATACACCAATCACATATTGCTGCAATGCTGTTTGATACTACACTGTACCCCGCTGCCTTGTCAGTTTTTGTCAACTTGACTTGTCTTTTTTTTTGTCAACTTGACAATATAACTCTTGTTGAAGTAATTTCCCATTAGAGTGGAATTAACTTCATTTTTTATGTTCTGGTAATGGATTTGCTCAAGTTGACTTGACCATTATTTCCTAGTCCAGTCAGCACAAGTCAAGTTATGTCAACTGGAAAAAATATGTTAACATAGATTTAAAATAAAGAAGACAACCAATTTTTGAAGGGGGTGGATTGGAATCCACTGCTGCATCAATGTATATGTAATGAGTCATTATAATCAAGGTATTAATCAATATTTTTCCTTCTAAATATCACATGAGTTGAATGACTTCTCTAAGCTTACCAGTGTGATCATTGAAATGTTCTTTTCATGTGTTCTCTAATGTCTGTATTTGATATGAATGCAGTAACAGCGCTTGCTCATTTATTATGGCTTCCAGAAATTAAATATGGAATGATGTTTTGTTTTGTGTTTGAGAAAGGTCTTCAACGTGTTAAAACATATAGGGGTCATTGAAGCCAATAGTTTAAGGGACCATTTCTTTGTTAAAGCCTTACTTTCCAGTTAGACTAAAGTGTAGCTGCCCTTGAGAGAAAGAACGCATTATCTTGATGTTTTAAGAGGACTCTCCTGTTTATAGTTAGAGCCTGGCCAAATCCAACCTTGGAAAAGCTGCGTGTCGGTGTGTGTGTTAGTCTTCTTGGTTGCAGGGTAAGGAACCCCTGGCATTACTGGAGATTGACTGAGTTGTTGTTCTGGACATGCTGGCACCCAGTAACCCAAATCTGAGAACTGGAAGGTCACGACGTGCCTAACTTCAGGGTCTGAGTGTCAGCTGCAAAATCTTTGGAGATATGCTTCAGTCTATCTGTATATGTGTGGGAAATTACTGTGTTTATCTATTTCTTAGCCAATCAGAAACTGCAACCTGAAGCAAGGATGTAGCTTAGACCTTCGGTGTAGGGTATAACTGCTGTGATCTTTGTTACTGTAAGAGGGGCGGCCTACAAACTCCTGTGTGAGTCTTGAAGCTGACTTCTGCTGATGAAACTGCAAACTATCTTCAGTAAAACTTTTCTTCAATTTTTTATAATTCTGACTCCGGGTCTTCTTTCAAACATCTGGTCCTTGGGTCCTAAACTGTTACCTCCTAACATTTTGCCTTGCATTTATTTAATGATAGACAACTCTTTCATTCACATTTAAATTGAACAAGCAATTTCCTGTCAACAGATCAACTGACAATTGAAATAACTTTTTGTATTTATTTATTAGCAAGGCAAGGCACTCATCTATTTGAAGGAAAATAAGTGTACTGTACTACTGTATAAGATAAAAAAAACACACGCATAGCACAAATCATATGAGAAAGTTCCTAAAAAAAAAAACTTTCTGCAAAAAGTGCATAAAAAAACACACGCCTTTTAAAGAAACGTCATATGACAAATTTTAAATACTACATTTCAATTCATTAAAACAGATGTAGGCCTAATAAAATCACAAAGGTCTGATTCTTAATAGCATAGCTCAATAAGACAGAAGTTTAAACATTGAATATTAACCTTGCAAATTTCCAAACACTCCTCCTACCACAATGCAATTTATTGCTCATAAAACAGGAAACAAAGATACAAGGGATAGAAGAGGAAAGCAAAAGCACTTGTCAATGTTGAAGGAAATTGCACTACATTACTGTATAAAAAACTGAGATGTGAAACATTAACATTTCTTTTCATGAGATGTGTAGAACATGCATCCAAGTCATAAGATGACAAACTTTAAATGTGCACTCTAAAAAGAAGCAAGGCACAAAAAAGCCTAAAGCTCCTTTAAAAAAAAACCCAAGGCTACTTTTTGCGAAAGAGCTTGTTGCGAAGCCCATGACCACACGACGAACAGCTGCTCCCACTAATGTTCATGACAAGTTTTTGCAGAGGTTCAAAGGTGTATTTCATCCTCTTGGGGTAGTTGATATTTACACCATAAAGAAGACCCATCAGGAGTCCAAATGCCTTGGGGACATCGGAGATGTCAGTGACAACAAGATGTTTCTCAAAAATGAGAGCGACATCAATTAGGAAGCACATCACATTGCTGCTCCTCAGTTACAATTAAAATGCCCACGTCAGTTCCTTTCACAGCATCCTCAATTTCACTGGATGGCTAAAAAAAAGGACTAAACCCATTCCACATGACAACACAAAATATTGTATCAACTTTATAACAATTGAACATACACACACACACACTCACACACACACGCACTAGGTTATGTGTTGTTAAAGGGACCATTACCCCAAAATGAAAATTCTGTCATTCATTCACCCTCAAGTTGTTCTAAACCTGTATAAATACAGTATACAGGTATAAAATGCTGAACACAGAGAAATATATTTTTAAGAATGTTTGTAACCAAGCATGAAAATTCTTTGGAAAACAGGACAAAAATACTGAGGAAGATATTCATTTTTTGCAATATGCAAAATGTAATTCCATGCCTATGAATTTAAGACCATCTGCTCTGACTTAAGACTGTTTAAGACTGCCTTCATTTGGTTAAGGGTAGGGATGGGTACTGAAACCCGGTATAAAACAGGCTCTGGTGCTTAATTATGAAAGAATGCAGAACAGGGAACTTCCTTCCCTCGCAGCAGTGCGAGGTCATTTCTCCCCAAAACTAATCAATGACTGTTGTAAAATGCAGTCTCTACTGTTGCTAAATTGCAGGACGTGTTTGATAATAAATAGAGCTATTAAAACCACAATAATCTGCGCAAGAGTTAACTCTTGCAACTTCAAGGCTTTACGAAACTGACCGCAACTAAAAGCAAATAATAATTTTGTGTGTGCGTCTACATGATGAAATGCACACAAAAATTACTCACAGCTCTTGAATGATTATCTTTAGCTTAAATAAGCATTAATCTATCAATTTATACAGTGAAAACTATGCAGTGTTACTAAAAAACGTTGGGTTATTTTTTTAACCCAACCGTTGGTTTATGCATGTTGGGTCATTATGTTGGGTTATCTTAAAATTTATTGGGTCATTTGTTTATGTCATTGGTTTATTTTTAGTTATAACCTAACAGTTGGGTTAAATACGTTTGCTCTTCGATGGTTTGAATATTAACGGTCCAGTCAGTGACAGACAGTCAACGGACATCTCCTGATTGTGAAAGGTAGGTAATCTCGTTTTATGATGTTTATAACTTTTATAACATGAAATAATGTGTACTGAAACGTTAAATATATCTTAGAACTGTTTTGTTTTATGTTATCATTCACTTTTGTCATTTATTTCATTCTCCGGATCAGATCGATTGTTGTTAGCTATCCCAGTTTTCTCGCTAGCATTAATAACGTCATTAAAACGTTAGCCAAAAGATAAGCGAAACCAACTTTTTCTGATTTGGGGTTGTATTACAGGAGTAATGGAATAGCATCTAATTATAATAGATATTATATGCTATGACAATTTTGCATTCGTATTAAATGTGTTGTACTAAACGTGTTTATACTTATGTTTTAGATAAATGGATTCATTTACAACAGTGGAACCTCTGCAATTTAATAGAAACATTTCAAGGTGAGTAATCTATTTAATTTAGTGATGCATGATTTTTTTATACATATATTTAAGTTTTTGTTTGTTTATGGTATGGCCTGGTTCCTTTTTTCTCCTGCTACCACCAAAAAAGAGTTCTTTGCCACAGTCGCCTCTCAAAAATGAGTTTATTTCTAATGCAAACACAAAAGAAGATATTTTGAAGAATGGTAATCAGACAATTGACTAGCTATTGATTAGCTATGCTATCCATAGTATTTTTGTTTCCCTACTATGGAAGTCAGTGGCTTCCGTCAACTGTTTGATTACCAACATTCTTCAAAATATCTTATTTTGTGTTCAGCAGAAGAAAGAAACTTTCTCTTGTTCAAGAATTAGAACAACATGAGGGTGAGTAAATGATGACAAAAATTCAGTTAACACAACCTCTGGCTCAGACATTTGCCCAAGTCACTGATATATTATGGTAAACTCTGGTATACAACATGAAATACAGTATGGCTTGATCTCAATTAATAGGATACTGTCATATTGCCCAGCCTTAAAATCCTGCACTATGGTAAATCATTATTGACATAACATTATTGCCGTTTCAGAGACACAGATTAAGCCTAGTCCCAGACTAAAATCTATGTTTGAGCTGTTTTAACTGAAAGCAACTTGCACTGACATATCTTAAAATGTGTCTCTGCCATTGCTTTGTCTCAAGATGCAAACCAATAATGTTTTTTTTTTAAGGCACATGTATAAAAGTTACTTAAATGTCCTAATTTACCTAAAGCCTAATCCTGGCTTAATCTGTCTGTCCGTGACACTGAGTCTATGACTCTCTGTAAATCTGCATTGAAACAATATGCATTGTGAAAAAGCATTATACAAATTAATTTGATTTAATGTGACTATTTTTTTTAAAGACCAGTTTACTTTTCATAGACTAAATGATTCCTTTTCTGCTTCATCTTAACACAGAGGAAGAAGTCGATGAAGACAGCTTTATGCTACTGGATGACGCGAGCACTGCTGCGCTAATTCCGAGAATTGGTCTCAGGGTTAAATTCAAGAAATTTCATTCAGAATTTTTGGGAGTAAGTTTACACTAGCTAAACAATGACTGCATGTTTGCTGACATGTTTTAAGTGCAATAAGGCAATTTCAAGGAAACCAAAAGATCTTTTTGCACATCTAAGTTTGCTTCATGGCATCAATAGTGCTAGCTCCTACTTCAGATGAGGTGAAAATGGCTGTAACAGAACATTCAATTACTTATGGTCATATAAGAGACACATATTAAAAGAACATATTTGTCAAACAGTATCCTCTACAACAGATACAGATTTGCCCAACCAACATATTTCAACACTCTCACCATCAGAAAATATGACTATATCAACAACACTTGATGATTCTGGGGGTGATGAGGAAACCGAGGACTGGGATGATTTAGCAGAGGAAGATATAACCTACAGAGTGGCATGCTTCCTTGCAAAGCTTAAACCCCAATCAAATCAAACCTATTCTGCAATTAATTACATGGTGAAGCAAACATCTTCTTTGATCACTGATATTGTAGGTAACTTGCAGACCAAAACAATGGCTCTTTTGCATCGACTTGGTCACTCAGATCACCCTGATGTCAGTACCTTAAATAATCACTTTGAGAGAGCCGCTGAACCATTGTTGGACCTGGATTCAGACTTTAAACAGATGAAATATTTTTCTCAAACAGGGTGTTTCATTAAGCCAGAGACTAAGCATTTTCCAGGCATTTCATATGTCCAGCGTTTGGATGCACTGACTGGCAGTGTGAGACAGATAGCAGTCCAGGACACCTTTCAATAGGTTCCTTTGCAGCCTGTCCTTAAAAAATACTAGAAAGTCCAGGTACCATGGAAAAAAATCTTTCTCAGAAGCAAAATAAAGATGGTGCCCTCATTGATTATATTGATGGTGAGCAGTACAAAACCAGCCACCTGTTTTCAAAGAATCTCTCCATTCCGCTGTCCCTGTATAATGATGATTGTGAAATTGTAAATCCCATCGGTTCCAAGACTTCAATTCACAAACTGGGGCTAATTTACTTCCAAATGAGATGTCTACCACCTGAGCTGCTGTCTTCATTGTCAGCATGTTTTCTGTTGGTGGTGTACAAGTCAGATGACGTCAAGACATATGGATTGGTTCCAGTTGAATGCATAGGTAATGATTTGAGGGATTTAGAACAAAATGGCATTCAAATTGAGACTGAACAATTCAGTGGTACCATAAAGGTTGGTGTTGCACAGGTGTGTGGGGACAATCTTGCTCTGAATTCTCTTCTTGGTTTTTCAGAGAGTTTTGTAGCACATAGTGTATGTCGTTTGTGCAAAATTCACAAACTAGTTCTCCACAGCCAGACAACAGAGGATCCAAATTGCACTGAATAATAATCAGGATTTACAGACTAACAATCCTACTGAAACTGACTTAAAACGGAGATGTATCCTAGACGAGCTTGCATTCTTCAGTGTTGTTGACAATGTTACACCTGATATTATGCATGATATTTTGGAGGGTATTGGCCCTCTGGAGGTGAAACTAGTGCTCTCTGAACTTGTAGCTGAAGGCCACATTAGCTTGGATACTGTAAACTACAGGTTAACAAGCTTTGATTATGGTTTTGTTGATAGGTGCAATAAACCATCAGTCCTGTCAAGTCATGAACTTAGGAACCACAGCAGTGTCATGCGTCAGACTGCAGCACAAATGTGGTGTCTGTTGCGATTTCTTCCCCTTGTAATAGGTGACTTAATACCACATAGCAACAAGTACTGGGAACTGCTGCTTCTACTGTTGTCTTGTATGGAAATTATATTTTCCCCATCCATGACTGCTGAGGCCACAATAATATACCTCCGAAGTCTCATTCAAGACCATACACTCTTCTTAGAGTTGTTCCCTCACTTGCATTTAAGACCAAAACACCATTTCATGGTTCACTATCCATCTGCTTTTAGAAAGATAGGCCCACTTGTCAACTTCTCGGCAATGCGATTTGAAGCTAAACATAGCTTTGTTAAAAGACTAAGCCACGTCACTTGTAATTTTAAAAATGTCACAAAAACCATGGCATACCAAATGATGCTGTGCTTTCAGCTGTTGACAGGCAGGTTGTTTAAGAAAGAAATTGAGATTGGTTCAGGTCAAAAGTCAGTTCTTCAGTCAGTCGAGGGTGTTCAAGATATTACTGGTACTGTAACTTGGAAGATTTTCCCCGTTCCAGTGAGGTTTATATCCCCTCATGGATCAAGGTTAACCCCCTGAGTTCGGCAATCACGCCGGCGTGATCTGCTCGCTTTTTTTCTCTTCAGTGCAAAAGAGACTCAAAATACTCTGTTGACTTGCCATACATGAAGTGCCATACATCTATCGATCCTGTTAAGTGTGTATTTTTTTTTGTGTATTTTTTTTGTGTGTTTTGTGTATCACAATAAAAACAAAGTGTTGCGCTTTTTGCCAAATAAAGAAAAATAAATATGATGCGAGTTCTGCTTTCTCTCTGTCAGTGAAGTCTGAGTTCTGAAACGCGTCCGATAATGAACTATAACTCAGCGAATACTCAGTCAAACAGGCATACAGACACACAGGCATGAAGCTTGAATTCTCTTCTTTTAAATGAAGCAATTTATATAAAAAACAAATATTCTCAGTTTATGTAATATGTATGAAAAGAGAGAGATGTCAGATGTCTTAGTAAGAGGTCAGTTTTATATTTGCTTTGTTCTATTCGTAAGTGTCTGTACACGCAAAAAGACTGTTTAAATATGAATCGCGTTTCTGTGCGTGAATGAATGAATGCACAGATGCGCGCTGTTGTGTAGCTACTACAGCTGGCACAAATACTGTTTAAAAATGAATCGCGTTTTTGTGTGTGAATGAATGAACAGCTTTTACCAAACTCTACTGCTATACTGAGATGAGTAAAAATCGACTAGAAAAATCGGATATAGATTATAAAGTTTTTACTGTAAAATACTGCCACATCAAATAAGCTTATAATGTTGCCAATTTCTGCTCATATGTTAAATATATATATATATATATATATATATATATATATATATATATATATATATATATATATATATATATATATACAGTATATATATATATATATATATATATATGAAAAGCAAAAAGACCACATGACTCAAATAAAAATATTATCATTCATTACTCTGTAGTCATTACCATTGAGCAGTCTCAAACATTTGACTCTTCTGTGGAACTCTTCTGACTTCAAGGCAAGTCAATCGGGTCCAGAACTGGCATACTCCAAAAAGGACATAAAGCCAGCAAGGTAATCCATATGATTATAGTGGTTTAATTAGCTGTCTTCTTAAGCAATATTACAGCATTTGGGTGAGACAGACCAAAAATATGATGCAGGAGTTACATGCTCTGTTTCTCATTCAAAACTAACCATATCACTCCCATTGATTAATGATAGATATAAATATAAGTGCTGTTAAGATGAACGCATGCATCTAATTTCTTTCAGTTTAACGTATTAAAAATATTTCATACAATTAATGCAGCATCCATTTTTTCTGTCATCCTTTAGCTGATGCTCGCTGTCCCCATGAGTATTTTGGCACTCAAACTGTGAGTTTTTCTTCCACTGTAACTTTGGCTGTGCGTTGTCTCATTTTCACAAGTCAACACAACAAAAGATGTTATGGGCTACTCATCACAACATGCAGGCAAAAAGGCACACAATTTTTTAACCAGCCGTTTGTTGTAGTCCTTAAAAAGCGATTTCTTTAAAAGAAAATATCTCCCTTTGCTTTTAGCTTTGAGCATCGTAACTTTGCAGATGTTGTTTATGCTCAAACAGCAACATTACACACTAACATTACACAAGGTAAAAAAAAAGTCGAATCAATCAACCACCCCTTTAATGTTTTTGATATAATAAAAACGTTCATGTTTTTAGTGGCAGCAAAATTGCAGAAAAAAATTTGATTTGTTTTTTCTAATCGATTGACAGCACTAACATACACACATATATGCGTGAGTTGAGATGGCATTAGGATGGGTAAATTGAATCACTTTTAAGTGAACAATTGCATTCTTAATATCAAAAGCATTTAGTGTTTGAAAATGCCACAGAATACCCGTCTTTCCGTTAATAACGTTGGCCATCTGGATTGAACATCACTCATTAGCGGCTCCTTATCAATAATCTCTTTTCTCCTTAGCATATGTTGCCATGGCAGCATCAATGAATTTATTATTAGGGTTCTTCTTTTTAACTTCTTTCAGCAGAGGTCTCCTTTCTTCTTCAAGGGAGCTAGTGGTTCGCCATCTGGCATGTCAGGCAAAAAATTTTGTTTCAGACCGCCTCGGCTTCTTAAGGCGTCTTTTACCTCTGCCATCTGTGGAAACTGACAGTACTGGACATCCTGCTACACGCAACATCTGCCTGAAGTTTCCCATTTTAAAACTCAAACTGAACTTACAGCAGTACCAGCCACACGAAGACCCTGGCTCTTTTAAGCACGGATGTTTTTCAACCAAGGCTTTGGCAACGCTTTCCATTTGTTCCCGTGATGGGTATGGACTGGTATTGAACATAACTTTTAAGATCCTTTGTAACATCCAAAAGGGAACCATCTTTTGTGTGTGCATCATTTGTTCGCCGGAGCTTCAGTTCCGCATCATATGAAAAACTTGGAACGATGAAGGGCTCAGGCCAGCCCTGTGATTGACTCGGTGTACCCAACACCAGTGATGATGTGCTGTCGGTGTCATGGGGGCTGTTTACACCTGGCCGCTTCATGCGTTTTCTCTGATCGGATAGCTATCGGATTTGTGCAAACGGTTCCATTTACACTTGTCCACATGAATGCGTCTCAGCTAAACAGTTTTTTCTCTGAGCAGGGACA
The DNA here is from genome assembly GCF_963993115.1 of Abramis brama. NCBI lineage: Eukaryota > Metazoa > Chordata > Actinopteri > Cypriniformes > Leuciscidae > Abramis > Abramis brama. The sequence goes on along the minus strand of NC_139969.1, from coordinate 35,493,338 downwards.
ACAGTAGCAGCAATCACCTTTCCATTTGTAACTTGCTCACTGAAATTCAGATGCAGCTCATCTATTTTTAAACATTTGTTTTTCTGTTTTCTACCAAGTTATGTGTTTGTCAGAGTGTTAAAAACCAAACTGAAGATGGTGGACATTTGAAACTTTTATTTATTTTTTAACAAAAAAAAAAAGACTGGCTGTATCAAGTTAAGTAAATAGCAGCATAAACCAAAACAAGAAATTGTGCCTCTGGAAGAATTACAGTGGAGTGAATGTATGGGTTTCCTGGTCTTCATCTAGTGGATAGTGTCTGCTTGATGAGGGAGTATGTGGCAGGTACGTAGGTTGTGGACTGTGAGCCATGGGCCCAGGTGAGTTAGTGTGGCTAGGATGCAAGTATGGATTTTGTGCAGGAAATGGCATGTTATACGTGGCATGGGGTGGGTATTTGTTATGGCTTGGATCATCATACCAAACATTCTTGCCTCGTGTTCATTCTGGGCTGCTTGCATTTGCATAGCAAACTGCATCTCTCTTGAAAGATTATCGGACAGGGCCTTTGCAAAGCATTCGACTGTGGCTTCTAGTTTTGTCTTCTTCCTTTTCCGTGATCTTAAAAAAAAGACCAAGTTGATGTATTGTTAGTTTAAAATAGTAGATTAAATCAAATGCCTAACTAAATAAATAAGAAGAAAAGTTTGCTTTGAAAAGTACAGAACCTACACTATTTACTTAGTGTGTCCAAAAACGCAAATTCCACAGAACACAAATATTATATATTTATCTCAGCATTTACAGAATTTTCCCTAAAAGCACTTACCTACAGCACCCCGATCTCACGCTCCTGACCATCATCTTCTGACGTGGGTATGGGAGTGGGTTCAGGAGTGGTTTCGGAAGAGGGTCTATCGGTTGAATCAGTCCCATCCACGTCTGTTAAAAAGTTAAACAGGTTAATATGGTAAAGTGACACTTTTTTATTTACTACAATTACTATTATCACTTGTATGGGTTAAAGTTACCTGATTTTCATCAGACTATCTATTATTATTTCCTACCCACCCCCTACTACTAAGTCAACTAAATATTTATCAAACCTGTGTACAACAATAGATAGAAATGACAACAGAAAATAAAAAAAATGACTTGGCCCATTTATAAGCCTTTTTAACTAGTTGTCATGATAATTCACTATATAAAAACTTTTGGCCCATAAAAGTAACTACAGAACTATATACACATACGTTTAGAATTTTGTAAATTACTATTGTATTTTTAACTAGCTAGAAAACTTGAACGCACAGACCAAGCATACAAACCTCCTTCAACGTCGACATTGTCTTCTGCCAAACTGGCCGTATCCAACACCTCGCCTTCTCCAGGTACGAAAGACGGCTTATCCAAAACTTCATAAAATGGACATGTTACTCTGGCCCGTCCACTTTTACCATTATTATCTTTAGCTTTGCGGTAAATTATTTTAAGACTTTTTATTTTCCTTTGGCACTGTTGCCAGGTTCGGCTGTAACCGTGTTCTCTCATTTTTTGCGATAAGTCTTCATATATTGCTTTGTTCCTATAAGTTCTTGATAATTTATGCTGCAGACCTTATGTTCACGCTTTCGATTGACTAAATCATTCTGAAAATCTGGATCTTCATATTGTAACAAAAACTCCCCATCCAGATTAAGTTTAGAACTCAAAATCAACTTCAGATCTTCAACGCTCTCTGGCAGCTCATCAATCACCACCTTCCTGATGTCATCTGGTGACAACACAACCCTGAGCAACATCATACATTTGTAAAACACAGAAGGTAAAGAACCGAATGTCCCGTTAGAAGGGATAATCAAAATACAAGCAGCAATATGCAGCTGGTCATACAAGGCCATTTTGTTTGCATATGCTCCAGAAAGTTAATCTGTGCGACCCTTAAAATATGTTTGGCAAATAATTGTTGAGCTGTGACCTGTTTACATTTCTCGTTCACTAATTACTGCACAGTATGTGCCTGCTGTGAGCTGATATAGTGGTCCACAGTTCTATCACTATTAAACTTCATCTTTACGTCCTTAACTTTAAAGCAGACTTTAGGTTGGTTAATATTAGCCATCAATCACTGTGCTCCGTTGTCACGTGTCAGGAAGCTAATTATATGGATAATAATAACATATTATGTACTGACGGTAACAAGGTTGCGCTGTTAAGTTGCGCTGCGGCTGAATGAGATAATAGAACACTGATGAGAATATTGCTTCAGAAAAAAATTATATTTACAACACAAAATGTAGGTGTTTTATACATATAAAACATTTTAGTTGTGGTGCAGAGCTGAAAATGTTCAACAATGAACAATGCCTTACTAGCATATTCAAAAAAAGCAACATTATACTATTTCCAAAGTTTATAAAAAATTAAATGACTGAGTGTACCTCTAATGAAGTAAAAATATGTTTTGGTGTAAGAAGAAGCCATCTTTGGATGGTGTAGGAATACAGTGGGTAATAGTTTACTTCCTCAGGTTGTACCAGAAGGAGATCAGCAGACAGTTGTCTAAACAGTTCAAAAGTTCTGAGATGTTCCAAGTACACAGCTGAAAAAGATTCAACAACGAACAATGCCTTGTTAGACACTATATGAGCAGTTGACAATTTTCCCAAAATCAGGAATCCCACTTGTGCTGCCAACAGAGACAAACATTCCCTCTGAATATGTTGTTCCATGCAGAGAAAGTATTGTTGCCAGGGAAACAGATGCAATATCTTCATATTTCCTTTTAATTGCCTGCTTTAGGCCATGGTCCAATATATCAGGAGAAACAACAGAAACACTCTGTACTTCAAGTTCTGGCTTGAAAAGGCTGGGCATATCAAGATAGTAGCCAAACATAAGTTTAAATGTTTTTTAAATGGCTGACATCACAAACAACTTTTTTTTTAAAAAGCTGTGTTTTCCCTTGAAGCGGATTGTCCAGAATTTCAATAAAGGTCCGAAACAATGGATAAGTTTAGGATAATGTTCCACAAAATGGTGTTTAGGTTTCAACTTGAAGTTAGGAAAAACCTCCAGCAACAACAGCCTGTGGTCAGAATTTTTTGACTCCAAAAAGCACAGATTCTTCAGTAAACGTAGTTGAAGCCAGAAGTTCAACAATCACTTTTAACTCCAAAATGACACCCCAGGTTTTGTCATGTTCAGGAACCAAATGACCAATCATGAAAGGAAGTAGTCTCAATAGTGTCCAATTTTCATGTCCATTTCCTCCAATAGTCCGTTTAACTTTGAACGTTATTGGTATTTTCTGAGGTCGATTAGTCTTATCAGAAAACTTATGAGGAAAGTTTTGGATGACACTTCAAATTGTGCGAAAAAGCCTCTCTCAATCAAATCTGACAGACACAAACAGAGCTCTGCTGGAACAATTCCTTTCAAAAAGATCATGTAGAACATCAGGTGGAAAACCTGTTGATGAATGAAAATTGTTCTAGTCTATTCAAAACACAGCTGGCCTTTACACCCTCAACACTTTTTAGTGTTTCATCTCTACTAAGACAAAAAACATGGCCATCATGGGAAAGTTTAGTTCTGAGTGTGAAGGATCCACTCCTAACTGGTACAGTTTGAAAGTCCTTTCGACTCGCAAGACAAAACCTACATTTGTCAACAGAGAGGGATTCTTGGAAACCTGCTAGTGAATGGGCTGTTAGATTATCTGCAGATACAAATGTAACTATTCCCTGAACATGTGCCCCTAGTCTTTTGATGTACAAACCTTGATTTTCAAGATGTTCAAGTTCTCTAAGAAGTGGTTCTAGAACAGCAGCATTTCTATAGGTTTTTAAGGCATTGCTGTAACATAACAGTGCAAGATTAATAGATGATAAAGGTGATCTATACCTAAGTGGTAGATTAGCCAGAACCCGACAGACGGCACAAATCTTGTGCTTTTTCCTTGAAGTGCCTAAAGGGTTACAAACTTTAAAGTCGTCAATATACAACCCTATCGCTATACGTAACACCTCTGCTGAGAAAAACTGATTTTCCCTGAAATACTGTCCATCAAGAAAACTTTCATACACCCCAGCATTTAACCCAGAAACCTTCTCAGGTAAAACTTTGTCAAGGACATAATCTCTATTTAACAACTTATTCAGTACAGGTAAAATTGGCACATAAACCTTTTTTCTACCCTTATCTGAATCTAAAATGTACTCAATAGGTTCAATAACCTTAAAGTTTTCCTTGAAAAAAGAAGACCTCTTGTGGTCAGTGCCTAATGGACCAGTCCTTGAAAAGAAAGAAAGAGGGACTGTTTCATCAAAAGTTTCTGTTATCAGTGTTGATGTTTCTAGATTCAAATTGTGTTGCAGCAGAATTTCTTCTATTAATTTCTTGATTAGGTCTCCTGTGAGGACACTGACCTCATAAAACCCATCAATTATTTCTTGAGTGGCTGACTTTGAAACATGCAATAGTGTTTGCATTCGCAAAAAAAGGGATGCCAGTTTTCACTGCAGATACACCTCATCATTGGCATCAGCATGTTCTTCAGAACAGAAATGAGAAAATGGATCAGAAATGGACTCATCCAATTCAACCACATATGCACTACCTTGATTGTCTTCATTCAAATTAGAATAATTCTCACAAAACAACTCTGGTCGAAAATCATTTATGCTACCTGAACTGTGAAAACGACTATGACGTGCTGCAAATGTGGAGTACACGTTAGAATTATCGGCATTTCACAGCTTCCTTATATTTTAGATGGCAGCGTAAATGTGCCAAATACTGGCGAAGGTGGCAGGGTTCTGAAAAACCACATAAGTCACAGAGAATCCGAGATGATCAGAGATAATTTCCTGAAAATGTACAAACATCAATTAATATTCATGTATATTAAGTAGTTTACATCTTTTCAATCTGTTAACCTGGAGCCATATGCACATAATTTGTCATATCTACTCCCTAATCAAGGCATAGCAGTTCAGGCAATCACACACTCAGGATGTTTGATAGTGCACATATGGAACATTCCAAAGAATAGCAGCGGTAACATAAGCCATCAGTAAACTCCTGATGTACTTACAAATTTTCCAATGCCTCGTTTTATGAGTACAGAACCTATTTGTACTACTGTAGAAGTCTGGTACCATTCTGGGCATTATTAGTGGGGTAATTTACGAAATACAACCTTGGTTTAATTAGCGCTTGCACTAAGCCATCCGGCTGATATCTCTAAATAAGCTCTAACTTTAATAATGTTCAACCCAAGGGAAAAAAGGCTTCTGGGAGGTGTTTGGCTCGAGGTCATGGTGCAAAGGACCCTAGGTTGATTTTACTCCGAACCATCCCTTTAATATATCTAAAAGTCATGAACGTCTGCTATTGAACAGTATTTTCTTGCCCGCTCCCTTTTAACACACTGCAATGTTAAAATGAAATATAAAAATAAATAATAAACATTTATAAATGAAAATAAACAGAACAATAAAATAATTGTAAAATATACTTAAAAAAATTGTAGATCTGCAAGAAGAAGATTAACTGATTATTTGCAAACTAATTTTACTCATAAATTTGAGAGATTTTTAAGAAGAAAAACTCAATTCTAGCCTTCCAAATGTGTTCCTGGTCACTTAAGGCCCTAGGAAATAGATATTTATCACACATTTCTGATATTGACCAGATAACTAATCAGATAGTCAGGAAAATAATCTGAGTAATTAAAAACAATAATACATAATAATAAATAATACCAAAATGAAATTATCTTTCGTTGCAGCTATAAAAGAGAAAACACTGTGTGCTTTTGGCTTCCTGGCTAATTCCTGAGTAAGGCAACAGGGCAGCAATTTGGATGAAATTACAAAAATTCTATAAACTGTTTAAGAACAATTTCACTTAAAACTCTAAAATGTAAATGTTTTACATTAACCAGTATCAGTAATGCACAGTTAAATGTGGGTCATCAATGGTTGAGAAAAACATTAAAACATACAAAATATTAGCGTTACTTTTGCATTATATTAATGAGAACAAAGGCATATTGTGTAGTTTGGGCGTATTGGCTGAACACCTGCAAAGTAATGCAGTAACTTTTAGAGGCATTATTTAGACAAAAGGAGATAACTTTGAACTAGCCTTTTATAATGCTTTACCCTGCAGCCTTCTTTCAGATGAGTTTCTACATCATCAAGTCATTCTTGAGGGTCTGCAACGTGGGTGACAGTTTACCACTTTCTAGACTATTTTAAAAGTAAAATCTTTTGAGTGAATTCAAAAGTGTTGGTCAGTGCATTTGAGGTGTAGTGCATAGATCAGTCCAAAGATTACCAGGAAGGCATCGGCAAGTTTGGGGAGGCTGACCACGGCATCACTTTCAATGACGACAGAGATTCTCACAGGGTGGTAGTGATCTGGACTTGTGCCATGGTCACTGATGACAGTAAGGAGGGCCACTGCAACACCATCAAGCTCTGGCTCATCAGACTCATCCTGAATGAATAAAAACATATTAGTATTTTGATGAACTGTTTACATAATACACAGTAGAATCTGTTAGTGAAGTTAAGGAGACTCACTGTGAAGGTTCTGAAAAATCCAGAAACGTCCTCACGCAGATACACAGGAAGGGCATGGAGAACAGTAGTGCGCTTGGTGTGGATGTCATGGATTTCCTATTCAGATAAAAACAGAATTGTATATACTGAAGAGTTTTACTGATTTAAACAGTCCAATCAGAACATATGTCCAAAAATAACCTGTTCACATCTTTTAATGCAATCAGACAAATGGCAAACACAAAGTGGACTAATTGCAAAATTCACAAAGCTCATTTGAATCATTGAACCTGTTCATTGTTCCAGTGGTTCAACCTATGAGATGTGTAATAATCTATTTACCTGTTCATCGTGGATTTTTAAAATTTCAGCCAGAGCATCTGCTGTCTTCACAGTTTTTGATGCCTTGTGTCTGAATAAGGTCATCAGTCGAGGAAGATGGCGGTCAAGCTCAGCATAGAATGTGCTAGGCAGGTTCTGATTCGTAATCCGCTGGAACTCTGCATGCAATTACATTGAAATAACAGCAGGAGGAGAATACAGCAACAACACTTTAAAAAAAAACAGTTCAATTTGAAGAATCTAGAACACATTTATAAAGCAGAAAATAGCGGCCAAATGAGTAAGAATCACAATTTTCACTTTAAAAGAGAGAGCTGATCCATATTCTATTTTGAGAGCAGGCCAGAGGTCCATGAGCTCATTCACTGGTGGGCAGGTCATCATTATGGTCTGTCGGCGTAGGGGAAATGTGGTCTCCATCATCTTTCTAATGAGGGGCAGGTTCTTCTCAGTCTTCTTGACTTCTTCAACAATTGTCTGCCTCAACTGCTCAAGGCTTGAAGGATCCTTTCCTTGGGGATAGTTGGGTAGGAAGTTTACTTCTGCTCACTTGGGTCTTTTAATGTTGGAATGTGAAGGTTCTTTTTCAGGATTACTTCTACTTCTTTTTCCAGCATTAACAGTGACCACCTGACATCCAGCCCATCTCATCTTGTTCCTGTAATTGCCCATCTTAAACTTGATGCTGTTTTTCCATCCATTCCAGCCAGTCTCAGATCCTGCTTCCTTTAAATCATCTGGCGAGGAAGACACTGCAGGATTGTCAAACACTTCTAAAATGGGAATAACTTTTCCTTCTGCCAAGTAAGAGTGACTCCCCTAACAGGTAATGAAGGGGCGAACCTCAACCTTTACAAAGCCTGTGACTAGATCACATTGTAAATGTACAAGATGTAATGGTACACTCTACACCCATCTCAAATCCTTGTACCAGGACACTAGCACCACAATATGATTTCTCTGACAAAGGCAATACGTCAGAAGTAACAAAACTCTGCCTAGCACCAGCATCACGCAAAATGTTTAATTCCTTCTGATCATCTGCCTCTCCCATTAATGAAATTAACCCCTTCATTAGAAAAGGCGCAAAGCTACCATCATGATCATCATTTTGTACCGCAGGAACTGAACTCACAAAACCAACGCCCTTAGGCTGCTGTTGCTACTTTCGTTTAAGAGCAAGACAATCCGCAATAATATGGCCTTGCTTGTGGCAATAAAAACATTCACAATCACTTTTAGGTGATGGTGAACTAGGTTTTGGGCGAAAGGGCTGTGACTGAGAAGGTGTGCTAGACGAACTCTTTGCAGTGTATGCAGATGCAAATACACTCTTGTGCGTTAGCACAAACTCATCAGATAGCACGGCTGGTTGTGACACAGAGGACACCTTCTGTTCATTCAAATAAACTACGACTCTCTCAGACAAACATGATTTAAATTTCTCTAGTAGCAACAATTCCTTCAAAGAACTGAAATCATTTACTTGACACACAGCACACCACTTATCAAATAATATGCTTTTTTCGCATGCGAATTCCCATTTTAATCCCATCGGGGGTGCCTCTACATGTACCTAGCGACTGATTTGGCCCACTGCCCTGCTCCTTTTCATTCATTTATTTACTTATTTATTATTACTCTATATTATACCGGCAGCCTAATACTCATGAATGCACTTCGTTATCTTTTAACTCATCTCCGGCAAACGGCATCTACATGATACAAAATATGATAGGTATGGAAAGTAAAAAGGGAAATAATAGGAAGGAACAATTCATAATAAGTAGACTGAGGATTGGACATGGCAAGCTAAACAAAACTCTTCATGTAATAGGAAAACACCCGACAGGACTATGTGATGAATGCCAGGAGGAGGAAACAATTGAGCACATAGCTAAAACTTTACAATAAAGTGAATTAGTTAACATTAGTTAATGTATTTACTAACATGAACTAACAATGAGCAATACATTTGTTGCAGTATTTATTAATCTTTGTAAATGTTAGTTAATAAAAATACAGCTTTTCATTGTTTGTACATGTTAGTTCACAGTGCAACTAATCTTAACAAATACAACCTTTGAATTTAGTAACGTAGGCTAAATGTTGAAATTAGCCTAATATTAACTAAGATTAATAAATGCTGAAGAAGTATTGTTCATTAAGGTTGTTCATTCTTAGTTCATGTTACTGAGGTAGTTAACTAATGTAAACTAATGAACCTTATTATTGTAAAGTGTTACCAGCACATCTTTATATCATGCAAGAACAAGAAAAGCAAGAGTTGAAGAACCAGCTACGGGAAATGTATTAGTGTATAATGTTAAAAGTAAAGTAGAATGTGGAAATAATGACCAAGGTCGGAGATATTTGATTTCCTAAGGAGGACTGGAGTGGAAGGACGAATTGAGTTAGTTAAAGTGAGACAGCAGGTGGCAGTAATGCAACACTATGGATGCTAACTGCCGTAAAATTCCGAAGAAGAAGAAAAAATACATTTTTCTGGGACCTAGCAACCCTGGTCCCACTCCTCCTTTTCTGTCTCCACGCTCTAGCAACAGGAGATAAACAATGTCTGTGCAAAAAAAACATAAATGTTCTGTCATTGGGTGCACAAACGAATATAAAAGTCTCCATAAACTCCCGGAATCTGAGCAACTGAGGATGCAGTGGATACATTTCATTTATGAAGGGAATGTGCCAGAGAAAGTCGTCAAAATATTATTTATTTGCGCAAATCATTTTACGCCGGACTGCTTCACAAACGAGGGTCAGTTCAACGCGGGATTTGCTAAAAAGTTGTCTCTGAAAAGAGGGTCATTACCAACGCTTCGTTCTTCAGACCCAGCACAAGTAAGAATGAATGACACTTCCTTCATATTTTGCTAATGTTTGCAAATTTCCTTTCCGAAAGAGCTTGTTAGAATGCTATAAGGCGAATGTGGCTGGAGTTTTCTGACAGAAACTTTTAAGGCCAGGTGCAATGTGTAATATTTTTGAGGATCTATTGACAGAAATGCAATATACGATCCATAACTATATCAGTGGTGTAAAGACCTTACTTAATGAACCGTTATGTTTTCATTACCTTAGAATGAGTAATTTATATCTACATAACCGCGGGCACCCCCTTCTATGAAGGTCGACGTATTGTGACGTCATGTTTCTACCGTTGCCGACAGCGAACAAACAGCGCTACAGAGCGCGTTTCGTCATTAACTTGAATGAGAAGCAGCAGAAAAAGACGCAGCAGAATTTCGGGAAAATGAATGACCACAGTTATTGTTTAGGACAAGAGCCGACGGAGGGTAAATCTGCTTCGAAGAAGAGAAAGTATGATGAAGCCAGAAAAATAAGGGAGAAACGTAGGCAAAAATCACGGGTCAACATCGGTGTGGCTTTTCACCGATGGAAGGGTCTTAAGAGGGAAAAAGGCTTTCAAAGCGACGCCGAAGTTGCCTGTTTTCTGCTGGACAGGTAAGGTATTCCAACTTTAACAATGCAAATGAAAACTGTTGTTTCATAATGTTAGCATTACCTAGAAGCTAGCCATAGACACCGTGAGAAGTGACTTTTCCCTTGTCAGTGGTGTAAAATAAATATGTAAGTTAGTTATATTGTTTCATGTAACTTAGTTCTCCCTCGCTGTGTTATGGCTTTGCTATGTGGGGAGAAATGTGCTGGTTACGTTCGTGAGACAATCAGCTGATTAGTACTATTGACCGTAAAACACTAACGTTAGCCTACAGCATAGCAGCTCATATTAGCCAGCTAAACTTTTACTACCCTGTTAGAAAAAAAATGTAGTTGGATAGTTTCATACTTAGGTAAAGTTGGTTTTATATTCGCACATTCGCGTTTTCAATTATATGTGCAATAAAGCAAATTTTTGCAAATTCTAAGCAGCTAACCTTACATGATATGGACAACAAAGATGATCAACTACTACATTTTCCACAATCGATCAAAATGGGAAAGTATTGTTTTAATGGCATACTAACTTGCGAATGTCCAATGTAGTGTGGTAACCAAGATAGGGACCGTCTGAAAAGTTGTAATATTTTTTCATTGTGTGCAAACAGACAACTACATTTTAGCCAACTTCAGCTGTATCAGCAAATATCTCACACATTATGTGTTCTAATGCTATTGATTGTCCTTTAGCAACAATAAAAAGTGCATTTAATGATAGGATAGGAAACCTGCCTCACTGCACATACTGTCCACAAATATTTTTAGAATCAAATTACATTAATTGACTAAAGGGATTTTTTATTATCCAAAGGTTGTAGTATATTCCTAGTGACCATACTGACTTACTACACGTGAAATTTTGACAATACCTCCCTTACTGTACCAACAATAATCAAATAAGTTTATGAAAAAATTACTGTAATTCACCTAAAGTATTTGTTCATGTTCCAAAGGCTGTAGTGCTTTCCTAGTGACCAGACTGACTTACTACACTTGACAATACCTAATAATACTGTATTACATAATAATATAATACTGTAATTCACTAAAAGGGGTTTTGTTTGTTTAAGGTTGCAGTACATTAATAGGGGCTACATTATTATTAACAGTAGTGACTGAACCTGTACGCATTGGTGCAGCAAATCTGACAGATAATGAACAGCAAGATCATGGAGGCATTCAAGATACTGTATAGTGTACTGTTTTATTTCTATTATCTTTGTAATTGTTCATGGAATACCACTGGGATTATACATAAAAGTTGTAATTAATTCCTCATGGTTATAGTAATATTTCAATATCACCTCTTCAAAATTTTGCTGTTGTTGATCCTCTCTTGGTTTAAGTTGTTCTTATATTATCATAAACCCTTTAACTGATTGTTTTGTCAAGTACTTTTTACTTTACTAGGCTATATTTTCTTTTAGTGAAGTGACGTAAAAGTTTAAGTAAAACAAATGTGTGTGTTTGAATGCAATTTTTTCCAAATGTTTTCAGTCAGGACTACTTTGGGTAAACAAAAATATTTAAGCAATTGAACATGTCATTTAATATTTATTCATTGCATTATGTAATTGGTTAACACACATAACTATAACTGTTAGTGTTTTGTTACATAATTAATCCTTGTCATGTTTACCAATGTGAACAGTGCCAAAGATGGTACCCAGTGTATGCTGCATTGGACTATCACCAGACAAGCTACCTGGAAAAGATGCCCAATGGTTGTGCTCACTGTGTACCTTAAACAGTGGAACATCATTAAAGAATATCTGCTGAAACTTCTACGTCGTGACCTTCCGTGATTGTAATGAATAGAAATTGGACCAATTTTTGAGTCTCTAGGACCAATTTTTGAGTCTCTAGGACCAACTCTATAGCGCCACCACCAGTTCAAAAATTCAACATTAAAAGGGTTATAGCTTTTGAACCCTTTGATCTAGATGTGAATGTAAATAGATGTAAAATGAAACTTAGTACACCTGATTCCACTAATTATGGTGATCACAATCAATATCTTACATTAAGACTCCGCCCATTACAGTAGTGGCCATTTTGAAAAGTACAGTGTTCAGTTTTTTTGCTACTCATTCAAATTTTGTTAAATTCTTACAATGATCTTTGGACCGAGCCACACAGAAGTGACTGAACAGATTTTTGATTTTCACTACCGTTCCCGATATATTTTTCTCCAAATTTGACCTGTATTTGTTGCCTTATGGTAGTTAGCTTAGCATGCTAATTGGTTAGCATGCTAACCAGATGCCATTCTTTCTAATGTGGCTCTTCAGCTATCAGGCTAACCATAAACTACATTAGCATTACGTTAACTTAGCTTGGTAATCTGGTGAACATGCTTTTGTGTGCTCATTCTTACACTTAAGCCTCTCCTTGGCAGCTTGGTAAGACAGTGTCAACTGAGTGGCGCAAGCCGCTAAACCACGTGCCACGAGCCCCGAACCATTCCGGTTGTGGGTTTGAATTCTGTGTGGCACATTCCCAGACCGCAAGAGGTATTGTGGCCTTAAGTGGTGGAAAAGTTGCTTCTGTTCCAGACATGGTGTCTATATGTGAACGAACTCGATAAATACAACATGCAGCAAATTTATACAAAAATTATTCATTTTGTATTGCTTCTCACTTGAACTATTGGACCTTCTTCATCTTGCAAAAAACGCAACTTCCTAGTGGCGCAATGATATGAGTGACAGGTATCTGACCCAGATATAATCGGTTTGAGCCCCACGTGAGATGATTTAAAAAAATTGTGTGTAATGTTGTGTCATGTCGATTCCTTTATTATTCAACGTTGTACTGATCTTTCTTCCTCTTGGATTAGAAATAAGTATGTCTTGTTCATTCTGTGTTCATTCTCATCTGAACTTCTGTTAATTTTGAGTTAATTTTCACCTGTACTTCTGAACCAGCTCTTTTTTTCTTCAGTTTCTGCTGTTTTTACTCTTCCTGCTCTTGCTGCTGCTTCAGGGGCTTGGCCCCGTATCGCTGCTTGCAGCTATATTTCCACTTGTTCCTTAACCTGTAACCAAGAATACTAACACACACAGACACAGTTTCTTCAAGATTGGATTTGGTGAGGAGGAGAGTCTTCTCAAAACATCAAGATAACATGTTGTTTCTTTCAAGGAGAGGATACTTTAAATCTAACTGTAAAGTAAAGACTTTAACTAAGAAATGGTCTCTCAACTATAGGTTTCAATGACTCCTGAGACCATTGCTATCAGGGTAGCCTAGAAAAGCAGATGGATGTAGTGACACCTGTTAAAGAAGTCCATATTTCATCTCTGGAAGCTGGGCTAAATGAGCAAGCACTGTTATTGCATTCCTGGCATGGGCCAGACCCTTACGTTACACCTCAGATATCAAATACAGACATTTAAAGGATACATGAAATAACATTTTCGATAATTACACTGGTAATTTCTATAACAAAGTAAAATCTCATAAGCCTAGAGAAGTCATTCAACTCATTTGATATTTAGAAGGAAAACTATTGATTAATACCTTGATTATAATCACTCATTAGATATACATTGAAGCAGCAGTGTGTTCCAGAATCCACTTCTTCAGGACTTCATAACAAAAACTTAACTTGAATCATTAAAATAAGGGTGTTGCTTATTTATAACGTTGAAAATATGATTAACCTAAAATATCTGCATTTTTTTTAATCAATGAAAGAAATGTGTTGTACAAGGAACAGCAGTTCTAATACATACTTTTACCTAATACATTTATCAAAGTTAATTGAGTAGAGTGATCACTAGGAACATACTATAACCATTACAATAATTTTTTCATAATAATATGTTTGTACAGGTAGGTATTGGCAATATTTAACATGTAGCCTAGTCTTACTGATCTAACTAGAAGTCATTCTGATCACTAGGAAAGTACTACAACCTTTGGAATATATAAAAAACACTATAGGTGAATTACAGTTAATTACATAAACATATGTAATAAACACATGTAATAATGTTTATTACATACATATATTTGATAATTGTACAGTAAGGGAGGTTTTGTCAATTTCACCTGGAGTAAGTCAGTCTGGTCACTAGGAAAGCACTACAGCCTTTGGAACTTGAAAAAATACTTTAGGTGAATTATAGTAATTGTTTCATAAATATATTTGATTATTGTATGTACAGTAAGGGTGGTATTGTCAATATCTCACCTGTAGTAAGCCAGTCAGGTCACTAGGAACATTCTACAGCCTTTGGAATATCCCTTTGGTGAATTATTGTAAGTTTTACATAAAAAATATGTGTGTACTGTACGGTCCCTAAAGCAGCCTCGTGAATATGCAGCAAATATCAAACCTAAAATTTTACCCCGCTTGGCATCTTTACTTTTTAGGAAAACTTGACTATGTTCGTGTGACATGGCACTGTTTGTGTATGTGGTACTGAAGGCCCTACATGATCCTACCTGCACCTTACAGTTTCAATAACTTTTCAGTGCAGTGGTTACCCAAGTTAAACACTTGAATGTTATTAAGCACTCTCCAAAGAACACACTACACCATGGGGATTGGCATATTTATTGCATTTAGATGACTGAAATGCAGCAATATATAAACCTCAAAAATCTTATATGGTGGAACAAACAGCTCCAAAACTTGTTAAAAGTGCACTGTTGCTGCAGTACATGAAGTGTGCTAGTTGAGTAAAGTTGCCAATAAATTCACAGATTCGAACTTCACGAATCAATAACTCGTGAGCTAAGCATTGTTACTACACAAATAACATTGTTGTAATAATGTTCTAATAATTTCCCTCAAAACGATCTTTCCTCCGCAGTGGACAAAATACATTGATCTCTATATGCGCAGGCGGCTGAGAGACAGATCCGAAGGGACCAGTCAGTAACAGTCAAAAACACACATTATACTACAGGGCCGTTGAATGCTTGAATCTGATTGGTTGACGAACGTTCTAAGGTGTGCATTATTTTCAGGGAAACGCACGGCTAAAGTAGTTCCAGGCAGGTCTTGACCGCATTACAGTTCCATATCACTTCGCGTAGTCAACTGTAATAACGGAAAATAGGATACAATTCATAACAAGAAAAAACATTTAGCCCCATGCGCTTGATCTGCAATTTTCAATGTCTAGCTTCACAATCAATGGAAACATGCAGTTTAATTTTAATAAATAAAGCCTATATTTCTATCTATAATCAATAGAAAATTAAACTGAATATAGGGTAAATAAATGGATAGTCCTGCAGCACGGATTTTTATTGCAGATAATATAACAAATAAATAATTATTGATAGGCCTTACTTGTTAAAAGGCTTTTTTCCCCCATTTATTTGGCTAGTCTACTATCATCTGTCAATAATAGAAAAAAAAAGAATGAACGAATTAATTAAAACGAATTGAATTAATAAATAAATAATAATAGGCTATTGACGCACATGCTTTTCTGTCTCATTATTGCAGCATCTCTCTCTAATAACTGCATAAAGCCGAGCCGAGGACACACTTTAAGGCCGGTTATGAATGTAATTTGATGACTGATCATGCCCAAACGCTTGTTCAGCGCGTTCAGTCTGTGATCAAAGTCGGTGTTTAAAATATACTGCGATGAAAACAGTCTGAGATTGTGTCAGCTAGTCGTGTGTCCCCAGCATTAGTCTGCTATCAGTGGCTCAAACCTCCGTTACTAACTCTAAAATGACGTTTTGGAATTAGCAACGGAGGCATTGGATTAGATGCGTAAGAAATTAGTCCTACATACAAGAGCGTTTTAATGACAAAAACTTTACAAACGTCTTGAAATACATAATCTGAACAATGTTTCGAGGTGTGGTAACTGTAGTATAAGCGGAATAATTGACTTCAGGTCGTTGAATTATTAGAAAAATAATGCACACCCGAGGTATAACGGCCACTCCGCTTCGCGTCGTGACCGCATTACCACCTCGGGTGTGCATTATTTTTCTAATAATTCAACGGCCTGTCGTCAATTATTCCTTACCTATAGTGTCACTGAATTCAGTTCACACATCACTACTGTCCTGATGGTTATACTACAACACTTATTTTGGGTAAAAAAAATGTTTGCATTATTTTTATGATTTGTTTTTATGAAAAATATTCAAGAACTTCACTGTAATTCTCTGTATTGTTGCCAAATTCAGATCACACATTGTTATACAATTATACAATTGTATTGCATTTATCCAAAACAAAGTCTTGAATTTGGCAACAATACTGAGAATTACAGTGAAGTTTTTGAATATTTTGTAGTAACACTTTTCAGGTTTTGCACTTTGCAGACGGTCCTTTCTCAGCAGCCTGCGCATAGAGATCAATGTATTTTTTCCACTGCGAAAGAAAGCTCGTTTTGAGGAAAATTAGGTTGTAGCTGCAGGTGTTATGTGTGTAGTTATGTGTTAGGTGTTATTTGTGTAGTAACAACTTTTAGTTCACGAGTTATTGAACGCGGAAGTCCGCGAATATGCAAATGTGCGAATATAAAACCAACTTTACCCAAGTTAGTTTCATGTGGTTCTTCTCCCTCGCTGTGTTGTGGGTTTGCTATGTGGGGAGAAATGTGCTGGTTACGTTCGTGAGACAATCAGCTGATTAGTACTATTATATTACATATTAAGACCCTTGATCCTCACCTGACTATGGCTTTGTAAACTTTATCCATGATGTGGTTTATAATGGACTGTGGTACAGAAACAGTGACAAAGTTACACACTCTTGGCTTACGTTTTCCATGTTGTCTGTTGGTGATCATACTTGCACCAGATGTGATAGTTTTTGGGATGTTCAGTTTATTAGGCCAGATGAGCAAACCCTACCAAGATGTAACACGTGGATTACAGTAGAGTATTACTGTCATGTATTACAGTCGTATGCGACTGTGTCATGTAGCACTTAATTTATTGATGCTGCTGTTGTTTCTCCAGGTACGAGACAGGTCCTGCTTCCACTCTTTCTTCGTCCTCTATTGAGCCATCACTCCGAGTAGGTCCTCTGCCTCTCCTTTCCCTGACTGCACCTCCAACACCTCTGCCTCTCCGCCCTCTCCCTCTCCCTCTCCCTCTTCCAGTTACCTCCGGTACATACTCAGGTTGTCCCTGACTCTACAAACGTGGAGAAAAACATGCTGTCTGAACGACGCCTCGGACATCGTAACGTTAGCTATTTCCCCTTACCTAGCTGCTTTGATGCTCTTATCCATAGCTCTTATCTTATACTAACTAGCATGGAAACAAGCTATGGTAAAGTCAGTGAATAAAAGACTAACACAATGATGAACAAGTAAAAATAACAATCGCAAATTCGCAATAACGTGGTTTTACTGAATAATTAAGTAAATATAATTTAATATAAAATATAATATAAAGAAACCTCATTGCTTGACTTGCTACTCTCTGCTGACTCAGACGACGACATCTTTTATACTACGTCGGCCACCGTAGCTTCTCCTTCGAGTTTGCAAAGGGAGGGATAGGCTGTGAGTGACTGGCTGTTTGCAATTCGCAAACCTCACCACTAGATGCCGCTAAAAATTACACACTGCACCTTTCATACTCCACCGACAGACACGTTTGTAAATTATAACCATAATTAAACAGATATATTACCTGTTCAATCTCCATGCAGCATTATCTCTGGCTCACTCAGTGGGGGCGCAAACAAACTAAATCACACTGTTAATGCAGGAGGACTGAATGTAATTGATAAATAACCATTTAACGAGTAATGTATCATTACTGCAAGGTTCGGTTCATTTGTGACGCGCACCGTTAAGTTTCATCAGTTTTGTCGTGTTGCCGGTCTTGGCAGCAATTATCTTGTTGCAGATATTGCATCGCGTGCTGTTGGCATCGAGCCTGGTGAAATGTTGCCACACTTTTGATCTTTTCCCACATCTTCTACATCTATGGGGGTTGGGAAGCTTACACACTACAGCAGGGGTCGGCAAGTAACTTTGGCCGCAGGCCAATATTTTTTTTAGCCAGTAGATGGCGGGCCAGTTACACAGAGTAGGCCTATGGATACCAATTAAATACTCTTATATAGGCCTATAATCGCGGAATATGATGGGTCCGTCACCGTCCGTAGATCATTCGTTCAATCGTTCAAAAATAAAAAGGTGAAAAACGACTTGTTTTTCCATTATTTCCTGAACTAAAATGAAAAAACGAATAACGACGGGTTTTCTGATTTTCTGATTGTGCTCAGATCAAAAATAGAAAAAATTAATTACTGGATTAGACAAATTTTAATTTTGATTTTTAATTTAACACCTTAGGCATATCAAGGAAATCATTTTAAACAGATCAAGTACTATTGTGGTAACAGATTACAGCCATTTTAATAAAGGTGTGAATAGCAATCATGCCTCATTCGCTTACAGTCCGTACACACATACACACCTAAGGTTTAAGGAGGTCTGCGCGGGACTGTTTTTTTCCCGTCCCGTTCCCACAAGGTTCTATTCAGCAACCGCTTAAAATACACTCTGTGTTCACCCGCTTTATTTCCCGACCTGATGGGTATGCAAAATTTAGATCTCGTTTCCATAATCTCACATTCAAATGTCTCTAACGGAAAGAAAGAGATTAAGTAGCCTATAATAATTATAAATGCTATACAAAAATTGTGTTCGTGTAAATATAAATATTAGGCTATTTTAACATTGTACTGTCAGCAGAGAAAAAAAATGCCACAGAAAAAAATTATGAAATATAAATAACATAAATTAAATAGGACAAAGCCTATCACTCAAATTTCTAAGCAACATAAACGAAAATCATATTGCCCTACTGACAAATGAAGTAGGCTATTTTCTGCCGAACTATTTCAAACATCCTTGCAAAAAAAAGAATGTTGTTGACTGACAATGGTTTCAGTACCAAACAGCTCCTCAGAGCTAGGTGTACAGGTGGTCAGAATTAAGTGCGGATACGCTGTCAAAATATGTAGGGAGTGGGCTATTGTCAGTCTGACCGCCCGCTCCGTCCAAAGTACACAAGAGTTCTGATCGCTACCATCTTTTGACGCGCGAATGGACACAAAGTGGTCAAGCGTATAACTAGACGCGGCAGGCGCGAATTTGACGCGCTATTCGCGTCCGGTGTGAACGCAGAGTTATACTTAAATGTAATCCCGTGCCGCATGATTCCCTATGGGCGTTTCACACAGTATGTGGTGGTGAAATCGCCGCGCGACTACGGCTTTTCTCAAGTAGTGGAAGAATTTTGTGCAGCATTTAGGACTTCCAAAATAATCCGGCGGGCCAGAAAATATTGCTGGCGGGCCAGTTTTGGCCCGCGGGCCGCCAGTTGTCGTTCCCTGCACTACAGCCTAACGTGTGAGCCACGTCTCTGGGCGTAACCAGAGTAAACTAGTGTTTTTCCCAGGCGGGAAGGAAGTCGACCGGAAGTTGAAGTCGGCCGGGTGCCGACATCTTGTAGCAGAACTTCACTTGCGTTAGCATCCCATTGACTCCCATTCATTTTGGCGTCACTTTGACAGCGAATAACTTTACATCTGAGGCGTTTAAAGACTCCATTTGTCCATTATTTATTTCTAAAGATACACGACAATGTATAAAATGATCCATTACCTTGTAGCTTATGTTATGGACCCGTAGAAGCAGTTTTTGTAAAAGTAGGCTAACGATTGCGTCATAACCACGCGACTCTCTGTCGCACACTAGAGAGATTACCGTATAGACGGGAGGAGAAGCTCGCGGGCAATCGGGGGGACGTGGAGGCAAAATGACAATATAATTAATCAGAATACCTAGCAAAAGTTTCTCCTGCTCCAAGCTTATGGACAGCTCCTACTCACACTCTCCGTCTCTGCAAGATTCGGAAGGGAATGATTCAGATTTCTCTTGGCACAGCTACTAGAAGACAGACGGGTTGCTCACGTGGTCCGTGTAACGCTTTGCTCGGTTTGAGTCTGCGCGTCAGGAAAGGAAGTGCTAAGAAATCGCTGAAAATGGGCTTCACTTGTCTCAATTGAGTTCCAATGGGGTCGCTGTGTCCATTTCTTTTACTGTCTATGGTTTTTCCTTGATGCCTCGCCACAGCCAATTATACTGCATGTTTATTGGCTCACTGCTGTTGACGAGATTAACCCCTTAGGCATCGAAATTTGTACCGAACGACAAGACATTTTTTGATACTTAATGTTATCGAGGCAATTCGGTCGGTGCCTAAAAAGTATCGAACGCAATACTAGGGATGAAACGATTACTGGTAGAGATGCACCGATTGATCGGCTGGTGACCGTAATTGGCCGATTTTCAAGAACTTTAACAAGAACTGGAGTAGGCTATGTCAGAAAATAATATTTATAGAAAATTTACCCATTTAAACTTGTTTTTATTATTCAGTTTGGGTAAAAGTACTATATGGTGTTTTATAAAAAAATAAATAAAACAAAGAGTAAACTAGTCAGAATATACAGTATAAGCTTTCTTTTAGTTTAATTTTAATTAACTTTTAATTTCCCACACCAGGAGTAAACAGGACAAGATAGACAAGACAAGACAAGATAGAAAATAAATATTTTTGGTGCTGTAAAGTGGTTAGAAAAAATGAAATTGGAATCGGTTAAAATCGGTATCGGCAGGTCAAACTCAATGAAAAATCGGAAATCGGAATCGGCCAAGAAAATTGTAATCAGTGCATCTCTAATTACCGGTTTTACGATAAACCACGATAAAATGTCCTGACGGTTAGTATTATTGTTTAAAATTTAATTATCATTAAAACCGTGTTTGATTATCGCGATTTTGAAAACTCGCGTTAAATCCTGTCCAGGCAGCATCAGTCTGACAGCCGCAGCATGCAACGTTGTTGTTTTTTTGTATGAGAAGACATGGCCGAAGGCAGTGAACAGCGCTCGGGAGATTCATCCCTATAAATCCTCCCCGCCACTGCAGCAGTTTCTCAGTGACGTCCGATATTTGACTTACAATTCTGTGTTTTTGTTAAGCCACACTAAAGGCAGAAAAACATTGTAAAGCACCATATTCAACATTTTCATGCACTATATTCCAAGACATCTGAAGCCATTCGATAGCTTAATGTGAGGTACAAATGAACATTAAGTCGTTAAAGTTAATGGAAACTCATCTCTCCTCTAGGGGTGTCAATTCCAGGTTTTTTGGAGAAAGCAGCTTTTTTTGGAGTCTGTCGACTAAAACATTAGGAGTCGGGAATCGGAGTCGACGGACTCCAAAAAAAGCTGCTTTCCCACTCCAGTACTGGATGGGACATTCTGATCGACAATTTGTTTTTTATAACAGTAAACGGTCTTTATGTAGTTGCATTGTTATATTGTCATGTTTATCAAAATAAAATTGATTTAAAAAAGAACTTAGACCCCCTTTCATTGATAGTATATAGGCGTATGTTGAACTTTATTCTTGTACAAACAGACGCTGTATTAAGCAGTCCATAAAATATTAAATCGAAAAGTATCTGAAAGCATTTGATAAATATTGCATTTATTTCAATTTAGCTGTGGTAAAGTATGCAAACACAGCAAGAGCGTCACTACGGGAAGCAAAAAAAGTGTCTGGAGTCAAAAGGGTCTATGGTTTTACATAAAAGTACGTTATCTTGCAGGAGTTTATTTCTGTTTCTAAATCATTATCTTTCTGCTGGGACTTTTAGATCCCAGCACTGGAGTAGAGCACTATGAATTGTTCTTCACATGCACAGTAACTGAAATTTAAAACGGTTATAATAAAAGGCTCAGTAAAGTTGTATAGATGTGATACACTACTCATCAATCTCTTCCCCTTGTGCTTTGAACTTTTCAATGTGAAGCGCTGCGACTCTAAGATGCTTCAAGTGCATCATTCTGCTCACGGGATGCACATACGAGCGATTTGCCGTTCTGTATTGGAGCCTTTAATATTAGGCAGCCTAATACTTTTGCGCAATGAAAGATTATTAATAGCCTTTCTTGTTCTGTCCTATCTACCATTGTTGCCTCATTAAAAAGATGTGCCATACATTTTAAAGACATGTCTTTTCATTTTATGGTGAATATATAAATACATTTAAAAACTTGTTTTTCATCAGTTTATTTTATAGCAATACAAAGAGCAATGTGGAACATTTTTACCTTTTATTTGTTCCACACTAAATGTTTTTTTTTTTTTTTTTACTAATAATAACTATAAGAATAACTTTTGCTACTGAATTATCCACTAAACTCATTTATAATAATATTTTTCCAATAGATTATAAATGTAGCCTTCTCTTACTGTGGCAGTTTAAATCTTTGCAAATAAATAGCTTCTAAAATTTGTTTTGACAGAGATAGTTTGTTTTAATTTTTCAGTTCCTCGGAAAATGGCCTGAGATGTTTTAATTAAAATCTTATAAAACTGAGATGTTTATACAGTGGTGGCCAAAATTAGTAGAACACCTGACACATCTGAAAATATTGACTTTTTTTGCCTCCAAAAGCATGATTTCATTTCATAATGTTCATGAAAAATGCAGATAGTTGCTCTGAGCACAACAAATATCATATGAAGTGAGTCGTACTGTTTTTATACACTTTTGACTTTATTTAGTATGTCCACCTTTTGCAGCAATTGCAGCTGCACATCTGTCTGGTATACTGTCAATAAACTTCCTGTGGACTTCAACACTAATGTTATCCCATGCCTTCTGCAACTAAGGCCAAAGGCTTTCCTTTGAATGTACAATAGATTTGTCCAATTTATTTTCCAGCTCGCCCCAAATATGCTCGATGGGGTTGAGGTCTGACTTTGAGGGGCCAGTCCATCATTTTCAGTGTTCCAGCAGATTCCTTGCGTCATAGGTAGTTCCCGCAATAGTTAGAAGGATGTTTAGGGTCATTGTCCTCTTGCAAAATAACAACTGTTAAAATAAAGTGTTAAAGTGTTATAATAATTTTGGTCACCACTGTAAATTCATTTTGTACAGTGTAAAAAACAATCGTCCAGACAAGATGATCATTACAACAATATTAAAGTAACATTTTAATTCAATCAAAAATGGAGATGCAAGATGGAAAGTTGCATTTTAATTTAACGATAATGCGTTGCTATTGACGACGGTCATAAAATGTAATGTTTATGCTTAAAAAAAGTGCATAGAGCTGCTAATTTTATTTGTTTGTTGATTTTTAAATATAAAAATTGTTAATGTTTTCAGTGTGCGTACATCAGTTCTTTTTGAACATTTTCATCTCATTTTAACATAATCTTGTTAATTTTGATCACTATAATCGTGATGTGAAATTTTCATACAGTTTCATCTCATTTCATTTATTCTATTCATTTATATAGCACAAATAAACACAACTATAGTTGACCACTGTGCTGTACAGGACAAATCTAAAATAAATAAAAAGAGTGAGACACAATAGAAAAAGAACATAGTTAAGATGAGTTATATCTTCATATTTGACCATAAAAAGAGGACAAATGCGAAATACAAATATGCAATTAGATTTATTAGGAAGAATGAACAAATCATGAGAGCTGATTCCATGGCTAAAAAACTTTTAGGCAATGACACAAAAGCCTTTTGGAAAGAGGTAAAAATGATTAATAATAGCAAACCCTCTCTCCCCTGTATAGTAGACGGAGTCTCTGGAACAAATATGATTGTAGAGCTGTGGCGACAGCATTATAGTAAACTATTCACCTGTGTCCAGAGTGAACCTTACCAGGTTGATAATGTTACTGTAGTGGACACAATTAAAACTCATGAGGTTTTTCAAGCAATCAAAAACTTGTCTGTAAATAAAACTACAGGTATGGATCTCAACATGGAGCTGAACATCTCAAGTTTGCAAGTTTAAGGTTAGCACCTCTTCTTGCCTTATGTTTCACTGCCTTTATTGTACATGCCAGACTCCATGATGAAGGTTCTCCTAGTCCCGGTAGTAAAAGACAGAGTAGGAAAAGTGGGCAACTCAGATAATTATAGACCCATTGCGCTTGCTAGTATACTCTCTAAAGTTATTGAGCAAATCTTTCTGGCAAGGATTGACAAAATAGTTCCTTCAACAGACAATCAATTTGGGTTTAAGCCCAAACATGGCACAGATATGTGCATTTATGCCTTAAAGGAATTACTAAGTGACTATAAGAGCAAGAATTCATCTGTTTTTATATGTTTTTTAGATGCCTCTAAGGCGTTTGATTGTGTGAATCATCGGAAATTATTTCATAAACTGTGTCAAGCGGGTGTGCCTAGGTATATAGTTAGATGCTTGTCATACTGGTATGCAAACCAGACTATGCAGGTCAAGTGGGCAAACTGTGTGTCTGCTCCTTTTCAGGTCTGCAATGGGGTCAGACAAGGAAGCATTTTATCCCCTGTTTTGTTTAATTTTTTTATGAATGACCTGTCTAAGCGGTTAAACCAGTGCAGAACGGGCTGTATGGTTGGAAGTTCAGTAGTAAATCATCTAATGTATGCTGATGACTTGGTAGTGTTTAGTCCCAGTACAGCTGGTTTCCAGCATCTTCTCAAACTGTGTTCTGAGTTTGGAGAACAACATGATGTCAAATATAATCCTTCTAAAAGTGTAATCATGATCTGCCGAACGAAAGAGGACAAATGTATGACATTCCCTGACTTTAAGTTGTCTGGTAATGTCCTTAAGGTCTGTGATGAAGTCAAATATCTTGGTCATGTGATCACTGACCGTCTGTCTGATGATGAGGACATTTATCGTCAGTGTCGTATGTTATATGCACAAGCTAATGTACTCCTTCGGAAATTTGGTTATTGTTCTGATGAAGTTAAATAACTTTATTCAAAGCATATTGTACTTCACTGTACACAGCAAATCTCTGGTGGAACTACAAAAAAGCCAGCCTTCAGAAACTACAAGTGGCTTATAATGATGCACTAAGACTTTTGTTAAAAAAGCCGAGATGGACTAGTGCCAGTGACTTGTTTGTGTCTGCTCGAGTTAACACATTGAAGGCTGTTTTGAGAAACACAATGTATAATTTAATTTGTCGACTTAATGAGTCTGGAAATAGTGTCATCATGTTACTGACTAACACTGAATATAGCGCCATACGCTATACATCTAAACTTTGGAGACACTGGTATGACTGTCTTTTGAAAGGATAGAATTATTATTATTATATATATTTTTTATATGTATTTAATGTGATGTGTTTTAATTTTGTGCCGTCTGTTGTTTTTTATGAAGTATGGACCATGAGTCTGCAATAAAAGTCTATCTATCTATCTATCTATCTATCTATCTATCTATCTATCTATCTATCTATCTATCTAGTTAAATGCCTGGGTAAAAATATATGACTTTAGGTTAACTTTAAACTCATGTACTGAGGATAAAGACCTCGGGGATAGATTATTCCATAGCCTAGATCCAATGACTGCAAACACACGATCCCCTCGCGACTTCAACTTTGATCTGGGCTGGGAAAACTTTTTTCCGCTTGTTGACACAGACATCTGACTGGCGGATTCAAATTTAAAAGTTAAGACAGGTAGGAAGGCGCCGGACCATTTAGGGATTTAAAAACGAAAAGCAGTATTTTGTGTTCAATTCTGTAACGTACTGGCAACCAATTTAGAGCAATTAAAATTGGAGTAATATGTTCTCGCTTACAAACTCAAGTTAAAAATGTAGCTACAGCGTTTTGAACCATTTGAAGCCTTGTTATAGTCGACTGGGATATAATATAGAGAATTACAATAATCCAAGCGAGATAAAACTAAAGCATATGAAACTCTTTCAAGATCTTTGAAGGATAAAAAGGGCTTAACTCTGGACAGAAGTTTCAAGTGAAACAAACTCGTCTTAACTATTGTATTGATTTGTTTATCAAGTTAAAGGGTGGAATCCAGAATGACTCCCACATTTTTGACAGCTGGTTTTATGTAGGAGTTCAGATTCCCAACATAGAATTTTATTTGATCCATTTTATCTTTACCCGTAGAGTGCCCAAAGCAATGGCTTGCGTTTTGCTCACATTATCAGCTAAGAAGGCAAGCAAGGTTTCTAAGCCTTCCTTGTCATTGGGTTTCAATGGTTTCATGCCAGATCATACAGGAAAGTTGGGCACAGCATGTTTGCTGTGAACGCAAAATCTGCGCACATCTGGCTTACTTGAACATGCACATTACTACGCAACAAATAATGGCGCGCTTGTTCATTTGCATTGAAGCAATAGCGTAGATTAAAAAGCATTTGGTTATCAGAGAAGGAATTGTTCTTTTCCAACATCCTACATTGTTCTTTGTACTGTATTTAGCTATCCACCTTAAAAACATTGGTAAAAAGAATTAGGATAAAAGAGGAAGGAAGGAAACGGCTGGATGACAGGATTTTGTATGAATAAGAAATTATTTTATGAAATCCAAATTGCGTAATATATGTATTTTGGCTAGTAGAAGTTCTGAATGGCCGGTAACTTTAGTAGCCAAATTGGCCGGTGACCGAAAAAGTTAATTTCAAACCCCCAGTGCTGGTCAGAATAATTATATTATATAAGTATAATTTTATTAAAAAATGAGTTGAAGTAAAATAATTGAAAGAGGGGGGAAAATCACATTATGTAATAAATGTTTTTCTCCAAAACACATTGGGAATAATTATTTGCCCCCTTTTATTAAATACTTTTTGCAACCTCCTTTTTCCAAGATAACAGCTCTGAGTCTTCTCCTATAATGCCTGATGAGTTTGGAGAACACCTGACAAGAGATCAGAGACCATTCCTCCATACAGAATCTCTCCAGATCCTTCAGATTCCCTGATCCATGTTGGCGCTTCTTCTCTTCAGTTCAGCCCTCTCATTTTCTATAGGGTTCAGGTCTGGGGACTGGGATGGCCATTGCAGATGCTTGGTTTTGTGCTCAGTGACATTTTTGTCCATTTTTGTTTTGATTTTGATGTTTGTTTTTGGATCACTGTCCTGTTGGAAGATCCAAACATGGCCTGTTATAAGATTTCTAGATTTTTTTAAATCTCTAGATTTTCTTCACAAGACTTTTGAAAATTGTATCACATAGCCTAGAATATCTGCTTCAAAACTATGTGAAAATCATCCTGCGCACTCATTCAGATAAAACAATATATTGATTTAAAATTTGTAATACATGTTTTGTCTAAGAAAGCTTTATGCAAGGAGGCGTGAATCATCATGAATATTGATGTGTTTCACACCTGGGAAAGACAAAGACCCTCCCCTAATGGCCCTATCAGGTGGGGCTGTGAGAGAACTATAAACAAAGAATGAGTAGAGATTTAAAAAAGAATGACTTATTTACAACACAACATAATCCAAAGATACACAACAAAGGACAAAAAAACACATTATTGAACTCACTGATCTAAAGACAGAGACTTGAACAGTCACATAACTTAAGCCACTCCTGAAACATAGTCCATACCTGTCATTTCCAAGGTGTTTGATTTTTCATTTTACCATGGTCATGTACAGAGACTCATGTGAATGTTGAAGTCTAAAAAAAGTATGAAAAAAAACTATTTAAAAAAAAAACTATGAACATGCTGATATCAAGAGAAACTATAAGGCTGCACGATTTTGGGAATACGTTTTAGATTTTTCTGGTTAAAATTGCGATTTAAAAATTACCAGGTTTATTGTGCCTTGTAGGCATATACGTGGAGGGCTGCATAAAATAATAATAGCCTATATTCGTATAGCCTATAGTTTCCATTCGTTATGACGTTATGAAATGAAATTGGAGTAAAAACATGAAGTCTAATGTTTGGCACGTTTTGCTTTTCAAACGCACAGCGTGAGTGACTCAAACTCACAGCCTGTGCAGAGAACATTTTTCAACATGTTTCTGTCTATATAGCCTATATATATATATGTGTGTGTGTGTGTGTATATATGTGTATATATACACACATACATACACACACACACACATACATTTTATGGCGCTTTTCCATTACCAGTACCAGCTCGACTCGGCTCGGCTCGCTTTTCGCTCCATTTTCCATTGCAGATAGTACCTCCACAATACTACCTGGCCGTCATAGCGACGCTGCAGGAAACTGCCGTGACTTAATCTTCTACGCGAGACACACCCGCTACCCACATACACAGGACAATGGAGGAAATTGAGTGTATGCTGTTTTTGGATGTTTTTGTTTTTGTTTTTGCTGTTTTTTATTCAGGATACTCCGTCTGGCGTGTGCAATGATGACGCAGTGAATAGTGACGATTCTCTCTAACCAATCAGCAGTCTGCCGTGTTTTCACGTCACATTTTAGTATCGCCTCAGCTCGCTTAGAACCTCGCCAGAGGTGGTACGAAAAAAAGTACCTGGAAGCAGGTACAGGTACAACTTTTACACAGTGGAAAACCAAACAGAGTCGAGGCGAGGCGAGCTGGTACTGTGTAGTGGAAAAGCGCCATTAGTTTTTAGTCTGGCACCAGTTTAACTAGTAGCTACAATGTAAAGTTTATGCAACAATAAAATGCTTACTATTATGAGTGGACATGTCTTACCTTAAAAATCTTTCTTACAATTTCTTACTTCTTCTGAGGTAAACAGCACAGCACAAACACAGTCTTCCAAACTCGATGAAAAGCAGAGGATAACTGAAGTCTCTGATTCTTTGTTTTTGAGGCAATGGGCGTATACAGGTCTGCGTTACTTGGTCCAGATGCTATAGAGTGTAATGACACCTTTGCCATTAATATGTTTATTAGCAACTGAAAAAAGCACAAATGTCAGGGCATGTCAAAACATCTCAAGGACCCCAAAAAACCCTTAGACCCCAAAGGGTTAAAGACAAGTTTTATCATCTTCATTTTCTGGTGCGATCAGCTGATAATCTGCGTACGTCTGTACAGCGTAACAGAGGATCAACTGGAATGTAGCAAATTTATGTTGTAATGTGCCATTATTAATTAAACAAAACGCTTGACTTTAATAATCTGTTACCTATTTAAGCATCAAGAACAGTAAAACAAACGCTGCCGGCCAACATCAGTTAACAGCATGTATGCTTCAATGTTATCATCTAAACGCCTATTAATAAAAATGACAGACAATGAATAGGCTAACAAAGCTCCGAAAAGTGTTTCGAATCAATAAATTAACATTTCAGAAGTTTTTATTTTTGACAGCATATTAAACTAGAAACAAAATTATGAAGATGGTAGAGCTGAGATTTGAACTCAGAACGTTTGAAGCACCACGAGAGACATGTTGACCACAGAGCTATCACCTGAACTCTGATATATGAGCATGAGCTTAACAACTTATGCTTGTGCAAAGCCTCATTGATGTGACATTTTTCTATTGCAATATTTGTTGAAATGTTTTCATTATTTATTAAAGAAAATTATGCTAATCATAACAACCTACTGTAAGCCTATTTAATTCTTAATTCATCCTAAAACACAAATGCTGCAGACTAACATCAGTTAGCAAGTCCTGACAATGTTTTAATTTTACAATCATTTAGTTTAATTTATTTCACTGTTATGTTTCAGTTCATAAATCTAGGCCTACTAACAAATTAAAATAACATGAAGTATATGACACATAACCTTTGCATGCACTGCCTTACTAGCTATAGAAAAGCTGGGCACACAATGTTAATGTTTAGCCTACTTTGCTTAAATTTGATGCAATAATAGAAGCCTACATTTGTTTCAGTTCTAAATTTGTACTGTAATTTCAGTATTGGGATTTCAGTATTGGGATTATGAATTCATTTAACTACAATGTTTCACTTTAATTTATCTGCTGGTCAGTTCTCAACGAGCAGCATCAGATCAATATTGAATATAGAGAATAAACTGACACTTTTCAAAGTCTGTGATTGTAGCGCCTCTTAGCAGTAAAATGCAGCAAATACACCCCCCCAAAAGTATTGTGGTTGAGTACCAACTGTAGCTCTTCTTTATGTGTCCTGTGTTAGACATACATCTCATTTAAGATTTAAAATGCATTTCATTTGTTGAATCATTGTATAAAGTTGAAGTGGAATTTATGTAATGTCTGTACTGTACTTTTTTTCAGATCTGGTCCTCCATACCTCATAACAATCACTGCTCACACCTTCATCTAAGCCATTCCCAAATGAAAGCTGTTGTAAAGATGGAGGTTATTAAAGGGGACAATGATAATATGAGAAATTCAGAATTATGTGGAGTGAAAGATAAAGATACAGAGGAACAAAGAGGTTGGTGTCCATTCTTGATTCTTCATTAATGATGTCTGAAAAACATTTTCTTATAGATTAACAGAATTGTAGATAGTTGTTAAAGATTCATAGAAGCAAAAAAAAATAGCATAGGACAAATAGAAGTGATTTAAAAGTCACATCTAGAAATATTATATTTCCATTTTAGACTCGATGAATGTGCAAGAGGAAAGTGAAGAATCGAATGAAATCGAGATGAAACATCCGATTCAGAACCTTCATGATGCCAGAACTGGAGGAAAAAAAGGACACACAAAATCTCAAAGAGCAAAAGCCAAAAAAAAAATTACCTGCTCTCATTGTGGAAAAGGTTTCTCATGTAATTCAGTCTTTATTGTTCATACAAGACGTCACACTGGTGAGAGGCCGTTCACATGCCCTCAGTGTGGAAAGAGTTTCATAAATAAAGGAAACCTTAGTGGTCACATGCAAATTCACAATGAAGAGAAGCCATTTACATGTGATCAGTGTGGAAAGAGTTTCAAACATAAATCAGCCATTCGGATTCACCAAAGACGTCACACTGGTGAGAAGCCGTTCACATGCCCTCAGTGTGGCAAGAGTTTCTCACAGAAAGGAGCCTTTAATAGTCACATGCGAATTCACTCTGAAGAGAAGCCGTTCACATGTGATCAGTGTGGAAAGTGTTTTAAATGGCCAAAAAGTCTTCAAATTCATAAGCTCATTCACTCTGGAGAAAAGCAATTTGATTGTGATCAGTGCGATAAGAAGTTTTTTCAGGAATCAGATTTAAAGGGCCACATAAGAGTTCACACAAAAGAGAAGCCTTACTTGTGTTCTGTTTGTGGAAAGACGTTTTCATGGAGGGGACGTTTTAAAGAGCATCAGAAAATACACATTGGTCTGAAAGAGTATTTGTGCTCCGATTGTGGTAAAGCTTTTACTACAGCCCCTCTGTTGAAAGTGCACCGAAGGATCCACACTGGAGAAAGACCTTACAAGTGTTCATACTGTGAAAAGAGTTTCAAACAGTTGGGAGGCCTGCAAGGACACGAGAGAATTCACACTGGAGAGAAGCCGTATCAGTGCCATCAATGTGGCAAGAGATTCGTCCATTCCAGAAGTGCACAGATTCACAGGAAGAAGAATTGCCCAAAATTAAATGGAATGTCAGTACAATTATAATGCTGTTTGTTTATTATTATTTGGGTGGGGTGTTTTATATAAATGTGGGAATTGGCTGTCTTCAGAAAAGTGTCAATGGTGCAGGGATTAAAGTTCTCCGTCGCTACGACGGATTTCCGTTAATTGCAGCAAGTCTATGACGGATTTCCGTCAATATGGTTCCAGTCTGTCCTTAATGTCTTAAATTCACTTTTAATAATTTTAAGGCCGTAAATAGGATTTCATTTCTCAAAAAGTGTAATAAATGTCTTAAGTTTGAATAGGTCTTAAATTAAGGAAAGACGAGGTGTATTCACCCTACTGAGGGCGATGTGATCAAAGCCTGGAGTGGAGCAAAAGCACGTTCCTCTCTCCATTCTAAGCGTTCTGTAATCACTTCGCTCATGGTCCACTCCGGGTTTTCAATTACCGCTCACGGAAAGTGCATGTCAGGCTACAGTTGCGCGCTGAGTTAGAATAACTATATTTCAGTTACCATGGACACACTTATAATGCAGGTAGGGCTAGGCGATATATCGATATAAAAAATATATCGATATATTTTTGAAATGCGATATGGAATTAGACCATATCGCATATATCGATATAGTTTGCGCTGTAAACCTTGCTCCCCGCGCCTCCGCTCCTCCTTTTCCATTCTGCATGCGTGTTTATCAGAGCATGTTATGAGAGGCGAATCATGACTACTTCAGAAAACCCAGCACAATAGGAACTACCAGGCAGTGACATGAGTATACGCTGAAATATAGTTTTTCACCTCAGAAAAACTGACTTTCTTGTCCTGTCAGCCGTTATACTGTTCTCGTAGCGCACACTCAATTGCACGCGCAAATGCGGCGGCGCGCGCTGTATCGCCTCACTGATCAAGCTAGTGCAAAAGAAACTACGAGCATGCAACGCCGTTACGTTGTAAATTACCCGAAATAAAAGTATGCAGGGATGATTTTCATTCTATTCACCAGGAGCAGTTTCCATGTTTCATTAACAGTTATTGTTAATATTGTGTATTCGCCATGGTAACTGTCGTTTCCATATTAACCCCAAAATGCCACTATTTTTCTTTGTATTATTTTTTATATTTTTAAATGACTGTAGTGGCTCATACCAACTTTGTATTAACAAAAACTAGTTTGGGACTGCTATTTAATAGCTTTAGCATAGGCCTAATGTTTATTTATTACTAGTCTTTATATTCTTACAATTTATGTTAAGTAAAGGGGAAAATTACTTGTGTGTGTTAACAAATGTTGTGTTAACGTGTTATAATTTGCCTATATATAATATTTTCCCCTTTACTTAACGAAAGTTTAAGTAAAGGGGAAGGCTTAGCGAAATGGGGGGAGAATGGCAAGCCTTTTAGTTTGTGGACTAAAAAAATCAAACAGCCAGGTACGTGTCTTTGCACAGTATGTCACAGGAGACTTCAATATGGCAATAATGGCAAAAAAGTGCTAGGTCACCATCAATCAGAAGCTAGTCACAATGCTGCCGTTCGTGCTCTACAGTAGCCTACACATGCTCCCTGCCTCGTTTTCATAGATTAAAATAGCTTTTAAAATACGCCTACTGGTAATATTAAAGCGGTTTAAAACGTCTCCCCTTAAAACGCTATTGGTCTCGACTATGTAAAATGTTAAAGGAATATGACTTGGCCTAAAAAAAAATTTCAGTCAGAAGAATTTTTCACTTTAATCCCTGCAATGGTGTTTCTTTTCGTCATACCTCTGTATAATGCTGAATAAAGTTTATAATAAAGTACATTTATAAGTGCAGTTCTGCTTTGTGTACTGGGGTAACCTCTTTATTTCTGCGGTTCCATAAGCATCACCTACTGTTGAGAAGTTTTTTGTGTCCATAAGCTGCAAGGTGCAAAGCATGTGCCACACCCCTCTTAGCCTGTTAATTTCCCTATTAACCTCTAGCTCCACCCATCCGGTCTCAAGCCAGTTATGGCTCAATCAGGCTTTATTAGCTGCACCTGTGCCCACAGCAGCTTCCTTCTGTTGCACGTGGATGTACTGTGCAGAGGACTGTTTTTTTCTCCTTTCTTTGTTTTTTCCTGCATGTGCATAATTGACCATAAACCATGCGCACAAACAGACAGACTCTGACACTCTTTGACAGACAGACCTGTGATAGGCTCCGCCCCAACCTATATCTCTCAGGTCGACCCCTATCAAAGTCATTATAGAGAGATTTCTTCCCGTTCCTTTTTAAGGAGGGAAGTGTTGGTGCACAGGTGCACACTGTGCTCATGACTCGTTCTTTTACAAAAGACTGAGAGTCACCTCAGTTGCTTCCCGCCCTGGTCCTTCTACCTCCGGGTATGAGGCCTTGGTGATATGCGCTGAGGGCGAGCAAGGAGATCCGGTGGGAGAGCTTCCACCAGCTGAGGCCCTGTGGGCCTCCCATTCCTCCATTCGCACACATTGCCACAGGAACATATTTTACAATTCACACTGAAAGCAAAAACGCAAGAACCGGGCAGTGAAATGTAGAAAAATTCTCGAGATGCATTTTTTAGAAGTTGAACTTATTTTAATTTGAGTGCTGCGTTTTTAAAAACACTGTGTCATGCGTGAGATGCAAGTGCAAAGGTAAACATGTCTGCCTAGTGCATTTACATAGAAAAATTATGGAAAAGTAGCACAGGGGAATGGACAAACGGGTTTTGTGTGAACGGCCCCTAATGCCGATGAATGCTTTAAACTATATATAGTTTTTCACCAATGTCAGCGTGAACATGCATAAGTGTCAAATGAGTTCTGAGACATGCTGGTCCTCTACCAGTGAAGTCACGTCACACAATCCATGCAAGATCGGCTTATGAAATAGACTTTATTCATTTCTCAAAGTCATAAAACCATGTTCGACAACTTATAAACAGAATAATCTTTAGAGTAATTTTATAAATAAAAGTGGAAAATTAAAATTAAAAATTAAATTAAAATTTGAAGTCGTGTCCAATGTAGTGAAACAGCTGTCGGCAGGGCAGCACCCCTAGTTCCCGTGGCCATGTTTGCACATGTCTTCCAGTTGAGTTCCCTGATGAGTTTGGTGGGTCGGCCCAAGGTTAGCTTAATTTATCATTTGGGGCTCGCGAGGAGGACTAGTTACCGATCGCAGCAACAGAGGGTGGCCTAGAGCCTTCTGAAGCTGAAGACTCAACTGTCAATTTTGACAACGAATTTTGATTTAGTTTTAGTCATAGTCTTACGACTAAAATGCCATTTGGTTTTAGTCATATTTTAGTCATCTGAATTGTTTTAGTTTTAGTCTAGGTTTAGTCAACGAAATACAATAAGATTTTAGTCGACTTAAATCTAATGGGTTTAGATAAATTGTAGTGCATTAATTAAGAATTTCTCTAAAATTTCCAAACCCATTATATACTCCTGGAGAAAACATCTATTAACCTGTTAATATGAATTATTCTTAAGTTTGAACATACAATACAGACACAGATTTAACTGCTGTGACATTAAAAAATATCTTAAAAATAAATAAACCACTTCTCCTAAAGTAGAACACGGTCTTCTTTTCAATTAATGATATATGCCTTCTTTATAACAACTTGCATACATCATTCTTTCTTCTTTCAAGCAGACACATTTATGTGTGTAAATTAAATATATTAATATTAAGTATTAATATTAATACACTAAGTATTTATTTCCAGGGAGGGGTGTGGGGGGCTCAGTAGGCCTAGTCTGAGTCACAGTTGTGGCAAGTGTAAAAATCCCTTCCGTCTGAGCAGTCCTTGTGTGCCCAGACTTTACAGTACCAGCACTGGAGCCAGACCTCCCTTGGCCTGGAGAAGCTTTCCAAGCACACAATGCAGACTTCATTTTCTTCATCAGATGAGTCCGGAATTTTCTGCTTCTTTGGTTTGGATTTTTTGTTGTTGCCAAAATTCTTTTTTCTTTTAGCTGCAGACCTGCTTTTCTCAGCCTCCAGTTTTTCACGGGAGTATCTGTAAGGATAGCGGTTTCCCTTCTTTTCCTGCCCTTTGTCATCTGCTTTCTTGGGCCAGCTTTTGGGTGTGGACGGACACAGGTGAAAAAGTTGTGTCCATAGCAGAGGATGATGGCTCAGGCTTGGACACACATGGTGTGACAGGGGATGATGCTTTAAGTGGCATGGAGGATGCCACCGTTGCCACATTGGGTGATGGAGTTTTAGAGGATGGAGATGGAACCTCTGGTGTCACTCATGGCGGTTGGCGGTCTGTGACTAGGGATGGTGCAAAGTCACTGTCACTGAAAATATTCCTATTAAAAGGCCAAATTCCAGTGCATGCAAACCCTGCCTGAATATTTGCCGGTGATGCAGCACAGGGAAGGGCACTCTTCACAATGCCTGGCAGATCATAAATGGTCATTGTGGCTGTCACATCAGTTGTATACCAGCCTCTTCAGTGGCCCATATACACTGCGATCCAAAGGCTGCAGCTTATGGGAACAGTGTGGGGGAATGAGA
Organism: Abramis brama; assembly: GCF_963993115.1. Classification (NCBI taxonomy): domain Eukaryota; kingdom Metazoa; phylum Chordata; class Actinopteri; order Cypriniformes; family Leuciscidae; genus Abramis; species Abramis brama. Next base: position 35,457,101 of record NC_139969.1, on the reverse strand, counting down.
GGAGGACGATGCCATGGCTCCTGCAAAAATCAATCCCCTCAACAGAAAGGTGGGAGGTATGGTTGTCCAGAATTAGCAGCACTTTTGACACCTTGCATCCACCCAGACCCATTTGCTGTACCGATACAGCCAGGAGGGCCATTGCTGGTAAAGGAAGGATGGATTTTTTTCTGGGGGAAGATGAACATTGGTGGTATGGAATTCCCCAAGGCATTCACTGCACAGGCAAGTGCAATTAGTGTCCCCCGTTCTGCAGAGGTAACTGCACCTACTTGCTTGACTCCCTTTCTGGCCACAATTTTTTCAGGATTTTGCACTGTGGTGATTCCTGTATAGAAAAATATTGTTATTTAGCGTTTTTATTCTGTAATGCTTTTATTTTGTAAGGCTGTGATCCTCTGGAAGGTGTTTCTGAGGGAGATATAGATAATTTCCACCACACCTGTTTCATCCATGTTCCAGATGTCCTGTGCAGAATATCTGTGTTTGTCCAGGACAGAAAACAAGTTGTCAAAAAACTTATTGACGTTTGTCTCATTGAAACTCGTAGCCCGTGAGAGGCTTGTAGCCTGAGGGCTTCTCATGGAGAGAGTGGGGTGCCTCTTCAAAAACAATGTGAACCAGTCGGCTCCAGCCATCCCGTTCTCTGCCCAGGTTTCGGGGTACCTGCAATTGTAGGTCTTTGCCAAATCATAGGCAAACTTCCGGACCTAAATGATATAATTTGTTTAATACACAACAAATGTACATAGCATAGCAGCCTACTGTAGCTTAATACATAGCCGCGCTCTACGCCTCATTCGCGCCATTTTTACGCGTGTAACGCGTCTTTGCATTGACTTAACATTGAAATCACTCGCGCCTGACGCGCTATTCGCGTCCGGTGTGAACGCATCATAAGACCTTGGTTCATCTTCAGAACACAAATAAAAATATTTTTAATGAAATCCGAGAGGTTTCAGTCCCTCCATATAGATCCAACGCAACTTACTCATTCAAGGCCCAGAACAGCTAGTAGACATCATTAAAGTAATCCATGTGACCCTATGGGTTTAACCTAAATTTTATGAGGCGATGTGAGCGCTCTGTTTGCGTAAAAAAAACATTTACCACTACATTTACTATATATATACACTCAACAAAATTTTTAGCCAGCTGAAAACGCTATGCGCTCTGCTGAAAACGCGCTCTGCTTGTGGGCGCTTGAGAGCGTTTTGGCAGCGTTGCATTTTTTTTCAGTTGAGACACTTTGCTTGTTATGATACGGAATATCCGCGAGAGTGTTACTAGTATCTCATTTCACACATATTTTGTTTCTGTGTTGATTCTACATAACAATGTCGATACAATGTAATGTATTTTCTCTGGCTCTTGTTTTAACCCTTCTGCTGCATTAGGACATTTTTGTCCATTTTCAGTTTAATTTCTTTGACCATTTTGGCTGTTTTAATGCAAATGGTATGTAATTTGGCAAAATTGTGACTTTTTGGATAAATTAAAAAAAAAAAATTCCCATGTTGCATAATATGTATAACACACACTGTGTAGATCAAATAGCAACATCTAGCACCATAATGGACAAAATTGTCCCATTGACACCCATTAAAACATTGTTTAAAGCCGGGGCCGTCATTAATACATGAATCATGACTTATGTTGAAACATCCTTTCATTTGGAAGCAAAAGGATTATATTTGCATTATATAATGTATTCCACCAGATGACGTCACTACATAGGTATTCCCTATGGGGGGAAACGCACGTAATTTTCCTGGTTTCCACTAGGGGTACTATTTACTGTGTTATGAAGCATTTTAATGGCTCAATGATCTAAAATGATGTTTCTGAGTATGTGTGGATGTCTGAGAGCAATGTGTGTCTGCGTTGACAAAAGTGTGTGTGTGTAGGGCCTAAATATAATACATGGTGTTTAGGCGAGTGACAAAAATCATAATATCCTGAAGGTCATATTTTACTCTCTCTCTCTCTCTCTCTCTCTCTCTCTGCGTGTGTGTGTGTGTGTGTGTGTGTTTGTGTGTGTGTGTGCATTTAGCAAGAGAAAGTGCTTCTCGCTGCATTGTTTTCTTTTGGTTTGATTCATGCGTATTTTACGCACAGACATGAACCTTTGACACACCTTCGTTTTTTTTTTAGCAGTCTATGTTTCAAAATTAATTGATAATTCCAGTCAGTCCTTAGACAATAATAACACCTTTCATCTTGCGGCAACACAAAGATGTAGCTGCGAGGGATCCAAAACAAAGTCTGACTTTGTTTTCCAAAACATGTGTGTGCGTAAAATATGCATGAATCAAACCGAAAGAAAACAATTGTTGAGAAATCAGTGTTTATACAAGTGCGGTTGATGCTAAAGTTAAAAAGCTGGACACACTTTGGTGCGGCCATTTCACACTCGACAAAATGAAGAGAACTTACACGACCACCGAAGTACTGGACTACGTTGCTACAGACAGCGAGCCGGAGTCTGATGGCAGTGTAACGGAGAGCGCCTCAGATGATGATGTGGAGTTCAAGCTCACTTCGGATTCTAACTCTTCATCTGACTCAACTCAGAGTGAGGAACTGGATGACACACAGGAGACAGCCAATCCTATGTGGACATCAAAAAACGGACTCCACTGGTCACCCACTAACACCGAGACGCTCCGCTACGTGCCAGCCAAGGTACCGACACCCGGACCGACACACTACGCAACAGCTCGCATCGTGGACCCTAGGTCTGCTTTCCAGCTACTGTTCACGGAGGAGATAGTAAATTTAATTGTGGAAAGAACAAATCTCCAGGGGAGACGGTCCAAGACAGATTGGATCGATGTGGATGCAACAGACATCGAGGCTTACCTCGGGGTGCTAATTCTAGCTGGAGTCTACAAGTCTAGAAATGAGTCCACCCGGAGCCTGTGGGATGACCACACAGGCCGGCCCATCTTCAGGGCCACCATGCCCCACCGCAATTTCCAGAAATTAAGTTCAAATGTAAGATTTGACGACAGGCTGACCCGAACTGCACGTTACCGGGATGACAAGCTGGCGGCGTTCAGGCCGGTCTGGGATAAGTGGCTGCACCGGCTCCCCCTTCTCTATAACCCCGGGGTGGATGTCTGTGTGGACGAGCAGCTGGTCGGGTTCCGAGGCCGCTGCAGATTCCGGCAGTATATGCCCAGCAAACCAGCCAGATATGGCATCAAGATCTGGGTCACAAGTGATGTTTCCACGTCTTATGCATGGAAAATGCAGATTTATGCCGGAAAATCTGCAGGATGCGCTCCCGAGGTAAACCAGGGACAGAGGGTTGTGCGGGACATGACTGACGGGCTGGAGGGACACACTGTTACCACAGACAATTTCTTCACCTCTTATGCGCTGGCAGAGGAGCTGCTGAAGAAAAAAAATGCTCTGGTTGGAACGATCCGGAGGAACAAACCAGAGCTTCCTCCACGCCTCCTCCAAACCAGAGCGCGAGCACCCAGATCCTCCGAATTTGCGTTCAGGAAGACCATAACGGCCGTGTCGTATGTGCCAAAACGGGGGAAAAATGTGCTTTTGCTGAGCACCAAGCACCGCGAGCCCGCTGTGAGTGGAGAGGAGCACCAGAAGCCTGTGATGATAATGGACTACAACCGGTGCAAAGGAGCTGTCGACAACCTGGATAAGGTATGTGCTATTAGCAACAGTAACTCACACTTTTATTTTATATACACATCTTTATGTGATTTTCTAAAATATAGGCATATTTAGTACTAAGTTTATCATGCATTTTTTTCTCTTGTATTTTTTTTCTCTTATAACTTGGGCCAAAAAATAGATACGTTATTCATTTATTTTATTTTGCAGGTTGTTGGCACATACAGCTGCAAGAGGGGGACACGTCGGTGGCCAATGGCGCTCTTCTACAATCTAATAGATGTCTCTGCTTTCAACGCCTTTGTCCTGTGGGTAGCTGTTGAGCCTTCCTGGTACCAGGAGAAAACCTTCAAAAGGAGGCTGTTCCTGGAGGAGCTGGGGAGGATGCTGGTGTATCCCCAGATGGAGAGGAGAGAGCGCCTCCCCCATACACCAGCCGCAGCAGCCATGGTGCAATCCCAGCGGAGAGCAGAACATTCAGAGGCAAGTGGGTCTGCAGAGGCAATTTGGTCTGAAGAAACCCATGACAAGAGGAGGAGGTGGTGCAGTTTCTGCACCAACAAAAAAAGAAAAATCTCCACCACCTGCTCAAAATGTGGCATTTACATCTGTAAGGAGCATGCATTGCAATTCTGCAACTCCTGCAAATGAGCTGAACAACGACCCCATTTTGTTTTGAAGTTTTAATTGTTTGACATGTTTATAGAATTTAGAAAAATAAAAATTCATGTTCATGGTGATCTTGTAGTTTTGCTTTCTTTCTAGAGCAAATTTTGATGTGTAGGGAGACATGCACAGGTTATAGTCACCTAGTAGAAATCAGGAAAATGTTTGCAATAATGCAGATGTTTGCAGTATGTCAATTATATGAAAAATGGTACCAACTGGTGGAAAACAGTAAAAAGTAAATATTTTACCCCAAGGCTTGGTAATGACTGGGTATTTGAATAGAAATTATGATTTTATGATATTATAACAGTGTGTTCAAAAATGAATATTTCAATGGGTTTAAATAGGGACAAATTTGTCCTTAAAGGAGAAGTTCACTTTCAAAAAAACTTTTGCTGATAATTTACTCACCCCCATGTCATCCAAGATGTCCATGTCTTTCTTTCTTCAGTCGCAAAGAAATTAAGGTTTTTGATGAAAACATTCCAGGATTTCCCCCCATGTAATGGATTCTATTGGGACCCAAACGGTAGAAGGTCCAAATGACAGTTTAAGTGCAGCTTCAAAGGGCTTTAAACGATACCAGATGATGAATAAGGGTCTTATCTAGCGAAACGATCGGTCATTTCCAAAATAAATAAAAAAGTTTAAGTTTTATAAGCACAAATGTTCGCCTTGCTCTGTTCTGTGATGCGCGTTCGTGACGTCACGTAATACGCAATTACGTTGAAAAGGTCACGCTTGAAAAATTTCTGTCCTGAAGAAAATGTTCTTTTTGGCTTTTTAATATTAAAACACCCAGGATACGCACACGAAATGGGCATTTTAAACGATAAACTGACACAAATACATTTGAAAATGTGTATATGGTCCTCCTTCTGCACATTTGTAAACACGTCAAGCGTGACCTTTTCAACGTAATTGCGTATTACGTGACGTCACGAACGCGCATCACAGAACAGAGCAAGGCGAGCGTTTGTGCTTATAAAACTTAAACTTTTTTATTTATTTTGGAAATGACCGATCGTTTCGCTAGATAAGACTCTTATTCATCGTCTGGTATCGTTTAAAGCCCTTTGAAGCTGCACTTAAACTGTCATTTGGACCTTCTACCGTTTGGGTCCCAATAGAATCCATTACATGGGGGGAAATCCTGGAATGTTTTCATCAAAAACCTTAATTTCTTTGCGACTGAAGAAAGAAAGACATGGACATCTTGGATGACATGGGGGTGAGTAAATTATCAGCAAAAGTTTTTTTGAAAGTGAACTTCTCCTTTAACGCGCTGTGTGTGATTTTTTTTTTTAAATCTGACATAGCACAAAAAATTAAAATGCACCAAATATAATGTTGCTGCTAATCTTTGACATATTCAAGACTGTGATAATCCAAAGCCAAGGTTTTCACTTTGCATTTAGCATATGGAAAATAATTACATTTTTGTGTTTTTTCCTCTTATACAAATTGATGGTATCATCACCAAAACTGGAATTTAAAGGGTTAAAATCCTGAAATTAAATAAATATTTGGTAGTTATGATGAGGACTGATGCTGGTTAAAAGATTTAACTTAGTAAAAGTGGAAAAAATAATAATATATAATAGTTTTATGGCAGTGTTTAGAGTGGACATTTTTGTCCCTTAACGCGCTATGTGTGATTTTTTTTTTTAAATCTGACATAGCACAAAAAATAAAAATGCACCAAATATAATGTTGCTGCTAATCTTTGACATATTCAAGACTGTGATAATCCAAAGCCAAGGTTTTCACTTTGCATTTAGTATATGGAAAATAATACAAATTTTGTGTTTTTTCCTCTTATACAAATTGATGGTATCGTCACCAAAACTGGAATTTAAAGGGTTAAAATCCTGAAATTAAATAAATATTTGGTAGTTATGATGAGGACTGATGCTGGTTAAAAGATTTAACTCAGTGAAAGTGGAAAAAAATAATAAAATCCAATAGTTTTATGGCAGTGTTTAGAGTGGACATTTTTGTCCCTTAATGCACTCTACGTCGTAAAATATATAATGCAGCACAAGGGTTAAATGATTTTGTTCCGTTATTATTGTCAGGATTCCATCACCATCTCCTTCCACTCATTCCCTCACTCCGCCCACTCAGTCATTCACACGCTCATTGTCACCTGATTACTAATCACCGTCACCTGGACCTCATCATCAGTTCACCCATATATACCTGCTACAAACATTCAGTCATTGTCTGATCTCGTCTACACATGACACAGACTCTCTGCCATACTTACCTGTATACCTACCTTCGATCCCGATCTTCTCAGCCAGTCACCATTCCTTCTTCTAAGGAACTCCTTCATCATCATCTGCAAGAGAAAGAGAGAGAGAGAGACTTGGTTACACTTCAGTTAAGCTATTATCTGAAATTCAACTTACTGTTTACTCACCTGTTTCGCTGTACTGATCCATTCTGCAAATTAAAGCATTTAACTTACCATTCTGTCTGCTTCGTCTATGCCAAACCTGACAATTATGCTTGTTGTTGTCATCTGTTGACGTTGTACAAGCAGAATGTGGCGGTTGGTCGGTGTGGTATTAGTCCCGCCCCTCCTCCACTGTGATTGGATGGTTGGGTAAAAAGTGACAGTGATGAGCGCTGCGTTTTACCCAAAGTTGAACATTCTTCAACTCTTGGCGACCTGTAAAAAACGCCGAGCGCTCGGCGCTTCAGCGTGAAAAAAAGTTCAGCACCTCGCTACGCTCATGGCGTTTTAATAACGCGGCGCTCCCATTGAAAACAATTGAAAAAACACGCCAGCCGCGTGAAAAAATGCTTTGGTGGACACACGGCCTAAGGCACACCTGTGCAATAATCATGCTGTCTAATCAGCATCTTGATATGCCACACATGTGAGGTGGGTGGATTATCTCGGCAAAGGAGAATCTGTGCTCACTAACACAGATTTAGACAGATTTATGAACAATATTTGAGAGAAATAGGCCTTTTGTGTACATAGAAAAAGTCCGGCTCATGAAAAATGGGGGCAAAAATGAAAGTGTTGCGTTTATAATTTTGTTCAGTGTGTGTGTGTATATATATGAAAATGAACGTGGGTTGCAGATCAATATTTTTGTAAATAAATAGGTAAATTGTTTTTTGTGCAAACAAAGCACTTGCATCACTTCATAAAATTTAGGTTAAACCTATGGAGTCACATGGATTACTTTAATGATGTGTGCTAACTGTTCTGGGCCTTGAATGTGTAAGTTGCGTTGGATCTCCATGGAGGGACAAAAAATGTCCTTTCATTAAAAATGTATATTTTAATTAAAAATATCTTTGTGTTCTGATATGGTGTGGAATGACATGAGTGTGAGTAATGATAGAATTTTCATTTTGGGGTGAACTTAACTTTTATGAACAGATTTCATTGTTTCTTGCAGAAGCTCAAACGTGTTGTGTAACACGAGATTGAACCTCATTGGTTCTCACTTATTTGAGCTTCTGTTTACCGTATCAGATTGTTGATGAATGTTTATTAATGAATAAAAGGCTAAATTAAATATGTTCTTCTTTTAAAGCAATTGTGTCTCTTCAGAAAACTAAACTGGACTAAACCACTCTATTCATATGGTTTAGTTTTATGATCTCTTAACTTTTTGAAGTGTCAGTTCTAGTTCTAGTTGTGTAGACTGTCAAGGGAGGCACAGCAATCTCTCGTTTAGTTAAAAATATCTTTGTTTTTCGAAGATGAACTAAAGTTCTGGGTTTGGAACGACACGAGCGTGAGTAAATGACAGATTTTTTGGGGGGTTTTTTTGGGGGGTGTAGTAACCCTTTAAGTGTTCTCAGGTTATACATTTTAATGTAGCATTATTAAATTTGTGTTCACTTTAATAAGTGATCCATTTTTATCTGCTGATGTAATGTTCATGATGGAATTCAATTTGATGTTTTAATATTGGTCAAAACAATGTTTTTAAGTAGCTAACTGAATTACTATTCTCAGCGGGTTAAAGGGATAGTTCACTTTGAAATTAATTTTTGATATGTTTTAGCTTACCTCAAGGGCATCCAAGATGTAGGTGTCTTTGTTTCCGCAGTAGTTTCAATTTTGATATTTTTAGGTCAAACCGTTCTTGTCTGTCAGTCATATAATGCAGGTCGATGGTCACTGTCTCAAAACACAAGCACAGAGTCCAAATTAAAACAATTCCCCATCGTCCAAATGAAACAATTCCCCATCATAAGTACACATTGATGGCCTAAGACACGAAACGAGCGGTTTGTGTGAGAAAACGAACAGTATTTATATCGTTGTTATCTCTTGAAAACAGCACACGTCCAAATGATCTGACGGCGCGGGCGGGTATAGATATATACATAGATGTCGCCTTGGCTACGGTTTCGTTCCAATGAACTGCAGTAGCGAAGGCGACATCTATGTATATATCTATACCCGCCCGCGCGGCGGGTATAGATATATACACTAGATGTCGCCTTGGCTACGGTTTCGTTCCAATGAACTGCAGTAGCGAAGGCGACATCTATGTATATATCTATACCCGCCCGCGCGGCGGGTATAGATATATACATAGATGTCGCCTTGGCTACGGTTTCGTTCCAATGAACTGCAGTAGCGAAGGCGACATCTATGTATATATCTATACCCGCCCGCGCGGCGGGTATAGATATATACACTAGATGTCGCCTTGGCTACGGTTTCGTTCCAATGAACTGCAGTAGCCAAGGCGACATCTATGTATATATCTATACCCGCCCGCGCCGTCAGATCATTTGGACGTGTGCTGTTTTCAAGAGATAACAACGATATAAATACTGTTCGTTTTCTCACACAAACCGCTCGTTTCGTGTCTTAGGCCATCAATGTGTACTTATGATGGGGAATTGTTTCATTTGGACGATGGGGAATTGTTTTAATTTGGACTCTGTGCTTGTGTTTTGAGACAGTGACCATCGACCTGCATTATATGACTGACAGACAAGAACGGTTTGACCTAAAAATATCAAAATTGAAACTACTGCGGAAACAAATACACCTACATCTTGGATGCCCTTGAGGTAAGCTAAAATATATCAAAAATTAATTTCAAAGTGAACTATCCCTTTAAACAGACCAATGGTCATTGAAATAAGTACTATTGCGACCCTCTTGTAGTACATAAAGTTTTTTTTATAAAGTCATAAAGTCAACTTTATGTAAAAGTGAAAAAATTAAGCACTGTATTTTGCATTGTTGCACTGTAACATTGTAAAGTGAATAAATGTTTTGTATTGAGATGCTTGTTTACGGTTTCATGGCACTTTTAGAAAAAATTTGAAACAAAAAAGTAACTTGGAAAAGGGTAACTTAAAATGTGTGGTGCCTAACAAAGAGAAATGTTTAAATATTACTTAGTTTTAAGTTTATCCAACATAAACCTTTAAGTAAACTGGCTGAGAGTAAATTGATCAAATTGAGTTCCCATTACTTAAGAGTCCAAGTTGAAAACATGCAAAGTCTAATAAAAGTGTCTAATCAGCATCTTGATATGCCACACCTGTGAGATGGGTGGATGGCCACATCATGTGACCTAACCAAGATGGCTGCGCTCTGTGAAGTGCTGCAGGCTTAAGCATCAAATATACGTTTTTTTTCTTGCCTAAAGTGTGAGTAGAAACGAAAAGAAAAAAAAAAGTAGCACAGGAAAAGTCTACGATGGGCCTGAAGAAATCAGCGGCGGAGGCAAAGATGGAGAATGATTTGGAGGAAATCCGCGAGTCCCTAAATTATATGTCTGGGGAGCTAACGAAAGTGACGCAACAGCTGATGAAGCTAGCGGAGCTTTTTGAAGAAGTGAAACAACTTAAAAATATTGTATTACTGTGTAAAATAAAAACCTCTGTGAATCAAAACGCATTATATATACTGTACAATTCCGTCATCCTTCCATAGCTATTGTGTGGAAATATGGGGGAATACCTATAAAACTAATATACAACCCATTTTCTTATTGCAGAAGAAAGCAATTAGAGTGATTAGCTATGCAGAATACCTTGCTCCAACAAATCCACTTTTTATTAGATTAAATATATTAAAATTTCATGATCTTGTTGATGTTTACACAGGGGCAATTCCACGCAAAACTGTCACATCCATAACGCCAACACAATGCCATTGTATTTAGTTGGCGTTATGGATGTGACAGTTTTGCGTGGAATTGCCCACAGCAGTTGTGATGTACAAGGCTCACAATTTCATACTTCCTCACTGTTTACAAGAGATGTTTCAAACCAGAGAATCTAGATACAGCCTCAGAGGAACTGATCTGTTACAAAAACCCATGGCAAAGAGTAATATTAAGAGGACGTGTTTATCAGTTAAAGGAGTTGATCTATGAAACGGTCTTCTTATTCAACTTAAGGGCTCTAAAACTGTTAATGCATTTAAGAAAATGTATAAGTTAAACATTATGGAAAAGTATAGAACACTTGAATGAAGAACATTAGAAAAGTAGTTGAAAGAGGATGCATAATATAATTTTGATTGTTGAAGTTTAAGTTCTGTACTTATATGTTACCATCGTTGGTATAAGAGAAATTGTATAATTGTGTCATCTTTGGACATAGTGTCTCAGTTGTAAAAGGGGTTAGGCAAAATAAGTCTTGACTTCAGTCTAAACCCCTCGGTCAGGTATTATTTAGCATTTAAATTCCTAATGTACACATTTTGTATTTATCTTTCTAATGTACACATTTTGTTTTTTTCTTTCTTTGTTTTTTTTTATTTATTTTTTTTATTTGTATTATGTACAGGATCTTTGAATTACATGTGACCTAAGATTTAAATGTTCATAATGACCGAAGAAATAAACTACTACTACTACTACTACTAATAGAATAAACGCAAATAAAATGATTTCAAAATATTCAAAAAGCTTATGCAAATAGTTGCCTCAATTTTATTGAGTAAAACAGGCACAGTATTTTTTACAGTGCAATTAGAGTTAAAACGATATTATTATTATATCAATAGGCCCTATACTCGCAGCCCTATATTAAAATAAAGTCACATTTCTTTATATAGCACTTTTTACAATACAGGTTGCTTCAAAACAGCTTTACAGATATAACAGTTTGCAACAAAGTTTGTTTCTAGAAGAAAATAGCGTCACAGTCCAGCTTAAGTTAGTTCAGTGATGTTTCATTTTGTTGTGAAAAAGTTATTAAAGGGTTAGTTCACCCAAAATGAAAATTCTGTCAGTAATTACTCACCCTCATGTTGTTCCAACCCCGTTAGACTTTCGTTCATCTTCGGAACACAAATTAAGATATTTTTGATGAAATCTGAGAGCTGGATCACTCTTTCATAGGCTTCTATGTAATTGATTTCTGCCAGCCCAAAAAAGTTAGTAAAGACATCGTTAAAATAGTTTATCAAGTGACGAGAATACTTTTTGCACGCAAAAAAACGCGCTTCTGGGTTGTACGTCAGAACGTAGGCTCACTATTGGCCGACGCTGGTCATGTGTGTGATGCGTGTGATGCTGACCAACACTACGTGAACTCACATCAGAGGCCCACACAGAAGAAAATGAATAGTTGAATAAAGTCATTATTTTTTTATTTTTTTTGTGCACAAAAAGTATTCTCATCGCTTGATAAACTTATGGTTGAGCCACTGTAGTCACTTGGACTATTTTAAACATTGTCTTTACTAACTTTCTAGGCCAGCAAATTTCAATAACAGAGAAGCCTGGAGAAGTGAGACAGCTCTCAGATTTAATCAAAAATATCTTAATTTGTGTTCCGAAGATGAACAAAAGTCTTACAGGGTTGGAACAACATGAGGGTGAGTAATTACTGACAGAATTTTCATTTTTGGGTGAACTAACCCTTTAATTTAGTTAATTTATACATATAGCCGCGCTGGAGAAAACCGCGATGTCATCGTCCAGCTCAGTTCAGTTCTCATATAATGGTGTCAATGCAGGCAGATCAATATTATTGTTGAATATTAAATTAAATATTAAATTTAATGTCCCCAACTAAGCAAGCCAAAAGCCAATGGCAACAAAGTTGAAGAAAGGTGGAAAAAGGCGACAGTGGCAAGTAACCCAAACTCCATCAGTGACAGAATGGAGAAAAAAAACTTGGGAGAAATCAGTACTAACCTAAATTAGCTTCCGGGATCAGACGAGATCGGGCGTTCTCAAAGTGGTATGGCCGTAAACGAGAGTCTCAGCCGATAGAGAGATATTTAAAGGAATGGTTCGGAGTAATTTCAAACTAGGGTCCTCTGCACCATGACCTCGAGCCAACCCCAGGAATGCACCAATATTTTGTTGGTAGTACCAACTAATACTAGTTGGTAGTTTTCAGAATTGTTGACAACTTAACTAATAACTGTTGCAAACTGACCTACCAACAAAATATTAGTGCCAGGACTTTTACAGGCTTTTTTTTAATAGCTTTTAGAGATACAACCTTGGATCCATTAGCGCCTGCACTAAGCTATTCGGCTGATATCTCTAAATAAGCTCTAACTTTAGTAATGTTCGACCAAGGGAAAAAAAGCTTCTGGGGGGGTGTTTGGCTCGAGGTCATGGTGCAAAGGACCCTAGTTCATATGATATGAAAAAATATGACCCTCAATTCATCATATTTTTACAGATTAGTCCAAGCTCTACACTACAGTTCAGTAGGGGGCGGTAATTCAACTTAAGTGTCTTTACCAACCGAGAAGAAGAAGAACGACAACAACAACAACTCCTCGAACTCTTCAACCCTGTGGTCTTTTTTTGTAAGTGCTGGTTGTAGTTAAATTAAGTTATTGTTCTCATTGTTTCTTGGGAGCAATTTTAATGTCTTATAACGTTAGTTAAGTTGTCTCTGAAATGGATTCAGTGCTGCCTGGAAATCGCATATTCATGAGTTTTCCAGATGTGCGCTCTTTGTGTATCAGAACGTTTAATTAATTATTTTATAAAAGTATAGTTTCAGCGCCTCGCGAAATTATGCTTTACAATGAAAATGTTTACCTTCTCGTTGCAGTTTATAAAGGTTTATTGCTCATTTTGTGGAGTCCTGCATAATTGAATGACAGGCATCACTTCGTGTAACTTTCTTTCAGTTAAGTGCTAATGTTTGTACATTGTGATGTTTTAAAACTGTGAGTTTGGGACTTGTTATCCTTTATTGAATACATCACTGCCTATAACAACTGGAATAAACCTGTTTGAATGTATCTGTAGACATAATATTTTTGTAACCTATACTGGTGTGAGGATCCATGTGTTCTCATTACACCTCTGAAACATGTTGCTGAAGTTTCATTGTTTGCCATTATTTCTTCTAGATCTATAATGCATCCCAGTGCATTGAAAGTGTGAATGTACTGCATGAGAGGGTGAGAAAAAATGAAAGAGTTTCAGTACTACATTAAACTACTATGTAGTGTTGTTTAATATAATGTATATTTGTGGGTCCTGATAATGCCAAATGTCTGATTTTACCAGTACAAAAATGGCCTGCATTATTTTAAATAATAATGTGTGCAAGCATATGTGTCTAACACAATCTCTTTATTTTCAGCTTCAGAATCATGCATATTTTTTATTCTGGTATCAGCATTGCCCTGTGCATTAGGGATCAGGATCAGGACCAAGTCCAAGCCTATTCAAGTCCACCCCGATGTAATACCAAATTTAGCATTTTAATCAACGAAACATTTTTAACTTTTTACCATATTTCTTAGAAGCAATAATAAATAAAATGAAACTCTAATTTATTTTGGCTTAAAGTATCGTGTAGTACTGTATCATAAGTTCAGTGTCATGAACTGTATGATTTCAGCTAGATTATATTAATTTCCAATAGCAGAAAATATGTAGACTATTACACCAAAAACAGTAACACGATGTGATCTCTGTCATTCAATCATGCACAAAATGAGCATACTAATAAAACATTCTAAACTGCAACAAGAAGGTAAACGCTTTCATTGTAAACATAGCCTAAGTTCTTGTGGTGATAAAACTATTACCTCTGTGAATTATTTCATTAAATGTATTTCAGTGAGCGCATCTCTGGGAAACTCCACTCACAGAAACGGAAAATCTCATAACTCCGGTCTGAATTTATTTTTTTCATAGCAACTCTGAAGCAAATTTCTAAAAAAACAAAACAAAACAAAACATAAAAAGTTGTGAAGTTAGGCACTCAGGGAAGGGTTAACTGTCCAAAACTGCACTGTAAACTTTTCACAAATCACAATAGTCTTTTTGAGCCATATATGACCCAACTAGATGCCCAGTTTGCTGTATGTCATTATTGCACAAGAAAAATGGGACCGTGAGAAACACTGAAATGCGACAGTTTGTGATTGTGAAAGTCTTCACAACTTAAATAGACATTAAAACATGAAGAACACCTATTTTTCCTGACTAGCAGTTACCAAGAGGTTGACAAAGTAAAAGGCTTTGCTGTGAAAAAATTCACAAATCTAGCAGGTCATAACACTGAATAACACTGCTTTCAGTCTTGTAAGTTACCAGCGTTTGGAGCTATACACATAAAAAAAAGTCACTATGAAGAAACAAAAACGAATTTTGGACAGGAGGTCCGTTTCAGCTGAATTAAAGAGTGACATGCAATATTGCATTTTGTAGTCTAAAGAATTCTGAATTTCAAACTCTGCAGACTCTACAGTGGTTGCAATATTGACAAAAAAAAATTTGTTGATAACAATAAATTGGTATTTTTTTTGTGGTATCTTGGCTGTCATGGAGGGCTGACTTCTGAAGATTTTTATTTTCTGTGAGTTGGTCATAACACAGCAATGACCGGAAATTACTTTTTCATTATTTGCCACTTTCAGTTGATAAAAAAAAAAAAAAAGTATTTTACCTTTAATGGCATTTTTTTTATCCTTGTATACATGCATCATCTTTTATGTCAAATTCTTACATTAACTTAATAAATTAAATTAGATAAATAAAGGCTGTTACCAATTAAATTAAATTAGCATATATATATATATATATATATATATATATATATATATATATATATATATATATATAACATATTTGCACTGCAGAAATGGCACGTGAGAGATACAGTAGAAGTGGATCAAAAAAGTAAATTAAAGTTGTCCTTAGACAAGAACGGGTATTGTTCAAAATTCATGTAACTTTGATTAAAGGTTTTGATCCACTTCATATGTTGACTACTGTACATTGATGATTGAAATATGAGGTTATTTTTGTTAAAATTAAATTATACTTTAAATAAAAAGGCTAAAACCACCAGGTGGCGGCAAGTCGCTTCATTCAAACGGCAACACACCTTTAGGGCCACATACCTACCGCAGCTAAATTCACCTTTCAGTCTTAATCCTGTTCTGTTCACAGTTCAGTAATTTATGGGAGTGATGACCTCATTCTACGAATTAAAAAATGTATTTATAAAATTATATGCAGTGTATTGACATATTTAAATTTGCTATTAAAAACAGCAAACAAGAACAAGCCCATAGTTTGCAATGCTTTATTTAGAAAATAAGATAAAATAAATGAATACTCGCAATTGCCCCCTTTATTAATTCTATAAACTGGATTGCTTAATGAGCCAAACCCAAACAACAAGCCCAAAAACGCCTATAAGTGGACATTGCAACACCTCAAGAGAGCTCTGAGAATCAGCCTTCCAAGCATAAAAACTCTCTATGGTAGTTTGGATAATATTGGCAATATTGCTGTAATATTACTTGGTCAAAATAGCAGATGCCAAATGCCAGGAAGCTGCTTTGGTGACCACATTGTCTGGAGTGAGCCGTGTTTAGGTCTGGGTATTGACACAAATTTTACGATTCGATTTGATTTCGATTTCATAAGCTTGTGATACGATTAAATTCTGATTTGATATTGATTAATTGGGGTGTGTATCGGGTACAGTACATGGAAAGTATTCTCATGGAAAAATATCTCTCAACTAATACAGGGAACCCCAGTTGGTATACTAAAATATAAAAATTTGTCTACTTGCATTTAAATTACACAAAACGAGTTTTTATTATAATAGTGTTGTAATAATTTGTATTTTTTAATGACATGTTGGCCAGAAGAGAGCTGGCCCCCCAGACTGAGCCTGGTTTCTCCCAAGCTTTTTTTCCTCCATTCTGTCACTTGATGGAGTTTGGGTTCCTTGCCACTGTCGCCTCTGGCTTGCTTAGTTGGGGAAACTTAATATTCAACAATATTATTGATCTGACTGCACTGAGACTATTGGATGAGAACTGAACTGAGCTGGACAATGGCATCACTGTTTTCTCCAGAGCTGCTGTATAGATCAATGAACTAAATTAATAATGTATTTTTTACAACAAAAATGAATCAACACTGAACTTACTTAAGCTGGACTATGATGCTATTTTCTTCTAGATCTGCAGTACAGCAGAAACAAACTTTGTTGCATTATTTTCCTGATATCACTGTAACACTGCTTTGAAACAATCTGCATTGTAAACTTGTGACTTGACAATAATATTTATACTAGTTTTTTTAAATATAAACATTTAAATGGTGGCTGTCATAAAAACATTACAGATTTATTCAAACATTCATTAGATATTGATTAGGGAGGGCCAATATATCGTTATCAGCAGATATATGTTCATTTTAAATGTTATCGTTATCGTTATCGGCCCGATAAGTAAATTTGGCCAATATGTTAAAGCCGATAAATAATGGATTATTTCCTTAAACTGAGACACTTCAGATGAGCACTGTTCACCACAATGGTTTTGAATTGCTTGAAATATGAAGACACTGGCTTCACTCCTGTTGGTTGTCGCTCTCGAAAGTCACCCTTCAGTTGTATAAAGTTAAACCTATCTCAACCTGTCGCCAACGGCCACTGTCGCTCATGCCGCCGGAAATCGCCAGCTCTCCATTGAAAAATATGCGATCATGTCGCTTTGTTGCTGCGTGCCACTGGCAGTGTGAACCGGGTGTAGTGTAGTGATATCACAAGAACTAGGGTGAGAACAAGATGTCGTGATAGTTACGTGAGTGAACATGTAGTTAAGAGTTGTTCATAAAGTTGATAAAACAATATCAAAGACTGATTATTGAGACATACAACACAAGACCGGGATTTAGAGTGGTTTTATCACTGAAAATTGTATCATACTTTGTCTACTCTTTAAATAGCACACTGAGAAGATTTACTTATAGGATTTACTCCTCGTAACAATTTGCACTAACACATTTTAAGTACATTTCTACTGCTACTGCTCTGTACAACTTACCTGTTATTATCACGTAAAATCTACTTACTATTGACTCATTACTAGGGCTGGGCGAAATTGACCAAAATTCATATCTCAGTATTTTTGGGATAAATAGCGATATACGATATATATCTCGGTATTTTCTACAAAGTGGAATAAATGTTTACTTGCAAGTCAAAGCCTTATGTGAAATGTCACAATCACCTTTATTAAAGCAGTTATGATCAAAATAACATGCAAAACAGGATTTTCCTCCTTGAAATTATACAGCTGCACAACATATAAACCTGTGAATAAAAAATAAATAAAAAATCTATATTACATAACTAACATAGATCTATCTCTGGAAATGTGCAAAAACAGCTGATTAAATTAAATGGAGTACAATTCCTCCTGTTTAACTAAATACACAGCTCTGATGTGCAAATAATGTAAACAGAACAGTAGAAAACAACTACTTAGTCAGAACAAGTAGGTTATTTGAGGTAGAACATTCTTTACTAAACAAAGTATTTTATAGTATATATCACTTAAAGATTTTGTGCAAGGAAAACTAGCCTATCAACAGCTTCAGGCTTTAGAGATGCCCTGTGGCAGGTAACAGTGTTACCACTGCAACTGAAAACCCTTTCAGAAGGGGAACTGGTGGCTGGTACCAGAAGATTCTTATTTGCCAGGTGGCTCAGTGCTGGAAAGAGCGTTTCATGTTCCTTCCACCATTTGAGAGGATCGGTGTCACTCTCTGCATTAACTGACTGCAAGTAGCTTGAAAGTTCTGCTTCAATTGCCTCCCTCCTTGTCAGTGCTGTGCTAATTGTGGTTGCTGTGCTCTGCTTGAAGAAGCTAGCCAGTGACTTCTTCTTTGCTGGTGGTATTATTTCTGCTTGGTCTGTGGGCATAGCCACAGTGGGCAAAGCTGGCCATGATCGGCCAGCAAAGATTCTGCCTCTAAGACAGCTTGTTTTTTCACTGCATTGATCTTTTCACTTCTTGTGTATTTGTCCCTGAACCGTGCATCCACAAGTGAGGCCATGTCCAACAGGTCACTTACTTGGGTCAGCATACTTGGCATTAAGATAATCAACAATGCAGGTCTTGATTGATTTGCACAGCTCGCTGTCACCCTCTTCATGTGCCAGGAGACTTGTGTTGAAAAGGTGAAGTACAGGTCTGACATATGAGATGGTGACATACTCCTCACCTGACAGAGCATCTGTGAAGTCCTGAAGGGGTTTCAGAGCCTTTTGGATTGACTCCAGGACCTCAATGTCCTGCCATGTAGGAGCAAGATGTCTGGACTTTTTGTCTACAGACAAGACTTTTGTAATTGCTCCCTGCTGCTCCAGGAACCTCTCAGTCATTTCCTGCCGTGATCCCCAACGTGTGGCTGACTCAGTGATGAGCTGGTGAGCTGGCAGACCCAGCTGGACTTCAGCAAGCTCTCTCCTCTTCCTCCAGCTATAGGAGAAGCTGCTGACAACTTTCTTACACAGAGAAATGGCCTGGGTGATGCGGTTGTCATTCATGCCATGCCCTTAAAACAAAAGAAATAAATGAATAAAATGAAAAATAAAAAATAACAACCAAACATTGGAGCTAAGTATGAAATGCACACCAATCTATATCAACTATAGTAATGTTATGGTCAAATAATGTATAACTAATTGAGCTATACAGCAGTTTATAAACAACAATTACAGCAGTTGTGTGTGCATTTGTAGTCACACATTTACATTTGTACATCTGATTTAACAAAGTAGTGAAAACATCAGAGATATGCAAGTGAGAGGTTGCTTTACTTTTTTTTTTTTTTTTTTAATAGGAAGATCATCACCTGTGTTTAATATAGATTTGTGTGATAAAACTACTACATGTTTAAATGTTGCTTTAACATTTCAAATATTTTTTTGTTATACCGGTTAGGCATACTGAGCAGTTTCTACTGCAAACAATTATTTTACTAAGCACAATATGCTTCACAAGTTCAAAAAAAAATTTCCCGAATCAAATACAAACTTAGCACTTACCAATGGCCAGATGAAGTCGGTGACCAAAGCACTGCATCCTCAGCCACTTCTGCAGTTCCACCACTTTGATAACGTTGCTGCCATTGTCGGTCGTTATAGCAACCAGTCCCTTTTCGTTGAGCTTCCAGTTTGTAAGTGCATCTTGCAGGGCTTCAGCTATATGCTCCCCGGTGTGGTCTTGGGGAAAATAGCTGGTCTGGAGACACAGTTTTCATTTCCCAGTCTTCAGTAAAATGTATTGTCAAACTCATATATGGCTTGCATGTCCTGCTTGACCATATATCAGTTGTCAGCACAAAATGAGTGACTTTTGCGAGCCGGTTGGAAAGCTTTCGTCTGACCTCCATGTACATTTCTGGCAGAGCTTTAGTTGCAAAGTACTTGCGACTGGGTAACTGGTATCTGGGGTCAATGGTTTTTAGCAGCATTTTAAAACCGTCCTGTTCCACTTTTGCAACAGGAACCATATCTTTTGCGATGTGGAAAGCTTACCGCCTTACTTATATCGCACCATCTGGAACTTTTCTTTTCGTAAGGCACACTGCGGGTAAAAGAAGCTTCCAACGAGCTTTGTTTTGGGACAGAAAACTTTTCGGGCTTCTTAGTCTTCGTGGCTGAGGTTGTAGCAGACGAAGTGCAAAGTTTTAAACACTCATCGTACTGTACTTTATGGTGACGTTGTAAGTGGTGGAAGAGATTTGATGTGCTTCCACTTTTTGACATGATCGTTTTATGGCATTCTTTACAGATGGCTTGGTTTTGCTGCTCATCGGATCTTTTAAATCCGAAACATCTCCAAATAAATGAACCAGTGCTTTTCTTTTTACTAACCAGATCGTCTTTTGATGGTCTGATCGTCGTCGCTGTGTTTTCCTCCATGTCAGGCGAACTTGTGTGATGGAGTGGTAGTGGTCCGGTTTGCGTGCATGAGCGGGGGAGGGTCGCAATCAAACCATATCGATATAGACGGTATTGTCTCATCCCGTACCGTATTACTTAATTATATTTAATTTCACTTATAAAACGGTTAGTTCCAATCCTTGATTCTGATTGGTCAATAGCTGTGCTTTATTCACGATAAAACACGGCTATGACCGCTTCACCCAACTGTTCTATGCATCACTACACAACACCCCTAGCAACCACTCTTAGTAACTTAAACACATGTTTTATCTCATTGATATTGTTCATTGAAGCTATAGTAGAGTATTGTGAGAGATCGAGTAAGTGAGTGAGTGTACCTGCATTTACAGTAGATATAGCATTTTCCTTCAGGTCAGTCATATTCACAATAAAAAAAAATCTGTCTGAATGTCCGCTGCGATATCTTGTCCTTTTAACAGTTAAGGGTTTTTTCCGTGCCCTAGTCATCTGTCAGTTGTGTCTTCCTTCTCTGTGTTCACAAGTTTGATTCCTTTCAATGTAAAAGTCTTCTCTACTGACTGACTCACTCATAAAGATGGTCTTTGCCGCCATCTATTGGCGAAATAATGTATGTAACTTCAGATGTCACAAAATGGCAAGTTACCAAACCTGACAACAAAAGCAATTATAGAACGGTGTAAATACAGCTGGAAAACGCTGAAAAATTAATTAAATTAAATTAATTATTCATGCCCAAGTGCATGATGGGAACACCAGTATGAGAAAAGTTGAGTAGGTTTTACTTAATTTATATTGTTGATATTTACGCTTTAATTTCTACAAGCTTGAATTGAGTACTAATATAGGATTTACTTTATTTTTTTAAATTCTTGCCTGAACCTTTTTCATGTAGAAATTACATTTGTTTAATTCTGTAGCATTTACTTCACCACAGAATATTTTTTTCAGTGCATTGTGGTAAAATGGAACACAATGGCAACAGCCTTCTTACCTGCAATCAACGGCATTTTGCTTTGGACAGCTGGGCAGAAGGTGCTCCCTGTTCCTCTTCTTTCAAAATTCAAGTTTCTTTCAGTTTTTCCCCCCTTGTTCAGATTTTCCATTGCGGTGTTTTCTCCATATTTAAAATTCTTTGCAGCCTTTAGCCACTGCCTACAACACGCTGGATCCTTCACTGGAAACCAAAAATAAAGGGAGTTTGCGAGTTACGAAGGTTCGGGACTGGGGTTAGTCCCCTTTACAGTACTGTTTGCCTCATTTTCTCGAAGTTCACTCACAATGGATTCTAAGATAAAGATTAACTCACCCAATTCAGACAACTATCTGTTCGATCTTAATTACACTCCATCGAGGATCATCTCTCATCATTCCGACCACAGTCACACATCCCAACACTTGTGTTCCGTCGTGCACATTCCTCAGCCCGCGAGCATTCTCGCCCAAACACATCTTAAGAAATCTCTTCAACTCGACTCGTTCCTAGGCTTCCTCTTCTCCACATTCAAGACCCATGAACCGAGATCGCCATACTTATAGTAGACGTGGAACCCGGCTTCCTCATTCTCCTCGCCAGCCGCCTCCCCGGGCACTCGATTCCCGATAACCCTCCTCAGTGCTCCCGCTGCGCGTCTACCAGATCCTCACCTTTAACACACTCTTAAAAGCAAACCCATCCTCTCAATTGTTCAGATAACAAATAGTGATTATTCCAACTGTATGCAGAATCCACCAAAACTTCTGTCAAAACAAACTCTGAGCCTTCATCGCTTCCGGCAACTGCAAGCATGCCACTCTCCGTCACCCGTGACCTCACGAGACATTCTCCTCCACAACAGCCTCAGACAAGTTGTATTTCCACCAGCACTCACTCCATCTGATCTTACTGTAATAATTTCATCATTCTTTTTCTCTCTGTACTCTCTGTGCAATTTGCTCAGAAACCCCACTCACATACATCCTTTCATCCCAACATCCATTCCTCTACCCCTCCTTTAGCCGTTCACAGCAATACAACTCCCGTTTACTCGGATATTTCTCAAGCAGCTAAAGCCGCGGTTACACTAGTCTTTGAACATGCGTAAATTTGGACATTGCAACAGTCATGATATGATTTTTATAAACATGAATTCAATACATCACAAATAGTCAAAAATGTAAAATATACCTACAATCTACTCGACTTTACTGCAGATATCGTTCTTATAATTCAGCCAAGAGATCTACTGATCAAACGTCTTAACGTGATGTGATTTCGCTGGTCAGAGTTCACCAAACTTAAACTTTTGAACATAGTGAAATACAAAACTTTTCGCATGAGCTTGCGTTTGAGGTTTGACGCATTTGCACGCGTACACATGAAAGTCAATGGACGGAAAAGTGTAGCGTGACCGCCCCTTAACTCTTCAGTCCAGATACCAGCGCCCCATGAAATTCTACCTCACACAGGCCAATTTGGACTCCTTCAACCTTAATTTCTATTTTCAACCGATCTATCCTCTGATATTTCTCAAACAGCTAACTCTTCAGTCCAGATACCTCATCCAGCACAGTGCTAAGAGAGATAGGGTGGGTATTGGCCACAGATGATTGTTTTGCAGTCATTAGCGTGATTGTTGAAGCTGTGAGAGCTGTCTGTACCTGCGGCTAAAATACAACAAAACAAGCGTCATTCTTCTTCATTTTTGACACGATATGAGACATCTGATTACCACAGCACTTGCTTACATCAGTTAATAGTTCATAAACTATTGCTTCAACTGATCTCGAACTTCTTAACTTCAGTAAACACACAAATGAACCGTTCAACTGCACATACCTCTGCTCAGCCATGAACTGGTCGAAAGCTGATGACGTAACATGCAGGTAGGCCCGCCCTCACGTGATACTGATTGGTCAATTGATAAGCTTAAATCTGATTGGCTAAAGAGTACGACTCATGTGTAGGAGGATTGCGCTGCCAAGAAAGTCTCAAAAACACACACACACATCCAAGGCGATTCACACACGTGAATGACGATTTGCACGTTCACATTTAAGGATAAACTTGTACATTTTAAACATTCAAAGGTTTTTGTGCACAGTTGTATATCTACGAATTGTGTTTTGCATTTGTGAAATATATTTTACGAATATATAATTTTATTTTGCGCATGTGAATTGCTTTTTGTGAATATATTTTTTTTCACGCAAGTGAATTTTTTTTTTGTGTGTACGTGAATTAGGTTTCATGCATGTGAAACTGTCTACGCATGTAAGAATCATGTTTTTTGCGTGAATAATATTTTAGACAAATCTACCTCCATACACACCCAAATGTTACAATTACTTTATTATAGCTCTTCATTTTGTATCCAGTGTCAGACACAGTGGTTTCATTTAAGAATCTTTAAAATGTGTTTCATTTATGCTGAATCACTGAATAAAAATGGAATTAATTGAATGAAGTAATGTATATTGTAATCGTTTTTTTTTTTTTTTTTCAGATCTGGTCCTCCATACCTCATAGCAATTACTGCTCAAGCCATTCCCACTGCAATTTATCAAACTTGGATTCAGTCTGGCTGTAGGTGTAACAACTGAAAGCTGTTGTAAAGATGGAGAAGCATGCAGAGTGAAAGATGAAGATACTGAGGAACAAGGAGGTTGGTGTCCATTTTTGATTCTTCATTAATGTCTGTTGAAAAAAAATAATGTAACTCATTTTCTGTCAGATTAACAGAACCGTAGGATCCCGGGTGTTGTGAAAGATAAAGGCATTAAAGGCATTGTTTATAAGCCAAGAACAAACAGAAGTGATATTTGAAAATCACATCTAAATGAATTATATTTTCATTTTAGACTTAATGAAAGAGGAAAGTGAAGAATTTAATGAAATGGAGAATAAACATCAGATTCAGGATCTTCATGATGCCAGAACAGGAGAAAAAAAAGGACAAGAACTACCTCAAAGAGCAGAAGCCAAAACATCTTTTACCTGCCCTCAATGTGGAAAGAGCTATAAAAACCTTAAAATTCACATGCAAATACACACTGAAGAGAAGCCGTTCACATGTGATCAGTGTGAAAAGAGTTTCAAATGGTCAAATAGTCTCAGAGTTCATAAGCTCATTCACTCTGGAGAAAAGCCATTTGATTGTGATCAGTGCGATAAGAAATTTGTTAAGGAATCGGACCTAAAGGACCACATGAAAGTTCACACAAAAGAGAAGCCTTACTTGTGTTCTGTTTGTGGAAAGGTGTTTTCATGGCTGGGACAATTTAAAGACCATGAGAAAATACACGCTGGTCTGAAAGAATATTTGTGCTCTGATTGTGGTAAAGCCTTTACTACAGCCACTCAGTTGAAAGTGCACCGAAGGATCCACACTGGAGAAAGACCTTACAAGTGTTCATACTGTGGAAAGAGTTTCAAACAGTTGGGAGGCCTTCAAGGACATGAGAGAATTCACACTGGAGAGAAGCCGTATCAGTGCCATCAATGTGGCAAGAGATTCGGCCATTCCAAAGTTGCACGGATTCACAAAAAGAAGCATTGTCCAAAATTAAATGGAATGTCAGTACAATTATAAAGCAATTTAGTATTATAATTATTTGGAAGGGGGTGTTTTATATAAATGTGGGAATTGACTGTCTTGAGAAAAGTTTCAGTGGTGTTTTCTTTTCTTCATACCTCTGAATAATGCTGAATAAAGTTTAAAATAAAGTATGTTCATAAGTGCAGTTCTGCTTTGTGTACTGGGGTAACCGCTCTCTTTCTGCTGTTTTAATGTCACCTACTGTCAGAGTGCATTTTTATTCAGCCCATCTGCTGTTTTGTTCAGGGCAATTAGATATAAAATACAAAATCACTTATGATCATGCCTTTTCTTTAAAAATGGTTTGAAGGTTTAAATGTTAGGTATAAATATATAATTATATGGTTATTTTACTCTATGCTGTCACCTTACACTAAAAAATGCTGGGTGAAAAACAAACCAATTTGGGTAATTTGGGCTACCCAGCATTGGGCTGTATTGACTTTGTTTTACTATTTACTAGTTGGACACAAACAGGGTGAAAAGCAATGGTCCTATTACTGAGCCTTGGGGTATTCCATACTGAACTTGTGATCGTTATGACACCTCTTCGTTAACTGCTAAAAAATGAGTAATGTCAGATAAGTATGATTTGAACCATGCCAATGCAATTCTATTAATGCCAATATAATTTTTGAGTCTGTTCAAGAGAATGTTGTGGTCGATAGTATCTAATGCAGCACTAAGATCCAGTAACATGAATAGAGAGAAACAACCACGATCAGATTATAAGAACAAATTATTTGTAACTCTAATGAGAGCAGTATCAGTACAATGATACTGTCTAAATCCTGACTCAAAATCCTTGCAGATACCATTTCTTTCTAAAAAGGAACACAGTTGTGAGGATACTGCCTTTTCTAGTATTTTTTTGACAGAAAAGGTAGATTCGAGATCGGTCTGTAATTTGGATCAAGTTGTGTTTTTTAAATAAGAGGTTTAATAATAGCCAGCTTAAACGTTTTTGGTATGTATCCTAATGACAATGATGAATTAATAATTTTAAGAATAGGATTTATAACTTCTGGAAGTATTTCTTTCAGTAGATTAGTCGGTATAGGGTTTAACATACATGTTGATTTTGATGATTTAACAAGTTAAGGCTTCATCTCCTATAGAAAAGAATGAATGGAATTTATCCTCCGGGGGTCTATAGCACAACGTCTGATGCAATACTGTAGTAGATGGTTGCATGGTTATAATTTTCTCTATAATAGTATCAATTTTGCAATTAAAGAAATTTGTAAAGTCATTACAGCTGTGCTTTGAATTTTTTGATTTGAATTGTTTGGAATTGTCTACAGCTTTTTTTCTCATGAATTTAGCCACTGTATCAAATAAATAGCTAGGGTTGTGTTTGTTCTCTTCTAAGAGAGTCGAAAAGTAAGCAGATCTAGCAGTATTTAAGGCCTTTCTGTATACGATAACACTTTCCTTCCACAAAATGCGAAATACCACTAGCTTTCAAAGTGCCAACAACAAACAGCATTTAAGACACAATGTGACTGCAGTCTAGCAACATCACACACAAAAATGGATCAATTCTTGAACTTACACCCTATTTATTTCCTGGTCATATGTCTCTTCTACTGCCCTGAAGTAGCTCACTGGAGGTGTTACAGGGGGTACATGAAAAGCTCGCTGGGGGTCTGGATGTAATGCTAATCTGGCCTCATTTTCATGTGCATCATATAACATCATAAGGATGTTGCGACGGAGTCTTATCTTGGTCAGTGGGCCTTTAATTAGCTTCATCTCAGTAACTACCTGTTTGCAAAATGTTTGATCAACATCCTTACCGGCATCTACCAGTGTTTCAGACACATTTTTTAAAATGGTTACTTTCTCCATTTCAAGTTCATCTAATGATTTGTCTTGTAACTTTTGTTTGGGCTTGTAATGTGCTCTTTCAGGATTATTGATTGAAACCTGATGATGCTGGTGGGATGATGAGGCTTCAAGTGAGGTTTGTGGAGTTGATGGTCCAGATGTGTGGTGGGAGGTGGAGGTGGATGACTCGGACACATCCTCCTCTGTCTTCTCCACCCTCATCTGTGATGCTGTGTTCCAAGTCATCCAACTACGATAAAACAAGTTGTATGAAATATCAGGTATAATAAGTAATGGCACAATACATATTTGGAAGCATATACTGATGTCGACACGACACAGTGCCCCGCCCCCAGAGATCACGGCATCCTCCCCTTTCCGCCATTTTGGGAGGATACCCGCCAGCACCGTTCATTGTTTGTGTTGGTAGCAGAGGAGGTTGTTGCAATTCCGCACTATTTTAGAATGCCTGGAAAACACTGCTGTGTAAAAAAAACTGCTCCTATTTAACATTAGGGGTGTACTTATGTATTGTATTTTAAGGAAGAACATTTATTCATTTACGATACATTATTCATTCACAAAGAAAATTGGTGTCCTTAAAGGTTGGATTTTTCCAGATTTTTTGAATTAGGCATTAAGATCAATTTCCAAAAGATGATTTTTTTTATTCCACTTTTTAAGTCAACTTTAGCATGGGTGTATTCACTTATGCTTAGCACGGGTGTATTCACTTATGCTTAGCACTGTATCTATCAAACTGTTGCTTCTTCGAAAATACTTGATGGCCAGCCATTAATGTTGTTGTTTTTAACAAAACTAGTTGAGATTTTGTTCATGACATTATGCTAGCTTGTCTGTGAAAAGGTATCGCTGTAATGTGTTTATCCCACACAGGGGTTCTCTACACTAACTTTCCCCACTTTAGAGAACATCACAAAAGGACTTCCGAACTATGTAATGTTTCAGACACTTCTACTCAGTCTCACGCCATATCTTCCTCAAGGTAGTTTGAAGAACCTCTCACCCTTCCAGCTTGTCCTGTTGACTCTTATGCTCCTCAGACTAGACCTGCCAATACAGCACCTCGGCCATCTGTTTTGGGTGCACAGGACAACAGCCAGTGACGCCTTTCACCATACTCTCAGTGTGATGTACTCATGGCTGTCTCCATTGGTGTACTGGCCAAGCAGAGAAAGTGTATTGGCCAGTATGCCACACCAGTTTGTGGAATCGTTTGGAAAAAATCTGGCCGCCATTGTGGAGTGTTTTGAGGTTTTTATCGAAAACCCTCAAATGTACTTGGAAGGGCACAGACTTTTTCTCAGTATAAACACGCATACACCATGAAATACCTAATTGTGATTACACCCCAGGGTGTAATATCTTTCATATCCGAAGGGTGGGGTGGGTGCGCTTGTGACAAACATATAACAGAGCAAAGTGGTTTCCTCAACAAACTGTACTGTGCTGACATTGTGCTGGCAGATAGGGGATTTAATATCAGGGAAAGTGTGGGTATGATGTGCTGAGGTTAAGGTACCTACTTTCACTAGGGGTCGTGCACAGCTGGAGGCGAAAGATGTGGAGGAGACTAGGGCCATAGCACATCTCAGAGTTCATGTGGAGAGGGTGATTAGTGTTGTGCAGAACAAATTTAAATTCTTACACTCAACTGTGAACAAGCTTCTCAAATGTGAAGGTGAAAACATAATGGCGTTGGACAAGATTGTCACTGTTTGCTTTGCCTTGGCAAATATGTGCAAAAGTGTTGTCTGAGTGCGGACTTTGTTTTGTTTAAACTAAAGTGTAATCTAATCTACTGTGAAATGACAGTTGAAATAAATTCTTGAAACACCTTTATATGACTTAACAGTATTTATTGAGAACTCACAATGAACAGTGTATTAATATAATGTTTTCACAATGTGCTCTAAAGAAATCACAATGAAAAAAGCATTAATGTAATGTGGATGGATGTACAATAATCATATACTAATCAACACAAGAAGGGTAAAACCAAGGAGTGTCAGCAGAAGGGGTGTCCACAAGCTCCACACAATGGAAGTGATACAATTGTAGTGTACAGTTCTGGTTGTCACATGCCACCAATTTGACCTTTCTCTGGCCCAGCACAGAGACACCACACTGACTTATTTCTCATGGGTGCTTTGTCTTTTTTGGCAGGCTGCTTTCTTGGCCTCTTTACACGCACTTCCAGTGGCTGTTGTTGCCGTAGCACACTGGGGCCAAACAATGCTTGGGAAGTAGGTGGTATTGTGAAATACTGCACCACGAGTTCAGAGAGAGACACCTTCAGGAAGAACTCCTGTGCCTTCTGAAGCCTTCCAAAAAAAAAAAGTGTCTGGAGTTATGCGTAGAATCACACAGTCCTTCAGTGTCCACACTACAAAGTCACAGTACGCACTGTCTGTTACAAAAAGTTGAGTCTGGACCTGGCTGTAGTACTGGTGGTTCTTCTTGAGGTGCACCTGTCCATCAACCACATGCAGGCAGAAGTTGTGGTCATCTGATGAACAGGGCATTTAACTTCAATGCAGCCTTTCCCACAACATGTGCAACTCACAATGGCATCTGGTGATGCTCCTACTTGTGGGAAGGCCAAATTTGCACTTGTTGATTTCTGTGCTTTTCTTTTGTTTGGGTGGTGTATGCCTGCCTCGCTGTCTCCTCCTGTTTGATACCCCAACTGGTGGTTGCTGTTCCTGGCCCGAGCATAGGGTAACAAACCCTCTTTATGGTGGAGAGAGCTAGTGAGCTGATGTTTGTTGCATAAACACTATGCATTGAGGAGGCCGTGATTCTGCCTACCCGTGCTGCAAACCAAAGTGACGAGGTGTGCTGTCCCCTCGTCCTTCTCTCAATCTGCACTGCCTGTTTCTCTGACATATCAGCAATGATTCTTATGGTCTGGCAGTGCTTCTGCAGCGCTGACAGATCACTCCTATCAAGGCTAGTGCCACGAACATTTGCCAGAGACTGTGCAGAATAGGGTCTCGAAATTCCTCACAGTATTCTGGTAGCACACTCAAAATGGCGGATCTTGTGCCTGTGTTATGGAGATCCCTGTAGAATGTTTTCAGCTCTTCCGGTGTTGGTGTGGGTGTTTGTGTTGTTGTTTTGGCCGCACGTGTTCTCAACGCAGGACTGGTCTGGGTCTCACCATCAATGCGTCTGTTTAGAGACCTGCGTGTGGCAGCAGCAGATGTGAAGTCGATGCTGTGGCCTACCTCTGGATGGACTTTGTCGATGCTGCTTGGCAGCATCCAGTAGGCCGGTTCATCAGTGACTGTGGCCTTTTCCTTCAACCGGACACAGGCATCAACCATAAAGAGCAGGGCTCCAACATGGGTGCATGACTCAGCTACACCAGCCATGCATGTGCAGTGGGATGAACACACTTGTCCCGATGGTGTAAGGATGGCCCATGGTGTGGCCCCGTGAATGCATGACCTGTTAAATACAAGAGGTAATATGTATATATGACATTTTTTTCAAGTTATACACTTCAAATTTCCATTTGTATGCAGCCTTGCCTGGATCACATTTACACCTTGCACTCTCGCCCTTAATGACCCTCTGCACTCACGCCGTTAACAACCTTAGCATAACCAGAACTGGAAGTCCCCAACACACAAACCTACAACATTACACCCCTCACATTAAAACTCATTAAAATACAAAATAATATTCACCTAATATTCAATGATATTTTTTGATCTGCCTGCATTGACACTATTTTATTTGAACTGAACGATGACATCACTGTTTGATCCAGAGCTACTGTACAGCAGAAACAAACGTAGTTATTTTCCTGTTATAGCTGTTAAGCTGCTTTGAAACAATATGGATTGTAAAAAGCACTATATAAATAAAAGTGACTTGACTTGACAAAAGGTGAAGCAAATTACCTTTGCCAGTACAACGTTTTTTTTTACAGTTTGGGGGCTTGTAGATGACCCAGTCGTGCACCCAGCCGCAGCAGAATGTCTTGTAGCTTTCCGAGGATTTCAGGCTTTTGAATTCTTGCATAGTGTAATAACTGATGCCAAAAAACAAGTCATTCACCATTTCCATATAGGTGCAAAGTGGTAAAGAGTCTAGGTCTCTGTTCCATTCTGCTGCAGGCAGCTCGTATGGTTCGACGTTTTTGATATCAGCCAGCTTCTCTAAATACCTCTGCTTGGAGTTTGTAGTAAGTTTCTCCTTGTAAGGGCCCTTTTCTTTTGCCGCCGCCTTCTCCATTTCTTAATTTCTTAATTTTCTCATAATTTCTTTGTTTAAACGCTGTGATAATTCCTCGAGCCGCCTTTCCTGCTTCGTCTCTGTATCGCTCTTACACTGTTGCCCCAGGCAATCGATAGTGTAGGATCCCAAAATGGTGGACGGGCTCAGACACCTCCCAATTCGTCACGTGTCAGCAAGCTACCATGACGTATGTCCTCATTCTTAATAGAAAGCTCACAAATTTATTTAAAAGTTGGAAAGTACTGTAACAAACTCATTCAGTGTAGACTGAGACATGTGTTGGACAACAAAAGGTTGTAGAAACTGCAGGTTTTTAAAAATCCACTTCTGTCTGGAAGTTAATTCTTTGTTGCCGCTGCCACCCGGTTTTGAATGAGTACTTTCCCATACTGTTTTCGGAGGGAAGCAGCTTTTGTTTGGACCTCACCGGCTGTAAGAAATTAGATTACAAATTGAGCACATGTAAAATCTAGTCTCTGTAATTGTCAATCGCACTTACTTGCACACATACAAACACTCACACACACACACACACAAACACTTACTCAAACTCACTCTCGCTCATTCACACACACACACACACACACACTCACTCACTCTCGCACACTCACTCACTCACACACAAAAAAAATTCTCTATAGCGAAGGAAAATTTAATGGAGGATTAGCTAGCTTTCCCCTAGTTTCACAGACAAGGCTTAAGTCTAGTCCCAGACTAAAATGCATGTTTGAGCTGTTTTAACTGAAAGTAACTGACATATCTTGCACTGACATATCTTAAAATATGTCAGTGCCATAGTTTTGTCTCAAGATGCACAGCAGTAATGTTTTTTTCTAAGGCATGTTTATAAAAGATACTTAAATGTCCTAATTGAACTAAGGCCTAATCCTGGCTTAATCTAAGCCCTGTCTGTGAAACTAGGCCTTTATGTTTATTCCAGTACTCACCGGGTTGCTGAAGTGCTTCCACTATCGTTCGCCAGCATTTTTCTTTTTTTATTCTGTCATGGTACTCCCTCGATGAAACATCATACAGGCAGGAGTACTGTTGCCACAGCTCCACAAACCTTTCCTCCATTTCATAACTCCACCTACCAGCACCATCGTCTCTCTTTTGTTTCGCCATTTTTTCGTGCCCTCTTGGACAGAGTGTATTTTGAAACCAAACTGGTGTGGTTTATTTTGCAGGATAGGAGAGAGCAAAGAGTGCTGTTATTCATGCTCATGTGATTTTCTGTAACTATCTTTTTCACCTTGCTGAAACTCCTCTCTGAGGAGGCATTGCTATGGGGAATGCAGAGCAATGCTTTCATCAGTCTAGCCAGCTCACTGAACCTGGTCTCATTCCTCCCTATAAGACCCCAGAATCTGTCAACTCTCTGCTCCTGGGGCAACTTGTTGCTGTCTGTGACCTGGTAATCTGTGAACTCCCCTCTCAATTTATCTGGATCCTCAAACTTCAGTTGGGGAAACATGCAACCTAGCCTTGCCACTATTTAGTATGAACAAATTTCCAACAAATATTCAGTTAGGTCACGTGAAAGTACTGAATGAGTATTCCTACAATACTTTTTTACCTGTTTCAGGAGAGATATTCAGGCGAGATGCTGGGTCCAATACCTCCAGGTCTTTAAGCAGCTGAGATTGTAAGGGAAAGGCCTTCAGCATCTTCCCAATGACTTCCACGTAGAAAGCTCTCAATGTCCTAAGAGCACAATTGCCACATAATCACATAATATATTAACCAGGAACTATGAAGGTAGACAAATGAAGCATCTTGTATCATATATCCTTGTCACTGACATGGAGAATTCTTCATTTTCGAGGAATGCTTTGGCCTCAGCTCCAATGAAGAGATCCTCATTTGTCAGCTGGTGCTCTTGTCTGTAGGATACCTCACTGACAGGAGTATCCATAATCAATCTAGCTGGAACAATGTAGCCCAAGTATCTCTTGACCAGTCTTGTCATCTCACTGTGTAGCTTATGGATCATCACTCCCTCTGCCTAAAACATGAGTAAAAATTTAACTTAAATAAATAAAAAAAATAGACATTTACACTTTTTGTAATGTCTCAACCTTTCATCCTACCTACCTGGAAGGCAGTGTTGAATGCAACCAATGGCTTAAGAGCAGCACTCAGAAAGAGAAAATAGAATTTTATCTCCGGATCATCAAGGTAGCCCGCCAGGTTCCTGATTTTAACACTCCTCTCATCTTTATGACTGTTGAAGTAAGCCTGCAGAGCAGCCCATTGATTCAGCACTCTTTCAATGCAGGTGTGGAGGCTGAGCCATCGTGTACTGCAGTATCTGAGCAGCTTCAGTGTGTCTGTGTTTATACAGCTCACATCTTTTTGCACTGTACAAGGAAACACAAACAATGACAATAAATAGGGAGAAAGGAATTAAGGGAAATGTAGAATTTGTTCAGAACATTGTAATAAAAGATAAACTCATCCATCATACTCTAACTAAAACACTAACACTTTTTGTCAAAGTGGCCATATACACCAACAAGTAAATCCTTGACTGGGGCCTTGATAGCCTTGATGACACAGCCTGTGGCAAGTTGGGCAAGGTGTCATATGCAACCCACATCCTGGACATAAGGTTGACTAGCTTTGAGTTTTGTGATGACTGAATGGTGCTTTCCTTTCATTACGCTGCAGTTGTCAGAGTTGAAGGCCAACAGGTTATCCCATGGGATTCCTCTATTACTGTGATAATCAGACAAAATAATTTGTTGTAAACATACATACTGACACATTCAACTGAGCCTTAAAGGCAGGGTAGGTAGGACTATAAAAAAAAAAAAAGATCCAAATTTGTTAAAACTTTCTATATATATCAATACATAATTAAAATGTAAGTACTCTGAAAAAAAGAGTATAAAAATCAAGTGACTCTAGACCGTTTAATCTGTATTAAACACAGCTCATTATTTCGATTCGGGACGAATCAAAGGATTGGCTTAGGCGACTGTCACTCTCTCTCGCAACCATGGCAACAACCCTTTTGCCACGGGATCTGCCCACTTGCGCGCGGCCGCGCGCACGTTTGATTTGAGGAATTCGAGAGGCACTGAACCTAGGAATAGCAAAACAATGGCAGAGAAAGAGCAATCAAAATTCACATTACCGGCATGCAGTTAGTGAAGGCAAACAAGGCAAAAAAAAGAAGACAGTACAAGAAAAGGTAATGAACAAAAAGTCTTTGGATAAACAAAGAAATAAAACGCGTGTCAATATCAGCGTAGCTTTCCAGCGACCACCCCGTCCTCAGCCTCTACTTCCTCGGACCCTAGTTGCACGCCACGGCCTCTTGCACGACCTCCTCTGCTTCGCCCTAAAATTATTTTTATTTTACAAAAGGACATTTTACAAACCTACATTTTGCGCATGTGCTCCTGCATGCACTTTTCCAGTCACAACACAGCAATCAAAGGAGGACGCGCTGAAAACTGTAATGCTGTTCTCTTCCTTCGAATGTTTGAGTTGCAGAGGAATTTGTGACTGTTTCAGCTGTTCAACCACATCAAAGTTTCGTAATTAGTAAGTCCGTGCTTTTTCTCTTTTTGTTCTTATGTGCTGAAGGGCTGCTGTGCCTTGGTGAAACGGTGTTTGTACGTGAAGAGCTCTTTTCCAAAACGCCATAAACCTAAAAAGCTGCCTCAAAGAACCAGCAAAAGTAATGATTATGAATGTGTAAAATATTGCAATAAGACATTTTAATTGTTTATTAATTTCTGTGTCGGCTGCAAAGATGAAGTTGACGATATTTGACTCGCGATCTTCGCAGTAGGCTAGTGAACGCATGCACCGGAGAAATGCACATTTAGGCTACATAGTTTTATTTTGTTTTGGATGGTTTTGTTTAGAACCAGATTTCTGTAAATATATTCCACATTTTTTAGGCCTGTGAGGCGAGGCTACGGTTCGGTTCACGATGATATAATCTCCAGTTCAAGCACCTTATGTTGTGATTGATAGCCTATATTTACTTTATGTATTTAATGCAGGAATGAAAATATTAATGAATTAATGAAAAAAAAAAATATTAAAATTAAGATACAATTAATACAAAACGAAATTCGTTTTAAAGAAAGGCTTTGTGCTTTCTGTTTTGAGGTCTCTGTTAAAGTTTGAAAGTCTCAGTGCAGCTTTCAGAGCGCTCGCGTCCATAATGGAGAACTGTCAAGTAATATTGTTTTTTCCTCATAAATGCAAACACGAAAAATAAAAGACAAAAACTTTTTTAAAAAGACAAACCATAAATTTAGAAAAAAAAAAAAAAAAGATGGATTTATAGCGTTTTGGGGGAAAAATGAATGGATTTATACCGTTTTGAAAATGTTAATTTTTTTTTACTTTGAATTGATCATCAACAATATTGTTGTTTGATTTAATAATCACTGTTGCAAGAAGTGCCTAGTTAAGTTTTTTTTTTTTTTTTTTTTTTTGTAAGTGGAAAAAGTAGGGGGTGCCACAGATTCTGTTTAGTTAGCTCCTTTATTGTTTTTTCTATAGCCTAGAATAATATAGGTCAAATGCAGCAAGTCAAAAGACCAACTGGACCTTCTTTGCCAGTTTGCTCACATTTCTTTGAAGGATGGCAAAAATATCGCCTGAATATCTATATCTAGATATTGGAAAAAAATATCGAGATATTCATTTTTGTCAATATCTCCCACCCCTACATGCAGAACACCATATATGTTATGAATCTTACACGAAATTCATCTTCATCACAATATAACTGATGGTAATGTAAAAAAGTGTATCAATGCAACCTGTTTTTAGCTTATATAACTAGCTCGTTAGCGAATCAAAAAATATATATTTTAAATTTACCAATATCAATATGCTAGCTTGATAGTGAGTACTAAAATACATCTTATTTGTTTATATTCATAAGCAATTAGCGTTAGATTTTTTTATTACATGTGATTCTGACATGATGTCACTACATGCACTGTGCTCCTTCCTCTCTGCTTGTCTCAGGTAAATAATGCGTCTTCAGCTCAGCGGTTGGAGTCGCGCGTTCATGTGTTTTGGGGGCGTGGCTTTGGAAGGAGCCCAGAAGGGAGGGGGTGGAGTGAATGGAAATAATGAACTGTCTTTAAAACAGTCCTGAGAGGTCTACAGACACTCGATTTTTATACTTTCTTTTTCAGAGTACTTACATTTTAATTATGTATTGATATGAACATAAAGTTTAAACAAATTTGAAAAAGAAGTTTTTTAGACCATTCCTACCTACCCTGCCTTTAAGTCCCCAGTACTCATTATCAGTAGCGGTTTTTGGCACGGGCGAACCGGGCAATCGCCCGGGCACGAGCAGAAAAAAAAAAAATCTGCTATCATTTCACTGTGTGGGGAATTGGCAAATTTGCAATAATTCGGTTTTAACTCAAACACGAGATCTAATTTCACCATAATATTGTGCTTTGCAACAAAACTGTTACAAGTTCAGTTATTACACTGCAAAAAATGCTTTTCTTACTTAGTATTTTTGTATTGTTTCCAGTCCAAATATCAAACATTTCTTAAATAAAGATGCATAACGTTATTTTACTAAAGTAGTAAAATGACATAAGATATTAAGTCTTGATTTCTGGGGAAATAAATAAAAATTTAGTTTTTGCTTAAAACAAGCAAAACATGATCTGCCAATGGGGTAAGAAAAATTATGTTTGGGGGGGGGTCTTGCCCAGGGTGTAATTCAATGTAGAACCGCCACTGCTCATTATGTAAATACACTCACCTCAATGAGGTTGCCAGCTTCTCATAGAGACTGTCTGCTGTGCCCACATTGCAGACTGGCATGTCACTAAATTTGGTGACAACCTCAAGATTATTTTCATCATACACTCTTACAAGTATGACAAGTTCTTTTTCTTTTTTCATGTTGTTTGACTCATCACACTGTAGTCCAAATGGCTGAGACCGGCAGATGTTTGTGACCTCATCATCAAGCTCTGGAGCAATGGCACCTAAATAATAATAGTACATAAAAATAGATGTTAGTTTTTTTAAGCATGTGATGAGGTAAAATGTCCAGTTTGGGACATAATAACTTGTAATAAGGGATAGAAATGATGTTGCCCAATCTCAATGGTAAAGTGTTGCACAGCAACATTGCCCAAAACGTTGCCTTGTATATCAACATCTGTCCTGTCAGAAGGCTAACATTACAACATTGTAAATCTAGCATTATGTTACCACAACCACATTTTAAATCTAGCATTCGCTAGCAATCTAGCATACTAATCAGATAAACTTACCCTTGATGAGTTGAGTTGTTTTGGTCTTTCCAGAGGAATATTTCCTGGCGATGGCATAATCAGGGAACATGCCTGCCACACTCGCAGTGAAGTCATCACAAAAAGCAAATGGAACATTTTTCTGTGCTACCAACATTGCCATCTTCAGTTCGGCTTGCATCACGTTTTCTGCCTCTGTCTGTCCTTTCGTGATGAAGGATGAGATCGCCTGTGTGCCTTTACTTTCCTCTTCTGCGCGATGGTGCCGCTGTGTTTTAATGTGCTGGCTAATGTCATTTTTCTCGCCGTGGCCTACATTAAAATCAATGCGACACACCTTACAAAAAGCATTGAGGTTGTCGATATGATTGGGTAAGATGCACGTAAATTGTTGCGTCCAACATTGTTGAAATTTACAACTGTACTTCGGTTTCTTTGCGGGGACACCGCCTTCACCTGCATTCATCGGCTCGCTTTCGGGTTAAACTTTCCGCGACTGCGCAACTGTGTTATAGGTTGCCAGGTTGTTTTAACAATTGTTACGATCAGTTTTAGGTCTAGGGGCAGGAAAGGAAGGAAACAAAAGCTGTGGGTAGAGAGTGAGAGAACTCCCATCTCCAGGTCCCAGGACAAGCACAAATTACAATGACACCAGTTGATAAAGTAAAAATATTTCACAAGTTTTATTTGTACATAATAAATGGGATATAAAAGGTAGAACCTCAGGAGGGGAAACGGCCAAAATAACAAACAAAAGGAATTCTTATTAAAGGTTTTAGAAATAACTTACCTAGCTTCAAAAATAAAAATAAACCAAAAGACAAACACTTCCCTTACTTCCTCTCTATATAACACGGGAGACAACTAATTCTCATAAAATGGCATCCACCTCCCTACAAATTATCCCAATAAACAACCAAACAGTATTTTAACTCAGAAGAAAACTCCAGTTAGATGTTACCTACAAACAAGGTTACCACCAAGTCACATAAAAGTTAGCACACAGCATACCTCCTTTTAACATCACTTAACCACTATACTGACACCACACAATAAAACCAACAAGTGCTGGGACCAGAAGATGACAGTCTCTCAGAGGAAAGCCTCAGTCTCTCTCTTGGGTTGGAACTCTCTGGGTTCTTATATACACTGCTCCACTCACACCTTAACGAGCTGGAACACAAATCAGGTGGCACTCCCAAACCTGTGAAGTGTTGAAGGGGAGAGGAATCAGCTGAACATGTGATTAGTGAATGTGTTAAATATGAAAATCAAAGGATAAAATTAAAAGAGGAATTACTGAAATTTGGGGAAAATGTGTTGAACCTTAAAAATCTTTTTAAAATTGGAGAGCAGATAATGCGAGCTTTGTTTAACTTTTTGAAAGAAACTGGTTTAATGAAAAGGATTTAATTGATTGGTGAAGTTATTATAAAGGTAGAAAGAAGGTAAAGTGAGGTGTTTTTTTTTTTTTTTTTTTTTTTTATCTATTGTGATAAGATGCTTACATTTCTGGCCCACACTCCAGCACAGTAGGTGGCGGATATGCACCTTAAATGTTGGTTGCCACCCGCCAATAAAAGAAAGAAGAAGAAGAAGACCCTGTGAAGTTGCCCCTTGGAAGATGACATGGCCTGAGGTAGACTGGTATGTGCATGAGGAGAAAAGGAAAGAAATGGAAGAAGTTAATCTGAAAAGTATATTTAACAATAGAGTAGGTGAAAACTATAGTGAATTTATGCAGATTTATACAGATGGTGCTAAAAAACCAGAGACAGAAGAAACAGGGTTTGGGGTGGCAATTCCAGGGAAAGAAGTAGAAATTAGTAAAAAAAACATCTAATAATTTAGGGGTATATACAGTAGAGATGATGGCAATTTTAATTGCTTTACAATGGGTGGAAAAGGTAAGACAGGAAAAGGTTTTAATATGCTCTGATTCTTTATCAGTCTTGGCAAGTTTAAGGTCATTCCATTCAAAAGCTCGGCAAGATATCCTGTATGAAGTACTTCAATTAAACACAAGATTAAGTCATATGGGTTGTCAGGTTAAATTTATGTGGGTGCCAGCACATGTTGGCATTACAGGTAATGAGATGGCAGATAGGCTGGCTAAAAGGGCGCTAACAAAAGAGAATGTAGAAGTACAGGTTAATGTTAGTAAAGCAGAGGTTAAAAGCATAATTTGGGAGAAAATAAATAAAAGATGGCAAGAGAAGTGG
Organism: Abramis brama; assembly: GCF_963993115.1. NCBI lineage: Eukaryota > Metazoa > Chordata > Actinopteri > Cypriniformes > Leuciscidae > Abramis > Abramis brama. The sequence goes on along the minus strand of NC_139969.1, from coordinate 35,417,444 downwards.
GATAGAGAGGAGAAAGGGAGGCATTTATACCAAATTCAGAGAAATGTTAAAGAGGATAGGGTGGGAAGTGGGAATAGGAGAGAAGAGGCTGTGATGACGAGGTTAAGGTTGGGACACTGTTCGCTGAATAAAACACTAAAGATGATAGGGAAGCACCAGACAGGGTTGTGTGAGGGATGTCGAGAAGAGGAGTCAGTGGAGCATATAATTATGAGTTGTAAGAGATATGAAATGCAGAGGCAGGTAATGAAGAATAAGTTGAGGCAGATTGGGGTGCAGGAGATTACATTAAAAGGGTTATTAAGCGCAGTAAATGGGACAGTAAATTCTATTGGAGTAGAATATTGATGTCTTTTTTAAGGGAGGCAGGAGTTTTCAATAGGATTTAATTGGATAATTAAAGTTTGTTTTGTGTGTGAGTGTTTATTTGAGGGGAATGAGTGTTATGTAAGTGTAGGAAAGAGAATGGACAAAGCTGTATTATAAATCTATTATCTGATCCATATTCCGGAGCAGAGAGGGGCGGTAATGCACCAAAAAGCTGGATGCCAACCGCCGTAAAATTGGAAAGAAGAAGAAGAAGAAGAAGAAGACCCTGTGAAGTGGACAGTGGGAGGAGCAACAAAGAAAGAGAATACAGAGACAAGCACTACAACAGCAAATAAAACACATGCGTCCCTTGGGACGTAACACAATTCAAAGAAGATACAAAACTTTTTTAGAAACTGAGTGCTTCGAGCATAAGATAAGAAGGAGAGAATGCCCATGTCCGGTTCCGTATCAGCTACATTCAATGCCAGAGAGTAGACGTTTAGGGTGGTTAGCTGCGCTAAAACTGAAGCATCCACCAAAAAAAGGTGTATGTCTGTTCGCACCATTTTGTTGACAAACGCCCCACGGATGACCATCCCAATTATACCTTGGATATGACAGACCAGTGGTGAAGAAGAGACGTGCAATTGTTCATGTCGGAGCGACAGGAAAGCTGGTTAGCGATAGCACCACTTCACAGCTAACCTAGTTAGTTACCTCCGGTTGTTTACATTTTTATAAGCTCCACCGGCCTACTACAAAAATATTTGTGTTATCTGTGGGCAGTCTAACCTACATTTTTATGAACAATATGCCCATTATGAGTAAATGTGTTTACATTTTTACGAGCTCCACCGGCCTGCTACAAAAATATTTGTGTTATCTGTGGGCAGTCTACATTTTTATGAACAATATGCCCATTATGAGTAAATGTGTTAAAAACATGGCCATTAATGGTTTATGCCTCCACTGAATGTTACTGTAGTCAGCTGCAAATATGGCTTGACGGCTTGAGGTTTCTCAGTGGTTTACAGTAGTATCAGATGTACTTAAAAATATACTAAAAGTTTACCAAATTTTGACTTTTAAGTATACCAAAGGCCTAACTTTCAAAATGGCGGCTGTCAGGTCCTTAAAATGACAATTACTCCTTTGTATTCCTCCTAGACCAGGAATACTGGTGCCCGATACATGTTTGGGCCATGTAATATTCTAATTAGCATATCTGCATGTTGGATAAGTGATTACAAGTACAATTATATATTAAAGCAATTGGTTACAAGCATATTTATGTGAAAAATAAGTAAAATTTCCCTCAAGTAATTGCATATTTCTCCTTTCTCATATCGTTTTGCCTAGTGTTGGTGGTTTCTGTGGTTCATAACCATTCTTTTGATTCCAATAAAGAATCAATTAATTAGAACATGTGTGGTACTGTAAAATTAGTCAAAACAGGGCTGCCACGTGAAGGCATGTGCTGATTGTCTGAACCCGTATAGAATCACGCCAATACATTGGCTGATGACGCGGGCGCCTCCTCAGCGAGGCTACATCACTCACTCTTATACAGTGAACGCGCCATCTGCTCTTCAGATTTTCCACAGATGAAGAAGAAGCTCCTTCGGCAGCAAGAGGAGCTTGGCAGCGAACGCAGCGTCTCGTTCCCTATTCAGAGAACATGGGTTACGCGAATAACCCGAGACGTTCTCTTTCATAGGTTCACTCAATGCTGCGTAGCAATGACACAAATGGGAACGATATACCACACTTGCCAAGCTACACACGCTGGCCCAACAAGGAACTTTCCTATAATTTCTTTTATTTATTTTTTTGCCAGACCAGACTCAACTAGGACCTAGGCGACCAGTTCATACAGAAAGAACCCGGGAACCAGGGGTCTAAATCCAAGTTGTAAAACCTAATAAAAGTGTGCGGAGAGGACCAACCTGCCGCCACACAAATATCCTCTAAAGGAACTCCCTTGAAAAGAGCCTGGGAGGACGCAATACTGGAGCTGAGACAGCAGATCTCTCCTGATAGGAATCTGCCAAGGGGACCCCTCCACCAGGGAGCTCATTTCCGAGAACCATGTCTGGGATGGCCAGAATGGGGCTACCAGAAGGAGACGGATTCCACACTCCCTCACTCTGCAAAGGACTGCAGGGATTAACTTGACTGGAGGGAATGTACACAGTCTCAACTCCGGCCACGGATGAGCGAGGGCATCCATCCCCAGAGGCGTCGGATGAGACAGGGAAAACCACAGGGGGCACTGTGTCAAGCTCTGCAAGGTGTCGATTTCCACCTCCGCCTCGCCAGATATGCTCCAAATTTGAGCCACTGTTTGGCAGTGCAACATCCATTCCCCCGACTTGAGCTTCTGTCTCGACAGAAAGTCCGCTGTGACGTTCAGGTCCCCTTGAACGTGAACTGCTCTAAGCGAAAGAAACCTGCCTTGAGCCCAAAGGAGGAGGCGGTGCGCATGCCTGTTGAGGGTGCACGACCGCAAGCCTCCCTGGCGATTTACATGGGACACCACTGCCATGTTGTCCGTCCTGACAATGACATGACAGCCCATCAGAGCCAGGAGAAAATGATCCAGGGCCAGAGACGGCTTGCAACTCGAGGCAATTTATGTGCCACGATAGAAGCTCGCTCGTCGAAAAAACACCGCACGCCAGTCTGCCCTCGAAGACCGCACCCTAACCAGTCAAAGAGGCATCCGTTGTGACAACCTGACGAAGGCAAAGTACACCCATCTTGACCATCTTGCGACACTCTCAGCAGACGGAAGGCAGACCAAGAATGGCGGATGCCCCTGAGTTTCATCCACCACAGGAATGGTCTCATACAGTATGAGGGAGACCCAAGGGCAGCACAGGAGAGGCTGCTGCCATGAGCCCCAGAAGCCTGCGACATATGCCCACCGCTACATGATGGTCGAGCGTGAAATGGGCCAAGCACGCACAGAGACTGGAAACTCGAGTAGGGGCCAGACGGGCCTGCATCGAGAGAGAATCGAGTTAGACACCCAGGAAAGTGGTCTGCTGAGAAGGAGTTAAGACACTCTTCTGAGCATTCAACCTGAGACCACGAGACCGGAGGTGGTGGAGAAGGACGTCCCTGTGACGACACACCAACTCTCTGGAATGAGCCAGAATGAGTCGTCTAGATAATTTAACACACGGATGCCCTGGAGCCTCAAGGGGGCCAGAGCTGCATCCATGCACTTGGAGAACGTCCGCGGAGCCAAAGCTAGACCAAATGGAAGGACCCGATACTGATACGTCTTTCCCCTAAAGGCGATCCGGAGGAACTTCCTGTGCCGTGGAATGACCTGGATGTGGTAATAGGTCCACGGTGATGAACCAGTCCACTGTTCAATCTGCGCCAGGATAGTTTTACATTGCTTTTACATTGGATGTCAAGTCTGTGTTTTAGAAAAAAAAGGGTATGTGTCCAAAAACAGACACCGAGGTGACACCGTCCAGCAATCCCTCAGGGAGGTTGAGGTGACACCGTCCAGCAATCCCTCAGGGAGGGAATAAACGGCAGGCAACCTAGTATTTCGTCAGGTTCAGGACGAAGGGATGAGCAACAACACTCACAGAGTATCTGTTGCTATCCTCCCTCAAAGTGAACAGTAATTTTCTCCCCCTCCTGCCAAGAGAAGGCGTCGGACATGGGAATTGTTCACAAGTTATGTAATGACCAGTTCAGATCTGAAGTTTGCACCAGTTCCCCCAGTGCCTCACAGAAAAGTTTCCCTCCCTCCACCCACGGGGTTACAACAGAGGGCAGAGGGCTGTTTTCCAAAAGACATGTGTGCTATGGAAATAATAAACACGTTCCCTGTGCATCCAGGCAGTGGGCCAAGGCAGTGTTTGAAAATAAAAACACACACGAAAACAAAATTGTCAAAATCAGAGCTGCAGTCCCCAGCTCCACCACTAGAGGGTGGTGGAGCTAGTGGCTAGTGGACGAGAGCTGCTGCGGTCCGCTCGCTGCTTAGGCGGAGAGCTGGCGCGCATGCGCAGTACACCCCTGGGTTTTATCCACAATAAGCCGGGGTTATTGTCTGCAATTTGCTGTAAAACCTCCACTTTTCAACAGTGTGTTAATGTCAGCAGCAGAGGGGGAGTCAGCTCAGGTTGTAGAGGAAGAAATAGCCTCTTTATTGAGCAAAAGAGCTATTCGAGTTGTGCCGCCGGAGGACAGCCATAAGGGTTTTTACTCCCGGTACTTCGTTATTCCCAAGAGAGGGGGGGGGGGGGGGGGTTCTCCGTCCTATTCTGGATTTACGGAACCTCAACAAACACCTCAGGAAATACAAGTTCAAAATGTTGACCTTAAAGACGTTATCTCAAACTATTCGTCCCAAGGACTGGCTTACGTCAGTCGATCTGAAAGATGCATATTTTCACATAAGCATCTACCCGGCACACAGAAAATTCCTCAGGTTTGCCTATCGAGACACAGCCTACGAGTTTTTGACAGTCCCGTTCGGCTTGTCTTTAGCGCCCAGGGTTTTCAGCAAATGTGTGGAAGCAGCGCTCACACCGCTGAGAGTGATGGGTCTGAGAGTGTCAGCATATTTGGACGATCTGCTGCTGTGCGCGCCGTCATGGCAACAGGCAGAGAGAGAGACAACAATGCTCGTGTCTCATTTGCAGAGGTTTCAAGATAAATGAAACGAAAAGCTGCTTGGTGCCTACATAAGAGATAATTTACCTGGGTCTCAGACTAAACTCAGACCTATATCGAGCTTTTCTGTCCGAGGAGCGCATCAGGTCAATTCGCGGCTGTCTATCCCTTTTTCAGAAAGGAAACAGAGTTTCATTCAGACTGTGTTTACGTCTTCTAGGTCTGATGGCCTCGACAATTTCTGTCATTCACCTGGGACTGTTGCAAATGACAGAGTTTCAGAACTGGACAGCGGTACAGGGCTTGTGCCCAAAATGCCACCTCAACCGCAAAGTGATAGTGACGTCACGCGGCATGCACGCTCTCCGTCAATGGAAAGATCGCTCTTTTCTCGAGTCAGGGACTCCGCTGGGAGCAGTTTCTCTGAGAAAGGTGGTTACGACGGATGCGCCACTCACAGGTTGGGGTGCAGTGTGCGAGGGCAGGATAGCGAAGGGGAAATGGCCCGTCTCGCTACAAAACGCACACATAAACTTCCTGGAACTGTTAACAGTTTTTCTGGCTCTGAATCATTTTGTGCGGTTCCTAAGGAACCACCACATTTTGATCAGGTTGGACAACACAACGGCGGTGGCATACATAAACCGCCAGGGAGGCACACGTTCCCATCTGCTTCACAGTCTGGCACAAAAAATAATCTTGTGGGGCGTGAAGCATTTTCATTCACTACGGGCAACCCACGTCCCGGGAATAATGAATGTGGGGGCGGATCTCTTGTCCAGGGGGAATCCTCTGTATGGAGAATGGACTCTCCACCCTCAGGTAGTGAGCCAGTTGTGGGAGAGGTTCGGCCGGGCTGCCGTAGATCTCTTCGCCTCGCACGAAAACACTCAATGTCCTCTGTTCTACTGAACTACTGCACTACTGTACGTGTTTCCTCCACTGAGTCTGATCTTTCCAACTTTAAGAAGGATAAGAGAGTATGGTCACTCTGTCATAATGATTGCCCCGATCTGGCCAGGGAAGTTGTGGTTGACGGAGATAATTCAGCTCCTTTACGCACAGCCCTGGCCCCTCCCGTTGCGCAGGGACCTTCTCTCGCAAGCGCGCGGGGAGATTTTTCACCCAGCCCCAGACAAAGTGGCTCTTTGGGCCTGGCCCGTGAGAGGTTAAACTTGAGTGTGACAGGTTTGCCTCCGAGGGTGATTGAAACAATTCAGAACACGCGAGCTGCTTCAACGCGCTCGGCATATGATCGGAAATGGGCTGTGTTTGAGCGATGGTGCGCACACAGAAATATTGTTCCTTTTCTCTGTTCTGTCGCGGATATGTTGTGTTTTCTGTTCGCTATAGACTACTCGAGAGTAACTCTCAAAACTAATCCAGCGTTTGTCCCTAAAGTTAGCGAGTCAGCTCTCTCCTGTAAACAGGTGGATTTACTGGCTTTCCATCCGCAGCCTTTTCTCTCGTCAGAGGATGCACGGCTTCATTGCTTGTGCCCTGTCCGTGCGTTGCGTCACTATGTGGACAGAACAAGAGCACTAAGGAAGAGTAATCAGTTGTTTGTTTCATGGGCTGATTCTCATAAGGGGAAACCTATTTCGCGTCAGCGCCTGTCCCACTGGGTAGTGGAAGCTATTATATTAGGTGGTAACACTTTATTTCGATAGTCCACTTTAGACATTCTACTAACTATAAGCAACTACATGTCAACTAACTGTCATTAGAGTATCAGTAGACTGTCTGCTTAATATCTGCTAACACTTTATTTTGATGCTCCTCCAACAGAGATTCTACTGACTATAAGGAACTTGGCAACTACAAGTCAACTTATTCTCCTAACCCGAACCCTAACACCTAACCATAACCATAACCACACCTAACAGTCTACTGAAAGTCTACTACAGTCTACTAATATTCTAATGAGAGTTAGTTGACATTTAGTTGAAAAGTTACTTATAGTTAGTAGAATGTCTAAAGTGGACTATCGAAATAAAGTGTAACCTATTAGGTTATAATAGCAGTGGTCTCTGTCCTCTGGAAGGGCTGAGGGTTCATTCTACCAGAGGTTTGGCTACCTCATGGGCACTGTTTAAGGGCGTTTCAGTTCAGGACATATGTGCTGCAGCAAGTTGGGCTTCGCCTCACACATTTGTCCGATTTTATAGACTGGATGTCACTGAGCCATCACTGGCTCATTCCGTGTGAAATAAAAAAAAAAAAAAAAAAAAACACTCATTGGGGATAGTTATGTTACATGCATCACTGAGTTGGCTGACATGCCTGCTTCGGATATAGCATATCTGCAATACGGGAGTTGTCTATATCCCATAGTGAGATACCGAACGATACCGAATGTTTGAAAGAGAACTTTAGGTTACTTACGTAACCCCGGTTCTCTGATAACATGAGTGAGGTATCTCACCACACGTCCCTCCTTGCAGTGCACGGAGAAGCGATATGCAGAGAATGAAGTAGGGACCACTGGCAGTGGTTTATATGTGGGAAGGGGGACTCCCGCATCACTGTCGTGATTGGTCTGTCAACTGACAGACGTGGTGTAATTGGTATTTCCAGATCTGTCACGCCCAGAGGTGTTTCCCATAGTGAGATACCTCACTCATGTTATCAGAGAACCGGGGTTACGTAAGTAACCTAAAGTTCCTGACTGTCCCTGCATTCCACCTGCGCTGCTCATCTGTACATGCAACCCCTGTCTTCCCGGTAGTAACTGCATTCTCAACCTGTCATGAGCACATTCATCTAATACATTACCAGAGTCTGATCTATATCCATTTGCCGTGTGTTTCAGATTGTGTCATCCCCACATCACTAAACTAAATCGAAAAAAAAAAACATTCATCAAAAGTGATCTGATCACGTTATTTTTATTAAATCACAGATAAAAACTAAATGAATTTTTTTTTTTCTTCATACCTTCCAAAGGATAGCTGCTGCATGACTGCACAATCTCACTAATCCAGCAATACCTGAACATCCAACAGTCTCTATCACCCCCGACTGCTGCAGCATAACCCAAGCAATAAGCTTAGGCTGGTTAGCACTTTGACTCCTGTCTACCTCTGCTTTCAAAAAGACATAGTCTCCGTGCTTCAGTAAAGAAATGTGCCCAACTTTATTACTAAAGAAGTAATTGAAGGCCTTGGTGCTTTTGTAATTGCGCATCTCCTCACGATCTACAATCTCTGAAAAGAGAAAATAATTAATGATGTCAATATGGCTAACTCCTGGCCATAGCTTCATGTCATCCACCCAACCTGTCAATTTTGAGGGATGTGGCACTCTGAAACAGTCACCTTCATGAAAGCCATACAGACACTGGTTCATGGGTTTGACTTTTTTAATTATGTATCAGACATAAAGGATTGAAAATATATGTTAAGTTTCACACACACATGTAATTCATTGTAGTAGCTGTGCCTTTATAGTAACAGTTTATATATTTTAACTGAAATGATTTGGAAGAATCAAGCGCTTATACCTATATGAAGATAAAAACTATTTCAAATGTTTTGAGTTTTTTCACACTGGAAAAATAAATGGATCAGTGTTTCATCCTTATTCCCACAAAAGTGAACCGCTGACATTTCGAAACATATCAAAATAGTTATGACGTAACGAAGCCTGGTTGGTTTACTGAAATCACGTGACTTTTGCCAGTTTGATACGCGCTCCGACTCACTGGTTCTAAACAAATGATTCACAAAAGATTCGAAGCTTCATGAAAGGAAAGCTAATAACAATTAGGCGGAAATGGCTCCAAAAGCGAGAGCATATTATTTTCCAGCGCATTCCATAATAAAATACAAATTCTTCATACTTAAAAGTGACATCTGTTTAATTAAACAATTGGCTAACCAAAATAATGTCATTCTTTGCCCAATAACTTATCATAATAAATGGATTCATTTTTGTACAGCATATCATTGCTGTGACAAGTGATATAGCTATGTGGGGAGAAGTTGTTTATAAAAAAGATAGTTTGACAGGAATTTTATCAGAGCTGTAGTTAAATTGACTTTAAAAAAATGTACTGTATTGTTTCGTATTTTTTCTTCCATATCCATTTAAATATTTGATTTCAGTTAAGACTTTTATTTTGCTTTTATTCTTCTTCGCGTGACGTCATAAGCACTGCGCCCGCGTCTTCTCTAATGTCCGCTGGATAAAAGGTTTGTGTTTTCAGCGGTATAAAACCATACAAAACGTTCACAAATTTTTACACATTTTGCTCCAGCAACTTGGTAATGTTACTACAGCTGTTTTGTTTAATAAAATGTTGAAATTAATGTTGGTTGTTATTGTTTGTATTTACAATGCATGTATGTGACGTGTTGATAACGTCTTTTACCACAAACCTTAATGTCTGAGTGTTTTATTCCTAAGAGCACCCGTAACAGAATACTGTGTTTTGTCCTTTTTTCCCCCCCTTTCGATTTGATCTTCATCCTCGTCTCGATTGTAATCGCTGACCCGTTTCCAAACAAGCAAGAAAAGCCCGAGGTTTGTCGATCGAGATCTGCGTGACGATGGAGTTTATTAAAGTGGAGATTGTGGATCTGACCGATCTAGAACCATTCAGAGTCAAAGAAGAACAAACCGAGGAACAAAGAGGTCTGTGTCTGATCCTGAATAGACGGAAAATATAAATGATCATGATGTTGTGTGTATTTGTTTACCAACGTTTGATGCCATTTTATCACATCAATAATCATAGTAAAATAATTCATCTTTTTACCTGCCCTCCAAATGAGGTTCATTTATTCATCAGCTTTCACCATTGTTGCTCTTGAATTGATTATCACCGACTTGTTCGTTTCAGACCTGACTGAAGTGGAAGAGGAAAGTCAAGACCAGAATGAAGTGGAGAAAAATCAGGAGCCTCAGAGCTTCACATCAGGAGAAAACTCACAAATGACACAAAGTCCAGGGGCCAAAAAATCGTTTGGATGCCCACATTGTGGAACGAGTTACAAATGTAAAGAAGACCTTAAGGATCACATGACTATCCACAGCGAGAGGCCGTACACGTGCCTTCAGTGTGGGAAGAGTTACACGCAAAAAATCAACCTCCAGAACCACTTGTTAATTCACAACGGAGACAAGCCCTTCACATGCACTCAGTGCGAAAAGAGCTTCACGCGCAAGGGAGACCTGAAGAAACACATAATATGTCATTTCGGAGAGAAGCCTTTCACGTGCCATCAGTGTGGGAATAATTTCAGACATCAAGGAAACCTCACAAGTCACATGAAAATTCACGTGGGCGAGAAATCAAGCCGAAGTCCTCACAGTGACAAGAAAATTGCGCAAGTGTGCAATTTCAAAACTCCTGTGCTCTATCATGCTGGAGAGATGCCCTTCAAATGTGACCGTTGCGGTCAGAGGTTTATCCTGTCCGCACACTTAAAGAGACACCTGAGATGGCACGCCAAGGAGAAATCCTGAGTGTCTTGTGCCTCGGCGAGTTTGAAAGAACATAAAATATACTGTGTGTGTGTGTGTTGGGTGTGGGAATGCAGTGAGTAACCCGAGTACGTTTTCACCTGGTCGTAGAGAAAAGCATCGTTTCAATTAGTGATGGCAAAATTATCATTATTTTAAGGTCTGGCAAATTTAAGAAAATATTGAGAAATATAAAGAGCAGTTTTAGAATATTACAGGGTAGTTTATTAAAATTAACTTTAGTCACGAAGATTGTGCTTGTTTGTGAAGGACAAGTCAAAATATGAATTTGGAAAACGAATAACATTGCTTTTGTTTATGTTGGGACTAGCAGTTGTAAATCATATTAATTGTAAATACTTTATTGTACAAGAGGGTTGCTGAATAATATTATATCTTCCTCCATGTTAGTTTAAGCATTCAATTTAGTTAAAGCTGTTGAGAAGTGATGTGTGGAGAACTGAGCGATACTTGAGTGACTATTGCTGAAAATCCCAGATAGAAACACACTTGCTTGCGCATGGTGATTGAGTAACCAAGCCGGTGGCTTAAAAGTTCACACTGTTTTATGTAACTATCAAACGAGAAATGAATTGAATTGAGCTGATTAATGGCGCTATATTTTCTTCTCTTGAGGTGCGTTTTAGTTATTAGAAGTGGATTCATTGTTTCCTCATTGAAGAATTTTGCAACATTGATGATTTGATTATATGACTTTTTTCTCCTGTGTACGACTGTAAAGATGTTCTGAATTAATCTGTATCGTATAAAGTGATATATAAATAAAGGTGACTCAACAAGCAGTGTTGGCTATGTACATGTGAAATGCATAAATACGTTACATTCATCGGTTTCAATCTCTTGACTTTTCCCAGTGGTCTACCGTACTCATGATCATAGGCTGGGAAAAGTAATGATCACTGAATGACATTGGATTTGATCCCAGAAAATGTAATAACAGATTTCAGGGTAACACAGACCCAACCAAATTCAACATTTGCAGAAATATATATATAATCCTCAATCCACCACCATATACCAGTAATACAATAAATGTTCTCATTCCACTTTGCTCGTTCTAGGTACACTTTATCTTCTTGTCTTCCATATTGAACATCTATGAACCAAAAAAAATTCACCTTCATCCTAAATGAAGAGATTACGCTGACCAGTCATGTTGTTCAGCTCTTTTGATAAAGTTGATTAACCAAAGATCACTCAAGTTCATTTAATAAAATATGAAGCACCGACACCAAAAAGCATAGTGGGCTTATTTGGATAACAGGATATCTTAAATGGTACACATGAACCACTCCAGAGCTCTTATTTGCATTAAAAAAGATAATTTTGGCAGTTTGAGGAGCGATTATTCTTTGATTTAATGACGTATCCGAAGGCTATTCAGATATCCATAAGAAAATATCTTGGACTTAGGTGTTATTTTTATTGGCTTTATCTTTGTAAAATATGTTGAGTGTTCAGGCTCAATGGTCTCTTTAGCCTTCAATGATTGCTAAGAAATTCATTCACATATTGCCTTATTTTCTCATGCAGGTTCATAAGAGCTTTCGTCCACGAAAATTTGCACGCGTGGCATTAGGTGACAGAAAAATTCAATGTAATTCCTTGCAAAATCACTGATAAAGAAATTAAAGAATCAATTTAATAATGGTCATAATTTTTTTTATAGTACATATAGCCAGATGACAATTCTTAAAAAGTCCATGTATAATACTTTTTTTTTTTTTTCTAGAGGCATTTGCAGTCGAGTTGCACAGACCACCATAGCTAATTTCAATTAAAGATTTTAATGGTCTAATAATGTTCTGAAGTTTGGATGGTATCACATAACAGAAACCATGAAAAGCTACAGAAAAAATCATGTCCACTGGAACGAATGAGGGTCTGAAAGTGTTAATATGCAACTATTTACTGATTGCCACTGTATTAAGTCACTGACCATTTATAGAATGATTTTATCTAAAGTAACACAGCAATTCTGATTTTTGGGCCTTATAGGATGTCTGGGAACGTACATAGAAGCGCATTTCCGAAGCTAAATAGAAATCATGAAAAATCCAGGCACTTTAAAGGGTTCAGTAACTCTCAAGCATCAGATCTGCATCAAGCTAACATGCTTAAAGCTCGACTCCTTGTGAAAACTAGATTCAGTGCTGCTTTATTACGACCCAAAACAGCTTTAATTATGCCTGCTGCACTTAAGCTATAAAAAAATTACATACTGTCTGAGAATGTACAACATTTGATGAGAAACACCTCACAAATGTATAAATTGGGTAACGTCAAGCTCCAATTTGATTGGTTGCAAGACTGGCAATTCTCAGGAGTTATATTAGGGTACACGAGTTATCAGTTTGAAAGAAAGCAAAGACATGTTTACGAGGCGCCGGGCCGCAACAATTAGCATGTCGGATTGTTAAATTAGAAAATGTTTTCAAAGTCAGTGCCATCAATCTCTGATAACCTTGAGCACATCTGTATATTCAGATTTGTTAAGAATTACAGAATACCATATACACCACACCTGGCCATAATGTTAAAAAAGTTGACCATTACTGATTGCTTTAGATGATGGTCAGGCAATAAAGTTCAGACCACCAATACTTTGTCAGACAACTAAACAGAAGATCATCTCAAATGTAAAAACGTCACCCTCTGGAAGTATGGAACAGATGAACACTTACAATTAATACTTGCTGAAATGATTTTAATAAACACATTTCAAGGAACATAACAGAAAATCAACACTGGCTCTCACAGTGCAGTGCCTCAACACCGCCCCATCCAGCCAGAGGCACGACAAACAAATCTCGGGAAGTTTGAGTCAGAACTACTTGTTCTGGGAACTAGGAAGACGCATTTCTATTCTTCCGCTCATGCAGATCTAGTGTGGTCTTTCAGTGAGGGATTTAGATGTTAATAAGCATTATTTATTTAATACAAAACAATTGTGGAATAATTATCCAACACTCCGCTGGTCCAAGTTCAGGCCAAAGTGATTTCTAGGTTCCTTCAGAGAGAATCCTGTAAAACATTAACAGCATTAAGTGATGAAACCATTTATTCCTGACCCAGAAAGACATGAGTAGTTCTTGAATGGGACAAAAACCAAACGAGCAAACCTTGAAGAGGCCCGTAGACTCACTGGAGGGTCACATCCCACGAACGCTCTGTTATCGTGCGAGTACTGCAGCAAAGCACTGAAACACGGGTCCTGCAGGAATAGATGCGCACACACACACACACACACACACACACACACACACACTTAGACAAATACTACGAGAAGGACCAAATGAAACCGTATGCCAGGCACCATCAACAATCCAGAATTGTTTCTTCAATAGTTTTAATTAAACACATTTTAAAGCATTAATAGTGTAGTCAAAAAAAAATCTGTAAATTATCAGTATCCTTGCTCTTCTATATCTTCAAAATATGGCATTCAGAAGTACAAGAACCAATCTCCTTTACCCCTGCTAGATATATTACCATGGTCTTTTTTTGCCCTTCCTTCCATGTAAAGAACGAGGTTTGTCTAGATAGTGAATGTAAGACTAGTTACAATTGCAGCAAGACGATATTCCATTACTCTGTTCAGAAGCTTGTTGTGATTTTATATGTTTGATATTTCTATATTTTTACTGTAGTTTTGCTTAAATGGCTGAAATAAGGTCTGTGGTGAACACTCAAGACACTTTCACGTTTTATTCTACGACATTAAATACATCAGTATTATTACCCCACTCGTGATTTTTTGAAGCTGTTACGCGTCTTGAAAAAGGCGGTTGCTAAGAAGTGGCTAATGAGACTACAGAGGCAGTCGAGGAGATTAAACGTCATCAGACGAACAGTTAAACTCAGTCCTCTTTTACAGCAGCGTTATGCTTATAATTGTGCTCGTATAAACTATTCTAACACAAACGCTCTGGGAAAATGTTTTTAGATAAAAACTGAAAGATTTGTCGAAAGCTTGAAGTCGTGGGACCGCGGTGTGGTTCATTTATAGCCTTTAGCTTTTTACTTCTGGCGACTGCATTTAGGTTTCAAAATTCATCAAAGTTGTGTTCATCTGTGATAATTATCTTGATGGACAAAATGTGCAATTATCAAAAACTTTTGTTGATCACAGAGCTTGTTTTTGGCGATTATCCAAAAGCCTATGGGAAAATCCTATTGGGTTTTTGTTGAGGGAACCAGCGTTATACTAACTGACGATTGGCCTACAAAGTGACATCATTCCTGCACCGCTCTATACTGAGTTGACAGAGAAAGTTTATAGTGTAGCGTCCCTCATTGGATTCGTTTTTGCATATCCATACAAAAGACATTCAGTTACTGTAAGTAAACAGGGCTTTAAAGCTCACCTTGATTAAGATGTGTGGGTTTCCGATAACAATGAGGAGAGCTTTGGCTCGTGTAATGGCAACATTGAAACGCTTTGGGTTGGAGAGAAATCCCAGCACGTTTTGCAGTTCTTCATTCAGCAAGGACTCATTGGACCGGACCTACAGTTAAAAAAAAAAAGAGAAAAGTTTATTCATCTTAGAAGAAAGACAAATCTGAACACCTGTTACTTATGTGTTAATTCATTTAATAGACCACTTCAAACATTTCTTCTAAACATTCATTATAATGCAGTAGATGTTTTACCAGTTTCACCAGATTTATTAGGATGGTTCTTAGTTTGTGTGCAAACCCTGAGCCGTACGGTAAAGTGTACAATAAAAAAAAGAAAAATCATCTTTATTATGGTTCTTGTTTTACTCTGTTTTTGTTTGTCAGTCTGGTTGTTAAAAATGGCATTACATGTTACAGTGGATATAAAAGTCTACAAAATGGCCTCAGTTACTCCCAAATTAGTTAAAGTAGGTCTCTGGATTCAGAACTTTTCCACAGTTCACTTATTTCCAAAGCACCCATCCAGGAAGGGCTTCTTACCGTTGACAGGATCATGATGAGGAACTCCTGACCCTGAAACTCTTCCACTGAGCCCACCTTCACATCTCCCAGACCCACCCTGTGGAGCAGCACACGGATCTTCTCCACCTGACAACACACACACACGAAATCTGGGCGATCCTGGGTTTCAGGTTAATCCTGGGTATTCATAATCTGACATCACTGTACATTCCTAAACTCTGGGTTAATGATCTTATTTGCATATTAGCTGTGTCAGTGTCATTGACTGGACGAACAAACTATACAAACCGTTTACATAAAAGCTCTAGCACCGCACATCCTTGTATTATATATTGCCGACTATACTCTTCTGAATGGACTTTTCAAACTATAAAAGAAAGAATGAAACTTCACTCAAATTGGTGAGTTTTCCATCACCATGTGACATTTCTTCCCCTCAAATGCTGAAACGACTTTTTTTATACAGCACATAGTGTTTCCGTGACTGTCCAAAGCACATGAATATGAGGCATGCGATTGGCTGTCAGTTGCTAAGCATCTGTGTTTACACTTGACATTAACATGTGATCAAGCAGATCTGATCTTCAGCCAATTTAGGGGACAGCGCATTTACACTGGTCAACATCAAGTGGCTTCTGTATCTGGAAAACTGACCCTATTCCCATTTCCCACACATATTTTAAAACGTAAAAAATGTTTTTAATATTTAAAAGTCTGTAATGGAAAAAATGGCCCTGGTGTAAAGTCAACCTGAAGTGATGAGGTTTCTTTTAAAAACTATTTTCCGGCATGGGGCTATGCATTTCAAATCTCGTAAAACAAGGAGGGGGAGGTTGCAAATAATAACACATTGCATCGATGTCAAACAAAACAGTAAAGAGACATAGGGTCTGAAATCGTGGCCAGATGCTGTCCATCTGCAGTACAGATACTCACCTGCTTTTTATAGGGCGCGATGACGCCGATGTCTGTAGCTGGTATGGGGTTGTAGAGTCTCTTTGCTAGCTGGCAACAGTACATCATGACCTGCACTGCCTCCGCAGGATTAAACCATGATGGATTACTGCCCTCCCTCATCTCAGTGCCCTTCAAAACACAGTCGACATGTACAGCAGACAAAAACACATGCAGGGCCTGAGAAGTGACATTTAAGCCTTTACTTACCCGAACTCCATGAAAAATAAAGGGGAAGCCCTTAGTTGGAAGTCTGTTCCAGTGGCAGAGAGCATCCACCACAGCTCTCTGAGAGCGCACACACAACTCGCCCGCGTAAAAGAGTCGTGAAGGCAACTCCAGCAGAGCCTCGTGGGAGCGGTAGTTATAGACCAGCTTAGTCACCTACAAAACAAGGATTAAACTAGATTCAACAAAGGGGAGGTTTTGTGATGGAGAGCCTGGGAAGTGGTTCCCCATCACAGGATCTGAACAGAGCCACTCATTCATTGCTTTATCCATTCTTGTAGTATTACTCATTTGGAGTAGTACTACAAGCCTAAAGTAAATCGGTTCATCATAGAAAGCGCTCGAGTCCCTTCAGAAAACTTTTCACAATCTCTTTATGAACTTTTTGAAGTGTCAAAATGGTAGTTGCGTAGCTGTCAATGGAGGAACAGAAAGCGGTCATATTTCAACAAAAAGATCTTCATTTGTGTTTCGAAGGTTAAAGTCTTGTGACAGAATTATCATTTTTGGGTGAACTATCACTTTAAATGTTTTTGTTGATTTCAAATCATGATGCGTCAATTAAAGGTTCTTGACAGAGCTGCTGGAGGGCAAGAAGCTGCAGCTGCCAGGCGATCATTTCAATACTGAAATTAGTCTAGAGAATGGACCATTTATATGCCTCATTTTTAAATAAAAATTTAAAGGTGATGTCATTTGTTCTCCCAATGTTACCTTCTTATACCTCAGCTTAAAATGCAGAGATATCTGCAAGTAAGCCATTTGTAGGCTCATTCCTTTAGGCTTTAAGACCAGATTTAATTAAATGGATTGTAAGTGAATTTTCAGTCATAATTTTAAAACAGTGAAATGACTTGATATATTTCAAACATTTGAATGTCTGTAGACCACATTATTTTGTGTGGTAACTGACCGCATGTCACACATCCTGTCAATAAAGCTTAACCTGCATTTAACTCAGAATATTGCTTTATATCACACAAACAAACAGTAATCATTTGTGACATCTCCTGACCAGCAGGGGGTTGTAGCCTCTCTCGCTGCAGCTGTAGAGCGGATTTCCCATCAGCCTCTCGAGAAGAGAAACCCCTAGTCCAAACACAGCAGCAAGTCTCGACTTCACCACTGGCCCCAGTTGCTTTGGATCACCAGCAAGCACAATCTATTGAATAAAGATGGGTAAAAGTCAAAGGATATAGGCTAATAAACAAATGAACAGTATAGCTCAATATAGTTCCAAAGGGTCAACACAAACATTGCCAAGTCTCACCTGCCCACTTGCCTCAGACAGTAAACCCAGAGGGATCAGAGTTTCAGGTTCAGTGGCCTGACCAGCCTCATCCACAAACACATGGGTAAAATGACCAACCCTAAAAACACACATACACAGAGAAAAAAAAAAAAAAATGCAACAGTAAATTCAAACCTCACTGGTTCTTTGCATGTCATGTGACATGATGCCATTGTGCAAGAACCAATGACATATTAATTTGAATAACCCTTATATTTCACACAGTATACAAACTGAGTCATCTGGATTACTTTTACGATATCTTTATGTCCTTTTCAGAGGATGAAACTCTTGGACCCCATTAGATATGTTTACATTAGGGCATTTCGATATTTTGTTTTTCTGCAATATTTATTGCGATAAGAAAACTTTCACCAGATGACTTCTAGAGTGATTGGGGTGATTTTGTAGGGGACTGAATCTGCATAGAAAATAAAGAAATTACAAGCCTAGATAAATACAATAGAACAAAGATACAAACGAAATAAACAGTGCTTTATGTTTTTCAGGTAAGTCTAACAGTATTCAGGTACAGGGATTGAATAATCAAATGTAAAATAACACTGCATAGTCTTCACTGAATAAATTAAATATAATTAATCTTTGTTAAAGCTAAAGTTTTTCTCTATGTATTTTGTTGTTTGATTAACATGAATGACAGTCAGCAGCAGGAATATTAGGCTGCTGTCACTTTAAGACTGAATGCACAGATAAGCCATAATCGACTGCGTTTACTAGAATACTCATCGTGAGACATTTTTACATAATTTTTGCGTGTGTGTTCGTTCAAGCTTATTCTTGCACTCGAACGGTTTAAAATTGCTTGAATGTTTAAACTGACAGGACCTAAAACACATGCAAAATGATAAACTTTCCCTCTATGATGGTTAAACTTTGCAATTAATCCAAGACTCACGTGCATTTCGAAACATGGTTCCTGGTCTGTACGGATCAGCTATGATCCCTATACTTCGTACATCCTGCTATGTGACTATCGTGGATGCGCACACCATGATATTGATGCTAAAATGATATATCGTGATTTTGGATTCTGTAAGCTCTGTTTATTTGACCCCCAGTCCGATCACATTCCCATTTACATGCATTCCGCACAAAACTTCAGCGCATGTGCCATATTTACAGGTCAGTCGCTACATTCACAACCGGAGTGAATGATGACAGCATTCTCATTTGTGAACCAACCCATTTAAGTGTGGTTCAAGTGTCAGAATAAAGCACATTACTTTATGAAGTATATTTAAGAACAGAGCCATTAAGTGCACAGTATGCAATAAAGGCCATTAAATGTCAGCGTCTTACCGTAGACCAATCTGGTAGAACATTCCAGCACTGGAACAAGTGCAAACAACAATACGATGAAAGCTGGCATGTCGAATATCTTCTCCTGCTCTTGCGTACTGACGCAACTCCTCTGGCATAGACTGTAGAGCACAAAATATGATCACAATAAATAAAATGCTTTCTTAAAACAGTGATTTCTTTAGTCTAAGTGTCAGAATCAGTGTAGAATCGTGAGATGGGAGAGAACGACAGAATGAGAAACGCATTAAAACAACAGGCTGGAGTTCCAGCTGGAGACACAACGCACCTCTTCTGGCCTGCAGGTGGCGTTAACACGAGCCAGACTGGCAGTGTTCAAGTATCCGCTGTGGTGCAGGCGCGTGCAGACGAGGTCAGCGGCGCTGTTGGAGGGGGTGCACACCAGCACACGACTGCAGGGGATGCGGTGATGCACCTGCGCGCACACACACAAAATCTGACTTCAAGACAAACTCAAAAAAATACACAATGTATACTACAAACAGTGCTGAGAGATTAGGAATTCAGCGATGAATTATTTATTTCCAACCTAACCAATTTATTGCCATGAAAAAATGCCAAACAGCAACGCTTGCTCTTTTATTTAGCAGCAGTGCAAGAGTTCACTATTGCAGGTTAGTTATTGTTGTGGGGTTTGTCTTTTTGATTGCATTGCAATTAACTACTCGTCCACATAATGTTTATGTACATTATTGTGCTTTGATACGAGAGAAAAAAAACATGTAATCTTAGAACAGAAAACGGAAATGTAATCATATGTTCTAATAAAGCAGCAAATTAATGACTGATGATTCTGTTTTAGTACATTTCCTGTATTCTTTCTGACTCAGCTTTACATTAATGTTATAATAAAGAGAAATATACTTAGTGACAAATTGAGCAAACTAGTGATCGTTTATATGAATGCGTATTTGCTGAATACCGACAGTATATGAGAAAGTATTACAGTGTTTGCCTTTCGATTACCAATTAAAGACAATAAGCTAATGAAGACAGAGAATGGGACGTCCTGTGCATCTATGCACTTTCAAAATACTGACACTAATAGGCTTAAAAATGCCAAATATCAGCCGACCTCTAGAGCACACCTAAACATTATGCAATCCTTAAGCATTTATTAACAGCATTTGTTTTAAAAGAATTTGCTCTGCCTCGCAGATTTCCAGGCACATGCACAAACTGTGTAGTAACTACCTGCAGAATAGCTTCTATGAGTGTAATGGTTTTGCCTGTGCCAGGAGGCCCAAACAGGATGTATGGCATGGGTCGACACTCTCCACTCAGAATCCGTTTAATGGCCTCTTTCTGGGCAGAATTCAGCTGAACGTTGAAGAACTGGCCAGGGTTTGGGATGCGTTTTGCAGACAATGTCAAATCTGAAATGGCACAGATTTGTCTCAAATCACATAATGACAAATTCCAAAGGAAATATAGATGCAAGCAGCAAGAGCCACAATAAAAACAAGATTATTGATTAGTAATATTAAGCTAACATAGGACAGGGTAAACAAACACACACACACACGTGTGTGTTTTTTGTTTTTTTAAAACAAAAAAAAAACAAAAAAAAAACAATTGGTATTGACGGATTCAGCATGAACCACAGAACACATAGACAGATCATGATATTTCAACAAACAAATTTGAATTTAAATGTAGGAGCAAAACCAGACATTTTTCAGATCTCTTGGCCTGTAGGTGGCTCTGTTCCCAAATCTGGCAAGTACCCTCAGATCATAGTGCTGATTAAGTTCATGTTGTTGTAAAGTGCCATGGGAAGTCAAACTTCACTTAACATTTTCTTACACTGAAAAAGTTAATTTCCTAGCTACTCCTTAACAGTTTATCAAACTCAATGACTTGTCATCTCTTGGAGTATCTAAAGGACAGGTTTTTCCTAATATCGATTGTTTGGTCAATTCAAGAAGGTCCAGACTTTAAAGCTCTTGATTAACTACAGTATTTGTTACAATAAGGCTATAATTACAGGTGAAACCACTGATGGCTCCTAACAACTATGCTAAGGCCAATGTTGATTTTTATTTTTAAAAATTATCTATAGCATTTGTTATGAAAAAAAGCAGCCTACACATCTAGAAACTATGGCTACATCTTAAGGCGGACATACACTGCGATTTCAGCAAAGTTACCTACTCACACTGAACGAGTAGATCTCATGCGATGTAAAGCCAAAGCTCGCGTTTTATGTGCTCACACTATATGGTCTGAACGTTGAGCTGTGACTTCACTGCTCACACTATACGTGTGAAATGTGTGCGATAAACCCGTGTTGCGCCAATAGACCATGATATCGTGTGTCCAGATATAGTCAAAACAAGCATCAGCTATCAATATCAAGAGGATTTAGCATTTCCAATTTATGTATTAAATTATTATTAGTATTATTGTATTAATATTATTAGTGAAGGCCTACTTTTATTATTAAATTGATAGGCTATTATAATTCATTTGCCACGCAATAATTTCATAGTGCATCACAGCATAACTGACATGCTGCGAGGATAATAAAAGATTAGATAGAAGTTTCCTCCTCCTCATTGAAAATAGTCTAAAAACATTTAGGTATATTACACTGAAATTATAGGCCTATAATTAAATTCATTAATTATTTCAAAAACAGCTTGTTTAACATGAACATTGTTTAACAAATTAATAAAAGAGGCACGGTGTCGCTACACGCAGGTGGCTTGGAAGACGTGGGTCATATATGGTTTATCAATTTTAAACTGGAGGTAAGCAACAGTAATTTGTGGATAGTTTGATAGCTACTGTACAGAACTTAAAGATATCCTTCCTTTCGTTTTCTTTCTTGCTGCATTAAAGATGAAATTGTTAAACTTCTGTTTTTGCTCAGGCACAGTGAGGGAAAAAGCACTGAGTTTAGGGCAATCGGTTCATAGCTCTGCTTCAACTGTGCGATATAGTCACAAGGAGCGACCAACATTTCTGACATCCCAGAAATTCATCCGACCATCCGATTGCCGGTCGGGAGAGGTTTATCGCCTCTCGTTTCCCCCTGTATAATTCAATTGGGTCACACATTTTATCATTATCATTTTATATTTATCAAACAATTGGGCTACAGTCAAACTGCGCTGATAATTGATCCGATCAGCTCATATGGGAACTCGGAGCTTATAAAAGCTTAGAATGCCAGTATATACGATTAATAGCCTGATTCTATGTTTTCATTAACCATGGTATAAACATTGGGGGGGAGGGGGGCTGTACTTGCTAGTTTTGGTTAAGACACTGATTGTGATCAGCATGAGAAGAGTAATCGGGTGAACAAGGGGTGTTACCAAAAGAAAAGAGAATTTTGGAACTGCCGGTGGTGCTGTGGAGTTGGTCCGAGAGTCACATTACTATTCAGGAGCACCATAATCAGTGTGCCAAATTTCACCAGTTTCCCATGTACCGTTTGCTAGGGAGTCCATAGACAGTTTTGGGAAGAAAAATAATATAGAAATCCAACCATTACAATAGGGGCTAAAGCACTTGGTCCCTGAAAGAGGTGCACAGTTAAAAGTGATGAAAATGAAAGTTAATTCCACTTATTATTTTCTGAGTTACCTGTTTTAGTTTGTGTGGCCACAGACACCATCTCCGCTGTCAGTGACGATGAGCCATTGATTGTTTGGGTTGCGTCATTCTCCTGATGACATAATCAGAACATAGCCAGACTTATCAAGCACATGATCATATATACAGACTCCAAGCGTGTTTAGGTCTCATCATAACTAAGATGAATAAATGAACGCGCTCACTTTGACCTCTTCTGGGAGATGCTCTTCCTCTTCCTGTGGACCCCACTCTCCGCTCCACAGGGGCGGCTGCTGTGCGAGCATGCTGGGAAACAGAACTCAACCAAGACAAAGCAACACCAAATATAAACTACTGTTTCTCAATACAAAACAACTCAAATGTTCATCCACTTTATATTTTTAAATGGTAAAAATCTCAACAGTAGGACCGGATTCATCCAGAACAAAACCACCATGATTTTTTAAAACCCGTTAACATGCAGGTCTCGTTGACCCCTTTCTGTGTTGATTGAAACACGCTGTATTATTAATTCTTGACAAAATGCATATTAATATGTGATGCACTGCATGCTGCGTCAAGGAGGCACGCACACTCTTGTGTAAACAAGCCCAACACGCATGAGCAGCGCATGGGCGGATGAGTGAAGGAGACACGCTGAATAAAAACACACACTCTCTCTCTGACAGCAGGTGGCACTGATGTATCAATATTAATACAGAATAAAATATATTGATATAGAAATGCAGCAGTTACCCCGGTAAACCTGTAAACAAAGCAACCGCTGCTTTCTGTAAATGTACCAAACTCGTATTGAACCGTGACCCCAAAACCGAGGTACGTACCAAACCATGACTTCTGTGTACCGGTACACCCCTAGTATATATTTAAGTAATTAAATTAATATCGTAAACGTGTGACTAGCCGAGGGCATCCCCTAACAAATAGAGTTCGGTCACAATTGATTGAACCGTTTGGTCCTTCATTAGATTGGCCATTGTAGCAGTAGTCTGATACTGTCATTAGATTGGCCATTGTAACAGTAGTCTGATACTGTCATTAGATTGGCCATTGTAACAGTAGTCTGAGACTGTCATTAGATTGGCCATTGTAACAGTAGTCTGAGACTGTCATTAGATTGGCCATTGTAACAGTAGTCTGATTCTGACATTAGATTGGCCATTGTAACAGTAGTCTGATACTGTCATTAGATTGGCCATTGTAGCAGTAGTCTGATACTGTCATTAGATTGGCCATTGTAACAGTAGTCTGAGACTGTCATTAGATTGGCCATTGTAGCAGTAGTCTGATACTGTCATTAGATTGGTCATTGTAACAGTAGTCTGAGACTGTCATTAGATTGGCCATTGTAACAGTAGTCTGAGACTGTCATTAGATTGGTCATTGTAACAGTAGTCTGAGACTGTCATTAGATTGGCCATTGTAACAGTAGTCTGAGACTGTCATTAGATTGGTCATTGTAACAGTAGTCTGATACTGTCATTAGATTGGCCATTGTAACAGTAGTCTGATACTGTCATTAGATTGGCCATTGTAACAGTAGTCTGAGACTGTCATTAGATTGGCCATTGTAACAGTAGTCTGAGACTGTCATTAGATTGGCCATTGTAACAGTAGTCTGATTCTGACATTAGATTGGCCATTGTAACAGTAGTCTGATACTGTCATTAGATTGGCCATTGTAGCAGTAGTCTGATACTGTCATTAGATTGGCCATTGTAACAGTAGTCTGAGACTGTCATTAGATTGGCCATTGTAGCAGTAGTCTGATACTGTCATTAGATTGGTCATTGTAACAGTAGTCTGAGACTGTCATTAGATTGGCCATTGTAACAGTAGTCTGAGACTGTCATTAGATTGGTCATTGTAACAGTAGTCTGAGACTGTCATTAGATTGGCCATTGTAACAGTAGTCTGAGACTGTCATTAGATTGGTCATTGTAACAGTAGTCTGATACTGTCATTAGATTGGCCATTGTAACAGTAGTCTGATACTGTCATTAGATTGGCCATTGTAGCAGTAGTCTGATACTGTCATTAGATTGGCCATTGTAACAGTAGTCTGAGACTGTCATTAGATTGGCCATTGTAGCAGTAGTCTGATACTGTCATTAGATTGGTCATTGTAACAGTAGTCTGAGACTGTCATTAGATTGGCCATTGTAACAGTAGTCTGAGACTGTCATTAGATTGGTCATTGTAACAGTAGTCTGAGACTGTCATTAGATTGGCCATTGTAACAGTAGTCTGAGACTGTCATTAGATTGGTCATTGTAACAGTAGTCTGATACTGTCATTAGATTGGCCATTGTAGCAGTAGTCTGATACTGTCATTAGATTGGTCATTGTAACAGTAGTCTGATACTGTCATTAGATTGGCCATTGTAACAGTAGTCTGATACTGTCATTAGATTGGCCATTGTAACAGTAGTCTGATACTGTCATTAGATTGGCCATTGTAACAGTAGTCTGATACTGTCATTAGATTGGCCATTGTAACAGTAGTCTGATACTGTCATTAGATTGGCCATTGTAACAGTAGTCTGATACTGTCATTAGATTGGCCATTGTAACAGTAGTCTGATACTGTCATTAGATTGGCCATTGTAACAGTAGTCTGATACTGTCATTAGATTGGCCATTTTAACAGTAGTCTGATACTGTCATTAGATTGGCCATTGTAACAGTAGTCTGATACTGTCATTAGATTGGCCATTGTAACAGTAGTCTGATACTGTCATTAGATTGGTCATTGTAGCAGTAGTCTGATACTGTCATTAGACTGGCCATTGTAGCACGTCACACTAAATAATCCAAGACTGTGTTTTTATCTCTCATAGGAGCGCTAACATTTTCTAGACATTATGTCAAGAACTTCAGAAAGGTGTCGAGACTCGTTTTTAACTGCTGCTCACATTTTTACGCCAGAACATTTTTGGAAATATAAGTATGGGAGTGTTTTTTAATTTGCCAAATGGTGAAAGAAACCATTTGCAACGGAGAGCTATTCCTCAAAGCAATACGACTTTGCAAATATTTATGATAATTAGCACAAAGTGGTTCTTACTGTTGTCGCCAAAATGTTTGACCTGCTCCAAAGCACAATGGCACCTCCTCGTGGTCACCCTGGGAAAAACAGGATATTGGTGTAAGAATCTTTCGACATGAAATGCCAGCACTGTGAAGGGGGCAGCACCTGTTGAAGGTGAACTCCACGTCCAGAGGTTCTCCGAGGTAACTGTGCTGGAAATCAGCATTCACGCGTAAACTCACATCATCTTCTGAGATCTGGGGGAGTCAATACACAGAATCTTTGACTGACAAATCTCAATCACATTACAAACAGTGACCAAAACAAGAACACATTATATATGGATGTGACGTATAATACTGTTACATTGCAAAACAAGTGTTTGTGAAATTACATAAGCCACAGAATAAGAGTGCAAGTTAGGGTTATGCTCAAAAGCATTTTATCAGGTGTTTTTTTATCATCAGATTGCACGTGCTGTTAAATGCACATACATTTACAGGACAAAGCTACTTCAGTAATGCATTACTACGTTCAGAAGAGGGGATTTGAGCATTCCTGCAAAACATTCACCCTCTTATTGGTTACAACTCTTTTTTTTTTCTTTTTTTTAAATGGGTTTGATTACCAGGAAATGCACAAACTTATAAAAGCATTGATAAATGTAAACGTAAATTAATTATTTGAAGAATATTAATATTAATAACTGAGATGACCAGTCAATAGTTGCAGACCTACAAGGAAAGAATAATCTGAACATTAAGAATAGAAATTGTCAAGATACCTCTGTGATATAAGACATATACTCAAGAACAAATCCTCCACTACAGGGTTTCTTCAGAACCACTTTATCACCTAGAGGAGGATTAAACAATTTTAGTATTCTGTACACCAAACAAAACAGTAATACAAAATTAGATGCAACATTTGCTATTTTCCTTTTTACTGATCACCAATGTTAATAGTTGTTTATTTTTTTTAAAGGAATAGTTCATTCAAAAATGAAACAAAAATAAAAACACATTTTTGGAAAACGGATTCATGATGTACTCACTCATTTTACAAATTCTGAACACAAAATTATATACTGCAACTTTAACGATTATATTTTGGATTCAGTATTTCTCCAGTTCCTCCTTGCATCAGGAGTCTTGGAATGTGGTGCTTGATTTATTGGGGCTATTTTATGACACTTCTTATGCTTTCCAATTCATTTTAGCTGAATCTTTTTTCCCTAAACGTATACATGCTAACGATTAAAAGTTACAGATTACTAGAGAACATCCTCACCAATGAAGAGGTTTGGCCGGCCCTCGGTGAGTCCTGGCACCTCCAGGTGTAAGTTTACCGCTCCCTTCCTGAGGATGGCGCCAATGAGGCTGAACTCTCTGAGCTCCCTCTCAGCCTCCAGCTCCTCCAACCACAGAAGAGCAGAGAAACGCGGCAACATAGACGACAAACTCAAGGGCTGCAAAAACAGGAGAGGAGCTATAATGACTTCTATTAAAAAGTGACGTGTATTAAAAAAGTAGCATTTCAAAATACTTCTTTTATCAAATGCTAAGATTTGGGGTGGGGTTATGTTTGTCCAACCAGATGGAGGGAGTGTTCAAGAAATGCATTTAAAAGTCATTATTGTGCAATTCTATTTGGTGATTACACTTTAACTCCCAAGCCTTGTTTACACCTGCTATTAAAAGTGGGGTATGTAATTCTCTTTTTTGGCCATTTTTTCAAAATCACTTGAAATCCTATTCCTAACCCCCTTACAGCCACTGAGTTAGAAGCACTGAAATGAAAATTAAGCAATTTAATCATCTGTGGAACGGGCAGGACTCGAAAAACTCCAGCCAATCATTTCCAAGACCACCTAGAATCATTGGACAGTAAGTGCGTCAATCAAATGGTCGTACCATACCCCCCTCCCCCCATCCCCCTCATGTTCTTTGAATGGGTGGAGTCAAAGGAAAGAAGGTAGGACCATTTGAGTTGTGCATTTTCAAAATCTGCCGGCCGTTTTGCAAATCACATACCCCACCTTTAAAAAGCCCTTGTTATGCTATTTTAAAGGTTCCTCATTTTGTTTCGGAGGTCTCAAATAATACGTTTACATGCATCAAAGGTCAAAAAACACTTTCTCATAATATACATCGCAGCATCAGCTCTTTTCTCACAAAAACATAATCTAATCATTTGTGATTAAGGTGTATTGAACGTTACAACGGCTTTCAAATATAATGTTAAGTGGGTATCGTTACCCATTTTACTCTTAGTAATCATTTAAAAGTTCTGTTTGGAGGCATCATATCAGTACCGATTTCAACGTATCGGTATTGTATAGAAATTGTATAGTAGAATGTAGAATTTGTGATTTAGAAAATTCAGTTAAATCATTAAAATGGAATACAGAAATCACGAAATTTTTTATTAAAAAATTATAAAAAAGGATTTAAAAATAGAAAACTAAATTGTTAAACTTAATATATTGTTGTTAAATTATGAGTTTCATAAATTCACCTAACTAGACATGCTTTTGGATAACAAACATTTAATTTAACCATTAAAACTGAATCCAGAAAAAATTAAACAGAAAACAGAATTTGGTAATTTCATCGAGCCCTATGAGCAACAACTGAGATGAATGATGCTGTGGGAGAGGCAGCACTGAAGTCGACGTTACCTCTGCCAGAGCCGGCTGGACAACCAGCACGTCCTTCTGGGCTTCAACACAATCTCTGAGAGCCTGCGGCACGGCGTACTGTCCCAAGAAGTTTGGAAGATGCCGCCTTGTAAGCCTGTCAAAAGAGACAAAATGCTCAAAAAAGCAAGACAAAAAAACAAAACAAACAAAAATGTTGTACATATTTAGTGTACATTTTCACTATTCACACAATTATGCACAGTATATTATGGAAGCTTGTTTCTGCCACAGAATGAAACAATTTAAAGGATAATTGTGACTTTTCATCTCACAATTCTAACTTCTTTTCTCAGAATTGTGTGATATAAAATTCGCAATTGCGAGTTATAAAATCATAATTGCGAGTTATAAAGTCCAATTCTTTTTTTCTTCAGAAAGACTTTATAACTCACAATTATGATTTTATAACTTGCAATTGAGATGAAGAGGAGGGAATATAATAAATGCAATAGAAGTGTAATGTAATGGAAAAACGACAGTTACGAGTTTGTAATTATCCCCCCCCATTTTTGATCATAGATCTGAACTCAAATGGTTGTAATTCATGAATGTTTTGGAATACGGTTAGTCAAACTCTGTTTGAAAGTTAGTCGGACCGACACAACAACAAATGTGTAGGCAATCAGCATTAGATGACGGTGGAGGAGAGAGAACGAGCAAGAGGGAGATTTGAAGAAAGACTGTAGAAAGAGAGATGGCTGAGAGACATTACAAAAGAGAAAAGCTCAAAAATATAATCACTGAAAAATGAAGGGTTATGATCAGGAAAGAGCTTTAAGACCAGTGTTAATATTAGAAAAGCTTTCCAGCGCTGGAGAGAGAGAAGTGAGAAGGCCTGAAAACAGACGCGAGGGTTGCTTTGATTTGCTCCACACACGAGTAACACTGGGTTTGAGTGTCGTGTGTCTGGAGCTTCTGTGCTGTTGGCAACTAACAACCAACTCTTGTTTGTATTTACTCTTGTGTATGTATGTTAATTTTTTGTGTTTCCTTGTCGTTCGTTTATCATCTTCACTTTATTTTTCGTGAAGCATTATTTTGTTGAACTTCTGCTACGATAAACAGACATCCACTCTTGGAATGTGTGTGTAATGGAGGCCAGCTAGTGAGAGTTGAGCAGGCTGACGACTGCTAGAGAATGCTGTGTTTAACGCACGCTAGCGATCGGGGTTCGAGAAAGGGTGGATAGGATTGGAGGGTGAGCTTTGGAGGCGGAGCAATGAAAAGAGGGGTGTGTTTATTTGGGTTGATTTCAAATATCAACAATGTTCAAAAACGACTTTGAGAAATAAGATACTGCACCTTTAAAGAGGACACTCAGCAGATTATTGTAGAAAAAGCAGCTTAAATAAAATGAAAGTCGAAAAAAAAGTTATAGAAGTTTAACCTGTAAATTCTCAGTGTGCCGGAAGCGGATCATTTGGTGCACTTTCTATTGCATTTTTTCAGACATATATTATTTATAATGATTACTAAAATATGTGATGATTAAAAAACGTAAACACTCAAAAATTCATACTGTGAAAACCGTTTTGAAATTAGACATTACGTTACTATCAGTACTTTAAAACCTTCTGACGGGCTCAAATTTTGTCAACTTCAAATTTTGAACGCAACTTGGTTAGACATATGTCTGATTTTATAACAGTTTTAGAGGCCAAATTACATAATTAATATAACTTAAAGGGGTCATATGATGCGATTTCTTGTTTTCCTTTTTGTAAGTGTGTTATGTAGCCGTTTGAGCATGTGTAAGATCTGAAGAGTTACAAAGTTCAAAGTCTCAAACCTAAAGATATATTCTTTGTAAAAGTTAAGGCTCAACCACGCCTTCCTAAACCCTTTCATTCGAACACGCCTCCACAAATCTACGTCAGTGTGTGGGGGCAGAGTTTCATAACACCACACAAATGTATACGCAAAGAAAGAAGGCGTAACTTTTATTCTCGCTGTGTTATTGTTGCCGCCGACACCGTCACGTCGTGGAGACGCTGTGTTTTTCGTTGCGAAAGCCAAACTACTTTGTTTGGCCTTTCAAGACAGGACACAATTAGAAAACAGTGGGCAATTTCATCTTTGCAAGTACAGTCTGGTGCTTCTGACTCACAGACACAGCCTGTAAGTATGTTTTCATATTTCTAGAATTTTCTACTAAATATTCAAATGTGAGTTTTGAGCAGTATAGAGTAGCGCTTGCTTGTCGTTTCTATGATCACATAGTGTTCTCCCCCATTCTCACTGAGGAAGTGAAGGAGGAAAGGAGACACATTTGAGCAGACGATCAGTGATGTTCAGGATGAGATCAGCGAGCATCACCTGATGGGAGCCGGAGGAGCCATGACCGTGAGCACCTGGACGGGCTTCGGCTGCGCTGGCACTGCTGTTAGAGCGGTGTAGGGCATGCTGGGTTTGAGCAGACCCTCCTCTGCACAGCTCACCAACACCTCCAGACGCCTCGCGATGGTGAACGAGGAGAAGTGCAGGAGCAGCAGCTCAGCAGAGCGGCCCAGAGTCCTACAGCAAACACATTCAAAGAGCATTAAAACACCTCGCCATGCGTTTCAACCAGGAAGACGTGTGCAGCCGTCAGCCTGCGCGCACACACATACATGGATCATTATAGTGAACTAAAACCATAAAAGAAAAAAACATTTAAAAAAATATATATATATATATATATATATTTTTTTTTTTTTTCCTTAAGCTTGCTACCAAAGCAATGTTTCTCATTTTCACTCGATACACTAAAATAACCAAAACTGAAATTAAAATGAAAAAGAAAAAAACAAAACAATATATAGGTATTTAATAAAGAAAGAAAAACCCACAACAATTTCTAAAATGTTAAATAGGACATGTTTTTTTTAATGTTTTTTTACATATTTATCTTTAGTGTGTAATGTTGCTGTTTGAGCATTAAAAAGCTCTGCAAAGTTATAAAGCACAAAGTCCCTCCAGCGGGAGTTATTCTCTACATCAGTGTCACTGTTTCTGAACTCCCTGAAACGCCTCCATTGTAGTCTTGAGTTTTCTTCTGGGAACGAACATGTCACATTCCTCATTTCAATAATTCCAACGCAAGGCATATGCAGAATAAAGGTGCGGGGCCTGGTTGAGTTAGTTACTAGTGTGGGACATTTCCTAAACACGCTGGAAGTGGTTGAAACTTTGACTGAAAGTTTTTGTTTTATCGGGAAGACGTGATGTCAGCTGAATAATGTATGTTGTTAAATAACAGTACAATCCACTGAAAGTAGGGATGTAATCAGGGACGATTAAGCTTTTGTTTTAACTGATCGACCCAAGCGTTTATTTTACATCAGCTGTCAGCTTCAAAAATATACATTTCAATTTAAAGGCAGAGATCTGTAATATCAAACAATACAAAGTTTTGCCTATCAAAGTTGTGTGCTCAGTTTGCGTCAGCTCCCTCACAATTTTTTTTTTTATAATTCTGAATAAATCAGGAAATGTCATGGTCATCTTTAACTCTGAGGACCCCTTTCCTATTTCCTGCTCATTGTGGATCTCACAGTAGGACACATAGTCCCGAAAGTTTTTTATATTTTTAACAAACAATGTGTAAGTCTCTGCAGTCCCAGTTGTTGTTGTAACTTCAGATGGACTTTTGTCAACTCCGTCAGTTTTTAACACCGTCAGATGAAGGTTTCTGTTCATTTTGAAATAAATTATTAAATTTGAACGTAAATTTGTTTAGGCTCGGCATTTATGATTAATACTGTTTATATGAACACCACTATAGCTAACATTATTTCTGGATGTAATAATAAAATGCGACTTACACACAGATTTTTTTTTCTCAACAATGCAATTTTGCCCCAATGATGCATGATGTGGTACCTATATCAAGATTTCAATTTTATTCCAATATATCATGCAGTAACAACAGCCCCTTTCACACATACAGTCTTTACTGGTAAATTACCGGTAACAGATCATGTGTGAACAGGACCTTTTCAAAAATAGTAAGGGAAATTGTAACTATCAGTAAATTACCGGTATATGTGTGGTATTTGGAGCTGATGTGTGACTGGTCCGTTACCGGTAAAAAGCCAGAACACTGTTGCTTGTGTGAACAGCACATTTTTGAATTTACCGGTAAAGTCGTTCAGGCAATTTTACTGTAATTTACCGGGATTACTGTGTGAAAGGGGATACTGAGTGAATTAATGCATTTATAAACCCCTCACTTGGCCTGACAGCCGATGGTCACGGACACCTTCTCTCCGGGTTCAATCTCCAGCATCCGCAGGGATTCAGTCTCCACAGAATCTTCATCTTCACCGTCCTCTACCTCCCCGCTGCCGGAGGCACGCATGTCTTGAGTTTTGCCACTGCTGAGAGACACAGAACTGAGACAGAACTGCTGGCCCGAGTCCCATCCTGCAAACTCACAGCACTTCAGCCTGTGACTCTCTGAGCCCGTGTTTCTGTTTTAGAGAGAGAAGCAACAGATGCATCACAAGCAATCAATTTCAATTTCAACTCATGAAATGTCACGATGTAGTCCTTTAATTTCCGTCACTTTACTGTAATAAAGGCATTCAAGCATTGAAGGAACAGCACACCTAGCAATGAAACGTCATCACTTACTCACCTGAGTGGCTGTCTTTAATTGAAAACAATAGAAGTTCAGCAAAATGTCATTGCTCTCATATATTTTTTACTAATTTGGTGTAGCGCAGTCAGTCACGCCACACACAACAGCAAATGCCAATCCTGTTTTTCCTGCGCATGGGTCATACAGGTTACTTTTTATGGGATTTTTATTTAATTGTATGGAGAAAAAAACAGCTCAGACACTGCTAAACATCTCCTTTAGCGTTCCACAACAGAAGTCATACAGGTTAGGAACTGGCGGTGCGAGATATGCATCTTCTCAGTAATACGGTAATTGTTGTATTGATGCAGTGGAAGCAGATATTATCGAGTACGTCACTCACTTTGCCTTGACAGTCCTAGTCGAATGACCGAGAATATCAGCACAATTGTGAATGTGTTATTGATTTTATACAACAGTTCAATAAACTAGAAGTTCATATTGCAAGTCACATTATAAGCAGGGGTCTCCAAACTTTTTTCATTTGAGAGCTACTTTTAAAAAATGAAAGTGGCAAAGAGCTACTCATGTAATACAATACTTAAATCTCAAATAATGTCTCATAACTCTCATGTTAACAACTATCCAAACTGTTTTAGACCTAAATGAGTTTTTATAGGTCCATGTGTCACCCTTTAAATGTCAGAGAAAAGAACAGAATCAGAGATTATTTTTTTTATAGAAAATTGTACTTTGCATATTATACTGAAAACCCCCCCCCCCCCCACCCCCACCCACACCCACATAATTATAGTTGATTTTAGTTGATCATAACTAGAGATGAAATGGCATGAAAATTTCATTTCATGATTATAGTGACCAAAATGATCACGTTATTACAGAATCCTGTTTAAAAAGTACTAATACTGCACAATGAAAGACAAAGACAAAGAAGTTTTAATAGCTAATGGATTTCCACCACCGAAAAACGCTTGCTGTAGTTTTGCTACAAGATTTATGTACGGAGAAGAGAAAAACACCCGTAGTGTTTGGGTGCACCCCCATCCTTCCTGTTGACTGAGCTTTCAATGTTGTTATGGAAAGGGTGAAGCTGATTGGTTGGTTCTTGTCACATGACCTGCGGTGCACTTGCAGCATTCTGAAAAGTTGAGATTTTTTCATCTCGCTGTGCCTGGAAAAACTGAGTGCGTCGCTTCAATTGAAATAACGAACTCGAAAGCTCGAGCACACAAAAGACGCAATATGTGAACAGCCCTTTGGTGAGCTACCTCCAATCAGGCCACAAGCTACTGGTACTCGCGAGTGACGTGTTGGAGAACCCTGCATTATAAACACATAGTGTCTGTTTTTGCTCAATTTCGCCAAGCTTAAATAGTTCCAAACAAAGCTGCAACAGAAGCGAACACTGCTGACAAACTGTAGTTTGACAAGCTACTCATAAGTTAAAGTAGTTAAGATATAGTCAAGCTACCCCTCTGAAAAAGTAGTTAGCTAAACTACAAGTTACTATCAAAAATTAGCTAGCTACATTGAAACTGCTTTTTTTTTTTTTTTACAATGACATTGTATATTTTGGGGTTTAAAGCAACGTAATGCAAATTACGATTTCAAAGAGTATTGTTTTCATTTGTGAAACTATCCAAAGATACTGACTGTCAAAGTGCAAAATTGCCACAAATGTAACATCAATGCAAGAACAAAATGTATTCAAGTTAAATTGGATGCACAGGAGTAGAGTGAAAACTGCAGGTTAAACTCACAGCACATGCAGCGATGGAGATCATTTCCTGTGAACTGTGAACAGTCATGAGCTGCTGGCGTGAACAATGCGCTTCGCTCTGAAACCCGCCACAACCTATTTAGCAAGATCGCAGCCATTGCCGTGTGATATGCGCACTAAGCTATAACACGATTTTGTTTTCTGTTCGATTAACAGATGCTTTGCCAAAGCAATGACGCATAACACCACGTTAGTGATCTTTCAGGTTCATTACAAAACTGTGGCGGGACAGAGTGTATGGCGGGTCATCATTGTAATTAAATCAGAAATAAACATTTGAAATAGAGTGCAATAAAGCAGGATAATTATCTATTCACCTGAAGTCTTCGACGTATACAGAGTTTTAATCTTTCGTTTGCTTAAATTGCATACAAAAGTATAACCTTTCCTAGTCGATTTATGTGAAATATCAACCCACTCCTGTACGTCCTTTACATTTCACTGAGATCGTCTGATGATTATGTAAAGCCTCGAGATGTGCGATATAACTAGGGCTGTGACGGTGGCAGTTTTTCACCACCGCGGTGGTAATGGACCAACTGCCGGCGGTGACACCGTGGTGTGTGTGTGTATGTGTTTATTTTAACATTCCGTCAGTGAAACACCACACTATAGCCTGTACAACATTGAAATAAATATCAGTAAATATTGGTAACCTAAATAATATAAGTTACATATTATTTAAAAAAACATTTGTTTTATATTTCCCAACAAAGACGCTTTATATAGCCTACCGCTCTGCGCTTGGAGAGGGATGTGGGACACGAGCAGGACAGAGACCATCTCTTTTCTGATATCTTCATGTTTTCTCCTGATGCTCCAAGCAACTGACAGTTGTTGTAAAAGGTCTGAAGAGCGAATTTTATCTTCCGCAGTGTCATGACATTTAGGCCATGTTTGATTTTGTGCTGCCAGATAAAGCGAAACTAAAATCCCAAGCGTGTGTGAAATGCGCTGTACAAATAAACTTGACACGCCTTACCATAACAAACACAAACTGTGTTAAATAGATTTTGATGTGCAAGCAAAAAGGTATCAGGCCTATTATATTCGCCTTTTTACTGTGGTAAAGTAGAAAGAAATGCTGTAGGACAAATTAAAAGCGATCCAAAGGAAGAAACATTTATAATCCCCAGCGAAAATGGGCCAGATGTGATTGAAGATTTGGGAAAAGAAACAAGATATTCCATGTCCAATGGAATATTGTTAAATTCGCTGATAATCGGGTGACCAGATTGCAAAACATAATACAAAGCTGACAAAGCTTAAATGTATGGGCTCACGTGACATACCTCACTCTTTCGGCAAGAATCCAAATGCTTCCAGCAGACGGCCGTACACATCGATTTACACCAAAAGAGTAACACTTGAACTTGATGCACAATGTAATGACGGCAATTTACGCCTCTCACAGTTCAAACACACAGGACTGGGCAACCACCTTCGTCATTACATTGTGCGTCAAGTTCAAGTGTTACTCTTTTGGCGTAAATCGATGTGTACGGCCGTCTGCCGGAAGCTAGTTATTTTAGTCGATAAAGTTTTAAATATGGATATTTTTCTTACACGAACGCATCGCTTCACTTCACTTCAGAAGGCCTTTATTAACCTGCCAGAGACGGGTGGAGCACTTTTATCATGGATAGATGCGCTTTGGTGAACTTCCAAAGACATACAGCCATTCACTGCCATTATGAAGCTTGGAAGAGCCAGGACATTTTTTAATATAACTCCGATTGTATTCGTCTGAAAGAAGAATATCATGTACACCTAGGATGGCTTCAGGGTGAGTAAATCATGGGCTAATTTTGATTTTTGGGTGAACTATCCACGTCACATAAACTCATTAAGACAGTGACTTGCTGCCACATGCTGGCAGTTTTAGCTTCATATTTAAAGTATCATTTCATTAAAAAAGGTTAATAAAACTAATTTCATATTTTAATACTTAACATGCATTTAAAACAATCTCATTGCATTATTTATTGCAATTGTAATTATAGTGTAAAAATCTAAATGCTGCTTAAATGCAGCTTCTGTGTCACTGTGTCACTGCAGTGCAAAAATGGATTTTGATAATCAGATTTGATTTATTTACCATGGAGGAAAAGATTCAGGAGGCGAAAGTCTTTAATCAGATGCACTTTAAACAGTCAGTGTTCGATGAAGAGGGATGGAGAAAGGTTTTAGATAACACTAGGCAAGTGCCTGTTTTGTTATTTTAATTGAATGTATTGATTAAATGTAACAAAAGATAAAGGAAAAATTCCCCGGAAATCAATTCAAGGTGACAAATATCACCTTTTAAGGGAAAAGTTAATTTCTCACACTGCTGTGAACTGACCACTGCTCAGAAAATGAAAATCATCAGCAACCAGTCATTCATTGATACCAGCATGAAACACTGCAAAATAGTCTGATTATTACGATCAACAAAAAACCTGGATTGACAAAAATCCCAGAAATATCAATATAATTTTTGGTCAATGTCACCCCAATTTGGTAAATAAATGAAAGGATTTTCGTTCTAATTAAAACTCACTGGATCCAGATCAGCAGCTCCTTGCGGTGTCCCAGTAGGAGAGGCCCAAACTGTGTTTCCTGGCTGACCTGAAGCCCACCCTTATTCTCCAGCAAACTGTGAATCTCAGCGTCGGGCATTTCCAGCTCCGAGGGGTTTGGACTATCAGAAACACACACAGAGAGAAGATGTGAGAAAGTCATGACTGTGATAAAGTGAATGAATGTTTCAATTCACGATTATGACAGTTTGGTTTGTGATTGGTTTGTTGTAAAAGAGTTGCAAATAGCAATTTAATTGTCCTTTTTGTTTCCTCCTCTTATGAAACAAAACAACAAATATTGCACAGGGTAGAATGCCAAGAATTTAATATTTTAAATAGTGATGTCCTAAGTTTTTTTTTTTACCGAAACCAAAATTAAAGTTTCGGTAATGACATTTAAAGGGGCATTCCACCCATAGGAACATTGTTTTTTATTGAAAGTGGGTCATATATGTAGTCGAAATGTAAAATAAATTTTGAATTTGGTGCCTTCGTGACAGAGGAAAGACAAAAAATAACTTCAGGACGCATTTGTATGAAAGACAACAACTCCCACAATGCACCACATTGCACAGCTCCGCAAGCCACTCCCACTAATCCAGAACAGCGCATATCTGCCTATAAGAGAAATCACTCTTCCGTCTACAAGGCTAGCTACCACCAGAACTTGAAATTCATTTCACACAAAATGTCTAGTTAGTTGGCGAACTCATTAGTGCATTACTCCTCGTTTTTATTTCTTTCGAAAAGGTGAATTATTGCATGGTACCGGGATGTTCAGTCAGAACATATGTGGTGCGAAACTAGGATAGTTCACAACACAAACGTCCGTGTCCTCGTCTGATTCAGAGATTTCATCCAGGCGAAATTGTCATCATTGAAATTCTTTGCCGCAGACGGACTCTATCTCTGTGTTCGTAGTTGCATAGTGAGATCACCGGCGCCACCAGTCCGCCCTAACTCGAGCCAGTCTGGGCTCCTCGTCCGCGGCAGGCAGGTCTTCTGCCTCGGCTGCTCTTCGCTATAATGCGGCTTGTAAAGGTAGCCACAAACACCTGATTCAAGCATCAGACTTCCGAAATAATATATAATTGAGTACTCTCCTCCGCTATTGTCATAACTTTACATCTGTCTCCACAGCGCCTGTTAGCTTAGCTTCAAACAAGATGGAGGATATTGCTTTCAGTTTCAGAGAGTAAAGTCCCACCCACTGATCTGTAATAGGTCTGTAGCGTGAGCGGGTCCCGCCCCTGGGAAAGATTGGAGAGATGAGGAACTAGTGCTTGTAGTCTCAACAGAAATCCCCCCCTCTTACACTTCCTCCGACAATGACGCAAAATGGCGATTTTTGCGTCATTGTGGGAGGAAGTGTAAGAGGTAAATAACGGATTTCTCCCGTCTCAGGGGAAAATGAGAGAGTGTTGCACGACCATTCAATAGTATGACTGAGTTTCTAACAATGCAAAGCTTAATGCAAATGGGTGGAGTGTCCCTTTAACTGGGCAACTGATCTCCTTATTTCATGTACTCAGCTGATCAAATTAGTTCTTAGAACAAACTTTTCAATGACTGGTTTAATTCATGATGCCGTTTATAATTAATTATGTCATTAATTATGTAAATAATGGAGAGAGGAGTGCTCAGTTTGCAACACTTGTGCTGAATGGCCCCTTAAAGATGCTGAGTGCTACCTCATTGGTTTCTGGACTGTCATTGGAAAAACTGTTGACAGTTTAGATTTTTTCCATTCACATTATACATAACACAGTCTGCTAAAGTGTTCTCATTTTACTGATATAATTTGACGTAGGTTCTCAGGCCGCTTCTTATTACATGCACTTTTGTTACCAGTCATACATGTTACTTGTATTAACTATGCATAAAAACATAGTACTCTTTTGTTTATAATCGTTCAGGCAATTTATAAAATTATATTTGATTCAAGAACATTCATTTAATACATTGCACACTTTTATTTTAACAGACAGTCATCTTATTTCTTTACCTAGAATAAACAAACTGCTTGATTTGGTTTATTTACTCATTCCACCCTCTAGTGGGCTTGGGAGTCAAAGTCATAGCTTTTTCCCCCTATGTGAAGTGATGCATTTAAAGGGATCATGAATTGAGAAATCAAAGTTTCCTTGATCTTTTGACATATAAGAGGTCATTGTACTATAAGAATATCCTGCAAGTTTCAGAACTGAAAACTTCCACGTTAGTCCAAAAACAGCTTAAAAGCAAAACCAAGCTAAGAAAACGACTCGTTTTGGATTTTGTCACATTACTACGTCATAGTGCAAGGAAAGACCGCCTCTGCAGAAGATCACGGCTTACTACCATCTCTGAGGATTACAAGGAGTTTTAAAGTGCCAAGTTGAGGAAAAACACCTTTTGCATTGCCTTCCTTGTGATCCTAACATTAAGAAAGCGTGGATTAACTTTATTTAACAAAGTTCCAGTCAGATCACGTCAGTAAGACACATGATACGGATTTCAGTAAATTGTACTATATCTTTCAACATACCTTCTGATATATATTTCGTGTTGTAACTAGTTAAGCAGAAGAGATGATCGATTTCACATGTGTAATGGTTGGGATGCTAAAAATGATTTTAACAAACAACTGTTATCCAATCACAGCAGTGGGTGTTGACTACTAAGTCTCGTGCGGCCTGAACAAATTCTGTGAGTGGACAGCAAAACGCATGTGAAATTTGTCAGTTTTCTCTGATAAATGGCAGTCGGTGCCAACGTGACCACGCAGGAGCGAGGGAAGGCGTCACCTGTGCTGAACGGGCGTCATGCAGAGAGCTCTCCAGCAGTAGAGCGACTGACTGCTCTCCAACACCACCACATTCACCACGTCACCGCGAGCAGGTCTGAAGCCCGACGGCACCATCAGAGACTCCAGGCTGAAGAACACGCTGTCCTCCACAACGCCACTGTTGCCTTGTGTTCTCGTCACACTGACCTGAGAGACAGACGGCACGAGAGTCCTGAGCAACGCATGAACGCTCAGCACAAATGACAATAACTGGACTTATCACAGCTCTGGTTTCTGCATTTGTCAAATCACCTTCATTTTTATAGCGCTTCATAAAATACAGATGGTTTAAAAACAGCATCATGGTAATAAACAGGATAATAACTAAACAATGCAACAATGATGCAAATGTAAAAAATGTAATAAATTCAAATTCTGATGTAAAGCAATAGTGTCATTATTCATCTCCATTCACGAGAGAGAACTCAACTCAGGCACAGAAAAGACTCTGCGAGTGCTGAATTGAGTTCTCTTTAGTGTCTACTTGTGCTTGAATGGTTTAAATCCACATTAAAATACACACACGTGAATCGATAAGCAGAACAGAATTTTTTGTTTCATAACAAGCATCTAATTCCTGAACATAACTCTTTCCCCGCAAGCGTATTTTTTTTTAAGTTGCCAGGCAGGGCTTTTGATCATTTTCACAAAAAATGTCATGGCCCCCAGAATATTTGATTGTATGAACATGCAGTATATCAAAAGAAAGAACAGACCCTCTGCTTAAAAATAAATAAAAAATAATTCTAGCTCAAGGGTGTCCAAACTCGGACCCGGAGGGCCACTGTCCTGCAGAGTTTAGCTTCAACTCTCCTCAACACACCTGCCTGAAGTTTCTAGCCTAGTAAGAGCTTGGTCAGCTGGTTCAGGAGCGTTTGATTAGGGTTGGAGCTGAACTCTGCCGGACAGCGGTCCTCCAGGAGCAGGGTTGGACGCCCCTGTTCTTGCTT
This sequence comes from Abramis brama, assembly GCF_963993115.1. NCBI lineage: Eukaryota > Metazoa > Chordata > Actinopteri > Cypriniformes > Leuciscidae > Abramis > Abramis brama. Next base: position 35,376,244 of record NC_139969.1, on the reverse strand, counting down.
CATGCATTCTTTTTTATCAACACTTGAATGTAGATACGTTTCATAAAAAAAAGCAACATTGAGCAAAAAGCTGAAAAAAAAGAAAGAAAAGAAAATCGCATTTTAATCAGACTACATCTGGATCGGATTCAGAACGATGATCAAAACTCAGATGGAGTAGATCGAGTCCATCAACACGCCCAAAGCTTCACAGTCCTGTACCCCGTCCTGGGTCGACATTTCATTCAGTAACATTAGGCAGTTTTGATTTACAGTCAAACCAAAAAATATTAAACCAAATTAATATTGTTTTACTAGTGGGTGCAGGACACTATAGTTCATTTATGTAAGTGAGGATAGCAAAATAAAGTAAACTGTGACATATTATACCCAAAAATTCTTCATACAGTGACTATCAGTAAAATTTATAAATATTTGGGACCAAAAATTATTCAGACACTTTGACTTTAAACCACAGACAGAACAAAATGAAGAATTGCTTGGTAATTGCTTGAGCTAAATTGGTATTATCTAATTGTGGACCTAAATTTAACAGCTGACAGCTATTCAACCTAATTCATTTGTGAGACAGTCTAACAGAAGGATGGCCAAAACCAGTGAAATATCAACTGATTTGATAACTCTGAGTTCTTGTCATATTTTATTACCATTTTCTAAACTATAGCGAATAAACTGTGAAAATGTGAGAAATGTTGAAGGTGTCTGAATACATTTTGGTTTGACTGTATATTCTGATTAATGTTGATGATCGCGTTATTTTACATATGCATATGATTATGAGATCACTTGTTTCTGCTGCTTTTTCACATATTTTTTGATCAGGAGATTCAGCACTTTTTTCACCCCTACCGTATAACAGTGAAAAAACACGGAAAGCCGGAAAATTCCGTCAATGGCAGGGATTTCAATAGATTTTCAATTCCCAACATCCATTTCAATTGACATCCCTAAGTGTGATCATTCTTGATTTTCGCACATGCCCAGCGTGAGAATGACTGACCCCGTCCATGCGGCGGTAACGCAGAGGAGAGACAGCTCGAGCCTGACTGCTACATTCTGCAGGACTGACCACATACTGCGCCAGCACCCAGTCACCCTTCATCGGCTCGAACCCTGAAACACACACACACACACACACACACACACACACGATCAACACTCTGTGAAACTGTCTTTTAAATGGTAAAAAAAGACATGCAACAGAGTGTTTTTAAATCAATTTTTATGTGTGATATTTTTATGTATTTTACATATGAAATTCTTTTTGTTGTTTTTTCAGTTTTTCCTCTTTTACACAGCCAGGATCAGCTTTAAGTAGCATTGCCTCCTCTGCTCAAATCCTTCTCTCGGTGTAATGGATTTGTGATCTCAGCAAAACCTAAACGTTTTTAGACCATTTGATCCATCAGAGAGAGACCAGCTGCAAAAACCCTGTAAAGGGTTCAAACTCAAAACTCTTGAGAGTGAATAGCAACTTTCACTCTGTTCATCATAGAAAGAGGTCGCATCACTTCAGAAGACCTGGATTACACACCTGGAGTCATTTAGATTACTTTTACACTACCTACATGTCCTTTTAAATGCTTGAAACTGTTGCACCTCATTGACTTCTCTGGACAAAAACAGCTAAAAGATTAAAGCTTCACTATAAATGTGGGTAGCTGGCTAACTTAAATCAGTATTCAGTTTTTATTACAATCTATTGTTGTAATATAAACATGTAAACAGTGGCTGTACTAAAAACTAATTGTTTTGACAGATTTATTCAAATACATTAACCTGTTAACTTTCAGTCCCATTTTTTGAGCACAGACCTGTAAATGACATTTCCAGCTTAAATTGTTATAAATGATGCTCTTGAGTTTTCTCTTCTAGCTGACTAATGAGTTTATATTCATTGAATGACTTTTGAGGTAAACGTGACTTTATGTGACATACTATTGTTTACAAGCTGTTTTATTGACACCTTTCCTTGGTTGAAACACTGATTAATCGATTACATGAGACATGATTGATTTCAGTAAGCGGTTCTGTATCTTTCAACATTCCTTCTGATGTTCATTCATGTTAATTGCTATAACCAGTAGTAAAGAGGAACAGACAATCGGTTGAATTTGAAAGGTCAAATTTAAATGCTGAGACTTTGTTTCATAGCAAAAGAAATGCACAAAGCATATTGTGGTTATTGGATGGGAGGCGCTAAAACTAATGTTTGGGGAAGTTCTGTTCACGCATCAACTGAAAACAGCATAGACTAAAAGACTGAATTTGGGGATTTAAGAATCAATATCGTTCATTAAAAAGATGATCGTATAAAATCAAGAAATTGTAAAAGCCTAATTTCAGCCATAACTCAATGTTTTTTTAGTTTTTTGCTCTTTCTGTAAAAAAATAATAAATCAGTTTTTATTGAAATTTACAAAATTGTAAAAAAAAAAATAATTAAACGATGACAAAACGACACCAACGCCATTAAACAATAACTGTGATTATATCAACATGCAATTTCGTTGACAAAAAAGAAGTGTTTTTAAAACAAGCATCTACGAGCTTTCCTGTTTGCGGTTGCCAGATGTCAAGATTTTAAAATCGCCCAATCAGAGCTTTTCTTGGATACATTTTCTGCCTGTTGTTTTTTTTTTTTTTCACTTAATATTTGCAATCAGGCAACTATGCGCACACACTCTCTTTACACTGCGGAAGCAGAGACGATCTGAAAACACAGACAAACAAGTAAACTGGAGTTCAGCGATCTCCATTTGAGATGTTCTTCTTAAATTAAAGTGTAAATCAGTCAGTCTGTGTTCCTTTACGAGCTGCTTGCACTGGTTTCTGTGACTAAACCTAAGATCCATCCTTCTCAGTGACGCACTGTTATAAATCCAGACATGGATCTCGACTACATGAATAAATGCACTTGTGCAGCTCTGTGCGACAAAACACAATCCTTTTTTGCTGTTGTTTTAATAGAAAAACATGAATGTAATTTGGAATTATTGAAATTACTATGAAGAATTTCACAAGTTTTCATTTGTGAGAGAATGTGTTAATCCATGACAAATAGCCTGTTAAAACAAAACCTCAGGAAAAGGTAAAGGATAAGGTCAAATAAGCCACGAGTAGGAGTTGACATTCTCTAGATTTGTGCTTATACTGTTTATGAAAGTGGAATAATTCTAATGAAATGTAAATATACATTTATTTATTTATTCTTTCCGATTTATCAATTTAACCACTAAGTTTTCATTATCTAAACACATTTAGTCGACTAAAACTAGACTAAACAGGACAAGGTTGACTAAATATGATAAAAACTATAAAGAACATTTGACACAGGACTAAATTTAAGACTACAAAAATAGCTGACAAAATTAATACTAGCTCAAATAAATGCTCTTTTTGGGGAAATTGTTTTGTGTTCGGACAGGTACAGATACATGATAAAAGCCCTTTAAATACTGACACATTGAGATACAATATCAGTATGTGAGCTGCAATAAAGGCCTGTCACAGCATCCTATTGAGCATTAAAGTGAATAAACTGCTCTTCTGACCTTCGCAGAGAGCCGATCGCGGGAAAAACGTGGTCTGGTTTATAAGTCCTCCATCCCGATCACATGACGTCACTGTTCCAATCAGAGGCCTGGGTTTGTCAGAGTCCTGATTGAGTGCCTCTGATCCTCCACTCTCCCACATGTCCTTCTGTAGCTCCACCTGAAATCAACAAAACAAACTCTACACATCATTTACTTCTTAATAAATGTATTCCAAAATCAACAACACTTCAAATAAAAAAAGATGCTCATAATATCACTACTTTCGAGAAGAAATGAATGAACAACATCTAGACTGCACAATCAGTTACTTTTCACACTCTCACAACACAACTATAGAAATACCCAATAAATCAATGATTCTCAACCCTGTTCCTGGAGACAGTAGCTATGTTTCCATCCACACTTTTTTACCCGAATAAAGTGATATTGAATGAAAAATGCCTTATGGAAACAGTAAAATTTGATTGAATTTCATGAATATCGACTCAAATGAAATACGTTCGGTCTCATCGGATTTTATCTTGATCAATATACGGCTTACGCGATAAACACTGATGGAAACGTTATATGTATAAATCCATTTTGTCTAGCAAAACTTTGTTTGCAAATGTTTGCTTGAATGTTGTGCGATTCAGTGCGAAAATTAATGGAAACACCTTAAAATGTCTCAAATCAATTCGATATACCAATTTGATCGCAAAACAGCATGCGACGTCATTACGCACAGGTTTTTATTCGCTTTAAAGCCGTTGGATGGAAACACACTTTCACCAGCTTTATTCGCATGAGTTTTTTTACCGAACTTCAGATAATTCGATTGACAAGTGGATGGAAACTTAGCTAGTGTGTGTGTGTGTGGTCAAAGTCAGATCTGTCTGTTAAAAATAGACAGATTGTGAGTCTCTGGTCTCTTTATTTTTGTAAAAAAAAATTCAATTTAGATGTCTAACTAAAGCCACAATTTTATTGTGTTAATCAACAAGAAACGCCATAATTTTTTGTCGTCTTCCCCGTTTTTTGACAAGGTTGAGAATAGTGTGACGGGTTAAAGACTGTAACCGGTTTGAAGGGAGATATTGCCTTCAATTTTATATATTTTTTATTTTGTCTCTCTCTCATTTTGTGCAATTCTTTCCGGATCAACATATTTCTACAACACTGTCTTTCTGCTGCTGATGTGGCTGCCATTTCTGAAATAGGATGCTTGTCGATGTTGAAGTGGACACATTACATCAGATATTCTATTCATAACAATATTATGAGTTGTCATGATTTTGGTAAGTATACATTTACTGAAACCATGACTATTTTTTTTTTTGTATTAAAATTATTCATACATTAAATGAAAAACTCAAACCTGTCACAAGTTTGCAACCCCGAAACAATGAGAAATATACATGTATGTGAGAGCTTGAGGGGGTTGAGGTTTTTTGCACAAAATGGCCATTGCTCCTGATGTAGTGTAGGAGAGTAGACCATATATGGCAGCAATGAAATAGGCTATATTGTACTAAATACAATTTTGAAAAATAATAATTTTCAATCTTTTTTTGAGTTGTTAATTAAGCTTGACAGTACACTATAATACACATCAAAAATATGGGATCGATTCACATATGAATTGCAATTCTATCTTCTGGCGATTCACAAAAAAAAAAAAAAAAAAAATATCGATCTTCTAAAGTGTTACATTTCATAAACTTGGCTGTACTATTTAATGTAAAGATGTAGGTAAAAAATTCAGCTCTCTTTCACAGCTTATTGCACTTCATTGGACATACCAAAGTAAACCACCAGTTTAAAAAGTCTAGGGGGCTGAAATATCACCAAATATATATAAACTGTAAATATTTTGTTGTATTTGAACAAACCAGCCAGAAAGCAGGAAGATGTTTAAAAGAGTTTGAAAAAGTTGGTTGACAAAGTTAAGCTCTCCTTAATACCTTGACATGTTTCAACTGAATTGACAAACATGTCAAGGTGAGCAAGGAGTTCTTATATCAGTAAAACTTTCTGTTTTAATGCTTTATTGAACACAAATATTAAGCCTATTAAGAGCAAGAAGATACAAGAAGAGCAGATGCAAGTCAGAATGCCAACTGTAAATGTGTAAGTTACTCTACTATGCTCATTCATGGACATTCATCTCACCCTGAGCGCCCTCCACTGTCCATGAGCTCCTTCCCGGACGGCCAGGGCCTGAACCGAGTCTCCCACACACAGCACGACTCCTCCTAACACAACTTTGGATGTGAAATACACCGCATGATCTATGAGACCATAATCCGCGCACAGATGCGTCACGACGCCCGTCTGCACCTGCCGGATCTGCGCCACACCTGAACACACACACACACACACACACACACACACACACACACACACACACACACACAGAGAGAGCAAACAGCTCAGTCTCACCTGTACGCGCGGGGCCTGCTTTAAAATAACACATGATCCACTAACCCTCAGAGTGCAGGTCCTGCTCCTCCTCATCCTCATGAGCTCTGCGCCACAGTGGGGAAAGCAGCTTAGACATGAAACACTGCACGACGCTCACCATGGTGTGTCTGTTACCAAACAGAGCTGACCTTCACCAATATCACTTCACAAACAGCGCAAATATTGTTGTTTAGAGTTCCCAGTACCAGATGAAGGACACATGTGTCCTCACAGTGAGACAACGCTTGCACGTGTGACGTGTAGACGCTTGATAAAGCTAGGACGCGATCAACACGTGACGATGAAAATTTAAAGTTTGCTAAAGCTAAGTTTGCTGCACACTCCTCCTGCCACATTTTCCATTAAAAAGGTACGAGTACACAAGTGTTCAGGCTCAATTACGAATAGGAAAACATGATAAAATTTTGTAATTTGTATTAGCTTATATTATTAATTGTCAACGCACGCGATTAATTAAAAATCCTTAATGCGTTAAAATAATATTATTGACGTGCAAATAACGCACTGATTGCACATTGTATTTATGCACAAACACATTTCACTACACAGACATTCAGGATCATATTTTGATTTGTCATGTGTTGCTGTGTTTATAATTATGGGGTAATTATTTTTAGTCAGTCGAAACAGACCCCCTGGTGCTCTTCGGTCACTTTTGACCGAAAAGTTTTACATTTTGAAAATTGAAAGCTTCATCGGAATGGTACAAAACCTGGCGACTTTTATGGCACTTGGTATGAACACACACACACACACACACACACAAAGGGTTTTGAAAAGGCTAAGTGGTCGTAAAAAAATTAAAAATGGTCACACTCATGGTTTTCGCGGTCAAAAATGACCTCCATGGGAAATGAATGGGAAATGGACAAAAAACATGGAAACATGGAATATTTTTGTGTGTACAATCTACAAATCAGTCATGATGCAGAAAAAAGTGCACAGCAAAGGGGTGAAACTCTGAAACATCAAGAGTGCAAAACAGACACACACTTATATACACACACCAATGAATTAGTGTGACTGTAATGTCAAATCTGTATACAAATAATAACAAATATGTCAAATAAAATCAACCACCACAATGCAGAAAAAAAGTGGACAGCAAGGAAGGGGTTACACTCTAAAACATCAAGAGAGCAAAACAGACACACCCACTTAAGCTGTGATAAAACATTCCTGTTTATTTTTGATACATTTTTTATTGTATTTTAATGTTACGTGTAACAAAATGCTTTCTGTATATTCAGGTTTGACTGTAATAATACGTGTACACTTTTATATATATATACATATACTTGACAAAAAGTAGTAAAAAGTAAGAATTTTAGTAAATTTTAGTAAAGTAATTTTGTCCAAAAACTAGTAGGGAATTCACAAGCCTCTCTATAGAGAGCTATACAGGCATCTAGTGGTAACACCATAAAATTACATGTTTTATTTTATTTTCTCTCAACAGATAGCGCTAATCTGCCTTCAAAAATTGGATTTAAAAGGCTTAGTCTCTTTATTAATCTGAAATTCTGCATTAATTGAAAAATTATTTAAAAAAAATATTGATCTGCCTTACTTAGGGTGGACGTTGACGCAATTTTCTTCTAGAAACAAACTTTGTTGTATTATTTTCATGTTATCACTGTGAAGCTGCTTTGATACAATCTGTATTGTAAAAAGCGCTAGGATATAAATAAAGGTGACTTGACTTGACTACAATGGTTACTATTAATATGAACTGTTTTCATTGTGAATATTTGTATTTTTTTATTTTATTTTATTTTTATTTTTTTTGTGCGGGTGCGGTGATGAATTCTATTAAAACCAGACCAAAAACCTAATAATCAAACTAAATCATAATTATTATTATTTTCAATTTATTTCATTTATTCATTCCTATAGCACAGTTTCATGCAACACGAGTTTCCCAAAGTGCTTCACAATAAAAAAAATAAAAAAATTCATAGAGATAAAAATACATAGAACCACATAAAACAGACACAGTTGCAATCGAAACCCCTTCATGAGAGTGCTCACATAGCCTTTAACAGATGTAATTTTAACCTAAATTTTAAAGTACCTAGTGATTTGGCTGATCTAATAGATCATTGTAAAGTTTTGGACCCACTCGTGAGAAAGCTCTGTCACCCTTATGTTTGTATTTTGTCCTACTAACACATAAAATATGATGATTCTCCGATCTCAAGGATCTGGGGGCAGTCCCCGGTTTCCATTTCAGAAATTGTCACCTTACTGTGAGAGAAGTCAGACAGGAAAGAATCAGAATCAGAATCAGAATCAGAAAGAGCTTTATTGCCAAGTGTGCTTGCACCCACAAGGAATTTTTCTTGGTACTGAAGCTTCCAGTGCACATATACAAATACAAATACAACAAGAAACATAGTAATACAAATTCTAAGAATAAAAATATATAAAAAATAAATAAAAATTGTATAAAAGTAAAAAAGTAGGGTCACAGTTGGGTTTAGTCCGAATAAACATTTACAGATTATGAACATATTTACAGTATTTTGAGTAGTATGAATAATATAAATATAAATATCACCTGAGTTAGAGAATATTGCACCAGACAGTGGGAGTCTAGCGCATGTTACAGATTATAAACATATTTACAGTATTTTGAGTAGTATGAATAATATAGATATAAATATCACCTGAGTTAGAGAATATTGCACTAGACAGTGGGAGTATTGCACTTACAGGCATATGCCTTGGGGGCATGTTAAGTGTTCAGAAGGGAAATGGCCTGTGGAAAGAAACTGTTCCTGTGCCTGGATGTTCTTGTGGCCAGTGATCTGTGTCGCCGTCCTGACGGTAACAGTTCAAACAGGTGGTGTCCAGGGTGAGTGGAGTCTGTGATGATTTTACCTGCTCTCTTCCTCACTCTGGAAGAGTACAGGTCCTGGAGGGTTGGCAGGGGGGCACCAATAATCCTCTCTGCAGTCCGGACTGTCCGCTGCAGTCTCCTGATGTCCAATTTGGAAGCTGAACCAAACCAGACAGTGATGGAAGTGCTTAAAACAGACTCAATGATGGCTGAGTAGAACTGGATCAGCAGCTCCTGTGGCAGATTGAACTTCTTCAGCTGGCGAAGGAAGTACAGTCTCTGCTGGGCCTTTTTCACAATGGAGTCAATGTGATTTGCCCACTTCAGGTCCTGAGAGATGGTAGAGCCCAGGAACCTGAATGACTCCACTGCTTCCACAGTGCTGTTCATGATGGTGAGAGGGGGGAGTGCTGGGGTGTTTCTCCTGAAGTCCACAATCATCTCCACTGTTTTGAGTGTGTTCAGCTCAAGGTTGTTATAACTGCACCAGACAGCCAGCTGTTCAACCCCCAGTCTGTAAGCAGACTCGTCACCATTTTGGATGAGACCGATGACAGTGGTGTCGTCTGCAAATTTCAGGAGCTTGACAGAGGGGTCTTTAGAAGTGCAGTCATTAGTGTAAAGGGAGAAGAGCAGTGGGGAGAGAACGCACCCTTGGGGGGCGCCAGTGCTGATGGTGAGGGATTTTAGGCAAGGCAAGGCAAGTTTATTTATATAGCACATTTCAACACTATGGTAATTCAAAGTGCTTTACACAGAAAGGAATTAAAATAATCACAAAATAAAAGCAAGGAAAATTAAAACAGTTATAAAAGGAATTAAAAGAGATATAAAGATGACACAGTTATAAAAAGAATTAAAAGAGTAAAAAGATGACATACATAAACTTCTCATCTGGCAAAACACCGGTGTATCATATTTTGCACAGCTGCTTGTTTTACTGTGAGATTTTCCCATGTTGATTGTACTGTGTCTGTGGTGTTCTTTCGGCGCGCCTCAGTAATCTATTGGACGTCTCGAATAGATCCGATTTTTCCCTAAAATCGGACAGGAAGAGTTCTAGGAAAGGAATCGATCCAATCCGCACCCCATTTGTTCAGAGGCTCTAGGACTGACTCCAGTCCGCACCCCACAGAACAGATTTGGTCCCTGACCTCGAGTTTCACATTAAACTCACTACTCTACCACAGACTCAGGTCATCAACATGGTTTCATCTCTCAATTCCCCAATTTACATTTCAGAGTAATTTATGTTTGTCTCTTACCCAATTCTCAGTGCCATTTGATTTCAGTTTAGAATCAAAAGGAGGAATGCAAAAATAGAATACAGTGCAATCAGTCGGACGAACAGTGGATACAGTTATAAAAAGAATTAAAAGAGTAAAAAGATGATAAACTTCTCATCTGGCAAAACACCGGTGTATCATATTTTGCACAGCTGCTTGTTTTACTGTGAGATTTTCCCATGCTGACTGTACTGTGTCTGTGGTGTTCTTTCGGCGCGCCTCAGTAATCTATTGGACGTCTCAAATAGATCCGATTTTTCCCTAAAATCGGACAGGAAGAGTTCTAGGAAAGGAATCGATCCAATCCGCACCCCATTTGTTCAGAGGCTCTAGGACTGACTCCAGTCCGCACCCCACAGAACAGATTTGGTCCCTGACCTCGAGTTTGACATTAAACTCACTACTCTACCACAGACTCAGGTCATCAACATGGTTTCATCTCTCAATTTCCCACTTTACATTTCAGAGTAATTTATGTTTGTCTCTTACCCAATTCTCAGTGCCATTTGAGTTCAGTTTAGAATAATCACTTTGTGGAACAATCAAAATATGTTTTTGACTGGTTAGCAGTCGGCCACCCTTACAAAGAGAAGAAGATATACAATTAATGAAGTAACTGTGGTGAGAGTGTTGGGGAGATTCCAGAAAGAGAAAAGGGAGGAGAGAACCTGCAAATGAGGTCATTGGTTAAAACTGTATAAAAGTGTGAGTTGCGAGTGAGAAAGTCAGATGTCCTGCAGGCATCTCGGCTTTGTTCAAGTCTTGTTTTGACTTCTGGAACTCTGCCTCTTGAGCTTCATTTGCAAGAAAGAGATGACTTTTCTCCACAACAGTAACTGCACTCCGGAAGAGGTCGCAGCCAAACATCACTGCCCACAATTTTTACTAGGGCAGTGTAAAAGACTCCGCCTCCCTAACTAAACATTGTAGGGGCTCAACAAAATCAAAAACAAATCAACATTTTGTGTTAAAACGTGTGCGTGGAATGTCTGAGCATTGCCCATGGTTGTCATATGTAGAATACAGCGGTGATTAAACTTATTCCGGTTAATATAAGATGCTTAAGAATATATATTTTGATGCACTGGTTCTCCCACATTGCCAGAGGAACTCCAGACGTTTCCGGTAGCCTGGAGCGCTATCTGGGGTGCTCCTGCGTTGCCAGAGGAACCTCATCTACTTCAGGGTAGTCTGAGGTGCTATCCGGTGGTGCTCCCTCGTTGGAGCAGGCTGCGGGTTTTTAAACCACCAGTTGAGTCTGCTCTTTCTGCTAAACACTGAAGTGCTTGTTGATCCTTTTCTTCTCAGTCTCTGGCTGTCATATTACACTCAAAATTGGTCTAGCTACTAATCAAAATAGACTCAGGTAATAAATGATATTTGTCATGCAAATGAAATAAAAAATTCAAACATCTTTCTTATCGTCCCCTTAAATCTGGTTGCATTACCTCGTAACACAGGCAATGACCTGCTTCTGACCCTCATCGTCCCCTTACTTTCAGGGGGGATCTTGATTTTAATAAATAGATTATAATAAATGACTTCAGGAAGGGGTATACGCCAAAAATAACAAACATAACACCCTCTAACTTCCTGCCTACTCTACCCCAATTCTAATCATGCTAAATAATTTTAGAAAAAAAGAAAAATACAATGAGCATACTGACTCCCTTACTCCCAAAGAATACAATCAATTTGAAAATAAAGAGTAAAGAAAAGGCCCCCCTTCCCTACCACATTTTGCTTAAGGGGTTTTATTTAATCTCGTCCAGTTCATCCAGTCCAGGACCCATTGGATACATATTGGTGCATCAACTCCAGATCTCCTCACAGACACATTAATCATATGATTATCTGCTGCATTGGCCATCATTGATCTGAGGAAAGGCATAACACAACAGAACAACAGCACAAAAATAACAACTACTGTAGCTATTATTATTCCCATTTTAGTAAGCCATTTACGCCATGATCCAAATATATAGTTCCCAATATGCTTATCTCCCACATTTTCAGTGACTTCTACTCTTATTATTCAGTTTCTTCAATGCCTCGGTGAATGATTCATCAAGAGCTGTATTATTTGGAACATAAGTAAAACAGTTAGCTTCAAATTTTACACAACACATTCTTTCTCAGAGAATAACCAATTTAATGTTTGTCTGTTTAGCCATGTCATGTCGCTTATGGGTCCCCAAATGTTCTCCCAAGGCTCTCAATGTGCCTTCGGTGTGTTAATGAACTTCTTTTGATTGCAATAAATGTAATTCATCCATTCTGCATTTTATAAGTTATCCATACAAATATACTCAAAGCCTGATTTACTTCATCCATATGCATAAGTATCCATCCACTTCGTCCTCTTTTAAATGACTGGAGATCTCAGCATAATCTTGAATTCATGACCAACAATATTAACATCTCGTAATCCCTGGTAATGACAGCATTTGTGATATCACAAGTTTGAAATGTTTGTAGTTACTATTTTATTTCTAAACCTAAAAAAAAGTAACTATTGACCAAGATGGAGTGACCAGCCCCATAGCTTTATCATCCACATTTTTGTCCATTTTTTTTTCCTGATAGAGAGCTCAGTATCATACAAGCTTATCAGCTCTGTCTTGAAAGAAGATCCCCAAATCTCTCTGTCCATTGGACAACATCATCAATTATTCATTTACCCCTAGTTGGTTAATGCAATAGTCCCTCTCTGCAAAAGTCCAGCCCCAGTTTAGTTAATAGTTGAGTCACGCAAACACTCAACTTCTCCTCCTCTTTTCTTTCTTTTTTAATTTTTTTAATACGTACAGCTGGACTAATGTCTATTGAAAGAAAGCAAATAGAGAGTGTTAGCTTAACAGAATATAGAGAACTGCTGTTGGACCAGTGAATAATCAAAATACAATTAAAATGGCCAATCAATGAAATCTGAAGCGGTCTCTGTAGTGATCATTGAAAACTTATCACCTGTGCCCACTTAGGAAAGGATGAAGTCCTTCTGCTTGGACCAGTTCAACTGGTTGGGTTGCTGTTTGAGTGTTTCCCTCCTCACCCGATGCATTTGATCTGTCAGTCTTTGTTGGCATTCAAGGGTCTGGCGTCATGTTGGGACATAGTGGTTTGACTCTGGATGCTGTTGTCTCTCTGCCTCTCATCAGTCTGGCTTTTGGTCAAGCCACGGAGGAGGCAATTTTGCATAATGGCAGGATGTTTTTCTTGGTTGTTTCTGCATCAACTCAGTCTTTGTCCATACAAGTTTCAACTTCCTCTTTCAGGGAGGATGAAGGCCCACCAACCAAATGCCTCTTATTTTCTCTGCAGCCGTGTCCTTGTGTTTCTTGCTTTCACTTGTTGCACAGTCCAGTTGCTGTTGTTTAAGACGAGGCAGCCGTCCCAAAAGCTGGTGTCATCTGGAAATTGAACACTCAGAGATCCGCATGAATCAAATTCATCCTTTATAAATTCTGCAACCATCTCTTTCAATTGTCCCTTAATTTCAGAAGTATCATCTGGTTGATAACAGCAGTTTCCCCATGCAATTTTAATAAAGAAAGTTCTTCTTTGCAGAAATGAGCAAGCATCTTTCTTCTTTGCAGTATGCAGAAAATAACAGTCTTTCAGTCTGTCTGGTTTGCCTTATTTTCAGTCACATTTATAGTATTTGTATCACTCGTTATATTGATTCCTACTCTCTCAAACCTTTTAGGATTAAATCAATGAGCCTCATTTCTGTAAAATGTGTGTAATACAGTATGTCTTTTAAAAATGTCTGTTTAGCTTGGTCACCCAATCCTGCTCATTCAACACAATGCACAAGTTATTTTAAGTAACACAATCCAAAAATCTCAAAATTTCTGCAATGGATCAAATTTCAAATTGTCTCCCAGGGATAACAAGATACAAATATCATAGTCTTTATATAACAGGTCAGTCATACCCACATCTAGCATGTCTCTCTCTATATATTTTTATCTCTAAATGTCCGATATTTCTATAATCCTTTTTGTCAATTATTTGAATTTCCTCGGGGAACTGCACAAACCGCTCATACTAAGGAGAAAACTCCAGTGTTTTTGATGGCCACCAGTTTGCACAATCCTCCATATCAATCCCTGTTAGGCCTGCTTATTAATTGAATTCCCCTATTGACCGGTCAACTAACATTAATGCAATTTTATTATTTTCTTTTAGGTTAATTTCCTATCAATTATTTTTATTGGTGTTTTCTTGGTAATTGTGAAATTACAACAACACGTTTTGGTAAACAATATGGCATCATCCATTGGCTCAACATATTTCTGATTGAGCACGTTAATAGACTGTTGCCACAACTGATAAAATTAAATTCACAAAAACCCAGTTAGGCCAATTGAAAAATGTATTTGTGACCAATCATTAGAAATGTTTAAATTGAACATTTTTGAGTTAACCTTTGATTGTCTGTCTTTTGCTTTCAGAAATCCATCTTTGCCAGCTCTTTTCTCAGAGCTTCCCTTTCTTTATCCATTCATCAGTCCTTATGTCTTGCTCTTACTCCTTCATTTTATCTGCCAAACTTTCATTAGATGTCTCTCTTTTCTTTAGGCTTTCTTCATATGGCCTTGGTGTCTCTTTTCTTGACTCCCACTTTCGGCTTGATGCCTCCTTTTCCCTTTCATCCTCATGTCTTATATGTGCACTTGCTCTCACCTTTTCCCTGTAACTTGAACATAGCCACATCAAATGTTCTCTCAGCTGGTCATTTTGTTTTTAGTCTTTTTGGCCTTTTTTTTTTTTACACATTTTTGGAGGGTTGTCCTAGTATCTCTGCGTAATTGATGTCCTGACCGTGGTATCTCTAAAGGTGTTGATGTCATTATAATCTTAATTATTTTCACTGTATGTTTCACACCTTTTTAGTATACCCTTACTAACCCCAGCTTGCATCAATTCTTAACTAGTTTTCACCACGATGTTCAGACAATATTAAGATATTTTATTAGTCTTTCTCAGGTATTTTAAAAAAAGTCATTTCCTGTATCTCTGGTCCACTGGTGGGGATGACAGTTATCAATAAAATCTCTCAAAGTGTATGTTGGAGTTGGTTACTCACTTTCTGGTTTATAAACTAGACAGAACCAGAAAGGGTGAATTATTTCTCTCTGTCTCCCTCATTTCCTTGCAATTTGGATGATGTCCAAACATTTGGCAAAGCAAATGTTTGGGCTTTTTTTTTTGTTGTTCTGGGGGGTGATTTTTCTGATTTCTTTTACTTCCCCCTTGTCTTACATTCAATATTTTTTCTCTTTTGTTTTTACAATTTTTCTACTAGTTTTTTCATGCCAGAGAATCCTCAAGCCGTCACAAAAACATTTATATTCAACACACTTTGCATACACAACACAACACAGCCAGTGCAATTAGTACTTTAGACGAACGGTTAATACAACACAATTTAACACCCAACACAGAGACAACTAATATCACACACACAGCACCCAACATGAAAACACTCAATATCACACGCTTTTTCAACATTGAAACAAATACTAGACAAACTCAGGCTCACATACTAACAGTTCACTTCTCAGCTCCTGAGCACCTGCCTGTGCAGAACTTCCCTGAGTGGGACACGACATGAGGCCACCCTTATCGCCTACCAAAGGGTCTCCTCACTTCCCGTGGCCGCGCCCACACTGGAAGCGGTATGGAAGAGACACTTCTCACCTCTCTGCTGGTGTCACATGCCTCTTGCATGTAAATACTCTTACACCTCTCTCAGGTGTCAGACGCCTCTTTCGTGTAAATACACGTACACCCCTCTCAGGTGTAAATACTCTCACACCCCTCTCAGGTGTCACACGCCTCTTGCGTGTAAATACTCGTACACCTCTCTTAGGTGTAAATACTCTTACACCTCTCTCAGGTGTCACACGCCTCTTGCGTGTAAATACTCTCACACCTCACGCCTCTTGCGTGTAAATACTCTCACACCCCTCTCAGGTGTAAATACTCTCACACCCCTCTCAGGTGTCACACGCCTCTTGCGTGTAAATACTCTCACACCCCTCTCAGGTGTCACACACCTCTTGCGTGTAAATACTCTCACACCTCACGCCTCTTGCGTGTAAATACTCTCACACCCCTCTCAGGTGTAAATACTCTCACACCCCTCTCAGGTCTCAGACGCCTCTTGCGTGTAAATACTCTCACACCTCTCTCAGGTGTCACACGCCTCTTGCGTGTAAATACTCTCACACCTCACGCCTCTTGCGTGTAAATACTCTCACACCCCTCTCAGGTGTAAATACTCTCACACCCCTCTCAGGTGTAAATACTCTCACACCCCTCTCAGGTCTCAGACGCCTCTTGCGTGTAAATACTCGTACACCCCTCTCAGGTGTCACACGCCTCTTGCGTGTAAATACTCTCACACCTCACGCCTCTTGCGTGTAAATACTCTCACACCCCTCTCAGGTTTCACACGCCTCTTGCGTGTAAATACTCTCACACCTCACGCCTCTTGCATGTAAATACTCTCACACCCCTCTCAGGTTTCACACGCCTCTTGCGTGTAAATACTCTCACACCTCACGCCTCTTGCGTGTAAATACTCTCACACCCCTCTCAGGTGTCACACACCTCTTGCGTGTAAATACTCTTACACCTCTCTGCTGGTGTTTCACTCTTATACTTCTCTTCTCTAAATACCTATATCAGGTATTTCACACGTGTGAGCACTCTTACGTGGTAAACACCGTAAGGCCACCTTTTTCTCCTACCAAGGGGCTCCTTACATCCCATGGCTGTTCCCAGGCCAGAGTACTTAATCTACACTACGCAAGTGCATCTTTTGAAATCTGGAACTCCTCATCTTCTATTTTATTAAAATTTTCCAGGTTCGATTTGGTGAAGCCCTTTCTCCGATCACCGCCACAGGTTTGACCCAGCAAACCATGCAAACAATTTTAAACTAATAAGCAAAAATTTGCTCTTACCTCACGCCTCTTGCGTGTAAATACTCTCACACCCCTCTCAGGTGTCACACGCCTCTTGCGTGTAAATACTCGTACACCCCTCTCAGGTGTCACACGCCTCTTGCGTGTAAATACTCTCACACCTTTCTCAGGTGTCACACGCCTCTTGCGTGTAAATACTCTCACACCCCTCTCAGGTGTCACACGCCTCTTGCGTGTAAATACTCTCACACCCCTCTCAGGTGTCACACGCCTCTTGCGTGTAAATACTCTCACACCTCTCTCAGGTCTCAGACGCCTCTTGCGTGTAAATACTCTCACACCTCTCTCAGGTCTCAGACGCCTCTTGCGTGTAAATACTCTCACACCCCTCTCAGGTGTCACACGCCTCTTGCGTGTAAATACTCTCACACCTCTCTCAGGTCTCAGACGCCTCTTGCGTGTAAATACTCTCACACCTCTCTCAGGTCTCAGACGCCTCTTGCGTGTAAATACTCTCACACCTCTCTCAGGTCTCAGACGCCTCTTGCGTGTAAATACTCTCACACCCCTCTCAGGTGTCACACGCCTCTTGCGTGTAAATACTCGTACACCCCTCTCAGGTGTCACACGCCTCTTGCGTGTAAATACTCTCACACCCCTCTCAGGTGTCACACGCCTCTTGCGTGTAAATACTCGTACACCCCTCTCAGGTGTCACACGCCTCTTGCGTGTAAATACTCTCACACCCCTCTCAGGTGTCACACGCCTCTTGCGTGTAAATACTCTCACACCCCTCTCAGGTGTCACACGCCTCTTGCGTGTAAATACTCTCACACCCCTCTCAGGTGTCACACGCCTCTTGCGTGTAAATACTCTCACACCCCTCTCAGGTGTCACACGCCTCTTGCGTGTAAATACTCGTACACCCCTCTCAGGTGTCACACGCCTCTTGCGTGTAAATACTCGTACACCCCTCTCAGGTGTCACACGCCTCTTGCGTGTAAATACTCTCACACCTCTCTCAGGTCTCAGACGCCTCTTGCGTGTAAATACTCTCACACCCCTCTCAGGTGTCACACGCCTCTTGCGTGTAAATACTCTCACACCCCTCCCAGGTGTCACACGCCCCTTGCGTGTAAATACTCTCACACCCCTCTCAGGTGTCACACGCCTCTTGCGTGTAAATACTCTCACACCCCTCTCAGGTGTCACACGCCTCTTGCGTGTAAATACTCTCACACCCCTCTCAGGTGTCACACGCCTCTTGCGTGTAAATACTCGTACACCTCTCTCAGGTGTCACACGCCTCTTGCGTGTAAATACTCTCACACCTCTCTCAGGTGTCACACGCCTCTTGCGTGTAAATACTCTCACACCCCTCTCAGGTGTCACACGCCTCTTGCGTGTAAATACTCTCACACCTCTCTCAGGTCTCAGACGCCTCTTGCGTGTAAATACTCTCACACCCCTCTCAGGTGTCACACGCCTCTTGCGTGTAAATACTCTCACACCCCTCTCAGGTGTCACACGCCTCTTGCGTGTAAATACTCGTACACCCCTCTCAGGTATCACACGCCTCTTGCGTGTAAATACTCTCACACCTCACGCCTCTTGCGTGTAAATACTCTTACACCCCTCTCAGGTGTCACACGCCTCTTGCGTGTAAATACTCTCACACTTCTCTCAGGTCTCAGACGCCTCTTGCGTGTAAATACTCTCACACCCCTCTCAGGTGTCACACGCCTCTTGCGTGTAAATACTCGTACACCTCTCTCAGGTGTCACACGCCTCTTGCGTGTAAATACTCTCACACCTCTCTCAGGTGTCACACGCCTCTTGCGTGTAAATACTCTCACACCCCTCTCAGGTGTCACACGCCTCTTGCGTGTAAATACTCGTACACCCCTCTCAGGTGTCACACGCCTCTTGCGTGTAAATACTCTCACACCTCTCTCAGGTCTCAGACGCCTCTTGCGTGTAAATACTCTCACACCCCTCTCAGGTGTCACACGCCTCTTGCGTGTAAATACTCTCACACCTCACGCCTCTTGCGTGTAAATACTCTTACACCCCTCTCAGGTGTCACACGCCTCTTGCGTGTAAATACTCTCACACCTCTCTCAGGTCTCAGACGCCTCTTGCGTGTAAATACTCTCACACCCCTCTCAGGTGTCACACGCCTCTTGCGTGTAAATACTCTCACACCCCTCTCAGGTGTCACACGCCTCTTGCGTGTAAATACTCGTACACCTCTCTCAGGTGTCACACGCCTCTTGCGTGTAAATACTCTCACACCTCTCTCAGGTGTCACACGCCTCTTGCGTGTAAATACTCTCACACCCCTCTCAGGTGTCACACGCCTCTTGCGTGTAAATACTCGTACACCCCTCTCAGGTGTCAGACGCCTTTTGCGTGTAAATACTCTCACACCCCTCTCAGGTTTCACACGCCTCTTGCATGTAAATACTCATACACCCCTCTCAGGTGTCACACGCCTCTTGCGTGTAAATACTCTCACACCCCTCTCAGGTGTCACACGCCTCTTGCGTGTAAATACTCGTACACCCCTATCAGGTGTCACACGCCTTTTGCGTGTAAATACTCTCACACCTCTCTCAGGTCTCAGACGCCTTTTGCGTGTAAATACTCTCACACCCCTCTCAGGTTTCACACGCCTCTTGCATGTAAATACTCATACACCCCTCTCAGGTGTCACACGCCTCTTGCGTGTAAATACTCTCACACCCCTCTCAGGTGTCACACGCCTCTTGCGTGTAAATACTCGTACACCCCTCTCAGGTGTCACACACCTCTTGCGTGTAAATACTCTCACACCCCTCTCAGGTGTAAATACTCTCACACCCCTCTCAGGTTTCACACCCCTCTCAGGTGTCACACGCCTCTTGCGTGTAAATACTCTCACACCCCTCTCAGGTTTCACACACCTATTGCGTGTAAATACTCTCACACCCCTCTCAGGTTTCACACACCTCTTGTGTGTAAATACTCTCACACCCCTCTCAGGTGTCACACGCCTCTTGCGTGTAAATACTCTCACACCTCACGCCTCTTGCGTGTAAATACTCTCACACCCCTCTCAGGTGTAAATACTCTCACACCCCTCTCAGGTGTCACACGCCTCTTGCGTGTAAATACTCTTACACCTCTCTGCTGGTGTTTCACTCTTATACTTCTCTTCTCTAAATACCTATATCAGGTATTTCACACGTGTGAGCACTCTTACGTGGTAAACACCGTAAGGCCACCTTTTTCTCCTACCAAGGGGCTCCTTACATCCCATGGCTGTTCCCAGGCCAGAGTACTTAATCTACACTACGCAAGTGCATCTTTTGAAATCTGGAACTCCTCATCTTCTATTTTATTAACATTTTCCAGGTTCGATTTGGTGAAGCCCTTTCTCCGATCACCGCCACAGGTTTGACCCAGCAAACCATGCAAACAATTTTAAACTAATAAGCAAAAATTTGCTCTTACCTCATAGGCGCACCTTTGTTTGCGTGATCTGCCAAGCCCCACCAGCCACGGCTCTCATCGATGTCAGGCCTCGGACTGCTCCTGGCTGTCATTCGCAGTAAAGTCATCTCTTTCTGGCAAATGAAGCTCAAGAGGCAGAGTTCCAGAAGTCAAAACAAGACTTGAACAAAGCCGAGATGCCTGCAGGACATCTGACTTTCTCACTCGCAATTCACACTTTTATACAGTTTTAACCAATGACCTCATTTGCAGGTGCTCTCCTCCCTTTTCTCTTTCTGGAATCTCCCCAACACTCTCACCACAGTTACTTCATTGGCCGACTGCTAACCAGTCAAAAACATATTTTGATTGTCCCACAAAGTGATTATTCAGTGTCTTATCTCTCTTTCTTCATTATCCTGCATTACAGCTTGCGATATCTGAATGATTTTAATAGGCTACTTCAAAAAGTTTAGAAAAGTCAAAGTTTTAGGCTGATCCATATAGCAGAGTATAGACTTGCTTGTCATAAAAAAGAGTTATTCAGTGCAATAAGCTGCGGAAAACAACTCATTGTGGTCTTGCGCCATCTGACACACACCCAAAGCGAGCGCACAGAAAGTGGCCTCTCATACATCGCGCAATCCTGAATCCAGTTATCTTTCGCGGCCCACTGCACTCTAACAGTCCAATACACATACAGTTCTGTCAAAATGCCTGTCTTGGCAAGTGTTCATGTAAACATATTAGGTTATGTCATTTTAGTTTTTAAATATATTTAAATATAATTTAAATTTATTTTACACACTTATCTCATATTGAATATCGCATTTTTCTTCAATATCGTGCAGCCCTACCTCTTACTTCTACTGTTCCTGTTATGTCAGACATCTGTTTCTCTGAGGGGCCATAAGGTGGTGCATGGGGGGGCAGTCTTTCCATTTTCTTTTCAGTTTTGTCATTATATCTCCCTTAGACCTGTCTCCTAATTTTTAATAATTCTTCTCCCTCTTTTTTAAATAAAATCAGTACTTGTTCTTCCCTTTTTATTTCCCCCTTTTTACTCTTCACTTTGACCTTATATATTTTTATCAATGATTCAGTTTCTCTGCACATAGCCACATCAAATGTTCCCTCAGCTGGTCATTTTGTTTTTAGGCTTTTTTTTTGTGTGTGTGGCATTTTTTACCCAATTTATGAGGGTTGTCCTATAGTATCTCTGCGTAATTGATGTCCTGACCGTGGTATCTCTAAAGGTGTTGATGTCATTATAATCTTAATTATTATCACTGTATGTTTCACACCTTTTTAGTATACCCTTACTAACCCCAGCTTGCATCAATTCTTAACTAGTTTTCACCAAGATGGTCAGACAATATTAAGATATTTTATTAGTCTTTCTCAGGTATTTAAAAAAAAGTCAGTTCCTGTATTTCTGGTCCACTGGTGGAAGAGTATAACAGTTATCAATAAAATCTCTCAAAGTGTTGTTCAAAGTGTATGTTGGAGTTGGTTACTCACTTTCTGGTTTATAAATTAGTCAGAACCTGAAAGGGTGAATTCTTTCTCTCTGTCTCCCTCGTTTCCTTCCTCACACACACACACACACACACACACACACACACACACACTCACTCACAATTCAGCCATGATAGAGACAAGCTGATTCCTACTCTACTCACTCACACAAGTCAACCACTCTTATACTTCTCTTCTCTAAACACCTATATCAGGTATTTCACACGTGTGAGCACTCTTACGTGGTAAACACCGTAAGGCCACCTTTTTCTCCTACCAAATCTGGAACTCCATATCCTCTATTCTATCATTCATTTTTCTAGATTCGATTTGGTGAAGCCCTTTCTCCGATCCCTGCGACAGGTTTGACCCAGCAGATCACGCAAACTTTTTAAAATTAATAAGCAAAAATTTGCTCTTACCTCAAATGTAACCCACGACTTTGTTTACGTGATCTGCCAAGCCCCACCAGCCACGGCTCTCATCGATGTCAGGCCTCGGACCACTCCTGGCTGTCATTCGCAAACTTTATGTTATTGAGAAAAGTCATCTCTTTCTTGCAAATGAAGCTCAAGAGTTCCAGAAGTCAAAACAAGACTTGAACAAAGCCGAGATGCCTGCAGGACATCTGACTTTCTCACTCGCAACTCACACTTTTATACAGTTTTAACCAATGACCTCATTTGCAGGTTCTCTCCTCCCTTTTCTCTTTCTGGAATCTCCCCAACACTTTCGCCACAGTCTTTCCATTTTCTTTTCAGTTTTGTTATTATATCTCCCTTAGACCTGTCTCCTAATTTTTAATAATTCTTCTCCCTCTTTTTGAAATAAAATCAGTACTTGTTGTTCTTCCCTTTTTATTTCCCCCTTTTTACTCTTACCTTTGACCTTATATATTTTTATCAATGATTCAGTTTCTCTGCACATAGCCACATCAAATGTTCCCTCAGCTGGTAATTTTGTTTTTAGGGTTTTTTGTTTGTTTTTTTTGTGGCATTTTTTACCCAATTTTGGAGGGTTGTCCTAGTATCTCTGCGTAATTGATGTCCTGACCGTGGTATCTCTAAAGGTGTTGATGTCATTATAATCTTAATTAATATCACCGTATGTTTCACACCCTTTTAGTATACCCTTACTAACCCCAGCTTGCATCAATTCTTAACTAGTTTTCACCAAAATGGTCAGACAATATTAAGATATTTTATTAGACTTTCTCAGGTATTTTAAAAAAAGTCAGTTCCTGTATTTCTGGTCCAGTGGTGGGGATGACAGTTATCAATAAAATCTCTCAAAGTGTTGTTCAAAGTGTATGTTGGAGTTGGTTACTCACTTTCTGGTTTATAAACTAGTCAGAACCTGAAAGGGTGAATTATTTATATCTGTCTCCCTCGTTTCCTTCCTCACACGCGCACACACAAACACACACACACACACACACACACACACACACACACACACTTGAACTCCATGGTTCCCTCTTCCGGCCATCAAAGGGCTCCCTCACCTGAATATTGACTCTTTCACATACACACTACATTTCCCATCAGCCCTGTACCTGGCACTGATCACATTGCCCAGCTGTAGCCTGTCTGCTGGTCTATTTAAACTGTCTCTTTCCCCTTTCCCTTCCCTCTTTGTGAGGTCTTGTTTTTTTTTTGTTTTTTTTATACTACGGTTGACATTTCTGAGCGTTCATTCCTGTTTATGCCTGCCTGTGACCCTGTTTGTACATCGTTTATGATTCGCTGCTGCCTGCCTTTTGGATTATCTGCATTGTCTCTGGTTTGTGGCTGTTCTCCGCCTGCCCTGACTTACTGCCTGTTTATCAACCACGATTGTGTTTTCTCTAAGTTACTGTGTTTGCTGGTGCTCGACATTTGCCTGTTTGATCACGATCTTAATAAAAGCCTGCTTATGGATCCCACTTCGAGTGACGCTTCGTTACACTACCAAGGGGCTCCTTACATCCCATGGCTGTTCCCAGGCCAGAGAACTCCTAATCTACACTACGCAAGCGCACTTTTTTGAAATCTGGAACTCCATATCCTCTATTCTATCATTCATTTTTCTAGATTCGATTTGGTGAAGCCCTTTCTCCGATCACTGCCACAAGTTTGACACAGCAGATCACGCAAACTTTTTTAAATTAATAAGCAAAAATTTGCTCTTACCTAATAGCCGTGCCTTTGTTTGCGTGATCTGCCAAGCCCCACCAGCCACGGCTCTCATCGATGTCAGGCCTCGGACCACTCCTGGCTGTCATTCGCCAACTTTATGTTGCCGACAAACAAAGCCGAGATGCCTGCAGGACATCTGACTATCTCACTCGCAACTCACACTTTCATACAGTTTTAACCAATGACCTCATTTGCAGGTGCTCTCCTTCCTTTTCTCTTTCTGGAATCTCCCCCAACACTTTCGCCACAGTTACTTCATTGGCCGACTGCCAACCAGTCAAAAACATATTTTGATTGTCCCACAAAGTGATTATTCAGTGTTTTTTCATCATTTTTATCAAGAGACCACGTTGACGGCACAGTTGTCTGGGGAGGGACCTCGAGGGAGCTTTGCCGCATTTGTGGAGTGGGTGCTGGTATCCTGTGGATCGCCGTTTACTATTGGATACAACGACAACACCAGCCCCACTCCCAATCCAGTGCCCAACCAGGAACCTCCAGACGGCGAGGAACGGCATGAGCCCACCGCAGACAGAGAGCCCACCGCAACCATGATTCAGTAGCCAGCGATTAAAGAAATGACTAAGCTAGACATTGCCGCGGAACCGGAGCCTCGAGTGTCTGACCAGGTGTGCAAGCCGGCTGCATAATCCATCGCAGAGGGAGTTTGTTATGAGTGCGAGGGTGTAGAATGGAGCCCCGCCCACACTCCTGTCACTGAAAGTGAGTTTCTGGCCAGCAAAATGAACGATTGTTTTGATTTTGGAGAGGAAGAACCCCTACCCCCTTTAATCCCTCCCGAGCCTCTCTGATTTATGTTGGACGAGCTGGTCCCGCCCAGCCAAAACATTGCTGGTCTAGAAGTAAAAACCGCTTGTGTCAGGGGCTGGGGGCGGGGTTACCGTGACCAACAAGACGAACAGAAACTTGTGACTGCAGTTTTTTAAATAGCAGCTAATCGAGTTAATAGCAGCTCGATTGTAATCTCCGTCTATGCAAATTACGGCGAGCTGCACGAACGTGTTGGATACGCCGTGTTTGGATGCCAATGTAGGTTCGCAAAGCCATGAGCATCAATAGTAACACACCGACCGCCATTGTTGATGGATTGCTTGTTCGAGATGCATCAGAGCTGTGCGGACCAATTGGAGTGCTGTGGGAGTGGCTTACGTCACTTCAGAGTTCCTACTGGTGGTGTGAATGCAACCAGGAAAAAGTTCCTATAGGGAACCATAAGTTATCGGGGAACCACCCTGGTGGCTAGTTCCTAGAACTACCCGGTGCGAAAGCCCCTAATGTTCCTAGGGAACCATTAGTTCTCGGGGAACCACCCTGGTTGCTAGTTCCTGGAACTAATTTCCTAGGTTCCTAGAACTACCTGGTGCGAAAGCCCCTTATGATTCAGGCTGCATCACAAGTCAGAATTCAGATAGTCTCAGTGGTCTATTAACTGTCTAATTTGCTTTAGATGGTTATGATCAAAGCTATATGTGATTCATCTTTGGACGCACCATACACACACGTGTTGTCATGTCGAGTAAGATTTGATGACGTCATCAGAGTTTGCCATACCTTGGCTTTTGGTGAATTGACGCCACTGTCTCCAAGTGTCCTTTTTTGGAAAGACACCTAAATTTACCTTGACAAAAAGCTTGCAGGAAGCTGCAACTTTGTTGTGAGAATCTCCCTTCAGTCTGATGGTTTACTTTGTTGGATATAGCAAATGATGACAAAATGTTAAACAAGATAAATGGTGTATGCTCAATTTCACAATTTTGTGAAAGTTTGTGATTAATCGTGAGTATAAATTTAATTTAAACTAGCTATATACTAGCTTTATTTCTCATTTCAGTTCAAATATAAAAAGGACAGTTCACCCAAAAATGAAAATTCTTTTATCAATTACTCACCCTCATGTCGTTCCAAACCCGTAAGCCTTTCGTTCATCTTTGAAACACAAATGAAGAACTTTTTGATGAAATCTGAGAGCTTTCAGTCCCTCTATTGACAGCTACGCAACTACCACTTTGACGCTTCGAGGTCAAGTACATTATTGTCATTGTGTAGCACAACGAAATCACTAGAATCAAAATATAGAGAAAAATGGCCATTTAAAATAAAACAACAAACAAGTAGTTAAAGGCATGGTTCGGAGTAAAATCAACCTAGGGTCCTTTGCACCATGACCTCGAGCCAAGGTCCAATTCTGGTTTATTTCTTTGCTCTTGGCTGACATGTGGCATTGCTATGGCCTGCTTGTGGCCCAGATCTGGGAAACAGGAGTGAGCCACCCAAGGACCATCATTCCACGCTGCATGTGGGCTAGATCATCATTCCACATGTACCAGATTTATTGTTAAGAGGAAAACTCCTTGAGATGTGACATCTCGTTTTCGAGGGGACCTCAAGAAAAACATACTTCACGTACATACATACATACTAACAGAACAAAGACAAAAGCTCTCCATCACACCAAAACCACCCATATCTTCCCCAATCCAACCATTAGATATTAGACAATAAACAGTTAAGGTAATAGACAATAAAAAATAAAAAATAAAATAAAAAACCTACGCATGAGGAAAACAGTTGCAGCTTGTATGCAAATAATTAAGAAGAGACATCTTAAACTGGTGAAAAGAGGAGATAGATCTAAAAGACCTAGGTAAACTATTCCAATCAGAAGGGGCTTTAAATTTAAAGGCTCTCCTCCCACTTTCTTTGGATATATTTGATACAGAAAAGAAAAGAGGGTCAGTGTCTCTTAGGCTGTAGGATGATTGATATGGAATCAAGTATTGTTTCAGATAGGATGGGTAGTTTGAGAAAATGCATTTGTGAACAAACTGCAACCAGTGAAACTGTCGTCTAGCATTTAGTGAAAGAAGATTGTGAACAAACAATCTGCATTGAGTTGCAATGCAGATTCTTAATGCATTTGTGACATTGAGTCACAAATGCATTAAGTTGAACTTAATAATTTTTTGTTCAAATTAATGCATTTGTTTAAATGTAGATAAAATCAATTGAATGCAACCACTTACGATAAAAAAATTGATTAATTTCAACTAATCATTTTTTTCAGTGCAAGTTAGTTAGGTTACTCGGCCAACGTCGACTGGAGACGCGCTAGAGTATTATTGAACGGGAACGTTGATTGTAGACGAGACCCAGGTACGTAGTTAGGTTTAGGGAAAAATCTACCACAAGGGTTTTACATATAAAAACGCATCAAATCATTTCAAAATGATGACTAAACGGACTTGTAATCAGATATCGTTCAACTGCATAATTTTTTATCATGTCCACAACCTTTATATGTGACCATTATGCTTAAATCACTCACAATTCATGTAAATGTTATAACTATTGAATGGTTGATTGAAAGTGTGCCTTACTTTGTACCATTGTATGTATCTGTTCAGACTAATTAATTCAGACGATGGCTTGATTGAAATCTGTGAAAAATGTATTGAATGCCTAATAATAGAAATCATGTCTAAACTGTACTCTCTGCTTAGAGCAAGAAGTTAAGAGACCACAGATAATATGTAATTTATGGTTGAAGAGGAGGGAACACGGTCACCTCTGAACTAAAGAAAATACCTAATGGGTCAGACCTCATCCAGGAGGATGGGCAGACATTTGAGTTTAAAAATCTCAGGACACCAACAAAGCCTTCAGCAGAAGCATTTAAGCCATCTCTACTCTCGTCTCAATTTTCTTTCCTTTCTCTTAGTTTCTTTTTTTTCCGTTGAGTCTTGTGTTAAGTTTTAAGTTCTTCAACTTCCAACCAAACGCCAACACACAATGTGATTGGCCACCCAAGACGTCAATCAAGACATGAGTAACCCGCCAGTTAATCAACTAACCCAGAAAACCCCCTTTTCAAACCAAAGGACTCCGCCTAAGGGAATCCCCAAACACAAACGCAAGTAGCCTCCAGACTCTTAGCAGAATTGATGTATTGATATAAAATGTAACAACTCTGTCTAAGAAACGATAGAAGGGTTAAATTAATGATTGATGGTTCGTTCAGGTCAGGTTTTTACAAAGTTCATATATTGCTAGAAACTTGGGATTTCATAATTTCACTCTCTTGAAATTCACTCTTTCCTCCTTTTCTTTCTTTCTTTTCTTTCTGCAACTCGTGTGTATGTGTGTGTGTTTGTGTTAGGTATTAGTTTTTGCATTAGAATAGTCAATAAAGTCTTGTTTGTATTTAAAGAGAAGTGTCTTGTGTTATGTCCTTATACGAATTGAATGTCTTAAACTTCTGATCTAAGTTGCCTTGCTAATAAATAGAGTTTTCTCTATAGTTTGGATATTTATATAGAGCTGATGGTCACGGCCCATTCAAATGAACGCTGGACGAGCCATCTGCTCGTCTGTAACATAAGTGACTTTCAAAATTCCCTATAAATTAACTAATAATTCCTTTTGAGCTGTTTCCCTTACAGTTATCTTACGAACACAATCAACAACAAATAGAGTGCAATAAATAAAACTAAAGTTTCTTGAGTCTTTTTATAATCGATATTTGTTTGGAGTTTTTGTAGCATTATAATTGATATTTTCAATGTAAGTTCATTTTGAATGCATTTTGTTAAAATTTTACCTGAAGAAATCCTGATGTTCATGTCTGACCTGTTTTAACACACCCAAAGGTGATCAGAAACGCCACCCTCTTACAACACTTACCAGGAAGAGTCTGACTTCTTTCAGTTACACTGACTCTCTTCTCTCTCGACAAAAGCAAAAAAAACAACAACAACAAAAACAGCAATCAATGAAGAAGGAAGAGAAAAACTTTCAATGAGGATTTTTGCAAAGTTCTAAACAAACAGCATATCTTTGTGATTCTTGTGGTATAATTTTTGAAAACATCTTTCAGAAAGTGAAAGTAAAGTTCAGATTGCTGGAGATCAAATAGAGAAAATGGCTTCATTATGTGAAGATGATTTTTCTTGTACCGTGTGCTGTGAAATCTTCAAGGATCCTGTTGTTTTATCATGTAGTCACAGTTTCTGTAAAGAGTGTCTTCAACAGTTCTGGAGAACCAAGGAAACTCAGGAGTGTCCTGTCTGCAGGAGAAGATCCTCAAGAGATGATCCTCCACTTAATCTTGTGTTAAAAAACTTGTGTGAGTCTTTACTGAAGAAGAGAAATGAGAGGCGTTCATCAGGGTCTGAGGAGCTCTGCAGTTTACACAGTGAGAAACTCAAACTCTTCTGTCTGGAGGACAAACAGCCTATGTGTGTAGTGTGTATTAACTCGCATAAACACGTCAATCACACATTCAGACCCATCAGTGAAGTTGTTCCATCACATAAGGTAAGACAGATTTAAAGATGGGGATAAACACTTGTTTGAGCTTATGTATCAGAAATCTCTTGTGTCTTATAGATTTTCTCTTTAAATTCCAGGAGGAGCTCGTATCAGCACTGAAGTCATTACAAGAGAAACTTAAACACATAGAAAACATTAAAGAAGAGTTTGAGAAAACAGTTCAACTCATAAAGGTAATTTCTGATTCTTTTGACTTGTTTACAAGTTTGATTAAAACAGCTGAAAGAATTTGTCTGACATAACTACATATTCCTTTATTTACTGAAACACACACACACAACCAACCACAACCGTTTGTGTATAATGATGATCAAGCACAGATGCCTGTCAGGTGGTTATTCAGCAGTGTGCAGGACTAATGTGCCAGAACTAATACCATTGGCTAGCGCTCACCATAAAGGATTAGTTCACTTTAAAAAAAAAATAGAAAATCCAGATAATTTACTCACCCCCATGTCATCCAAGATGTCCATGTATTTCTTTCTTCAGTCGTAAAGAAATTAAGGTTTTTGAAGAAAACATTCCAGGATTTTTCTTCATATAATGGACTTCAATGGCAACCAACGGTTTGAAGGTTCAAATGTCAGTCTCAATGCAGCTTCAAAGGCTCAACACAATCCCAGCCAAGAAATAAGGGTCTTATCTAGCGAAATGATCGGCCATTTAAAAAAAATAAAAATAAATAATAATAATAATAATAATAATTATATACTTTTTAACCACAAATGCTCGTCTTGTACCATCTCTGAGATGCGTCACACATTACGTCATCACTTTGGAAAGGTCACAAAAAAAATAAACAT
Organism: Abramis brama; assembly: GCF_963993115.1. Classification (NCBI taxonomy): domain Eukaryota; kingdom Metazoa; phylum Chordata; class Actinopteri; order Cypriniformes; family Leuciscidae; genus Abramis; species Abramis brama. The sequence continues at coordinate 35,345,837 of NC_139969.1, read as the reverse complement.
AAATAATAATAATAAATTAAAACAAAGATGTCAGACAATTTTGAAGTTGGAGGAGAAAATAAGATGGAAGTACACAGACAAATAACTTAGACAGATGGCGTGACGTGTGACCTTTCCAACGTGATGATGACGTAATGCGCGGCGCATCTCAGAGATGGTATACGTTGGGCATTTGTGGTGCTTAAATTATGTTGGTGGACTTGGGGAGATAGAGAGATTCCAAAACAGCTGATGCCAGAGCAAGGTGAGATGCTCAGGCTGCTTATATGCTCTGGCAGTTAATTGAAAGATTAGATGGGTTCACTCCTCCCGAAGTTACGTTTGTGAACTTCACTTTATTTTCATGAGCCCAACAACCTGTAAGCGCAACAGACACTGAACTGCTGTATTTTCACCCTACAGACACAGAACATCTACTACAACAGTACTAGTACTTCAGAAAGTTAAAGCTGTAGTTAACTATCCCACATTTTCCCACTGACTCTTCATGCTGCTCCAGAAAAAGTTGCATGTTTGAGATGATTGAAGTGAATGTGATTTGATTTCAGTCTCAAGCTGAGCAAACAGAGCGTCAGATTAAACAGCAGTTTGAGAAGCTTCATCAGTTTCTCAGAGATGAAGAAGAAGCAACAATCACTGCACTGAGGGAGGAAGAGGAGCAGAAGAAGCAGATGATGAAGGAGAAGCTGGAGGAGATAAACAGACACGTCTCAGCTCTTTCACACACAATCAAAGACATGGAGGAGATGATGAAAGTCAATGACGTCTGCTTTCTGAAGGTCTGATTTCAGATCATTGATTGATTGATGATTGATTGAGTTCTTGATGATAAATGGTGTGTTTGTTCTGCAGGAGTTTCCATTCTCAATGCAAAGGTGAGTGATATGCTGGTGTCTCTGGTATCTCTGCTTCTGATCCAAAGCCACTGCAGTTCTGACGCCTGAATGTTCTTCCAGAGTCCAGATCTCACAGCCGGATCCACAGATGGCTTCTGGAGCTTTGATTCATGTGCCACGTTACTTGGGCAACCTGCCATTCAGAGTCTGGAAAAAGATGCAGGACATCGTCCAAAACAGTGAGTCTGTAGAAGATCTGTGCTGTTAAACACACACACTAGAAATCACACATGATGGACAGGTTTTTTATGACACAAAGTACTATATTATTTCAGTTTGTAGTAAGTAAAGGTCATACTACAGTAGTTCTGGTATATAATTAATATTATCAACTCTTTTTTGAGACTGTTTCTCATTTCTTCTTCTACTCAAGGCCAGAACAAACTCACTTTTTAAAAGTGAAAAGATTCTTGAATCTCCATTTTTTATTCTTCAGACTGAAACACTTAAGCTCAAATATATTATTGTAAACTCAAGGAAATACAATATGTTTTTGAAGTTCCTCAAAGAGTTTCTATTATGATGGTTTTACTAGAGGAACTATTTACAGTCTCTCGAGTACATGAAGAAAAGTATTAATTTTATAATCTCCTTAGAAAGCTGCGGCCAGATTCACAACATTAAGGATAAAATTATTTTCTTATTATAACTTGAGAAAAAGTTGAGACTTACTACTTTTCTTATCTGTTTTTTTTTTCAAGGTTGTTCTTAAGACAATAAAAATAAAATATATTTCCATATATTTATGATCAATATATTAAATGGTTTGAATATATTTTAAAAATATTTCGTTCATATATTACAATATATTTAATAATACCTAAGGAATTGATTTGAAGAAAATTTTTGTATGTCTTTTGCATAAAAAATGTCACACACTGACTGTAGTAACACACACAACGAAGAAGATGAAGATCCAAGATAGTCTTTAATAGTATCCACAGGAAATTCCTAGCAGAGGCAGGCAAGCAAACACAACCATAACATTGACAAGACCCAACAATACTGAACTGAAACAAGGGACCTTAAATACAGGTAAATAAGGATAATTAAAGACACACACCTGAACTGAATAATGAATCACATTAGTGTCCATGACGACAGATTAGATGGTGTAAAATGAACACAAAGTCCAAACAAAGGGAAACTGTTAAAGTATGCCCCCTCCCTGAGGGCACGAAGGTGCCGTGCCTGAAAGAATAAGAGAAAGAGGGTAGGTGCTCTAGGGGCAGGCGAGGGGATGGTAAAGGGTTGGAGAGGAGTGGGCGAAGGGATGGTGAGACAGGATAAGGCTTTGGGTCGAGGGCGAAGATCCGGGAGGGGGATGGATAACAAGACAGTCCAGGCCTGTGTACAGGAACACAAAAAGAAAAAAGAAAACTTTCGCCTCTTATCTTATCTTGGTCAGGTTTTCTGTCACACACTGACTGTAGTAACATACACTACGAAGAAAAAACATATTTAAAAGAGGTCCTAAAAGAGATCCTAAAAGAGGCAGGCGAGCAAACACAACCATAACATTGACGAGACCCGACAACACTGAACTGAAACTGAACCTAACTGAACAGCAAACGGATGCTTTAATTTTCTAGCTTAACTGTCACAGAAAGAAACGAACAGGATTGTGGGATATCAAAGGCAGCAGAGGATACATTTATGCTGCCTTCAGAAATCAATCGGATGAAGGTATCTCAGGAGAGTTCCAGAGTCTCCGCAGTTCCTGAGTCTCCGGCCGTCATGGCCGCCGTTCCAGAGTCTCGTCCCAAGATGGTCACCACATCTGAGTCTCGTCCCAAGATGGTCACTTCAAAACTGCTGCTTCTGTGTAGATGAGAGAATCAAAGTGTATGCGCGTTGTGCACACACTACATTGATTATGGCCAAGCATGCGCCCTTAAAATAGCATATGAATATCATGCGCAACGCGCCACTGACTTTAGACTAGGTTTCTCCTGGTCTGTGGTGGAATGGTTTTCTAAACCTGCAAAATAGCATCAGGGAACGTTTGCGCCGGAACACGCCTCCTCTTTGTGCTGAACCACCCCGGGGAGCGCAAGTGTATTTCCTAGTTTACCGACGTGCGTCTGTGGAGGGAGAAGTCTGCTGTGCGCGGGTGCAAAATAGGAATGATACATGCGTCGGTGTACAAAGTCAATTGCACTGGGTGCAAGATAGGGCCCCTTGTGTTTTACTTGTGTTTATGAGTCATTAAATGTTTGCTTGTATCCTGGGTAATCTTGTGTTTCCCCCCGCTCCCTGTGTTTTCAACCTTGTGGATTATTTTAATAAATCTCTAACTGCATTTGGATCTGCTTCTCGCCCTGTTCCTTTGCCTGCCTGAATGGCCACTCGTTACAATGGCACTCCCTCCCTGAGATAAATATTTCACAAACCTCCCTCATTAAAGGAATTCAACAATCCCACACCAGACAACCCATAACACTAGACATTCTCACAAAATGTTTTTACTGCCCTCGCACTCAGTGCTATGTTTATTTGAACTTTTTTTGGTTTTCTTAGATGCTCTGAACTATCACTTCCAAATTCAACCCAAAAGTCCACCCCACAACCTCATCCTTATCTGTACTCGAAAGCGAAACAATATCCTATTTGATTAAACAAAGAAAGCAGACCAAGTAAAAAAAAAGGTAATTTTGTTTATATTTTCAACCTCTAGTCACCAATCCAACCAAACCAATATCTTTTTGCCTCCCTCCAATTCAGAAGCTCTCAGACTAAATCCCCTTTTGAACCACTATTCATAGATGACAACAATCTTGTCACATGCTTTTGTTTCCAATAACACCTCAAATCTGTTCTCCTACAATTAGACACATTCAAAAGCTATATAAGGACCAATCGGTTCCACATCAAAAAGGCCTACCAAACCCTACTCGGCTTACTAGCCCACACTAGTCGAGCGACTGCTTTCTTTATGCTTTCTCTTTCGACTGCTGGCGAGGTTTTTACCCAACCAATTGATCTCCCATCGGATGCTGCGAGAGCCCTCCCGATTTGAGCAAACATGACTTTATCTATCCGGCAAGGCTTATCCATCCTGTGCCATGAGTATTGAACTCCTGTCGAATGCTGCGAGAGCCTCTTGGCCGAGCAACCTTGCCTTTCTCTTGCCTTGCCTTTCTCAGACAGTGCATTTCCCCCGGTTGGGTGGCTAAAATCATGCTCTTCCTCATTCATCGGCCGGTAGGGCCCACCTGTCCGACGCCGAGATCTGCTTCCGTCGAAGGTTGCATGGACCATCCCTGTCAGACGACTAGGTTTCTTCCAGAAATGCCAGTCTGCCAAATTTCGGCGCTCATTTTGAGGGGTCTTTTAGTCAATCCATCTGCTGTCTGTTCTTTGCTTTTTGGGGGAGTACTCTGGGTTCGGGCCAAATTCTGAGCTCGGAGCCCTCCCCTTGGACAGCAAGCCAAATACGCATAACCTTTACTCTATTTAATTATAAGTAAGTGTGAACTTGTGAAATAGTTATCATTAATATATGGAGATATATTTTTATCTCCATAAGGGATTTAAGAAAATATTTCTTAAGTTGTTTTTGTTGGTATAATTGAGGACCTCCAAATTTTTCAAGCATAGCATTTCATGAATCCTGAATCAATTTTGAAAGGGTTTCTAGAAGTGCTGCCTCGTGTATCTTAATTGTTCCATGTTTCAGAAACGTGATGAGGGTCTGTTCAGATAATGATGTGTTTACCAGAAGAACCTGCTTCAGTTACTCGCACCACAGAGATTTATTACATCTTAAAATATTTAAATGATTGCTTATTCATTACTAAGTCAAACGGTCTTCAGACACATCAGACAGTAACAAAGTATTTAAAACAAGTACACACACATTAAGACCCAGTTTAATGAACTTTATCAGATGCTGAACATAAGTTTTACAGATACAGTTTTTCATCTCTACAGCTCTGATTGTTTGATTGTGATTTAAACTTTTACAAAATATCAGTTTCTCTTGATGAGACACACATGTTTGAATCACACATTTGATGTTTGTCGCTGATGCCATCACACACCGATGATAAAAATTAGTGTGAAACTAAAAACACTGACAGTGATTAGAGGAAAATGTATGATGTGTTTGATCAATAGGGCGTGTGTCATAATTCATAATAATATGTGTACGTTTTCACTCCTGATCATTATATGAAGATCAGAATAAAAGCAGCTGTTGATTGTGTCTCATCAGCTCCTGTGACTCTGGATCCAAACACTGCAAATCCATGTCTCGTCCTGTCTGATGATCTGACCGGTGTGAGATGGAGTGAGAACAAACAACCACTTCCTGATAATCCAGAGAGATTTGATATCTATGAGTGTATTCTGGGATCAGAGGGTTTTAACTCAGGAAGACACTGCTGGGATGTGGAGGTTAAAGAGAGTTCAGCCTGGAGTCTTGGAGTAACTTCAGAATCAAACCAGAGGAAGGGATGGGATTTCTGTAACACTGATATCTGTTGGGTGCAGTACGGACTGGGTGAGCGGTTTGGCTTTCCTGTTGAACAGGATCTTGAGCGTGTGAGAGTTATTCTGGACTATGACAGAGGAACAGTGTCATTCTCTGACCCTGTAACTAACAAACATCTACACACATTCACAACCACCTTCACTGACACAGTCTTTCCATTCTTCTATACTCTTTACCCTCTGACGATCTTACCGGTCAAAATTCAGTAAATGTTACACCTGTAGTTCTGGATCGAGCTGCAATATTTCTAAGTGTAAATCTTCTCAGAAATGCTCTTAAAGGGATAGTTCACCCCAAAATTAAAATTCTGTCATCAATTACTCACTCTCCAATACTGTATGAGTTTATTTTTTCTGTTGAACATTAAAGAACATATTTTGAAGAATGGTGGTCATGACTGGTCCTCATTGACTTCCATGGTATTTTTTCCGTATAGTCTGGTCAAATGGGATCAGAAACTGTTTGGTTACTATGGCAAGCAGGACGAGGCAGAGGGCCTTTATTGATAATGAGCATCAAATGAGCAACACATCGGCCTCGTATGCGTACGAGCTACGGAAGCGTAAAAGGAGGAGCGATGACAGTGAAGGACAGTGAGAGAGTCCCAGGCCTAGATTTATGTTGTTTTGTTTGTCTGGCAGTCATCCATGAGGGGCTGCCGCTTTTACTTTGGTTTTGTGTTTTATTATTTATTATTAAACTGTTCAACATTTGCCGGTTTCCGCCTCCTTCCCACAACAATTAACCTTGCTACAGTTACCCATATTCTTCAAAATATCTTTTGTGTTCAGCAGAAGAAAGAAACTCACAGGTTTAGAGCAACGTGAGGGTGAATAAATGATGACAGAATTTTCATTGTTGGGAGAACGATCCCTTTAACTAGTTTGTACACATATATAAATTGGGCCTGCAAAACTAACAGTTTTTATTTTTATTATTTATTTTTGGGTATGAAATAGAAAAGCATCATTAAGTGCTCATCACACATTTTCCTATAATAGTCTTTATGAAGTTTGATTGGTGAATATATAGTGAGAATCAAGTGACAAAAAAGAAACTCAAAAATAAGAGAGTTTTTATTTGTCTTGCATGTTTTGATCACTACATCATTCCCAGACTTCCATTTGTGTGATTTAACAGTTTTCATGATATTAGTATTATTTTAAAATGCGGTAACAATAAAGTACAAACAGATAGAGGAGAGAACAGGATGTCCGACGGAGAGGAGGGCGACGGGGGCAGGCAATTGTCCAGAAGGAGCAGAGGGATGGGGGCAGGGAATTGTCCAGAAGGAGCAGAGGGATGTTAAGCAAACAGTCGCTTTGAGTGATGGATGGCAGGAAGTGTGGGCGACAGTCTCTGCTCTGTTGCTCCTCCCATTTACATACTGGATCTGCCCTGAAGCCACGTCCACCAGAGTCGTTCCAGTGTCGTTTTGTGGTTTGTTCCCTCTTTCTGTCTGTTATTTCTAAACTCTGTAAACACTGGCTGAGGTTTGACACCTCGTCTCCGATTTTTACACGTTTATTTTTGTTTTTTCTTGTCACCTTTGGTGTCAGTCCCCTCCAAACTTTTTCAAACAGGTACTCTTCCTTTTCAGTCCTAATTCCTGTGTGTCTGCCGCGGGTCCTCGCTGTAGCGTTGAGTCGTCCGCCATGATGCCAGCACTAAATGCTGACCATTTGCGGCTGTTTATTCATGGTTATCTCATCATCTTTTTTAGGGTTTGTACATCCAATTTGGGGTAATGGCCTGTCTTGTGACTGAATGCATTTGAGTCAATTTAAGGGTGTTTAAGCTCGACCTGTTAACGGGTCGGAAGGGTTAACAGATTGACCCCGATGTGTTTTGGGTCATGCTTAAGACTGAACGCAGGCGATGATGGGGTGGCAAACTAGAACACAGACCTGTCAGAACCACTGTACGGAAGAGCGGAGCGGGCCGGAGTTTTACCATGTGATGCTTCCCGCGTCCTCGCTAGTTTTGACGATGATCCCGAACAGAGATCAATGTTTTCAACTACACAAAAGCCACGTTCACAGATTAAAATAATTTTGATTAAAATAAATAGATGTTCTCACGCTAAAACCTCAAATGATAGGTTTAGCCTGTTGGGTCATTTTATTGGTGTTGCGTGTATGTTCAGTTTGGTTTCGTTTACTGTTTTCTGTCCCTGTTTTGCCTGTATGTGTTCCCTAGTTAGTTTCCTTGGTTTTTAATTAGTTCCTGTCACGGTTTGGGTTTTGTTTCTTGTTCTTGTCATTGTCATGTTTCTGTGTTTTGCCATGTGATCCTGCCATGTGTCTTGTCATTGGTTAATCGTCTGATCATTGTTCACAGGTGTTCTTTGTCTTGTAATTAGTCTGTGTATTTAAGCCCTCATGTTTGCCCTGTGTCTTTATCGAGTATTGAATGTTTGTCCAGGTTCTTGTTTTGAGTTCTGAGTTTCATGCCTTGCCATGCCCTTGTTCTCTACCAACTTGCCTCCAGTGAATTCATTACAGTTCCCCTCACCTGTTTCTGTTCAGTTGATTACCTTCTCTGTGTAATTAAGCCCTGGGGCATGTTCAAGTTCAAAATGGTGCGCAACGTTTTGCTACGGTTTCCGGGTTGAACGTCATGTTTCCTGGAAACGGCGTGCACCGGTGTGCAACGGGGTTTGAGATACGTTTTCTCTTGTTTGGTGGGTGTGTCAGAACTGCAGTCCAATCAGCAGCAACATGTATATAAAGCACGCGGTATTAAAGTGAACTCGCACAATGGGTTCAAGGAAAGTAATTTACAAATGTGTTCGATGCAGCTCGGTATACGCAACAACTGAGGATATTAGAAGACATGTTTGTCGTAAGTTTTATTGTAAAAATATAGGATATCAACATAATGATGTAGTTGTTTATATATTTAGCTTCATTGCAAGTGTATGACATTTGGTATAGAAATAAACAATGGTAATTAAGTGCTTTTCCTAAAAATGAGAAAGAAAATACAGGGTATTAAAACAGTATGATCTACAAATAAAGTCAGTATGTGAGGCTAAATAGATGTGTTTTAGTCTGAATTAGGTAAGATGTGTGCTTCAGTTTCAGCAATCCCTTCACTCGATTGGGATGTTCTCTTTTGTTCTGGGCGGCAAGTGCAGTAACTGTAACATCGGGCATATTTTGTAGTATTAAACACATATTTATACCGACTTCATCAGGCTCTGAAAATTCTTCACAAAGAAAACAAAGAATGGCCTTCTCAGCTGCCATAGTTGCAACTCTTGCGTCATCAGAACAGTGTGTTCAACGCATCACCGTTTCTGTTTAAAAAACGTTGTGCAACGTTTTGTCGGTGCTGAACGCAGCCCTGTTGTCTGTTTTTAGTACATCTTTTTTGTATGAACACACCCTTAGACTGCCCCCATTAGACTGTCATAAATACACATACAACTTTTAAATCTCACTCAGCAACAGTTCCTCACACAAAGCATCACATCCCGAAGATTTGGATTACAGCATACTAATAACATGATAACAAAATGAATGAAATGTTGCATGATTAAATGATCACAGAAATTTTAATCAATTTAATATTTTAAACTGTAGAATTGTTTAAAATTAATCTTTGAAATGCAAAGTCATAACCGATGAAACATTATCATTTCAAATCATTATGAAGTAAATTGTAAATCAGTCAAGTCAGCTGCATTAAAGTGCACTTAATTGGCCCAAGGTCACAATCCTGATTTGGAGCAGATGAGCACTGGATTGATCTGGGACACACGCCTCACACCAACAATCGGCCCTCATGTTGTTTGCCGTGATCATACTCTGCCATCATTGCCACACATGGCCCAGCTCTGGCTAACAGGAGACATGCCATTGCCCACAGGAGGCCAGCACCCACTAAGCAAAATTATGTTCAGAAGGCATCTTTTCAACGTATTTGTCCCAAAAGCGTACATTGAAAAAACGTCCTCCGAGGAGCCACTAGAAAGTTTTTATGACGGCTTTTTTTTTACGTGTTCTGAACGTCTGATACAGACGTACCTCTGTACAAGGTTAAAATCTAGTTCAAATGTGGTCATTGTGGACATATTTTCAACGTCAATTTTTTCAAAGACAATTTATACTGTTTCTGGACCAAATAAACACTCTCAGGATGCATTCAATTTAAACTCACATTTATTTCAATGTAATTTCCATTTGTAATTGCAAAGCAACTCACAGACAGTGTGTGTTTGTTCAGAAATCATGAAAATAAAAGAAACCACTCACCTTTAGACAACTGAGCATCTGTAATTCACACATCTTTGGATCGTGAGAGAAACCAGATCTGAAGGAAAGACTTTCTGGCTCAGACAATGTTTCCCACTGTGCTGTCCTTAATCACAGACATAAAATTACATTGTCAATTAGAGGTGAAATTCCATTCTTTATAGATTCATTAAAGATAGCTAAAATAAACACATCTCTGAAAGTTTTGAAAATTCATTAGTAAGCCCATCATTACCAGGAGATTTGTTGTCCTTGAGTTTCTTAATATTGTCGATAATTTCTGTAATATCCATTTATGGTCGTGTCTTATTGTCTAAATCCAAGGGGTTTGTCAAGGTCTGTGTATTCTCCCAAGCTCTATTTGTACCCAAGACATTTACCAAAGAGTTTGATAAGTTATTTGATTTTGTTTGGAAAAACAAACCTCATTATTTAAAGAAAAATATATTATGCAATCCATATGATCAGGGTGGTTTGAATGTTGTGGATTTTGAATAGCACTTTTAAAATAAATTGGTTAAAATGTTTTATTAAAAATAATTGCTCTATGTGGAATATTTTCCTTAATTAATCAACTTGGTGGTATACATTTTTTCCTTAGATACAGTTTTGATATTAACAAAATACCTCTTTGCTTATCTAATTTTCACAAGCAAGTCCCTTTGACATGGTGTTTGACTCTTAAACATAACTTCTCTCCTCCTTTTTTATTTGGAATAATAAGTATATCACACACCAAAGAAAAACTTTATTTTTTAGACATTGGTTTGAGTTATTAGTTGGTCAGTTGTTGAGTATTACTGAACTATGTCTTACATTTAAGTGTCATATTTCTGTTAAAGAATATTGTATTGTTATGAATTATATTTCTGCCAAAATTGTATCTCTATTTAGAAATCAGGGCACTTGGTGTAACACTGCAAGTAAAGTCTCCAAACATTTGTTTTTAGATAAACTTGATTTAATTAATGACAAATGCAGTAACCAATTAATTAGATCTCTTTTTGTTAATATCTCTTCTCCTCCATCTAAATTTGTTTGGGATGATATGTTTCCCTCATTTGAGTGGGAACATTTTTGGGGAGTTCTTAGTCGGTATAGTGTAACAAATAAAACCAAACAAGTGTCATTTAAAATTGCTCACAGAATATATCCTGTGAAAGACTCATTAGAGTGTTTTCATCTGGATGTTGATTACAATTTTTTGTAAAAAAAAAAAGAAAAAAAAAAAAAAGACTCTGAAAGAGAGCCTATTGTGCACTTATTTTTGAATGTCCCTGATTATTTTTTCTTTTGGTATGAGATGTCTCAATTTCTTAGTGTTAAAATGAACTGCAGCTTAGTCTTAAATTTGTCCTCTGTTTTACTTCATTCAAATGAATATGACTTTTCCAAAATAAAAATATATGTTATCGATATGTTTTTTGTTATTAGGAAAAGTCATATGAAGGATGAAGTTATATTCATCAAACTAAATGGAGTAACTCGAAACCCAATTTTGCTCTTTTTAAAACAGTCTTTAACATTTGTTTAGAATCTGTAAAGTAAAAAATTATAACAATAAAAAAATCGAAAAGCCCAAAGAACTGTATCTTTGCTAAAAGAATTTAATTATGTTTGTGATGCCCTTTATTTTTAAGTTTCATTTTTTGTTTCTTTTTATTTAAATTATTGTTGTGTTTCAATTTACACTTACACAATGTGAAAATGTATAAAAGAAAGTCAAGAACTTGCTATTGAAAAAAATAATAATAATTAAAAATAAATAAGGTGCATTAGAGCGCGCTGCAGTTCCATTTTTCACCACAGATTTACATTGGAGAATTTGTGGGGCGCTGTAGAGCTGGGGAGGCCCCTGCCTTATTAGTATCATAAATACATGCTTAAATGCATAAATCCATACGCTACATTTCCGGAAAATCCGAAAAATATTTAATTTATTATTAATTTAGTGCTTATAGAGGTCTAATGAATTAATATTTTGGGCAGCTGTATAAATACATGAAAACTTTTGGTGGTTGCTGTTTGTCTCGCAGCTGCAGCCCGGGACGTGTGTGTGAATGTGGGCCGAGCCTCGGTGTCCCTTCTTTAAATATCTTTCTATCGGCTGAGACTCTCGCTTACGGCCATACCACCCTGAACACGCCCGATCTCGTCCGATCTCGGAAGCTAAGCAGAGTCGGGCCTGGTTAGTACTTGGATGGGAGACCGCCTGGGAATACCAGGTGCTGTAAGCTTTTGCTTTATCAATTCACTAATACACTTAATGGCTCGGCTCCCACGGTTTTTCTTTTATCCTTTTCAGTTCAATTGCTTCATTTATTTGTCTTTCATGTTGCTTTCTCTCTGGCTTCTGTCTGCTTTCGGTGTGGTAAAGGACAGCTCAGCCTCGTCATTGTTTCTTCCTCCTCCAGGGGGCGATCGACAGGCTTTTCTCTCTCAGTCTACAAGCAACACACAACTCTGAGCGCTTGTTCTTTTGTAACCCGCTCCTTTCCTCAGCTTCAATTAGACCAGAGGTTCCCAATAGTTTTTTGTCAGCCGAACGCTCAGGTTTTAATTTAATATTTCAGTTTCCACACACATTCGCATGTTCATGGTTTTCTGACGTTGGTAATGGTCACAACATGCAGGTAAACTGATGAAATATTGAATATATATATATATATATATATATATATATATATATATATATATATATATATATATATATATATTTGTAAATGTTTTATTTTATTATGCATATATAGGGCTGCGAGTATAGGGCCTATTGATATTATAATTATAATATTGTTTTAACTCTAATTATAAAAAGATATATAAATTACAATAGTGACTGTGAAAAGCAGCATTTTCTGTGTGAACCGAGACTCTGAAAACAGCTGAACCCGCGTTACACAGTGTTGCTCTTCACTCTGAAACAAATCAAATGTTACTCAAAAAGATAATTAAGAGTATATGGCAAGAGCTGTGGACACAGTAAGGAAAGGGAAGACATTTATATGAAATTAACAAGTCTAAATGTGAGAGGAGTTTGTGGCAAAATAAGGGATGACACATATTTGAATCAACCGCTTTTTAAAATTGGTAAATTTCTTTCTTTCCCCCCTAAAATCCCCCCCTTTCTTTCCTTCTACAATTACGTCAACGCTTCACACTCCGTCCCAGTAGGGGGAGGGAATGCGCCAAAGCTGGTTTTCCAACCGCCATTAAATTCAAAAGAAGAAGAAGAAGAAGAAGAAGAAGAAGAAGAAGAAGAGTAGAGGAAGCTAGTTTGGATCGAGACGTTTCAATAATGCAGAGATTCGCATCATCTTAAACTTGAGGAAGACTCAAAATGAGCGGGGAGAACTCCGGGTTTAACAACTCAAATATGTGTGATAATATTGTAATGATGGAGTATATTAAAGTAGAGATTGTGGACATGAGTGATCCAGAACAATGCAGCGTGAAAGATGAAGATACTGATGAACAAAGAGGTTGGTGTCTGTTTTCATCAAATCATCACACGCTTCTTTACATTCCTCGGCTGTAGTAAGAAGTGCTGTTGTTAAACAGTCTCAGGTCAGAGGTGTTACTTGTGCTGGAGATCTACTTTCTTGCAAAGTTCAGCTCCACCCCTTATTAAATACACCTGGACCAGCTAACCAAGATCATCAGGGACACTTGATAATTATATATATATATATATATATATATTGAATTTATATATATAATATATTATATTGAAATATTTGGACATTTAACACGTAAAGTTATACTTTAAGGATGATTTTGAAGTGCAAATGAATGTATAATTTATTCATATATATATATATATATATATATATATATATATATATATATATATATATATAAGCTAAGCTATCAGGCTAATTGTGTATCTTTATGTTACGCTGGTATGTAAGCTAACTAATACAGACATTAATGGTCATTATAACGTTGTTCAAGCCGAATTTATCATACCTATTAAAAGTATTTTGAGCCAATGGGATTGCTTGTGGTCCTAACAGAGACCCGATTTCGAAGGAGGACCTGATTTTGTTACCAAAACGTCTTGTCGAATTAGAAAAAATGTAGTCCCGACCTCGTGCCAACACTACATCAGAAAAACAGAAGAGATGTTGTTGCAAGAGCAAGGGGAAGTTAAGAATATGAGGCACGCGCTTGTCTGAAGTTTAAAATCATTGGTTACCCGTAAGCCAATCACATAACGTTTGGTTATGGCGTGTGTTATAACTTCCACTGTAAACACATGTATGATGCGAAAACAAAAACATTGAGCGAAATACCGGAGTGAACATGGCTGTGAATGACTTTTGCAGATTATGTGAAGTAAATCTACGCATCCACGGTACAATCAGTGTCTACGTCGTCACGGCTCTCTGTTCGTTGATTGGCCGGCTGTTTTCAGGCCGGAGGAAAACGGAAAGCTCTGACGCTGTCTCAGACTGAGTACAGAAGCGAAATGAAATTGAGCGGAAGTACGAAGTCTGACGTAGTCAGGCTAGGACATTGGGCAATACTGTAAAATTTGGTATCGATCCGATACTTTTTACTTTTAAAAACAAGGCTCGAAATTTAATCTGTGTGACCTCAATTTATTTGGGAGCATTTTCATGACCACTTAAATATTTTGTGATTTGTGCTCTTAATGTGCCTGTAATTAAGCCAAATAAATAAAAAAATGTATTACTGTAATAAGCTGAATTTGCTAACATGAACTTCACACCAAATTATTACTGGGGAATAGTAATAATAACAGATTAGGAGCAGAAAAATAGAATAATAATATAAAAATAATAATAGAATAAAACAATAATATATTAACAATAATTAACAATATATTAACATAATTTCTCCCTTTCTCAGTACTACTTCTGTTTTTTATAATAATAATAATTTTTGAACAAATGTTTTAAAACTTCTTTTCAGTTACTTTTGGTGCAGTTTTTGTTAAAGCACAATAATAGAACAAATTAAAAATATTCCCTTTCATTACACTTCTCTGCTTTAGTTTATAAACAAAGTGCACACACTTGTTTGTGGAAAAACAAAGTAAATAAAGTGTAAATAATAAATAAATAAAAACTACTACAAACCTGTATAATTCTCAATCTTTGGTTTTTAACCCCAGATCCCTCCTGTGTCCAAGGAAATGTTCCCTGAGACCTCCTTTATGCCCTGTCACCCTGTTACTACTGAGTACAAAGGTTTTTGTTCAGAAATAATAACATGTTTACATTTTTCCCTTTTATTGCACTTCTTCTCTGGCTTACTAACTGTCCTGCCTTCGAGAAACTCCTTCCTGCAGGAACAGAAGCAGTGACTCCCAGGTGTTTCTTGGCAAGCTTGCTAAGACAGGGGAATGTTGGCTCATTCATTTTCCCCCAAAGTAGTGGATTTTGATCCCATGGAATTGGCTTTTCTTCTGAGTACCGGCACATTTCAATTAAGGCATCAGTGCCACATGCTGCTGGGATGCAAGGACTTGGGAGTCATACTCTGACCGTATCCCACCTTTTGCTGCAGAGGAGCTTGAGGTAGTTGCAGTAGCCATTGCTGAGGCCGAGCATGAGCTTGATTCACGAGCTGATGTGAAGAGGCCGAGGTCTGGTTCAGTGACTGAATTTTAGTGATGAGCCGTCCTTTCAGAGATTCAACATTTGCCATGTCGCGGAAACCAAGGTTTTTAAATCTGGCATCCAGGAAGGCACTGACAGCAAGACCATAAAAGGTCTCGATACCTCTGAAACGACGCTGGCATTGTGCTGATATCTCAGCAGCCAAATCGACACTGAAATTTAAAGAATGTGTCGCTGTTGAGCGGAATCGTAAACACCTCTGATTGGCCATTGTGTTCACGTGCTCATTGGATATGTCTGTGATTGGTGTTTACGATTTGCTCAAAGATTTTGGTACTGAAGTTGGTACTTTTTTGACAACTCATACAAAAAACTTGCTACCTTGGCACTCATAAGATGGAGTTGATCTCAGAAGTGGTGACACCAGGGGAATCCCTTTTGGAACTGAAACATGTTTTTCCGTTGAAATCTCTCTTGTTACTTCTTCAAATGGTTTCAGGGCATCAATGGAGAAACTGACTGTGGACCAATCTTCCTCACTTAAGCACAGTGAGGTCTTTCAACTGATTGTATCAGTTTGAGTTCTGGAAACTTTTGAGCTTCTGCAGCTCTTGTGCTGTGGTGAAAGAAAGCTACAACACCACTGCATCTCTGCTGAATGTGAAGGAGATCAGGGAGAGCCTCAATGGAGTCTTTTACTACTAAATTCAGGGTGTGTGCAAAACATGGATAATGTGCCTAACCTGCTTTGTGCACAACAGCAACAATATCGGCATCACTATCTGTGATAACAGCCTGAACTTTGTCTGTTATGCCCCATTCATCAGTGACTCTTTTTAATTCTGAGCAAATGTCCTGAAAAACGACGGGTTTCTAGGACATATGCTTGCATTTGCCAGTTCTCATCAATAATGAGACGGTTAAATAAGCCTCTGTGGCTCTTGATGTCCACATGTCTGTTGTGAGTATGACACTGTTTGCACCATCTAGAGCAGTGATCTCAAACTCAATTCCTGGAGGGCCACAGCTCTGCACAGTTTAGCTCCAACTCACACCTGCAAGGAAGTTTCTAGTAATCCTGAAGACCTTGATTAGCTGGATCAGGTGTGTTTGATTAGGGTTGGAGCAAAACTGTGCAGAGCTGTGGCCCTCCAGGAATTGAGTTTGAGATCACTGATCTAGAGATTCTTTTCACTCTTGAACGGCACTCATTCATATTTTCCCTTCCATTAAATTTTCCCTACTTGTAATCCTGCAGCGTGGATCGTGTGTCAAAATTCCTAAAACCATCAGAGAGAGAGGTTGCAGGTCTTTTGCAATCATTTCAGCAAGGCTCCTTGTAATATCCATAGCTTTTAGGGAATCACCTGTGACGTGACAAAATAATTTAATCTAGCCTTAAGCCTGTCTACATTTTTTTTTTTTTGCAGCTGGCTTTTTCGTGTGTTTTGATTTGTTTATATAAATTATTGGTGTTGCCACGGTAGCGAATTGCTTTTCTACATACATCGCAGTTCACAGTGTTTTCATTCACGGCAGTGAAATAACTCCACACGACACTGTGAATACAGGTATAATACATATAATACAGGTATGTGTTACGTGATATCTCTGCGCCCAAGTAGCAGTGCTTCGCCTGTGCTTCCCCCTAATATAGTCCCAAGTCAATATCTGCATAGGAAATCGCCTGTTAATCTGCATCGCTGTTTGTACTCGTTGTGAATACGCAGGCCACAAGAAGTAATTAGGTGTTTTGTTTGTTTTTTTGATCACTTTTACTCAGGACATGCTAGCTGGCAACAAAGGATTCCATTCATTGTGCTAAGCTAAGCTAGCGCCGACCCTGTCCATCTAAAACAATGCATGCACTGAGACAAAAATGCGTTTGCCCACCTATCTAAATGTAGGAAAGAAGGTGAATAAGCCCTATTTAAAAAAACAGTGGAGTGTTCCTTCAAATTAATTTTAAGCTTATATCTTTAATTTGCAAGGCTTTCGGTGTCAGTCGCCTCCAGTTATTTTAGCTTTATCTAGTATCTGTTATTTAGCTGTATCGAGCAATATATAGTATTGGCCAGATGTGTGACGTGTTGTCTTCTGTTGTTTACATTTGTCCCCTTTTTTTAGTCCTGGTGGAGGTGAAAGAGGAAAGTCAAGAACTGACTGAAGTGGAGTGGAAACATCAGCATCAGGAACCTCATTTCGTAAGTGGAGAAAATAAAGGCAACCTTAACGATCACATCAGAATTCACTCTGGAGAGAAGCCGTTCACATGCCACGAGTGTGCAAAGAGTTTCACGTGTAAGAAACAGCTCAGTGATCACATGAGGGTTCACACCGGAGAGAAGTCGTTCGTGTGCCGTTACTGTGATAAGAGTTTCAGTCACAACGGACACCTTAAGGATCACGTTAGATGTCACACCGGAGAACGGCCTTACCGGTGTGACCAGTGTGGCAAGAGCTTCACTCAAAGAGGACACCTCACTGATCACGTCAGGATTCACACCGCAGAGAAGCCGTTCAAATGCCTGCAGTGTGGGAAGAGTTTCATACAAAAAGGCCATTTGAAGAGTCACCTGAGAGTTCACACCGGAGAGAAGCCGTTCACCTGTCAGCAGTGCGGGAAGAGCTTCACGAACCAAGGAAACCTCATGAGTCACACCAAACTACACTCCGGAGAGAAGCTACACCACTGCTCTCAGTGTGGCAAGAGTTTCTCCGGGGCAGCGCTTCTCAAGAAACACCTGCTGTATCACTTCGGAGAACGGCCCTTCAGCTGTGAGCAGTGCAGCCAGACTTTTTTCTTCGCATCGCAGCTTAAGAGACACCTGAAAGTTCACGCGAATGAGCGGCCCTACACCTGTTCTTTCTGTGACAAGAGCTTTGTGTGGTTCCACAATTTAAAAGACCACTACAAAACTCACACCGGTATGAAAGATCATGTGTGCTTTGAGTGTGGGAAGGCCTTTAGCAGAGCCAACTACTTGGAGCAACACCAAAACACTCATACTGGAATATCACCGTACAAGTGTTCGTACTGCGATAAGAGTTTTAAAGTTTCGGGATCCCTGAAAGCACATGAAAGAATCCATACTGGAGAGAATCTGTTTCACTGCCTGACATGTGGGAAGAGCTTCACTCATTCAGGACACATGAAAGACCACGAGAGGGTTCACACCGGAGAGAAACCCTACAAATGCCCGCAGTGTGGCAAGTGTTTCGCCACATCGAGTAATCTACAGATGCATAAAAAACAGCATTGTCCAAAGTTGTTACAGTGAGCAAAGTTCATCGTCAGGTCCAAACACTTCCATGTTTTGATGAAATTGTTTTTTTAGGGCCCTGTGATGTGAAATACATGGCTGGGAATCGAGTTATAAAAATGAAATTTATCATATAACATGGAATGTCTAAGAATTTGGCACATTTTGGATGAATAAATCAGGAGTATTGCTGTGCACTTCAAACAAATCGCCAGTGTCTGTGAATATCGAATCACAAAAAGACTGCTATTGAAATCTGAAATCTGCATGTTCCGCGTGTCTCTGTGTGAATGAGCGCCTCAGTTTCATGAACTACACAACACAGTTTCTTGGAAAATATATACATTTTAAAATGTTTAATGGTTAAAGCTGCAGCATCATGAATCCATTTCCCAAACTGTGTTTTTGTCTTATCCTGAATCACTACGGTACACCTATAATAAATGTTTATACTGGGACTATTTTAGACTGGTCCAGTAGCCGCGTGACTCGTCATAGACATAAACAGAGAGAAGTAGATCCGGCTATAATGTTCGCAAGACGCATGCAGTTCTGTTTATTAACCACTAGAGCGCCAAAAGTTACGCACTGCAGCTTTAAAGTCTTATAAATTTAATTGATTAGACATGCTTGTTGATTATTAAAATTTATTAAAACCATTAATCATGAATTGACTTTAAAATTGTAAGAGTTTTACAACTTCAGTTATTAAAAGGATAGTTCACCCAAAAATGAAAATTCTGTCAGTAATTACTCGCCCTCTTGTTGTTCCAACCCCGTAAGACTTTCGTTCATCTTCGGAGCACAAATTAAGATATTTTTGATTAAATCTGAGAGCTGGCTCACTCCTCCATAGGCTTCTCTGGGATCGAAACTTGCCGGCCCGGAAAATTAGAAAAGACAATGTTTAAAATAGTCCAAGTGACTACAGTGGCTCAACCATAAGTTTATCAAGCGATGACTTTTTACTTTTTGTGCGCAAAAAAACAACAAAAATAATAGTTCACGTAGTATAACTGCGCAGCGCTTCTGGGTTGTACGTAGGCTCACTATTGGCCGACGCTGGTCATGTGTGTGATGCGTGTGACGTACAACAAACCAGAGGCCCGCACAGAAGAAAATTAATAGTTGAATAAAGTCGTTATTTTTGGGGGGTTTTTTGCACACAAAAAGTATTCTCGTCGCTTGATAAACTTAAGGTTGAGCCACTGTAGTCACTTGGACTATTTTAACGATGTCTTTACTAACTTTTTGGGCCGGCAAGTTTTAATAACAGAGAAGCCTATATGGAGGATTGAGACAGCTCATAATAATATATTAATTTGTGTTCCGAAGATGAACGAAAGTCTTACGGGGTTGGAACAACATGAGGGTGAGTAATTACTGACAGAATTTTCATCTTTGGGTGAATTAGCCCTTTAAGAAAGATGAAATCATTGTGCTCTACTGAATCAGGTTGCGTCGATCCATGTAAATTGCATTCATTTGAAGAAAAAATGGAAAGATCAGCACTCCTTAAATTAAAATGTAATAAGATAAAGAAGTGCAGATCTTTCTTTCTTTTTTCTCTTGACAATAACTTCAGTTATCGGACATGATTACTAAAATTTTATTTAACCATTGTAATGGAATCCAGAACAATTAAAATAGAGAAACATTTTTAATTTGGGAACAAATTCCAGCTGATTTCATAGGGTCCTATTATTGTAGAAATGATTAGAAATGTTTCTTAATTATTCATTTTATTGAACCATTAAAGCAGAATCCAGATAAACAAAGCGGAAAACCAATTCTGGAAAAAGCAAAATGGTTTTCAAAGAGCCATGAAAAAAGTTTTTGTGAACCTTTTAATAAATTAGTTTTATGACTTCAATTAACATGAATACTAAAATTTAACTTAACCATTAAAACGAAATCCAGACAAAATACAGTGGAAAAAAACAAAAACAGATTGTTGGGAAAAATACAACTGATTCAATAGGTTCTATTGGGGTTTTTTTTTTTTTTTTTTTTTTTTACTAAATTATTAAATTGGTAAAGTTTTATGTATTCAATTGATTAGACATGCTTTTTGCTTATTAATTTAACCATTAAAGCAGAACCCAGATATGAACAAACTTTGGAAAGAACTAAAAGGATTTCATAGGACCCTAAAAATGTTTTTTGTTAACCTTTTAATAGATTGTAGTTAAAGGGTTAGTTTACCCAAAAATGATCCCATAATTCACTCAACCTCAAGCCATCCTGGTGTAAATGATTCCCTTCTATTATATATAAATATAGAAATTATCCTGGCTCTTCCAAGCGTTATGAGAGTGAATAGTAACTGAAATTTTGAAGCCCAAAAAAGCGCAGGGCTCTAGTTTTTTGTTTGTCTTTCAGTAAAATGTTTATTTTTTTTAACGATTTCTGATGAAGTGTACAATACTCTTATCCAGGTCCATTGTTCTCAATTTCATGTTTTTCAGATAAAACTAGGGAACATGTTTCACTGTGACAAGTTTTGCACACTATTGCTACCATTTGAAGCATTCTCCTCATAACCACTGCTGTGTGTGAAACAGGCCTCGTGTTCATGGACGTCTCGGCCTGTTTCATCTGTGTGTTTGTCTTTTCGTTTATAAACCTTGCTTTTTTTATTTTTTTTTCACTGAATTCTGATTTGTTGTCTTTGACTGCCTCTATAATAAACTGATGCATATGATTTCCTATAAATGTCCTCTGGTGTTGCTGTATGAATCAGGAGTGTCCAGTCCTGCTGCAGCTGATAGGAGTTCAGCTAGTTAGTCTAGCTAGCAAATCTGCATGGCTTTAACATAAAGGTGAGAAAAGACTATTAAAAATGTATGTTGAAAAATACTTTATATTTAAAAAACACCTGCTATAAATTATTTTATAATTGGCCAGTTAAAAATATATGATCAAAATTTGTGTAAAATACTTAATGAATATTTAAGTGATTTAAATTGATTTCAGTCATAGTTTTAAATGTAATATTTCTGTGGTAGGTCTTCATGGTGTTATACTGAAACTTCAGTGTCAGACTGAAAAAACTAATGCAGTAGCAACAAAATCTAAACATTTTGAAAAAGTAATAGAAATTAAAGCTGCAAGCAGCATTTATCGGGGTTCAAGCAGTTAAGGCCTTTAAGGCATTTAAGCACAAAAGCATCAAAAGTCATTAAGATTTATTTAGCAAGCATGTAAACACTGACATAATAGATGGAAAAGACCATTTACAGCCAATACAGGCAAATTGCCATGGGATATATATGGTTTTAAAGCTTTTTAACAGTTATAGCGCCACCTATGGTCCGATCTCCATAAAATTGTTTATTGTGACCTCAAATTGAACCCATACACATGTGTACTGATTTTGGTGAAGATATCTCATTTACTTCTTGAGTTATAGCCATTTGAGTAAAATAGGCTCCTCCCACAACGATTTGCCACATTCAAGAATTATTTAATATGATTCTAGCATGATTTACTATCATATACCATGTTCCAGAATGATTTATTAGGATTCTAGCATGATTTACCTTGATACACCTCATTTCAGTATTATTTACTATGATTTACAATGTTTCTAGCATGATTAACCACATTACTAGCAATTATGTGAAGTGTCAGTGCAAATGAGGTGATGAACACTGACAAAATATTATTGTGTTATAATAGTTAGTTATATACGTGATTT
Source organism: Abramis brama (assembly GCF_963993115.1). Lineage (NCBI taxonomy): Eukaryota > Metazoa > Chordata > Actinopteri > Cypriniformes > Leuciscidae > Abramis > Abramis brama. The sequence continues at coordinate 35,323,639 of NC_139969.1, read as the reverse complement.
TTAGTGTGTGTCCAAGTATGAATGCAAAAGCACATGTAAAATATTTCATTATTAAGTAGAATGGCCAGCAGAGGGCACTAGAAGACCACTTATTGGCTCACTTTCACTTTAAACCAGTTTTCTGCACTAAAGCAAACCAGTTTTTCCATGTTAACTCAATGCATGCTTACACACACACACACACACACACACACACACACACACACACACACACACACACACACATACACACACAGCATAGTTAACCATGATTTACCATGATATACCACGTTCTAGTATTATTTACCAGGAGATAAACGACAATCTAGTATTATTTACTTTGATTTACCATGTTTCTAGCCTGATTTATCACATTACTAGCAATTATTTGAAGTGTCAGTGCAAATAAAGTGATTAACACTGACAAAATATGATTGTGTTATAATAGTTATTGCTATATAAGTGATTTTTTAGTGTGTATTCAAGTATAAATGCAAGCACATGTGGAAATATTTAATTAATAAGTAGAATGGCCAGCAGAGGGCACTAGAAGACCACTTATTGGCTCACTTTCACTTTAAACTTCATGATTTTCACCATTTTTCTGTACTAAAGCAAACCAGTTTTTCCATTTTAACTCCATAATGCATGTTTACACACACACACACACACACACACACACACACACACACACACACACACACACACACACACAAAGACAAATGTTGTTGTTTTTTCAATGCTATTGGGTATGTCATTATGAAAATATATTTCAATGGTCTATAAACATTTCACAAAGTCTTTGTAAGCTATTAATCAGATTATTCAGAATTTATTTAGAAACCTAAGACTACACACACACATTATGTTGTAGATACAGATATTTGAAATATATGATGTGATCAAACTGTCAATACTAATACTTTAACAGATGGATTTTGAGTAAATGTAATTGTAAATGTTAAAATAGGGATTTTATAAAGTCTAAATATAAATTATAGAACAATATGACAAAATGACTATTTTAAACAGCAGGGGGCAGTAAAATACCACTTATTGGCTTAATATGCCATTAATTCATATCATTTTCACCTTTTTAACTGTTACAGAGGCAAATTTTGTCCGATCTGTCTGAAATTTTTCATCCTTGTTCAGGGTGATATTTCACACGTTCTGACTTGTTTTTAAGAAGGTCTGAGCATTGATTAAAGAGATATAGGCTTTCGGGGACACTTGGTAAAGGCCACATTTTGAAGTGAACCTATTATAGCTATCCAAATGAAGAAGTTCAACTTTTTCTGACAACTATTGTTCTAGTGAGTCCAGAGAATGGTTATGCGATAGTTTTTAACATTATGATATGAAAATTATATGATCAGACATGGAAAAGACCATTTACAGCCAATACAGGCAGTTTGCCATAGGAAATATATGGTTTAAAAGCCTTTTAACTGTTATAGCGCCACCTTTGGTCCGATCTCCATAAAATGTTGCATGCTTGTTAATGATATTATGTCACATATGCTCACCAACTTTTGTGAAGTTATGAGTTTTCATTTAGGATTTATAGGGTTTTTAGTGTATTTTGCCACGCCCATTTTATAAATGACCCTATTACAGCCATCCAAATGCAAAAGTTCAACTTTTTTTTGATAATTATTAATCTAGAGAGTCCAGAGAATTGTCCTAGACTGGTCTGGTTGCGATCGGGCAAAAAACCTAGGACTAGTTCGCAAAAGTAGGTTTTTAACATATTCATGAATAATTAATGAACAGTTTGATTGACAGCAATGGTTCTTGAGGCAAAGTTGTTCAGGATGAGGAGATCTATCAAATGATATGCATATTGTGTGGATATTTGTAACACCACGTGATTACAGAGCCGTAAAACTCGTTAGCGCCAACTAGTGGCCGATTTCTTTTAAAATTCTTACAGACCTCTAGGGCCATGAGCCGAACATGCCCATTGAGTTTCGTTTCGATCGGCCTCCGTTAACCTTGTCTAATAGGTGCTCAAACTTCATTGGCCGATGGCGGCCATGTTTTTTGAGATACGCCAATGTCCTCATACACATACATGGCACCTTGGACCAAGACACTGCATACCAATTTTCAAGTCAATCGGACTAACGGTCAGGTGGTTATAGCCTGATTTATGTTTTTTTCATGTTATAGCGCCACCATGAGGCCAATCGTCGCGATTTTTTTACTGTGACCCCAGATTGAACTCATACACATGTGTACCAAGTTTGGTGAAGATACCTCATTTACTTCGGGAGTTATAGCCATTTTAATAAAATAGGCCCCTCCCACAACGTACGTTTTGGCGCCCCTTAGCGACCGTGAATCGAAATTTCAACTTTTTTTCGATAATTATTGATATTCAGTCTCCAGAGAACATTTCTGCACTGGTTTGGTACCAATCGGGTAAAAAACCAGGGACTAGTTCGCAAAAGTAGGTTTTTGACAAAATTCAAAATGGCGGAAAATCTATCATGGCGGAAATGAAATCGGAGATATACGTTTTGTTCGTCAGGCGTCCAGCTTTCCAATGATATAAGACACTTGAGTCTACGACATACGGTCTAGGAGTTATGAGCAGTTTCGCGCTTTTGGTTGTTATAGCGCCACCTATGGGCCAATCGGGGTCATAATCTCTGAACCTTTCCTCGATTTTTGTACTACCATCTGGCAAAGTTTCAAAGTTCCAGCTCTTACGGTTTGGGCTGCACGATGCGTTTTACGGCAGAATAATAATAATAATAATAATAATAATAATAATAATAATAATAATAATAATTAAAGCTGCAAGCAGCATTTAGCGGAGTTCAAGCATTTAGGGTCTTTAAGCACATAAGGCAGTTTAGTGAGTTGTCTGAGTTTTCGTTTAGGATTTACAGGCTTTTGAGTGTTTTTTGCCATACACATTTTCTAAATGATCCTATTATGGCTACCCAATGGGTAAAGTTTAAGTTTTTTATATAATTATTGATCTAGAGAGTCCAGAGAATTGTACTGCACTGATATATTTCCGATCGGGTGAAAAACATAGGACTAGTTCGCAAAAGTAGGTTTTTAACATAATCGCAAGTATTTAATGAACAAATTAATTGACAGCAGTAGTTTTTGAGGCAAAGTTGTTCAGTATGAGGAGATCCATCAAATGACATGCATCACGTGATTACAAAGCCGTAAAACCTGTTAGCGTCAACTAGTGGCCGATTTCTTTCAAAATTCTTACAGACCTCTAGGGCCACGAGTCGAACATGCCCACCGAGTTTCGTTCCGATCGACCTTCGTTAACCTTGTCTAAGAGGTGCACAAACTTTATTGGCCTATGGCGGCATAGACATAAATGGCACCTTGGACCAAAACATTGCATGCCAATTTTAAAGTCAATCGAACTAATGGTCAGGTGGTTATAGCCCTTTTCATGTTTTAGTGATGTTTGGCCTGATCTCCATTTTAAATAATTATTTTAAAGGTGCCGTAGAATGCATTGATATATTTTAAATTGTTCTATGATATCTCTGAAACAGAAATGTCTTCAACAGTCAAGTAGTGGATAAAATCACTAACGTTACTTTCTGCTTGCGGTAGGGGTTGTAATGGAAATATAACATTAGTTGGAACTGCCCCCTTCTTCAGTATCAAACGATGAGCGAAACCTGCTTGATATTGTCCCAGGTTAGAAAAACTGTCAGTGGTGAAATGGGCAGAGCAAACTAACAGCTTTGAATTAAAATGGTAAGGTATCCTGTTGTAAAAATCAACCATGCCTGTTGGCAGTTCTCTTTTGTGGGAAGGGAATGAAAAGTTCTGAAATCCGCAGCACAGCCTCGAACATAACATTTATATCCATGATCTGACATTTTCACTATTGTCCTTGCTTGCTTCTTCACAATACCTGCAGAACTTCTGATGATTCGGCTGTGCAGGTCCACGTTAACACTGCCTGGCCTAGACATGGGCTGGTATATGCAAATTGGGGGGGTATAAATATGAATGATCCCGACTCCAACGTCACAGTCGGTGTTATGCTGTAATTCACTCATTTTTCAGCGGTCTTTTGCAAACAGGAGATTTACACATGAAGGAGGAAACAATGGTGTTTGAGGCTCACGGTATGTCAGTTCCTTGTCCAGAACTCTTACCATTCAACTATGCCAAGATAAATACAGTTTTCAATTGTATGGCACCTTTAAAATAGTTGATTAGTAATATAATGCTTACTTGTAGTCTGAAATGGCTTTAACAAAAGAAGAAAAATATTCTTAGATGTCTGTTCATTCTAATCATGTACAAATAAAGTAGCACAGTAAGATTACATTTATTTGAATGCATTAGTGGGTGTGTGATTGCGCTGTGTGTGCAGCTTATCAATATTAAAAGTGAAGGTGTAGTTGATATCTTTGTTGATAATATCTGTAGTAATCAGAAAAAAACAATTAAGAAATAAAGAATTAAAATTACAAATAATATTCTGTTAAGATATGAGTTACAATAACATGATTTGCAATAGTAATAATATCAATACTATATGCACAATACACAAAGATTAGACTCTCAGGTCTGTGTCTTTCAAAAACATTAGTATTGCAGCCAATGTGAGTCTGTGGGATTTATAAACAGACAAAATATGATTTGAAATGTTATTTTAATGATTTTATAAAGTTTAAACAATATTTCAAACGGAAACTAACTGGAAAATAATATTTTAGTAAGCAGAATGAAGCAATGAGTGGTCTTCTGGTGGTTAAAATGTAAATGAAAACAATAATACTTAAACAATAATACTTAATACAGTAACCATGCTTCAACACACACATGCAAACACATTTGGTTGTAGATGTAGATATTTTAAATTAAAGATAGGTAACAAAATGATAATTGCAAATCTCCTCCGTATAACACCATTTTCAGATTTCAAATTAATCACTGAGAGGCAGAATTGTTCAAACTGAGAGCTCAGTACAAATGAAGTGATAAACTGACAAAACATGATTGTGTTATAATAGGTGATTTTCATGCAAGCAATTTTATATAGTCTAATAAAAATGTATGCAAAAGCACAGGTAAAAATATTTTTATAAGTAGAATGTCCTGCAGAGGGCAGTAGAAGACCACTAATTGACTCACTTTCATTTGAAAGACTTTTTTATCCACCAGTAAAACAAAGCAGTTTCTCCATGTTCTTTCCATTAAGCATGCTTACACACACAGACACACACAGACACACACACACAAAGACAAATATGTTTTCAATGTTTTTGGGATGTTATTGTGAAAATATCTTTTAATGGTCTAACCATTTTCACATATTTCTTTGTGATCTGTATTATCAGTTATAATAATAATAAATAGCTTTAAGCATTTGCTTGTTGGCCAAAGCTGAAAGCTGATAAAAAGATTAATACTATGTCTAATACTGCTGCTCCCTCTAGTTGACAACAGTGGAATTACAGCCTCCATCTTACAATTGAAGTGAATGAATGGGAATTAGTTTTTTCACTTATATCTCGGGAACCAGATGGCGAAAAATTCTAAACCTCAGAGCATAGATAGTGCTTGAGGAGCCCTGTTGAATGAGACCATCACAGTGTTTTTGGGCGATTGGGGCCGGGAGCTATGACCATTCAAAGGCATGTCTTTTGGAGCAATTTTCTCTGGAATGCCGAGGGCAAATTACACCACATTTGAATCGAAGCTAGCCAAGGATGGGCCCTTTCCAATGAGCCCTCACACAAGGTTCGGGGTGATCTGGTTCGGGAGTTACGGCCGTTCAAAGTCGGGGGTCCCGCGGACTAGCGTTCCGTGGGGGGGGCGCGCTCCCGAGGCCCGCGACGCTACGTTTCGATCAAGAGCCCGGAGAGGTCCTTACCATCAAAATTTGAGCGCGCGGCGACTTTCCGTTTTCGAGTTATGAGTGAATTTGTACTGGGGGGGCGTGGCCTAAATGGCGGACAAGGTTTTACTTTCGTTTTCTAAATGTAAAACAATTGTCAATAGTAACACTCCGATAGATGCATTTTGACAAAATGTGATTGTAAATGTTAAAATAATGATTTTATAAAGTATAAATATGAATTATATAACAATATTAGGGAGTAGTATGATGAAATGACAGCAGGGGGCAGTACAATACCACTTATTGGCTTAATATGCCATGTTATATCATTTTTACCTTTTTAACTGTTATAGAGGCAAATTTTGTCCGATCTGTCTGAAATTTTTCATGCTTGTTAAGAGTAACATGTTCTGACTAGATCTGAAAGATATTTAAAAGATATAGGCTTTTGGGGACACTTGGTCAAGGCTACATATTAAAGTGACCCTATTATAGCCATCCAAATGAAGAAGTTATACTTTTTCTGATAATTATTGATCTAGAGAGTCCAGAGAATTGTACTGCACTAGATTTGAATATTATGATTTGAAAATTATAAGATCATAAATGGAAAACACCATTTACAGCCAATACAGGCAATTTACAATAGAATATATATTGTTTTAAAGCTTTTTAACAGTTATAGCGCCACCTATGGTCCAATCTCCATAAAAATTCCCATGCTTCTTTAGCATGTTATGTCACATGTGCTCATCAATTTTTGTAAAGTTCTGAGTTTTTATTTATGATTTATAAACGTTTGAGTGTATTTTGACACGCCCATTTTCTAAATGATCATGTTATAGCCAAACAAAAGCAAAATTTTCTTCTTTTTTTCGATAATTATTGATCTAGAGAGTCCAGAGAATTGCCCTAGACTGGTCTGGTTCCGATCGGGCGAAAAACCTAGGACTAGTTCGCAAAAGTAGGTTTTTAACATGTTCACGAATATTTAATGAACGGTTTGATTGACAGCAATGGTTCTTGAGGCAAAGTTGTTCAGCATGAGTAGGTCTATCAAATGATATGCATAATGTGACTATAAGTGTAACACCACGTGATTACAGAGCCATAAAACTCGTTAGCGCCAACTAGTGGCCGATTTCTTTCAAAAATTTTACAGACCTCTAGGGCCATGAGTCGAACATGCCCACCGAGTTTCGTTCCAATCGGCCTCCGTTAACCTTGTCTAATAGGTGCTCGACTTCATTGGCCAATGGCGGCCATGTTTTTTGAGATACGTCAATGTCCTCATAGACATACATGGCACCTTGGACCAAGACACTGCATACCAATTTTCAAGTCAATCAGACTAACAGTCAGGTGGTTATAGCCCTTTTCATGTTTCTTTCATGTTATAGCGCCACCTAGTGTTTAATCGTTGTGATTTTTTTACTGTGACCCCAGATTGAACTCCTACATATGTGTACCAAGTTTGGTGAAGCTATCTCATTTACTTTTTGAGTTATAGCCATTTTAGTAAAATAGGCTCCTCCCACAACGTTCATTTTGAGCCCCCTAGCGACTTTGAATCGAAATATCGACGTTTTTTCGATAATTATTGATCTTCAGACTCCAGAGAACATTTCTGCACTGGTTTGGTTCCGATCGGGCGAAAAACCTAGGACTAGTTTGCAAAAGTAGGTTTTTGACAAAATTCAAAATGGCGGAAAAATTTGCATACCGGAAATGAAATCGGAGATATACGTTTTGTTCGCCATGAGGTCTGGATTCCATTGATATAAGACACTTGAGTCTAGGACATACGGTCTAGGAGTTATGACCAGTTTCGCGCGTTTGGTCGCTATAGCGCCACCTATGGGCCAATCGGGGTCATACTCTCTGAACCTTTCCTCGATTTTTGTACTACCATCTGACAAAGTTTCAAGTCTCCAGCACTTACGGTTTGGGCTGCACGATGCGTTTTAGCGGAGAAGAATAATAATAATAATAATAATAAAAATCAGTACAATTACAATAGGTGTTCAGCACTTCGTGCTTGAACCCCTAATAAAAATCAACCCAAAGTGCTAAAATTTGAAGAATCACCATGATGAAATCACCTTTAAATGGGGGATGACATATTATGCATGTGATGACCAATATAGTGCTCAATATCAACTTTTTGATAAAGGCAATTAAAATAAGAAATCAAGCATTCAAAACATTAAAGAAAAGTCTTGAATTGGAAAATGTACTAGAATACCAGAAACTAAAAGTAAGTAGTAGATCAATTAAAACAACGACAAGAGAATACTGGAGGAAATATTGCACAACGATTGGACAAGAGACTAGTTTAAATAAATAAAAAAATCAACAAATTATTTAGTGTAGATTAAAGTTAATAAATTCGGGCGCCAGACAGGAGTAAACCTGTCAATATTTTAAGAAAAATAACCCAGAGAGCATAAACACCACCAGTTACATACATCAACTCAAATCCAAAAGAAATAATCACAAAGGACATAGGATTCAGTTTAGAAATATTTTTTTGTATTTCACACAAGAAAGAAACCAGAATTTAAGAAACCACCTTAAATTCTCACTCTTGGTTAATAACCACAAACAAACAAAAACCGCAACAATATAACAAATCTTTGAAGTATGTTCAATGCTGCATACATTTATGATTTTTGCAGAGGAAAAAAACAGAAATGTCAATTTTTGTTTTGGGGCAAGGAAAAATAACAAAAACAAAGCAAATAGAGTAAATAAAATTAAATAAATAAATAAATTACTCACTGCTCATTTTGAGAGGAACCATACTACGGGATAAAGGGTGTGTGTGGAAAGTGCAGAGGTGAATTATTGTGCGAGTGTTTGGGGAAAGACCAGCCATGTCTCCAGCAAAGCCACCACCTTCAGCAATGGTGAACTTCTGTTTGCTGGTGAACGGAAACAGCAACAGCTTCGATAGTATGGAAGCATATGGGTAGCAATATTTAATTTGAAATGTAATATGCAAAATGACAATGCAATATGTAAAATGGCAATGCATTCTGTATTTAAATTTACATTTTCCATTACCATTTGTGCAACGTTTGGTGCAAAATGAAAATTAAATGACATCATTTACATTTACCATTTCATACACTAGTTTTAATATGTAAATTGAAAACTATTTTAATGCTTTACAAGTAGCAAAATTAAAATGAAAATGTATTACAGAAATGATTAGATATGTGTAACATGTTAAAGCAAAAACTGTGGCAAAATGATCATTCAAATGTTATTTTTCTTAAAGGGGGGGTGAAATGCTATTTCATGAGTTTTTTACACTGTTAAAGAGTTGGATTCCCATGCTAAACATGGACAAAGTTTCAAAAATTAAATTGTACGTTTGAAGGAGTATTTCTGTGCCAAAAATTCTCTTTCCGGTTTGTCACAAGTTTCGGAAAGTTTTTTTCGAGTATGGGCCTGTGTGACGTCAGATGGGGCGGAATTTCCTTATACGGGTCCTAAGGGCACTTCTCCCGGAAGGCCGCGGGCGCGCGCGCATCCGTAGACCAGAGAGAGAAGAGAGCCAAAGCAGTACGCCATCAAAGCGCTCTACTCGGCTTTAGGGAAGTCAATGTCACCAAAGAAGTGTGTTTTTGGTTGCCAGGGCAAGACAACCCTGCACAGATTCCCAAAGAACCCGGCGTTAAGGGACCAGTGGATGGAGTTTGTTTTTCCAGAGCATCAACGGAGTTGTGCAAGACTGTTTGTTCCCTGCATTTTCGACGATGATTGTTTTATAAACAAAGCCCAGATCGACGGATTTGCAGATCGTCTAATGCTTAAGGATCGAGCAGTCACAATGATAAAGGTTCGCGGTCGTGGTTGGAACCGCAGGCGGTGAGTAAAACTGCTTCAAATGTCTCTGTGTGTTGTTAGCTCGGCGCATTAGCACAGCTTTAGCTCCGCCCACACGGCACGCCTCCAGCCGCTCGTTTTTTTCCGGAAAGACTCGGTACAGCCTATCTTTCTTTTATAAATATAATAAAACTAAAGGTTTTTTGGAGATTTGAAGGATGCAATACTACTCTATAGGTACTCAAGATTAACATGAGATTGACTGAAAATGAGTGTTTCACCCCCCCTTTAATTGCATTTACACTCACACTCAAGACACTTGCGATTGCATTTTCATTATTTGTCCCGCAATGAATGGAGCAAAATTCAATGTGCACATTGAAAATGCATTCCAAGCCGATCACGTCTCCGCCCCCTCCCGACCTGTCAATCACTGCATCAGGGTGGGGCTTGAGTTGCGTTGTCGGGGTATTACGCAGAAGGTCAAGAAGGTTCAAGTAAGGGAACATGGACAAGTCAGTTCCACAGCTTCTCCGAGAAGCTGCCCAAGCAATAGAGCGACAAAGTGCAAATGCTGCCCCTTCAGAAAGGCCATCGTCCAGCTTAAGCATGACGCCTCCGGATCGAAGTTGTGGGACACGGGGTAAGTTGGCAGAAAGAGAAGAGACAAGGGGTCTGTCGTCAAATGGTTAGGCCTAGAGTTGCCAACTTTCACTCAGGGTCTGGACTGTGGAGTGTATTTGACGATCACTCTCTTACGTGACCATAGTGCGTCTGTACGAAAGTACAGACCGGACACCCCGGCTTTACCTGCGGTCACACTACTAGACTTTAAAGGTACAATATGTAAGATTTTTGCATTAAAATATCCCAAAATCACAAGGCCAGTGTTATATATTTTGTTAAGTTGATTACTTACAATATCCCAAATGTTTCCAACTATTTTTAAATCGTGTGAAAATTGCGAATTGCGACAATACCCTGTCCAGACGATGGCTATTGCCCTGAGTACCTCTTAAGTGAGTCTGTCATGATTTGGCAGGCTGTCATATATATCAGGCCACTCCAGAAAGATATAGATGTGCAGGTAGGTTTAAAAAAAATATGCTTAGTAATATTCTAGGAGTTGGGGAAAAGTTTAAACTACCAACATTAAGTGATAAGCTACTTTTAAATAAGGTAGTTTAGGATTTCCCTAAATTAATATTTCTTTTTATTTATAGATAACCTACTATCTGCTAATGTTTAGGTCTTTTTTCTTCTTCTTGTGGTTTAGTTTCTTGAGAGTGACCAGCCTATCTCCACTGGACCACTGACAGAATGCTTGTACTGCAATGAGAAGTATAGCCTGTCAGAAATACAAGACCATGTTGATGTTTGTGAAAAGTAGGTGACAAAAAAAAAACTAAAAAAAACATGATTACTCAACATTTTATATACAGACACCTTTTTCCCTTTAAAATAATGTATATTTGATGTGGTTCTCTAATCTCTGAATGCAGATTTACCATTTTGGACCTTTTTCACAGACCCTGGGTGGTGCCTTTCCCCCAAAAAAATGATTGTAGTCATGTTATTTTAATGAATGTGCATTTATGCCAACATACTTTACATTACATTACTTGGGCATTCAATTAAAGAAAAAGTTATCACTATTGTGGGAAGGTTTGTACTACTGCTGCTGAAGGAGTGATGTTGAATTTTATATTTTTCACTGCTGTACTGTGATTATGGTTATATCCAGTGTTGTGCAAGTTACTTCCAAACTGTAATACATTATACATTACTTGTTACTGTTATTTAAAAGTAATTCTTTACCTTACAATATTACTGTCTCAGAATTGTAATGCGTTACATTACTCCTGTATTACTTTTGAGTTACTTTCACCAAAATAACTACAGAAGTAGAACTTAACATTCTAAAATGACTAGGGCTGTAAAGATATGTGATATGAAACTGCGACACTCAGATCCACGAACCTGTGTCACGGTGCGCGGTGTGAGAAGACAGAACTTCCCCTTCCAATTCCCAGAGTTATCCTTCCCGTCCAGATCCAAAGCTACCACATCTTTAAATTACTATTAGTATTATTTTAAATTAACATTATAAAATACGGACCTACACCACAAAACTAGTTGAGAATAAATTCTTTAAAATTGAGCAATTCCAGCGTGGACCTGACATTTGCTGTAAAAACGTGAAATATAAATTCTCAGAAAATGCATTTAATACCAATATATTGAAACGACTGTTTATATATCCATAGGCTACTCCCTTAATAAAGGAGACCAGATATTAGAAAAATATCAATCTACACACATGCATTTTATATTTAATATGAGGGAAATAGACGTGTGCATGTGTGACACAAAAAAATCTTTAACTTTTAGGTAGCAAAATATTTTTTAGTAATTCTGTGAATTACGCTAAGCAAACCAAAATTAATACTACCCACCGGATGAAGAAGGGTTGGCTCTCCACAGAACATAATATATTCATTTTATTTTATTTTATTTTATTTTATTTTATTTTTCGTGTTCGCATTCATGAGGAAAAAACAATGGTCGTGTCGGTTCTCAGTTACGGACGTGAGAGACCTCAAACAGAAAGCACAGTAAGCGCAGTAACTTGCACAACACTGGACACCACACGCGGCTATTGACTGACCACGAACATGTAATAACTTAGGCATTTTTCATTCTTTAATGTCTCGCGGTCTGGCTGTTTTTTCCCCCGTTTTTTTTTTTTTTTTTTAACAATTACATTTTGGGCTAAAAGTGTGCTGTAACGCAAGCGTTACTGAACATGTACCGAGTAAAATATTACTGAAAATTGATTATTAATGCCTTACACTACTGCGTTACAACAAAAAGTAATAAGTTACTGTAATACATTACTTTTGTAACGCGTTACTCCCAACACTGGTTATATCAGGTTACATGAGTCAGGCAAAGTGATATCAGATAACACTGGCAGTTACAAGACAGGAAGAAATCGCAGCAACCATGTCAGAGGATAATGCTGAAAGGGAGGAAAGGGCCTCAACATCACTCACTACTGTTTCCAGTACCAGCCCATCAGCAGAGCCACTGAAGGTGTCTCCATCTAAATGAGCATACCACTGAACATAGCTTTCTATGTATTAGCTTTAGCACACAAATCATGTTTTTCTTAAACTATAAAAAAAAAAAAAAGGGATATTAATCATATCACAGTTATTCGCATCTTTTGAAGATTTGTTGTCATCACTTGTCTGTGTTTTCATAGAGTGTAAGATTGAGCCTGATCTTGAAACAGCTGCCCGGGTGTTTCGAAGACATATCTTAAAGAATGCTGAGGACAAACCAGACCTAGTTGTTACACTAGATCTACACAGCTGTGAAAATGATCGGGAACGGGAAATGTTAACTTTTTATAAACGTCCAAATATTGATTGGACAAGTCCATTAACTGTAAAACTTAAAGGTATGAATATTTGTATATAAAGGCATTTCATCTATGATGAAGCACTCTTGCAACTCATTTAATAAGTATGAGCATAGTTAATATAAGGGTTTATTAAGAATGGTCATCTGAGTGCATTTTTCTTGTTATAAATTTACCAGATAACTGTGGCAAAACACTTTTATTCAACGGAGAAGATGATCACAAGGTTCCTTCGACATCTAGAGCACTTTTGGATGGTGACCTGTTCAGAGTTGTGGGAAGAATGATTGGACATTCATTTATTAATGGAGGTCCTCTCTACTCAGGACTCAGGTGCTGCTTTCTTCCCCCTTTTAAGTGGCAGTAAGGATGATAATCCAATTCTGGAATTGAAGGACTGTCCTGATACAGATGTGATTGAAGTTGTGTCCCTTGTATGTATACTCTGTCTTTTGTCTCTGTCTTATGTATTTTTTTATGTGGAAAAATATACATTTTAACAAGTTTAAGTCTTACATTTTCACACTTTGTATAAATCATACAACCCCAAATCAGAAAAAGTTGGGACACTGTACAAATTGTGAATAAAAAAGGAATGGAATAATTTACAAATCTCATAAACTTATATTTTATTCACAATAGAATATAGATAACATATCAAATGTTGAAAGTGAGACATTTTGAAATGTCATGCCAAATACTGGCTCATTTTGGATTTCATGAGAGCTACACATTCCAAAAAAGTTTGGACAGGTAGCAATAAGAGGCCAGAAAAGTTAAATGTACATATAAGGAACAGCTGCAGGACCAATTTGCTAATTATTAGGTCAATTGGCAACATGATTGGGTATAAAAAGAGCCTCTCAGAGTGGCAGTGTCTCTCAGAAGTCAAGATGGGCAGAGGATCACTAATTCCCCCAATGCTGCAGCGAAAAATAGTGGAGCAATATCAGAAAGGAGTTTCTCAGAGAAAAATTGCAAAGAGTTTGAAGTTATCATCATCTACAGTGCATAATATCATCCAAAGATTCAGAGAATCTGAAACAATCTCTGTGCGTAAGGGTCAAGGCCGGAAAACCATACTGGATGCCTGTGATCTTCGGGTCCTTAGACGGCACTGCATCACATACAGGAATGCTACTGTAATGAAATCACAACATGGGCTCAGGAATACTTCCAGAAAACATTGTCTGTGAACACAATCCACCGTGCCATTCGCTGTTGCCGGCTAAAACTCTATGGGTCAAAAAAGAAGCCATATCTAAACAGGATCCAGAAGCGCAGGCGTTTTCTCTGGGCCAAGGCTCATTTAAAATGGACTGTGGGAAAGTTGAAAACTGTTCTGTGGTCAGACGAATCAAAATTTGAAGTTCTTTTTGGAAAACTGGGACGCCATGTCATCCAGACTAAAGAGGACAAGGACAACCCAAGTTGTTATCAGCGCTCAGTTCAGAAGCCTGCATCTCTGATGGTATGGGGTTGTATGAGTGCGTGTGGCATGGGCAGCTTATACATCTGGAAAGGTACCATCAATGCTGAAAGGTATATCCAAGTTCTAGAACAACATATGCTCCCATCCAGACGTCGTCTCTTTCAGGGAAGACCTTGCATTTTCCAACATGACAATGCCAGACCACATACTGCATCAATTACAATATCATGGCTGCGTAGAAGAAGGATCCTGGTACTGAAATGGCCGGCCTGCAGTCCAGATCTTTCACCCATAGAAACATTTGGTGCATCATAAAGAGGAAGATGCAACAAAGACCTAAGACAGTTGAGCAACTAGAAGCCTGTATTAGACAAGAATGGGACAACATTCCTATTCCTAAACTTGAGCAACTTGTCTCCTCAGTCCCCAGACATTTGCAGACTGTTATAAAAAGAAGAGGGGATGCCACACAGTGGTAAACATGGCCTTGTCTCAACTTTTTTGAGATGTGTTGATGCCATGAAATTTAAAATCAACTTATTTTTCCCTTAAAATGATACATTTTCTCAGTTTTTGAGACATTTGATATCAACATTTGATATGTCATCTATGTTGTATTCTGAATAAAATATTGAAATTTGAAACTTCCACATCATTGCATTCTGTTTTTATTCACAATTTGTACAGTGTCACAACTTTTTCTGATTTGGGGTTGTAGCTGGAAAGCCAGAATGAATTGAATCCGAACGAAATGGACAGTATCAACAATCTGGCCATCAGTTGGGACCTGCCAGTAGTCAGCAACATCAACAGAAGATGGTTGGCAGAAACCATTCTCTACCATGGGGTATGTATTATCCTATTTAAAGGTGAAAGCTGTTAACTGCAGTTGGATATGCTACTTGCACTGTCTACTACTACAAAAGAAAAATAATCTTCACGTAAGTAGTTAGGAGGACAAAAGTTTATCATGGTATATATCATGGCTTGCATGGCATTTGTCCTATTTGTATGGTTTATGGTTATTGGTTAAAGTTATTGGTCGACGTGAAAAACAGATCTCACAGCTGCGGAGACGACTCAAAGATACTGGTGTTTTGAGAACGATAAAAGAACAACCCAGTTTAGCTGCAGTATTGTGTCCCAGATCTTCTGCACTAGTGCTGGAACCAGAGGTCTTTTCTACTTTATTTTTTGTATTGATACTTGCAGTTTTATTGCAGTTTCTAATAAAACACTAGGTAGTTGAATGAATTACTAAATCATTTTTGCTGCCCTGTGTTTAGGCTTGTATTCAAACCTGCTATCTTTGTATTAGATGATACTTAAGAACCTGACAGTGATTAAGATGAAGCCCAATTCAACCTGGAGCAATATTGTGACGTTACGAACCTTCTTGCGTGAATATATTCAAACGGAAAAAAATTGTGCTTGTACATTTTTTAAAAATTAAGTTTAATGCGGGTTCAATGTTCAGCAGCAGATGGTTGTATGTGTAGGAATGATGCAATGTAAAATATTGTGTTTGACCCGAACTGATGCAGGATCACCTGCTGAACTGTGCGCGTTGCTGAAGTTTTGGACTGGCTGTGCTGTTCTGCCTCAACATCTTTATGTTGAAGTATCACCTGACATGTCATTGCCAGTGGCTTCAACCTGCCTCACAACACTTAAACTTCCTTTAAGATGCAGAACCTTTCTTGCATTTACACAAGCCATGAGAGCAGCAGTTTCATCCACAAGGTTTGGCTTTGGCCTTGTCTGAGTTGTTACATTTAAAATTGTTCATGAACTGATAAATGCATGTTTGGAAAAAAAAATGTAATGACGTGTTGGTCGTCTTCAGCATTTTTATTGTTTTCGTACGTTATTTTTTTTTTTTTTAAATGCATGTTCTTGAAAGGAACTTTCCCAGTTTTACATTGTTCGAAATTCTTACAAGTTAAATGAAGTTAACATAAGAATAAATTAAATACAAATGTTAATAAGAAAACATTACTCTTGTTTCTCACAAAGCCTTGCTGCAGTTCAGGCATTTCATACACAGTTACAATAAACTCACCAAAAGAATGTCAGTTCATGGTGTCAGTCCTCAATGCTCAAAACAAGAACATCTAATATCTTAACATCTCTGTCAGTTGTGCCACTGTGGAATTCACTGTGTCATTTAGTGGAACATCCCGGTTGGGAGGTCCTGCAATCTCCTCTGCAGTGAGGCTGCGTGGCAAATGCACATCTGGGATTGAAATGCTGTTTGCATCTTCCATGGCATGTGGTCCATCCCAGTCAACACCATAGTCCTCATCAACCTTAAAAAAATACAATGACAGATGCTTTAATATTATGCATTTACCAAAATAACAAGCATTTATGTGCCAGCAAGGCATACATTTATTGTTCTGATGTAGTTATGAGTGAGGAAATTTAATTTAATAATTTACATTAATTGTGTTAAATAAGACTTCCCGAATGTCCTAACTTCGAGACATTCAGTGGTTTAATGCAGTGCTTCTCAAACAAAATCCTGGGGTTTGAGATGGTGTTAGATAGAGACAAAATATGCCCGGGCCCTTTACTTGTCAAATCAAGGACTTGTGTGTATACATCTCGCCAAAGACGTTCAATCCTAAAAAGAAGATGATAAAAACAAGTATCACACTATGAACACTAAAATTCATAACCTTTTTATAGATCAAAGCCATATCTGTGCATTTAGATTTGAATTTGACAGGTGTTTGAATAGTCTTGACCACGCGTGTCCAATCCAGTACCTGGAGATCTACCTGCCTTCAAAGTTCAGCTCCAACCCTGATCAAACATAACTGACTCTAATTAGGCTAAGCTAATTAAGATCTTCAGGAGCACTTGATAATTACAGACCGGTGCGTTTGATTAGGGTTGGAACTGAACTTGGCAGGTAGGCAGATCTCCAGGAACAGGAGACTGGACCACCTCCATTTTTGACCATGGAGATGGTGCACTGTAAAAAAAAAAAAAAAAGAAAAGAAAAAAAGTTAGATCTACTTGCTTGGTTCAGGGATCAGTCTTAGAATGTTCTTGAGTGGCCTGTATAGTGTTCAGATGTAAATCTCATTGAAAAATTCTGGTGGAATTTGAAGAAAGCGGGGATAACGTGAATGCCAAAGATTATTAGTGATCTGGAAGCTTTTTCAAGCAAGGAATGGGCCAAGATTGCAGTAGAGAGGTGACAGATGCTTCTAAGCACTCACAGGCTGCGTTTGTAAAGAGGTTATAAAGAATAAATGACTGCTTTACGTTCTCAGAATCACTCAAATGTGTATTAATAAACGTTCTATAATAGTTTACTGATGCCTTTGTTGAATTTTTTCATAAAATTGTGTTCTTGGCAGCAAAATGACTTGCAGGTCATGGGGTTGAATAATTTTGATTACAATTGTTCATACGGGATATAAATGGTGTCCATCAAAGAAAAGCGATCTTTAGCATTCATTTTGAGTATGGCTTTTCGAGGACGCGTGTATGGAGCAAGTGGTGGTTTGTTGTCTCACTAATTGCGTCATCAGGTTCTGCGCTACTATTGGTTTTTGATTTCATGGTTGTCGTAAGGAGAAACTGTTGGAGAATTTCATACATGAGTCTATGTTGGAGAATTATATCTGTCTCATACATGAGTCCAAATGCATGATACAAACATTGAAGAAACTAGGCCTAGGATAAGGGAGGCCTACAACTAAGGGAGAAAGAGAAAACAAGGCCTACAACTAAGGGAGAAAGAGAAAACAAAGTATGATGGGAAACACAGGACATGTCAAAAGTGCATGTGAGGATAAGAGTCGTGTGAGGACAAGACAGAAAATTGGGTAAAAGGTAAAATAAGACTAAAGAGTGGAAAAGTACCCAAAAAACCATATGCAAAGTCATCATCAGAAAAGCGCATGCGCCAGTATGGCCACCAATAGAAATTGGGCATTAATGCAGGTGTTTCTAATCGTGGTGAAGTGATAAGGAGGAGCAAAGAGAAAAAGATAACTATATGAATGCTAATTGGATACCAAAGTGGACAATAAATGACGTAAAATGAGGTATAAGACCCAAATGCAGACCATTGTAAGATCAGCTGCTTAGCTACCATCTCACTTTATTGAACTGCTCAATAAAGTTATTTCTACTGAGACCTGAAAACTTTGACTCTGAAAGATTTCTTCTGAGACCTGAACCAGACTTTGAAGACTTGAACCAAAGATCAAGAATTGGCCACAACAAAACCACAATGCATGACTGTGCCTCAACTTCTGTCACTGCCAGAATTTCAACCAGAAGTAAAATTTGATTTTTATGGTCATTGATCATCTGTAGAGGAACATGTCAAGCCAACATAAATATATACATCAGAAAAGCATCATGATTTCAAACCATACAAGTAATTTTTCATTTACCTCTGATTGTGAACGCTCCTTCCCGTAATGTGAGAAATGAGTTTTCTCCACAGTTCTGAACCATAAATTGAGCCACCTCAATGTTTTCTCCTCCTTTATCTGAACGAACACAAGATGACAACCCATACTGGCTAACAGCACCAAGGAAAGCATCCAGCACAGTGGTGGCATTATTGTTAGTAGCAGCATTCAGATACACTACAAGACAACTAAACCCATCAATACCTCCATGGATCACAAATCGCCAGCTGATTTTAGACAAAAAGGATGACAGACAAGAAAAGAACATCAGAGTTTGTACACATTTTGACTAGAAAATTCCCATGACTTTTTCTATCACCATCCTTATAAATCTGTCTTGTAATTTAATAATGAATATAATTATAACAACAATGTTGTCATTTAAATTATCATGCTTAATATTATTGTCTCACAGTATAAATGTGTAGTAAATGAAAATATGTAGGTCCCTCACAAGGAGATCATAATATTTGGGGGTCCTTGGCATCAAAACATTTGACAATCCCAGTTGGGTGCCATACAAAAAATCGAATTACCGTATTAATTTATGATTTCCATCTATATGCCACATGCAATTCGAAGCAGGAACTGAGCACTGTCTGCTATGAAGAGTCCGGTTAGCCAGGGCTCAAAGTTGTGTTCCCTCTGAGTCCACTTTGTGTAGTGAAACTTCAGATGATGAGATATTATTGTGATTTTTGTATTGTTGCGTTTGCTTAAAGTTAATGGGAGTTGGTTAAAATCACTTCTACTTGATGCAAAGTAAATACAAGAATTTCAAAAAGAGAGTTACTGAGATAAAAATCAATTAAAAAATTACTAATGGTTTTCATGTCTTCCAGAATTGAACTGGACTTAATGTACACACCATATATCTTATTAGCTATCTTGTGTGTGTAGACTGAAGGCTGGTTTATACTTCTACATTGGACCAAAGCCGTATGCTCTGTGTAGCTACGATGGTTACACCTCTCCATAATATAACTATACATTGCATTTACGCAGAATGCAAGTGCTGTGATTGGTCAGAACCAAAGACCCTCCCCAGGATTATACAAAATATATCTGCAGTAGTTTCGCATTCATTGGGACTAAATGTAATAGTGCCTGATTGCTTGTAATGAAAGTGCAAAGGCTGATTACACACAAATACGTAGAAAGAAAAGCTCATAAAACATGAATCCAAATAAACATTTACCCAAATAACAATTAGTCATAAAGTAAACAAATATCCGGGGCCCGTTCTTCGTACGTTGCTTAAAACATCCGAGATCAAATTACACACCAAGATGATATCACCGTGCTAATCATGATCTGGCTAATTAGGTTCTTCGAACACACCTGCCGGATATGATTAGTATCGCTGGATTGAGTTCTCTTACGAGAGTTCTCTCGTACTGCGTTTTATCAAAACGCTACGGGAAAAGTCTCTTTTCACGAAACACTGAAGCAAAAATTATCCTTTAATTTTCATATATGTAAAACGCGTTGCGGCAGCAGCAGACAGCTGAAGCAAGACGGCTTGTCCGCTCATTGGCTGCTCTGCGGCAACTGCATAAGCCTATCGAGCGCAGGCTGATGCAACATCAGACCAATGAGGGCGCTTCGCGCCCTCCTCGCCACTTCCCGCCGAGACAGGCGTGGCTTACCTCTATAAAAGGAGCTCGAGAAGGCTGATTCACTTGATTTTAATCTCTTCAGCGAAGCGCACGCATCGCTGGATCACGAGGAAGCACGCGTCGTCTGATGCAAGCACTTCAGCGGGACGAGCCCTTGAAGCCGCTGGCCAACGCCGCCTTCTACCGCCGTACCTGCTGCGCTTTCCGACGCCATATCCTTTACATTCTTGTTCTTGTGTTTGTGTGTGTGTGTGTGTGTTCGCTTTGCAACACACACCCCTAAAAGAGCTGCGTCTTTTTCAAGATGCCTTCTCATGCAGCGCTCGCGCTCGCTGACGGCGAACGCCTTCACTCCGAGCCAATTGCCTAAGGTGACTCTGAGGACTCACCGGGCATCCTTCCGAGGCTGCCCTTCCTGGAAGCGGATGGCGGGATTAGTTTTTCTTTACGTTACAAGAAAAGCTACCCTGCCTCTGCACGCGTCATTCACCGGCGAAGGAGAAAAGAGTGTTCTTAGTCCCACCGTTGGTCGGTCTGACCTCTTTTCTCTCACATTTCTCAGTTCCCTGTTCGGCGACTGGAAATATTATTGCAGCAAGTGAGTCTGTTACACGCTTGCCTGCCAGCAAACGCCGAAGAATACATGTTGACGCCACTTTCAAAGCCTGTATCCCCCTGTGGCTCAGTGGTGGAATTATAGGCTCTCCACGCGGGAGACCGGGGTTCGGATCCCGGTCTAGCGGCATATATATTTATGCCGCCAATGCTTGCTCTGTAAGTCCCCTGAAGGCGACTGCAGAGATGCATTTTGCAGCCAGCGAGCGCGTAGTACCCGCTTGCCTGCAACCGAACACCGTTTCTACGGTTCCCGCGCGTCACTGGCGAAAGGAGAATGGAGTGTTTTCAGCCCCGCTGAAACTGGGCGATTTCCACTCTTCTCACATTCTGGCATTTTGCAGGCGTCTGAAAATGCAAATCACTCTGTCTGTTCCCCGAGAGGCAACTGCAGACGTGTTTTTTGCTGGCCACGAGCACGTGGTACATGCCTGCAAGCAAACGCCAGTGTGGATAATACTCGCGCTGACTTTGTCTATGTATCTTTACTGTGGTCCAGTGGTAGATTCTTAGACTTGCGCGCGGGCGATCGGAGGTTCGAACCCCAGGCCGGCCGGCAGAAAATATTTATGCCGCCGAATGCAAATCACTCTGTTTGTTCCCCGAGAGGCAACTGCAGACGTGTTTTTTGCTGGCCACGAGCACGTGGTACATGCCTGCAAGCAAACGCCAGTGCGGATAATACTCACGCTGACCGTGTCTATGTATCTTCACTGTGGTCCAGTGGTAGATTCTTAGACTTGCGCGCGGGGATTGGAGGTTCGAACCCCAGGCCGGCCGGCAGAAAATATTTATGCCGCCGAATGCAAATCACTCTGTTTGTTCCCCGAGAGACAACTGCAGACGTGTTTTTTGCTGCCCACGAGCACGGCCGATGATGCTATATGTGTAGAGAAGATGCCCACTGCTAGTGCCCATCCCTACACACTAGCACAGCCCTTCACACAGGGCCCGCGCTCATATATTCGACTCGGGTCGATCACGCACGCAACATAGTGAACGTGCCCACTGCCTAGTGCCCACAAACACTATGTTCTGCATGCCTTGTGGTTTCTGTAAAGACGAAACCTGTGTGCATTCACTCTGCTCAGACAGACAGTGCACTCATTGCAGTAACTGTGCCCGCTCTCCCGCGCCCACACTTACTCACGGTATTTCTGGTGTCCCGGCCACGGCCGATGGTGCTATAAATGTAGTGTCGATGCCCACTTCTCAGTGCCCATCCCTACACACAAGCACAGCCCTGCACTTAGGGCTCGCGCAAATAAAATCGACTCAGGTCGATTGCGCTCCCCACATAGTAAAAGTGCCCACTACTCAGTGCCCACGAACACTATGTCTATCAGATCACAGGCTCTCTGTAAAAACGAGACCTATGAGCGCGCGCGCTGCTTACACAGGCAGCGCGCCCAAAGCAGTAAATGTGTCCGCTCCCAGCCCACATCTACTCGCACACATGAGTCCCACGGGACTCGCGCAGCCCTCCCTCACTCAGCCAAGCACTGTTGTAAGGTCGAGGACGAGCGCTCCGCCCGCTGTATTAAGCGCGCCCCCCGCCTCAAATGCCGCAGGCATAACGCCTACGTTTGTGAGCCCCGTAGCACCTCTGTCGCACGGCGAACAGAGCGCGCTCTGTATCCGGCCCTTAGCCAACCATGCAGATGCATGGGCAGCGCTTCCAGGGGTTTCGGACTGGGTCTTAGGCATTATAAAGAGAGGCTTCTCGCTACAGTTTTTTCGACGCCCTCCGCGCTTCACAGCGCGCGTCGAAACTTCGGTACCGCTGAAAGTAGCACACCTACTTCGCGCCGAAATATCAAAACTGATAAGCAAAGGGGCGATAGAGCTTATTCCCCGAGATCAAAGCGAACAGGGGATATACAGCAGATACTTTCTAGTCCCCAAAAAGGACGGCGGTATCAGACCCATTCTGGATCTAAGACGACTGAACAGAGTGTTAGTGAAACGCCGTTTCAAAATGCTCACGACCAGCAAAATTCTCGCGCATGTTCGCCGGGAAGACTGGTTCATGTCGATAGATCTGAAGGACGCGTATTTTCAAATACAGATAGCGTCACATCACAGGCGATTCTTGAGATTCGCCTTCGAGGGTCAGACATACCAGTATACAGTCCTGCCTTTCGGCTTGTCCCTGGCACCTCGTACATTTACGAAATGCATGGATGCAGCGCTCGCTCCTCTCAGACTCAGAGGCATGCGAGTGCTGAACTACTTGGACGACTGGTTGATCCTAGCCCAATCACGATCTCAGCTCGTAGAGCACAGAGCCATTTTACTCGATCACCTCGAGAATCTTGGTATCACGGTCAATTGGGCGAAGAGTTCACTGAACCCCAGTCAAACGATTTCGTTTCTGGGTATAGTTCTGGACTCACAGTCTATGACAGCGCAGCTGTCGCCACAGCGTGTGCTGAACATTCAGCGTCTTTCCGCCGCGGCGCTTTCACCCCGCTCAGGAAATTTCAAAGGATGCTGGGTCTCATGGCCTCAGCATCGTCAGTTCTCCGGCTGGGCTTGCTCCGCATGCGCCCGCTGCAGTTCTGGTTGAAAGCGCGGGTACCGCGCAGAGCGTGGGTGTCCGGTCAATTACGCCTCAAGGTCAATCAGGACTGTGTCACAGCCCTGGTGCCTTGGATGGCGAACGACTGGTACCAATCAGGTGTAAGCCTGGGGACTTCCTCGAGGGTTAGGATGGTGTCGACGGACGCATCCACCTCGGGATGGGGAGCGCTGCTCGAGGGCTGACCGTTCTTCGGCCTATGGTCGGAACGAGAAAAGCTCCAACACATAAACTGCCTAGAAATGCTGGCAGTGCACAATGCGCTGACGCGTTTTTGTCCCCACATCAAGGACCAACACGTCATAGTCCGTTCGGACAACATGGCTGTGGTGTCCTACATAAATCGCCAGGGCGGTCTGAATTCCATATCCCTGTACAGGCTGGCGAAACGCCTCCTACTATGGGCTCAGCACAACTTACGCTCGCTGAGAGCAGTGCATGTACCCGGGCTTCTGAATGTGGGCCCGGACAGACTGTCCAGGAACAACGTTCCTACAGGCGAATGGTCTCTACACCCACAAACAGTCCGGCTGTTGTGGGAGAGATTCGGCAAAGCGGAGGTGGACCTATTCGCGTCCCACGAAAACGCTCACTGCCCCGCATTCTTTTCAAAGACCGACAGCGCGCTGTCCCAAAGGTGGCCGCGCTGCCCGCTATACGCTTTTCCCCCCGTTTCCCTCCTGCCACAGGTGTTGGAATGGGTCAGGAAAACAAAATGCCCAGTGCTGCTTGTAGCACCGTTCTGGAAGAACCAGGCATGGTTCCCAGTTCTGATGCAGTTAGCAGACATCGCTCCATGGCCAGTGCCGTTGAGGAGAGATCTCCTCTCGCAGGCCAGGGGCTCGATTTGGCACCCACACCCGGAACTGTGGTCCCTTCATGTGTGGGCGCTCAACGGATACCCGTTGGTCTCGCAGAGGGAGTCATGAATACCATCACTGAGGCTAGAGCGCCGTCGACCAGGCGGCTCTACGCTTCAAAGTGGTCGGTTTTCTCCAGCTGGTGTACAGCTCGGAGCCTTTCACCCCTTGAATGTGAGGTAGCGGAGGTTCTCTCCTTCCTACAAGAGCTGTTGGATAAGGGCAGATCCCCTTCCACGCTCAAAGTGTATGTGGCGGCTATTTCAGCGTTCTCCGGTTCAACGCTGGGTCAGTCACTGGGAAGGAATGATTTAGTCATCCGCTTCCTCAGGGGAGCTAGGAGACTGAATCCACCCAGACCTCCTTCAGTCCCTATGTGGGACCTTTCTACGGTCCTGGCGGCCATGAAAGGTGCCCCTTTCGAGCCTATCCAGTCTATCAGCCTCAAACATTTGTCTTTCAAAACAGTGTTTTTGATGGCTCTCGCTTCAGTGAAGCGCATAGGCGATCTGCACGCGCTCTCTGTGAGCCCGACGTGCTTGGAGTTTGGTCCTAATGACTCTAAAGTCATACTCAAACCTAAGCACGGCTATGTGCCGAAATCCCTCAACACGCCTTTTCGGGCTCAGGTTATTTCCCTGGCTGCCCTGCCGGCGTCGAGTGAGGAAGGGGACTCGAGTTTTCTTTGCCCTGTTAGGGCTTTAAGAACTTATATGTTCCGCTCTGCTGCCTTCAGACAGACAGAGCAGCTCTTTGTCTCGTTCAGCGGACGTTCCAAAGGAACGGCTGTTTCGAAACAGAGTCTATCCAGATGGATAGTTGACGCCATAGCGCTGGCTTATACTGCCAAGGGCATTCAATGCCCGTTGGGAGTCAGAGCGCACTCTACGAGAGGCGTTGCCTCCTCGTGGGCTTGGTCCAGCGGGATTTCCTTACAGGATATATGTACGGCGGCAGGCTGGGCCTCTCCGTCTACATTTATCAGGTTTTATACCTAGAGGTTCCCGCCTTACAGGCTAAGCTTTTGTCGGTGTAATCTATTTACAGGCGCAACGCGCTACCGACTATACTGGGCAGAACTGTGTAAGACCCACGTTTTCCCACATTAGTGCAGGCTCCCTACCCTGGCTATGTGATGTCATATTCGCGTCTGTGGACATGTCTATATAAGGACGGAGGAAACCCCTCCTGTCTTTAGACTCTCCCTGTGAGGTCATGTTAAGCCTGCGGACGCTACAGTATAGGGAATTAAGGCTCCCCCCCTTATTCCCTGACTCTGTGTGAGTCTATCTGGTGATTATGCACTGTATGCCTGAAATAGCTTCCGGTGATCAGTGTTTTTATCCCAGCACGCACGGCGTTTTGCAAGGGGTTCCCGTAGCGTTTTGATAAAACGCAGTACGAGAGAACTCTCGTAAGAGAACGTACTCGGTTACTAACGTAACCTCGGTTCTCTCTAGAAGAGGGAACGAGTACTGCGTTCCCTTGCCGTGCGTTTGGTTCACTCTGGTTCGCTTCGGTGATCAAAATCAAGTGAATCAGCCTTCTCGAGCTCCTTTTATAGAGGTAAGCCACGCCTGTCTCGGCGGGAAGTGGCGAGGAGGGCGCGAAGCGCCCTCATTGGTCTGATGTTGCATCAGCCTGCGCTCGATAGGCTTATGCAGTTGCCGCAGAGCAGCCAATGAGCGGACAAGCCGTCTTGCTTCAGCTGTCTGCTGCTGCCGCAACGCGTTTTACATATATGAAAATTAAAGGATAATTTTTGCTTCAGTGTTTCGTGAAAAGAGACTTTTCCCGTAGCGTTTTGATAAAACGCAGTACTCGTTCCCTCTTCTAGAGAGAACCGAGGTTACGTTAGTAACCGAGTACGTTATCTGAGATAACTGCGCGTTCATGCGCTGGTTTAAAAGGGGATATGTATCGATAGTAGAAACATTGATCAGCAACTCTGCTATTGGCTGTTCAGTGTAGCCAAAGAGCGCGCTCAGTTTTTCTCCTCAGCAGAGCAAGAACTAATAGTCGAAGTTTATTCGGAATTTTAATGTTTAATCAAAACGCCAGGGAACACCTCAAAGTCTGCAAAAGCCAGGAGAGAGGGCTGGCAAAAAGTAGCAGACAATTTAAATCCGTTAGAAGTGGCCATGTTAGATGTTTTTATCACTTATTAGCCTATATATTTGTATTTTAATAACTGCATAATTACTTTGTTCATTGTAATGTCAGAGTCACCACACTAGAACATGGGAACAAATAAAAGTGAAGTACAAAAATATTCTACATAATGGTAATTTTTAGTTATATTATAGACTCTTTTATAAAAGGCACTGTTAAATAAATGGTTGTCTGTTTATAAAAGCAACCAAGAAAAAGGCTGAAAAAAATAGAAAAGATCTTAGTAGCCTACACTGTAAAATAATTTTTGCTGCATTAAATTAAGGCCGTATAGTCATTTCAACTGTTAAATCTTGAGTAATGATTAATTGCTTTGACTTGTGAAAGTGAAAACTGATAAACTTATGTTAATGTAAAAATATTTTGCCATGAGTTATTGATCACATTTTCCCGAGTGTAGTTCATTGTAATGACATTGTGTTTTCCTCTTTTGTGCACTTTTACATAATACACCAACACTTGTATCTGTTCCCAAGAAAGTGGCTGAAATATGTGCAGTAAGTGGACATTTTCTAACTTTCCAAAGGAAAGAAAGTATAAGACTTTGTAATGTCCATTTGTTTCCATTGCACTGGACAGTGAATAAACCCTCTCAGATAACTGTCATATGGAGGAACTAGCCTACCTGCAAGTGCATAAATAACTTTACTTAATTTATACTTGTATGCTTTATGGCTGCAATATAAGTTGCAGGATTCCACATCTACAGAAAGGCCTACAGAAGAGTCTGCACAGACAGAGGAGACATAGGCCTACAGGTGGGCAGTGTATAGCCAACTTTTCCTTTTTATTTGTTGAATGAGGCATGTGTCTATATCTCTTGTTGCAGGCACTTGACCACTGGCTTTTCTTTACAAAGAACAATTGAAATATAACTCAATGAACTAAGAATATTTGTCTTTTATTAAACATTTAATGAAAAGTGTTTTGTTTTTTTTGGCAATGTTGTGTAATATGGCACATGCAACAATGTCACAGGCCCTGTCAGGTGTGCAACCCTCAGACTTCTCAGACACTGAAATCTTCCCTTTAGTTAGCCAAAGTTCATTTCATTGTGTGCCCTTGTCCTGGCTAGAGCTGCATTGTAACTGGTTTGGGTCAGGGAATGGGGTCATAAAACACCTGTCTGCAGGCAGGAACATGTCATAATCACCTATGAAAAAATGCAGTTCTGTTAGGATCGGCATAAGTGTATGTAATACAGTGAGCTTGATATTTAATTGTGGAACTTTCCTTACCACTTTCAAATAATGTGCATAAATGTGAATCTCTGAAAATTCTTAAGTCATGCACAGATCCTGGCCATTTTGCTTTCACATTTGTGACATGGAAGATTTTAGTCAACTGCCTTTTTTTATTTGATATAATATTACTAATCTGGAATATTAAGAATCACAATAGTAACTGGGCTGCACATTTACATTAGCCGCGTTTCCACTGTCGGGCCAGTGCGAGCCAGGGCTTTAAACGGGCCGTGCCGGGCTAATAGCACCGGGCCTGCGTTTCCACTGTCGGGCCAGAAGCTCCACAGCGCTTGACTAAAACACGCCCGTAACACGCCTCTCTGGAACAACGTCACACTAACCCATCATTTCACCAAAAAATGGAAGAAAAAATGGAAGTTTTATCAAAAAACTAATCAGAAATCACTGGAAACAGCGTTGAAAACATGATAAAAGCGGCCGTTTGCTGGCATTTTTGTTGTTTACTTGAATATTTAAAACCCAAGCATCGATGTTTTACCACAGGTTTACAATAAAAAGTAATACACTGATCATAATGAATTAATTTATGTCAAAATTGCACATTAGTCACTCAGAAATAAATTACCGTTAGGTCTATTTCACAAAAGAGGAGGTATAGGACACACTTACTTCTTCAGTCGCGTTTGTTTCTGTTTATCTGTTACAGGACATATTTACATCACATTTAGAAAGAATGATCATTTCTACAAATATATGCCACCAAAAATACGACCTGAGGAGCTTTAGCACTCTCTCGACTCCCATAACGTACAGATATTTTCAGTCAGAGAAACAGAGGAAGCTCCCGGAAAAAAAGTTGCTTTATTTTATGATAGTCCGGTATAAAGAGACGAGACGTAGGCTACTGACAGATAAAATAAAAACATGACTGTGATAGCCTTTATGATTGGTCGGATTTCTTCAAGCGTTCACTATGTTTTTTTACTATGCTATTCTTCAAGCGTTTACTATGTTTACTATGGTAATGGTTAGCGCGCATAGTCTTTTGCCTCACAAACAGAAGGCATTCAAACATGAACACGAGTTAAATTATTTTAAAAGTCTTTAATGCTGACAGAATCATCCGGCACTGCCGTCTCCCGACTCAGGTGAACTCCGCCTCTGTTCGTAACCACTCCTCTAGCCCGAGCTGGCCCGCTTTGGCCCAAGGTATTCGACGGGCCAGAAACCCTGGCCGTTGGCCCCGAGTAAGCCCCGATCAAGCCCCGGAAGTGACAGTGGAAACACGACTGGCCCTGGCCCTAGCACGGCCCGGCCCTGGCCCGACAGTGGAAACGCGGCTATTGTGAACCCCCTTTCTGTTCACATAATCCCCTTCATTGAGGCCTTGATGGCAGTCTATAGTCTATGGTACCAATCACGTTAGTGAAGCCTGAGTGACATATACTGTAATCGGCATGGTCATGATTGCATGATCTTCATAAAAAATTATGATAGCCTAAAAAAAAAAAAAAACTGCTTTACAACATTGGGTCTTAAGTGGCTTGGAAATGCCACAAAAAAAACTAAAACTGTTTTTTAAACCTAAAAGCGTCAGGTAAACTCCGAATGACACGACAGACGGCACTTTCCATCAAGTTCTCCGGATCTCCAATAGTGTAAAGGAAAGAGCCACTCGCAAATAATCTTAGGGCAATGCAAACAGTTTGTGCTGTAGTTAAAGCCCGACTCCGACAAGTCGAAAATAAATGTGCGTTTCCAACAAATGAATAATGTAAACGACAATCTCACGAGTCACGAGAAAAAATATATATCTCAGAAAGTGCACTATCGCGCTGCGCTGGACTTCCCGTGTCAGCTCCGCTTATAAAGCAGCAATATAATCCTGTTTACATGAAATAAGCCTGCTCCCGAGCAGGTTTAAGCTTGCGCACCTGTTGCTATGACAGCAATGCAGGATGAGTGTCGAAGAACCAAACAATCCAAGATCATGCCAAATCGCCAACAATCAAATCCAGCTAAGTGAGTTAGCGACGTACGAAGAACGTGCCCCAGCTTCTGATGCGCTTTACTCCTGTAATCGACACCACTGGTTTGGCTTTATACTTGCAGAACAATACAAACACACCAAAGCAGATCTATAAATGCAAACAGACACGTAGGGCACCTCGTAGAGGCTATGCAGGTCTGCCATAGGTCCGACACAGAAGTATAAATCAGCCTTCAAGTATGTAAACAAAAACAAACTTACACTGAATCAAATGTCCACTTGCATGGAGAAAAGCTCTCATCATACGGTACCCACACCATGGGTGCTGCCTTTGAATTTCCATCACCAAACGGTTCAGTTCTGTATTGTCAATGCCAGAGTACAACTCTGAAACTCAGCGGAACAAGTGAATAATAGAGTGAAATATTTAGCATTAGATGCATCAGATATTTACGTGATGAAGATAATTGTGTAAAACCCTATACACATGTGTCTCTGTCTTAATTATTCATGTCATATCTGAATGTCTTAGTTTAAAGGGGTGGTATAATGCCCTTTTCACAAGATGTAAAATAAGTCTCTGATGTCCTCAGAGTGTGTATGTGAAGTTTTAGCTCAAAATACCCTACAGGTATTTTTATATAGCATGTTAAAATTGTCACTTTTTGAGGGTGAGCAAAAACGTCCCTTTAAATGCAAATGAGCTGTTGCTCTCAGCACAGGGGGCGGAGCTTCAAGAGCGTGTCCTTTTACCTCACACAGACATGCACTTGAAATGTAGAAGTTTATGTTGTGAAAATCGTCAACTTCATCAAGGCTCGTCCGTTAAATTCGCGGATTTTTCGCACTATATGCAACGAAATGGGCAGCGAGCATGAAACACTTCTACTGCACACAGAAGTGCGCTGGTTATCACGTGGAAAGGTTTTAGCAAGAATTTTTGATTTTTAAATATAAGTAACCCTTTTTAAAAATAAGTCACTGGTGGATTTCTGGGCTTCAGCAATGGTGGAGTATCCAAGATTGTCAAAGCAAGCACTTAAAGTGTTGATGCCCTTTGCAAACACATACTTATGCGAGGCAGGCTTTTCTGCACTGACATTGTTGAAAACAAAACATCGACAAAGACTAGATGCCAAAAATGATCAGTCATCCATTACCCCGAATTTTGATGATCTGTGTGCAAACATGCAGGCCCATCCATCTCACACAAAAAAAAGGTAATAGTCATTTTTTGTATTTATAACAGATTTTTTTTTATTTTTTTTTTATGTTTTCTAATGTACAGTGAATATTTGTATTTAGTTATTGCAATTAAAAATGTTAAGTTTAACCAGAGTAAGGTGTTGGGGGGTGCTTGACAGGTGTCAAACACTAGAAAAGGGTGCATGCTGCAAAAAGTTTTGGAAGTACTGATTTATGGTATGTAAACTGAACAATGCAATACTATAACACTGATTCTGACAATTAGTAAGAAAATATATATTTTTAAATTGTTCCAATTGCAGTGTATTTGTCTCAGTTTCATTATCAACATCACTGACAGATTGCACAAATGAGTTTTTAATAATAAAAGTTGCTTAAAAATGATGTTGTTTACAGTTATATTAGTAGCTTGAATAGCACAATTATAGGAGGTAAAATAATTACCTGCAATCATTACCTTAAAGAGCTATTTCTACACAATACCTCTAAACCACTAAATACCACTAAACCTCTTTTTCTTTCTCCTCAAGGCATATTGACTCCAACCACAAACTGATTGCATGGAGATTTGTTTTTCACGGCTGCATCGATGGAGTCAGCAGAACGGTTATTTATTTGAGATGTGCCACAAACAATAGTGCCAACACAGTACTGTCATTTTTTCAAAATGGCGTCTCTCAGTTTGGTTTTCCTGTAAGAGTACGGGGAGACAGAGGTATGGAAAATGTATATGTTGTGCAGTATAAAGAAGAGGCACAGACCGAGGAAGTTTTGTTGTGGGAAGAAGTGTGCATAACCAAAGGATTGAACGTCTCTGGGGGGATGTGAACAGGGTTTTATAGGCAGCTGTTTCAGTACATGGAGTATGTGGACATTCTACACCCAGATAATGAGATGCACTTCAATTGAATTATCACAGTCTGAGAACAGAGGCTGCCATGAGTCCACTGGCATTGTCTAATTCTGGTTTAATTATGGAGCCAAACCTTGTCCTTACTGCATCTGACATAGAAGACTATGGAAGTGACTTTGTAGAAGAATATGACAATGACACACGGGTCATCACAGTTCCAGAAAGCACTTTTAGAGTTAGTGCAATGCTGGATCCTTTACCAGATGATGGAAACTATGGAATACAGCACTACTTATTTGTTTTTAACTATCTATTATCACACTACACATAATAATATTTTAAACAAACGACACAAGAATTCAGTTACAAAATGTAATTTTATAATGCAAGTTTCAAAACATTTTGAACATAGTATTTCATGCAGCTGTGTTCTCAGTCTATTCTCTGTAAATTGTTTAACAATAAACAACTATTGAAATTATGTTAGTGACAATCAGTCACTAAAAATTATATTTTGGAACTGTTGGCTGGCACAGCTAAAACTATGAAAAATGAAATTCATTTAGATGTGAACTATAGCCTTTTTGTCTTCTGAAGTTGAACGAACCAGATCTAAATTTCCCCCAACCCAACTGAGCCTTTTAGTGCATATATCAGCAGGTTTTCTAACTCTGATTCATCAAGTACCCCTCTTGGAAGGAAAAGCATTGAGCATGTTGATGCACAAGGCAGTCTCCAGGATCCCTCTTCTTGTGTGTAAAAATAAATTTCAGCTTTTTTGGGAAAGCCAAGAGGAGGGGTAGCATCAGCATCAGTCATGAATGTCAGAAGATCTGTCAAAACCAGTACCTGTGAAACCAGGCCCAAGTGAAATAACTACTAAGCTCATAAACCAACATTATAGATCAAAATAAATCAATTATATTACAACCTACCTTGAATGCTCGAGTAAACATTCCCATGCAAAGATGGTATCCTCTTCAATCTGTCTGTGGTTGCTGCCTTCATCACTCCAGTTCACAACAAGGAGGTCTTTAAACTCACTTCTTGACTGTGGCTTCTGTGTGTTAGTTAACAGAGGCTTGAAGACCATCCAGTTGTTTTCCACTGTCTGCCAAATGGATCCACATGAATTCATTCCTGCCTTGAACTGTGAAATTATGCTTGCAGACCTGGGGTAACAAACAAACAAACAAACAAACAAAATAAAGGTGTTTATTTCAATTTTAACTGCACTGTTATAAAATTGTTTTAGGTTTGATGACTACATTACACTTTCATATTGACTTAGGATAAATGAAGTGTTTAATGACCAGGCTGTAAACTCTGGGCATTTCAGGAAGGCCAGCATTGTAGATCCAGGGTATCCCACAATCTGCAATCCAGTCACCAAGAAAGGCCTTCAGTGAAATTAGGTCTCACACACTTTTGCACTGCTGGATCTAAAAAGACCAGTTTTAGACAATATTACATTACCATTTAATTGTTCCTCAGGTTAATTATATAGGTGGTAATAGGTTACCTGTTGCAACTTTAACTGCACTTCATTCTCTGGCAAGTCTTGCAAATCAAACCTATCCAACTGCCCTTCCTGTCCAGACATCAACACATATAAAGCCGGATGAAGGGCTTTAATGCCTGGGCCTCCATGCATCAGTGACCAAGCAATTAATTTTCCACGTGTGTAAAACAGGCTGACTGGTTGTAGGCAAAAAAAGAAAGAAAAAAAACTGGCCTTGTTTTCCTACAAAAATTCCAAGTGCTGACTGTGAACGTTGGTATTTCATATAACAATTCATATAACAATGTACAAAGCAATATAAAAAAAAAAAAATACTTTAAATGTAAAAAAATACTTTTTTTGCTTTTTAAGAGCAAAAGACAATTAAAACAATGTATCGGTATAATAATGATGTAACACCAAAGAGTGGTAACAAAGATAACATTCAAAACAATTGAATTTTAGAGATTCACAACCATCAAAAAAAAAAAAAATAATAATAATAACACCATAGCACCAACATTGCCCTCAGTTCATTAATAATAATTTCTAGACTTGTCTATAACAAGACTATTGTCACCTTTAAAGGTGCCATAGAATGGATTATTTTATTATTTTATAATGTTTCCTGGGGTGCCCTTATAATGTTAGTATGTTTTTTAGATCAAAATTTGTTATAATTTAGAAATAAAAGGCATATTTCCTAGCCTGATTTCATCCATTGATTTGAACACTCTGTTTGAAGGGGCGTGTCTGCTGTGAGACTTCAGTGTAAACGCCCACTGCTGTGATTGGCTGACATGCTTGCATATGAAATATCTGGCATTACATGTAGAGCTATCTGGAAAACTTTTACTATTACAGCTTTTATATGTTTTTACTATTACAGCTATCGGGATTAACGAATCATGAGAAGTTTTTTAAGTATTTAGATCTATTCCCATCACATAAAAGGTTTCAGTGATGAGCACTGAGCAGATGACAGCCTGTTGATCGCGTGAATGAAGATCTTATCACTGCAACGCGATATACTGATGCATAAACAGTGTTGAACGACTTTGAAAGAAAGATTATCTGTCTGAATTTGAACAATTACACATCAGAAATTCACATAACCCACTGGTTCTCCAGAGGCTCGGATGAAGGAGCAAAAAAATATTTTTGTGTTCATTTGTACAACCAAACACTGAGCAACTGCCATGCTTCGTTCGCTCGTTTGCAAGCCATGATGTCTCTCGAGGAAAAAACAATATCGCGCTGGATCTAGATAACACAATGTAAATTATCGTTAATAAAATCCCTACTTGCCGCTTGCGGGAATATAACGTTAGTTGAAATTGCCCCCTTCGTCCGTTTGAGACGCCGAGAGAAGCCTGGCTGCTTGATATTGTTGTAACAGTCCGTGGTGAAATGGGCAGAGCAACTAAACAACTTCGAATTAAACTGTAGCGGTATCCGATTATAGATAGATAGATTATAGATAGATCTTGTTTCTTCACCTGCAGAACTTCCGATGATTCGGCTGTGCAGTTTCGCCTGGCACTGAGCATGGGCTGGCATATGCAAATTTTTAGAGGCGTACATATTAATGATCCCATCGGTTTCGTCACAGTTGGTGTTATGTGGAGATTCGCCCGTTTTTCAGGGGTGTTTTTCAAAAACGAGATTTAAATAAGAAAGAGAAAACTATGGTGTTTGAGACTCACTGTATGTCATGTCCATGTACTGAACTCTTGTTATTTAACTATGCCAAGATAAATTCAATTTCACATTCTATGGCACCTTTAAAATGTTCCATTTGTCCTTGAGAGAAGAGCATGAATTGGGACGCAGGGCTTCATGTGTTTGCGCTTGGGTTATTACCTTTTTCCATGAGCCAATTTGAGCAAAACTACTGTTCAGTCCAAACTCCATTATGAGCTTCAAACCCTCAAATTTTCCATGGATTTTCAAAGTTGTTCAAGTCACACAGGACCTTCAACAGTCTTGGAGGAAAGTGTTGCTGTTTTGTTCCCTTCATCTCAGCCTTTGACCCTCCTTCAGGATTTATTCCCAGGAAAACTCTTAAAGAAATGAATAAAACAATTTTTAGTTAATCAAGTAATGAAATGAATAAAACTGAAATAGAGTAACATGCAGACAGGGTTGAATAAACTCTTACTTTGAGTACTTATTTAATCAGGGCTTGACACTAACGCTTGTCTGGGACAGGTGGATTTTTTTGATGTGGCAAGTGAAATTTTTTTAATGAGAATATAGCTTCAGAATAAATTAGATTTTTCTTTTTATTCCCTCTGACAAGTAAACCACCAATTGACACATTTTAAGGCTTAAAGGGAAAATTCACCCACAAATAATCATTTACTCGCCCTCAAGTTGTTCCAAACCTGTATGATTTCTTCTGTTGAATACAAAAGAATATATTTTGATTACCCAACAGTTGATGTGCCATTGACTTCCATAGTATCTCTTTCCTATATGGAAGTCAATGGCTACTGTCAACTATTGGGTAATCAAAATATATTCTTTTGTATTCAACAGAAGAAAGAAACTCGTAAAGGTTTGGAACAACACAAGGGCGAGCAAGTGAAATAACATGTTATATAACAGGTGTTACGAGATTAAAAAGTGTCTTGAAACTGGAACTTGCTTGATTTGAGGCAGCGCTGCTTCCACACACATATCGTAGCCAGATTTTGTGTTTTTGTTTATCAAACAAAGATGTTCTGTGGGAGAGCAGTGATTTGTCTCGTGTTGTTACGGGCTGAGTGTGAACTCATCACGAAGAGAAAGAGTATATGGAGATCAGCTATAAACACAGAGACCTCCTTCAGCGTCCAGATGAGGGTCGAGACGGAAAACACTGCAGCCACAGGACTGGAAGGTACAGCACGTAATACTGTCACATTAAGACCTAACAGCCCCTCTGAGAACAGTTCTTGTGAAATGTTCCAAATGAAAAGGACATGAGAGAGAGAGAACAAGAGGATTAGTCCTTCGTATTCTCCTGGGGAGAGACTTTCCCTTCTGAACACACAGCTTATATACAGCCGAGCTGACGAGCTGCAGGTGTGACTGCTCAGCTCGTGATGAGAGGCAAGCAGGTGTTCCTCGTAACTTCCCAGGGCAACGCTGATGTGGGCTCGGGACACTCGTCACACTCTGTATTAATCACATCAATTTCTTCAGGAACACTATCAACATCATGTGCTCCCTCACCTGGAGAAGACTGTTCTGCAACTTCACATAGATGAACAGGTGTTATCTGGGTGACATCCCACCTTCTATGATATCTGGAAATATGAGATGAAAAGGATGTCTTTACATTAAAAGTCTTAGAACATCCATCAAAAGGACAAGTTACAGTCAGTCCCTCTTGTATGTGGCTACTCAAGTGAGACACAAGCCCTTTAACATCTGCATATTCTGCACTGCACAAACTTATTGAACACTTTAATTGAACAGACACATTCCGGTTCCAAGTTTGTGTGGCCCTCCTGTCTGGATGCGTTCGTGACATATGAACAGCAAAGCAGTTGAATGAGGAAAACTTTCTTCCACAATCTTTATGGCCACACAAGAAAAATACATTGTTAACATGTCTGTGGGTTCTGCAGTGCTTCAGACATTCAGACAATGAAACGCATTTGAATTCACAAACACTGCAAGTCAACATAACGATAAAATTGCCTTATCTAATCGAGCACCAATCATCAGTAGCGCGCTTCGTTCAAAAACTGCGCTAAGCTAACGTTAACTGCTGTAAACCACAGCCTCACCTGAATGGCCGATTCAAGATATATATATATATAAAAAAAAAAAACGGTTGTACTGACAACTTACATTTCATTAGTAGTACGATGAATGCCCTAACTGTCCAAAACACAAAATAATATTGCAATTAATTTGCTACAGCTAAGGCTACTACGTTAGAACATACATGCTTGGCACGGAACAATTCTAAATAAACGACACCACCAACAAATACAAGTTAATAATTCAATAAATAAAGGGCACAGTAACATATACATTCACAAATATCAACTAAATCTGAACCAATTCTACATAATTGTGCGAGGACATGCAAAACGGTCAACGCGATGGATCTGACAAACGAGATGCAATACTATGCATGTTTTAATTTGTGCCCTAACAAAGCCATTAGGGGAATGAGAGACTTAATTGAATCTCTCTAAACTAAACCTCAGGATTTGAAACCTCTCAAGAACTGCTTGCAGACCTTTCCTGTTACATTGCAGTGCGAAAGAGGTTTCAGTGTTATTAATTCAATTGTGTCTAAGAAGAGATCTGTGCTTCTTGTTTCAAATTTGATGATGACCAACCTCAGTGGCCCACCAATTTCACTGTTTAACCCAGAAAACTATGTAAAGTCCTGGGCAAGACGAAATCGCACTGCACATGACCCACAGTCACGGGCCACGGCAATGTAAATCAGTAACAATACAGTAGATGTTTTTGGAAAATACTGTAATTTAATAAGCAAAGCATACATTTTTAAATATAATTGAAATGTAATAATAATTGACATATTACTAATAAACAAACAAACAAACATTTGTGACTTCTGTTTTTTGTGTGTGTGTGTGTGTGTGTGTGTTGTGGTTTGTTAGGGGTAATAGTATACCACTTTTCGTTTTAGGACTACACCACTGAAACGATTCAGACAGTGTAAATATGCTTACCAGTGGGGCGAATAAAGTCTGGTTTCACGTTAGTGTCAGGCGAACCGCACACAGTCTGCTCCAGTCCAGAAAACATATCGGATTCTGCACAGAATACTACTATATTTTAAAATCATATGGGGGAGATTAGGAGGAGACACAGTATATAAACTAAACGCTATTGTATGTTTTAAAAAAGGGGAGGAGCTGTTTGATATGTCCCGTCCTGTCTTACTGTTTCAGTGGATGGGCTTGTTTGAGATGAGCAAAATCTGCGCAGAACCGATCACCGGTGATCACCGCGAGATGCATGCCGGTTAAGCCGCCTTTCCACTGCAAACGACAAACGACAGCCGTCGGACCGGAAGTCATTCATTTCCAATGGAGAGTCGTACGGGAGCTGCGGGGAGTTCCGATCATATGCGTATGCGGAAATTTCGGATCCGATTTGAGCTTCGGATGCGTTGAAATATCTGAACTTCTGCGGCTAGACCGTATGCGACCGGTCGACCGGATGTGATGTATTCTAATCAAAACTATGAGCGCGAAGCTAGAATTGCCAATATTTTAATACTTTATTGTAAACGCTATTCCTGCAAAATGACGGTTATTAATAATAATGGCTGAAAAAATATTTGTATCATTATTAAATCAATATTTATATTGATTAGCTCTATAAAATCTACTGTTTTTTATATTAGATGTATTGAGGGTCATTCGTTTTGTGTGGATATATTCATGCATGCATTATATTCATTAAAAGCATTAATTTTACCATTGTGAATCGCCGAGGGTAACGGTTGCTTCACGACCAATTTCAAAGTTCCTTGCGACTGACACCAGGGGGTGAATGCGAATGTCGTGCGCAGTGGAAAGGCGGCTTTAGAAATGTGTCCGAGTGCGGTCCGACTTGCTCTGATGTCATGCTGACGTATGTCAAAAAACTCTCGCGATCGCAAGGCGGACGTGTCGGATTCTGCAGTCGAGCGCAGTTGCTCTCCACCGACTGCGCTGATCAAAAGCATGATGGGAAACGACTTGCTGACGACACAGCTTATTGCTCATTGGTTTAAACAACCGTGATGAATTGTTCTCTTTTAAAAATTTTGATTTTAAAACTCTGATCTCATGTTTTTATGTGTATAAATTATGTGTTAGTATTCCCAAACTCTCTGACAGTGTGATCTATGGGTTATTTGATTGTTGTCATAGGCCTATTTATACAAATATATTTAAAACATGTCTGTAATTAAAGTAAAAATGATTTATAAACACATATTTGGTATGTAATTAAATGGGTGTCTTGTTCATTATAATTATTTTCATATAAAAGCAACAGAACTTAAATTACATCCAGTTTATTAGCAACACTGTGCACGAGCGTGAATCCTGTGAATCCCGCAATATCCATCTTTGATCTCACAGGTATCTGATCCACTGCGAGAAGAGAGAACTGTCCGTCTTGCCTGCGCTTTTTTCACTCCTCCCCTCACTGCAACCGCCTACTCTCACATACATTTCAGGCGAGGCAAGCCGCATCGCAAACAAGCCTACTATGTCAAAACATTTTAACAATGGTGAGCGTTTCAAGGCACTGAAGTGGACCTTTAACATAAACTAGGCCCAAATGGAGAAGCCATGTGTGAAGAACTAAGTACACCCCATGATTCAATAGCTTGTATTGATGATAATAATGAATGTCTGTAAAGTTTGTGTGGAAAGCCCTTATATGGAGATGATATGGGGTGTTATATAAAAATTGATAACCTTAGAGCAGGGTTAAGAAGAAATTCACGTGCATACACACGTTGTGAAATAGGCAGATTTTTTTTGTGACAACTTCTCCTGTGCATGCACACAAAATAATCCACACAGTTTTTAGAGAATGAGACCCACTGAATCTTTTAAGTGTGCACTGGGCAAAAATTCTTGTAGTGTGTCTGTGTGTGCGTAGTTTTAAGGAACTGTAATTATGGAATCAGAAGTCTAAGTAGTCACATTTTCCCAACACTGCAATTTTGTACGTCTTTGTATACACCCAATTTGCTCATCAGCCCATTAGTGAAGACTGCAAGACTTGAAACGGGTGTATCAGACCAGAGAAACATTAAAAAAAATGTAGTGCAATAAAACTTTAGGAGAAGGTTTGGGAAACTGCAATAGACAACACCGTGGAAATATCAGTATGACCAAAATAACTTTAATTAGATCAGTTTTGCTCCACTAATTATTTTTTTCCTATTTGTTAAACAAGCAAAATATTCACCAATACAGATGATTTTTTTAAAGCAAACATTCGTTGAATGAAACTCCTCATCTTCACTCATCATCTGCTCATTGTTGTAGATCAGATGGCTCACTTTGACAATTTTGGACAATGCTTCTTTACATGAATCTGTCGAGTACTTGATGAGCTGAAACTCTTTCCACATGAAGGGCACTGGTACGGCTTCTCTCCAGTGTGCACTCGCTCATGTATTTTCAGCTGCCCTAACTGATTGAAACTCTTGTCACAATGTGAACACTTGTGTGGTTTTTCTCCAGTATGGATTCTTTGGTGAATTTTCAAGTCGCCGGCTCTGCCGAAGCTATTCCCACACTCAGAGCACACATGAGATTTCACTCCAGTATGAACTTTATGGTGCATTTTAAAACAGTCCAGACGTGAAAAAGTCTTTCCACAAACAGAACAAATGTAAGGCCTCTCATTTGCATGAACGTTCATGTGTTGTTTTAAACGTGATCCCAAAATAAATGCTTTACCGCACTGATCACATATAAATGGCTTTATTCCAGCATGAGAGCGCAGATGATACGCAAGGCTGTCTGACTGTGCGAAATTCTTCCCACACTGATTGCAAGTGAAAGGTGTCGCTCCAGTGTGAATTCTATAGTGATGCTTAAGTTTTCCTTTCAATGTGAAACTCTTCCCGCATTGATCACATTTGTAAGGCTTCTCTCCGGTGTGAATTCTCATGTGACAATAAAGGTTTCCTCTAAGTGAGAAACCCTTCCCACACTGAGAGCATCTGTAAGGCTTCTCTCCGGTGTGACTTCGCATGTGATCATTTAGGAGTGCTTTACGGATGAAACTCTTTCCACACTGCGCACATAAATAAGGTTTTTCTCCAGTGTGAACTCTCATGTGATCATTGAGAAGTCCTTTACGTCTGAAACTCTTTCCACACTGATCACAGCTGTAAGGTTTCACTCCAATATGAATTTCCTTGTGAAGCTTAAGGTCTCCCTCATTAGAGAAACTCTTTCCACACTGAAGGCATGCGAAAGGGTTCTGTCCAGTGTGGATTCGCATGTGCTCATTCAAGAGTGCTTTACGCACAAAACTCTCTCCACACTGATCACATGTGAAGGGCTCCAACCCTAAGTGAATTCGTATGTGGTCAACGAGAAGTTGTTTACGAATGAAACTCTTTCCACACTGATTGCATGTGAAAGAATGTTGTACCTCTTTTCTTTGAGATCTTTTTTTCAAAAACTGAAAATAATAATTCACAAAAGTCAAAGATTCTCCTTCAGGTTTAAAATTGTGAGGTTCCGGATACTGATGTTTCTCCTCCGCTTCATTTATGTCTTGACATTCCTCTTTCACCTCCATCAGACCTAAAGTGAACACATTAAAATGTCAAAATTTAATTAGACAAATGTCAAACAGAATGAAATAAGAGTAACTGACAAATTAATTCTGTAGTTTTAATTTTCATGTTAATAAGTGGGCCGGTAGTACTGGCACTTCACAGTACAGGCACTTCTGTATTTTAATCTGTAGCGTAACCTCACTTTTTCTTGCGTACTTGCGTTTTTATTGTATAAAAAAATTACATGTTTGAACTTGCTAGCATAGCAAAAGCTAATACAGCCATCCAAGTAGACGCCTGTTCAATGTACAATTATATATATCCAGTTGTAATCTATCTATAATTTATATTTATAATCTTTATTTATTATGTTTGCAATGAACAAATCAAACAAAAATAATTGAAATAGCTCAACACAACAAATGGTTTTCCAAAATTCAAATGAAAATTCAACTTTTAATGACTTCTGCAGTCTCAAAATGATTCAACCCCCTGAATCGAATCCCTCTCGACAGCACACATCTGCAAAACAAGTGCTGTCTCAAGCAAACCTGATGCGACTAATCAAGGGCTTCATTAGTTACACCAGGTGTGCTTGAGCTAGAACACATGAAATGTCTGAAGTGGCTAGGTTTGTTGAGTGTCACGTTTGACTGCATGTTAGAAATATGGCTTAGTCAAAAGAATGGACCAAAAAGTTTAGAGAAGATATCATTGCCCTTCACAAACAAGGAACAGGATACAAAAAGATAGCAAAAGAACTATTGCTACATTCACACAGTCCGTCCAAATCCTATTATTTGTATATCCGATTGGAATCTGACCTAAAATTATTGACGTCCACACTGTGTATTGCAACTGTTCAGATCCGATTTGTGTGTCCATGCAGCTCTTTCGTTTTCCGGGAAAATATCTGCATTGATTTCTATGGCAATGACGTCGGATTGGTAGGAATACGGCAAATACAACAACAACCGCAACATGGACGGTTTTGCAATAGAGATGTTGTCTGCT
This sequence comes from Abramis brama, assembly GCF_963993115.1. Taxonomy (NCBI): domain Eukaryota; kingdom Metazoa; phylum Chordata; class Actinopteri; order Cypriniformes; family Leuciscidae; genus Abramis; species Abramis brama. Next base: position 35,280,786 of record NC_139969.1, on the reverse strand, counting down.
TTTTTCCACGCTGTTGTCTCAGTCGGTTACAAACATGTCTCCGTTTTGTTGTCATTTTCTGCTTGTCCTGCACTTTGCAACAACACAGCCTTGTTTCGATAGCGACTTTAAGCATGTTTCCTATAACAACGTCTGCCGTTTGTTTTACGTGCCGTGAGAAATTCACATAAACCACGCAAAATCCGATCAGAGCAGACAGAAACGGATTTTCAGAAATGCGATTTGAATAGGATTTCAAACCACTTATGAATGTAGCTTGAAACAGATTTGTAAAAAACAAATTGTCATGCACACTTGCTAAATCTGATCAGATTTCAATCGGATATGCAAAAAAATCGGATTTGGCTGACAGTCTGAGCGTAGCCTAAATGTTCCAAGAGACACCGTCGGATGCACAGTTCACAAGTTCAAAGTTAAAGGAAGAGTGATTACACTACCTGGACGGGGGAGAAAAAGGAAGCTATCAATGGATGCAACCAGATTTCTGAAAAGGCAGGTTCAGAAAAACCCTTGAGTGACTGCAAAAGACCTGCAGCAAGATTGGTGGGAACAGACACTGAGATTTCAGCTGCACAGTAAGGAGCATACTAAACGCATAACATAAACCACTACTGACCCAAAAGCACAAGAAAAGTCGGCTACAATTTGCTCGAAATAATTTTAAAAAGCCACAGAAGTTTGGGGATTTTGTTCTGTGGAGCGATGAAACAAAACTGTATCTTTTCGGCCCTATGGATCAGTGGTATGTCTGGAGGAAGAAGAATGAAGCATTAGCTGTAAAGAACTCTGTCTCTCAGTTCAGCATGGCGGATCTGTGATGCTCTGCGGCTGCTTTGCATCCTCCGGCACTGGAAACCTGCAACGTGTGGAAGGCAAGATGGATTCACTGAAGTGTCAGGAAATCCTTGGAGAAAACATCATGCCATCAATGAGGAAGCTTAAGCTTGGGCGTCATTAGCCACGTTTCCACTGTCGGGCCAAAAGCAGGCGTGCTAGTGCGTGCCAGGGCCTGTCGCGTTTCCACTGTCTCTTCCGGGGCTTGATTGGGCCTCGTTGGGGCTTCCTCTGGGCCAGCGCCCAGGGTTTTTTGGCCTGCCGAATACCTTGGTCCAAAGTGGGCCAACTCGGGCTAGAGGAGTGATCATTAACAGAGGCGGAGTTTACCTGAGTCTGGAGACGGCAGCGCCGGATGATTCCATATACCAGCTAATCAGCATTAAAGGGGACCTATTATGCCCCTTTTCACAAGATGTAAAATAATTCTCTGATGTCCCCAGAGTGTGTATGTGAAGTTTTAGCTCAAAATACCCAACAGAATTTTATTTACAGCACGTTTAAATCATCATTTTTTGGGTCTGTGAAAAACGCACTGTTTTAGTGCTTCTCCTTTAAATGCTAATGAGCTGCTGGTTCACGTCACAGGGGGCGGAGCCTAAGCAGCCGCGAATCCCGCGATCAGAGCTAGAACAGGGAAGATGATAATAATAAAACAGACAGTCACAGTATTGGTGTTCATTTCGACCATAAAAATGCCTACAGAGTCAGAGAATATATGCTGTATGGAGTTGGAAAAGGTATAGTTTAGTTTAATTATGATTATAACCTATTTGGCATTGCTTGTATACACTATTAATGCAAGCCTGCTGTAGGACTCCGTCTGACGATCTGAATTGTCTGAATGATGACACAAAATATACTGATGAGTTTAATAAAGTTTACTGTATGTCACACGAGATGAAGCATCAGTTTTTCTTCAGAAAATCGCTGTTAGAGCTGAGTAAACAGTATAAGAAGTGCATAAGTAACTTACATAAATTTCTGTAGAGTTGAGGGAGCATTTTCTTTGAAAACAAAATGAATCCACCTCGTCTTCACTGGCTGGCAGATTTCAAGAGTAAATAAAGAGAGCTATGTGAATGAATACATCCTGCTACAACACCTTCAACGCTTGGGAGATGCTTCAACGCTTCTCGTGAGTGCATTGCTGCAGCAATGGCTGATGTGTACAACTCGCAGTGAACTCGATCAGGGCGGGTCTAAGTTATAACGGCAGTGTCAGTCAACATTCGGGGGCGGGGCCTGTGGCTTTAGTGATGTCACTAAAGCCACATTCTGAAAACGAGTTGTTTGGAGAGACTGCTTATGATTCATGGGGATTAAAAAAAAGGAGTGAGTGGATTTTTATCACTGTAGGGTGGTTGTGTACACACACTGCCAACACACATTTATGTCCAAACACCATACAAAAGTGAATTTTGCATAATAGGTCCCCTTTAAAGACTTTTAAAATATTTTAGCTCAAAAATTACTTTCAGACAGCAGCGAGTGTTTAAAATAACTTCTGTTTGTGACCCGATGTGGATTCTGATCACCATATAAGGCAGAAATATTTTTACGCGATGCAAAAGACTATGCGCACTAACCATTACCATAGTAAACATGGTAAATATGACCGCTTGAAGAAATCAGACAAATCATATAGGCTATCACAATCATGTTTTAATTTTATCTGTCAGTAGTCAATTCTCTTTATACCGGACTGTCTGATATCCATATTTAGCTCCGCATATGTCATAAAATAATAGGGGTGGGCATCTCTATGCACCTCACAATTCGATTCAATTACGATTCGAAGGGCTGCCATTCAATGATAAAACGATTATCGATGCATCTTTTTTTCCTATACAAATTTTCTTTTTTCGCACTGAGAGACTACTTGTTACTTTTAAAGCAAGAATTTGTAATGATCCATAATGAATTTACTTCCAATATATTTTATTAATCAAACAAATGGAAGAATGGTGATTTGGCAATAAATATTGCGACAGAGTTTGTTATTCGCTTTGCCTTTTTCGAGTTGGGTAGAAATTTTTAAGGTTGTCCTGGTTTCCACTTCAGTGCTGTTTGATCTGACATATGTGGTTTATAAGAGAATTCTGCATCAAATTTACTTCCAATTAGATCTCGCTGCGATGTTATTAGTGAATTCAAACGCTTTCTCACTGGATCTCCCAGCACTGTGTAATAACAGTGTCGCGTCGTGTGATTGAGATCAGCCCACGATTTAAAACCGCTAAACGTCCCGCGCAGCGCCGCTCAAACGAATAACTTTCGTTTTGTTTGCTGTTTCTCGTATGTAACAGAAGTTTCTCTGACTGAAAATATAACTGTACTGGGAGAGAGTGGCATATTTTTGGTGGCATATTTGAAGAAATTGTCATTCTTTCTAAATGTGATATAAACATACTATCCTGACTCCTGTGATTACAAATAAACAGAAACAGACGTGACTGAAATAAACAGAAACAGACGTGACTGAATAAGTACGTGTGTACTTGCTTTCTTTTGTGAAATAATGGTAAGCCACTTTATTAATTACACTTTTATTTATGAACAACTTTATTTTTACACAAATTAATTCATTATGATCAATGTATCACTTTTTACTGTAAACCTGTGGTAAAACATCGATGCTTGGGTTTTAAATATTTAAAGGTGACATATTAAGCCCCTTTAACAATATGTAATATAAATCTATGGAGTCCCCAGAATGTGTCTGTGAAATTTCAGCTCAAAATACCCCCCAGATCATTTATTATACCTTGTCAAATTTGCCCCTTTTTGGGTGTGAACAAAAACACGCCGTTTTTGTGTGTCCCTCTAAATGCAAATGAGCTGCTACTCCCAGTCCCTGTTTTTAGACATAACTGGACGTTTCTGAATGGTTAGTGGATACATTTATGTCATATTTATATTGACATATCATATTTAACTTTTACACAAGCTGACATTTTTTGGTCAAATAGTGTTCTGTGCTCGTCTGTGCAGCAACGACAGAACAGTTTGCATGCTTTGCTCGAACATTTGCCATTGCGTTAGAACTGGTTACACTGTTGTTGCTTGCGAAAACCAAATGGTGATGCTGTGGGTGGAAACGTACAGATTAAGGGGCGGTAATATTATAATAATATCCCCTTCCTACATCAGAAGGGGAGAAAAATCTGATCGGCTTATTTTTTGACATGCTTGCAGAGAAAGGCTTACCAAAACAAAGTTACTGGGTTGTCACTTTTCACGTTTTCTGGGTTGGTAGATGCACCGGGGACCCGATTATAGCACTTAAACACTGAAAAAGTCAGATTTTCATGATATGTCCCCTTTAAACAAACTTTTATCGCTTTTATTTTACGCTTTTATCATGTTTGTTTTGCGATCTCACTAGTTTCCAGTGATTTCTTTCTGATTAGTTTTCTGATAAACTTCCATTTGTTGATGAAATGATGGGTTTGTGTGACGTTGTTCCAGAGAGGCGTGTTACGGGTGGGTTTTAGTGAAGTGCTGTGGAGCTTCTGGCCCGACAGTGGAAACCCAGCATGGTTTTGGGCTCTGTGTTACAGGTCCAAGGATATTAGCCCAGCACATCCCGTTTAAAGCCCTGGCTCACACTGGAGTTGAATTTTCAGTTGAATTTGGGGAACACACTTGAAACATTTGTTGTGTTGAGCTATTTCAATTACTTTTGTTTGATTTGCTCATTGCAAACAGCTGAAAGTCTGTATCAATTTTGTCAAAGAAGCACAAACTGGAACATGTGCTGAACTGTTTTCAATCAGAAACGGCTAAAACATGCAGACTGGGACTGCTTTTGTATGCACACCTGAACCATGCTGAACTAACATTTCAAGCCAACCCGTTTGGTTTAGTAGTTCTAGTTATTATTTAGTGTTGATATTTTAAATGCAAAATCTCAGTGAACTCAATGGATTATTATTTTTGTATCAATATAAAACATGACTTTGTCATTCATTCACAAAATGGTTCAGAATGTGATGGCATGCGATTTATTCTGTTTTTGATTAATTTACTACTTTTACTTCACTTGTATATTTTGTTTTTTTGTAATTGAAATAAAAAAATCAGTATTCACCATATACAGTCCCTGACAAAAGTCTTGTCGCTTATCTATTTTGTAGAAACACCTGCTATTAACCTGACTTTTAATTAATCAATTGGTGTTAGAAATAGCTCATATGAAAAGCTAAAACCCTCCCAAATGATGTTTAATGCACTGAAATAAATTAGTTTCACTGAAAAAAGATTTATCATTTAATCAAGACAGAAAGGTCAAATTTTGGCAAGACAAAAGTTTTGTCGCCTATACAGAAATTGAACAAATTTACTGCAAATACAAAAATATGTCAGCAAATTAAGTAGTGGTGCTGTGAGATCCAAATTTAATATCTTGTATGACTTCCATGAGCTTGAAGGACTGCATCCATGCGGTTTGGCAAGGATTCATACAATTTATTGATGAAGTCATCAGGAATAGCAAAGAAAGCAGTCTTGAATGCCTCCCAGAGTTCATCAATATTCTTTGGTTTCGTCTTCCATGCTTCCTCTTTCATCCTACCCCACATATGCTCAATGATGTTCATGTCTGGTGACTGGGCTGGCCAATCCTGGAGCATCTTGATCTTCTTTGCCTTGAGGAACTTTGATGTGGAGATGGAAGTATGCGATGGAGCACCATCCTGCTGCAGAATTTGGCCTCTTTTATGGTTGGGAATATAAGAGGTAGCTAAGAATTCTTGGTATTTAGACTATTGATGTTGCCTTCCACCCTGCAGATCTCTCGCACACCCCCATACTGGCCACCAAACTTCACTGTTTTCTGGGTGAATCTCGGATCCATGCGGGCTCCAGTAGGTCTCCTGCAATATTTGCGGCGACTGTGGTGTAATTCAACAGAAGATTCATCTGAAAAATCCACCTTCTTCCACTTTTCCAGCATCCATCCTTTTAGCAGGCTGTGGGCCTTGGCAAATGCAACACGGTTTTTCAGTTGTCTTTTGTTTAGTGCTGGCTTCTGGGCACTGATTCAACCATGGAGGCCATTTCGAGACAGAATCCGACAAATTGTTCTGGTTGACACAGGGACTTCAGGTGACCAGGTCTCGTGGAGCTCTGCTGCAGTGGAAAATGGGCTGGCCTTGGATTTTCGAGCCAACAAACGGTCCTCTCGAGCAGTTGTCTTGCGGGGTCTGCCTGACCTGGGCTTGTCAAAAACGTCTCCAGTGTCTTCAAATGTTTTTTTTATCCTCTTTACTTGACGCTGAGACACATTGAAGGTGTCTGCCACATCAGCAGTGGATCTGGTCTTCAGCCTCTTGATAATCAAAACTTTAGTCTCAGGGTGAATCTTAGGCATGTTTGCAGAGGTCTAGTTGCAGTTGATGTGAAGGTCTAGTGTACTGGGGTTGTTTTTATACACACCTGAGACCTAATTGACCCATTTTTAGTCACAGGTGAAGCTCATATGACAAGGCGACAACACTTATGTCTTTGCAAAAATTGACTCAATGGGCTTTACCAAGCTGTGAATATTAGAATACTTTTTGACAGTTTCGTTTTGCACTGAAACATTATTACAAAAGCTGTTGGGATTAAAATGAGCCATTTCTTGTAAAACATCTTGATTAGAAATATATTTCAGCGGCACTTCAGGTCAATTTGTACACAAGCGACAAGACTTTTGTCAGGGACTGTATTCCCTGTAATTATTAATGTTGTCAGGTGGCTGATATTCATCAGGTGCAGCAACCATGTACATTTTTAATTTAAACCAACAATTAATAAGTCAGAGTAAAAAAATGGCTGAAAACTAGATTGTAATAGTAATTTTATTGAATTAATTTATTCATATACTAGTATGATACTTTTTCTGTCTTTAAAAGTTAAATCGGATGCTAAAGATACTAAATACCTGGCCACTCCAACAAATAATTCAGTGGCTTTGTGAATATCACAATAATAAGTATATTAACTTATTAATATCTCTGAATATCACAAACAGGGCTTAAGAGTTCAGACTAAACTTTTTTTTTTTACCAAAAAAAGCACTGTAGCCCCTTACTGAAATTTTATTCATTTCATTTTATTAATTTTAAGTATTTATTCACATTTTCCCGCATTTTACTGTATTACTGACAAATGACTTGGTAATAAATAGACTTAACTTACAGAAATTACAATGTGCAGTTTTATTTGAAGTTCACAGGACACCAGACTAACATTTGAGGGCAGCAGCACCGAAGCCAGAAAGTTGCGCCAGCCCCTGATTCGCTAGCGCTGGTGGGCTGACAATAAGCACTGAGCTTGAGTTGAGATGTGGATAAAATTAACTTAAATTATTATCATTCATAATGTCTAAATATTCATTCAAAAGAAAAACAAGTGAAAAAATATATATATATATTAGGCAGTGAAAATAGCTAACAAGCGCTCCTCTGCAACCACCTACTGGTTTCAATGGTAATTTAATGTCTTTCTTATTTTTAAATAAGTGTATATCCTATATCTTGAAGCTTTACTTAATTTTGGACTGAAAGCCTTCTTGTTTCTCCTGGTTTCCACGTCAGCGCAGTTTGATCTGATATCTCTGATTTATAACAGAGAATTATGCGCTGAATTTGAATGCATCTTCTCACTATATCTCGCAGCAATGTTATTAATTCAACAGCTTTCTTCACTGTATCTCTCGCTGTGTTTGACAAATCGGGTCCTCCCTCAAAATCGGGTCTTCCCAAACTGTCAATTAATTATTATCCTAAGTATATACGAATGATATTGATTTAAAATACATATCTTACTATATGTAATGTGTATGAAAACACATTAATGCATAATAAACCAATTGAATGTAATTTCTTACAATTGATTAACTGTTAATAAATAATAATAATAATAATAATAATAATAATAATAGCCCATTATGTTAATAATTGAACATCATTAATTTGTTTTATTTATAACTGAATTAGTTGGACATTTAACACTTAATTTAACACAATTCCATAAAAGATTATTGAGAATGTATTAAAATGTCATATCATTTTTGATAATGGTGGCCACTTTAGCTGGAATTCCATTTTGAACAGACAGTTTCTCTTGAAAGTTAGCAAAACGATTAGCTGTACATTTTTTAATGTTATTTCACAGGTCACATATTTTTAAAAATAAGTCTAGTGAACGGATGTTTTTTATGTTACCAGCAGTAATTAATGGAGACTCAAGAATGATCACCAACCTCTTTGTTCTTCAGTGTTCACTCTGCAGGGCTCTGCCTCACTCATGTTCACGAGCTACAATTTATTATGATTCATTTTTAAAAAGCGATATACCTGACGTTTTATTAAGGTTCCGTAAAACTTAGAAACCTTTAACGTTACTAAACGTTTATTTACAATCTGTTCTACTTCGTCGTCGTCGTCTTCTTCTTTGAGTTAATGGCGGTTTGGCACCACCTTGCTGTATGGAGGGCTAAAAACTAAAAGTTTTCATTTAGCTAAAATCATAACAAAAAAATCAAGTTTCAGTATAAATTAAGGTAACTGAACTCGATATAGGGTTGATATAAACATTTTAAATGTAATAATTATTTATACTCCAATTTGTTGTTGAAATATAAACAGTAAAAAAAAAAAAAAAAAGAAAAGTCCACTCTGTCCCCATCCATGGCTTTACTATGTAGCCAAAATACTTGGATTTTATATGGACTTGGATCTTAAATGAGCAGACATGAAGGACAATCCTAGACCATATTACTGAGCTCATCATAGGGCTGAAAACATTGAGAAGATCATATTTAATGTTAGGCTACTGAATTTCCAGAATTGCTATGACCCTCAAAATCTTATACAGATATCAAAAATCCAAAGCATGCATAAATTGGTTTTCCATACATGTAAAAGAAATAAGTGCAAAATTTCATAGTTAACTAAATTATGTGTGTGACATTAAAAACTATAAATTATAAACCATAATATAAATATAAATATAAATATAAATATATATATTACACTTATTTTCAATTAAATTATAAATGACAAATAATACAATATAGACACAAGCGGCGATTATCAAAATTAAAGCCCCAATGGATAATGTAGACAATAGTGACACAATGGCCATGTCTTATTTATTTATGGAAGCATTATTCAATGTACTATATTAATATGGACAAATAATTTTGTATCTTCATTTAATGGGACATCAATACATTCAGTAATGCCAATAAGTTTTCAATATCATTAGGGTATAAATGTGAATTTTTCACTTTTTATTTTTACTAAATTTGCATTAGTAAAACAAACTCTAGTAGATTTCAAACAAACTTGCGCTGTGAATACTTTCCGGATGCATTGTATATCTTCATTTTTATAGAGTTAAAACAATTTTATAATAATAATATCAATAGGCCCTATACTCACAGCCCTATATTAAAATAAAACCGAATAAAATTAAACAAGTAAACCGAAAATAAAGAAAAGATTAAATTTCATCAGTTTACATGCATGTCTTCTTGTGACCGTTCCTAACGTATGAAAATCATGAACATGCGAATTTGTGTGGAAATATTGAAATATTAGCTTCAAATCTGAGTGTTCGGCAGACAAAAAAAGTTTGGGAACCTCTGGACTAATTGAAGCTGAGGAAAGGAGCGGGTTACAAAAGAACAAGCGCTCAGAGTTGTGTGTTGCTTGTAGACTGAGAGAGAAAAGCCTGTCGATCGCCCCCTGGAGGAGAAAGAAACAATAGCTGTGTCCCAATGTGAAGGCTGCATCCTTCGAAGGACTGAAGACTTCAAGGATGCAGCCTATGCGTCCTCCGAAGGACGCACCATGTAGCCTCCGTAGGATTTCCTAATTGCGCAGCCAGGTGTTCCCGATTACGGCTCCAGGCGCCAAGCAACGGTGCGAGAGTATGCTGCCATCCTGACAATTCATTTGATATGCTATGGAGCCAGAATTGGCTATTGTCATTTTTATGTTTTATATTTTACTGGAGGACATGGTATTAAGGATGTTTCAGGTCATACTTAAGGCTTAGCCAAAGATTCAAATGTTCATTTATATCTTACCTTGATGCGATTTTATAGGCTAGTGTATTATTTTTATTATGCACATAAATGGACCATGGTAAATATATTTACACAGGTTTTTAACCCCATTTGAATATAAAACCCAGTTGAATATAAAAAGTCCAGTGCGAATGTTACTCCCGCTCGTCATCGGCAGCTGTCAGTCACTGTTGCTAGGCGACAAGAACAATCGTCCGTAGGCTAGACCGGTCCGAGCGCTTCAGATGCGCCCTTTGAAATGGGACGGAGCTGTAGTTAGCAACAATTTGTTAATACTGTGACAATAGGCCTACATTTTGTTACTTTAATTTTCAAAATAACCAGTGGTGGTATGTAAGGAACTACATACAGTCCCTGACAAAAGTCTTGTCGCTTGTGTACAAATTGACCTGAAGTGCCGCTGAAATATATTTCTAATCAAGATTTTTTACAAGAAATGGCTCATTTTAATCCCAACAGCTTTTGTAATAATGTTTCAGTGCAAAACGAAACTGTCAAAAAGTATTCTATATTCACAGCTTGGTAAAGCCCATTGAGTCAATTTTTGCAAAGACATAAGTGTTGTCGCCTTGTCATATGAGCTTCACCTGTGACTAAAAATGGGTCAATTAGGTCTCAGGTGTGTATAAAAACAACCCCAGTACACTAGACCTTCACATCAACTGCAACTAGACCTCTGCAAACATGCCTAAGATTCACCCTGAGACTAAAGTTTTGATTATCAAGAGGCTGAAGACCAGATCCACTGCTGATGTGGCAGACACCTTCAATGTGTCTCAGCGTCAAGTAAAGAGGATAAAAAAAACATTTGAAGACACTGGAGACGTTTTTGACAAGCCCAGGTCAGGCAGACCCCGCAAGACAACTGCTCGAGAGGACCGTTTGTTGGCTCGAAAATCCAAGGCCAGCCCATTTTCCACTGCAGCAGAGCTCCACGAGACCTGGTCACCTGAAGTCCCTGTGTCAACCAGAACAATTTGTCGGATTCTGTCTCGAAATGGCCTCCATGGTTGAATCAGTGCCCAGAAGCCAGCACTAAACAAAAGACAACTGAAAAACCGTGTGGCATTTGCCAAGGCCCACAGCCTGCTAAAAGGATGGACGCTGGAAAAGTGGAAGAAGGTGGATTTTTCAGATGAATCTTCTGTTGAATTACACCACAGTCGCCGCAAATATTGCAGGAGACCTACTGGAGCCCGCATGGATCCGAGATTCACCCAGAAAACAGTGAAGTTTGGTGGCCAGTATGGGGGTGTGCGAGAGATCTGCAGGGTGGAAGGCAACATCAATAGTCTAAAATACCAAGAATTCTTAGCTACCTCTTATATTCCCAACCATAAAAGAGGCCAAATTCTGCAGCAGGATGGTGCTCCATCGCATACTTCCATCTCCACATCAAAGTTCCTCAAGGCAAAGAAGATCAAGATGCTCCAGGATTGGCCAGCCCAGTCACCAGACATGAACATCATTGAGCATATGTGGGGTAGGATGAAAGAGGAAGCATGGAAGACGAAACCAAAGAATATTGATGAACTCTGGGAGGCATTCAAGACTGCTTTCTTTGCTATTCCTGATGACTTCATCAATAAATTGTATGAATCCTTGCCAAACCGCATGGATGCAGTCCTTCAAGCTCATGGAAGTCATACAAGATATTAAATTTGGATCTCACAGCACCACTACTTAATTTGCTGACATATTTTTGTATTTGCAGTAAATTTGTTCAATTTCTGTATAGGCGACAAAACTTTTGTCTTGCCAAAATTTGACCTTTCTGTCTTGATTAAATGATAAATCTTTTTTCAGTGAAACTAATTTATTTCAGTGCATTAAACATCATTTGGGAGGGTTTTAGCTTTTCATATGAGCTATTTCTAACACCAATTGATTAATTAAAAGTCAGGTTAATAGCAGGTGTTTCTACAAAATAGATAAGCGACAAGACTTTTGTCAGGGACTGTACTTCGTTAATAGCCTACTCGAAGTAATTTTCCCACACGGGACAGCAACACTACAAAATTGTTATTTTACAATATGATGCATTGTTTTACATTAAACTACACAGTATAGTTTAAATGTATCAACCTTGAACATATTCAGAAGTAAAATGCAACATGCAGTAATAGAAATGCAAAACATCATAAAACCCTGACAAGGATTTTTTTTTCCTGCAGAATTCCTTTACTTTTACTCTTGATACCTTAAGTACATTAGAGTATGCAAGATAATGAAAAAAAATAATAAAATAAATTGCTTAACTAAGGTTTAAAATATATGACTAGTAGTTTTTCGCCAATGCGGTATTAGTGGTTATTAAATCAAATCAAATCAAATCAAGTATATTTGTATAGCGCTTTTCACAATACAGATTGTATCAAAGCAGCTTCACAGTATTAAAATAAAATAATACAACAAAGTTTGTTTCTAGTTAAAAGTACTTTAGTGTAATAAAGTATCTCAATATTTATTCCATGAGTCAGCCCTGCAAACCTGTTGGTAGACAACTTAGTGGATAGTGAAAATATGCAGTCAAACACTCTGGAGACCATCCCAGATGATGTCCCACCAGCAGGAGGCCTTACCAGGGTCTCTATTGTGGAGCCCATCACGGTCCAGCAGCACACCAGGGTCTCCCACTCAGCTCAATAAAACTCTACATCATTTTTCTTATTTTATGTACTGTAAATTTAAATGTTTATGTTGATTTTGATATGTTTAACGTATGTTGTAAATAGTTGGGGGAAAAAAAGGTATAAAATAATTTGTTTCATGTAGAAATTATGACTGTCATTACAAAAATAAACAATGTCCAGAGCAATGAATTCTCTTTTATTTACACATTTAAAGTTGCATAAAAATAAATAAATGTACAGATTTTTTTTTCCTTTTAAAAAATATACTGTAGGTGAAAAAAAGTTAAACAAGAATATATTTCTCAATAATTCTTTCAAGAAGAGAAAACAGCCTGTCCATCCTCTCCCTACTCTCCAGTGCTCTCCTCGCCTCTGCAGTCCCATGTCTTCTCTAATCAAGTCCAAAAACTCGTCCTCTCTGTCTCGCCTTCTTCGTGGTGCTGGTGCTGGTGCTGATGCTGATGCTGGTGTTGCCCCTGGCTCCTCCTCTTCTTGGTCACACACTGCTGAACTCGGCCCTGGTCTGTCCTCAGGGATTGAGGCAATGAGGACAGCGGGGTTGGTGCAATGCCTCTGTCCCAACACCTCATCCATGAGGACAAACCAGGGCCAAGTTTCAGCAGTGGGTTTCCCACTCACACCCTCTCCTGTCCCAGGACACATGCAATCCTAAGGCAGAGCAAATTAACCATGGCTTGTTAACAACAACAGCACAATACATTTCAGCAAAGATGTGTGTATTAATTTTCTTATATATATATATATATATATATATATATATATATATATATAAAATATATAAAAATGGGTCTGGGGAATGTAACTCCCATACAGGCACAAAATAATATTATTTTGTGCCTGTATGGGAGTTACGTTCCCCAGACCCATTTTTCCCTGAATTGTTCTAAAAAGGCAGAAAAGGGTACTTAACACAGGGGTGCAATCTTAAGTGCATTGTTAACACGGCAAAATATGACACATCAAGACATGCAAAATATACTTAATATTTCTGTATACTCAAATTTGGTTAAAAACACATAGCTTGCATGACAGCACTACAAAAACACATAAAAGTGAAACCCCATAGCATTATCTACTGCTTTTCTTATTGTTTTAGGCTTTATAGGGTGAGTGATATATCGATCCGATTGAGCTCGATCCGAATGAAATTTCGATCGGATTGAAAGGGGTGATTTATCCCTTTTGTAATCCGATCGAGAGAACATGTAAACACTTGATCGGATTGAAAACCGAAACTGAAAGGACTGCGCATGTGCCATGACGTTAAATAGCGTAATGACATGTGACGCACGGAACGAGCTGTTCTTCCTGTTGAATAAAGTGTCATATTAAGTTTCCCGTCATTCTAAAATTCTCATTTCACTCGCCCGTCTGTGAAGTGAAGCAGGACAATGTCCCACCAGTCCTTGATTTGGATTCTCATCCACAGACGTCTGGTTTTGGCCGCGGGGAGGGGCATTTTTACTGTGTGATCAATAAGCAGCACGGCAAAACGGTTAATATGCTCTAAATTATGACCAAATACAGATTAATATTACGTCTGCTGTTTAAAACAAATAAAGAACCAATAGGGGAGAATATTTATGCGCGGAAAGCGGGAAACTCTGTATATTTGTGCAGTGTGCGCATGTCAAAACATCAGATCCGATTTGAAACTTGTGACATATAAACGCGAACATCAACCCGATTACTTTATTTATCATTCATGTAAACACCTTGTTCGGATTCATCAATCGGATTGATTTCATTCCGATTGTGTCCATAACGCAGCTACTGTTTCAGTGTTACTTATAACACTGAGTGAGTGTGGATTATGTAAACACGAGCAGTGTTACCAATATGTACAGGTAAAACATGTATGAGCATGCAGCAACTGTACCTCACAGTAAACAGTATGACATTGTATAGTGAGTACACCTGTATAGTGTGACCTTTACACATTTGCTATGGCTGTAGAAAAGAAGATGCAATATGTGCAATATTTGATGTAACTGTATCTTGCCCAAAAACGAAAATGCATGTAGGGAGAGAGTGGGGTAAAGTGAGACATTTTTTACATTTGTTCCCTAAGTGAGCTAAAATGATATATCAGTCAAAGTTACACATTTCCCAATAATTCAGGATGTTTCCTAGCAATGGAAATTATTAGAATGTATTCAGGATGAAGGGCAGTGAAAATATGAATGGTTTTTAAAAAGTGGTCTTGTGTCTCACTTTACCCCAGCTTAGGGGTAAACTGAGACAGACCAGAGAAATCAAGGGGGTAAAGTGAACCAGCTGGGGGTAAACTGATCCACTTACTTTTTCCACTCTGAAACTTCCATAACAACATATGTTGTTACAGTTAGAATCCTGACAGCTAGCTTGACAACCACACATTCCAAAACTAATGTCGGACTAGTAACAGAATCATGGGGATTGGTCAATTAAGCACATTTTTTTGATGACCCACCGGTGCGCATCCAAGTGAAGGTGCAACGCTCTTGACGTGCTAAGGGTAAATGGCACACTGGAGGAAATTCCTCCTAAAAAAAAAAGAACTATGTCCAAAATATTGTGATACATTTGGAAGCTCAATGCAGTCAGACCTCCCCTGTCCAGCCCAAGGAGGGTGGCCCTTCCTGGGCCAGATTCGGATTTGTCCGCCACCGCTGGAGCTCCGTCTGGAGCAAAGTTGGTCCTAAAACGGACCTTTGGGTCTTTGTGGAGGCAATGCTCCACTTAGACAAGGAACACGGACCAGAGAACCGTGGTGGTCAGACCGGGTGGGGAAACCGCCTGACCCAGCCCAGAGAAAGTGCACTTTGTGCGGGCGAGACTTCCAGTAAATAGGGTATGGTTTGGACACCCAGTCCCTCGGTGCCAGGGCGTGCATACCGGTGAGCGTGCACCATCCTGGGTGAGCTAGGGGTGAAAGACACACTGGAGTATATTCCTCCTCATAAAAATGTCCAAAAATATCTTGTATTTGAAGAAGAGCTCCATGCTCGCAGACCTCCCGGGCCAGCCCCAGGGAGGGTGGGTCATCTCCGGTCAAAGTCAGATCCGTACACCTGCTGGCGCTCCTGCTGAAGCAACGACGGTCCAAACACGGACGCTCAGGGTGTTGTAGAGGAGGGAGACGACACTCTTATCGGACAAGGTAATGGAAAAGATGCCTCCCGCCCCTGCCCCCGGCGGATGTTCCCTCACCCACCCTATGAGTGGCCGTGTCGTCTCGAGCCCAGGCCCGAGTGGAGCGAGACCCGTGTGTAGGGAGCCTGCGCATCGCGGTTCACCGTCCGGGGGCTTCTCGGTTGATCCCGAGGTAAAACGTATGCTTGTCGAATGGTCGGTCTGGATAAACGGCGAAGCGACTCCAGGGGCTTGAGACACCCCTGGAGAAAAAGCGGTGGAGGAAGGTCCTCCGAAGAAAACAAAAACGGACAGTGTCCGTGAGGTTGCAGATGGACGAGATTCCCATGCTGACTTTACTCACTAGCAGGCTCCCAGGGAGAGTGCGGAGCTCCTGTCGGAGTGACCTCGGTCCTAAAACGGACCTTGGGGGTTTTGTCGAGGAGGGGACAAACGCTCCATTCGGACAAGGTGAGAGGGAGAAGGTGCTCCACCTCTTTGCCTCAGCTACTGCACCCTAGGCTACTGATTTTTACTTCCCCTTCTCTTTTTGATGGCTTTTCTACAATGTTTATGACATTAAAAATAAAACATATGTCATGTAATATTACGTAGTAATATGTTTAAGACTAAACTTAACTTGCCTCATGTCTCACTTTACCCCACAGCATTTGTCTCACTTTACCCCACCGCCACATTTTAGAAAAAAACGATCTTTCTTAGCAATTCAGGCTTATCTTCAGCTAGCATCATCACATGGTTTTATATGTTGGTAGTTCATCAACATGTATGATATAAGTTTTTCTACCTGAATCAATTTGCTTTGGCACAACAGTTGATTAAGTTGACAGCAAGAAAATTTACTTTTACATGCAACAAAAAAATGTTTGTGAAAAAAAACATGCTTACTACAGCACCATGAGGTCCTCTCCTTCATGGCCAAGGGGAAATGAGAGGGGCTTGAAAACATAATGGTCAAATGACCGAAATTGTGTTCCATAGCCTAGATACAGGGGGTGTCTCACATTACCTGATGTCTCACATTACCCCATTCTCCCCTAATTCATAAAACTCATTTTGTGTCTTCTGGATGTAGCGTATAATGGAATTGGAAGCAAGTGAACCACCGCAGCTTCATCTACATGGATGACGCTGGCTTCAACCTAACAAAACGCAGAAGGCGTGGGCGAAATATCATCGGACACAGAACTACAGTTGATGTGCCAGGCCAACAGGGCGGGAACATAACCATGGGTTATGAATGTGAATGGTGAATGGCTATCTCTGTGAATGGTGTGCTAACGCATATTCCCATTATTGGGCCATACAATACAGAGCGTCTCGTCACCTTTTTAGACACTCTCTACAGCAGGGATGGGCAACTTCGGTCCTGGAGGGCCACTGTCCTACAGAGTTTAGCTCCAACCCTGAACAAATCACCTGCCTGTAATTTTCTAGTAATCCTGAGGACCTTGATTAGCTTGTTCAGGTGTGTTTGATTAGGGTTGAAGCTAAACTCTGTAGGACAGTGGCCCTCCAGGACCGAAGTTGCCCATCCCTGCTCTACAGGGATCTCATCTCTGAACAAGAGAGGGGTCAGATTGGAGATGACCTGCCAAAGGATGTGATAGTTTAAATCTATCAAGATCTCATCAGAAGAGAATTAAACAACTCCACAAACAGCATTACCACCTTCACTTATTACTAACCAGAATGACTTTATCAGTCATTCTGGATACTTTATCACTGGATATGTCAGACGTCTACAAAGGTTTTTGGTTTCATATTCTGAGAGTGCAAGCATGATGTTGAACCAACATCACATTGTAACATTGACTCAATACCATTACTATTGATTTATCAACATTTTCTCAACATTAATTGCAGGAGCAACAGAGATGTTGATTCAGTGCAGTTAACATTGACACATTAATATTATGTTGATGGTTGCTATCTATCTGGGACCCTAATCAAATGCACTTGAACCAGCTAATCAATGTCTTCAGGATTACTGGAAAGCTACAGGTAGGAGAGTTTATCAGGGTTGGAGCTAAACTCTGCAGAGCTGTGGCCCTCCAGGACAGAGTTTGCCCATCCCTGCTTTAGAGGAACTTGATGAGCTTTTGGCACTCCATTTTGTGCCTGCGCACTGCCATTGGATGGTGAGAGATTTTCTTTTCCATAACAAACATGCCATACAAACACAGTCACACCAACCAGAAAAATAATAATAATGTTAGGGATTATTTCTGTGCCAGGGTTACACCCTTTATTCAGTACAGTTTATGGCGACTGTACTGGGGCATTGGATGTTATGTGATATAGGGACTATTTTACACCAGGGGTACCCTTTATACAGTACAGCTTATTGTGACTGTACTGGGGCGTTAGGACCCACTAAGGCCACAGGTTGATCAGACCTGCTGGCCTCTCTAACACCTCTTCCAGCAGCTACCCAGTCTCCCAGGAGGTTTCCCATCCAGATAAAGACCAGGTTCAACCCTACTTAGCTTCCATGGGAGTGCATGTGGAAGCTTTAGGTTGACCACTGCTGGCTAGTACTGCTTTCTTTGCAAGAGTTAAAAAGACCAACTAATGGAAACAATAATCACCATTATGGTGATTTCAAATGAAACAGAGTTAAACCCCTGTTAATTCTCAGTAACAACTTCTGTCGACATCTGACAGAAATAAAGTAATTCTGGTTAGTAATAAGTGAAGGTGGTAATGCTTTTTGTGGAGTTGTTTAATCCTCTTCTGATGAAATCTTGAGAGATTTATTGTCGTCTTTTATCTTCAGTTGATTTCATCTAAGGCTGTGGCTGAAGTCAGTTGTAGTTGTTGTGTTTATGCTCGTCTCTTTTTCTGTTATCTTCTTTCCTTCAGTGATTCTGCTTGTTAACAGGCTTATTAAAGTCCGCGTGAACCGGAAGTTGCAAACGACTTTTCTCCAGTGTTGTGACGTATTTCCCAGTGAAAAGGAATATTGAACAGAGGGCAGGGTTTTACTCTAGTGCTCCTCCTCTCCATCTCTCGCTCATAACAGACTAACGGTTTGAGGGGAGTGGTTAAGCGTTTCCCAACCCAAGTCCTCAAACCTACGTCATCAGGGAAGGTCCTCCAATGCAGAGGGGAGGGGCATTTTCAGATTTTGATTAAAGATTACGAAGCCAAAAAAATTTTTTGTGTGGATTGACTTGCATGGATGAATTGTTCACCACAAAACGATCAATTTAGGCAAACAAAGTAAATATGGTCAATTTTGATTTCATGTGGACTTTAAGGCTGAGATGACTCAATATTTAATATACACACATTTTGTGGCTCAGATGAGGTCCAGTTCTGGTTTATTTCTTTGCTCTTGGCTGACATGTGTCATTGCTATGGCCTGCTTGTGGCCCAGATCTGGCAAACAGGAGTGAGCCACCCAAGGGCTGTCATTCCACGCTGCATGTGGGTCAGATCATCTTTCCACGTGTGCCAGATGTGGGCTGGATCTGGGACATCAAAATGTTGCTATGTGGGTAAATATGCACATTCTTTGCAATTCATCCATTGGGTTAAATCGACTGAAGCGATCCCTTGATCAAAGCACAAACACAGCGAGTTACGCAATACTCGTTCTCTCATCTCAGGGAACCGAGGTTACGTTAGTAACCGAGACGTTTCCTTTCGAGAGGTCTCTCCTATTGCATAAGTAGCTTAAGATATGGGGAAAACTCCTTTTCTCAAGAATATTGAATGGCGACTTTACTGGGGCATTGGATGAAATGCGATAAAGGGATTATTTTACACCAGGGGTATCCTTTATACAGTACAGCTTATTGTGACTGTACTGGGGTGGTAGGACTCATTAAGGCCACAGGTTGATCAGACCTGCTGGCCTCTCTAACACCTCTTCCAGCAGCTATCCAGTCTCCCAGGAGGTCTCCCATCCAGATAAAGAACAGATTCAACCCTACTTAGCTTCAATGGGAGTGCATGTGGAAGCCTTAGGTAGACAACTGCTGGCTGGTACATATGGCAGGACTTCTACTTTCTGACCCCTAAAAGTCCTGCCATATGTTTATTCCACCCATAAACTCAGTCAGGTGATTTCACTAATTAGTTATATCTCCTGGCTGAATTAGCAAATCCAGGTGATTGGAACAAAATAAAAAGCAAAAGAAAAGCAATAAACCAGAATTGGACCTTATCTGAGCCACAAAACCTGTGTATATTAAATATTGAGTCATCTCAGTCCAGTGATGTAGTACTCGAGTCCGTTCTCGGACTCGTCTCGGACTTGTTCCTTCAAAGACTCGGTCTTGACTCTGTCTCGACCCTTCAAAGACTCGGTCTTGACTTGGACTACAACCACAGTGGGAGGAGAAGGACTCGTAATTTCAGACCGAGTCCTCAAGATTTTTTTTTCCAATGCATTTTTTTTATGTTCATATATTTTTATGTTCATATGAAAAAAACACACAACACATAACAACAATAATAATAAAATGCAATGTTGACGGGCATTATATGAAAATGACATCCCATGGTGCAATGCAAGGATACTGCCGTCAGAGCCGTTTATTTATCTCTATGGCTCTGCTGCCGGTGAATGTCTGTCAGTCGGTCAGTCGGTCAGTGTCAGTGTCTTCAGTTGCTGCCTGGTGTGAGCGGCGGCAAGATGAGCAACGAGTCTGCCATCATCAAATTCGCCTTTCAGGACCACAAACCGTTTACCGGAAAAGATTTGAAGAAAAAGCACACTGCGCGGTGCCAATTCTGCAACACATCGATAACTGAAACCTATGGCACAACTTCTAACTTCCATCGCCACGTTAGAAGAAATCATCCTGACAGGTGAGTGCAGTAATATATTTGTTGAGATATGCTATGCTCGCTAACATATTTGTGCTTCACCTAACCATGCCTGAGTAGAAAGTGTGTTTGACATAAAGCTGTTAGTTTTAGTTTTACATTATAATGCTGGTCTCATTGTTAATACGTAGGTATTAATACGTAATTTTCAAAGATAGAAAGCAACAGACAGACACGTATAATCACAATAATTTATTTATTGAGAAAATGTCAAAACCGGTACCAAAAAACATTCACATGACGATGTGTCGCAGTCCTCTATGGCAGTATATAATAGTTTTGTATGAGGTAACGTTACAGAGCAGAATTAAGTTATTAATCCATGAAAATGTTGATTTGAGGCGCACGCGCTTCTCCATTTCAAATGTAGCACACACGGCATGTCGCAATCTGTGATGAAGCATGCGAGAGCCAATGAGCGTTTGATAACGTCGTAACGCTTCAGGCGCAATTTTTTAATTTGAATTCACTACGAGCGCGGGATTTGACGTTTACGGTCTCTGCTGAGAATGGAGATGGAGATCACTGGATAAAGGGCTGAATTTGGATCTGTTTCTTGCAAACAACGTATGGATTCTAAAGATTTGGATTACATCAAGCTAATAAAATTGATGTCTTTTGTGAATTTATGTTGTGTTGTAGTGTATTATGGGTCTATAGGAGAAAACGCTTTTGTGTCTCACGGTAAATAAACCAAATATTACAAAATGGTTAAACGATTAAAGAAGGTATTTTTAAGGTTTTAAAGTGTATTCTTGTTTAACACCATGTAGGCTAATCCTCCGAAACGAGTTTGCAGCAGAAGGCACGAACAGAGTGAAATGTTATTATTTATGAGTAGCCTAACGTTATTATATGAGTAACGTTAAACTATTAATGAATGTGACTGAAAATTTAATTGATAAGACAATTGAATGCAATAGAGTCAAAACATTAATGCGACGATTTTAACATGCATAAGTTAAATAGGAATACGTACAAATTTGTGTGTCTGTAAAGTTGTTTATACGTAAATAAATTACGTTTTTGTGCTGTCAATACGTAAATGTTATACGTTTTAGTGCTGTAAATACGTCAGTATTATACGTTTCTGTGTGTATAAAACGTAAATACGTCAGTATTATACGTTTCTGTGTGTATAAAACGTAAATAAATGTACGTATGGTAGAACTACACTTTACGTAAAAATACACACATATTTTCATGAGATCGTGTTGCATAATAACATAGAAGAGATGGTATTTTGAGTTGCTAAAACAAACAAAACAAAAAAGCTACGAGCCACCCACCACTGGTGTCTTTTTCTGACGCCCAGAGCTATCGATACGATAGCTATCTAGCCTACTTGACCAAGTAGTCCAACTTGAGAGCAGAGATGTGAACTGTAAGTTGTCTCATTAACACAGTTAGGGGAAAGGCTTAAGCAGGAGAATACCATAAACAAATTTCTCTTAGATGGTGTCAGGGACATTCTATTTTATCAGTGAGAAGTGTTGAATGTTTAATGTCAAGTGGCCATTTAGCTAGCTACTCAATTAGTTTGTTTGTGAATGCTAACCGTCAGCATCTATATGGATTTCTCCATAGGCGTTAGCTAAGCTAACCAATCGGTTTCAATTAATTTTTAATGTGTCTAAATGCACTCAGGAAATGAATACCAAGATATATTTTGTTTGTCTGCTTTACAGTTTTACAGTGAGTCTCAAGTAAAGCTTTGAAGAGAATTTTGGCGTCCTGCTTTTCTTGGGAAACGTTATCTATCTGCCGAGCTTGTAGCCACACACACAAGAGCAGGGGCAAAATACATTAGTTGTTCGTCTGAGCTACACACTTAGTAGTTGTCTTGAATAGGGCACTCAGTGTCGTGTCGAGTTGAATATTACTTGAATTATATATTAGGCTACATAGGGAGGTTATTTTAGTGCTTGTGTGTAAGACAACAAGAGAGACTCTGCTTCCTCTAATGTCCACATACAGTGTTGATTAAAATTAGTCACATCTACAACATCTGCATCTTGTTTAATTGTTAATCTACATTAATATTGTTACATAAAGCCTTTGTTACAACATTCAGCAGTATGTAGACATAGGCTGATAATTTCGAGTAGGTAGCCTAATATAATTTCCACCATTAAGATTGCTCTGCAGTGAAAGGAGTTGTGGGCTGGCTAGGTGGCTACAGGTGGTTACAAATTTGAATATTAATAATTTTGAATAGTAATAATAGGCTGTCCTTGGTCATTTTCTTTCACATCAGGAATGTGGAAATGACCTTGCATGTATTAGCCTAGGCAATTTTGGATTAGAAAAGAAGGTGACCTAGTTCCAACAGACATTAAGAGAGCTTATGCCTTTAAAACGTATAAATGATCTCAACGTATATAGTTTTGCAATGAATAGTTTATAATAGAGAACATTATGAAGTTTAAAAAATGCTGATATATAATAATTTGTGGATGTTCCCTCTCTCTTACAGGTTCCTGGAGTACAAGGCAGCACAAGACCAAACTGACGTTGCACAACCATCAGTATCTGCGTGCTTCTCCAATGTTTTGGTCTACAGTTCTAAATCCCCTCGGCAGCAAGCAATCAATGCATCCATCATTAAGGACTTGGTAATTGGCTGTGGACTGCCACTGGCTTTGGTGGAGAATTGCTACTTTAGAAAATTTCTGAAAGTCATGGACTCAAAATACACCCCCATCTCGAGAAGTACTATCTCCGAGAAAAGAATCCCAGTACTGGTGAACCAAGTGAAGCAGATTATTGTTGAAAGATTGCAGAGTCAACCATCTGTCTCTGTAACCGTTGATATCTGGTCTAACAACAGACTGCGGCCCTTTCTTGGCATCACTGCGCATGCAGTACACTGCTCTAATGGATCCTGTGTGCTTGAACCGTACCTGCTTGAATGTCGGCGGTTTACAGGACGGCACAGTGGTGAGAGAGAGGATTTCTGCAGCTTTTGAGGAAATACTTGAAGAATATGGCATCACGCAAAAAGTTTGTTATATTATAACAGACAATGCCGCCAACATGAAATGCGCTTTCAAAGTGCAAATGCCCCTGCAGCAAGCCTCTGATACAGAAAGCGAGAATGATTTTGATGATGAGGAGTTATGGGAGGACACTGATGAGGACACAGAACTTGGGCTATCGGGGGAGCGGCTTTCTTGTTTTGCCCATTCTCTTCAGTTAGTTGTCTCAGATGGAATGAAAGAGGTCAAATCAATTAGTCTTGCCATTGCTAAAGCATCTCGCTTTTCTACCCTCTTACACACCAGCTCGGCTTTCAAAGACACATTTGAAAGCACATGTGGAACAACAAAAACTGTACCTGCAGCGAACAACACCAGATGGAATAGTACATTTAAACAACTACAAGCACTGACTTCTCTGGATCACAAAACATTGACCGAAATGTGTCTTAACGACTTTTCAGATGTTGTTTTCACGCCACGTGAGTGGAACCAACTCAGAGACTTAACCTCAATTCTTGCTCCTTTTGCTGAGGCTACTAACTTAACAGAGGGGGAAAAAGTCGTAACTATCAGCATCATTGTGCCGACTGTTCTTGACCTGAACACCCATTTAATAAAATGTGAAACAACTCATATCCTGTGTAGACCCATCGCAAGGGCACTACACGGATCACTGAAAAAACGCTTCCAGGGGATTTTTGAACAGTTTGACATGGCTGGGAAAACTGGGAAGGAGGAGCCATTCAACAACAAAATCTACACCCTTGCCACAATGCTGGACCCACAGTTTGGCCTAAATTGGGTGGATCTCGATGTGATGTGCAAGCAGGGTGCAGCATACCAGAGGCGATACAGAGAGGACCTGAAAAAATCACTGAAAGGTTAGTCCATAAACTGATGTATGAAAACTTACTGTAAATTCGTATCATATTTGCGCACCAGAACATATTAAACTGGGTGTATTACATTTAACCACAGAATGCAAGGGTAATAACATACAACAGTGATCAGTAAAAGAGTCAGTATCGTTATTAACTGCATTACACAGTGCAGTTGTGTTTATGTAATGTTTGTGTGTGTTATGGGGGAATAAAGTTTTAAAAGATACTGAATTCGAGTGTATTGTCAAAATATTTAAAATTGGGAAATATTGGAAAATGTTATAAAGTAGCTAAGCCTACTAATTTAGACATGCCACTAGAAAATTTTAATTTGCTCTGCATGTCCTAACTATGATTAAAAAAGTCAGGGTGGGCTTAACATGTTGATGACAGAGCAGCACTGTTGAAGCAGTTTAGAAAAATAGGCAGAAGATGATGCATGTGGTAGGGATTTTTTTAATGATAGTAAAAGCATAGTCCATATTAAGACGTTAAGACTGCTCCTCTAAACAATTACCAATCTAGCTTAGTCTGTAGGCCTAACTGTTGATTATTAACTGGGGTGATATTAAATCATGAATATCAAAACTGACATGTTGAGACAAAATCTCGACTCGGACTTGCTTCCTCAAAGACTCGGTCTTGACTCGGACTCGACTGTATTTGAAAAACAACGGACTCGGTCTCAACTCAGACTCGACCCTTCAAAGACTCGGTCTTGACTCGGACTCGACTGTATTTGAAAACCAACGGACTCGGTCTCGACTCGGACTCGACCCTTCAAAGACTCGGTCTTGACTCGGACTCGGCATAGGCGGTCTCGTCCCCATCACTATCT
The DNA here is from genome assembly GCF_963993115.1 of Abramis brama. Taxonomy (NCBI): domain Eukaryota; kingdom Metazoa; phylum Chordata; class Actinopteri; order Cypriniformes; family Leuciscidae; genus Abramis; species Abramis brama. Next base: position 35,255,539 of record NC_139969.1, on the reverse strand, counting down.
CAGTCTTAATAAGCCTGTTAACAAGCAGAATCACTGAAGGAAAGAAGATAGATGATATAAACACAAGAACTACAACTGACTTCAGCCACAGTCTTAGATGAAATCAACTGAAGATAAAAAACAACATTAAATCTCTCAAGATGTCATCAGAAGAGGATTAAACAACTCCACAAAAAGCATTACCACATTCACTTATTACTAACCAGAATTTATATTCTGTCAGATGTCTACAGAAGTTGTTTCTGAAAATTAACAGGGGTTTAACTCAAATCTGTTTCATTTGAAATCACCATAATGGTGATTATTGTTTCCATTAGTTGGTCTCTTAACTCTTGTAAAGAAAGCAGTACCAACAAGCAGTGGTCAATCTAAAGCTTTCACATGTTATGCAATAGAGACCTCTCGAAAGGGAAAATCTTGGTTTCTAACGTAACCTCGGTTTACTGAAATGAGGGAACGAGTATTGCATAACTTGCTGTGCTTGTGCTTTGATCAAGGGATCGCTTCAATCGATTTAGCCCAATGAATGAATTGCAAAGCAAGTCCATATTTATTCTCTGGAAGACAGGTTACACAAATAAACAAGGTATGCAAAGGGCCGAAATGGATCGCTGGATCCTACCACCTTGGTGAAAACTTGCTGGGACCCAAGGGCTATATGTGCCTCTTGCAAAGGCTTCAGCAGATACCATTGGGGAACAGGCTTTGACCCCATAGGTGATATATTTTCCCTTCAAGGTTTAGTTACAGAACATCACTGGAAAAGAAAAATACATCCAGACAGAGCAAACTTGAACAAATCTAAACTTCTTCTTACGATTAATTTTCACACTTCTATCATATGTCGATTTATCAAATACAAGTGGCATACATGTAAGTGGCTACATGTGGTGTGATAGAACTTCAAGACCCTAGGCATAGTTGTCTATAAAAATCTCATACAGCAATCATGAGAACAGCAACATGAAAACAAATAAGAAGAACCCTAGAAGAAGTCTAGAACTCTTGATTAGTTTGATTCCATAACAAACCAAAGGATGAATTGCAAAGCAAGTGCATATTTATTATCTGGAGGGCAGGCTACACGAATAAAAAAGGTATGCAAAGTGGAGCAATGGATCACTGGGTCCTACCATATTGGTGAGAACTTGCTGGGAGCCGAGGGGTACATATGCCTCTTGCAAAGTTTTCATATGATTATTTTTCATACCAAGCAAACTTGAACTAATATAAACTTATTCTTATGATTAATTATCACACTTTTATCATGTAGTGACCAGTGGTGTTGTAAATACATAAAGAGTTACATATGCCAAGTACGAAAACATGTAAGTGGCTACATGTGGTGTGATAGAACTTCAAGACGGTAGGCATAGTTGTCTATAAAAATCTCATACAGCAATCATGAGAACAGAAAAATGAAAACAAATAACAAGAACCCGTCAGAGTCTAGGGGCCCGTTCTTCGTACGTTGCTTATTACATCCGAGATCAAATTACACATCCAAGATGATATCATCGTGCGAATCATGATCTGGCTAACTCGATTCTTCGAACACAATTGCTGGATATGATTAGTATCGCTGGATTGAGTTATCTGAGATAACTGCGCGTTCATGCGCTGGTTGAAAAGGGGATATGTATCGATAGTAGAAACATTGATCAGCAACGCTGCTATTGGCTGCTCAGCGTGGCCAAAGAGCGCGCTCAGTTTTTCTCCTCAGCAGAGCAAGAACTAATAGTCGAAGTTTATTCGGAATTTTAATGTTTAATCAAAACGCCAGGGAACACCTCAAAGTCTGCAAAAACCAGGAGAGAGGGCTGGCAAAAAGTAGCAGACAATTTAAATCCGTTGGAAGTGGCCATGTTAGATGTTTTTATCACTTATTAGCCTATATTTTTGTATTTAAATAATTGCATAATTACTTTGTGCATTGTAATGTCAGTCATCACACTAGAACATGGGAACAAATAAAAATGAAGCACAAAAATATTCTACATAATGGTAATTTTTAGTTATATTATAGTCTCTTTTATAAAAGGCACTGTTAAATAAATGGTTGTCTGTTTATAAAAGCAACCAAGAAAAAGGCTGGAAAAAAAAAGATCTTAGTAGCCTACACTGTAAAATAATTTTTGCTGCATTAAATAAAGGCCGTATAGTCATTTCAACTGTTAAATCTTGAGTAATGATGAATTGCTTTGACTTGTGAAAGTGAAAACTGATAAACTTATTATATTTTAAGATAACTTATTGATAAACTTAATATTTTGCCATGAGTTATTGATCACATTTTTCCCCAGTGTAGTTCATTGTAATGACATTGTGTTTTCCTCTTTTGTGCACTTTTACATAATACACCAACACTTGTATCTGTTCATAAGAAAGTGGTGGCTGAAATATGTGCAGTAAGTGGACATTTTCTAACTTTCCAAAGGAAAGAAAGTATAAGACTTTGTAATGTCCATTTGTTTCCATTGCACTGGACAGTGAATAAACCCTCTCAGATAACTGTCATATGGAGGAACTAGCCTACCTGCAAGTGCATAAATAACTTTACTTAATTTATACTTGTATGCTTTATGGCTGCAATATAAGTTGCAGGATTCCACATCTACAGAAAGGCCTACAGAAGAGTCTGCACAGACAGAGGAGACATAGGCCTACAGGTGGGGAGTGTATAGCCAACTTTTCCTTTTTATTTGTTGAATGAGGCATGTGTCTATATCTCTTGTTGCAGGCACTTGACCACTGGCTTTTCTTTACAAAGAACAATTGAAATAAAACTCAAGGAACTAAGCATATTTGTCTTTTATTAAACATTTAATGAAAAGTGTTTTTTTTTTTTTTTTTGGCAATGTTGTGTAATATGGCACATGCAACAATGTCACAGGCCCTGTCAAGTGTGCAACCCTCGGACTTTTCAGACACTGAAATCTTCCCTTTAGTTAGCCAAAGTTAATTTCATTGTGTGCCCTTGTCCTGGCTAGAGCTGCATTGTAACTGGTTTGGGTCAGGGAATGGGGTCATCATCTGCAGGCAGGAACATGTCATAATCACCTATGAAAAAAATGCAGTTCTGTTAGGATCAGCATAAGTGTATGTAATACAGTGAGCTTGATATTTAATTGTGGAACTTTTCTTACCACTTTCAAATAATGTGCATAAATGTGAATCTCTGAAAATTCTTAAGTCATGCACAGATCCTGGCCATTTTGCTTTCACATTTGTGATATGGAAGATTTTAGTCAACTGCCTTTTTTATTTGATATAATATTACTAATCTGGAATATTAAGAATCACAATAGTAACTGGGCTGCACATTTACATTGTGAACCCCCTTTCTGTTCACATAATCCCCTTCATTGAGGCCTTGATGGCAGTCTATGGTAGCCTATAGTCTATGGTACCAATCACGTTAGTGAAGCCTGATCTGTAATCGGCATGGTCATGATTGCATGATCTTCATAAAAAATTATGATAGCCTAAAAAAAAAAAAAAAAAAAAAAAACTGCTTTACAACATTGGGTCTTAAGTGGCTTGGAAATGCCACAAAAAAATCCTGTTTTTTAAACCTAAAAGCGACAAAAAACGACAATCTCACGAATCACGAGAAAAAATATATATCTCAGAAAGTGCACTATCGCGCTGCGCTGGACTTCCCGTATCAGCTCCGCTTATGAAGCCGGGATCTAATCCTGTTAACATGAAATAAGCCTGCTCCTGAGCAGGTTTAAGTTTGCGCACCTGTTGCTATGACAGCAAGTCCCGGATGAGCTTCGAAGAACCAAACAATCCAAGATCATGCCAAATCACCAACAATCAAATCCAGCTAACTGAGTTAGCGACATACGAAGAACGGACCCCAGAACTCTTGATTAGTTTGACTCCATGATAACCCAATGGATGAATTGCAAAGCAAGTGCATATTTATTATCTGGAGGGCAGGCTACACGAATAAACAAGGTATGCAAAGGGGCGAAATGGATTTCGCTGGGTCCTACCACCTTGGTGAAAACTTGCTGGGACCCGAGGGATATATATGTCTCTTGCAAAGGCTTCAGCAGATACCATTGGGGAACAGGCTTTGACCCCATAGGCGATATATTTTCCCTTCAAGGTTTAGTCATAGAACATCACTGGAACAAGTCAAGTCAAGTATATTTGTATAGCGCTTTTCACAATACAGATTGTATCAAAGTATTAAATTAAAATAATACAACAAGTTTTGTTTCTAGTGGAATTTATTGATTGATAAAATTAAATTAAATATCCCCAAAATATCCCCAACTGAGCAAGCCAAAGGCAACAGTGGCAAGGAACCGAAAAACTCCATCAAGTGACCTAATGGTGACCTGAAACTCCATCAGGTGACCTAATGGAGAAAAAAAAAAACCTTGGGAGAACCCAGGCTCAGTCGGGGGCCAGTTCTCCTCTGGCGTTTATGAACTAGAGGCCGGATTGTAGTTTGAACTGTAAGATTAAAAATATTATATGAATGCCTGGCTGAAGAGATGCGTCTTTAATCTAGTTTTAAACTGGGAGAGCGAGTCTGAGCAACGAACAGTATCAGGAAGGCTATTCCAGAGTTTTGGAGCTAAATGTGAAAATGCTCTCCCTCCTTTGGTGGATCTGGATATCCTAGGTATGACCAAAAGCCTTGAATTTAGTGATCTTAAAGAGCGTGATGGATTAAAGGGCGATAGAAGATCCATTAAATAGACTGGAGCTAAGCCGTTTAGGGCTTTATAAGTCAGTAGCAATACCTTGTAATTAATACGGAACTTTATAGGTAACCAATGTAGTGATGATAAAATCGGTGTTATATGATCATATTTTCTTGATCTAGTAAGAACTCTAGCGGCTGCATTTTGGACTAACTGTAGCTTGTTTATTGAGGATGCAGGACAACCAGCTAATAAAGCATTAAAGTAATCTAGTCTCGAGGTCATGAATGCATGAACTAACTTTTCTGCATCAGAAACTGATAGCATATTACGTAGCTTAGCAATGTTTCTAAGGTGGAAAAAGGCTGTTTTTGTAACATATGAAATATGATTCTCAAAAGACAGTTTGCAATCTAGTATAACACCCAGGTCTTTTACTGTAGAGGATAAAGTAACAGGACATCCTACTATGTTAAAGTTGTATTGTGAGAGGTTTTGTGGGCGGTTTTTTGAACCGATAAGTAGTACCTCTGTCTTGTCTGGATTTAATAAAAGAAAGTTACGCGTCATCCAATCTTTTATATCTTTTACACACTCTGTCATTTTGGATAATTTTGCATTTTCATCTGGCCGTGATGAAATATATATTTGAGTGTCATCAGCATAACAATGGAAACTAATTCCATGTTTCCGTATAATATTTCCAAGTGGCATCATATATATTGAGAATAATAGAGGGCCCAACACAGATCCCTGCGGCACTCCATAGTTTACTGAAGTTATGATCGATTTTTCTCGATTTAAATAGACAAAATGGTAGCGGTCAGATAGGTATGATTTGAACCAGCTTAATGCTTGTCCTTGAACACCAGTATAATTTTGTAGTCGATCTAAGAGTATTGTATGATCTATAGTATCGAACGCAGCACTAAGATCAAGTAAAACTAGTATTGAGATACAGCCTTGGTCAGAAGCTAAAAGTAAATAATTTGTGATTTTAACGAGCGCAGTTTCAGTGCTATGGTGCGGCCTGAATCCAGACTGAAACTTTTCATAGATGTAATTTTCTTGCAAGAAAGAGACCAGTTGAGCGGACACCACTTTTTCTAATATTTTAGACATAAATGGAAGATTTGAAATGGGTCTATAATTTGCTAGCTTATTATGATCTAATTGTGAAACAGTACAATACATCCACACAGAGCAAACTTGAACTAATATAAACTTCTTCTAATGATTAATTTTCACACTTTTATCATATAGTGACCAGTGGTGTTGTAAATACCTAAAGAGTTACATATGCCAAGTAAGAAAACATAATAAGTGGCTACATGTGGTGTGATAGAACTTCAAGACCCTAGGCTTAGTTGTCTATAAAAATCTCATACAGCAATCATGAGAACAGCAACATGAAAACAAATAAGAAGAACCCGTCTAGAACTCTTGATTAGTTTGATTCCATAATAACCCAATGGCTGAATTGCAAAGCAAGTGCATATTTATTATCTGGAGGGCAGGCTACACGAATAAACAAGGTATGCAAAGGGGCGAAATGGATCGCTTGGTCCTACCACCTTGGTGAAAACTTGCTGGGACCTGAGGGATATATATGTCTCTTGCAAAGGCTTCAGCAGATACCATTGGGGAACAGGCTTTGACCCCATAGGTGATATATTTTCCCTTCAAGGTTTAGTCATAGAACATCACTGGAACAGAACAATACATCCACACAGAGCAAACTTGAACTAATATAAACTTCTTCTTATGATTAATTATCACACTTTTATCATGTAGTGACCAGTGGTGTTGTAAATACATAAAGAGTTACATATGCCAAGTACATAAACATGTAAGTGGCTACATGTGGTGTGATAGAACTTCAAGATGGTAGACATAGTTGTCTATAAAAATCTCATACAGCAATCATGAGAACAGAAAAATGAAAACAAATAACAAGAACCCGTCACAGTCTAGAACTCTTGATTAGTTTGATTGCATGATAACCCAATGGATGAATTGCAAAGCAAGTGCATATTTTTTCTCTGGAAGGCTACATGAATAAATAAGGTATGCAAAGTGTCGCAATTGCTTGCTGGACCCTACCACTTTGGTGAGAACTTGTTGGGACCCGAGGGGTACAAATGCCTTGAGTGGGCCAGGGGGCTTTTGGTGGCTAAAGCTTCAGCAGATGCCATTGGGGAACAGGCTTTGACCCCATAGGTGATATATTTTCCCTTCAAGTTTTAGTCATAGAACATCACTGGAACAGATCAATACATCCACTCAGAGCAAACTTGAGCTAATATAAACTTCAAGACTCTAGGCATAGTTGTCTATAAAAATCTCATACAGCAATCATGAAAACAGCAACATGAAAACAAATAAGAAGAACCCGTCAAAGTCTAGAACTCTTGATTAGTTTGATTCCATAATAACCCAATGTATGAATTGCAAAGCAAGTGCATATTTATTATCTGGAGGGCAGGCTACACGAATAAACAAGGTATGCAAATGGGCGAAATGGATTGCTGGGTCCTACCACCTTGGTGAAAACTTGCTGGGACCTGAGGGATATATATGTCTCTTGCAAAGGCTTCAGCAGATACCATTGGGGAACAGGCTTTGACCCTATAGGTGCTATACTTTCCCTTCAAGGTTTAGTCATAGAACATCACTGGAACAGTACAATACATCCACACAGAGCAAACTTGAACTAATATAAACTTCTTCTTACGATTAATTTTCACACTTTTATCATATATGCCAAGTAAGAAAACATACAAGTTGCTACATGTGGTGTGATAGAACTTCAAGACCCTAGGCATAGTTTTCTATAAAAGAAAACTAGACTTTCTAGACTTTGACAGGTTCTTCTTATTTGTTTTCATGTTGCTGTTCTCATGATTGCTGTATGAGATTTTTATAGACAACTGTGCCTAGGGTCTTGAAGTTCTATCACACCACATGTAGCCACTTACATGTATACTTACTTGGCATATGTAACTCTTTAGGTATTTACAACACCACTGGTCACTATATGATAAAAGTGTGAAAATTAATAGTAAGAAGAAGTTTATATTAGTTCAAGTTTGCTCTGTTTGGATGTATTGTTCTGTTCCAGTGATGTTCTGTGACTAAACCTTGAATGGGAAAGATATCACCTATGGGGTCAAAGCCTGTTCCCTAATGGTCTCTGCTGAAGCGTTTGTAAGAGGCATATATACCCCTCGGGTCCCAGCAAGTTTTCAACAAGGTGGTAGGACCCAGCGATCCTTTGCGCCACTTTGCATACCTTGTTTATTCGTGTAGCCTGCCCACCAGGTAATAAATATGCACTTGCTTTGCAATTCATCCATTGGGTTATTATGGAATCAAACTAGTCAAGAGTTCTAGACTTTGACAGGTTCTTCTTATTTGTTTTCATGTTGCTGTTCTCTAGCCTAGAAATCTAGATGCAACCTAGCGGCAGCAAAAATTATTTTGCAGCCAGGGTAGTCTAGCAACTGTCCGTTGACTTTCGGAGCTCTAAAAACCTAAATTGGGTCAGGCCAATCACATCGTGTATAGAGTAGGCGGGGCGGGCTTAACATGATGACAGAGTTGCGACGGTTCCCTGCTAACGTTACTTGAAAACAAAGAATGGCGGCTGCTGGAGAACAGTCTTTCGAATCGGCTTTGGCCGCGAATCTGTAGGACTTGGAGTTAAGTTTTTCTTTGAGAAAAGAGCAAAGAACGGCACTTAAGTCATTCTTAAAAAAGGAAGATGTGTTCGTAGGTTTGCCGGCCAGATTCAAAAGTTGAATCTATCAACTAACGTCAGCTGTTGAGAAAACGCTCTGGTTGGTTGAAGCGCTGTCCTATTGCGTGCAGAGGGAATTTGAAAGACAGCTGTTTATCCCGCCCCTCGGATTGAGCCGTGTCTATGGTGAGTTGCCAGACCTAACATCTTGATGTAGGTCTGGCTTGCCAGGCTAGCTGTTCTCATGATTAATGTATGAGATTTTTATAGACAACTATGCCTAGGGTCTTGAAGTTCTATCACACCACATGTAGCCACTTACATGTATGCTTACTCTCACCAAGTCCATCTCTGTATGTGCAGTGAGTTTAACGGGAATTTAGGGAAGGCAATATGACCTATAGGTTTCCTTTATTTACACGTTCGCATTTCGCACAATATCCGACATTTCTGTGGAGAGAAGTTTGCAGCTTTCACCAGTATACTACGGTGGCCGGGAAGTGCAAAGCAACATTACAAAGAATGTGACACTTTTACAAAGCTCGAGACAAATTTACATTTTGGAAAACATTTTTACCTACCATAAAACACAATTACATGGGCAAAACACTTTTACCAAGGACAAAACAAATTAACATTTTAGAAAACAAATTAACATTTTAGAAAACAAATTAACAAGATGCAAAACACTTTTACCAGTCCCGAAACAAATTTACAAATGATAGATTCTTCACGGAAAGGGAATGTATCATATACCGGAAGTGATGAGGTGAAAGCGGGTGATAGGTGTTGTTGGTGAGTGCGGTCAATTCGTGTTGTCAATGTGGAGTAAATGGCGTGAATGAAGTTTATGGTGACCGAACATGGACTGCGGCCGAGGGATGTTTTGCCCGTTTTGTGGCAAACACATGAACAGCTTAACGCGGTTTTGCTTTACGTGTGGTCGGTGTTTGGAGTTTTTAAAGGACGCGGACCAGACGGAAACATTGGAAACACAGGGGACTAAAGGGCCAAACTATGGACTTAACTATGGGCCAAAAGGAAGATATAGGCCTAAAGAAAGAAAACACATCCAGGTAAGTTGTACTGACCGCCCTATACAATTTTGCAATGTTCTATATGTATTTGTGAGTGTGTATATTTATTTTACCCATACATTAATTATATCTTTGTTATTTTACTAGATAAACGTAGGATTGATGGGGCCACATGGAACTGATTTAAAACCTCTAAGAGGGAAAACACTCCTGTTATTTACAGACCCAGAGGTAGCAGCACCTGATCTACTGAAACAAGCTGTCCAGAAAATGAGAACATTTAACAAGGACATGCACAAAGGACCTTATGTCCTTTTGTATCCAGACTGCTCAGAGGTGGTCCATGTGCCTGGGTCAGAAAGGGCATTTAAATTGGCAGAATATAAAAAGGAAATAGGAAAGGCATATTCCAGGATTACTTTTTTCATTTGCCTAGAAAAACACTATAAAAGAGGTTAGTGGATCTCATAATTCAATATTTTTACATATTTAGATACTCTGCTGGAGGATAAATAATGGTTGTTTGATTTTATTTTTTTCAGAGTACGATACCTCAGACTCTGATTCTGAAATTGTCATCACAACAAGGAGCACAGCTGAATTCAGTCGAGCTGACACTTTGGTACATCAGTTATTTCTCTTTTTTAAAACATTTATGTATGTTTGTATTTATTTATTTTCATATAATTTATTAGATGTACATTGGATTTTAAGCATAACATCAATGTCCTGGTCAATATCTTAGTGGAAAAAGGCTTGTTTTGATTATTTTGCAGTTACTATTATTCAGCAACACATACAACCATTCAGCATTGATATATACTGTATGTGGTAATGGGAAAATAATGGAAGCTGTTGAAAGTTGTTGATCACTTTATCCATTTCCTCTCAGGTTTTTGAACCACAAAATAGAAGTACTCCCAAACACAAACTGGAAGATGAAAGGTAGGTGTTGCACACTTGGACACAAAGGAACTTTCAGGCGTGCATGGGTTGAAATTATTTCTTTACTTCTTGACAGGAAATGATAATAATAATTCATATTTTATTGGGCTACAGTGCTTTCACTACCAGGTAAAGTGCAATTTCATTTTTTTTTTTTCATTTAACTCTCAAAACTGATAAAACTACTAGCAGATATTTCCCTACTTATTCACATACACATTATACATTTATATTGCTGCACATAAGCATTAACTTGTGCGAATGTGATATTTCAGTTTTAAATTTTTATTAAATTTGCTACAATTTCTAAAAACCTGTTTTTGCTTTTTCATTATGATGTTTTATGTGTAGACTGACGAGGAAAAAGATTAATATTACTATTTTAAATTGAATATATAACACAACAAAGTTTTGAATAAGTGCATGGGGTGTGTAGACTTTCTGAAGGCGTCGTATGAGTGCTCAAGCCACCCAGCCGTCTGTGTCATTCCAGTCTTTTGTTTCTATGTGTAAGCATCTTTCAGGTCGACCGATGTGAACCAGTCGTTCTGTTTTATGGCGCACACGAACACGAAGGTCCAAGATAGGGCGGAGAGAGCCGTCCTTCTTTGGGACCAGGAAATAACGAGAATAAAATCCCTGATTCATCAGACTGGGGGGCACCACCAGATGGTTAGATGGTCTTCCAGCCGCGGCCAAGGCGGGAGTCGATTTTCCACAGTGCTTAGCAGGCGGTGGGTTATTCTGCCAGGGGGGGGGAGGGGGGGGGGGGGACTGGGTTGTTGCGGGGCCTTTCCTTGCCTTGGTGGAAATGTCGTCCCATGGCAGGTGGGTTAGGCAAACGCGCAGGGGGTGCAACATTCCTAGGAAGGCATTACTTGAAGGCCTCATCCTCCTTCTTTTTGTCGTCACACTGTTGTTGTATCAATGCGACAGCGGGGCCAAAGAGAGCCCGGCCGGGCTCCACCGACGCACCCGCGATGCGCCGCTTCTCGCTGTCAGGAAGGCCCGACAGGTTAAGCCAGTGCACGCGCTCTCCCACCACAGAAAGCGCCATAGAGCGCCCGCAGGCTTGGGCGGCCTGCCGAGTGTTACGGAGGACGAGGTCGTTCACCGTGAGGATCTCCTTCCACAAGGGTAGAGAAGGAGTTCCCTTTTTCAGCTGTTGCCCTAATTCGTCCAAAATCTCCGCCTGGTAAGCGGAGAGGAGTGAAGAAACGTTCAGGACAGCCAAGGTCACTTGTATGCGGCCTGGTGAACTGAGGCAGAAAAACGGTCCATCTTGTTGGGCAAGACCGGTTTAGGGGGAGCGAGCAGAGTGAACCCTGAGTGGGGTTAAGGTGCCTGGCGATGGAAGGCTCGATAGTGGGGGGGTCACCCATACCATGACGCTTCTGTCTGTCTAGCCAGACTTGGTGCAATTGGATGCTTCTGCAGAGGTCAGGTACGGATGCCCTTCCCATAGGTGGATCTCGAACACGAGATGATGAAAGAGAACCTGACCTCAGTCCTTCGGGGAGTAATCGAAGACTTAAAGAAAGTCAAACCATGGCCTACTGGGCAGACTATCTCCTTGATTTTGAAGGTTTGTTAGTTCATTTGTTTTTTATAACTAGTTAAGAAAACACATGGCAATGATGTATCTGAATTGTTTTTCTTTGCAGAAAGCCAGGCTGCTGTGTCTGTGGAAGATGTTTTGATGTTTGCTACTGGGCTGTCTTCACTTCCCCCATCTGGCTTGGAACCACTGCCACAAATAGCAAATAGTTCCCAATGGCAAATACATGTTCAAACTCCTTGAGATTACCACTCCTAGACTCATACACTTTGTTTAAGTCACAAATGGACTTAGAAACAGCCGAATCCTGGATTATTTTGAATCCTAAGCTATATGATTGATGACCCCTAGAGTTAAGACTCTGAAAAAGTTGTTGTTAAAGGTTACCAAAGTTGCCAAAGTTGTTTTTATAATGTTACATTATGTGAGCATGTTCTTTTCTCAGTTAACATTTTGAAAATGTTTTAGATCGATGACTCTCAAACTGGGATCCCTTTGTGAATCACTGTTTTAGATAAAGAAACAAGAACTTTTGTTTTCTATACTACAAAGTGTAATAAATACTCATTACTCATTACTATTTTTGAAACAATTAAGCTTTGGGTACGTGACAGATTCATAAATATTGTGTTCAGACAGCAGTGTTTCACCACTACAAAAAAAATCATTTCATAGCTGAGCCATTTCTTTTAGTTTCATGTACAGTTCTGATGCAGACTCCCAGTTCTCTGGCTTCTGTAACTGATTGTGTTCCATGGCAAAGTCATAAACCTTCTGCGTGCTCTGCTCACACCCTCGAGGATTAAGCTCCCGGAGGAAATCCATCACATCATCTCTCTTCACTCAAAGATTGCACTTTTGTTTAAGTACCTGCCACATCGTGCGGTAGCCAAATAGTTGTCCAGGTCCAAGAAGTTCAGATCTGATGGCGTTACTCACAGCATTTGGAGAGGAATAATCCTTTCTGCGGTACAACCCGGCTTCGTTCAGTTTACTTTTAAGAGTCCTCAAGCTGATGTTTACACCGTGTAGACTTGACATCATGTCCACGATTACAGCGTACGAGTGGCTCTCGTTAAAATATCGAACGCAATGATGCAGTATGTCTGGTCCGCGTCCTTTAAAAACTCCAAACACCGACCACACGTAAAGCAAAACCGCGTTAAGCTGTTCATGTGTTTGCCACAAAACGGGCAAAAAATCCCTCGGCCGCAGTCCATGTTCGGTCACCAAACAACTTCATTCATTCTAAAAAACTACAGCCACTGAATGTTATTCTTGGACTTCTTGGAGATCAGGTGAATTCCCTCCAGGACATTGGTGATGTCATAGATGCGCCATTTCTTGACTTCCAGAACCTGAGAGTTCAAGTACCGCCAAGCTCCATCTCCAGACTGCTTTTTTAAACACAGGCTTCTGGTATTGATGCCCTACCATATGTAGAAGTTCAGACTGTCCTGTCCTGCATCTGGGAAGCAGGTGACAGGCGATGGCATCCACAAAAGAGCACGGAAGGTCCTGGACATCAACAGGTACATTACAGCAACAGAGACTCTCAGGTGTACGGTATGCAGGATCAGATTAAAGGGATAGTTCATCTAAAAATGAAAATTCTGTCAGTAATTACTCACCCCTTAATGTTGTTCCAACCCCGTAAGACTTTTGTTCATCTTCGGAACACAAATTAAGATATTTTTGATTAAATCAGAGAGCTGGATCATTCCTCCATAGGCTTCTAAGGGATTGAAACTTGCTGGCCCAGAAAAGTTATTAAAGACATCGTTACTATAGTCCAAGTGACTACAGTGGCTCAATCTTAAGTTTATCAAGCGACGAGAATACTTTTTGTGCGCTGGGTCTCGAGTGAGTTCACGTAGTAAAACAGCGCAGCGCTTCTGTGTTGTACGTCACACGCATCACACATATGACCAGCGTCGGCCAATAGTGAGCCTACGTGTGATGTACAACACAGAAGCGCTGCGCTGTTACACTACGTGAACTCACTCGAGGCCCACAGGTGTGCTGCTTGCCAAAACCCCACATATTAAGCACTGTTAAACCGTGTAATAAATTGATCATTCATACTGTATATGAGAAATATATTTCCTTTTCATAAGGACCTGAGATTCCTCCTTGAAGATGAAGCTGACTGGAACCCACCTACAATTCAGCCTGCTCATCTCTCATCCCAGTTTGCCTCATTTAAAAAGTCTCTTCACCAAGGCTGTATTTATTTAATTAAAAACACAGTAAAAACAGTAATATTACAAAATATTATAACAAATTAAATGAACTGAAAATCATTCAGTGTGCCTGGGTAAAAACATTATCATTATTATAAATAATATATATATATATATATATATTTTTTTTTTTCTATATATATATCATTAGTATAGCTCATTTTAAGCAATCTCACATTCATATGGGTAATAAATGAATATAAAAAAATGTATCCCATACAATGAAAGTGTTAAGGCATAAAAGCATATGAAATGTAAAATAATGCATATATTTTATGCAGTTTCCAGTGAAATATTAGTATCAGTTCACAAAGAAATTAATCTCGGTGACAAGTGACTTATTTTCATTCACAGTCAGCATTCTTTGTAGACTATTGGGTGATTTCAGCCTTGTTCGAGGTGGGACTCAAACCAACGTAATTCACATCAGCGATTTGCCCTGTGTAATAAAAGGCAATTTTATCTACAAAATATGAATATCAAAGATTTGACATTTTTCCTTCTCCCCTTCCTCAAATTATTGCACATTATATATACATGTATTTATTGTTTCCTTAGTTACTTTTGGTGCAATAAACAATTTCAAGTAGTTGTTTTATCTTGCCTAAATCACATTTCTAAAATTCAGTTATACATATTTTGAATTGTTCCAAGTTTGCAAAAATTTACCAAAAACCTATGATTTATAATCAAAAAGAGTATACACAATTATTTCACACCCACTCTTTGTTTCATAAATATTACAAACACACACAAGATGATTTTGCTCCTTTTTATTTCTATTAACTTCATTATGTACAGTTTGCACACTACATATTTGTGGCCTTGGTTATAATGCACCTAAATAATGTAATTAATGCACCCTATCCAACCATAAACTCACACACACCTGGGCTTGACTGATTTTTGTTATCCAACAGTGTGAATGCTAGTATACTCAAAACAACCTTATTTTATTAGTAATATGTTGTGTTCATTTTGAAACAGAGATTATTTCTTTTTGGATCTGACTGGCTGCATTTACACTGCAAGTCTTAATGCACAGATCCGATCTTTTGACCAGATCCTTTTTTTTTTTGGCCCGACTGTTTACTCTCACTTTAGACAGGACTTGTATCTGATATCCGTGTTTACATTAATTCCCGCCCAATATGATTTTCGGTGATCGGTTTACTATCACACGGTAGCGTGAATGGCCGTGATATTACAATTATTTATGTAATTCATGTTGGATGGTCGTGATTATTTGCCAGCATGGACAGCGCAAAATCTGACAGAACATATATATAGTCCGGAGAATATTTTAGTTTATCTACAGCTCAGATCTAGAATTCTGAAGTGAAATAAAGTAGCCCAATTTTTAATGAATTAACCAGAGAGAGAGTTTATAAAAACTCTCTCTGCCCATGACTTTTATTGTTTATAAAAGTCATGGGCAGAGGTTGAAAACCAGCTCTTGAATGTTTCAGTGTTCGCACAACTTCTTTTCTTTACAAAGATAAATATTAAGTTCCCACTTCAATAAAAAGCTGTGAGCGAGCGCATACAGGCACGTCTGTCTCATAATACAACATTAAAAAGCTATCTTTGTGAATAAATGTGTCTTCCTCGCCTTGTGGTGGCTTGGAATTCAAAGGGGAATCGGATATGCGTGTTTAGACGTGGGTCGGATGTCCAGATATCGGATATCTGATTTAAAACCACATTTGGAAGTGGAAGATGCGAAAAAAATCGGATCTCATGCGGATTTTTTTGTTTACACATGGGCAACCAATTCTGATCTGTGTCAGATGCGAGTAAAAGATCAGATTTGTTGTGCCAGTGTAAACGCAGCCACTGATCATAGGCCTCAGTGATCTGACCTCAATTTTTGAATGAAAAAGTTCACTCGAGTATTAGAAAAGAAAACTTAAACTGCATGAGCGCAGATCACTAGCTATGTTTCCATCCAAAGTTCAATCAGATCCAAAAAAATAATACTTTTAATGACCAAATTTGCAAGCTATTCCAAAGTCATTTTTGACCGGGAACACCAAATTAGTGAAATGATTTTCAGCACAGCACAAGGATTGAAGAAATAGTTAATCCATTGTTTTTAAAAACACACCAGCTGTGCCATTATTTACGAGACATGCGAGAACCAATGACATTTTTGACATCTCTGATGCCAAACCTGATGTGACATGCCATACTCCAAAGGACAGCGATTACTTTAGAGTTTTGAGAGCTACAGTAGAGAAGAAAATTTACAGTAAATAACAACTATACTCTTTAACACTGGGTTACCTTAATGGTGCTTTTTTTGGCTCTTGTTTGGAGCTTGCCAGCCCCAGTTCCCATTATAACAAAGAACACTCTGGACAATCTGCTAAAAATCTCTGTGTTCCACAGAGGAAAGTCTCAAGTTTGTGAGAAAGTTCCCAGTTTTTTGGAAACCAACTATTAAAGCTTCCAACACCATTCTTTCCATGCATCACCTTACAACAAATATGATAAAGTATGTAATTGTTAAGCATATTAATGCAGATATAGAACTGCTAGTCCCCCCCCCCCCAAAAAAAAAGCCTGCAAACAAATCACAACCTTTACTTCGGCAAATTTGGACAATGCTTTTTCTTATGAGTCAGCAGAGTACTTAACCGGCCGAAACACTTCTCACATGACGGGCACTTGTACGGCTTCTCTCCAGTATGCACTCGCTCATGGGCTTTCAGGGAATCAGAAACCGTGAAACACATTCCACATTGTGCGCACTTGTAAGGTTTCTCGCCAGTGTGAATTCTTTGGTGCCTTTTCAAGTATATGATTCTCGTAAAGGCTTTCCCGCAGTCAAAGCACACGTGAGGTTTCTCGCCGGTGTGGATTTTCTGGTGCTCTTTAAAATTGTGGAGCCATAGAAAACCTCTGCCACACTCAGAACAAACAAAGGGCCTTACGGTCTCATGAGTTTTCTCGTGCTTCTGGAGATGTCGATTCTCAATGAAACTCTTTCCACACTGAGAACAGTGGTATAATTTCTCTCCTGAATGCTTTTTCATGTGACCTACTAGGTTCCCATGATAGATGAAACTCTTCCCGCATTGAGGGCATGTGAAAGGTCTCTCTCCGGTGTGAAGTCTTATATGAATCTTCAGGTTTCCTTTATGTGTGAAATGCCTTCCACACTGACGGCAAGTGAAAGGCTTCAGTCCGGTGTGAATTTTCATGTGATGCAGAAGGCTTCCTTTGTGTGTGAAACTCTTTCCACACTGATCACATGCAAAAGGCTTCTCTCCAGTGTGAATCCTCATGTGATCAGTAAGATTGTCTTTATGTATGTAACTCTTCCCGCACAGCTGGCATACGTACGGCCTCAAGCCAGTGTGAACTCTTAAGTGATTCTTAAGGCTTTGCTTATGAATGAAACTCTTCCCACACTGATCACATGGGAAGGGTTTATCTACAGTGTGAAGTCTGTAGTGCTCCATCAGGTGTTCCTTACACAAAAAACTTTTCTGACACTGTTGGCAGGTGAAAGGCATATTGACCGTTTTTTGAGCTCCAGCTCGCACTGGAAACACGTTTGCTGTAGTCTCTGAGCAATTTTCTCCAGAGTGAGTTCTGAAGTGATCCATCAGGTGCTCTTTAGACTCAAAATTCCTTTTACATTCAAGACAGGAGAAGAAAAATCCACTTCTATGAGCTCTTTTGTGTCCAAACCTTCTCCCAGACTCGGAGCAACTTAAAACCTGCTGTCCAGTAAGGACAATCTGAGGCTCCTCATTCTGATGTTTCTCGTCCACATTCTGTTCATCATTTTCCTCTTTCACTTCTGTCAGCCCTAATGTGAACATAAGAAGAAAAAGTTAAAATCACAAACTGATGATTGTCAAGAAAATGGAAATAAAATTATGGAATATTCCATGCTCAGTACAAGATTACTCAATCGACTGAATCTGTGGTGCAAGAGGTATATCCACCTGTCCCTACTTTACTTTTAAAACACCCCCCCCCCCCCCCCCATCCTTTAAAAAAAAAAAAAAAACATCTGGGTTACAGTGAAGCACGTAAAATGTAAGTGAATTGGCAAATTTTAATAACCATTAAAATGCTTACTTTTTTGTAGTATAGCCATGAAACGTAAACCATATGGGGAAAAAAATGCTTCATAACTATTTTCTGTGTAGTTACACGATAAATAAAAGTTGTTGTCTCCCAAAAGGAAGAATCGACTCTGAACCGCCTAAACAAGTCATTTTCCCACTTCGTTGTACATCACTAGAAAATGCATTTGCATAATGGCCCGCCTATGTTGTTCGTTGTCCACCTGCAAACAACTTGACCAGCCCTCAAACATGTCATTTTACTGACAACTGCGGGATTTGCAAAACGCTTGCTCTTGAAAGATGAGTTGGTACATTCCTCCAGTCTTCAGTGTCACATGATCCTTCAGAAATCATTCTAATATGATGATGATTTGATGCTCAAAAAACATTCATTAATATTATAAATGTTGAAAACAGTTGTGACCATTCAAAATAACTTTCCATTCATCAAAGAATCCTGATTTTTTTTTTTTTTTTTTTTAACATTATAGGCTAACTTTTTTCAACACTGATAATAATCAAATGTTTCATGAGCATCAAATCAGTATTAAAATTATTTCTGAAGGACCATGTGACACTGAAGACTGGAGTAATGATGCTGTTGTTGTTGTATTTTTAATCAAATAAATGCAGCCTTCGTGAGCATAAGATACCTCTATTAAAAACATTAAAAATCTTACTGATCCCAAACTTTAGAACGACAGTGAATGTTGAGTTTTGATATCACAGGGCTTGTTTTGGGCTATTTTGGATTGGCCTTCGAGCGTAGTACCCCAGAGTGTAGTCTGGACGATGGGGCGGGGCGACACACAAATGATGATAATTCACTGTATTAAATCGGACAAACCCAAACGCAAGCAGCTAATTTTAAATTTTAAAGCACGACCGTTTGTGTTGTTGATTTTTTTTCTTTTTTACGAGATTTGTTGTCAAATGCTTGCATTATTTGGTACAAAGTGCAAATAAAATGTTTAATGGCAAACTCATGTTTCAATGTTTACCTGTTAATAAAATATGAGGGCCTATTGGTTTTGTATAGGCCTATGTTATAGTGTTTAAAGGTTCCTATTTTCCATTAGGCCTAAAGTGTCAACCGGTTAACATACGTCTATCTGTGACCGTGACATCAGGTATTAAAAATCAAATATTTTATTCATCCACTCCCGCATTATGTGTTCATGTTATAAACTGTGTGTACAGGATTAAAATAGTTTCTAATATTGACACTCACATATAGCTGCATAGTAATAAAAAAATCACTACTGTAAATCTGTACAATATAACGTGCAGTACTTCAAAAAGTTATAAAAATACCCAGCAGAGAAATTATATGAATTTTTATTGCTTAAATAGGCCTACGCTCTTGAGCACATAATAATATTTGCTACAGATCAATATAACATCTGTTTTAGTAAAAATGTTTTTTTTTTTTTTTTTTTACTATTATCCTATAAAATATCTCTTCTTTGCAATGCTAGTAATTTCGTCATGCTCATTGCTCACTAAAAGTGGCACTGACTTATCTGCTGGCTAAATCAATAAATATAACATAGCTAAATCTCAAACAGTGTATCATTTATATCAGAACATATTTCTTTATATCACCCTACCCTAAAACTGCTCAATATTAAAGCTTATATGACTTTTTGTAAAGCTGCTTTGAAACGATGTGAATTGAGCGCTATACGAATAAATTTGACTTGACTTCACTTGATATAGACCTAGCCTATATATATCTTGGCCACGAATGAAGAATTTGTTCCCCATATTTAGCAGCACGTAGCCTATATTACACGGTGTTCTGCCTGAAGCGATTGTTTGTACAGTAAATTCATCTACCTTGATTTGTGTTAAGTTAATCAAAACATTATCCAATTGATCGTTAATGAAATCGCCATAGTTATCAATTACTATAAAACGGACAGTTCCAATCTTTGATTCTGATTGGTCAATAGCTGTGTTCAGTTTTATTCACGATTAAACACGGCTATGACCACTTCACCCAACGGTTCTATGTATCATTACACAACACCCCTAGCAACCACTCTTAGCAACTTATGGCTCATTTCCACTGAGCGGTACGGTACGGTACAGTACAGTTCGGTAAACCATGAATCGACAAGCGTTGCCACCGCCAACAGTACTCTTATGGCGCTTTTCCACTGCATGGTACGGTACGGCTCGGTTCGGTACGGCACGCTTTGTCGCTTTTCCACTGCATGGTACGGTACGGCTCGGTTCGGTACGGCTCACTTTTGGCGCATTTCCACTGCATGGTACGGTACGGTACGGTACGGCTCGCTTCGGCTCGCTTAAATGGTACCACCTCTGTTGAGGTTCCAAGCGTACCGTACCGATACTAAAATGTGACGTAAAAACACTGCAGATCACTGATTGGTCAGACAGAATCATCACTACCAGCGTCATTGTATTTACGACACGAGACACTAAACCCGCTAGATTTAAATAGCCAGTACAACAGCCACCGCTGTAGCGCCTTTTTTAAAAGTATTTGCTTTAAAAAAAAATAAAAAAAGAGTATAAACTTCAAAAAAAGAAATGGCTGAATCGTGGTCAGTGGACGAGGTGCAGACGTTCCTCTCGTTGGTTGCCGAGTAGTGGATGGGGAAACACGGAATGAAAAATTCGCATTTAATATGATGATATCATGGCAGTAGAGACGGCAACTATAACGATCAGTCCCACCCACTTTGAAGCGGTACTAACTGCAGTGGAAAAGCAACCGAGCTAAAGCGAACCGAACCGTGCCGTACCGAGTCGAGTCGTACCACGCAGTGGAAAAGCGAAGCGAGCCGAACCGTTCCGCGCCGAGTCGAACCGTACCGAGCCGAACTGAGCCGTACCATGCAGTGGAAAAGCGCCATTACTGGATAGGTGGTGTAGCCTATGCTGGAAAGAAGCGATCGACATTTTCGTGCAAAGAAGAAAGCGACATAAACAACAATGGATGACATACAGCAGATATTGTTCTTGCTTCTCTGCATGTTTGTCACACAAGACAAGCGCCGACATTGGGTGTTTCTCAATACCAAGTACGCAAAGTTCGGACTTGCCAAGTCCGACTCAGGAGAAAGACTCCCGAGGATGTGAGTCCGGTAATTCTGCAAATGAAACAGCGTGTTCTTGAAAGCGTCACTCAGCTCGCTCTGCTACTCCGGTTATCTCTGTATGTACATTTTAGGCAACAATAAAACGAAATATGTTATAAAACACCACTCTGCCTCTTTACGTTTTCATTTAAAGAAATCTTAAAGCTGCCGTCGGCAAAATTTTTTTGATCATATTCAGTGAAATCGACACTATAATCCGACAGAACAACATAAATAAGGTGGTTTTAGAAAAAAACCCGAGCTTCTAACTCCACCTGGAGCGTGTTATTTGTTTTGCAAAAATCCAATGCTCCCGGATCATCGGGTCCAATCAGCGCAGGGGGGTGTGAGATCTGACTGTCAATCACAGGTCGTGCACACGCCACAGATTCCCCCTCCCTCGCGCACGTTACAATATCACATGCACACGACACGCCTGAAGTTCGCCTGAAGATTGCATGAAGCGTGATGGCGGAGAGAAAATCTACTAACAAGCTTCCAATTCCTCGGTTATTGCTATCTATGGGTAGATTAGGCAGGGCAGCCTACCTCCGAGTCCATGGTGTTGATCGATGCTGAAGAGACGGACGCGTTCACAGAAAATCAGGTACACACGCACTGACGAGCACGACCTCGATGGGAGGGTGCTCGCTGGTAGTGGGGAGGGGCTTGAGAGTTGTAAACATTCAAAATTTTGGCTAAGTCGACTCAATCTGCCAGACTTGCCGACTGCAGCTTTAAACATTATAGCCACACAAATATGGTTCAGGCAACGCGTACTGATTATATTCACTGCATGTAACATGTAACGTAACCTATTTATAACAAAACTAAATATAAAACTCAACCCTGCCTCTTTTCGTTTAAATTTAAAAAATATGAAACATTAATATGGTTCAGGCAATATGTGCATTTGTACTCTGATCATCTTCACTGTAATAAAATTAAAAATGACAAAAACTCAGCCCTGACTCTTTCTGTTAAATTTCAGTTTTATCATTATTAGCCATTATAAAAGTATAAGTAAAAAGTACACGAATCTATACAATAAGAAATAAAGCAAACAATTCAGTCAAACATACGCTCTAGTCAGACGTTACAACATTAAAGTTAAATAGCCTAACGTTAAATATAAAGTTATGAAACTTCACTTAGCCTTCAGCCAAAACAATTGGCCAGGGAACAAATTATAGATTCACGAGACCAAAGATCACCCGTTAGACGAATTATCTCATGTTTAACCACTACAGAGATGTCAGAGTCAGTGGCAAACATCAGAAGGACTAGCCGAGGAAAGGCTGTTCCAGGCGGGGTACATGAGCGCCCGGTGATCGCCTGGAATGGATCTCACAACTTAAATCTTCCAATAGGAAATCTCGAAGATAAAATTTTCATAAATCATAAATTAGAAATAAACCACAGATTTGAGCTTTAAACAACTACATTCTCGCCTGAAAAACTCTTAAAATTACATTTCATGACACAATAACAGTAGTATTATATTTCAGCTGTATATTAAAAAATGGCGCTTCTTATGTTGTCATTCCCCTTGTAGCACGCGCAAGTGACGATTCTCTGTCAACCAATCAACGTCCTGCAGTGAGTCTAGCTCCACCCTTTAGTACCGTACCACTGGGCTAGGTACCCCAGCGGAAGGGTACCGAAAAAGTGGTACGGTACGGTTCGACATTTTGGTACCATTCACAACTTTTGACAGTGGAAACGTAAATAATTGCGTACCGTACCGGTCAGTGGAAAAGAGTCATTAAACATATGTTTGATCTCATTGATATTGTTCACTGAAGCTAGATTAGAGCATTGTGAGAGATCGAGTAAGCGAGTGTACCTTGCATTTACAGTAGACATAGCATTTTCCTTCAGGTCAGTCCTATATTCTTTCATAATAAAAAAAAAACAGTTTGTCCGCTGCGATATCTTGTCCTTTTAACAGTTAAGGGGTTTTCCCGTGCCCTAGTCATTTGCGTCTTACTTCTCCGTGTTCACAAGTTTGAGTCCTTTCAATGTAAAAGTCTTCTCTACTGACTGACTCAGTCATAAAGACAGTTTTTGCCGCCATCTAATGCCGAAATAATGTATGTAACTTCTGTTGCTGTTTACGGTCAGGGACTATTTTTTCCACCGGAAGGAAGGTGTTTAGTGATTTTACTTCATGAAAGTTTATGAAAAATAAACCGCCTGATAAACGCCCTTCAGCCGTGACTTATTCACAATACAGGACAGCCTCTCGTACCTTATTGCTTACATATTTCTGTAGTACGGCCAAACAGCGTAGTAGATCATTCATAAACTCACATAAAGGAATGTTCACGCCTCAAGCGTCTACGCCAATAAGATTACTGTATTATATAAACCAATGAAATTTGGTGTGGGCGGGGCGACACACTCTGGGGTCACTCCTTTGGGCTGTTTTTTTTACACAGACCTGGCAACCCTTGTCCGGTTGTGTGTTTTGGCCAATATTCCATTAGGATTTAATGTTTTTTTTTTACATTCCACCAACAGAAGGCAAAAAAATAACCAGTAGAGACCCAGAGGGACCATTACAGTTTCCATTAAAACCAAAACAATTCCCATTATAACCATTAATTTTTTTTCAGCAGGGTAAGTTAATCTTGTTTTATCAAAATGGTGCGCGTGGGGCTTTTCCTAGGCACGTCGCCGCGAAGTGCTACTCTCATGAACGGTCTATTATTATTTTTATTTTTTTTAATTAGATGATTTGTTTTCCGCCTAATCCTAACGTGTGCCTTCAGAAATGGATTATACTGAGTCACATGGTACTTTCTCGATCGATTATGTCATTCTTGTAATATTGCCGCCAGACCTGGCACATTACTAGCATATAAAACTATAGTCATGTAACGTTATGCCATGCATCTTCCCTCTAAAGTTACATGTCAATGTATGCCATCTAACGTTAACTGTTTATTTCTCAGCCACCAAAACTAGCAGTGAAGCTTTGTTACCGAACGCAGTAAATAATGAAGCATCAAACCTCTTTGTTCATCAGTCTGCTCAGTTTTCACTCGCCATGGCTCTGGGATCGTCATTTCTTCACTCTCCTCTTTTATAAAGTCCATCTTTACAATTGTATGTGACGAAGACATAATGTGATAAAGCTTGAGTTATTTGGGCCTGTTCAAACGCGG
Organism: Abramis brama; assembly: GCF_963993115.1. Classification (NCBI taxonomy): domain Eukaryota; kingdom Metazoa; phylum Chordata; class Actinopteri; order Cypriniformes; family Leuciscidae; genus Abramis; species Abramis brama. Next base: position 35,230,985 of record NC_139969.1, on the reverse strand, counting down.
GTCTTCACATTCAGAGTAACAGTAATATATGAGATATTTTGTATCCGATTCGCATAACTCCTTCTATTCACTAGATACACGCGTCCTTCTGAGAATATCCAAAGTCAGACGTTGTATATGTTTACTTAATACCTGCTGCTGTCCACTATAAAGTGTGCTGTTGTTGAGCGATACACTCACTGGAGATAACGCTAGCGGAACAAGATGGCAACGCTACTTTCTTCTTCTCGAGTTTCAGTGTTTGTTTGTTGCTGTGTCGCTGCCTACTGAACTGGAGACTGGCGTGAGGAGACATGAAGGCGTGGTGACGCAGGGATGACGCAGACAACCCGAAAGTTAGTAGCGCCATGTTTTTTATTTTTATATAGAAACAGATGAAAATATAAAAACATCTTCAGGGGGATATTAAGGAGTGTCAACAGAAATGTTCACATACAACAGACAAGAGAAACAAATACAATAAAAGGGTAAACACAAGCAAATTTGATTTAATCTAAAAAATAAAATAAAAATAGCTAATGTTACATAATAAGAAATTACCCGTATTTTCCGGACTATAAGTCGCACTTTTTTTCATAGTTTGGCTGGTCCTGCGACTTATAGTCAGGTGCGACTTATATATCAAAATTAATTCAGACTGAGATGAATCAAGAGAAAACATTACCGTCTACAGCCGCGAGAGGGCGCTCTAGTTGGCGGAGTTGTTCAGAAGCGACACCAAGGATGAAGAAAATGATGTGGAATGAGATCGCGGGAGCTTGTGAACTTGTTTACTGGTAACTTGCTTGTTAGACTCCCTGGCTTATGTTAATTTAGCCTATTCAGCCTCCCAGGTATATGTTCTTTATGCTATTGTGTAGCTGAAGAACTGTTAATGTGTTGCGTTAACATACCGGACACCTACTCAGCCTGTTGTTCTGTGTGCTACTGTGTAGTTGAATAACTTGCCTTTCCAGATTAAATGTATTTTCTTGGTCTTGGATTTTCTGGAAAAAAATTCTAAATAAATGCGACTTATAGTCCAGTGCGACTTATATATGTTTTTTTCCTCTTCATGACGCATTTTTTGACTGATGCGACTTATACTCCGGAAAATACGGGTAATAAGAAAGCAGAAACATTAATAAGCAGAGGGAAGCAAACTAAGCCTCATCAATAGAATCATTACAGAAATTATCATATTGTTTCAAGAACCTGTCACATTCTATTTATTTAAATACAAATATTTGAGAATCTCCCTAAATTAAAAAAAGTGAGCCTGAAAATATTGGCTTATAGATAAAACCAATACCAAAAAAAAAAAAAAAAAAAATGAGGCTATATTCCTTAGACTTGTTGTAAGCATTAGTATAGTAAACAATATCTTTTAAATTAAAACGTTGGGCAAATAAGCCCTTTAGTGAACTGGAGTTAAATATTGTTTCACAAAAAAAAAAAAAAAAAAATGAATTATTGGAAATTGAATGCCCTATTTTTTTAACATGTTTGTTTATTAATTTTATTCTTTTAATTATTATTATGTCATATATTTATTTAGATTTTTTAAATTACTTGCTGGACATTTTTTTCAAGGCACGTAAATGCTTTAAAAAATAATGATTTTTTATTTATTTTTCTGTAAGAGCTGTTAAAAACTGGAATAACTTACCAATTGTTATTAGACAATGTCATACATTGACACAGTTCAAGCTGCATTTGAAAATGTGGTTAAAAAGGAGTCAGGTCTGTAATAATTAAATACTCCTGTTTTGTCAAGGTTTTATAATTATGGGGGATTGATTTTGTAATATTATGTGATTTTATAGGATGTATATTGAGATTTTTTGGTAGTAATATTGCTGCATTTATTGTTAAATGATAGACAATAATGTGTCGTATATTTTTCTCTTGTGGGTTATTATATTGTATGTAATGTGATTTGATACTTTCTGCCCAGGGACTGCAGATGAAATTTAGCCCTGTGGCTAATTCTGGGACAGTTTTTTTACTGTCCATTGTCCCTGTCAAATAAAATAAAATGAAATGAAATGAAAATGAAATGAAATGGGTATTACTGATGCATTTGATTTTGCAGAATGAGAAAATATCTTGAGCTTGTGTTCACCTTATATTTCAGACATTTTCAAAACCGACAAATCGACTTCAGGATGGAAGCAGAAAGTCTAAATGCAAACTCGTTTCTGGGTTTCAGGATTCTTGTGGATTCCTGTGGCGCTCTATTACCTTTAGACTATAAATTACACACACAAAAAATACATATGTAATTATTACATTTATATTGTCTAATACAGGATCTCTTGTATGTAACCCCTCTTGTTTTTACCCAATAGATTTCTAGTGGTATAATTTGAATGTTAATAATAATAAATTGTATGTTACATACATTGGATTGCCTATGTCAACTTCATAAGTCCTATCATGATCAAAATGTGAGATATTAACATTTTATAGAATATGATATAATAGTGTGCTTACTTACTCATTTGACAATGTTGAAGTATGGAAATTAGTGGTGGAAATGGCCGATAATTAATAATACTAAAAATAATTAATTAATTAATAAGTAATAAGAATAACAATAATAATTATTTTTATTTAACAATAATATACATAGGCTGCATTTCAGCCACTCATAAAAAGTTAACATTATACACAACTACAGATGCAGACGATCCCACTACAGAATGGATGGAAGATACAAATAATTTTAATTGTCCCCATTTTAAGTGATAGTAGGGCTGAGCAAATGTGGGTGCAGTACAGCCCTCTGTATCTACCGTAATCCCTTTAACAGTATACATGTGAATTGATCATGGAACAATGCTCTTGATTGCCACAGTATGCTAATGCCTATCTGGTGCAAGAGATCATTTATATACGAATTGAGGACTTTTCGTGACCATTCAGGGACAGGACGGTCCTGTCTAAAGAAGCAGAATAACACCTCTAATACATACCTGTGTCACATGCTTCACAATGCCCCATTAACTACTGTGTTAACTTTGACATGTTTGGTCTCATCTGGCAGCTTAAAAATGAAATCGAATTTTTGAATTTCTACAGAGATGTCCAAGAAATGTTCTCATATACAATTTTAGAACTATGGCTTAAGATGCATTGAGTGAGGAGATTATGGTAATGTGTTTCTTATCTCAGTCACTATCCATTTGCCTAAAGGCTTCGTGGTCCTTGTGTTTTTGTTGTTGTTGTTTTCAGTTGGTTTTGTTGTTTGCATTCCATTTTTACAAACTTTCCTGACATATTTTGCTTAGGGTGTAATATGAAAAAGGAAACAGTTGCGTAACGTAACCTACTAGGGGAAAGGCTGTTACTCCTGAACACCAGCACGTTTAAGGGTTTGCTATTATCACTAGAAAGTTAGTAGTACAAGGGAATGTCTCCATCTAAAGGCTTTCAGAATCACAAGACGACGTTGTGAAGCAGTCATTTTGAATTGCCTTTGCTTTGGTATAATAACACTTTTTGAATTTGTGCCACTCTGAAGAGAGTAAAGAGAGTGATAAGATTGACTTTATTCAAGAACCATTTTATGGTTTCTTACAGCATTGCCACCTACTGGCATAGGCCTACAGAAATAGAGTCAAGTCGCGTTTCCACCAATCCGGCCGATCTGTTCTAAGACTGCATGTCCACCAGAGTGTTTTTATCCAGCTGAAAACGCTTAGCTGTGGGCGCTTGAGAGCTTTTTGGCATCGCAGAGTTTTTTCAGTTGAGACGCTTTGCTTGTTATGATACAGAATATCCACAGATGTGTTACTAGTACTAGTTTGTTTCTGTGTTGTTTATATAAAAATGTTGATACAATGTAAAGTATTTGCTCTGGCTCTTGTTTTAAATAATTTAGGTCCGTTATAATGCTTCTTTTTGTCATCTGATGACGTTGTACAAGCAGAATGTGGCGATCGGTCGGTGTTGTATTTGTCACTTATAATAAAATAAGTGTATATTGTCTCTTATGGGGTATAAAAATAACTGTTTTAGTTCCTTTGGCATTGCTGGCCTTTGTCAATTTCCCAATGGTTTCTCTTCCTTCAGTTGCCAAGAAATTTGATCTTCCTACAATGGATGTAAAAGTCTTTGACTCAAAGACAGAGGTTGATGAGGAAGCACTTGAATATCTGCTGACATGACCAGACACTGGTGTCCTAGAAATGTTCATCCCAGGCACAGCAAGCCTTGATGGTAAATTGTTTGACATGCTTATCAAGTTTTGTTTATTCTCAGCTAGGGCTGGGTATTGACAAAAATGTCACAATTCGATTCGATTTCGATTCACAAGCTTGCAATTCGATTCGATTTCGATTCGATTCAATATTGATTATTTTGGATATTAGGTACAATACATGGCAAATTTTCTCAAGGAAAATAAATCTCTTAACTAATGCTGTAAACTATGGGAGTCAGTTGTAGCCTACTAGGCTTCATTAGCCTAATATTGAAGGTAAAAATTAACTGATTTGTATACAAACACTTAAATTACACTTTTATTTATTTTTATAATAATAAAGTTAAATGAAATATAAACATTTAAATGGTGGCTGTCATAAAAACTTGCCAGATTTATTCAAACATGCATTAAATATTGAAGGACATTAAAAATTACAATGAATATGTGATATGGTGCATATATTTAGCAAAATGCTCCTCTCTAGACTTATTTTTTCTCATAAAAATGAAAATCGATTAAAATCGAGAAATCTATATTTTTTACCCAGCCCATCTCAGCAATATTCACCAATATGTCTATTCGACTAATTCTCAATAGCTGTTATAGCATGCAATCAAAGTAGTATAAACAGATCTTCAGACCATTGATATGGTTTATATTGCAGATTCTTTAAGCTTAAGCTCATATTTAGGAGATACTGAGGGCACGTCAGAGTCTGATGACACAGCAATGTTGATTAGAAGTCCTCCTGAAAAAAATCGAGCTGGGGAATGTCGTCTTGCCCAAGTAAGGATCGCCAATCTTTGAATTACATTTATATCTATACAATCTATACAGAATGACTTAAATAGTAAATATATTTGGAACTATATACACTTGTCAGTTGTTAATAATTTCTCATCTCTGCTCAATATTACATAATTAGAGAGGATTGAAGATATCCTAAAGAGCAGCCCTGGGGGTGAGAAGGTCATAAACGAATACACGCGCACTAAAAGTCTGTCAGATGGCAGAAGACGTGACTTGGGGAAAATATTGGTTGCCCAGTTATCAAATGAACATGGGTAGGTTGTTGTTCATACGTTAATTTGTAAATTGATGTTTATGATGTTATGGGTTGTAATTGGTTTGTGTGTGTGTGTGTGTGTGTAGAACAAATCCTTGCCGGCGTTTGAAGGGAGAATATGCAAAGGGAATCATCTCCCCGTTCCCATACTTGGCTGACCCCAGGAGCAAGCTTGGTTATGTAAGTAGCTGTTGCCTCTCAATCTTTTTGATTTACAGGAGGAGGATATACTCTGTATACTGCAGAGTAAAGATTATCTACATTATAATTAATATGGTATTTATTTCCTTAGTTGTGTAATTTATAACTATTGTTCTGGTCATAGGAGCATTATTACAATGCAGAAGATGGAAGTGGATATCTGGCATGGAGAATAAAAACTCTGTGAAGCATCAGAGGGACGGATAAAACGGCAACCACAAACAGGTGCGAGATTTGATGTTTAGTCAGTGCTTTTATTAGCTTGGCTGGAAGGCTTGATAAACTTTTTTATTTATTTATTTTTTACATTTTATTCAACATACAACTTGCTTATTTTACTCTTCTCACTCACATTTGTGACTTGTCTTTGAAGTATTATTTTGTTCCAGATTGGTCTGTCATTAAGTCATAATGTAAATAAGGTCAAGTGTTACATAGTATCTCTTGAAAATATAATTGCTGTTCTTTTTAAATGCACATTTTTTGCATAATCATCCATGTTGGGCAAATTTAAAAGTCACTCTGGGATACTGTATATGCATGTTTTTTCCTGTCATGTATCTAGTTTTGGTATTTGTGTTGTGCTTTTGAAAGAAAAGGAACTAAATATTTGGTTTTCATATTGTCTTCAACACTCTCAGGTGGCCCAACTACTGACAGGGATCCCTTCAAAGAAGACAACTGGTTGAATGATGAACGTCAGTGTCAGTAAGCAATTGCCCTGATGAAGCATACAGCTGTCGAGGCAGTGGTAAAGGAAAAGATGAGGTTAACACTGGCCTATCGCCAGAAGATGCTGCACGACCCTAAAGAGTCATCTGACTCTATTTGATCTATTTTCCCACAATTCATGGATATACCACGCTTGGTATGTGAGACTTCAAATCTTTAAACATGAAAACATACAAATATGAAATTGAGTGCTATTGTTGTTGTGCAGTAACCCAGACTCATTAGGTAAAAAAAGTGAGTTACTACTATGGTTCCTACTTTAAATATCTTTGACATTTTGTACAGATTGATCAAGATTTTGGACTTCTATCTGGCGATGCGACCTCTGCAAAGTTGTTGGAGAAGTGGTCTACCAACATAAATCCAAAGGAATACAGGATGAGGCAATAGCTAATGTTTATATCGATATACAGTAGTTTAATATTATGAGCGAAAATAGCGGAGGACACAAAATGAGCTTCTGCAGTGAAACTGCATAATCCAATTTATCCTAAACATGAAATATGCTTTATAATAAAGGGTTAGTTCACCCAAAAATGAAATTTCTGTCATTGATCACTCACCCTGGTGTCCTTCCAAACCCACAAGACCTTCATTCATCTTCAGAACACACATGAAGGTCTTTTTAAGGAAATCTGAGAGCTTTCTGTCCCTCCATTGGGAGCAACGCACTTTACACATTCAAGGTCCAAAACGATGGGAAAGATTTTTGAAAGATTTTTATTTTTGGGTGAAGTATCCCTTTAAGGGCTTAAAAATAACTTGTGAGACATAGTTGATGTGTATAGTTTAAAGCAGCTTGCCTCGACATGTGCTGTTTATTGTGTTTGAGATGTGGTGTTTTCTACAGTGCATAACTTACATTTCACCGGTATATTCTCCATCTGTAAATGTTAGAAGGTCATGCAAATATTTACTTTTTGCTGTCAGGAGTGGACAAGCCTTATGCAAGCCAAGCAATTCTCCGCTGACCTTCACAGACATCAGTAAATGAGCACCAAACAGGCGGAGCGCAACAGAGTAGGAGCGCAGTAATCCTGACTAAAATCTAATGGGTCATTCCATGTCAAATCAACCAAATTCGGAAACTTCCCCAGCTCAAATTTTAGATTTTGTTAATATTTTTTTTTCTGTAGAAAGACGAACATAAATAGTGAAGAAAGCCAAAATATTAAATGTCACAGATGTATATTTACTGAGTAATCCATTATTTTGTGGAGAGGGGTCAAAATGACAATTTCACCTAAGATTTGGAGCCAAATTAGAGGTGTAAAAATGATTTTAGAAAGATGGCAGAATCCATATTTTATTTTTACACAAGAGATTGGTATGTCTATTAGTTAAATCTGTTTACTTTAGCAATCTTTGTCTCATTATATGCACTTCTTGTGTTTTTTTGCCTCAAGTTTGCATGCTTGTAACTCAAGAAGTATTAAAGATATCTGAATATCCTTTTAGATTCTGGTTCTTAACAAACTTTCCTTTTGTTAACTTCATTTTATGGAGATCTTAATGTGGCTCCATGAGTAAATTGGTAAATTGCACACATTTTCAGTGGTCAAAAACTGTGGGTCACTTTGCATACAGCAGATACTTTTTTCTTTAAAAGAGGAATATCTGAAGAACAAATAATGTTGAAAGTAGAAATGTATCTTTAATAATTCTTGGGTTACAAGCATCCTAACTTGAGGCAAAAAACACAAGAAGTGCTTTTTGCCATTTTTGAACTGTCATCGTTGGCATATAATTAGACAAAGATTACTAAAGTAAACAGATTTAACTAATAGACCTACCAATCTCTGTGTAAAAATAAAATAATGATTCTGCCATCTTTCTAAAATCATTTTTACACCTCTCTAATTTGGCTCCAAATCTCAGCTGAAAATTGTCATTATTCAGCCACATAACCCCCCTATGAGTGAGGGATGGAGAGGAGGCGCGCTACAATAAAACCCTGGCCTCACTTCAATATTCTGTTTCACTTGGAAATACGTCACAACACTAAAGTAAAGTCGGTTACAACTTTCGGTTCACAGGGGCTTTAAGAACATTTTGAAATTGCGATGAACAACAATTTGCATATTTAAAAACATTTGTATGCATTCTCCTGTGTTGGCATAGATTTACAAATGAGTTGCGTTACAAATCTTGTGAAATGGCGCACACTGCGTTCCCTGCGTTATAAGCAAACCAAACTCACAGCATGCAGAGATGGGAGTTTGAGAAACCCGAGTATAATGCTCCACGCATATAAATGATAACAGTGCAACTATCAAACACAAACTGCGTCCGACTTTTTGCATTCACTAACGCACGTTATTGGAAACCTAAACAAACAGCACATGCAGAGACCGAGTTCGTGTGGAGCAGCGTTAACTGTGAACGGATCTGAGGTAATTTTAACGTAATCTGCACGCATGTAAATAATTAAAGTGTCCTGCTTCTCTGTGAAAAAAATAAAAACTATAGCACTAAGCTATATTATGATTGTAAATGCTTATATCGCGTAGCCTTATTAAACAGTGTAATAATGCAGTTCATGGATTCTCGTCCTTGGAAGGCGCCACTTCCGGTATTTTACCGGATACTCGACATGGGTAAATTGCAATCGTGGATTGTTTCAAATTGAGAACTCGACTTTAAAGCTGCCTTCGGCAACATTTTTTGATCATATTCAGTGAAATCGACACTATAATCCGACAGAACAACATAAATAAGGTGGTTTTAGAAAAAAAAGCGAGCTTCTAACTCCACCTGGAGCGTGTTATTTGCAAAAATCCACCGCTCCCGGATCATCGGGTCCAATCAGCGCAGGGGGGTGTGAGATCTGACTGTCAATCACAGGTCGTGCACACGCCACAGATCCCACTCCCCCTCGCGCACGTTACAATCACATGCACACGCCTGAAGTTCGCGCAGTAACGAAGAGTGATGGCGGAAAAGATTCCAATTCCTCGGTTAACCTCAAGAGCTAGGAGGTCAGAGCTTGCAACATTTCTTCTCGACAGGTAATTGTGCTTTATCAACCATTTACTTTATGAGTACTCCATGGTGTTGATCGATGCTGATGAGACGGGCGCGTTCACAGAAAATCGGTGGTGCACACACACTGACCAGCACGAACTCGATGGGAGGGTATTAGTTGATAGTGGGGGAGGGGCATGAGAGTTGTAAACATTAAAAATATTGGCTAAGTCCACTCAATCTTCCAGGGTTGCCGACGGCAGCTTTAATCGAGGAATCGTCACAGCCTTAGTTCACAGTGAATGAATCCAGTGAACTCTATCTGTGCATGTGCTGAGTATATTGTTGACGATTACAGCATTTCACTAGATTTGTAATGAGACGCGTTTGTAAACTTGTTTTCCTCTAAAATAAAAGCTCGACTGCAGTTTACGTCAAAATAAAAGTTCACGGGTTTATCTCTTGCATTTAGCAATTAAGGCAAAACTAATTATGAACGTTTCATTTATTTTTCAGTGCATTTGTTTTACAATATATGGCTATTACTGTCATATGAATAATACTATATTATTAGTAGTATTATATAGTGTAATGTAGACTGAGACACTATGTCACAACTAAGGGTTGTGTCCCATTTAAAGTTCAGGCACAAGTCAATGCACTGACTTTGTTCAAGATGCACAGTGATTATGGGTTGGAGCTCTTAATATCGTAATCTCAAAGTGCACCAGATTTATGAATTTAACTTTAAATTGTACAAAATTGTCTTCCTTTGAGGCCTAGGTCCATCCATCACAGTTTCACTAAATCTTGTGGGAAACGCTGTTAAATGTTGATTTTGTTTTCGGTCGTGATTGTAATGCATTGCAGTTCTTCTGATGATCGTATTAGGCAAGTTATAGCTCACGGCTGGCTATGTGTGCCACCATGCTTGTTTAAACGCTCAAGCTGAACACCCCTATCCACATTGTCAACATTATGTGAAAAAATTATTTGACAACTGTTAAACAAAGACAGAAAACGAATAGAGACAGAGAATGGGGGATCCTAGTGTTCTCAGCAATGTCAAAATAAAAGTCCTGCTTCTAGTGGCCAAACTGAAAAATTATTGGCCAATGAAAAAAAAATAATGAAAAAAAAGGAGCCACATTTTGGCCAGATGAAAATGTAAATGGAAACAATTAAAGCATTTTCAATTATTCATAACAGGCTTATTCCTGAGGGTGAACTCAGTTTTTCAACTTTGGGCAAGCATTTTTTAAATGTTTCCCTAGATTTCCATATCGGCTGAAAGTCTTCCCACATGAAGGGCAGAGGTACGGCTTCTCTCCAGTGTGCACTCGCTCGTGCACTTTCAGGGCTCCTGAAACTGTGAAACTCTTTTCACAGTGTGAGCACTTGTAAGGTTTTTCTCCAGTATGGATTCGTTCATGCACTTTCAGTTCACCGGCTCTAATAAAAGTACTTCCACAGTCCAAGCACTCGTAGGGTTTCTCACCAATATGCGTTTTTTGATGGTCTTTAAACCCGTTAAGCCACAGAAAACTCTTCCCACAAAAAGAACACACGTAACGCTTTTCTTCTTCGTGAATCCTCATGTGTGTCTTTAAGTGAACGGCCAAAAAAAACTTCTTATCACAGCGCTCACAGCTAAATGGTCTTTCTCCAGTGTGAGACAGCAAGTGAGTTTTGAGATTGCAGGCCTCTGAGAATCTCCTGCCACACTCAGAGCACTGGTGTAATTTCTCTCCAGAATGAACCTTCATGTGCCTTTTTAAGCTGTTTTGATGTGTGAAACTCTTCCCACACAACATGCATGCGAAAGGCTTCTCTCCCGTGTGAATTTTGGTGTGTTCCTTAAGACCTTCCTTCTGCGTGAAACTCTTTCCGCACTGAGGGCAGGTAAAAGGCCTCTCACCGGAGTGAATTCGCAAGTGCCTCTTAAGGTCTCCTGAATTTGCGAAACACTTTTCGCACTGAGAGCATGTGAACGGCTTCTCTCCAGTGTGAATCCTTATGTGTCTTCTAAGGTCTCGTTTACATGTGAAACTCTTTCCACACTGTGGGCAGGTGAAGCAGTTTTTCAGTTCTGTTCTTTCTGGTGAAAGATCATTTTCAGATTGGGAGCAATTAAAAGATTTTTCTCCAATTATGAAATAATTAGGTTTCTGAACCTGCTTTTTCTCCTCCACTTCATTCTGTTCTTCACTTTGCTCTTCACCTTCCACCAGGTCTAAAATGAACACACAAAATAGTTAAAAATCAATTAAACTGACTGTTAGAGACCAAGTGTTTATTTTAATTTATGTTTCATGTGCTTAAAGTTATTTATGCCATTTTCATGGTGATGACATTAGACATGGTTGAAAAACAAACTTGGTGACCATGAAAACTTGTTCTCCTTACTTAATTTGTTAATCATGAAAGAATAAAGAATGATCACCAACCTCTTTGTTCCTCTCCATCTTCATCTTTTATTCTGCATGCTTCTGCATCACTCATGTCTTCACTATCATCTTTAACAAACTCCATCTTTCTTGCCATTCACAAAACAATCTCTATTAGCACTTCACATAGAGCTGTGCAATACTACATTTAATAATCTACAATAATTTCACGTTACTAGCACATAACAAACTTAAAACCAAGTCAAAACTTCCTTGCAGTTTTATATACGACCAATGCATTTGCGTTCAAAAGCACAAATCACTCCTTCCGCATTTCTCGAGCCGGAGCCGCGTACGACGCATGCGCGAATGACGCCACAACACCACAACGCGAAAGATCAAAATAAAGGTCCGCCAAAATGCATACTTGTATAGACTTCTTATACGAAGAAGAAAATTTCATCCAATAACAAAAAATAATTGATTAACAAATATATATACTTCTTTTTTGTTGTTGTTGTTGTTGAAAAAATGAGAAAATGTTCAAGATCCTCCAGATGTAGCCTACTGTTTGCACTATTGACATTTCTCTTGCAATATTAAATGCATTTACATTTAATCATTTAGCAGATGCTTTTGTACAAAGCTACTTACAAATGAGGAGAACAATAGAAGCAATAAAACCAATAGGGCAACAATATGCAAGTGCACATACAACAACATACTTTATAAAAAATAATTATATATATATATATATAAATAAATATATAAAGGTCTGCCAAGGCAGAACACCAGGGAACAAATGTGCTCTAAACGGCTCATAAATTCAGCTCATAAATTCAGCTCACTACAGTTTAAAGTCATGAAATCAAAACTGACAAACTCTTATTTGCTATGGAATATTGCAGTGTTTATTATAAGTGAGTTATCCATAGACATTTTATCTTCATATTTCTTTCAGTAAATTATTTGGTCAAGATCTTCTTTTAGACAATGCAAGAATCAAGCACTCTGTAAAGAATGAGTAAGAATCGCTAAAATGTTTTTTTTTTTTTTTTTTTTTTTGTCCCAGAATAAAGAGAGTAGCCTACACAAGACAGCAGAAAACCAGCAGAAGCTGCACAGCAGGATTTACAAGACCAGAATTGGCAAAACAAGCAGTGCAACTTTATGATGCAAATTCTCCATTGGCTGAACTTTACCACTGTCAACTGTTGAAAATCAGCATTTCTTGAAAGTAATGGACAACAAATACACACCCATTGCAAGGAAAACAAATGTGAGAAAATGTCACCACCCAGCAAGCAATAGGCGTCATTTCACCGCCTCGGTTAACTATAGACGCGATATAGTCCGGCTATGAGTAAACCGCTTCTAGCCAAAATAACCTTGAATTTGGTTACATGTCGTTCTTGCCAAAATAACTTGCGAGATGTATGACATTCTGTCATATAAGCAAAGTCAACAGTGATTACAATGTGTTTGGTTTCATTTCTTTGACATGTGCTATGCGTGTGTCTATTCTTGGGATGGTTAGACATCTATACAATTTTCACTGACAGCCCAAATTTTGCCTTGTTTTAGCCTAGACGTCAGGGCTGTGTTTGGACGGCTATTAGATGTCTTTTAAAAGCAAAATTGCTTGCTGGGTATTAGTATGGTGGTCCCCACTGTACTGGATTTAAACACTCATCTGCTCCAAATATCAGAGTCAAGAAGTCACTGCCGGCCATTAGCCAAAGCCCTTCGCCAATCACTGTTAAAGAGCTTCTCTGGGATCTTTGTGAGAACCAAGATGGTTGAGCAAAATGGGAAAGTGGTTCAACCATAATGTCTATTTCTTGGCAACAATGCTTGACCCTCAGTTTGACCTTAACTGGGTTGATTCAGATGTAATCAACAGCGAGAATCCAGTTTCCTGGCAAATGCCTACAACTTCTAGCTCGCTATCGAGCACACAAGCAGCTGAGCCTCTCTAAGGATGCATGCATTTAAGCTCAGACACACATTGATGCCATTCAAGACACAAATACAACAATTCAATTTTGGTCTACAAACAGGGAGAGATTCCCACAGCTCCATTCTCTGGCAGTAAAAGTGTTGTCTCTATACCAGTCTCCTCTGCACAGGTAGAGCGTGTCTTTAGCAAAAGATGCCCTCATCGTGAGACCACATTGTGCACACTTAAACTGGTCACAGCGCTTGTATTTCTGAAAAGCAATATGGCCCTGGCTTAGTGCTTGATTGTGTTCGCCAGTTCATTACAGCATGTTACAAGATCAGAGCTGTGTTCAGAAATGAGTTTGTAGTCATTGATTCATAGACAGATTTAGCACAGTAATAAAGCATGAAGCTTGCTGTTATGACTAGCTAGATTTAACTCTCTCAGCCGATATAAATGTGGGGGAGAGGCGTCAAATAATTGAAATGTCAGCTTGAACTGGAGGACTCAATATAGTGTGATACAATAATAAAACAGGTTAATTTGTATTTTCATACACTTTCCCTTCTTTGAAACCATTTTTTGATGGGAAACTAGTTGCGGTTCTGTTGATGTGTAGTGAAGTGTAAGGTTATTTGGGAGTGTGACCACTAGATGGCATGCTTGTGCAACAGGCGGCTGAATCTCTGAGTTAGCAGTGTCGTTTAGCCATAGACAGTATATAAACTGGACACAGCGACCCCATTGGATTCAACGGAGACAAGTGAAGTCAATTAAAAGCACTCACTTCCTGATGGTCGAGCGTACTGCGCAGACTCAAACTGAGCTTGACGACGTAGATGTGACGTGAGCAACCCGCCTGTCTTCTAGTAGCTGTGCCAAGCGAAATCTCTATCATTCCCTTCCGAATCTTGCAGAGACGGAGAGCGTGAGTATTAGCTGTCCATGAGCTAGGAGCAGGAGAAACTTTTGCTAAGTATTCTGATTAATTACTTTGCCATTTTGCCTCCACGTCCCCCCGACTGCCCGCAAGCTTCTCCTCCTGTCCATACGGTAATCTCCTTACTGTGCGACAGAGAGTCGCGTGGTTATGACGCAATCGTTAGCCTATTTTTACAAAAACTGCTTCTACGGGGCCATAACGTAAGATACAAGGTAATGGAGCCTTTTATACATTTTTGTGTTTCTTTAGAAATAAATAATGGACAAATGGAGTCTTTAAACGCCTCAGATGTAAAGTTATTCGCTGTCAAAGTGACGCCAAAGTGAATGGGAGTCAATGGGATGCTAACAGCAGGTGATGGTCTGCTAATCAATGGCGGCGCACGGGGAAACTTCAACATAATATGAAACGCTGCCCCCCTGCGTTTAGCCCGTGTTTGGTGGCAGATCCATCTCGTGTGTTCCTGTGTAAACATCTCAATAAAGACACCTCAAATATACAATACTGATACAATAATAAATCGGGTTAATTTGTATTTTCATACACTTGTAATATAATAAAAGTTCTACATATACCTCTATATGTCATATTTTCATTGAAACTATTGTTTGATAGGAAACTAGTTGAAGTTCTGTTGACATGAAATAAAAATATTAAATGGCAATGGCAAGATGTATTAGTGGTATTTCTTTTATTTGTTTATTTTTATTGCCATTGGTTTAATGGGTTGAAAGGTTAAAATATTAATGGAAGGTTAAAATTTACAATTACAATTTCAAATCTTTTTTCACTTTAATGACTTTCTGGACTCATAGGACCCCCATGAAAACGAGATGTTTCATCTCATGGGGTTGATCCTCTAATAAATGTTCATAAATAAATAAATAAATAGTTTTTGAGACCTTCTCTAAAATGGTTGGTCAATTTATTGCTCCAGCCATGTAGACAGAAATTTTACGGGTTGTTAGTTGATATGGTAATCTAACAAAATCCCAGTCTGATGTTATCGCTTTCTGATCACTTCTTGCTAGGAGGCTAATTTTGTGTAAATGGAAAGACTCTTCACCTCCAACATACAGACACTGGATTAAAGATGTCATGTAAAGCTAGTGGGTGAACCAATGAACTCAAATGACAACTGGAACATGGTATGTTCTTATCCCAAATATCCCAGTCACTTAAAATCCTGGGAATATCTGCCACCAAACTCACCATAGCAGAAACCCACATAAATCAACACATCAACTACAAAGCCAGTCTTGGTTCGCAAAAGATCAAGCTTACAGAAAGTTTTTATTAAAGTGACTGTCAAATATTTCAACACGAGCCATTCAGAGCAAGAGTCAGAAGGCAAGCAACATTCATAAACACAAGCCACTGAAGAAAGACAGACAAGGCAAACAAATCCAAAAGAGTGCTCTCTCTTCAAGTGACACAGGCAAGATACAGATGACTGTGAATATGACAATAGTAAATCGGATAGTAGGAAACAGCGCGCTTCCGGTTCAGTTTCAGGCTTGAGGTGAGGGCTCCATCTGGTGGTGTAAAGGGGAATTTAAAGGCACATTTATTAAATGGTTCCACTTTACAGTGTTGCAAAAAACCAGCACAGGTTAATTAAATATAAAACGACGACATTTAATGCTTCCATCAAGGCAGGAATCTACAGTATTACAATAAAGTTAAAATGAAGATACCAATGTTAAAAAAACAACTTAATTTGAAGTAAAATTGTGCTCATTGCATGCTCCTTTCTTTAGCTGGTAATTTCATACATGGCTAGAAACACTAAAACTACATCTTAGTTGCTGGTTTATTAGTCCATTAAGTGACAAATATACATGATTAATGTACCCTACTAGAGCACAAACTGACACATTTCAAGCATGCATGTTTTTGCAATAAAAACAAATGATACTTCAATCATTTTCAGTACTGAAGAGCTATAATTTACAAAATTACATTTTAAAGATTTATTAAAGATAAATAAACTGGGCAGAACTTAACAATAAGGTCACACTAGTTAACCTTATGCATTAACTAACATTAACAACGAGCAATACATTTGCTACAGTATTTATTTATCTTTGTTAACGTTATTTAATGCAAATTCAACTGTTCACGTCAGCTCAGGTCCATTAAATTATATTAACAGATACAACTTTTGAATTTAGTAATGTATTAGTAAATGTTGAACTATTTTTTTTTTTTAAATGAACATAATTCCATTGTTAGTTCATGTTAACTGACGTAGTAAACCAATGTTAAGAATAGAACCTTATTGTAAAGTTTTACCGCACACTGATATCAGTATAGTTGATAACTGCTACCACGTGCAAATAATAGTAATAATTTTTTATATTTCTATACAACTTTAAGGAGAACTTGGCTCACTTTCTCAACTTCGGGCAAGCCTTTTTTAAATGCTTCCCTAGACTACCATATCGGCTGAAAGTCTTCCCACATGAAGGGCAGAGGTACGGCTTCTCTCCAGTGTGCACTCGCTCGTGCACTTTCAGGCCTGATGACTGAGTGAAACTCTTCTCACAGTGTGAGCACTTGTAAGGTTTTTCTCCAGTATGGATCCTTTCATGCACTTTCAGTTCTGCAGCTCTAGCAAAGGTTTTCCCACAGTCCAAGCACACGTAGGGTTTCTCACCAATGTGTGTTTTCTGATGATCTTTAAAGCCATGCAGCCACAGAAAACTCTTCCCACAAAAAGAACACACGTAACGTCTTTCGTCTTCGTGAATCCTCATGTGTGTCTTTAAGTGAACGGCCAAAAAAAACTTCTTATCACAGCGCTCACAGCTAAATGGTCTTTCTCCAGTGTGAGACAGCAAGTGAGTTTTGAGATTGCAGGCCTCTGAGAATCTCCTGCCACACTCAGAGCACTGGTGTAATTTCTCTCCAGAATGAACCTTCATGTGAACTTTTAAGGTGCTCTGTTGTGTGAAACTCTTCCCACACAACATGCATGCGAAAGGCCTTTCTCCCGTGTGAGTTTTTGCGTGTTCCCTAAGAACTTCTTTTTGTTTGTAACTCTTTCCGCACTGAGGGCAGGTAAAAGGCCTCTCTCTAGAGTGAATCCGTATGTGCCTCTTAAGCTCTCCTGAACTTGGGAAACTCTTTCCACATTGTCGGCAGGTAAAAGGCCTCTCGCCTGTGTGAATACGTATGTGCCTCTTAAGTCCTCCTGAATTAGTGAAACTCTTGCTACACTGAGGGCAGGTGAAAGGCCTCTCACCTGTGTGAATCCTAAAGTGATCCTTAAGGCTTCCTTTGCATGTGAAACTCTTGGCACACTGAGGGCAGGTGTACGGTCTGTCACCTGTGTGGATTACCATGTGAACCTCAAGGTGTCCTTTACGTGTGAAACTCTTTCCACACTGAGAGCAGGCGAAAGAGCTTTTAGCTTCAGTTCTTTTTTGTGAAACGTCCTTTTCAGTCTCTGAGCAACTTGAAGACTTTTCCCTAATTTTTAATTTATGAGGCTTCTTCTTCACCCCATTCAGTTCTTGACTTTCATCTTTCACTTCCATTGGGTCTAAAATGAACATAGTGGGAAAAAAAGAATAAAAATAAAAATAAAACAAGACGGATAAAAAACTAAACAAAATAATCCCAAATAGATTGACATTTGATGTGTTCCATCAGATCAGGATGATGAATGATTTATAAATATTAGGGCTGTCCAAATGAAAGCGGAAACGTTCGATTCAAGCGCGATAAGACACAGAAGAGAACGCAGTGCAGTATTGGCGCACGTCGGTGAATCTCCTGTCCGTGTGACACACACAAGACTCGTGCGCACAGAAAGCCGCTTCAGACAGCGCTTGAACGGACAAAAACACACAAAATTATTGTTTATTATTATTATTGTTTGCTTCGAGTATCCTCGCAAGCTCAGTCTTAAATTAGTTAAATGAAGTCTTGACTTAAATCAATGTAAAGAGTTGTGAGAAAATGGGATGCGTGTCAGATCCGCGGCACGTCTTAACGTGACATCAGCCTAATAACTCCTGCTGTCTGTAATAAAAGGATAATCAAAGAACAATAGAAAAATAGAAAACCACTCACTGCTCTTGACTGAATAACTTTTGTAGCTTTAATTAGAATTTTAATTATAATCTATATTTAATTTAATAATTTATGCAGTGAAGACTGTGAAGTGTTTGACAACTTTATTCAATTTCTGTTTATTTCTGTTTATAACTGTTAGACCTACCTGAAAATCTTAAAGCACTGTTTAGAAGGTTACATGGGTCAAAAACAACGAAAACAATATATGTTTGTGCATTTTGACAGTTCAAGTAAAAATCTGAACCAGTCTGACTGGGCCAGTAGGAAAAAACCTCAGTGTTGAGCCTTGATATGTTGAAGCTCACAGGTAAATGTGGCATTTATTACAATGGGTTTATGGGAAGATTGTTTTAAGTTCACAAAAATGAAAAGCTGTTATAGTTTTTAAAGCCTAATAAATGTTAAAATGATACTGTCATGCTGAATGTCTAATATACTGGCCTTCTTTCATAAAAGGATACCATTAAACAAACATTTAAAATAGGCTACTGTCTTTATGTTGAGATTAAATGTTAAATTATTACAATATAAAAGTATATTAAAAACTTTAATGTTAGGTGCGATTAATCACAATTAATAACAGAATAATTTAACTTTTATTTATCGATCCATTTTTATGGATTGACAGCACTAATATTTATTTTACACTATAATGGAGGTTTGTTGTATTTTTATGCCATTTTGCCTCTATGAGGCTTTGTTACTTTAATGTTAATAATTTATTAATCAAGAATGATCACCAACCTCTTTGTTCCTCCGTATCTTCATCTTTCATTCTGCATGCTTCTGCATCACTCATGTCTTCACTCTCCTCTTTAACGACCTCGCTTACAGTATGTCAGGAAGAGCTGTCAAAACTCAAGACTTTCGCGTCTTCGTCACGTTTAAAATGATAATATCACTGGTGATATTACTGGTGAAAGAAAATAAACCACGAAATATATCAATCTGTTCCACGTGAGCAGGAATGAAAAATCAATGCAAGTTTCGATATTTATAAGAACTCAACAAATAAAGCATTACAATATTAAAATCGAGAATAAAATCTATTTGTAAATTAATAATCGAGAATAATAATGCATCTTGGATACTTTTCTAAAACATAAATCATTTAATGTCATTTATCCACCTTACGTGCATATTATTCCGCTCAAAAACACAAACCTCTTCTCGACCGATTTTCAGCAGACCTGGCGCAGCCCTGATGACGTCACTGGCAAGCGACCGAGGTTCTTCTAAATACCTTTTAACGGCGGTTTGCAAACTAAAACAGTGCATTGCCGCCACCGTCTGTTAGCCAAGACTAGAAATAGAAGAAGATAGTAAAAGACTAAACGAGATTAAACGAAAGAAATCAGGTCATATTAGTCAAAAATGGAAAAATTCTAAAAATCTACATGCATTTTTTTAAGTTTCCAGAAATTGTTAAAATTCTCCAGAAAATGTCACACTTGATAAGAAAAACATACAAAACCATATAAGTCTATTAGAACCTATGATCAAATATTACCAAAACCCTCTATACTGCTACTTGGTCAGGTGACACAGTCTTAACACAGTGGCAGTGTTTATGCAGTTCTCACTCCTAGTTAGTCTGGTTGGGGCTACAGGTCTCTATGCTTGCAGCTGAGCTGAGTGGTGTTGAATTGTAGGAAACACTGAGTGTATTGCAGTACAAACAGCTTCAGACGGAGCTAGAAGATGCTGATCATAAGTACACTCCTGCAGACTGAACTGCTTGACCACTAGCTGTTGCTGTTGCTAAATGCTACAGCAATTAAAACAGGTCTCTCTCTTTTAAAATAAAAAAAATAAAAAATAAAATAAAATTGAAATAAAGAAGAAACTATAAACTTCAAGGTGAAAGTATTTATTATGCATTTGTTTTTGTACAAAAATGAAAGTGATTGCAGCGCATCAAATCTCTGACCAGCCTCCTATCTCTTAAGTCTGTTGGGTTATTGTGTCCAAACTTGGCCTTCACCTGTAGAATAGATTAAATTAGGCTTGTGCTTTAACTTCAGTGTCAGTGAAGGAGATTCTTCAGTGAGGGAGGGCAGTGTAGTCTTTGTAACCAAAAAATAATCAATCGTCCTTTAACTGCACAGGGAATGAGATTACATATAATTATTTAAAATGCATAATTATTAAAATGCATATTCTTCCTACAGGTAATTCTGCATCATGTATTGATGACCATTTTGCTTCCAAATTTGAGATGCATGACAATTATATAGTGGATAAAAGTAACGAGTTGCATTTTATTGTATAACCATTGGACTATTAGACAAATTATTACATCACTATCCAAATTGATACAAAATGTTATTTTACTATTAGCATTAATAGTAAGATGGAACTAATACATTCACACTTCTGATGATATGTACAGTTCTACATCTAGAATTGCATTGAATTTAATTACAGACATACCGACAAACATCACACATCTAATGAGATTATTTACAAGGATTTACAAAATTATGTAAGAATGTAAATTCTATAGAAAATTTTGCTGTGAAAAAATAAATGTGTGAGATGATGTCAAGCTGTAGAATATTTCTGATGGGAAGTAATGACTGCTGTGTATCATAACAATGCTTTACAGTCATGCATATTCACTTCACACCCATTGGATTCTCATGAAAAGCACAAGTGCGCTGAAAACCTCTGAAGCTTAATGACGTTTCCATTAATTAAATCTCTTCTATGCTTTCACTATTTCTAAAGTGCCTCACAGTTATAGCCTGTATACTATTCTAGACAATGATTGGAACTTTCTATTGTAAGCACTTCTTGTGTTATTGCCCCCATAAGATGAATCACTGTATGTATTCCTCATTTGTAAATCCCTTTGGTCTGCTAAATGAATACAAGGAAGAGTAAATCAGTGAATTGGTAAAAGTACTCTGGTGTACTTCCACAATCCAAGCACACGTAGGTTTCTCACCAATATGTGTTTTCTGATGGCCACAAAAAATATTCCCACATAAAAGGGAGAGAAAAGGATGCATTTGACTGGCTATGAGTCATTCAAATGTCTGATTGTACACATACACACTTTCACATCACTTTTTTCCACCTTAACTATATGCATTTGTCATCTTTCCATGATTTATGCAAATAAAAACAAAATAGGAAAACTGAAGTCACCTCGTTTCCTTATAGACCCTTTTCATCCATACAATAATAGTAGTCGATGGCTAAGCTTACAATAGGACACTGATTACAATAGCACTCAATAAAAAAAAAATAATAAAAAAAAGTATTTTCAGTTCTTCTCTGAAGAACTATGATGACCAAAATGACATTTTAAAGATATGATAGAGGATATAAGAATGAATAACAGGCTTATATTGGCATTGTTTGACCAATGATGTGCAAAAAAAGTAGTCATTTAGAATATTGCTATTCTCTTAAAGCATCCCTACAAATTTTGTAGCATTTCACAGAAATACACTTTGTCCTCCATTAATATTCCTGTCTAAATTTCCAAAAATGCTTTTTGGAGGATATTCTGTCCAAGTATTTGACTTAAAGTTAGAGCTGCATGATTAATCGTTAAAAGATCTACAAGCACCCACGCAATCTCATTCCTAAACGACAACGATTCGCCTGTGTCTATTAAACCTTTGACAAAATCACACTGGAACATTCAGATTTGTGTTGGTGCTGCTGCTGATCCAGAGAGAGCAGTTGTCATGTGTGAAACAGCTTCACAAAGAGTCTTTTCAACCACACAATATTTGTGTTGCAAATTTTCAAATTATCACAGAAGTACTGGGATAAAAGTTTATAATTCAGATATAAACACTTCCGTCTACGGAAGCGATCAGAATAGCGCAAATCAACTTTTGGAAGTAAATAGGCACTTCAAATAACAATTTGTGTCAAACATTTTAAAAAGACTGCAGCAATTAACATTTTGTCAGAACCTCTAGTAAATTACATGTTATTTTGTTATTGTGTTGTATATTTAGAATCGTGATCTCTATTTGAAACAAAAAAAAATTGTGATTCTCAATTGATCAAGAATAGTGCAGCTCTACTTCAAGGTGAACTTTGTTCAGTTTCTCAACTTTGGGCAAGCATTTTTTAAATGCTTCCCTAGATTTCCATATCGGCTGAAAGTCTTCCCACATGAAGGGCAGAGGTACGGCTTCTCTCCAGTGTGCACTCGCTCGTGAATTTTCAGGGCTCCTGACTGAGTGAAACTCTTTTCACAGTGTGAGCACTTGTAAGGTTTTTCTCCAGTATGGATTCGTTCATGCACTTTCAGTTCACCGGCTCTAGTAAAATTGCTTCCACATTCCAAGCACTCGTAGGGTTTCTCACCAATATGCGTTTTTTGATGGTCTTTAAACCCGTTAAGCCACAGAAAACTCTTCCCACAAAAAGAACACACGTAACGCGTTTCATCTTCATGAATCCTCATGTGTGTCTTTAAGTGAACAGCCAAAAAAAACTTCTTATTACAGCGCTCACAGCTAAATGGTCTTTCTCCAGTGTGAGACAGCAAGTGAGTTTTTAGATTGCCAGCTTCTGCAAATCTCCTGCCACACTCAGAGCACTGGTGTAATTTCTCTCCAGAATGAACTTTCATGTGCCTTTTCAAGCTTCTTTGATGTGTGAAACTCTTCCCACATAACATGCATGCAAAAAGCTTCTCTCCAGAATGAATTTTGGTGTGCTCCTTAAGACCTTCCTTCTGCGTGAAACTCTTTCCGCACTGAGGGCAGGTAAAAGGCCTCTCACCGGAGTGAATTCGCAAGTGCCTCTTAAGGTCTCCTGAGCTTGTAAAACACTTTTCGCACTGAGAGCATGTGAACGGCTTCTCTCCAGTGTGAATCCTTATGTGCCTCTTAAGGTCTTCTTGACGTGCAAAACTCCATCCACACTGAGGGCAGGTGAAAGGCTTCTCTCCAGAGTGGATTTTGAAGTGATCCTTAAGGCTTCCTTTGCATGTGAAACTCTTCGCACACTGAGGGCAGGTGTACGGTCTCTCACCTGTGTGAATTATCATGTGAATCTTCAGGTGTCCTTTGCGTGTGAAACTCTTTCCACACTGAGAGCAAGTAAAAGAGTTTTTGGCTTCTGTTTTCTGCACTGTTTCTTGTGAAAGATTATTATCATTCTGTGACCAACTACAAGACTGTTCTTCATTTATGAAATGATGAGGTTCCTCGTACAGATCTTTCTCCTCCACTTCATTCAGTTCCTGATGTTCCTCTTTGACTTCTATCAGGCCTAAAACATGTTTAATTGTCCAAATCAATTCAAGAATGACACATTAAAATGCAATCTAACAATTTCCCAGCTAACAGGGGAACATTCTCAGAACTTTAGCAAACCTTATGGTTTTCTCAAAGTTATGAACAAACGTTCTTCCAGTAACGTTAATAGAACATTCGTCAAAACGCTAGCACAAATATATATATATTTATAAATCGTTAATGGAACTTTAAAAAAAAAAGTTCCTAATTGGTTCAAATATGACATTCCAATAATGTTTGCAAAATTATGAATGCAATATTCCCTTAAAGGGATACTTCACCCAAAAATGAAAATTCTGTCATTCATTTCTCACCCTCATGTTGTTCCAAACCCGTAAGACTTTCATTCATCTTCGGAACACAAATGAAGATCTTTTTGATGAAATCTGAAAGCTTTCTGCCCCTCCATTGACAGCTACTCAACTACCATTTTGACGCTTCAAAAAGTTCATAAAGATATCGTGAAACTAATCCATATGAATTGAGCGGTTTAGTCCAAATATTCTGAAGAGACTTGATAGCTTTATATGATGAACATATTGAATTTAGGCTTTTATTCACATATAAACATTGATCAGCAAACATAAACAGAAGCTCAACTGAGCCTGCTTGACGTGCGAGAATGAACCTCATTGGTTCTTGCTGGAGCTCAAACGTGCTGTGTAACACGAGAATGAACCTCATTGGTTCTTGCTGGAGCTCAAACGTGCTGTGTAACACGAGAATGAACCTCATTGTTTCTTGCTGGAGCTCAAATGTGCTGTGTAACACGAGAATGAACCTCATTGGTTCTTGCTGGAGCTCAAACGTGCTGTGTAACACAATAATGAACCTCATTGGTTCTTGCTGGAGCTCAAACGTGCTGTGTCACACGAGAATGAACCTCATTGGTTCTTGCTGGAGCTCAAACGTGCTGTGTAACACACAAGAATGAACCATGCTGTGTAACACAATAATGAACCTTATTGGTTCTTGCTGGAGCTCAAATGTGCTGTGTAACACACAAGAATGAACCTCATTGGTTCTTGCTGGAGCTCAAACGTGCTGTGTAACACAATAATGAACCTTGTTGGTTCTTGCTGGAGCTCAAATGTGCTGTGTAACACACAAGAATGAACCTCATTGGTTCTTGCAGAAGCTCAAACGTGCTGTGTAACAAGAACGAACCTCATTGGTTCTTGCTGGAGCTCAAATGTGCTGCGTAACACGAGAATGAACCTCAATGGTTCTTGCAGAAGCTCAAACGTGCTGTGTAACAAGAACGAACCTCATTGGTTCTTGCTGGAGCTCAAACGTGCTGTGTAACACGAGAATGAACCTCATTGGTTCTTGCTGGAGCTCAAATGTGCTGTGTAACACACAAGAATGAACCTCATTGGTTCTTGCTGGAGCTCAAACGTGCTGTGTAACAAGAACGAACCTCATTGGTTCTTGCTGGAGCTCAAATGTGGTGCGTAACATGAGAATGAACCTCAATGGTTCTTGCTGGAGCTCAAACGGGCTGCGTAACAAGAACGAACCTCATTGGTTCTTGCCGGAGCTCAAATGTGCTGCGTAACACAAGAATAAACCTCATTGGTTCTCGCGGAAGCTCAAATGTGCTGTGTAACACGAGAATGAACCTCATTGGTTCTTGCTGGAGCTCAAACGTGCTGTGTAACACACAAGAATGAACCTCAATGGTTCTTGCTGGAGCTCAAACATGCTGCGTAACACAATAATGAACCTCATCGGTTCTTGCTGGAGCTCAAACGTGCTGTGTAACACAATAATGAACCTCATTGGTTCTTGCTGGAGCTCAAATGTGCTGTGTAACACACAAGAATGAACCTCATTGGTTCTTGCTGGAGCTCAAACGTGCTGCGTAACAAGAACGAACCTCATTGGTTCTTGCTGGAGCTCAAATGTGCTGCGTAACATGAGAATGAACCTCAATGGTTCTTGCTGGAGCTCAAACGGGCTGCGTAACAAGAACGAACCTCATTGGTTCTTGCTGGAGCTCAAATGTGCTGCGTAACACCAGAATAAACCTCATTGGTTCTCGCGGAAGCTCAAATGTGCTGCGTAACACACAAGAATGAACGTTATTGGTTCTTGCTGAAGCTCAAACGTGCAGCGTAACACAAGAATAAACCTCATTGGTTCTTGCTGGAGCTCAAATGTGCTGTGTAACACAAGAATGAACCTCATTGGTTCTTGCTGGAGTTCAAACGTGCTGCGTAACACAAGAATAAACCTCATTGGTTCTCGCGGAAGGTCAAACGGTGCGGCGTAACACAAGAATGAACCTCAATGGTTCTCGCGGAAGCTCAAATGTGCTGCGTAACACACAAGAATGAATGTTATTGGTTCTTGCTGAAGCTCAAACGTGCAGCGTAACACAAGAATAAACCTCATTGGTTCTTGCTGGAGCTCAAATGTGCTGTGTAACACAAGAATGAACCTCATTGGTTCTTGCTGGAGTTCAAACGTGCTGCGTAACACGAGAATAAACCTCATTGGTTCTCGCGGAAGGTCAAACGTGCGGCGTAACACAAGAATGAACCTCAATGGTTCTTGCAGAAGCTCAAACGTGCTGCGTAACACAAGAATAAACCTCATTGGTTCTCGTGGAAGGTCAAACGTGCGGCGTAACACAAGAATGAAGCTCACTGGTTCTTGCGGAAGCTCAAACGTGCTGTGTAACACGAGAATGAACGTTATTGGTTCTTGCTGAAGCTCAAACGTGCAGCGTAACACAAGAATGAACCTCATTGGTTCTTGCGGAAGCTCAAAAGTGCAGCGTAACAAGAATAAACCTCATTGGTTCTTGCTGGAGCTCAAACGTGCGGCATAACACACAAGAATGAACGTTATTGGTTCTTGCTGGAGCTCAAACGTGCAGCGTAACACAAGAATGAACATCATTGGTTCTTGCTGGAGCTCAAACGTGCTGTGTAACATGAGAATGAACCTCATTGGTTCTTGCGGAAGCTCAAAAGTGCAGCGTAACAAGAATAAACCTCATTGGTTCTTGCTGGAGCTCAAACGTGCTGTGTAACACGAGAATGAACCTCATTGGTTCTTGCTGGAGCTCAAACGTGCGGCATAACACACAAGAATGAACGTTATTGGTTCTTGCTGGAGCTCAAACGTGCAGCGTAACACAAGAATGAACATCATTGGTTCTTGCTGGAGCTCAAACGTGCTGTGTAACATGAGAATGAACCTCATTGGTTCTTGCGGAAGCTCAAAAGTGCAGCGTAACAAGAATAAACCTCATTGGTTCTTGCTGGAGCTCAAACGTGCTGTGTAACACGAGAATGAACCTCATTGGTTCTTGCTGGAGCTCAAACGTGCTGTGTAACATGAGAATGAACCTCATTGGTTCTTGCTGGAGCTCAAACGGGCTGCGTAACAAGAACGAACCTCATTGGTTCTTGCTGGAGCTCAAATGTGCTGCGTAACACAAGAATAAACCTCACTGGTTCTCGCGGAAGCTCAAATGTGCTGTGTAACACGAGAATGAACCTCATTGGTTCTTGCTGGAGCTCAAACGTGCTGTGTAACACACAAGAATGAACCTCAGTGGTTCTTGCTGGAGCTCAAACATGCTGCGTAACACAATAATGAACCTCATTGGTTCTTGCTGGAGCTCAAACGTGCTGTGTAACACGAGAATGAACCTCATTGGTTCTTGCTGGAGCTCAAATGTGCTGTGTAACACACAAGAATGAACCTCATTGGTTCTTGCTGGAGCTCAAACGTGCTGTGTAACAAGAACGAACCTCATTGGTTCTTGCTGGAGCTCAAATGTGCTGTGTAACACGAGAATGAACCTCATTGGTTCTTGCTGGAGCTCAAATGTGCTGTGTAACACACAAGAATGAACCTCATTGGTTCTTGCTGGAGCTCAAACGTGCTGTGTAACAAGAACGAACCTCATTGGTTCTTGCTGGAGCTCAAATGTGCTGCGTAACACGAGAATGAACCTCATTGGTTCTTGCTGGAGCTCAAACGTGCTGTGTAACACACAAGAATGAACATCATTGGTTCTTGCTGGAGCTCAAACATGCTGCGTAACACAATAATGAACCTCATTGGTCCTTGCTGGAGCTCAAACGTGCTGCGTAACACAATAATGAACCTCATTGGTTCTTGCTGGAGCTCAAACGTGCTGTGTAACACAATAATGAACCTCATTGGTCCTTGCTGGAGCTCAAACGTGCTGCGTAACACAATAATGAACCTCATTGGTTCTTGCTGGAGCTCAAACGTGCTGCGTAACAAGAACGAACCTCATTGGTTCTTGCTGGAGCTCAAATGTGCTGCGTACTGTAACATGAGAATGAACCTCAATGGTTCTTGCTGGAGCTCAAACGGGCTGCGTAACAAGAACGAACCTCATTGGTTCTTGCTGGAGCTCAAATGTGCTGCGTAACACAAGAATAAACCTCATTGGTTCTCGTGGAAGCTCAAATGTGCTGCGTAACCATAGACTGTAAAAAAATATGGACGTAGTGTCCGTGACGTCACCCGTAGGTTTCTGAAGAGCATTTTTGAAGCCTAAAGTAGGCGGAGCCGGCCGTCGCCATCTTGGCCTCGCGTCACTCCCGGATAACAGAAAATAGGCAAACAGGCTGAGTGGAGCTGAGGAGCCGAAATCACCTAGCTCGACGTCATAGATATAAACACTGTTTTATATCTATGATATATCTATAAACACTGTTTATATCTATGGCTCGACGTGATCGAGTTAGCTGATGATGTAAAGCCAATTAAAAGTTCCTGTTTTTGCCCTTCGAAATATTATATTATAATATTTAAAAGACACGGCTACAAGTGAGACTGTGTATTGTGATTCTGTACTATTCTGCTAACGTTAGTTGAAAATGTATTATGCAGTAACTTAATATTACTCTGAGAGTGTGTGTGTGACAGTGATTTATGTGCACATGTCAGTCACTCTTTCTTATGGTCCGTCAGCACGGCATCGCTCGTCAAGTTCGTAGAGAGCTTATTCATTCCATTTTAAATTCTGATTTTGGCCGCCTCTCAAATGGGTTATAGATATATTGCCTATGAAGTTCAAGTAAATGCGCTAGAAAATCCGCGCTCATTCATGGATGTGCATTTATAGCATGGACGGAGAAAGCGCCGACGCCTGCATGATTTCATCAGACGGTAAGTTACATACATAAGCATATTATAATCTATATCTGTTCCGTGAGAGCAGAACGAACGAGCCTTTATTGACGTTTTTAAATCTGAAAACTCCAAAAAGCAACGAAATTGTCAGACATCCATTAGTGCATGTTCACAGAGGAAAACTGAAATACAGCGCTGGTTGTTCTCTCGAACGATACTCGACGACAACAATCCTAAGCCGTGGGCAAAGTTAACGTTACTTAATGGGTGTATTCAATTGTATGAAATAATCCCGACAAAACACGCCAGAGATGGCAAGTTCAGCAGCTAACATTTGCTGAGGTGAAGTGACGGCTAGTAACAACAGACAAGCGGCTAGCATTGACATCAGCGACAACCCACCTGTCATTCAAGTGGCCACACCCTTAATTATGCAGAACTTTAAATATTAATCAACTAAACGGATGAGTTATAAAAAAATTCACCCCCCTCACAGTTGTCATGAAGGGCAAAAATAGCTGTATAGACCAAAGCCACATACAGACACCAGGCTGTAAACACGTTTTTTCCTGCTGTAAAATTTGGTATTTTAACATGGGGGAGATACAGATTTGACTCACTTTTGACATCAGCCTCAAGCGGCCAGTCAACGAATTGCAGTTTAACTCACTTCCGTGTTGGTTTCAAGAAAGAGACGGGGAGGTTGCCGCTTCTGCATAACACAAGAATGAACGTTATTGGTTCTTGCTGAAGCTCAAACGTGCAGCGTAACACAAGAATAAACCTCAATGGTTCTTGCAGAAGCTCAAACGTGCTGCGTAACACAAGAATAAACCTCATTGGTTCTCGCGGAAGGTCAAACGTGCGGCGTAACACAAGAATGAAGCTCATTGGTTCTTGCGGAAGCTCAAACGTGCTGTGTAACACGAGAATGAACGTTATTGGTTCTTGCTGAAGCTCAAACGTGCTGTGTAACACGAGAATGAACGTTATTGGTTCTTGCTGAAGCTCAAACGTGCTGTGTAACACGAGAATGAACGTTATTGGTTCTTGCGGAAGCTCAAAAGTGCAGCGTAACAAGAATAAACCTCATTGGTTCTTGCTGGAGCTCAAACGTGCTTTGTAACACGAGAATGAACCTCATTGGTTCTTGCAGAAGCTCAAACGTGCGGCATAACACACAAGAATGAACGTTATTGGTTCTTGCTGGAGCTCAAACGTGCAGCGTAACACAAGAATGAACATCATTGGTTCTTGCTGGAGCTCAAACGTGCTGTGTAACACGAGAATGAACCTCATTGGTTCTTGCTGGAGCTCAAACGTGCTGTGTAACACGAGAATGAACCTCATTGGTTCTTGCTGGAGCTCAAACGGGCTGCGTAACAAGAACGAACCTCATTGGTTCTTGCTGGAGCTCAAATGTGCTGCGTAACACAAGAATGAATCTCATTGGTTCTTGCGGAAGCTCATATGTGCTGCGTAACACAAGAATGAACGTTATTGGTTCTTGCTGAAGCTCAAAAGTGCTACGTAACACACAAGAATGAACGTTATTGGTTCTTGCAGAAGCTCATATGTGCTGCGTAACACGAGAATGAACCTCATTGGTTCTTGCAGAAGCTCAAACGTGCGGCATAACACACAAGAATGAACGTTATTGGTTCTTGCTGGAGCTCAAACGTGCTGCGTAACACAAGAATGAACATCATTGGTTCTTGCTGGAGCTCAAACGTGCTGTGCAACACGAGAATGAACATCATTGGTTCTTGCTGGAGCTCAAATGTGCTGCGTAACACGAGAATGAACCTCATTGGTTCTTGCTGGAGCTCAAACGTGCTGTGTAACACACAAGAATGAACCTCAATGGTTCTTGCTGGAGCTCAAACGTGCTGCGTAACATGAGAATGAACCTCAATGGTTCTTGCAGAAGCTCAAACGTGCTGCATAACACACAAGAATGAACGTTATTGTTTCTTGCTGAAGCTCAAACGTGCTGTGTAACATGAGAATGAACGTTATTGTTTCTTGCTGAAGCTCAAACGTGCGGCATAACACACAAGAATGAACGTTATTGGTTCTTGCTGGAGCTCAAACGTGCAGCGTAACACGAGAACTCGTCTCATATTGACGTTAAAGGGTGCCATGTGCGTTCGATGTAGACGAAATGTCAAAAGCGTCAGTATATGACGCCTTGGGATGAGAACGGGCTGGCATAACACACAAGAATGAACGTTATTGGTTCTTGCTGGAGCTCAAACGTGCTGCATAACATGAGTGAAACTCATTGGTTCTTGTGCCTCAAGCGAACATGCTTGAGCTTCCGTTTATCATAACTGATTTGTGCATTGATGAATGTTTATATGTGAATAAAACTAAGCCTAAATTCAATCTGAAAATCATATAAAGCGATCAAGTGTCTTCAGGAAATTTTGGACTAAACCGCTCAATTCATATGGACTAGTTTTATGATCTCTTTATAAACTTTTTGAAGCGTCAAAGTGTCAGTTTTATAGCTGTCAATGGAGGGACAGAAGCTCTCAGTTTTCATCAAAAATATCTTCACTTGTGTTCCGAAGATGAACGAAAGCCTTATGGGTTTGCAATGACATGAAGGTGAATAATTAATGACAGAATTTTTGGATTGACTGTACGTTTAACATTTATATAACCAAGAAAAAAACGTTTTTAAAGCAAAAATGTTTTGAATGTTCATAGTCACATTCAGAAATAAAGTTTTAAAAAATAAAGAACATTAGCAAAACGTTCTTTGAACATGTTTTTGTTAGCTGGGTTAATGCCATCTGATCTGTTATGATCATTTATATGCATTTTGTAACAATTTTCACTAAAACACCGTTTGTTTGTTTTTTACAGCTCCTGTGAACTGTTCAAGAATTTATTCATTGTCAGCAGTCATTAATGAATAAGAATTGACACCAACCTCTTTGTTCCTCAGTATCTTCATTGTCCATTCTGCACGCTTCTGCATGACTCGTGTCTTCTCTCTCCTCTTTAATAAACTCCATCTTTACAATAATATGTCACTCAGATCTCAGCTGGGGTTTTACTGCTTGTTTGGAAAGGAGACTTTGTCACGTTTGAGACTATAGGAAAATTTGAATGGAAAGATCAAAGCTAAATAAATATACAAAATAAATCCCTGTTCCATAATAACACTCATAAATGTTGCGCCATTTGAAAGAGACCAACAGCACTTTACAAAAAGCATTACAATAACACATATATGGCGATAATCTACGTTCACATTACATTACGCTAAATGCAGCAATACTTCCATGTTGTTTCAGAACATTTGTAAATAACATGAACTACTTTCGAAGGTTTCGTAACTATTTACACCTTAAACCATAAACACAATACAAATTTCACAGCAGTCTGAGTGCGCCGCAGCTCGTGTGACGTCATTTCAACTACGCAGCAAAATAAAGGTCTTTAGAAAATAATACAAACATGTAAGTCAGAGGGTAATTTTGGTGACATATATTTAAAAGCCACATTTTTTATCCAGTGGTATGTTGATATATCAGCGTTATAAGAGCATACAATGTCAATTTAGTCTATACGTTTTTTTTTTTTTTTTTGTTTTTTTTTCAACGTCCTCACTCCATCCCTGTAGATGGCGGAAATGCACCGAGATCAGTTTGCAAACCTCTAAAAATATAAAGAATTAGAAATACGTTTTCGCATATTAGAGGAGGAAGGATTTGCAAAGCATCTCCGATCTGGATAAGCGACAAAGGGTCGATCCGCTTAAAGATGTGACAGTGCTGGATTATCATAAGCTCGGAAGTGAAAAACGTAAACAAACGCGGCACGTGCTTTTAGCGCGTAATATATGTGTGTGTGAGAGTTGGCATTCAATCAGGCCAATAAATGGCACGAATATTTTCATCTCCGTAAACGTGGCAAAGTCTCGTTACCAAACAAACAGGAAAAATTCAGGTGTAACAGCTCATATTTGATAAAGTTAGCATCATTGCTCGTTATTTTCCTGTTTATTACTGTGAATCAGCTTTGAAACAATCTGTATAGAAATAAATGCTGATATCTGCCTGGCATTCTCGTAAAGATGGAGTGTATTAAAGATGAGAGTGAAGACATGAGTGATGCAGAAGCATGCAGAGTGAAAGATGAAGATGCTGAAGAACAAATAGGTTGGTGAGTTTTCACTAATGAAACGGTGTAAAGTTCAAATAGAGCTTGTTTAGAAAACCATGGCAGTAGTGGAGACTGGGGAGTTTTTGTCCATGCTTCTATTGCTCTCAGTGTTTTTGCCAGCTGTCTCAAACTCAAACTTACATTTGGAATTTCTCCTTTCTATTAGTTTTACATGCGTGTGCATGAATACTTTGTTAAATGCACTCTCTCACAATTGTTTTTGTGTCAGCCACACACCCCATTTCAATTGAAGCATTTTAATTCAAAGTAAACAAATGGGAGGAATTCCATTTTAATTTCAGGTTGCAAAATACTGAACTAATTTATCAAATATTTAAAGATTAAAAAACAGCAGTGTTAGTTACTCTCACAGTTGTGGCAAATGTAGAAACACTAAACGTTTTTATTCATGCTTTACGGTTTCAGTAAATGTACATTGGAAAGTGTTACATATTATATCAATCGCAGTTGGTCAACTTAAAACTATATAAAAAAAAATAAAAAAAATAAAGTCATTATCTTAAATTATAAATAAATGCAAATGCACATGCACATTCTGTCAAATAAAAACCTACAATTGTAACATCAAATTATAGCACAGAAGTGATTTTTTACCTCAAATTGAGTTTTGTTCTGAAAATCATTTCAGATACTTACAACATCTGACGTTGTGTATGTGATTTAATCCATGTAGCTCATTTATAACTGGTTAAACTGTTTCACTTTACCATTTGATACAACACTCCCTGGTCACCTACTAAAATAACATTGTTAAAGGGTTAGTTCACCCAAAAATGAAAATTTTGTCCTAATTGGCTCACCCTCATGTCGTTTAAAACCCTTAAGTCTTTCGTTCATCTTCGGAACACAAATGAAGATTTTTGATTAAAACTGAGAGCTTTCTGCCCCTCCATTGACTCTACTCAGCTACTCAACTGACACTTTGACGCTTCAAAAAGTTCATAAAGAGATCGTAAAACTAATCTATATGAATTGAGCGGTTTAGTCCAAATTTTCTGAAGAGACTTGATCGCTTTATATGATGAACAGATTGAATTTAGTCTTTTATTCACCAGCTCACACATCAGTTGTGGGAAACAGAAGCTCAAGCATGTTCACTTGATGTTTGGTTGAGCTTCTGTTTATGTTCACTGATCAATGTTTAATAAAAGCTCAATCTGTTCATCATAAAAAGCGATTAAGTCTCCTCAGAAATGTTTTGGACTTAACTGCTCTATTCATATGGATTAGTTTTACGATCTCTTAATGAATATTTTGAAGCGTCAAAGTGGTAGTTGTGTAGCTGTCAATGGAGGGACAGAAAGCTCTCAGTTTTCATCAAAAAGATCTTCATGTGTGTTCTGAAGATGAACGGAAGTCTTACAGGTTTGGAACGATACGAGGGTGAGTAATTAATGACAGAATTTTCAGTTTTTGGGTAAATTATCCCTTTATAATATGAGGACAGATACTGCAATGATCATTACTTTGTATATTAGCAGTGCATCAATCAGCACATCAAATATCTGATATAAATAGATACGTGACAGCTCTTGCTTGTGCCATTAAGCTTGGATCATTGTTGTTTTTGATTTCACCTTTTGTGAATTGATATTTGACCGTATACTGTTTTCGTTTTAGACCTGGTGCAAGTGAAAGAAGAAGGTCAAGTGAATGACACAGAGGAGACTTGTCTGTATCAAGAAGCTCATAGTTTCAGAAGTGGAGAAAAATCGTTTAGTAGTTCAGAATCGAAACAGAATCTCTCACAAGAAACGAAGCAGAGAACAGAAGCCAACAGTTGTTTCACCTGCCCTGAGTGTGGGAAGAGTTTCACACATAAAGGACACTTCAATGAACACGTCAAAATTCACTCCGGAGTGAAGCCTTTCACCTGCCCTCATTGTGAAAAGAGTTTCACATGTAAAGGACACCTTAAAAGGCACATACGGATTCACACTGGAGAGAGGCCGTACACGTGCAGTCAGTGTGGAAAGAGTTTCAAATGTGCAACGAACCTCAAAGATCATCAGCGCTCGCACTCTGGAGAAAGGGCGTTTAAGTGTGATCAGTGTGGTAAAAATTTTATTTTGGCATCAAACCTAAAGGCCCACATAAAAATTCATACAAATGAGAAGCCTTACGTGTGCGCTGTGTGTGGAAAGGGCTTTTTGCGCTTGGGCTGTTTTAATGATCATCAGAAAATACACACTGGCGAGAGAGCTCACATGTGTTTTGAGTGTGGGGACACGTTTACTAGATCCAGTGCATTGAAACAGCACCAAAAAATCCACACTGGAGAAAAACCTTACAAGTGCTCATATTGCGGAAAGGGTTTCACTCATTCTGGAGCCCTGAAAAGACACGAGCGAGTGCACACTGGAGAGAGGCCGTATCACTGCGCTGCGTGTGGGAGGACTTTCACCCAGTCCAGCGATCTGCAGAATCATATAAGAAAGCCTTGTCCGATGCTGTCACACAGTGAGCAAAGTTCATCTTCCGTTGCAGTTTAAACAGTGAGAAGTTGCAGTTTTGCTGAATGAGCTGTCCTTCTGTGTAACAACTTGTTTGTACATGCTCTACAAAACAAACTTTTCCTTTAGAAAAGTAGGGTGTGTTGTCACTGTCAAATGCCTCAAGTTTGAAGGAACTATTTTCTTCTGTGATGGGAGCAGAAATACTACTAAATGGATTGTTAATGCACCACTGTTCTTTCCTTTCATTTGTCGTAGTTAATCAGTTTGGCTGAAAATATTTCAAGAAATAAAGTTAATTTGGTCATTTCGGTTTTTTAACTGTGGGCAAGGGGTCATGTTTGAATAGGGTAGCCTGTCTCGTACTGCATCTTCTAATTGAAGACAGACACTAACGTGTAGTGTGGTGGTGACTACATGCCATTTCCAGAAATAAAAAAGGTACACTAATCTTCTTCTGTGTGTGACTTATTTAATGAGCACAGAAGCGGTTTATGTCAGTTTTAATCAACATGAATGTAAATGTTGTATCTCAGTTCTGCATTAAATAAAACATTATTTTAGGAAGTGCTCCAGGGCCTGTTTTCCATTCATATAAGATCAGCTTAAATTATTTAACTGTCAATGATTTGACACAATTCTTGTGTCAATTGTTTCGTTATTCGAAGTTATTCCTCACAGACTTGTAGTCGTAGCCCCAGGTCCATCATCTCAACCTGTTTAATGTGAACAGAATTAGGGTATGTTTACATGAGGACGATGTACTAAAACGTACAGACGACAACATTGTCAAAATGATCCCCTTTCAACACAGTATATTGTATTAGACCAAGAAAGGCCACACAAGTGCTTTATTATTTTTGTGAAAAAAAAAAAAAAAAAAACCTGTTAACATTAAATAGTGTAACACAAATGACACTTAAATAAAAATAAACAAAAAAAAGTTAAATATGGTTGGGAATTAATGTGCACACTTGAGTTGTCCACTAAACTATAATTTCCTCTGGTCAAATTGAACAATAATTCATTACAGTAAATGAGTTAAAATAATTGTGGGAAAAAAAACTCAATTGGTTATTCAATACCAATCATTGTAATTTTGGTTTGATATATTTTTTTTTCTAAAAAATAAAAGTATTTACCTATATGCTAAAGTAATTTTTCAACAGAAATGTAAACATCATTTATGCAACAAATTAATTCATAGGATAAGCTACAATCACCTTTAACTAACAATTTGGATGAAACTGTTTCCTTTTAAGGGATGTATGTTTTGTGTTGTGTTCAGCAGAATTCTCTACATCTTTAAGACAGAGATGCACAGACACAGATGAAAGGAAGTTCAAAAGAAAGTTTTATTTAGAAAATATTTGCAGATTCATAAGTGAAACTAGTTTTTGATGCCAAGGGCCCCCAAATATGACAATCCGATTGCAATACCTTCCTAAAACATAAAAGACCCAAAACATTATGAGCAATCACAGGTGAAGTGAACAGTGTTGATCAACTCCTAACAAGGCCACACATTAAGGTCTTCATATTAGATGGTAAGCAAACAATCAGTTTCCATAATCAATGCGTTTGATCCAGGAGAAATGGGCAAAAATAAAGATCTGGGTGACTTTGACAATGACCAAATTGTTATGGCAAGGCAACTGGGTCAGAGTATCTCTGAAACGGCAAGGCTTGTTAGGTCAGCAGTGGTGAGAATTTATCAACACAGGAGGGACAAACCACAAACTGGCGACAGGATGTTGGACGCCCAAGGCTTGATGCACAAGGGCAACGAAGGCTATCTGGTCCGAGCCAACAGAAGGTCAACTGTGGCACAAGTCACACAAAAGTTTAATGTTGGTTATGGGAGGAATGTGTCACAGCACATTGCACTATGAGGCTGTGAAGCCACAGACCAATCTGAGTGCCTATCATGACCCCTGTCCACCGTCGAGAGTGCCTTCAATGGGCATGTGAGCGTCAGACCTTGGAGCAATGGAAGACGGTCGCCTGGTCCGATGAGTCTTGTTGTCTTTTACATCACATGGACGGCCGTATACATGTCCGTCATGAAGCTGGGGAAGTGATGGCACTTTTTACAACAAAAATGAATCATCACTGAACTTACTTAAGCTGGACTATGACACTATTTTCTTCTAGAGCTGCTGTACAGTTGAAACAAACTTTGTTGCATTATTTTTCTGTTATCTCTGTAAAACTGCTTTGAAACAGTCTGTATTGTTAAAAGTGCTATTTAAATAAAGGTGACTTGACTTGACAGGATACACTGTGGGACGACAGCAAACCGGTGGAGGGAGTGTGATGCTCTGGGCAATGTTCTGCTGGGAAACCCTGGGTCCGGCCATTCATGTGGACGCAAGTTTGACACGTGCCACCTACCTAAACATTGTTGTAAACCAGGTAAACCCCTATTACAATGGTATTCCCTGGTGGAAGTGGATAATACACCCTGCCACACTGCACATATTGATCAGGAATGGTTTGAGGAACGTAATGAAGTGTTGTCCTGACCTCCAAATCCCCAGATCTCAATCCAATTGAGCATCTCTGCGATGTGCTGGACCAACAGGTTCAATCCATGGCGGCTCCACCTCGTATCCTACAGGACTTGAAGGATCTGCTGCTGATGTCTTGGTGCCAGATCCCACAGGACACCTTCAGGGCTCTCGTAGAGTCTATGCCTCGGTGGGTCGATGCTGTGTTGGCAGCACACAGAGGACTAACAGAATATTAGGCAGGTGGTCATAATGTTTTGGCTCCTCAGTTATGTTATAAATGGTTATACCCATTGTGGAATAACAAATTTAAGAATCTATTTCAAATATGCTTCCGTACATAACATCACGGTAAAGAATATTGTATTTAGCTTTTAAGGTTAAGATGATGATATCACACGAATGATTCTGCTCAGCAAAGTTGCAATTCTTGTTTTCTCTTTATTGTCTTTAATGGCTCTTGGAGCCAGAGCCACAGCCCCAGACGTTGAATGGTTGGGCTGATTGGATTAGCATATATGCATTTGAATAGTTATGCTGATTGGATTGAGACTGGTAACACGCTGGAGTCTAGGGTGGTTCAATAACCTGTATACTTCATTTACATGCTTTGTTCAACCTCAATGTAAATCCCTCCCCCTAAATGTATATAAAAGTGCAAGGCAACTTTCTTTAGATTAGACTTGAGAAAAAAACTACAGCCGCGAAGATCTCAATAAAGAATTTCTTCTGCTTAAAAGATCCAACTCAAGCCTCCTGGTTTATGCTTCGATGAAGGAATAAAGTTTCCAATAATTTGGTGCCGTGTGACCCGGATGGAGATATACTCACTGGAATCCAGATTTGAAACTTCAAGCTCAAAGATCTCAACAAAGAATGAACTTTTCTGACTGAATTTTTCAGACGAAATTTTTCTGTAAAGCAGAATAAACAAGAGGAGTGGCTAGCCGCACACTGATCCACTCAAGACTAGAAGTCTACAAAAACATATTTTATTTTTCAAATTGCATCGTGCAAAAAAGTGCAAAGTGCATGTGGGTTAAAAACAGAATAGACACCAGCAAACGTTTCAGCACATTGCTATCTTCAGTGCTCATTTAGCAAACAACATTCACCCTTTTTAAGCAAGTCAGCAATTAAGGACAATTAGCTGAATGCAATTATCTCAAAATCTCAATTGTCTCAAGTAGAATTACAAACAAGTATATATATATATGTTTCAAATGAACAGCTTCCAATGATAATACAGCATTACAGACACACACACAAAAAAGAAAGAATGTATTTTACAAAAAACAAGAAAATTCAAGTTCTTCATTCATACCCTCAGGAAATAAAGATTTAAGTTCAAAGATCCAAAAAGCCTCCCTTTGCAATAATTTTCTATCTCTATCTCCACCTCTCCTGTGAGGTAGAATCCTCTCGATGCCCAGGAACTTCATGTCAGACAGAGAGTGGTTAGCAGACTTAAAATGGTGAGAAATTGAAGATGTATCATCCTGTCTCCTAATGGCACTTGTGTGTTCAATCATTCTTGTGCGTAATGCACGTGTAGTTTTGCCAACATATAGTTGTGAACATGGACTAATGATAATGTAAACAACATGTACTCTTACAAGTAATCAGTTGTCTAATCTTATACGTTTTTAGTGTACGAGGATGTGTAAATGATTTACATTTGACATACTTAGTACAAGAAGAGCAATTGTGACATGGAAAATTACCCTGGGCATCGACAAGAGTAGTAGGAGAGGAGATGTGGGTGTCAGCATGGACAAGCTTGTCCCTCAAATTAGAGCTCCTGGAAGAGACAAAAAGTGGTTGTTCACTAAATACATTCAATAACTGGGGATCACTTTGAATAATGTGCCAATGATTCTTGATAATGGTTTTAATATCATTACTCAGTGGACTAAATGTGGATTTTTTTCATAGTCAAATTTCTCTCCTCCTGTTTTTGTAGGATGGAAACCTTCTCAAGTGCAGTATCAAGCCACTGGTTGGGATAGCCTCGTGATTTAAAGTCCATGTACAAGCTCTGGGCTTTAGACTCAAAGTCTTCTCTCCCAGAACAAATGCGGTGAAGTCTCAAAAATTGGCTGTAAGGTAAACCACGTTTTAGGGGCATTGGATGAGCACTGTTAGCATGAAGGAGACTGTTCTTAGCTGTATCTTTTCTATAAAGAGAAGAGACTATTTTATTATCCACAATTGATATAAAAGTGTCCAGGAAATTGACATCAGTGAACCCCACATGATATGTAAATTTAATGGAGGGCCTAAGACAATTCATGTACAAAACAAATGTTTCAAAATCACTTGCAGAACCTTTATAAATGACAAAGCAATCATCAATCTATCTCTTAAACAAAATAATATTGTCCAAGAAGGGGTTATTGTTGAAAACATATTGGTCCTCTAGAAAACCCAAATATAAATTGGCATAGTCAGGAGCCATAGTGGCCCCCATGACGGTGCCCTCAACCTGCAAATAATATTGATTTTCAAATAAGAAATAGTTTTTAGTAAGTACCATTTCAGCCATTTCAGTGATAAATTTAGTCGGAAGACCCTCATCATCAATGCGCAAATCGAGAAAATGTTCTAAAGCCAGTAGGCCCTCATGATGTGGGATGTTAGTATACAATGAGGTCACATCCATGGTTGCTAAAATAGCATCACAACAAACATTTTGCAGAGTTGCTAGACATTGCAGGAAATCAGCGGTGTCTCTCAAATAACTAGGAAGGGAAGTGACTAAAGGTCTCAAAACAGAATCAACAAAATTTGAAAGAGGTTCAGTAAGACTATTGTTTCCTGCTACTATAGGTCGTCCCGGTGGATTGACCAAACTCTTATGTACCTTAGGTAAGATGTAAAAGACAGGTCTAGTCGGAGAACGATTTAGCAGATATTGCTTCTCTTTATCAGAAATTAATTGATGAGCATGTGCTTCCTGAACAAATTTCTCGACCTCACCTTGAAACCGAGTCGTAGGATCTGATGGCAAAAATCGGTAATAATTAGTATTATTGAGTTGACGAAGAGCCTCATTATTGTAGAGTGCTCGAGGCATAATCACCAAACCACCTCCTTTATCAGCAGGTTTGATGACAATGTCTTTATTCCTACACAGTTCATCAAGAGCTTCTTTTTCAGAATGTGTCAAATTTGACTTATGGTTCCTAAATGATGTCTGCTCAAATAAATTAGTCACATCCCTTTCCACTAGCCTACAATAAGTTTCAATAGATGGATTAGACACAGGTGGACAAAAAGTACTTTTAGGCTTGAATTTCTCTCGACCATTGTGATTGTACACATTCAATTGATCAACTTTGTCATTTTTGTACCAACATTTCAATCTTAATGTCCGAAAAAACTTAAACAGTTCAATTTTGGTGACAAAAGGATCTGTAGCTTTAGTTGGAACAAAGCTTAGACCTTTGTTCAGAAGACTTACTTCATGTGGATGTAATTCTTGACCAGTAAGATTGAAGATCAGATTGTCTTTAGGCGAGTCCCCCTCTTCCGAACTGGTTGTTGAGTGACTCCTCTTACTCCCACGTCTCCCACGACGGGTGGTGGTGGTCTTCTGCGAAGTGGGTATTTGCGTGGCGTTCTTAGATGCTTTTCTGTCTCGCTGGCATGGTCTAAAAAATCCACTTCACTATCACCACTGGATGCAGAAGTATGCCGAGCCTCATCTTCAAACCGTACCCTCCTTGGGGATCTTGAAAACGTGCTGTTGCGATTAAGCCAGGGATAAACTCTACTTTCTTTATAATCTAAAGTGTCTCTGCGGAATTTACGGATCTTCTTCTGTTGTATACCTTGTTTAAATTCCACCAAGGAAGTGTCCAGTAATTCCATTTGTTGGTTAAAATTAACTTCACTATGAGATGCTATAATTGAGGCTTTGGTTTCTTCAATTTCTTCTCTCACCTTCTTTAGTTCCCTCTGTGTGAACTCAACAACAAGAAGAGTGAGGTCCAGTGAAGCCTCATTCATGATCTCACACCATTTCTTGCAGAACTCAGAATCTCCATCACCAATAGTGGGTGCCTTTTGTATTCTGAGACCTCTGGGAATTCTGCTTGCTCTCCAGTATTCACTTAGAGTTGAACCATGTAAGGTGTACCGGATCTCTTTCTCCAAAAGGTACTTGTAATGTTTCATTGAGTTTTGAATTGTCTCTGAATGCAAAACATTGGTTTCAGCTCTAGGAAAAAGGATATTCTCAAAATCTTCAGGGTTGTAGGTGAAGGTGGTAGCCTTGGAGTCTGTGATTAAATTGATTTCAGCAAACGACGACATCTTCAATTGGAAGGGCAGCATACATAAAAAATAAAAATAAGATTAGACAACTGATTACTTGTAAGAGTACATATGTTGTTTACATTATCATTTGTCCATGTTCACAACTATATGTTGGCAAAACTACACGTGCATTACGCACAAGAATGATTGAACACA
Organism: Abramis brama; assembly: GCF_963993115.1. Lineage (NCBI taxonomy): Eukaryota > Metazoa > Chordata > Actinopteri > Cypriniformes > Leuciscidae > Abramis > Abramis brama. The sequence goes on along the minus strand of NC_139969.1, from coordinate 35,188,439 downwards.
CAAGTGCCATTAGGAGACAGGATGATACATCTTCAATTTCTCACCATTGTAAGTCTGCTAACCACTCTCTGTCTGACATGAAGTTCCTGGGCATCGAGAGGATTCTACCTCACAGGAGAGGTGGAGATAGAGATAGAAAATTATTGCAAAGGGAGGCTTTTTGGATCTTTGAACTTAAATCTTTATTTCCTGAGGGTATGAATGAAGAACTTGAATTTTCTTGTTTTTTGTAAAATACATTCTTTCTTTTTTTTGTGTGTCTGTAATGCTGTATTATCATTGGAAGCTGTTCATTTGAAACATATATACTTGTTTGTAATTCTACTTGAGACAATTGAGATTTTGAGATAATTGCATTCAGCTAATTGTCCTTAATTGCTGACTTGCTTAAAAAGGGTGAATGTTGTTTGCTAAATGAGCACTGAAGATAGCAATGTGCTGAAACGTTTGCTGGTGTCTATTCTGTTTTTAACCCACATGCACTTTGCACTTTTTTGCACGATGCAATTTGAAAAATAAAATATGTTTTTGTAGACTTCTAGTCTTGAGTGGATCAGTGTGCGGCTAGCCACTCCTCTTGTTTATTCTATATGCCATTGGCTCTATGCACCTGAAGTACAATAACTTTTTTTCTGTTTGGAGCGCTACATATTTTTTCTGTAAAGCAGAAGAAATTCTTTATTGAGATCTTCGCGGCTGTAGTTTTTTCTCAAGTCTCCTGGTTTATGCTTCAATGAAGGAATAAAGTTTCCAACACCATTTATACTGTGTGAGAAAAACATTTATTTGACTAATGTTTTTTTTTTTTTTTTTAAGAGCACAGAATGTGGTTATATCACATCCGTTGCAATGTCCAAAGTAGACTAGCCATAATATCATCATTTTGACAGGTGTACAGTACCACTTACTATAAAGACTATATGGTCTAGCCTTGATGTTATATCTCATAAGTAATGATGTGGAATAATTATTTTTCATCTTTACCAACCCTCCTTGTTTGAAAATGGTTCCTCAGCATCTACAGCATTACAGAGCCTGTGAGGATCCATTGCACATATAGTTGTCATTGAGACATGTGATCTTGTCCCTTGTGATTTATCTTATCTCAATGAGCAAAGAACAGAGTAAGTCTCATCCATTGCGGTGTGGGAAATATTCCCCACTTCTTCCTATGAATAATATCTTATAGTTTTACATTAACTGCTGAACATAATGACTTTGCAACTCCATCCTCAAGGTAACCCATTGATTCAGAATAAAGTGGCTGTGATATGTCTTTGTCTAGGGTGTTGTTCACTTATGACACAGTAATGCCCTGCACCAAGCGCTCTGGCCTCCAGAAGTGAGTAGAAACGCTCTCTTTCAAATGGACTTTGCTGATATAGTAGTAAAAAGGCCCTCGTGCCCCCCTCAGTCATGCTAAAGACAGGCACTTTCTGAATTAGAAAACAAATGTGCACTGTTTCCGAAAAAAACAAGGGGTTCACCCAACTTACCCACGGGCTCATTTTACCCCAGCAATGTCCCGTCTGATGTCCGTCCTCATCTTTGCCAGATCGGAATGATTCTTCACCAGCCGCATCATTCATCCTTCTTGTAGGAACTGGAACTCAGGACTAACAAATCTGCCTCTTTTTTCCCCAAAAACTAGACTAGACAACCTTCTGTCACTGTTACGTGATTCATTTACATATCCTTGTTGTTAATGATCACCTATACCTAACATTATTAATGTTAATTAACACACGGTCAGTTTTCTCATATGTGCCAGAGAAGAATGGGCTTCCTCTGCTGAATCTTGGTTCTTCATTGAAAGAAAAGAAAACAAATTATGGTGGGATTGTTTTTAGGAAACAAACTCCCTAAATTTATGGTTCTATTTCTTATTTTCTAACAGCCATGTTTTGCAATGCTGTTATCTCTTAAAGTACATACTTCACTCATCTTGTTTCTGATCAGATCTAACATAACTCAATTATCAGATTTGATTTTGAAAAGAGAACCAATCAGATGAACATGTAGCATTTACTGCTCTGTCAATTATTGATCTGCTGTTACTCTCTATCAGGTCCATCATGCTAGCTTTGAACTTTTTTATCATTTTATGCATCTTTTACAACATTGTTGGGCTGATATCAGATCAGAATTCCTCTGTCAGTCGTTCTGTGCTTCATAGCTCAAACATGTTTCGCATGTTTCTTTTTCTTTTGCATTTCTTATGTCTCTTTGGCTGTCAAGGTAGATGTGAGGTGAGTGACTCTTTTACACATATCATTCATGTTATAATGGATATTTCAGTTTTTGTGCAACCAAACAGCAAACAGAAGTTATATTTATTAGAATAAGTTTTGGCATGTATCAATGTGAAGTATTGGTTGTCACCTAAAAAGTTGTATATATGACAATTGATATTTCACCACATATTTTGAATGATTTCTCTTATCATGTTTTGCCTATTAGGCAACACAACGAGTGATCGGTAAGTGTGCTTTCCTCCTCTCTTCTTTGCTGAGAAAGTATTTTAATGTACAGAATGCAAAAACTATGCCTAACTGCATTGACATTGATTTCGCAGAATATAATGTAGATGGTGGAAAAGAAGATCTGTTTGATGTTAATGAAGGTAAGGTGAACATGTCATCACTAGGTCTATAAGTGTTTGCTTTGCTTTGCATGATAGTCAGTCTCATTGACCATGGCCTTTCTGTCTTGTCTTGTTTGTCATGTTTTCAGATGCGGGTCTTGATCTTTTCGAGGGAGATATTTTATATGATGAGGTAACTAATTTGACCTGAAAAACAAAAACAATCTGTTTGTGTGTGGTTTGCTGTTCTCATAGCATTAATGCTGTATGTGTGAATAAACATAATTCAGCAGTGAATTGCATATGTGACAGAATGTAACGTCCTGTTTCTGTCTCAGAAATGGGGGAGGAATTCTATAATCGGGGATGAATACAGATGGCCAAAAACGATTCCTTATTACCTTGAGGATGATTTGGGTGAGTTTCTTTAGTCCATTTTTTGATACAGATACAGTATCACAAATATAGTAAAACAGTACAACAATAAAATAATAATATAATATAAAACATGTTTTTATTGTAATATATTTTAAAATGTATTTTATTCCTGTGATCAAAGCTGAATTTTCAACATCATTACTTGTCTTCAGTGTCACATGATCCGTCAGAAATTATTGCTGAAAATATGCTGATTTGCTGTTATCAATGTTGAAAGCAGTTGTGCGTTTTTATATTTTTGCGGAAACTGTCATATATTTTTTCAGGATTCTTTTTTTATGAAAAGAAAGTTCAAAAGAGCAGCTTTTATTTAAAAAAAACAAAACAATTTTGTGACAATTTAAAAATCTTGGCACTTTTGATAAATTTTAATGCAATTTTAAAGCAATGCAATTTTAAAGGGATAATTTAAATCTACAAATCTGTAATTACTCACCCATCTTTGTTCATCTTCGGAAAAAGAAATTAAGGTCTTTTTGATTAAATCGTAGAGCATTCTGTCCCTCCACAGTTACGCAACTTTGACGCTTCAAAGAGTTCATAAAAGGGATCGTAAAACGAATCCATATGAATTAAGCGGTTTAGTCCAAATTTGCTGAAGAGACTCGATCACTTTATATGATGAACAGATTTAATATAGACTTTTACTCACATATAAACATTGATCAGCAAACATAAACAGAAGCTCAACCGAACCTGCTTGCTGAAGCTCAATTGTACTGCGTAACTCGATAATGAATCTCATTGATTCTTACAGAAGCTCAAACGTGCTTCGTAATACGAAAATTAACCTCATTGGTTCCTTTGGAAGCTCAAACGTGAGCTTGGTTTAAAATGTCTGTTAGAATGTGTTTACACATGGCAGGTTGGGTTTGATTAAAACAAACACTGGTGCGATTGCTCTGTTAGTATGGATCATTTGAGTATGTGTGAACGCTGCCATCTGAACCCTGGTGCGCACCAAACAAGCAGACCTAGACCGCTGAAACGATGAGTCTCGGTCCGCTTCCAAACGAACTCTGGTGCGGTTCAACTGAAATATGAATGCAAAGACAGGACTTGATGTCACAAGATCCAACCCTAAAAAGGACAGAATGCCCAAACACACCTGTTTTTTTCTCGTCATAGTCGCAATGTTGCCCATCACAGTTCGGTACAGGGATCAGAACTGCGTCACCTCGCAACAGATCTTCGTTTGTGTGTGTGATGGAAGGATTCCTGTCGCTGTTTTGACTACTTTAAGCCAGGGACACACCAAGCCCACACACACCGACATTTTTTTTCCCGGTGTTTATTTTTTATTTTATGGCAGATTCAACATTCAGGATTTTCAACATTCGTCAACATTTTCGGCGTCAGGATCGGCATCAGGCCGTCTGTGAGACAGAGAACTCTGATTGGCTGTTCAGTTTAGCGAACGAGTCAGTGCACGAGAATAAGAGCAAAAGTGCTGAAAGCGAGCAAAGAAGTCAAGACGACACAGACAGAATGCTGTTATAATTTTACTTCATCTTACCTGAGCATTCCACTGCGCGAATATTTCATAATAACATGAGCGGAGTGGAATAAAGAATGTGTATTCAAAATGGTAAGCAAGCGCTGCTTTGTTTGTGGTTTACCTGCAGTCTTAGTTTCACTTTCCCCTTTTGAATGATGAATATAGACAAATATATCTGCTTAAGTAGACAGTTATCTCTTTTACACGCAGGCGCAGACCGCGTGTGCGAGCTGACAGTCGGTTGTAGTCCTTTCGGAGTGTTCAAACACAGATTTTCTTCCCTGACCCACGCTTTCAGCAGCGCTAGTTCTTTATTGTCAGTTTGGTGTGTCCCTACCTTTACACATTTTATAAGCTCTTCACAAGTTCTCAGCTGGTCAAAATACCATCAGTTGTAGGCTACGCACATACAACGAGTGGATTTAGCCCAGCACACAGCATAGTTTTCGATGTTCGGTAAGTTCAGTCGCAAGATAAGGCAGGGAATGTATCCCTATGCATTTATGTTCGTTATCTTTAGGTTCTGGACCATACAAACCAAGTAAACCGAACTACAAGTGTGAACACACCCTTATTGAAGCAACATTTACCTGCCCCTATACATGACGTTGAACAAAACAAAATGTTATAGGTCACTTTACATGTCAGTCAGATGACCTCTTCCTGTCTAAGTGGACAGTCATTGGTATTGAAGCGGCCGGAGAGGCCATATCTTATGTTGTCAGTCAAAGGCTATGCCATATTAATTAGGCCCTAACAAATCAATTTCTCTATGGACAGATATCAATGCAAAGGGGGTTATCCTGAAGGCCTTTGAACAGTATCGGTTGAAGTCATGTATCGACTACACACCATGGAATGGAGAAGAAAACTATATCTCTGTATTTAAAGGCAATGGGTGAGCAACTAAACACTTATATACATGCTTCTCCACACAATATGAGCTGTGTAGAAACCATGATAAAATATATATGTATGTGTGTGAATAGCTGCTTTTCATCAGTTGGTAACCGGCGAGTTGGCAAACAAAGGCTGTCCATTGGCAGCGGATGTGATCGTATCGCCACCATTGAGCATGAGTTTCTCCATGCATTGGGCTTCTGGCATGAGCAATCCCGCTCTGACCGTGATGACTATGTCTCCATCATCTGGGACCGCATTTCAGAAGGTATTTTTTGATTCAATATATCCTATGCACAAAAAATATTGTATTAGGTCTGGTATTCTGTCACAGTATTGGTGGCTGTAATGACCAAGGAGTAAAAACCCCTTTAAATAATAATTCCAAGAGGAAACACACAGGAGAACAGAATAAATCAACCACATCCAACATAAACAATACCAGACAATGAACAGAGGAAACTAAAGCCCTATTCGGACGGGACTAGTTTAACATGGAGAGGTGGGGTAAATTAATAATTACCAGAGCTTCTCTGTGATTTTAGTCCCGTCCGAAAGTGCATGTTAGTAATCATTATGGACAATGCCAGTAAAAATTACGGCGAGTTTTACCTCCAGTAAAAAGGTCTGGAAAAATTACCTCAGGTAATACTAATCCCATGCGAATAGACCCGCTGTAAATATGTACATAAATATTTTGTCATTTCCTGTTTAAAAGTAGTTTTCCGCGTTTTTTCAAGTATGGAGATGCTTGAAAAAGCATTCAGTTGCGTTCTAGACGCTGGGACAAGTCTGTGGCAAAACTCAAGTGTTTTCCACATACCATTCAGATCAGAAAGAAGATCGAAAGCACTTGTTAGAGGCACGAAACACTTTTAGCATTAGGTAAGTGCCTATTACCTACACAATCCAATCTGAAGTTAATGAATTAATCGTTCGACCGGACATAACTGTTTTATAAGTATAGGTTATGTGTTTGTGCACGTGATATCAGAAAGCAACGTAATCCGGGTGACGGTGACGGCGATACGCAAATCGAGTTACTCCTCCAACTTCTGCTAGTTTTACTGAGATATCTTATCCCGTGCGAATTGGCCATTAATATTACAGACATCCTGTGGTAAAATTACATTACTCCGTCTACCCTTGTAAAGTGAATCCCGTCCGAATGGGGCTTAAGAGTTTAAATACAGAGAGATAACGAGGTAACTAAATAAACAACAGGTGAACATAATCCAATCAGAAACCATAGAAACTAACTAGCAAACAGAACTCAGGCAAAGCACAACAGGGAACAGAATGAAAACGAAACCAAAACAGAACAGACCAGGGGTGCGTTTCCCAAAAGCATTGTTATATGGTCGCTAGTTCCGTCGTTATCAGCATAGTTCAACGAGTCTGTGTTTCCCGAAAACATAGTTCCAACGAACATTCGCAAACAGCAGCGTAGAGTTGTGAGGCTGGAACGACAGTCATTGTTTGCATGACATGTGGACTCAATAAATCTTTATCTTGAGCCTAATAAGCAAACTGACATTCAGTACAATCTATATATTTTATTTAGAATGCATACAAATGTAATTTACGTCTTTTAGTTTGTCAAGAGATTTAAAGCACCGTTTTTGAAAAGTGTGCATGTGCGAACGTGCTCTAGTACGTAAGAACGAGCCTATGGATGAATCTGGAAATAAAGCAAAATAACTGAGAAAAATGAGAAATAGTCCTCAGATGGCATGTCTGTAATTTATAGCAAAACATCTAGCATTAATTCGATCTCAAACAGATTCATTAAAAGGAGTTATTACTCCACCACCTGTGTGAGGTCAACCAACATGGTTGAACGACCTATTTGCGACCAATTAGCGAGTTACGTCGTTTTACGGAAAACGTACCCCAGAACGATACCGTTACAGAAACAATAGAGCATGTAATAATAAAATGTAAAAAATATGAAAAATAAAGATTATAACTGGAGAAAGTAAGAAACATGGGTGAAGAAGCATTCAATATGCAAAGTCTTCTGAAAGAGCATGCAAAACAATGTAAAAAATATAGAATATAGAATAAAATATCTTAAAAACAGGACTAGAATCTAGTTTTGTTTTTTGTTTTTTTTACCTGCTCCACACTCTAGTCCAGACGGTAGCGTTAGTGACTGACGCTGGTAGGTCACATGATAATGACAACATCTCGAATATAGTACGTCCAGATTACACTCATACTACACACATTCATACTATATAGAACATACTTTTTTAGCGGTCGTGAAGTAATTACTTATTCAAAATAAGTACCTACTCAAGAGAGTATGCGATTTCGGATATAACCAGTGTTTAAGTGAAACATTAGAGACCTTATTCCTAAGTGAATTATTCCCAATATTATTCCCAATTTTGGATTGGTGGTACCAATCGTAGGTGTCTAGAAGACACAACTTAAGTCAGGTGTACATAGGGGAATATCTACCACACCACACCATCCCAACCCTTTTCTCTTTCTTAATTTCGACAAACAACAATAAATAAGACAAAACATTTAACATATAGCACTTCCTGAAGACAAAGAAACTGATGACGTCTAATGCAGGCACAGTTTTATAGTCATAATGGAGTGCCATTTCACATCATATGACTGCTGTCGGCCAATTGAATTGGTTCAATTTCACACATACTTCAGAGGTCACGCTGAAGCTTTGAGTTCCCTTGAAGGGGAACCACACTATACATGATGAAGAATACACACTCTATAACAGACAAAGAACTGAACTGGTGGTATTATTACACAGGGCAAATGAGGGAGAAAATGAATAACTATAACAAATAGTCAAGTCAAGTCAAGTCACATTTATTTATATAGTGCTTTTTACAATACAGATTGTTTCAAAGCAGCTTTACAGAGATAACAGTAAAATAATGCAAAAAAGTTTGTTTCCAGAAGAAAATAGCATCACAGTCCAGCTTTTGTTTTTAAAAAAGTTATTAATTTAGTTCATATATATATATATATATAGCCGCTCTGGAGTAAACCGTGGTTAAGAAACTAAACTCAAAGAACCAAAACACAAACAATATATGACATTTACATTGTGTATCACATGTGTATTTACAGTATGAAAAAATCATAATTTAGAAGATTATTAACTAACAGATTATTGTTATGCTCGTTTGAAACAAGGAGATATTCTCTGGGATGGATTTACAGTATTTTCGAAACACTTTCATTTCACAGACAGGAAGCATAACTTCGTCAAATACGACGACACTACATCCAGTGCCCTGAACGTACCTTATGATTATGGTTCCATGATGCATTACAGCAAGAAAGCTTTCCAGAACGGCACTGATCCCACCATAGTCACCAAGATCCCTGCCTTCAGTGACGTCATAGGCCAGCGTATGGAGTTCAGCGACAGCGACCTGCTCAAACTCAACAGACTCTACAACTGCAGTAATGCATTTTACACACTATCACATCTAAAATGAGACAAAACCTCTCTCCTTCATAAAATGTGCTGTTTAGTTTATGTCAGTGGTTCTCATCCCTGTTTCTGGACCCCCCAACACTGCACACATTGAAGGTTTCTTTTGTCTGACACACACATTTCAGGTCCTGGAGTCTCTACTAATGAACTGATGACCTGAATCAAGTGTGTTTGACTAGGGAAATGTGCAGTTTACACGACACCATTTTCATCCAAAAACTGAAAACTTTTTTTCACATGTGTATTACGTGTTCAGTCTATATGCATGTAGTGTTTTTTTTACAAAGTGACATCGCCAACTACTGGCCTGGCATGAATGATATAGTATTTTTAATAGTTTTCGTGGATTCGTGTGAACGGGGATCGTTTTGACAACATCGTAGTCTGAAAACGCAAACGTTTCCATTTTTAGTACACTGTTGTCATGTAAACGTACGCTAAGTAGGGCTCCAGGAACAGGGTTGAGAACCACATCACAGTCATGAACCTGATGTGCTTTTTGCTTAGGGCTGGGTGTAGATACAAGTTTCAAGATTTGATTTGATTCCAATTCTTGCTGGTATCAGCAGGAGGGACGTTCTCAACATTAAAAAGTTGACAATGGTCAAGTGTACTAAATACCTTGTTTGCAACAAGATCGTACAGAAGAAAATTATGAAATGTAGGAATGTTTAAAGTTTGCCTGTACTACTGGTTCACCTGACAGCATGTGATTACTTCACAGAAAGCTCCTCCACATTTCTGGACTCCTGCAACTTCGAATCGGAAAATATCTGCGGAATGATCCAAAGCCATGAAAATGCTGCAAGCTGGCAGCGTGTTTCCAAAGCTACAGGTGGACCAGACACTGACTACACCAACATGGGACGTTGTGATGGCAAGTCTTGTTGATTTTTAATATTTAAAAACTTCAATGCATTCTTTATAATTGACAAGCTTTAAAGGGATAGTTCACCCAAAAATTTAATTTCTCTCATAATTCACTCACACTTGTATCATTCCAAACCAGTTTGGCATTATTGATGTCAAATCTATCATTACAGCAATGACCATTTTTCATTGAATAACAACTTATATTTTAGTCTATTTTACAATTTTAAAACTGTTATGGTGCTTTTTAGTTCACTCATTCACTCTGGTTGTATGGAAAAGAGCACTTCACTTCGGCTTCATTTTTCTTCATCTTTTGTCATACAGAAATGTATATATGACAGTGCAGTATGGCATTTGCAATATCAGTTTCATTTGTAACAATCCCTTTAAAACAATAATTTGTGCATGAAGATTAATGGAATGCAGAATATTTAATCGGTTAAATTAAGTGTTTTGCAATGTGAATGACCACTCTGAACAGGGTGCTGATGTAGAACACAGATTAAAGACCCTTGCACACATGGACATGTGAAAGACACTTCCGTTTCAAAATCCAGCAAATTTATTCGGATAACTTTGAAAATTTTGCACATGAATAACTTACCTGGCATGTGAATACTGAAATCTCTCTTGGAATGTGATGATTTTTTTAATGTTTTCACAGATATATATATGAATGTTATACGTATAATGTTAGTTAAAATATTTGGCATTCACAAACAATCACAATACAATTTACTACTGTTATTAATGAATGCCAGTGAGATGTTAACTTCAGCCTGGTACACACTTAACGACTGTCAGGCCAATTATGAAGTACTTTGATACTTACGACTGGATCATGCCCAAATGCGCAGAGTCAGAGACAGTTGCGTTCGATCAGTGTTCACAGTCGGTGTTTAAAATCTGCTCCAGTCTTCTGTAAGTGTGTTCAGTTCAGTCTTAGAATGTTTCAGCTAGTCGTAATGATAAACAACTCAAAAGTTGAACGATAAAATCAGCTGCTGCAGAATTTCACGTTAAACATTTTCAGGTACCAGGTTTACTACATGGTTAAACAGGTAAATGTGTTAGTTACATTAATTATAAAATCTCTAAAACTCTAACAATGCAGAAAACGTTTTCAGTACAGTCATACACTCCTTTACTTTGACTACAAACACCTCTCATAATCACTCAACTTGAGCATTTTTGAAACGTGGAAGGCTTTGCAATTGTCAGTTCATATACTATCTGTATAACCATCATGTTTTCAGGAAAGGGTTATTTCATGCACTTGAGCACAGCGGTTGGGATGGAAGGGAGCAAGGCGCTGCTGGAGAGCAGGATTCTTTACCCCAAGCGAGGATTCCAGTGCCTGCAGTTTTTCCTCTACAACAGCGGTCATGCAAGTGACCAGCTCAGGATCTGGACGCGAGAGTTCGACATGGCAAACCCGAACGGGACCCTGCATCTCATTCAGCAGATTGAAGGTACAAATGTTCAGCCTTGGATTAAGGAATATCAGACGTTATTTTAAATGTGACTGTTGTCAAAGATTTTTTATTTGCACCACACAGGTTTTTATTTATTTATTTTGCATTAGTCTTATTCCACACCTTAAATGTCTTGAATGAAATTTGAGCGTCTCATTCCATTTTCAGGGAACTGGGGTTACTTGCATAGCCCTAAGATGTTCCCTTTTAGGGCTAAGCTGTGAACTGTGCACAATCATAGTGAGCTAGGTATAACAACTCTACTGACAAATTTGGAGGTAAACGTCAACACTTTACAGGGTGCATCCCCTGCGACTTGTATAACAGCCTCTTTCCCTAACAGCCAGTGACAGTAGGTGCTAGGGAATACATGCTTAGCCATACACCAAGCCAAAAGAGGAATTTGGAGTATAACTCTACGAAATACTCTTTTTCTCTGCTGCGGAAAGCAACTCTTAAACAGGGGAGCATAACCCTACTTAAAACCGTATTAACTTTAGAGGAGGGGGACGAAATTAAGGAATGAAAACTGGAGAACCCTCCCAGATAACTCTCATTCTTCCAGCTCTAACCACTTTCACTTAGGGAGTGGCTCTACAGACTGGTGTGCACAAGACATATCTCTTTTTGCCTAGAAAGATGCCATATACTGTAGCAACCCATCCACAGGGGAGCATAAGATCCTACTTACAACGCAACAATAATTTGGGAGGAAACAGAATGAGAACTTGGGACAGTATGAACATGCCCAAAATAATTCCCATTCGTCAACTCCAACCTTGGGAAAGAATAAAGATACATACGAAGTAAAAGTATCGTTATTGACGAGCGTGACTGTTCCCGGTGCTCCCTGCATCACTGGTCAGCATCGCATGGCTTTCACATTCATGCGAATCACACCAAAGTTCCAGTGCAGCCGAACCCAGACAAGATGGTCTCTGCATAACAGCTTTCACATTTAAAATTTTGAATGCGAATCATACCCCGTTTTAAACTAAACTGCCAGTTTAGCTTAACTTTTGTTTGCTTTAGCTCTAGTATTATCTGAAGTGTTAGCAATGAACTGCTGAAGTTGGAGTTTATTAAAGGAGTTTTCGCAGTTAGATGATGTGACGCGCTTTACAAGCCATAGAGAGGGCGGGCACCTGTCCTGCGATAGTCCTTCTCACATCTTCATCATAGCCCTCCTGGCGAGCAATTGCACTCACATCCTGCTGGAGGGAGGGCAATCACAACAAAGAGGTAACATAACAACCGTACCTTCTGTTAAAAGATCAAACTACAATTTAAGGGGTTGCATCATCTCACTGAGACCACTCCTTCAGTAGGCTGCCACCTCACCTCCATATAGAGGGTGAGCGACCGAAAGTGAGGTGGTTGTAAGGTTCTACTGCCACCAACCCTATTAAGAAATAGTTGTCTCTCAACAGTTTCTCCAGCTGAGCTGTAAGAAGCGCATCTTAATTGTGAAGGGGTCACATCATCTAACTGCGAAAACTCCTTTAATAAGCTCCGACTTCAGCAGTTCATTGCTAACACTTCAGATAATACTGGAGTTAAAGCAACCAGAAGTTAAGAGGTCGCATCATCTCACCGCGATCACTCCTTCAATAGACTGCTGCCTCAGAAGTTCACTGCTAACAACTCCAGTCAAACCGGAAGGAAGGCAACCGCAAGTAACAGGGTCATATCGTCTCACTGTGACAGCTCCTTTCATAAATGTTTGACCCTCAGCAATTACTTTATGCTGATTTCTAATGCTAAACACCTGTGCTGAAATAATGAAGTGAAAGTGAAGGGGTCACATAATCTCACCATGGCCAATGATTCAGTTATGCTGAAAACCAAATAAAGAGGGGATTGGATCATCTTTATTCTTTTTCACGCAACCACACCCTCGAATGCAGAGCGTTAGCAACAAAAGAACGTTCTACTTTAAGACTGTGTCTGCTTTGACCTCCAACTGGAGAGGGAAACAGGGCTACTTTTTTTTACTCTGTCTGCCTCTTACTGGCACACTCGGGGTTCGTAAGCTATATACCAACATCAGCTGATTAATGCTGGAGGAAGGAGGAGGAGCCTTAGCGCTCCTGCCTTTACAAAACTCCCAGGGTGTGTGCCAGTGGCATTCACTCATACTAGCATGTTAAGCACAAACGATCTAGCTTGTCCCTAAAAAAGCCAGAATGCAAAAGCAAATATAATAAGTTTTCCACTAATGATTCTGCTTCAAACAACCTACTGTGCCCCAACACCGTCCTCTGAGGATGAAGGAAGGTAAGGGAGAAGGGAAATGGTGGAGGTGGCGGGAAGGTGATGAATTATATATTTACTTTTTAATCCTTTTTAACCAGTCTTTCAGACAGTTGTCAATTTGTACCTCCCTCAAATCTTGGCTCCTTGTCTCGTCAACGTGCCACCTTTGTCCCTAGCTCCTGGATTTTTAACAGAAGGAGAGGGGACCTGGCCGAGTCAGGGATATATCGCCTGAATGCTTCTGACTGCACCTACGCCTCTCTGAAGTTTCCCACCACTGTCTCAACGGCAGTGTCGAAAAGTCTAGAGGGTGATAACGTGGCATCAAGGAGAAAAGATTTCTCCCTCTCCTTGTTCCCTAACAGACCGAGCCTGAGATGCCTCTATGAAACCACCATAGTCACCATAAAGCAGCCAATGGCAGCAGATGTCTGTTTAGTTGCCTAAGAGAGACAGATCCGCAGTACGGCGCAGTTCAGCAACTGCTTCAAGCGACAATGTCTGCCCATTATCCAGGTCCTTCAGGAGGTCAGCCTGATAAGCCTGCAACACTGCCATTAGCCGTGTTTCCACTGTCGGGCCAAAAGTGAGCGTGCTAGTGCATGCCAGGGCTTCTGGGCCAATGGCCAGTGGTTTTTGGCCCGCTGAATACCTTGGTCCAAAGCGGGCCAACTGGGAATTGAGGAGTGGTCATGAACAAAGGTGGTGTCAACACTGCTGTTCATTTCCCATGTTATCATATCAGGCTACCAGCTAACCCTTAGCATTTAAGAAATTTAAAACAATTTTCAGCTCAAAACTCACTTTCAGACACCAGCAAGTGTTTGAAATAACTTCCGATTGTGAACCCTTGGGGATTGTGATCACCATATGAGGAAAAAATATACCTAAAATATGCCAGCGTCAGTATCTGCGAATGTAGTAATGGGTTATAACCGGACTTATATCCTCCATATGTTGAGTAATGATTGGCTAGATTGGCTTTTCCGGAATTCGAATGCGCATGCGTCGCGTCTGAACGCGTTGTTGTCTTTGGAGCTCTATCGATTTGATTTATAATTCTTGATTTTTCCCTTTAAACTCACTTACAACGAACATTTTCTACTTTTCCTCACTGAGAAGCACTACTGCTCAAACCTCATAGTTACAACGCGGACTGTTGAGCAGACGCGTCTCAAGCCTATTAGTGATCCAACGCCGGATACTCTTATAGGTTACGTCCGTGGATCACGGCTGAACGCGTCTTCTCCACACTCACTTACAAACAAACATGGCGAATATATCAGATGTAAGTAGTCTACCTCTTGGTGCAGGTGAAGATACATTTGAGCTGCACGCGTTGCAGTCTGAGCTGGAAGCTGTTGAGAAACAAATCCACGACCTTTTAGTGAGACAAGCCGAGCTGATAGACCAGCGGTTAGCTCTTGAAACATCACGCGCCGATGCACACAAATCAGTGATTAACATTACTAACCCGCTGACTCCGACCTCGCCTACTCCGTGCGTTACTCAGCATCGGTCCCGAGCGCCGAGGTCGCGATCAGCCATGGTCTTGTTCACTCCGGCTCCAACACGCCACCACGAAGCCTGGATGGTTCCGCAGCGGAAGACGCGAGTCAGGTCTAGACCAAGAAGACTCTCTCCGACCCTCCCGGTTTTCGAGTTATCCACACAAAACCGCTTCTCCCCTCTTCGCGAAACCGAACGCGATGCTGTGATCATCGGCGATTCCATCGTTCGGCACGTACACGCTACGTTAGGTAAAAGTAAGGTGCACAGTCACTGCTTTCCTGGTGCTCGTGTTTCTGAAATTGCTGCTCGCGTTCCCGAGATTCTGAACGGTGACGAGCACGTCGGAACTGTGGTCTTGCACACGGGAGTGAACGACATCAGGCTGCGCCAGACAGAGGTTCTGAAGAAAGACTTCAGGAATCTGATCGATACGGTACGCAGCACATCGCCTGAAACAACGATCATAGTGTCAGGACCGCTTCCCACGTACCGACTAGGACATGAAAAGTTTAGTAGACTATTCACGCGCTAAATGAATGGTTAATGTCATGGTGCAATGAGCAGAAACTGCTCTTTGTAAATAATTGGAATCTGTTTTGGGAGCGTCCTAGGCTTTTCCGTGCTGATGGCTTACACCCAAGCAGATTCGGAGTGGATCTTCTGTCGGATAACATCTCCAAAATGTTAAATACCATTAAATGACTAGTAACCAAAAGTCCAAATCATAGTCTCTCCTGCACCAATTTAAATGATATAAATACTAGTGTAGAACATTGCATAGAAACTGTGTCTATTCCTCGTTTAGTGAGATCAAATAATAATTCTACTGCAGGATCTAGGAAAAATCTAATTGTTATTAAAACAGAAAATGTTGCTATTAGTAAACAAAAACAATTTTTAAAGCTAGGTCTTCTAAACATTAGATCACTCACACCTAAGGCAGTTATTGTAAATGAAATAGTCACAGATAATAACTTCAATGTACTTTGCCTTACTGAAACCTGGCTTAAACCAAATGATTATTTCGGTCTAAATGAGTCTACTCCATCTGGATACTCCTATAAGCATAAACCCCGTCTGATTGGTCGTGGCGGCGGTGTTGCAACAATCTATAGAGATATTCTCAATGTTACTCAGAAAACGGGTTATACGTTTATTTCGTTTGAAGTACTTGTACTAAATGTTACGCTCTTAGATGTTAGAAAAAAATCCATATTATCTCTAGCCTTGGCTACCATATATATAGACCGCCTGGGCCTTACGCTGATTTCCTAAAAGAGTTTGCAGATTTTCTCTCAGATCTATTGGTCAATGTAGATAAAGCATTAATTGTTGGAGATTTTAACATACACGTAGATAATTCAAATGATGCGTTAGGGGCTGCGTTTATAGATTTATTAAATTCCTTTGGGGTCAAGCAAAACGTCACCGGACCAACTCATCGTCTTAATCACACACTCGATTTAATTATATCATATGGAATCGATCCAACCAATATAGATATCATTCCACAAAGTGATGATGTCACTGACCATTACTTGGTAACTTGCATATTACGTACTGCTGTAATATGTCATGCTGCGCCGTGTTATCGACCAGGCAGAACAATCCTTCCATCCACCATAGATAATTTCTCAAATTGCTTATCTAATCTGTCTCAGCTGCTGCCTGAACCCAAACAAACAGATGAACTAGAAGAACTAACTAGCACTATGAGCACCATTCTCTCTAGAACATTGGATGTTGTTGCACCCATTAAATTAAAAAAGATCAGAGAGAAAATTAAAGCACCATGGTACAATAATACTACGCATGTTCTAAAGAGAGAAACCCGTAATTTAGAGCGTAAATGGAAACAAACTAATTTAGAGGTCTTTAGAATCGCGTGGAAAGACAGTATGTCACGTTATAAAAAGGCCCTAAAAGCGGCCAGGGCTGAGCACCTCCGCAAACTAATAGAAAATAACCAAAACAATCCTAGGTTTTTATTTAACACCGTGGCTAGACTAACAAATAAACAGACGTCACCCGAACAAAATATCCCGTTACAGTTTAGTAGTAATGATTTCATGAAGTTCTTCACTGAGAAAATAGAACACATCAGAACCACAATTGTAAACGTTCAATCCCCAATCGCGCCTTATAATTCAGCCTCAATTATCCCCCCGCAAGAACAATTACAGTGCTTTACAACTATAGAACAAAAAAGTTAAATAAACTTATCACTTCATCTAAAACAACAACATGTTTATTAGATCCTATACCAACTAAACTACTGAAAGAAGTGTTACCTATAGTGGAAGAGCCTCTCCTCAATATTATTAACTCATCTTTATCTTTAGGTCATGTTCCAAGAACATTTAAACTGGCAGTTATGAAACCTCTCATTAAGAAACCACAATTAGATCATAATAATCTAGCAAATTATAGACCCATTTCAAATCTTCCATTTATGTCTAAAATACTAGAAAAAGTTGTGTCCGCTCAACTGGGCTCTTTCTTGCAAGAAAATTATATCTATGAAAAGTTTCAGTCAGGATTCAGGCTGCATCATAGCACTGAAACTGCGCTCGTTAAAATCACAAATGATTTACTTTTAGCTTCTGACCAAGGCTGCATCTCAATACTAGTTTTACTTGATCTAAGTGCTGCGTTCGATACTATAGATCACACAATACTCTTAGATCGACTACAAAATTATACTGGTGTTCAAGGACAAGCATTAAGCTGGTTTAGATCATACTTATCTGACCGCTACCATTTTGTCTATTTAAATGGAGAAAAATCGATCATAACTCCAGTAAACTATGGAGTGCCGCAGGGATCTGTGTTGGGCCCTCTATTATTCTCAATATATATGATACCACTTGGTAATATTATAAGGAAACATGGAATTAGTTTCCATTGTTATGCTGATGACACTCAAATATATATTTAATCACGGCCGGATGAAAACGCTAAATTATCCAAATTGACAGAGTGTGTTAAAGATATAAAAGATTGGATGACGCGTAATTTTCTTTTATTAAATCCAGACAAGACAGAGGTAATACTTATCGGTTCAAAAAACCGCCCACAGAACCTCTCACAATACAACTTTGACATCGTAGGATGTCCTGTTACTTTATCCTCTACAGTAAAAGACCTGGGTGTTATACTCGATTGTAACCTGTCTTTTGAAAATCATATTTCATATGTTACAAAAACAGCCTTTTTCCACCTTAGAAACATTGCTAAGCTACGTAATATGCTATCAGTTTCTGATGCATTACTGTAATGCTTTATTAGCTGGTTGCCCTGCATCCTCAATAAACAAGCTACAGTTAGTCCAAAATGCAGCCGCTAGAGTTCTTACTAGATCAAGAAAATATGATCATATAACACCGATTTTATCATCACTGCATTGGTTACCTATAAAGTTCCGTATTAATTATAAGGTATTGCTACTGACTTATAAAGCCCTAAACGGCTTAGCTCCAGTCTATTTAACGGATCTTCTATCGCCCTATAATCCATCGCGCTCTTTAAGATCAATAAATTCGAGGCTTTTGGTCATACCTAGGATATCCAGATCAACCAAAGGAGGGAGAGCATTTTCACATTTGGCTCCGAAACTCTGGAATAGTCTTCCTGATACTGTTCGTTGCTCGGACTCGCTCTCCCAGTTTAAAACTAGATTAAAGACGCATCTTTTCGGCCAGGCATTCATATAATATTGTTAATCTTACAGTTCAAACTACAATCCGGCCTCTAGTTCATAAATGCCAGAGGAGAACTGGCCCCCGACTGAGCCTGGGTTCTCCCAAGGTTTTTTTTTTTTTCTCCATTAGGTCACCTGATGGAGTTTTAGGACACCATTAGGTCACTTGATGGAGTTTTTTTCGGTTCCTTGCCACTGTTGCCTTTGGCTTGCTCAGTTCGGGATATTTTGGGGATATTTAATAATTATTCTATCAATCAATAAATTCCACTAGAAACAAACCTTGTTGTATTATTTTATTATAATTTAATACTGTGAAGCTGCTTTGATACAATCTGTATTGTGAAAAGCGCTATACAAATATACTTAATTTGATTTGATTTGATTAGATCTGTGGTTAATGAATGACGTGACTTCCCGGTAGAACTTGCGCTGGAGCTCCCATTTCTGGCATTAAACTCTAGATGGGGCAGGCTGATAAGTCTTTGACTCATTTGGTAGCGATCCCATTATCTACATGGCACAGCTGATTGGTTGCTGTTGCATCAATGATAAATGAGCGTTTAATTCATGTATGTTATATGTGCAGCAGCAGCAGCAGCATGTCTTACCTGCTCACAGCAATGTCTGTGAATGTATTGGCAGTAGTAAGTCTCGGTATTTGCCCTGCAGCAGCAGCGTAGCAGATCTTTTCCACCAAGACCAAATACATTAACATTGCATATCCATTACCATGCCAATCTCTATTACCAGAGATTTGTAATGTCCCGAGAGTTGTCATGATAGAAATGAGATATTAACTCATATAACTCCTGTATTCTTCTCATGAGCTCCCTCTGTTGCTCTGGCTGAAAGGATAACATTATAGTGACATGGGAGAGATTGCTCAAACCTTGCCAGATCACATAATATCGTGGAAAATTAATAGAAATGCTCACACTTTCTAAATAAATTTACAGTAACAAACATATGATATTTGATCAATATTTTTCTAAATGTGTAAGCCTTTGGACTTAAGAGACTTAATGGAGTTGTTTTGTGCATTCCTCTGATCACAAATACATGGCAGCAGGTGCAACTGAATAGGTTCTCTTTTTATGTAAAATGGTAAAGACCAGTTTTATTCAACATAATTGATGTGCACTCCTGACACAAATTAATAAATTACTGTCACTGGCTCAAGGTCCGAGGCTATTGGCCCAACCTGGCATGTTGTTAGTCCTGGCTCTCACTGGCCCAACAGTGGAAAAGTGTGCAGGGCTCCACCAGCCTGACCTGCTGATATGCTTGGCCATGACCTGCCCTGAAGCGCTCATCCAACCTTAATCCTAATCTAGCTGTGGCACAGGCCATGACCTCTAATAATTTGTGTGTTGTGGCGTCATTACCAGGAGATGGGAAAATCAAAGTAAATTTCACGCTTTTAGAGATTTCCTTATTTATTTTAATCAGAAAAAACATCTACTTTTAAATGGGTATCTAACCAGCTGATGCATCGTTTTCACAAACTATAGTTGTGAATGGAAACTATATTTAACTTTTGTATTCCCATTTAGCAAAAGAAACAATCCACTATAGCTGGATGACTTGGCAAAAAAGGAGGAAAATTTCGAGAGATTGATTACATTGGCCATAATACAGATATATGTCAAGTTTGCAGCTGTATTAGAAACACCCAGGAAGCAGTATTAACAAGTTTTCTGTAATTCAATGCTAAGCCGCCAGTATAACACAAAGTACAGTGTAATGAATGCATGTACTGTACAGAACTTTTTTTAATAACTGTGGAAATGTATCATCAGTGTCTGTGAAAAGGGTCCATTGGTCCTGAATACACAGGAGCTTCTCAACAGAAAGAACAGCACAAGAAAAGTGACTTGTTGTTTTTATAAAACAGATACTAACTAAGAAATCTATTTAGGAGAAAAAATGTTGTGAATCAGATAGATTGGATTTGTCCTTCCACTAGCAGGTATAAGGATAATAGTTGGGCTCTATGAGTGCTATGCAGTAACATACTGTACAGGGTAGCTGTTACTAGATAACCACTGGGACACTAGGTTGACTGAATTAACAACACAACCAGCTGCTTTATTCATTAACAGTGACTCTTTTATGTCTTTTATTTGAAAGCTCCTCCCGGTGGCCTGTGGCAAATCCACCACGTGAGCCTGAACGTCTCCAAAAAGTTCCGTGTGGTGTTTGAGGGAATTAAAGGGAGTGGAAACACAGGCGGACTCTCACTAGACGACATCAACCTATCAGAGACGACTTGTCCTGAACATGTATGGATGATCAAGGACTTCAGAAGCATTCTGGAGAACACGCCAATGGACACTGCTATTTATAGCCCGCGTTTCAGATCTAAGGATGGCTACACCTTCCAAATGGGCCTGTATCCCAATGGCACAGCTGGATACCCAGGCGAGTTGGGAGCTTATGCTCACTTAACGTCGGGGGACGATGCCGTGAATGACAGTCTGGTCTGGCCTGCTCGCTGGAAGCAGATGACCATGATGCTGATGGACCAGAACACAGACATCCGCAAACGTATGTCCAACCAGAGGAGCGTAACAACAGACCCCACAATGAAAGTGGAAGGTGAGGTGTTGTTGATTTGGGTATATGATTCCCATCAAGTCCTGCTAGATTTCTGAAATGTTTACATGCCAAATTTAGTGTTTCACATTAATTACATAGACTAATCTAACCACAGTGTCCCACAACAGTGTCATAATGAACTGACAAATATATTTATACTCCCCATAATAACATAAAAGATCTCAAATATTGTGTTTTGCTCAGTTGAACCAAAATCAAAAGTGCCTTGTGGCTTAGTGCCCTTATCAAATCAAAAGATTTAATCAAGTGAAGTAAAGTCATCTATAGCACTTTATAGATAGAAATAGAAATTGTTTCAAAGCAGCTTCACAATAATAATTAAAAAAGCTAATGATACAAACGTAATCAAACATGAGAGAAGTTCAAATTCTACTGTAAAGCAGCTGTAGCAAGACAATAGTGAATTCAACTCAATAGTGTCGGTCAAATCAATAATATCACTGAATATTAAGTCTCACCAACTAAGCAAGCCAAAAACAACAGTGGCAAGGAACCCAAACTCCATCAGGTGACAGAAATTGAGAAAAAGAAATGGAGAAACCAGGCTCAGTCAGGAGACCTGATCTGCTCTGGCCTAGATGAGCATACGGTTCGTCACATAGGCATTAGGTGGGAAGGAAAATTTGTAGTCTGTCCGGCAGGTTGAAACCGTTTAGCCAGTAGCACGATGAGTTTAGATTCCAGCTGGTCCTGACATGACACATTCATAGCTGTCCATAGGAATCTGTGCAGAGGGCTCATCCAGTTGCCCTCTAGTTGAAATAAATGTATACAGTCATTTGAGAAAGAAAGTACATCCTCTTTGAATTCTATGGTTATACATTCAGGACATAATAAAAAATCATCTGGTCCCTAGCAGGTCTTAAAATTAGGTAAATACATGTGTCATTATTTATTTAACAAAAAATAGGTCAAAATGGAGAACCATGTGTGAAAAACTAAGTACACCCTTACTGCTTCCATAGGAATTATGAGAGTAAGTAGCATTCAGACGCTGCTAATCAAATGCCGCATTGATTGATCGATCATCAACAAATGTGATCACCTCTATAAAAGCAGAGGTTTTGGAAGTTTGCTGGTCTGGAGCCCTCAGGTGTGTGTTAACACAATGCCATGGAAGAAAGACATCAGCAATAATCTTAGAGAAACAATTGTTGCTGCCCATCAAACTGGGAAGGGTTAAAAAGGCCATTTCCAAACAATTTGAAGTCCATCATTCTACAGTGAGGAAGATTAAGACAATTGCCAAATCTTCCCAGGAGTGGACATCCCAAATTCACCTAAAGATCAGACCATGTAATGCTCAAAGAAACTGCAAAAAGCCCAAGAGCCACACCTCAGAATCTACAGGCTTCCATAAACATGTTAAATGTTAAAGTTCATGATAGTTCAATTAGAAAAAGACTCGACAAGTTTGGAAGGGTTGCCAGGAGAAATAATCTTCTCTCTAAAAAGAACATGGCAGTACGTCTTAGGTTTGCGAAGTTGCATCTGAACCACAAGACTCCTGGAACAATGTTCTTTGGACAGACAAGATCAAAGTGGAGATGTTTGGCCACAAAGCTCCACGTTTGGGAAAAACTAAACACAGCATATCAGCACAAACACCTCATAGCAACTGTCCATCACGCTGGTGGAGGTGTGATGATTTGAGCTTGTTTTGCAGCCGCAGGACCTGGGCAACTTGCACTCATTGAGTCGACCATGAACTCCTCTGTATATACCAAAATGTGAGGCCATCTGTCCGACAGCTAAAGCTTGGCCGAAACTGGGTCATGCAACAGGACAATGAAACAGCAAATCTACAACAGAATGGCTGAAAAAGAAAAGAATCAAGTTGTTGCACTGAGCCATCCTTGCACTGGCCCAATCAGAGTCCAGATCTCAACCCAACTGAAATGATGTGGCAGGAGTCGGGACCTTAAAAGAGCTGTGCATAAACAGATGCCCACAAACCTCAATGAACTGAATCAACAGAGAAATGTGGGACAAAATTCCTCAACAATGATGTGAGAGACTGATAAAGGCATACAGAAAACGATTACTTCAAGTTATTGCTGTTAAAGGTGGTTCTGCAGGCTATTGAATCATGTGGTGTATTTAGCTTTTCACACATGGCTTCTCCATTTTGGCTTTATTTTTGTCAAATAAATTGACACGGTGTAACATGTAATGTGTTTTTATTATGTGCTGATACGTAAAACCATAAAATTTAAAGAGGGTGTTCTTTCTTTTTCACATGACTGAAGTCTGTTGCACTGCATGTTTTAAAGTAAAGTGTGCACTTTGCTCACGCGATCAGCTCGTGATCCAGTGTTATCAGAGTGGCTGCAGTGAACTCCATCTCTGCATGTGCTGTGAGTTTAACTTGCATTTGGGAAAGCAACGGGCACCAGTTATGCATTATTTTCGCATTATATCCAACATTTTTCTAGACAGATGATTACAGCATTTTACTAAGAAGAAGTTGTTTTATTTATATAGCACCTTTCCGTAACTCAAGGTCGCTTTACATTTTGTGGTAAAATAAAAGCTTGAAGGTTTAACTCTAGCAAGTAAAGAAAAAAATAACAGTATTGTAATTTTACTACTGTAATGTAAAGAAAAAATATTAATATACTTATGAGAAAATAATTATTTCGTATTTACATTTATTTTACAGTGCTGTTGTATTAAAATAGTAACATATTAGTGTCTTAATATAAAATTATTATTATTATATAAAATTGTTTGGCTTCCTAAAACAGCAGTGTGAATATAATGTGGACTGAGACACTATATAACAACTAAAAAGATAGTCCATTTTAAAATTCAACTACAAGTTAACTCAAAACATTTTACTCTGTTCAATTTGGTCACTGAAAAGGGGTTATATGTCTTAATTTGGAGCTCTCTTGATCCCAAGGTGTAGATTATCAGATTAATGCATTTAATTCTGACAGAATTCTTTGGAGAAACCCAGAATCATCACTCTTTTGTTCAAATTTCCTCTTTAGGGACTGAAGATTTCTTCTGGGATGATCCACGTAAAGTTGGGATGAAAGTAACAGAAGACGACAGGACAGAGTACTTCCGTGGTCCAGGTGCCGGGACCCCTGTTTACCTCACCCAGGCCAGAGCCCTGAGCCGAGACTTCATCAAGGGCGGAGATGCCATCTTCCTCCTTACAATGGAAGGTGAGCACTGAGAAACACAGGGCCATTGCACAACTCAGTGGAACTTATTTCTCATTAGCTGATAATGTATTCAAAAAGACTTTAAGTGCACAAAGGAATAGAATTAAATCTCGTTTACTTACTCTCATTTCGATCTAAACCTACACTCTTAAAATAAAAGGTTCAATTGAGTTCTATATAGACTTTACGCCAAAAAGGTTGCATATAAAGAGAAATGTTGTAAATGATTGCGTATACTTTTATGTTTAAAGTTTTTTTTTTTCTAGTTATAAAGTATGTTTACAAGCTTTTTAATACAAACAATGTAATCAAAATCAAAAAAAAAAATCAAAACTAAATAATTAGTTTTAATCTAAATCCATAAAATTATCCCATGATGGGAACCTAATTGTCATGAAACTGCTATGACAGGGTTGAGTATCCAAATGCAGTCGTTTAATAAAGGGAAATCCAGAATCGAAAATCCATACAGGCAAAAGGTCAAAAGCACAAGGTCAACAGTCCAAACAATGACAAAGTCCAAGGTACAGGCGAAAAGAGAAATCCAAAACAACAGGAAAAGAATTGAAAGCCAAGACACTGGGAAACAGAAATGCAGTACACAGAAATGATATAGAAAGACTAAACCAGTCTTTTAAACTCCTTGATTTCACTTTTCTAACTTTAGTTAGTGTGTAATGTTGCTGTTTGAGCATAAACAACATCTGCAAAGTTACAACGCTCAAAGTTCAAAGTAAAGGGAGATATTTGCTTTTAAAGAAATCACTTTTTAAGGACTACAACAAACGGCTGGTCGGGACTACACAACATTCCTCCCGGGTTAGTGACATCACCAACCCTAAAATTTACATAAACCCCGCCCCCGGGAACACGATTTATAGATTATCAAGACAGAATATGCTAATCAATGACTAGAAGATAACTACACATCAGCTACATAAATTCATCAACTATCCATTCAGAAACGTCCCGTTGCTTCTACATGTCACTTTTTCTTGAGTCTCTCCATCATTGTCTGACTCCGGCTTGAACATAAAAGGCTAAAAGTTTTTGAAATTTCCAGTGCATGTCTGTGTGAGGTAAAAGGACATGAGCTGTTGAAGCTCCGCCCCCTGTGCTGGGAGCAGCAGCTCATTTGCATTTAAAGGGACAGACACAAAACGGTGCGTTTTTGCTCACCCTCAAAAATTTACAATTTTAACATGCTATATAAAAATATCTGTGGGGTATTTTGAGCTAGAACTTCACACACACACTCTGTGGACATCAAAGACTTATTTTACATCTTGTGAAAAGGGATTTATACCACCCATTTAACAATTTAAAATATAATCTGAATGCACAATAAACTATAGAAAAATGTATTTACATCTCTCGACAGAAAGGTTTTTGCAGGTTTAAAAAAATGTTATTTAATAACAGTAACAATAACAATAACAGTAGTCATAATAAGCATATGTCCAGTACGTGCCTCAGGCTTGCATAGTATCGCCAACTCACTCATCAGACTCCTCAGTAATCCTCGGCAAACTTCGACAGCTTGTTGAACCAACTCATTCGGTTCTTTTTGAGTCAGACGTGCTACTTCGGCTTGTGCGTCTTGCGTCATCAACCCAGAACTAAAGTTCGATTTAGTTTGATTAATGAATCGGCTCAACCGGTTACTTCCTATGAATCAGCTCAAAAGAAGGATTTGTTCAAGAACCGAACATCACTAATGTGTGCTGGAGCAGGGTTGGAACTAAACTGTGCAGGGCTGCTGCAGCTCCAACGTTGGCCAGACGTCAAATTTTGGTTGAAAATTAAAACTGGGTTGACGTCTAAACCCAACATTTGTATCATGTCAAGCAACATCATTGGCAAGGCATGAAAGTTTTATTGAAAGTTTATATTGATTTGATATCAAAACCTGATGTTGTCTTTACATCAAATTCAAACGTTGGGTTGGAATAAACACCAGAGATCTATCAAACCCCAACCTTAGCTGTCAATTCCAACTTTAAAGAAAGATGATTACATATAGTTAGTATGGAATTTGTTGGCATGACACCAAACTTTTAACCAAATTGTAAAGGAAAAATCAGCAAACTGTGAAACTTGAATACCACAGTCAGACAAATGTCAAGATCCACTGTCAGCCTGACCCAAAGTATTTATTTTAAGACATCAGCAGAGAAAGTGAATGACCCAACGTCTGCTAAACGTCATAACGTTAATGTCCACACAACGTTAAATTAAAACATCATTACACGTTGATATTTTGTTGGTCTTAAGTTGTGGTAATAAGGAAAATCCAACATCTTCCAAACCCCGGCGACATCTAATTGTCTCATGCTGACACAGTACTGACAACAAACACTGACCTTCTTCTAAAATTCTCATAGCAACGGCAATATGTCATTTGCATGAGACATTTTGAAGATGTTGGATTTTAATTACAATTTGATTACGATCACAATTAAAAACCCACATAATATCAATGTCTAATGATGCTATAATTTGACGTTGTGTGGACGTTAGTCTTGTGAATTTCAGCAGACGTTGGGATTTGGTTACTTAATACCCTAACTTAATTAACTATATTCAACCAATTTGCAACGTCTTATGATGTCCATTGCCTGCTGGGTATGAAGGTATTTCTTCCATGGAACACAAAAGAAGATGTTTAACAGAATGTTCACACTGCTCTATTCCATACAGTCAAAGCTGACAATGATTGTCAAGAGGCACCAAAAAGTATTGTAACATCCAACGTCACGTTTTTAGGGCAGTCGTGGCCTGATGGTTAGAGTCAGACTGGTGACCCGAAGGTTGCAATACTCTCAATACCGGCAGAAAATGACTGATGTAACCTTGAGCAAGGCACTTAACCCCCAATTGCTCCCTGGGCGCCACAGCATAATGGCTGCCCACAGTGTGTGTGTGTTCACTACTCCTAATGTGTGTGCACTAACTTGGATGGGTTAATAGTTCACTTCAAAATGAAAATTCTGTCATCATTTACTCACCCTCAAATTGTTCCAAACCTGAATGAGTTTCTTTCTTCTGCCAAACAAAAAAGAAGATTTTTTTGAAGAATGTCTGTAACCAAACAGTTGATGTACCCCATTGACTTCTATAGTATTTTTTTTTTTTCCTACTGTGGAAGTCAATGGGGTAAGACCTCAATGGAAGTCAACTGGATGCTATGTTACTTGTGTGCTTACGTTTGTCCATCTGTTTGTGTTCTTGTAGATATCTCTCATTTGGTTGCTTCACAGCCCTTCCCTTCCACAACCATGACTCCAACAAACTCAACTCTTGGAACACCCGGTCCAACAAATCCAGACAACAACACGTCAACCAACACAACTACTGAGACCTCCCCTACATCTGCCACCACCACTACATCTGCCACCACCACCACTACACCTCACGACCCATGTGTGTCAGTAAAATGTGAAAATAATGGCGTGTGTGTGCTGAACGACGCAGGAGAGGCGATGTGCAGGTAATACATGAGAGGCCAGTTCACTGGACTTTTTTAGTTTTTTTTAAACATTGATTAGTGTGTGGTACAGTTATAAAGTGGAGCCGTGACCAACCACTTTGGTTCTTGGAAGTATTTGTCCAGTTCATTTTTTTCCACTGGGTTTTCCAAAAATTCTACACTAAATAGTGTAAGCCATGAATGAAACCAACCAGCTCTCAAAACATGAAAATAAGGTTTAAATAAATCAGACAAAAAGACACTAAAATAAAAAATGACAATATGAAGCTATTATAAAGTATTGTTTTTTATGAAGTATTTAATTATAAAGTATTTGATTTTCTGTATAAAAAAACACTAAAAGATAAATGAGACACTAAACTACACAACCCAAGAAGCGCTGCAAATTAAGTAAAATAAAAATATAAAAATATAAAGCTATTATTTGAAATGTTATTATTAATTATTTTATTGATAGTATAAAGCAAGTATGTGATTGTAAGAATAAAACAATGTATTTGCAGTTGATTTCAAAATAGATCTCAGTGCTCAGATCTGTTGCAGTGATTCTCTGTTACCAATGCACAGTTTATATCGCTGCGTCTCAGTTGATATACTTACACATAGTGCCCTAAAGGTATGCACTGCTTTTAAGAAAAAGTACATTCTTTTGAGTGTGTAGCACAAGAGTAGGCAAGCTTTTGGACAAACTACTTTGTCATAATTTCATCTTTAACGGATCGCTCTGCATCTTAGTTACATCCTGTCACCGTTTAAACTGCCGTCAATCATCTTGTCAAAGTTAAAATCCTCCACATTCAATTTAATTTCCTACCGTTTCGGAGAGAAATGTAGCAGCACGTTGATCTGCCAGTCATGGGAGACTCTCCCCATGTGTTTGCAATTTACATGATGATGCATTTTAAAGTTAATGACCAAATGTATTTTTACAAAAGTCCACCAATCTGTTGCAGATGAAATATTATGTGGATAGCATTGAATACATATCTTTTCATCAGGTTAGATGCTGATTATTAATCACTCAAACCCCTTTATCTAAACCCCTTTTTTTTTATACGTTTTTGTGTTTGTAGTTCTAATCGAAATCGAATCCAGGGGGATGCGTTGTTGCTAATACAATGCTATATTAGATATGTACAAAAACAATTGTAGAAAAAGTAACATTACGACATCCAGAAATCAATTTCAATAGTACATTTTGTTTAATGTATCGACATTTCATGTTTAATGTATCGACATTTCATGTTTAATGTGAGTTTCATTCTTACATTTACTATATCACAACATATCATTAGTCCCGAAATTCTTTACGTTAGTGAATGAATATATAGACACGCAATCAGTATTTGTATTCACTAATGTCTGGTGGTGGAACTTTTGGTAGACGTTTCAGAGCGTTTTTCCTCATTAAGATCAAAGATGTTCATTAATGATTGTATATCGAAAGCAGTCATGTCCATGTTGTGTGCATTTTGTTTTGTGATTTCACCGGAAAGAATAGTACGGTGGCCCAGTAGTGCACAACACAACAAAATTTAAAAAGCATACATAAGTTCACAACACAACAAAATTTAAAAAGCATACATAAGTTCACAACACAACGAAATTAATCCACAACACAACGAAATGAATCCACAACCCAACAGAAATAAGCCACAACACAACGAAATGAATCCACAACCCAACAGAAATAAGCCACAACACAACGGAAAATAGGGCTCTCTGAGCGCGATAAAGTTAGTTTTCCTTGCCACTGTTCTATAGAGTCAGCAGTCTAAAAAAATATATCAACAGCACGATTAGTTTTAACAGTATGTAGCTAACCATTGTATATCGACATTTATTAATTCAAAATCACCTACATGCATTATAGCTGTATATTTATAGTCTAGAATGCTTTGACACGCTACCACAGCTTAATTTCGTTATGTTGTGAAATTTGTTGAAAATGAGTTTGCTTTTTAAATTTCGGTGTGTCGTGCACTACTGGGCCACCATAGTATATAGTCTCCACAGCGGCATTAGGCGATAGATTGACGCGCTCGTCTGTGTGAAGACTGCGCACGAGCCACAAGAGAACATTCGTCCACTGATAACATTGGCAACTAACACTCAGCATGATTTCAAAAACAACACATTTCATCGCCGGATCGCCTCTTATTTAACACAAATGAACGTCAACTGGACATGTTTCGTTTGCATTAGATGTTTAAAAAAATGGTGGGGATAATATTGACCCTGGCAAAAAGTGCTGGGGACATAAAAAAATTACCATTTGCCTGAAGAAGACCCAGTAGGGTCGAAACGTTGCTTTTTTATTAAAATATGGGAGTAAGTAGCAGTGTTGCGGACATTACAATCTTTTCAATTCAGTAGTCTTTTTTGTCCAGCACCTGCCAGAAGGTGGGATGGGATGGGCAACTTTTTTGACATAAATTATCCCTATGCATGTTGTCACATCATGTGACCTACCAGCGTCAGTTACGTCGCTTCACTGCCGTTCATTAATCCTCTCCTGTGGCCTCATGGGACAGTAAAGTGTTCATCGTAAGCACACTTCAGAATCTTGCTGAAAGTAGTACGTGATCCGGGTACTTTATGCCTTCTCTTTTATGAGTACTATGAATTCAGACATACTTATTTTGTCACATACTGTTTTTTGCCTACTATATAGCAGGGAAGTATGCGATTTCGGACCAGCCCAGGATCTCATACGTGTGTTTCCTGACAGTGGAGTCAGTCTCCAGGACTGGTTTGGAAAGCTGGACTAGACTATACCTCAGACTACACTGAAATACATGAACGCTTTCAATACTCATTTCCCACAGAATAGACACACAATACCAGCTGCACTTTCTCATCTCTCCAACAGTGAGTTACACACAAACCCGCCTCTCCACACTCACTCGTTTCATTTGCTCCGGATGGATATTGTTGGTGTTAAAGCGCTGGAATTTCAGTGTGGGATTGCGCGTATTGTGCATAAATTGACTCATTCCTGCACCCAAAGTGTGAGACCATAAAGCCACCTCTCAGTACTAAATTTAATTATTTTTCGCTGCTTATTGCGCTTAAACAGTCAAACACACACATTGGACATGGCGAGTATTCACAAACACATTCAGTTGTGTTTTAAGTTTAAGAAATTGCATATGTAACAGTATAATGAATCCGTGAGTCAGGTCAGTGACAGTAGCCTAATAAACCTGCTGCCAAATTATGAGATAATATTAAACATATCTATATGGCAGTTTTCCCCCCATGGTATTAATGTCACTAGTAGCAACTATGGAAAACCACTAGCCACAGTGGCTGGTGAGCAAAAAAGTTAATGTCAAGCTAATGTTTGCTAACATGAACTCCAAAGAATCTGCGCATCACAACATCATCCATGTACCAGAAGCATGTGCACACTTTGGTCAGAGCGGAATAGATGCAATTAAATATTTACATGCTTATTGTTTTTTTTGCGATTAAAATTAGCATACGCCACATATTTACGATTATGAGTTCAATCATATCAGTTTGATCAAAGTATTGTGTTAACATGAGGTAAAGTTTAAATGCAGTATTGCCTAAATCTCATTATAATCGCATTATGACCTGGATAATTGAAAAGGGATGAGTGTTTATGTCATGATTAGTTTAGTCTTAAGTAGCAGAAGATGTTTTTGTTGTCACGAGCAGCGTGTGTGTTGTGTCTCCCTGCAGGTGTGCGGTGGGTAACGACTGGTGGCATTACGGCGACAGATGCCAGTTTAAGAGCTCTGCCCAAAACAACATCATCACCGCCGTTCTGGCGTCTGTCGTGGTGTTTGCCGTCATGCTGATCGTGACGGTAGTCAGCGTGGTCTGTGTGAAGAAGCACCAGAGAAAAGCACAGCTTAATGGAGAGGGAATCACCATGAAAAACATGCACTCGTTCAAAGCATGAGGATCTGATGTGTTCTCTAAAGGCCCATTCACACCAACACAGAAGACTATACAGATAACGGTGACCATAACTGCACTAGCGCACACACTAGCGGACGACGTCGGCGTACGCTGCAGTTTTGTCACCTTCCGCTTTAAATGTTCAAGCTCTTTAAATCACGAAGGATTCTGAATGGCTGTCAATGTTTTTATCGTTCATCAGTAGGAAAATGCTGTTATAGTTGTGCTGTGGACTCTGATCCTCGTTTATATTTAGAGTGATTTTTAAGTCAAGTCAAGTCATGTTTCTACAGCGCTTTTTACAATACAGTTTTTTTCAATGCAGCTTTACAGAGATAACAGATAAAGTTAGTTCAGTGCTGATTCAGTTCCACTGTAAAGATCATCAATTATTAAATTAGTTCATTTCATCTATAAAGCAGTTCTGGAAAAATTATGTCATCGTCCAGCTCAGTTCATTTCTCATACAACAGTGTGTCAGTGCAGTCAGATCAATAATATCGTTGAATATTAAGTTTCCTCAACTAAGCAAGCCAGAGGCGACAGTGGCAAGGAACCAAAACTCCATCAGTGACAGAATGGAGGAAAAAACCTTGGCAGAAACCAGACTCAGTCACTCAATTATCCTCTGGCCAACGTACGACAGAGTATGATTATGATTCAGGCTGCTTTTAGAACTACATCATTATCAGTATAGTTATCGTCCTTGGTGTGAACGGGCCTTAATGTGTGTCTTACACAATAATGCTCTGAGAATGATTCATGAAAAATGCTTTTATAATTGATTCGTTGATGTAATTAATAGGGCAAGACGTGGTTTGTTCATTGGCCCCAAACAGCATTTGTTCACTGTCTGAATGTCATAACATGCATGAACACACTTATAATAAAACGTCTGATAAAGAACCAGGGTAAGTCACTATTAGAAACACATTTCGAAATCCAAGAAACCTGGTTGATTGACAATAAGACCGTATTAATTCTTGGTGAGGTTTAATTGTGGTTTTCCAAATAAAATAGAACAACTAAAGTTTAAGATGTTTCACATCTGTTCCATTGAGACTTGTAACCAAGTTTTGGTTACACTTTATTTTAAGTTGATACATTGTACTTACTCAAATAAGCACTGAGTAATATTAATTAACTTCAGCATGCTTGGAATAGACCGGAATTAAAAGAGTAAATGTTAAATTATGTTATAAATGATTATTTTATGTGTTATGGAGTAAAGGGGAAAACCTGTTCGTTTTGAATGTACAATTATGTTTGACATTTGAAAAAGTTTCTGTTATTTTGATGTTTTTGTGGTTACCAAAGAGTAGAGGGAAAACAAATCATTATGCACCAAAAAATAAAATATAATTTGTTACAGCCAAATTTATTAGTTCTCAAATTATATTGGTTCAGACATTAAATTGCTATGTAATATTAATAAAAAACATTTTTTTCTAAAGACAAAGAATTACATTCATACAAATTATAATCAAGAAAATAAACTGAAAAAAGTGTTTATTACATAATTTAACCATGCACATCAGTAACAAACAATGTTTCCACGTACCTTCAATGAATTAAGCTATTATTAAGTGACCAAATTAAGTGTATAATTCAATTAAGTACATAATTTAATATCAAGGAGATTGCAAATTTTAGAGAACAACATTAATTGAAATCAATCAAGTTTAGAAGAAAAACAATTTTGTTGTGTATATCACAGTATCAGTAAATCAGACAACCTGCATGTGTTTTTCCATTTTCTCAGTGTATTTTCTTTAGACATTAGCTAAAATGTAGGCCATTATGACTTTTGGGGGTTTTTATAAATTAATTTCACTATAAACAAAAGCTAAATATGAACCTTGATTTTTCACTTAAGATATGTCTGTTCTGCACATCAGCACTCTTGTGTCAAGCCTAAATACTATTTTATTTTGTTGTTGTTGTTTGTATATATTTTCTCTATGGGGACTGTTGTTTGCTTTTAGATAAACTGAACAAAACAGTTTTAAACAAGAATGATTTATATAAAAAAAGACCAATATAAAACTTTAGATGACACGGTCATTAACTTCATGCTTCAAAAACTTCAACATACCTCCAGAAACTCTTTTAAATGTCCAACATATAAACATTAAACACTACCCAGACAGCAACATACATGTAGTGTCGGCCCAGATCCGGCCCACATCTGGTACGTGTGGATTCCACTTGTTCCAGATGTTGGCCGGATCTAGGCCGACACCATGCTGCTGTCTGGGTAACCGTCCTTGTTGCTCTCTGTAGGGCACCAATTTGACCAGCGTCATTGATTGGATCAAAAATTGTGAGTTGTTGAGGGAATATTCACACAAAAAAAATCAAATCAAATGAAATTGCTGTGATCTCATTTAAGTTTAACATTTTTGCTCATCAGTACAACTCACCTATGAGTTCAGATTATTAAATTCAACGGTGTATAAATGTGTCATAATTTTATTAATTTAGAACAGGGGTCTTTTTTTAGGTGACAGAGACGTGTCAAACAGAGCTACATATTAACCATATAGCACTTCAATATAAATAGAAACCAACCATTTCATGATAGTTATATTATGTTAAGACAGTAGATTGGAACTATGCACGTTATTGTTGTTGCACATGCATCATTGTCTGTATATTACTTGTTATTATTACAATTGAGATTTAGGCATCATAACAAGCATACGTTACAATAAAAATCACAATTCATTAGTCATTCACAGTTGTTGTTATTTTAAAGGATTTGCAGATCCATACATTTTGATTTTACTAGTGTAGTCAGATGGACAATTAAACATTTACTTGAACTTTGGATTCAGGTTTATAAAAAAATATATAATTTTAATTTTGGATGGACAATTAAACATTTAATGGAATATCAAAAATATATTGATACAAATATTTTTCTATTAGTCTGCATTTAGTACATTGCGCGCATTTTGACATTCCATATTTTTCTCCCGCAGTAGTTATCTCTGTCAACTGCAATTTCGAGCGCGTATCCCGCATTTATATGCAGATGTCACTTACGAAAGCAGCATGTAATTGACAGATGTTCCTCTTAGCAGCATGAAAAACAAAACTTAAATTCAGTGGATTATAGAGGCTATAGCTTCAAAGCGTGCAAAGAGTGCTCCCTTTCCAATCACTAGAAAGCTGTCACTCATCTCAGTTCGCGATCTCACAAAGTTCCATTAAAATCAATGAAGTTGTCTACACTGCAAAATGTATCTCTTTCTTGCAAATCATGTCTTTGTTCGCTATTGAGAGGATTCGCGAGTGTGCAGAACTTTGGCGAAAACTTTGGCGTTTTGAGCGGTAAGTGGATTCTAACTGAAACATCTCTGATGGACCATTGCGTCCAAGAGATCAACAAACATTGGCGGAGCCCCTGCCATACCGGTGCAGACCCCCGGTTGAAGACCCTTGATTTAGACAAACCAATTATTTTTTAACGTACTTACCTCTGTATATTACAGTTTTTACAATCACTAGGACACATTTCTCAATCATTTTTCAAAACTCTTCACACAGTTCTCCTAACCAACTTTTAACTTGGCAGAGCAGTTAATTTCACATTCAAAATGCACTAAAACTACCAAAACACTTCATACACACGTGTCTCAAATCAACTCATTCTTCTATAACACTAGCAAAAGTTGTCACCCAAAAAATAATGACATAAAAACACTGACAACGGGAAGCATTACGCAATGTTTTCTTTCGTAAAACTTCTTTACAAAACAAGAATTGCACCTCTCTGCTGTTTAGAATTCACTACAGTTTCTGTTACATGATGTTACATGTTTACATTACAGTAATTACAGTACATTTTTCCCCTTTTGTATAGATGGTAATGAAATTAAAAGATTGATAGGATTCCATTTTATGGATTAGAAATATACTGCAATATGGTATTTCTGTAGAAATGAAGCAAATTTTGTAGTTGTGTCGAAGTAGGAACAGAATGAATGTAATTTGAAAGATGTAGTCATTGACTGCATTTTGTGCCAAAGCAATGGAAAATAATCCACAGATTGGCTCACAAAGACTGCTGTTGTGCTCACTGTGTGAAGAGTTTTGAAAAAGTGAGCTAAATATTGAGAAAATGGTCCTAGCGATGGTAAAAAACTGTAAACTGGGATACATGGAAAATTATATTATATATGTTAAACACTCATATCAGAAAGCACCACAAGAAAAGCTACTGTAGAGTCATAAATTTAAGATTTATTGTAACAAAACCAGGAACTGTTTGTGTGGTTGGTTTGAGCATAATTTCTTACAGATAAATTGGATTGCATTACAGGACTTGACACAGTCATGCTGGTGTAAAGAGGCGGATGAGTGTGTGTTTATGTGTGTGTGTGTGTGTGTATGGCTCATTGATCAGCAAGTGACGACAGCACTGGGCAGAATGCACAGTTCATTTACAACTGGTGTGTGTGTGTATATGTTTCTGATACATATACATCTATTGGCATGTATGCATAAAGGGTCATCTTGATCTAGACACACAGTTCCCTTAAAAAGCATTGGTATACAATATTTTTCTTATTTACAATCATTGGAAAGAGAAAAAGAAACAAACAAAAAAAATCACCATTTCTCGCAGAGAAGATTAGTAAAAAGTGACGAAGTCACCATAAAAGAGTAAGCAACTCCTAGGAGTTAGTCTTTCAAATTTCCACTAAATTTCTAGTTTGTATACAGGCCCGAAGCCTTGATTTACTGAAGAGATACAGTATTACTTTAAGTGCCCTATCTACAACAGTTAAGTGTGGTATTACTAGTGTGTACCGTACAACACAATTTAATGTCAATGCAATCTTCTGTTTTTAAATCAACTTAAAGTCTGTTGTAGCTTCTCTCACATATGGTAACTAATAAACAAAATCAAAATATCCAGAGACTTGATGTTGGTAATGACAAGTTAACATCGCAATAATAGTGTTGAATTATATAGGTATCGGTTTAAGGTAAATAAAAGTTAAAACAGTCAGTAATCAGTAGTGAACTGCTCTTAAAACTCTAGTGAAATGGGTGAGGCACGGTAGAGCACACTCTTGTGTTCTCTTAAAGGGATTGGTTGAGATCCTGGTGGACTTCGTGGGAAGTGGCGTCATAATACGTTGCCCGTTTGGCCCAGTTTCGTGACCTTTCAGAGCCGTTGTAGGTAGATTACTCACAGCTTCATATTGGTTGACTGCAGTAAAGCAGAATATACTCCACTTGAGTATTGAGTGAACATTCAGTCATCATCCACTCAGCCTCATGTCGTTCTAACTGATTTACTCAAAAGTGGCGGCATTGGTGCAAGAAATGCTGTCAGAGTATGTCAGTATTGGGCAAAAGACCAAGAACTGCGTAATAAAGCCAACGACATGAAGGTGAGTAGATGATGGCAGAATGCAACGACTCCTTCAGAGCGGTGTGTCATAGTAGTCCGCAGGTCGCTCACTCTTGGCCGGCCTCTGTTGGTCCTGCTGATGTTGTTTCATGATCTCCTTCACCTCCTCCTCCAGCTCTGGAGGTATGATGAACTGGTCGTCGGGGTCGGGTTGAGCGGGGGCCGTAAAATAACCCCCAGATTTCTTGGAAGGAGCCTCGGCCACCTCAATCAAATTGTGGCTTTGCTCCTGCGGCGCCACCGAGCCATTCCCCCTCCGCTTCCCCAAGGTCTTGCTCCAAGAATCAAAGTTCCCAATTTTGTCCGTCTCCAGCACAGGCTCCGGAAGCTTCTCTGGGGTTTCCGGTGTGCAAGGTGGAGGTGGCGGAGGTAACAAACAGTGGACGTCAGCCTCCACTTCCACTCGACTGCCGTTAGAGAAGACGCCAGCAATGGGCTCCTCGTCCTCGCTGTCCAGGCCGTTGTCCGAGAGTGCACTGGAAAAGGTGGCGCTGGAAAGTTGCCTCTGGAAGGAGCCGCTGGCATTGGGCGCTAGGTGGAGCGAGCAGCAGGGCAGGCGCGGGTTCAGCTGTGGCACGTGGCTCTGCGGATGGAGGTGGATGTGCGAGTCCTGCAGGAGGAGAGGCGGCTCGTCCGAGGACGCGGTGGATCCCACTTCGGAGCTCATCTCGGAAGCGCTGACCTCGGAGCTGATCTCGCTGCAGGAGGACGGGGGCACCACCGCAGAGGCGGCCGGGTACAGGCCCGGCCCGGGGCTCGGCGGGGGCTGTGGCGGCGCGTGGATGCTTTCGGACGCCGAGCAGCAGCAGCAACAGCAGTCCTCAGCCACGCTGAGCTGCACCACCACAGCGCTCAGGCTGTCCGTGCAGCCGTACGACTGCGCCAGAGTGCACAGCTTCTTGGCAGCCGCCAAAGCGTCGGGGACCTTCCGAACGGCCTCCACCGCCTCGCTGGGGTCCATGACGTCGAAGAGACCTCTGCTGCCCAGGATGAAGAACTCATCTCTGGGGGTAAGCGGGAGCGTGTTGACGTACGGCCGAGGCAAGACTGCCGGGTAGAGGAATGAATAGCCCATGATGCGGGTGGAGTCTGTTACGCCGTTCACTTTGTTGTCCTGTTTAAGAAGAGGAATTCGCCGTAGTGGCGCACTTTGGTGAGTGAACATAGCCACTTTGTTAATTGTTATAGTAAAACGATGTTCAAAGACTGTGTTTGTGTGAGTTAAAGGAATGGTTCACCCCAACAGTCAGCCTCAAAGCTGTATTGTATTTACTTTCTTCCGTTTGACGAATCGTTTAGCTGTTTTATGGGATTCAGCAGTTTCAAGCCCCAAGAAGCATATGCTATAAAAGTAGGGTAAAAAGGTTTAATCCAGGTCATCTGAAGGTATATGATCACTCTGCATGATGAACAGAGCAAAATTTAAGTTGTTGTTCAGTATTATTCATTTGTTTCAAGACGTGAATAATTAAATTTTACTTTCACTGTTACAAATTGATTGCTGCTTCAGAGGAGTTGTGCGTATTTATTTTACCTTATCATTATGTCCCTTTGGAGCTTGAAACTGCTGGACTATTATTGTACATACAAAAACAGCTGAAAGATTTTTCAAATATCTTCTTTCGTGTTTCACAAGAAGGAAAAAAATTACACGAGTAAGGGCATGATAAATGATAACAAAATTTGTGTTACTCGGTGAACTATCCATTTAACTTCTATAAAAGCAACAGATAAGCAGAATCCACCTTAGAGTCAACATGAAATGGCATTTCACTTCCTTAATGTGACTTTCTTCAATGAGAAAAGACAGGATTTTAGTTTCTCACAGTGAGTTGGTGTGCTGATGTAAAATGGGCATTTCATATCAGAATGGAGTCAGAGCTGAATGTGAGCAGCCACGTACCCCTATGCTAACGCTATTTTCAAATCTATCCTTATTAACCAGCATTCAATTACCGCAGTAACTATTGGCGAGATTTTACAAAGGCAACAGCCTCAAACTAGCGGTGTGCGATATTGACAAAAATGACATCTCAATACTTTTTATATTCAATAAGACACTATAGTGCTGTTACCAATCAAATGAAATCAGTCTCAACAAAATCCATTTTTGCACTGTAGCAGTGGCACAGAAGCTGCATGTAAAGCAGCATTTATTTACACTGCAATTACATTATAAATAATGCTATGAGATTCATTTATTAAATGAAACTAAAAGACCAGTAGGTGGCAGTAAGTCATGTCTTAACTTAGTGAGTCGCTGAGTCATTCATTCAAACGATTCCTTCAAAATGGCCGATTTATTCAGGAATTAAGCAAGTGTCGCATGTCGCCCCAATGTGCATGATATACAGTAGTCAACATTTGAAATGGATCAAAAAGTTGTCCTAAGACAAGAATGGGCATTGTTCAAAATTCATGTATAACTTTGATGAAAGGTTTTGATCCACTTCAAATGTTGCCTACTATACATTTTAAATAGTATATGTGTTTTTCAATGCATAGTATGTTGAAAAGTGTATGCCAAAAGTCCCCGGATGGTCTTCTATTTACGGTAGATTTTCAAAGTGTGGATCCGTGCAAACTCGGCTAATATCGGCCACAACCCATTGCGCTTTAAAGGAGGATTTGGTTCAGAACTACAAAAATTAATAAAAAGAACTACAGGTATGGTGGATGTGCGTGAGACCAACGGTTAAATAGTGACACCCTGAAAGGGGTTTGATTTATTTGATTTAGCAATATCTAACCTGATGAAAAATATTAGTGTTATATTTCATCTGCAACAACATTGTGAACTTGTATTAAGACACAAATAGCACAATCGCAAGATGTTTGTAGATGCATTTGACAATTAACTATTAAATGCATAATTTTGCAAAAAGAACATTAGCAGAGTTCTCCGAATGAAAGAACCACAACTTGCAGATCAGTAGGAAGTATTGTGTGAGTAGTATAAATGTAATTAAATAAAATGTGTAAATGAGGATGTTAACTGTGACAGGATGATTGACAGGGCGATTCACGGTGACAGAACGCACATAACTCTGCGACGGAGGGCAATTTTATGACGTGGTAGTTTGTCCCAAAGCTTGCCTACTCTTCTGCAACACACTCCAAAGTATCTACTTTTTCTTCACAAAAAGAGTACATACATACTTAGCATAGTATACGTAGGTAAACTGGGATGCAGCATCTGTCTTTATGAATGGATTGTTGAAACATTGATTCGTTCAAAAACTCTGATTCATTCAGGAATGAAACACCAGTGTGTTGATCGGAGACACAAAGAGTTCTTTTGTGAGTGTGTTCGGAACTATTTTCTATGCCAAGTTCTTTACTGAACTGTTGTATAAAATCAATATCACATTTGCAATCGTGCTGATATTCTGGAAAACAGCACGCTTGTTCGTGTGATATTGCTTAACTATATCATATATAAATCTAAAAGGACTCGTTATGGCGTGTTTTTGTTTGTTTTTTTGCAAAGTGACATACTCGATAATGCCAGCTTCCACATGATTAAACAACAATTACATTAAATTAACATTACCATATTATCGTAGAAGATACGCACACCTCAACCTCAAACAATGACTAAAGAACTAATCGACTGTGCAGACTCTTATGACATTTTTGATGCAAAGAGACATTTTTTTTTCTCTGGAAAAACGTGCACGGATGAATAGAATAGTTCACAATAAGATCGGGAACAGTGAAACAAACTTTCATTTCATGTT
This sequence comes from Abramis brama, assembly GCF_963993115.1. Lineage (NCBI taxonomy): Eukaryota > Metazoa > Chordata > Actinopteri > Cypriniformes > Leuciscidae > Abramis > Abramis brama. The sequence goes on along the minus strand of NC_139969.1, from coordinate 35,147,333 downwards.
GACTTTAATGCCAGAGGTAAGCGTTCCTCATACCTCAGTGATGATGGCTTTATGCTGTCGCACGCGGTCATATTCCTCCTTGATGCTGATGTTGTGCAGCAGCGACAGGGGGAGCGCCTTGCCGTCGCGACACAGCACGGCCTGACACTTGCCCACGTTGGCGGAGGTCAGGGTGAAGCAGCCAGCGGGGTCTGTGGGGTCGTGACGGATGTGACAGAGTGCTGCCGAACCGCCCAGCTTCTGCCCTGCAGTGCCTAACTTACTATTAAATGGAAAGGGAAAAGGACAGACATGTTTAGTATTAATCAAAATCTCTCCATACCGATTGTCACCACAACACCGCTTATTACGCGTGCATTTACCGCTGCATGACCAGGAAGGTGTTGGTCATGTAGTCTTCCTCGCTCTTGGTCCTGTGCAGTTCTTCTGCCAGTATGTCGTTCATGGTGCACTGGAGTAAATACGGCACTTCCACGTTCCTGTCACCGTCGAACACACCGTACAGAGCTTCTCTACTGCCGCAGAAGCTGTTCACAGACAGCGCAGCCACACACAGTCTGTGTAACGCAAACAGCACACGTCAGACACTCAGAAACCGTTCACACAGAGGATCTCTGAAGTGTGTTATCCAGTGGTCACTCACTTGTTTTTGACGCCTGAGGCTTCGGTGTAGCCGTGACTCCAGACAGCTGGCCCTCCTGCACTCTCATTGGCTGAGAACGACGAGGGAGGCGGATCGATTCGGAAACAGCGGATGTTACTGTAAGTTGAAAGATGTGGAAGTGAAAATATGAATTCTTACAGTAGGTCGAAAGCAGACGTCAATTCACTTTTATTTCTATACAATACAGATGGTTGCAAAACCATTCACAGTAATGAACACGAAAATAACGATACACTTGTTTGTTCACAGTTTGAACGTTCTTGATTCCATTTGTTTAATTTCAAAATCTGAGGTGAATTATCCATTGTTGCTTTTACAGCTACAAAGCTGGGAGCACTAAATGATATTCAAAGTCACATTACACACTTTTAACATTAAATAAAGCACATAAACAGTACCTTTGATTATAATTGCCACACTTTGTGTTTGTTGTTCCAGCGCGATGTCGCAGAAAAATAGAAAACATTTCTAAAATAGAATCGTCGTGGTTAAGACAAAAACTCTGATTAACATGGAAAAGATACCTTTTATCGCGTGTCGCAGTGTGTGTAGTTAGGACACAGTGTGATGATATCTCCCAAGGGTAGCATGTACAGAGTGAACAGCAACGGTACTAGTGCTGAGCCTTGTGGTACGCCATACTGAACTTGTGATCGATAAGACACCTCTTTGTTTAGACAAACCGATAACGGTCAGATAAGTATGATTTGAACCATGCCAATGCAATTCCACTAATGCCAACGCAATTTTCGAATCTGTTCAAAAGAATGTTGTGGTCGATGGTATCAAATGCAGAACTAAGATCCAGTAACACTAATAGAGAGATGATCGAATGAAACCACGATCAGATGATGAACTCTAATGAGAGCAGTCTCAGTACTAAGATGCGGTCTAAATCCTGACTGGAAATCCTCGCAGATATCATTTCTTTCTAAGGAGGAACATAGTTGTTAGGATACTGCCTTTTCTAGTGTCTTTGACAGAAAAGGTAGATTCCAGATCGGTCTGTTATTGACTAATTCTGTAGGATCAAGTTGCATTTTTTTAATAAGAGGTTTAATAACAGCCAGCTTAAAAGTTATTGGTACGTATCCTCATGACAATTATGAATTAATAATATTAAGAAGCGGATCTATAACTTCTGGAAGTATTTCTTTCAATAGCTTAGTCGGTTTAGGGTCTAACATACATGTTGTTGATTTTGATGATTTAACGAGTTTAGACAATTCTTCCTCTCCTATAGCAACGAATGAATGGAATTTGCTGTAATTGGACACTTTTGAGCTTCAAAGGTGTTCATCATAAAAGTATTACTGAATTTGTTTGAGGTCAATCAGATGAAATAGTTGCACATATCAATATTTGCTGAGAATGCCCCCAATGTGTCAGACAAAAACATTAGATATTTAAAAAAGTGGCTTTGCACGCTACATCAAGCATTTTCTGAGTGAAGGAACAGGTTTCTAGAATTTGTAGGAAAATCCCATATTGCAGAATTTATTTCGGAATTTGTACATTTAATTTTTAAATTACATTATTAATTGTTGTACATCATCTTTTGCAATTAATCTCACTAAACTATTGTGTTAATTTCAACAACACTCAATTTAGGAGAGAAAAAAAATCTGTTTCATAGTTGCTGAGTACACCTGGGAAAATTCTCATTTATGACACTGACAGAAGTGGAAGAACATGCAGGTTTCCCCTTACTTGAGCTGCTCCAGGGTCTTGTGGTCCAGATTCAAGCGCAGGTTTCCCGTCAGATCCAGCTCCTGGAGTTTGGGAGGTAGACTCTCCGGTAAGGTGATCTCACTCAGCTCATTACAGCTCAGATCCACACACTACATACACAACACAAGCGCAAATATATGAATGCCATACAAGCAGTGTAGCGCACAGTAGGATGTTTGATTAATCGTCTGATAGTGGTTATTCGATCTAACTGCAGTTATTTGAGATCAATTTCAATCACATTTTGCTAAAAAAAAAAAAAAAAAAAGTACATAAAAGATAGTCAAGGGTCTTCCTTCATACAAAATTAAGGTTTGTGGGTTTAATCAGACTGCATTATTCACGTATTAGGCTTACACTAGCTATGTTTCCATCCACAGTTGCAAAATTTAACTTGTGCGCAAAATTGGAATATTGCATAAATGTTTGCGAATAAAGCACCGTTTCCATCCAGTGAGTCGAAGAGAACAAAACCGGCAGTTCCTGATAAACTGGCGCTAAATATCACTAAGTAAAGTACGAGAAGCCACTGTATATAATAAATTAAATGCGTCTTAGAACGCCCAGACGAACCGCAATAAACGTGTTATCTTGCTTTGGGAGGCAGATTTTGCTGTTTGGGAACACAAAAATCAGGGAGGGAATTATCCTGAACCACTTTGACGACAGACTTTGCTCAGGCATTTCAGAATGACCAAAACAGCAATTAAATTGTTAAAGTCCCCCTGCAGTCAATAACTGTATCCTTTAAAACTCATCTTTGATCACCAAAATTACATTTAAACATTTTTCCTCATGCCTTAAAATAGCCATGCCTCTACACCCTTGCCTCATTTAGTATTCGCCGTACTATGAATATGCAAAATAGCCCCGCCTCCACTCACTCACAGCAGCTCAGAGGTCCATTCGTTGATGATCACACGTTGATCTGATTGGTTACAAGGTAGTTTGTGACGTCAGAAACACCAGCGATTTTAAACTGTGTTTTTGAGACTGTCTTTGGTTCACTGCAGTTTTAAGGCAAATACTCAGCAATGGTGTTGACTTTTTGAATTTGCAAACGGTTTGTCTTAAAGCATATTAAAAACACCACATAGACATATAAATTGATTTTCACCACAGGGAGACTTTAATTGCAATAATTTGTATGACAATTAATCGCCAACACAAAATTCATGATCATGACAGGCCCAGTGCTCGGTGAAATCTCACTAGTCCAAAATAATCCATAACATAATTTGCATAACTGCATATTAAACATCACATAGGAAAGTGTTGGTGTCCTGCAGTATTTTTGCTTCTAGTGTGGACAGTAGGGTTGAAAACAGAGAAAATCTCGCAACTGAATGACTTTCGGCACGATTTGTTTCCATAAACAGTTGCGCATACATCATTCTGCCATACTAAAATACATGGACAAAAATGAGTGAATTAAAGCCAGTTTTGTAAACTGAAATGTAGTAATGTGAAGAACACTGAAAACAACCACAGCGTGAGTGATCTGACCTTCATCTCCATGAGCTGCATGACCTCGGGGAAGACCTCAATGCAGTTGGAGTGAGCCACCAGCGTGTGCATGCGCCTGCAGTTCAGGATGGTGGTGGGCACTGCCTTCAGCCTGTTCCCACTCAGGTCCACCTCCTCCAGCTCCTCCAGCTTGGCCATTTTACTGCACAGCAGACAATATTGATTTGCTGAATATACTGAATATAATATACTGCGCATACACACATTCTATGAATCAGACTGAATTTCATTTGGATGAGCTTAATGTGTGTGTAAGTGAAATTTGGCATGCGTCACTTCTGGTAATTGAGGATTTTTTTTAAATGAGTAATCAAATTTAATCGAGCAGATATTGTATGTAGTACAATACCCGTTTACACTGGGCGAATGTGTTTTCATCTTCCTCTGGAAGTGGTCGAAAGTGGACAAGCTCAAAATGTTTTAGACCCCGTTTACTCCTGTACTTAGCGTCGTCCACTTGTGATCCGATCGACCAAAATGCATCTTAATACCAGGTGTAAACAGGGTCATAGTTGTGATCTTAGGCTATCAACAGTATTTTCAAGTGTGCGTGTGTGTGTGTGTGTGTGTGTATAGTAGCTTTAGTCTGGGAATAAATTTGTCACAGTTTTGGACACCTCCCTTTGGGGACGTCTTCAATTATTTGTTATTCAATTATTGATAAATAAATAAATAGATGTTTGAGAGTGTCACCTGGCTGGGAAGGTCTGCAGGTGATTGTAGGCCATGTGCAGGATCCTCAGGTGTGTGTGTCCCGTCAGCTGAGGCACACACTTGTCCGTCAGGTGGTTGTTGGTCAGATAAAGCTCCTGTAAGATACTGCTGCTCTCTTCTGACAGACTGGATGCTGGGAGATTCTCCAGCTTGTTGGCTGACGCATTCAGACACCGTAAACTGAAGACAAATCACGTTATTGACAGTGAGTTACTGACAGTCTCACTCGAATGCAATGCGTTCAAACGCTAACAATCAACTTCTGAGACACAAAAGCCCTTAGTAATGGCGTTTTCAAAGTTTTCAGCGGTGGAGTTTTATTTTACTGCTTTAGGGGGCGTTTACACGACACCGCTTTCAACTAAAAACAGAAAACTTTATACGCATTTTGGCTGTTCATTTGCAACGACCAACTTTTGAAAACTGGTTTGTGTACGTTTTTGAAAACGATACCGTTATCGTCTCTATAACAGTAAACTACAAAAACGCGAATTTGTGAAAACGTGACATCATGTGCATGTGTTCAGTCTATAGGCATGCACGCGTACTTGACAACCAAATCAACAATGGCGGACTACAGGACTGTGTTTGTGCTTCCTCTAGATACTGAATTTATTAACGCTTCTTCATCAAAGTGTAGATTTACTGCACCACTTCTACGACCAGCAGAGACATATTATTTACATACGTAGAAGCATTTATATACGTAGTTTGTTTACAAAGTGACACCGCCAACTACTGGCCTGGCAGCATAATGCAGCGTTTATAGTCGTTTTCGAGGATCCGCTGTGAACGGGCATCATTTTGACAACGTTGCCGTCTGTATGCGAAACATTTCACAAAGTGCAAAGGAATTTTTTTTTTTTTACACTTTTAGTACATCATTGTCATGTAAACATACCCTTAGTTTGCAGTGCACACGGGACCAAACTAGATCCTCCCATTCATAACAGATTACAAAAAAAGATTAAAATTCAAAAACTACTGTTCAAAAGTTTGGTATACGTTTAAGTTTTTAAAAAAAAAAATTATTTATTTTTTAAGAAATTAATGCTTTTATTCAGCAAGGATCCTTTAAATTGACCAAAACCGACAGTAAATACATTTATAATGTTACAAAAGATTTATATTGCAAATAAATGTTGTTCTATTCAACTTTTAGTTTATCAAAGAATCCTGAAAAATATGTATCATAATTTACACAAAAATATTAAGCAGCACAACTGGTTTTTCTGGTGAAAATTCAGCTTTGATCACAGGAATAAATTACATTTTAAAATATATTCAAATACAAAACAGTTATTTTAATAATATTGTAATAATATATTGCAACATTACTGTGTTAACTGCATTTCTGATCAAATAAACGCAGCCTTAGTGACCAGAAGAGACTTATTTTCAAGTAGTTTAACTGATTTAGGACAGGTTAATGTATGCAGCGAGTGAGAACAGCACATCTAAACTCTGATCCAAACTCCTGTGAGCTCGTACGTCTGATGGAAAAAGTGAGGGCTTTGCATCACTGCGTAGACAGTAACTCCGACGTTAACATGTTGCTAGTCTAATAACATGAGCTGGTTTGCTGACCTCAAATGTTCGGCTGGTCTTCTGGTTTTAGAGGTGTCTTGGAGACTTTTCAGCTGGTCAGGACAGCTTAAACCAGCGAAGACCAGCAAACAAGCTGAGGCGGGTTGAATCGTTTATTTTTTTAGCAGGCCACATACAAACATTGAGTAAAATAATCAATGTTTAACTAGATCACCCCTGTTTTGGATATTTTCAGCACGGAATGGACTGTAAATATTTTTACAATCAACGTTGCACAAGGAACTTGTCGCACTGCCTTCTGGGATTGTTTTCAGGAGCATGTTTATAATGTGGCGGCTCACTAGTGTTTGGAAGAGAGCTCTGATGTGCCGCCGCTCTTCAGTGTGTTTGTGTTTCACCTCTCTGATTTCAGGAAGAGATTACAGGGAAGCTCGATGAGATGATTGTGCTGCACATCCATCACCTCCACGACGGGACGCTCCACTCGCTCCGGCAAACGCTTCAGCTGGTTGTGACCGGCCAAGATCTTCCTCAAACTGCCACTGCACAGCAACCTGATGGCGGAGATTACAGGGAGGTCAGTGTAGCAGTGCAGAAGCTCACATCAAACACACACACACCTTGTGTTTTCATGTTTTATGGGGACTTTCCATAGACATAATGATTTTAATGCTGTACAAACTGAATATTCTATCCCTTAATAAAAAATTAAAAAAACAAGACAATAAAACAAGAATCAACATTGGCTTGGCTTTTCAGAACTGAGGGATTTGAAATGTTGTAAAAAAGATGCAGAGATGGCATTTTTATCACTCAACAGGTGAGTAAGGTATTTTATTGAACAGATAAATTGCCATTTGTAGCTCTCTAACAGAGTTTATTGTAAAGCATTATCTATTGTGAAGGCTCATTTCATTAGGGTTGTTGTGTTGTGTGGTTGCTGTGCTGGAATTTATTTTCAAGGAAGTGCCGTGTCTATTAATGGGTAAAGCTACAGTAATGTTTTCAGCTAGTCAGTTTGAGATCCGTTCCATCTAAACTGATTATATCTCTTAAGCCTAGTAGTGAATGCCGAAGCGAAACAAAAACAAAGTTCTTCAGCAAAATGCATGCCATTTTGTTTTTTATCTGCTAGCTAGAGGGCCAAAAGTTATTTTGTGAACCTTTAATTGTTTATTTCAATAATAGGACCCTCTATAAATGTATTATCAAAAACGGTGGTAATCAAGTGAATAAATAAAACTTAATTTAATCTTTTGAAATGTAATCAAATGAAATTTTAACTATTACATTTATTTTTTGTGCTGCACAACAGAGATTTATAGTAGGAAGCAGGAAGCAGACAGACTGGCTAAACCGACCGTCTGCTAGCCGTCTCACATCACTGAGGTCAGATAAATCCCATCACATAGAGCCTCTTTCATCTAGATATCATCATATAGAGACTGTGTCTGTTCCCCGAATTAGGAAATACAAAAAACTCCTAAACCCATTTAAGGGGTGAAAATTAAATTGATGTTCAACAAATTAAAAACAGATATAATACAGATGAACAAATGATAAAGCTTGGTTTGCTGAATATTAGATCCCTTTCTACAAAAGCAATTTTTGTAAATGATATGATCACAGATCATAACCTACAGTAGATGTGCTGTGTTTGACAGAAACCTGGCTAAAACCAGACGATTACATTACTTTAAATGAGTCCACCCCACAAGATTACAGTTATAAACATGAACCTCGTCTGAAAGGCAAAGGGGGAGGTGTTGCTGTAATTTATAGTAATATCTTCAGAATTACTCAGAGGTCTAGTTTCAAATATAATTCTTTTGAAGTGTTGGTGCTCTATGTAACGTTATCTAGTGTAAGGGATAAATCCAGTTTGACATTTGTGCTGGCTACTGTATACAGGCCACTAGGGCACCATACAGACTTTATCAAAGAATTTGCTGACTTTCTCTCAGAGTTAGTACTGGCTGCAGATAAAGTCATAATTGTTGGTGATTTTAATATACATGTAGATAACGAAAAAGAGGCATTGGGATTGGCATTTAAAGACTCTATTGGAGTTATACTCGAATATTGCGTAGGCAACACGTGTCAGGACCTACTCGTTGTCGTATTCATACTTCATATCATATATTGTCACATGGAATAGATGTTGATGGCGTTGAAATTCTGCAGCAGAGCGATGACATCTCAGATCATTATCTAGTCTCGTGTGTACTCCATTTAGCCAAGGCTGCAAAACAAACTCCCCGTTAGAACTATCACTTATACCACTAAAGATTGCTTTATAAATAATCTTCCTGATCAGTTTCTACTCTTTGGCATACCAGATAGCTTAGAAGAACTCAATGTTGCAACAGAAACTATTGACTCTCTCTTTTCCAGCACTTTAGTCACGGTTGCTCCTTTGTGCTTAAAAAAATATTGAGGAAAATAGTCCAACGCCGTGGTACAACGAGCACACTCAGGCCCTTAAGAGAGCAGCCAGAAAAATGGAGCGCAGCTGGAAGAAAACAAAACTAGAGGTATTTCGCATTTTGTGGAAGGAAAGTGTTATCGTATACAGAAAGGCCTTAAAAACTGCTAGATCTGCTTATTTTTCGACTCTCTTAGAAGAGAACAAACACAACCCTAGGTAGTTATTTGGTACAGTGGCTAAATTAATGAGAAATAAAACTTCAACTTCAGAAGTTTCCAAGCAGCACAGCAGTAATGACTTTATGAACTTATTTACTTGCAAGATTGATAATATTAGAGAGAAAATGATATACCTATGCAACCGTCTACTACAGTATCGCATCAGGCAGTGCATTGTAGTGTCCCTGAGGAAAAATTCCATTCATTCGTTGCAATAGAAGAGGAAGAATTGTCTAAACTCATTAAATCATCTAAATCGACAACATGTATGTTAGACCCTATACCGACTAAGCTACTGAAAGAAATACTTCCAGAAGTTATAGATCCTCTTCTTAATATTATTAATTCATCTTTGTCACTAGGATATGTACCAATAACTTTTAAGCTGGCTGTTATTAAACCTCTTATTAAAAAAATGCAACTTGATCCTGAAGAATTAGTCAATAACAGACCGATCTGGAATCTACCTTTTCTGTCAAAGATACTAGAAAAGGCAGTATCCTAACAACTATGTTCCTTTTTAGAAAGAAATGATATCGGTGAGGATTTTCAGTCAGGATTTAGACCGCATCTTAGTACTGAGACTGCTCTCATTAGAGTTACAAATGATTTGCTCTTATCATCCGATCATCTCTCTATTAGTGTTACTTGATCTTAGTTCTGCATTTGATACTATCGACCACAACATTCTTTTGAATAGACTTGAAAATTGCGTTGGCATTAGTGGAATTGCATTAACATGGTTCAAATCATACTTATCTGACCGCAGTAAACAAAGAGGTGTCATATCGATCACAAGTTCAGTATGGCGTACCACAAGGCTCAGTACTAGGACCATTGCTTTTCACTCTGTACATGCTACCCTTGGGAGATATCATTAGGAAGCACGGCATTAGTTTTCACTGTTATGCTGATGATACTCAGCTCTATATTCTTTTGCACCCTGACGAAACATACAAATTCACAAAATTAACTTAAAAAAAAGAAAAACCCAGAGGTTTTAATTATTGAACCAAAAACCTCCACACACAATAACCTAGAATACTGTCTAACAATTGATGGCTGCTCTGTCAAGTGTTCGTCGTCGGTTAGGAACCTGGGTGTGCTCTTTGATAGCCATTTTTCATTTGAAAGCCACATATCTACCATCTGTAAAACCACACTTTTCCATCTTAAAAAATATATCTATATTACGACAAATGCTCTCAATGATAAATGCCGAAAAGTTAGTTCATGCATTCAAGGCTAGATTATTGTAATGCTCTTATGGGTGGTTGCCCTGCTCGATAATAAACAAACTACAGCTGGACCAAAATGCAGCAGCTTTCCTTACCAGAACCAGGAAGTTTGACCATATTATCCCGGATTTGCAGACAGACTCTGTCAGTTTAAATCTAGACTAGAAACACATCTCTTTAACCTAGCATACACATAACACATTATCAATTTCTATTATTCAAATCAGTTAAATGATTGTTAGGCTGCATAAATTAGGTCAGCCGGAACCAGGAACACGTCCTATAAAACCCAATGTACTTGTTACATTGTAAGAAGAATGGCATCCACATTAATATTAGTCTGTCTGTCTCGTCCTTATCCCGAGGTTACCGTAGTCAGACGGATCCGGTCCATATCCAGATCAGATGGTGGACCTGCACCAAGACACGACCAAAACGCAGCCCTGAATGTCAGCAGAGACCGTGTCTACTAGACAATCCCCTGTGAAGGCATGGTCGCCACGACAGCCATCGGCACAGATCCTCAGCAAAGACCACGAGAACCAGACAGGTCCTCCACACAGACCCTATGGCCAGCTTTGGCTCCATACCAGCGTGATGATTCGATCTTCAAGCAAAAGGAACTGGATGAATATTTGAATGCTACCTGTTACGTGGGAGTGTGCTAACCTGTGTTTTGTTGCAGTTACCTGGTAGCTCACCTGCAATCAACCGGTTAACTGGTATCACCTGATGGGCGCCATTTTAAATCCAGGACACATGCTCATTCTCTCTCTCTGGTCTTGCAGCCAGCACTGCAGTAGCAGTGTTGTTATCTCTACAGACCCCTTTTTCTTTTATAATTTAATAAACTTTATTTTTGATTGGCAGACTTCAGTCTTTGTGTCCTTTATGTTGCTTCCCTAGTGCCAGGTTTGTAACACTACTGATCCCAATCTGAATTCTGACTTGTGATGCTTCCTGAATCATAATCACACCGTGTTTGATGCCCTGCACTGGAAAAGTAGCCTAATGATAATGAATGTATCGGGAAAAAATAGCAAGGAGACATTTTAATTGTTTTTTAATAAACTAGTGTAGATGACCATGCTGACTTGTCATCTCCGCAGTATAGTAAACGCGTGCGCCTATAGAGAGAAATGCACCTTTCATTTGGATTACATAATCAGAGAGTATTTGTTTCCAAATTGGTTCGTTTAAAGTAGACACTTCAAGCTTTCTATAGGCTATTTCTCATATCTGTGAGGCAAGTATCCTATACGCTGAGTTTCGGTTCATTTGTGACGCGTTCCAGTTCTTCTTGCTGTTGAAGACGGAGCAACTTTCTGCTTGTAATTTTATTCCGTGCACTGTCAAGTGCTTCATCAGATTTGTCGTGTTGCCGGTCTTGGCAGCAATTATCTTGTCGCAAATATTTCACGCTGTTGGCATCGAGCCTGGTGAAATATAGCCACACTTTTGATCTTTTCCACTTCTTTTACATCTATGGGGGTTGGGACGCTTGCACACCACAGCCTCACGTATGAGCCACGTATCTGTGGGCAACCACGTAACACTAGTGTTTTTCCATGATGCCTCGCCACTCATTGGCTCACTGACGTTGACGAGATTAACCCCTTAGTCATCAATACATTTTTTGATACTCTATGGTATCGAGGCAATTTGGTTGGTGCCTAAAAAGTATAGAACACAATATCCTGTCCTACCCAGGATTTTCTGCTTTGTGGAAATCATAGGGCCCTACATTTTGATTAAAATTATGCCGACTTTAAATGGCTTAAAGTTGTTAAATTGTCATTAACTATTGGCATCAATGTTAGTGTTTGCAAAATCTGTTGCTATGGCAATGACTATGTAAATCAGCAGGAGTACATGAGTGACTGAAATGTGGCTGAACGCATAAACCACTGACACTCACCACGGAGGAAGTTCAGCGATGTTGTTGTGACTGACGTCTAGAACCTCCAGTTTCTTGCTGTCACTCAACCAATCAGGAAGAGACGTCATACAGTTCCTGTAAGAGAGCGAACACACACAGCTGATGACACACGCAAGGAAACTTAATGTCACAATGTGGGTTTGACCGCAGTGATCAGATAGTAACAAAGATACAAGTGAGAGAGATCAAACCCACCTGGAGATGTCCACGTACGTGAGGTTAGAGGCCACAGGACTCACTTCTAACTCTTGCAGCTCTGTGGAACAGATGTCGTAAGGCATCAAGCGAACAAATGGATGTTGTGTGTTAAAGGGATAGTTCACCCAAAAATGAAAATTAGCCCATGATTTACTCGCCCTCAAGTCATCCTAGGTGTACATGACATTCTTCTTTCAGGCGAACACAATCGGAGTTATATAAAAAAAAATGTCCTGGCTCTTCCAAGCTTTATAATGGCAGTGAATTGCTGTTTCTGTTTTGAAGTCCATAAAAGTGCATCTATCCATCATAAAAGTGCATCTATCCATCATAAAAGTGCATCTATCCATGATAAAATGCATATATCCATCATAAAAGTGCATCTATCCATCATAAAAGTGCATCTATCCATCATAAAAGTGCATCTATCCATCATAAAACTCCACCCATCATAAAAGTGCATCTATCCATCATAAAAGTGCATCTATCCATCATAAAAGTGCATCTATCCATCATAAAACTCCACCCATCATAAAAGTGCATCTATCCATCATAAAACTCCACCCATCATAAAAGTGCATCTATCCATCATAAAAGTGCATCTATCCATCATAAAACTCCACCCATCATAAAAGTGCATCTATCCATCATAAAAGTGCATCTATCCATCATAAAAGTGCATCTATCCATCATAAAACTCCACCCATCATAAAAGTGCATCTATCCATCATAAAAGTGCATCTATCCATCATAAAAGTGCATCTATCCATCATAAAACTGCATCTATCCATCGTAAAACTCCACCCATCATAAAAGTGCATCTATCCATCATAAAACTCCACCCATCATAAAAGTGCATCTATCCATCATAAAAGTGCATCTATCCATGATAAAAGTGCTCCACAGGGCTCTGGGGGGTTGATAAAAGCCTTCTGAAGCGTAGCGAAAATATACATAATTAACATGTTAACAAAGTAAAATTCTAGCTTCTGGCCAAACGCAGTCTACTTACACCTAAGGCGCAACTAACTCAACTTGTGGCGTCAGAAGTAGCGTAGTGCATCATGGGGCGTAAATACCAGCAGTATGTTGCATTACTCGCATAAGTTGCGCTTGATCCGTATGTTCATTCGTTTATATCCGTATGTTATATTTATTAATATAACTCTGATTGTATTCGTCTGAAAGAAGGATGTCATATACACCTAGGATGACTTCAGGGTGAGTAAATCATGGGTTAATTTTCATTTTTGGGTGAACTATCCCTTTAATGTGAGGTAAAATGGTGTGTGCGCTACCGTTGTTGGATGCATAAAGAGCCTTGAGCGCGCAGCCACGCAGACGCAGGCGAGCGATGCGGTTCCTCTGACAGTGCAGGACCTCCAGCCGCGGGAACATGGACACGTCCAGCTCAGACAGGCGATTATCGCGCACGTCCAGCTGCGTCACGTGACGCAGAAACTCCGGCTCGTCCGGCACCACGCTGGAGATCTGGTTCAGACTGAGGAGACGGAAAAATTCACCAAAACTATTGTAAATACATTACGCAATCATGATCAACATGATTAAAATGTTGCTGAAATATCTGTAGTAAACAATCTACTACATGATTTCTGTCGTCTGATTGGTAGTTTATACTGTTTTAGCAAGGAAAAGGCATTTTAGAATAATTGTAAAATTGTCCACTTTTAGCTTGTGGTTCTTTTTGCTGTAAAACCTTTAATGATTTTTATAAAGTGAATGTAAGAACTTTTATATTGTTAGTAATATTTTAGCTTTACTTGATTACATAATTTCAAACAAATCATGTTAAAATGTGAGTTCAGATTTGTTCCATCAGCCTTCTGAGAAAGGTTTATTTGTTCATCTCTCATTCATCATTGTATTGCATTATATGTTGTAAAACTACAGAGCTTTGATCATAAAACCAAGCATTAAATATCATCTTCTTAAGACATATTATTGGCAGATATAGAGTAAAGACGGCTGTCTGTTATAGTGTTGATTCATTCATTCAAATAGCATATTCTTGCTCTAAATATAATTGAGCTGTTTTTTTCCTCCTCAAGTATGAGCTCCATATTCTCACTAGGCTATATCATACTATATGAGCCATAAGAGCCCGGTGTAGCAAATATTATCCTCAACAAAAGCTCCTAATGCAAACCTTTTTGTTTGCTATTTTATATTTTGTCTAAAGGTTCAATAAACTGTTACTTTAAAAAATAGATTTTTCTGACTATTATTTCATATGTCAGGCTTTACATGGTTAACATTAGATAATCCATTAGCTAACATGAAGTAAAAATGAGCAATGATTTTTTTCAGCATTAATGATTTTTGTTAATGCATTTACAACTGGGCATCACACACTATTTAGACTGAGAATCACACATTAGTAGACGTTCAAAGCAAGCTCACGCGGAAAAATGGGCCTCGTTGCCAGGAGACCAATGAAAAATGAAAACAACGTGTTCTAAAATGGGCTCAAAATATCAAACATGTTTGATTTCATCCGTCTGAATGGAATCACAGTCTGAACCTAAAAATAGAGTCTCTGTGCTCATCATACACTACGTGATTTTCTGTAAAATCTGTCGACTCTGACTGCCGAATATATGCAGACTGATTCTGACTAGCATTGACTCGTCCAGGCTGCATATCAGGGCAAAAAATCTGGGTAAAAGTATTCAAGCTTGTGAGATTAGAGATTACAACACAGTTTCCACTTGTTTTTTCATGTTAATTCAAAGAGCATCAAAGGGATAGTTCACCCAAAAAATTAAAATGTTCTCTCCCTCAAGTTGATCCAAACCTGTATGAGTTTCCTTGTTCTGTTAAACACAAAAGAAGATGTTTGGAAGAATGTTGGTAACCAGACAGTTGACGGCACCCATGGACTTCCATAGTAGGGTGAAAAAACCCTATGTGAGTCAATGGCTTCCATCAACTGTCTGGTTACCAACATTCTTCCAAACATCTTCTTTTGTGTTCAACAGAACAAGGAAACTCACACAGGTTTGAGGTTGAGTAACTGATGACAACATTTTCATTTTTGGGGTGAACTGTCCCTCTAACTAATGTTACCAGACACAACTTTTGATTTTAAAACTGTATTAGTAGCCTAAATGTTGAAATGAACATAAACTAAGAATATTAAATGCTGAAGAATTATTGTTCATTGTTAGATAATGTTCACAAATTACAGTTGTGTTACCAATATACTGTATCTCTGATGCATTCTCACAGAGTAAAGTAGGAAAAGTAACAAGTGTTTGAATGTCTAAATCAAACGTAATATGATTTCAATTCACTGTAGATTTCACAGCCACGTGAGATACCAGACGAGTATTGGCCAAAAAACGAACTCCAAAACTTGAAGGAACATTTGAATTATTACACATTAAATTCAACTAATACATTAAATAACTGAATAGAGTTGAGGCAGTGATTTCCCCACGGTTCAGTGTGAGGTGTAGGCTACTATCACAGCTAGTGTGTAGTCTGTGTGATGTGCTTGTGCTCACCGGAGGTCGACGTGCTTGAGCGTCAGCAGACGGAAGGCCTGTAGCGTCAGCACCGGCACTTTATTTCCAGCCATGCAGAGTCTCTCGACGGCGGGCAGCCGCTCCAGCACCGACGGCACCTGCGTGAACTCATTGAAGGACAGGCCCAGGTAGGCCAGCCTCTGCAGAAAGCCCAGCTCCACGGGGAGAGCGCACAGCAGGTTCCCGTCCAGGACAAACGTCTGCAGACTGACACAGAGGCGGACATGAGCTCAACAACAACAGCAACTACACAGCACACAAAAATAAGTTCGAAGAACGCTTTGCTAACATTCGCGTTATGAATGTTTTAAAAACATTTAGTTTTCTTGGTTAAGAGAATGTTAAGGAAACATTCCATGTTTTCATTTTGCATACATTATGAGATCTGAATGTTTTCTGAACCTTCTGAATCAAGTAGTAACATTTAAACAATGTTAGATGAACATACATACATACATATTTGCTTGTTTCCATCTGCTTTTCTGTTTGTTTGCTTGATATAGCCTAATAAGCTGATTGCTTGTTTCTTTTGTCTGTCTACTATTTGTATTATTTTGTGAAGCGACCTTGGGTTCTTGAAAGGCGCTATAAAAAATAAACATATTATTATTATAAAATAAACATATTATACAACTAAAGCGCTTCAGGACAACACGATGCATACGTTTTAGTGCTAACATTTTGAGAGCACTATTAATAACCAGATAACCCAATGTAACGTACATTCTATGAATGTTACTGGAGGAGCGTTTGTTCATAGCTTTGAGAGAACGTGGGCTAACGTTTCCTGTTGGCTGGGTATTACTATGCAAAGCAAGGAGGCTTTTCTGCAAGGAGGCCATCGTTTATTGTTACTACAGTAAATTTCTGGAAACTCGACACTTGAGAGGCTGGATGAGCACGAGTGTGTCCAGCAGGTGGCAGTAGTGCAGTGAGTGTCACATGACTGCCTCATGACTGCCTGACTCCACATCACATATCTACTGTAAGTTTGGCTGCGTTTAACTCCACTTTTAGATTGACACACACACTTCCCTAAGCACTTTCCCTCGGGGGAATCCTTACTGTTCAACTTTGTGAAGGAGGGAAGCTTATTTGGACAGATCATCGACCCCTCAATTTTGGCCGAGGGAACGAGTCTACTCAACATGTACACTTCAGGCCGATCCATAGATCACAATGCACCATGATTGTGACGTCACAGCAGGCCAACTTAATTTAGCCCCACCCCACACAACTCTACTGTATGATAATGGAGTTATTTTGACATTTAATCACGTTCAATACTTGTAAGCTGACTGTATTTTTTTTCCACTGTATTATAATTTTAGGGTTTTTTTTAATTATATTTTATATAAATAAATTAATTCATAATGATTCATAATTTGTTTATATTTAATATTTTAACAGCCCAAGAATACATTATGGCCATATGACATTATGCATAAAACAAATTCATAAGGAAAAAAACTATAAATCAGCTCCATTGCGGATTCCAGGTGATCAAGTTGTGGGCACTCGTGCAAAGTAAGTCCTTGGTAAGTAAAACAGTCCATGTAAAATAATGTATTTTCACTGGACTGCGATCCTTAGACTTAATATTATTGGTTAATATTGTTCATAACAGTAATACAAGGAAAGTAGCAAGTTATTACATATAATATGTAACATTTGACATTTTGTTTAGACTAAACTACACTGATGAAACAGTCACAATAAGACCAGAAAAGTGTGACTAACGCGTTACATGGGGGAAAAAAGGGTTACAGAAGCGCAAGCCAAAGTTTAGGCCTTGAGAGAACATGTCAAAGCGAACAGGGTGTTGTGATGCTACGATGGACGCTTCGATACCATACAGCATCATCATCCACCCATTCAGTTTCTATGATGCTTGCGTTTGCTCCTTCACAAGCACCCGTTTGAGTTGTGTTGTGATGTTTGTGTTTGGGGAAGTGCAACTCGCGAAAGGGGCGTTTGCAAGGACGTTTGAATGTGCGCTATTTTTGTAGTTCCGCAGAAACGACACGCTTCACCTTCAAACACATCTGCGGCGGACACACTCACTTGGTCATTTTGCCCACGTCAGGATGGATGGAGGTCAGTTGGTTGCAGCTGAGGTTGACCTCCGTCAGCGTGCTAATGGAGCAGATGTGCAGCGGGAAACTTCCCAGCTGGTTATTAGAGAGATTGAGACTCCGCAAACGGGAAAATCTGCAGGAGAAGAGAGGAAATTTGGCAACTATTAACCTCACATAGTGTCCGTCTTATAGAGGAACCATGACATTTTAGCTTACTTCGTTAAATCCAAACATCCACATCGTGTCCTTAATAGTTTTAGCATGAAGCATGAACCTCATTACATCAGTATTACATAAAATTCACACAAAAAAATAAATAAATCAAAACTAAATGTTCATGTTCTCATTTGACAAAGCTGTCGATAGATATACTGATACTGACAGTTCTAAGAAAGTGCGTAAATCCTAAAGTGACTAAATATCGTCCTGGCCTAATCATACAGAATCTCATCATTTACTAAATACTGGCTACAACCGTACAGTTAAACACTGTTTAATTTTAAATGATTTGGCAACACAAGTTATACGTTTTATCTCCGCTTCTGGTCAGACGGGATGCATTTCCCATTTCCAACAGTAGATGACAGTAGATTCTACTGAGTGGGGCGGTAAGTCATTTGATTATTATCCTCGACTATTAATTTCATTCACTTTAAACAATTTATTTTAACTTTGAACTTTTCATTTTATATAAATTGCAGTGTATTTCTAAAATGTCTAAATGTCTGCAATAAAATGTCAATGTTGACATTGTCCAAACACCTAGGCACAATGAATTTAGTTTAATTTCCCAAATTGCGTGTTTTCCGGATTTTAAATGGTTCTGGATTCTACTGTAATGGTTTAACTTTTTTAATTTTAATAATCCAAAAAATGTCCAATCGATTGAATTAATACAAATAATAAAGGTCTATGAAATGTATGGTTTTTAGAAATGTTCTGTTTTCTGATGTATTATTAAAAATGCTGGAATTCACCAAACTTTAGATTAATTAATCTTTAAAAATGTAATCAAATTAAAATGTGAACAATTTGAGGCGGGGGAAAGCTGATCTGTGAAACACACACTGACCTCTGGAGCTGCAGCAGCGTCTGGTCAGCCGGCAGAAAGTTGTGTTTGAGGTTGAGATGCGTCAGGTCTTGACTGTACAGCAGGTTGGGCGGCAGGTTCTCTAGACTACAGCAAGACAGATCCACCGAACTGATCCTCTGAGACACCATCTGACGGACGGGCAGACAGACAGACAGGTCATTCATCGAGGTATGGGGTCACAGCAAGATCAACAAGGAATTGTGCATCTGTGGGCGTTTTCTGCAGGGTTATTATAGTTAACCAAAACTAGTTAATACATTTTTTTTTTTGTTGCTCAATATTTGGTCCAGATCTTGTGTTGTCAGTGCAAGAGTCCAGCGCTCTAAAGTCTCCTCCAGAACATCCCAAAGACTTTCAGTGAATTTAAGATCTGGACTCAGAGGAGCAGATTCATGTGTGAAAATTATTCTTCAAGCTCCTCACAACCATTCTTGCACAGTTTGAGCCTGACGAATCTGGACACAGTCATCCTGGAATATGGCCATGATGTGTTTTCCTAAATGGTAATTTAAGAAATGAAAAGCTACACACTCCATCAATTAGGTTAGAAGAACTGTTGACAAATGTATAACATGCTAGAAATATAATAATCACAGCAATAATGATCCAGTCATAGACATTTGCATATTTAAATCAAAACAGCAACTTTTTTATTTTTGGCCGGGCAGTGTATAACATCTCGCTGATACTGAAATAACACTGGTTTTCTGGTCCAGCAGGTGAACATGGTCACTTAGTAAAGTAGCAGCACACTCTCCTCAACAACAAACTATCATGACTTAGTGAACCAGCCTTCATTAATAACACAGCACACGTCGCTCATAACATGACACGATCACATTAACACAGCAGCCTGAAACCTCTTGTGAGGTTTTTCTAATCTGAGGGTCCCGGTGGGCAGGACGGCTCTCACGGCACAAGGTTGTCTCTGGGAACGGCACAGTAAAATAGGCTGGCCAGGCTTGCCCTACTTGCGTTTGTTTAGGATGGTTCGTTCGTAGTAAAGTATGCTAAAGTAGGACTCCCAACTAGGGCTTTTCACACTCTTTCTGTGATGGAATGATGAGGTGTCATTTTCAGGGCAAATATAGCTTAGATCAGAACAATGAGGAGCTCCAGAGTATCTGCGTTTCAACTATGTAAAGAGGTGAGAAGGTGTGTGTAAACGTGCTGCAGAAGCACAGAGGTCTGAAGTCCACGAGCAGAAAAACACACGCTGATTTACAGCAGGGGAACGAGTGCACTTCTGCCAGATCCAACCAGTTTATTTCTCAAGAGCCCTTTACAGTATGTTCAGGGCTGAAATGAATGCACATCGGTAGATAAATGTTAACGGCAAGAAAAAATTTGACTGGGCAAAGTTCACCATACTGTGAGAACCGAGTCACATCATAAATGTTTAACAAACATCCCCAAGTCCAGGTGTGATTCAGACATGTATGGTGATAACGCTTGTGTTAACGGTTGTGTTGCCAAGCTTAATGTAGTCTATGTGAGTAAATGAGCCCTGACATTTCAATCGTTCAGTCTTCAAGTACACACAGAGTGATCTGGAAGTTGAGTACGGATCACAAGATTCTCTTGATTCATTCTGTGCTTTGCTTCAGTTGTGTTCGGGTCTCACTACATTCCCCGTTCACACTGTTAACAGAACGCAGCCCATTACAGTAATGGATTATTGCTCAGTCCCTCCAGGATTTTTAACAGAAACACCAAATATATAATATCAACTATCATCTTATGTACATTATGTATTATGACAAATGCCTGCGGAAGGTGTCAACGGCCTTGTGGTTGTTGTTGTTAATCATACAACATGATTAAATCCTTTAATATTTAATATTATTGGCCAAACAACATTTAACTCAAATGTTCATTTAATCTTCAATATTTGGCCACTTCTTTAACTCAGAGCGAGAGTTTAAACTTCTATTTTGAAATGTTTTACGTGACAAATCTGATAAAATGGTGTACATTGCGTTCCCAGATGACCGTTATAAGCAACTCAAACTCCACACATGTAAATAATAAAAAGATCATGTTCATGTGAAGCAGCATTTACTGTGAACGGAGCCACTCTGAAACACACACAACCTACACACATGTAAATAAATAAAGTGCATTATATATATATATATATATATATATATATATATATATATATATATATATATATATATATATATATATATATACATATATACACACACAGTTGTAATCGAAATGATTCAACCCCCATTGCAAATCAGATTTATTGGCAAAATGTACAGACTTTCAGATGTTTGCAATGAACAAAATCAAACAAAAGTAATTGAAATAGCTCAACACAACAGATGTTTCAAGAGGTTTCACCAAATTCAACTGAAAATGCAACTTTTAATGACTTCTGCAGTCTCAATTATTCAACCCCTTCATGGCAAGCATTTTTAGTACTTAGTAGAACAGCCTTTTGCTGTTATGACCTGCTGTAAATGAGATGTATAACCAGACACCAGCTTCTGGCAGCATTTCTGATGAATCTGAGCCCAATCCTCATGAGCAATGACCTCCAGTTCAGTAATGTTCTTGGGTTTGCGTGCCTCAACCGCCTTCTTCAAAATCCATCAGAGACTTTCTATGGGGTTCAAGTCAGGTGACTGTGATGCCACTGTGGAATCTTCCAGGACTACTTCTGCAATCAAGCCTTGGTGGAATTTGAGGTATGCTTGCATTGTCCTGTTGGAAGGTCCAATGACAGCCCAAGCTTCAGCTTCCTCACTGACGGCATGACGTTTTCTCATAGGATTTCCTGATATACAAAAATGAATCCATCTTGCCTTCCACACGCTGCAGGTTTCCAGTGCCGAGGATGCAAAGCAGCCGCAGAGCATCACAGATCCGCCATGCTGAACTGAGAGACAGAGTTCTTTACAGCTAATGCTTCATTCTTCTTCCTCCAGACATACCGCTGATCCATAGGGCCGAAAAGTTCTGTGGCTTTATTTATATGATTTTGAGCAAATTGGAGCCAACTTTTCTTGTGCTTTTGGGTCAGTAGTGGTGTTCGTCGTGGAGTTGTGACATGGACACCGCATGCATTTAGTATGTGCTTTACTGT
Organism: Abramis brama; assembly: GCF_963993115.1. Classification (NCBI taxonomy): domain Eukaryota; kingdom Metazoa; phylum Chordata; class Actinopteri; order Cypriniformes; family Leuciscidae; genus Abramis; species Abramis brama. The sequence continues at coordinate 35,125,312 of NC_139969.1, read as the reverse complement.
GCAAGCTGAAACCTTTTTCTGGTTGCAGCTGTTGATAGCTTCCTTTTTCTGCCCCGTCCAGGTAGAGTAACCACTGTTCCTTAACTTTGAACTCGCAAACTATGCTTCCAACTGTGTCTCCAGGAACATTTAGAGCCTTCTTTTTGTATCCTGGTCCTTGTTTGTGAAGGGCAATCATACCTTCTTTTAACTTTTTGGACAATTCTTTTGACTAAGCCATATTTCTAACATGCAGTCAAACGTGACACTCAACAAACCTAGTTATATTATATTATATTTCAAACTTATTACACATTTTTGTTGTTTGAATTTTTTCACAGACCGAAAGCATTCAAACCCAAAGCCCTGAAGTCACTGATTTGGGGAAAAAGCAACGAAAGGTACCACATTAGTTCCATGGTTTTTGGACATTTACCAATGATAGAAAGATTCAGGATCATGGTCTATATAAAAATATTGGCAAGTAAGGCAGCTCACTAGAGTTTGGATCAGCTCTAGTGTGTCAGGTCGTATTATTTCTACAAGGTGGAAGGAGAGAGGCGGTCACACACACACACACACACACACACACACACCTTAGCAGCCTGTCGGTGCCAGCGCAGGTGTTCAGTGAAGCTGTCGAAGCTGATATAGTAGGTCTGACTCTGAGGTCCCGCTGAGCTGAAGGCCAAACAGTGACTGTGTTTCTTCACCTCTTCCACCTGAACACAACAGAAACACACTCAGACTCACACATGAACAAGACACGCTCCCCATGCAGTGGGGTGAAAACACATCATCTTCATTAGTGTCAGAGGTCTGTCTACATCAAGAACTCAAACTATGAGCAACAGCAGCAGTGATGCTTGATGTGGCAGACAGCACTCGATATTTAGTCTAGCGGTCTAGAACATAAATGAACACAGACAGAGTACGAGACTTTAAACGCACCTCTGTTTGTTTAGCACTTCATCAACTCTCAAAACCACCATAAAACTTTACAACTCACTAACCAATGTCCACTATGTCTGTCCTCTCACTGAACTCTTGTTGCTCGTTGTTAAAGTAACTAGGATCTTGGGAAAGATGCTTTATAAATATAGCCTGGGGTTCAACACACACAGGCAATATAAAGTGTGAATGAACTCTGTGAATATTGAAGTCACCTTAAACATCCCTTGTTTATTTTAATTATATTTATACTGTACAAGTTCCTACATAAAACATTTACATTGACTTACACCATGGTCTATGTGAACATTCAGTTCTGATCAATCATTTTAAGTCATGCATAATGTCTGAAGAATATAATTTTTTTTTTTTGACTACTCTTGTCCAGTGCACTTCAGGAGGGGTGGCTGTAGGATCATTGGTTTGGAACACACATTCTGCCTAATGAGCATATGAGATAAGCCTGGGTTCAGTACCTTTCCTCCGATCAGTGGCAGGATGTGCATCTTGCCCGTATGGCTGGCCTTCACCGAGGAGACCATGAGACAGGTGCCACATAAAATCACCTGCCGTCGACTCCAGCGGTTCACCGGTAGCTGCAGCTTTCCTTTCCGTACGTTATACGTCCCGGAGAGCTGGATGCGCTCCGAGCTCTCGATGCTGTGAGGTTTTCCTGCAAAACAGAGAAAGATATGAGCCTGACATCTCCGCTCCACTCCTGCTGTCAACATATCCAGTGCAGCTTCAGATGCACATCACATTTCACACTGCAGAATTGTTGCTCTACACAGGGAATGAACTGAGTGAAGTCAATTACTATCAGTCACAATTACTAGCAGTAGCCTAATTTCTAGTAAAGGTCAGATTTCAGCAGTCAGACCTAGAAAATATGGAGTGACGTTCAGCAGTCACTACTAGTAAAGAGAAGAAATCGGCAGTCAGTACTAGATGAGATAAAGTGGAGTTCAGCAGTCACTACTAGTAATGAGTGGAATTAAGCAGCCAGTATATTAAGAGTCAGTACTAGTAAAGATTACAATTAAGTAGGGATGGGCACGAGTACTCTCAACTCAACTTAACTCAGCTTTATTTATACAGTAGCACCACTAAAAACAACAATTATTGACCACGGTTCTATACACTATATCAAATATGGTCAACATTTAACACCATGTACAACATAACATTACAGAACAGACCAGACACAGCACAAATCACAATCGAAAGCAGAAGAAAAAAGATAGGTTTTGAGTTTTGCTTTAAACTCCTGCAGTGTCCAGGCTGTTCTAAGGTTTCGGTGCAGCAACGGCAAGCGCTCGATCTCCTCTCGATTTCAGTCTCGCGCCCGAGGAACATTTAACAGTCTCTGGTCGGATGACCTAAGAGACCTTCCAGGATTGTGAACAGATAATAAATCGGAAATATATACGGGAGCTCTTCAAAAACCAGCGACTTTAAAATCAATTCTGTAACGAATTGGGAGCCAATGCAGAGATTTCAGAACAGGAGGGATGTGCTCTCGTTTACACACACCGGTAAGGTGCCTATAGCAGCTGTATTGCAGACGGTTAAGAGATGCTTGGTTAATACCCATATAAAGGGAATTACATTAGTCAAGCCTTGTTGAAATAAAAGCATGAATCACCCTTTCAAAGTCCTTAAAAGAAAGACATGACTTTACTTTAGCTAGGACTCTGAGATGAAAAAAACTGCATTACTACCGGTAATCTGTTTGTCAAATTTGAGACCACTATCGAAAAACACACCCAAATTCTTCACTAGTGGTTTCACACACAGAGACAAATGGCCAAAATTTAAGCAAGGAGAGATAGCAGCTTCTGAAGATTCAAAAACTAGTCTCAGTTTTGCCTTCATTGGGTTGAAGAAGATTGAAGAAGGGACATCCAGGCCTTTACATCCGCTAGACAAGCCAACAGAGTATCAAAACCCATGATATTTGATCCCAGGGGCAAATAGATTTGGGTATCGTCAGCGTAACAGTGAAATGAGACGCTGTGTTTCTTAAAAATCGACCCCAGAGGAAGCATATAAGGAGAATAAAATCGGAGCAAGAACAGAAGCTGAAGGGACCGCACACATAAGAGCAGCTGCATCTGAAGTAAACTAACCAATACTAACAGAGAACCTTCCACTATTAAAATAGGATTGAAGCCATTTAAGAGCATTTCCCCGAATGCCCACCCAGTGCTCCAAACGAGAGATCAGAACCAGGTCAACCGTGTCAAACGCAGAGAACACAGCAGACTTGCCAGAGTCAAGTCAGTACAGTATCGTTTAAAACTTGAGGAGTGCTTTTTCCTAAAACCTGATTGGAACTTCAAAAATCGTGTTTTTATTCAGAACGCTCTGTAGTTGGCTAAACACTATTTTCTCTAAAATTGTAGATATCAAAGAAAGATTTGAGACTGGACTACAATATGTCAGAACTGCCAGGTCTAAATTTGGCTTTGTGAGAAGTGGATGGACAATGGTCATGTCCTCTGGTCCCGTAGCCGTTTCAAGGCAGCTGTTCATACTCTTTTGAACTGTAGGTCCAATCACCTCAAAAACGTGTTTAAAAAAACGTGGGGGAAGAACGTCATGGGGGGATCCAGAAGGTTTGAGCTGACCAAGCAGGAAGAATACTCGAGTACTCGGACGTGAAAACGATGATCCGACTTTTAGATTGGGAACTGCATTCACACGTGCAGATTCTTTGAATAATTCAGCAATGCTCCATATGGACTGAGTTTACATCCGCCATAGAGAAACAAATGTCCAATATGTTAAGCATGTTCTTGACTAACTATGCAGCAACATTTCTGCTTTCGCCTCAGAGACAGAGCGAGCGAGATCTGACCCAAAAGCAGCAGTAGTACAGTATGTGGGTCAGGACCCCACGGTACGCCACATGGAGCGCTGAAGCCCACTTTACAGCGCCACCATCAGCAAAGGTTTAACATGACACCCAGGCCTATCCACACACACACACACACCTTAGATCTGCAGAAGAACATAACAGTACAAGACAGACACTGATGTTCAGTAGTAGAGTAAGTGGCAGTCTGCAGGAATCAGCTTCATGATGGTGAACACAGTTATTACACGTCTGTATTCATGAAGGCTTCTATTGTTGTTGTTAAAAAAAAATGACCAGCTACTTGATCAGATAATAATCTCACTCAAAAGCTTTAGTTACAGTGTTATCTCTAGTGACCTGTTACAGTGAAGGAAATAAGAGAATTACAGACAGAGAGAGAGAGAGAGAGAGAGAGACCTCACATGGATCTTAAGCATGATTTAGGCGTGTTGTCTCTTTCCATGGGCGAAAGGAAACCACAGCCCTTCCTGCTCGTCTCTGACTGACATTCACCCTGAACTAGGGTTGTCACTCGTCACGGTACCAACATTTCAGCAGTCGGTCCCAATACTAGTCACATTTCAGTTCAAATCGCAACAATTTTGGTACATGGCAAAAACTTTTGTAATTATTTAGTTTTTAAATTTAACTATTTAAAAATAATTATATTAAATAAATGAAATTAGTTCATTTTTGAATGCTATTAATGATTATAAGTAAATAATACAGTAAACAGCATGCAGGCTTCATATTGTTCTGTTTGCATTAAAAAAGTCAAATTAAAAGTTAGTATTAAAATGAAATTACATTTTATTACATTACAGATAACAGAAGAACAACTGGCAGGTATATTACACTTTAAAGGGTTAGTTCACCAAAAAATTAATTTCTCACCCTCATGTCATTCCAAACCTGTAAGACTTTCGTTCATCTTCGAACACACATGAAGATCTTTTTGATGAAATCTGAGAGCTTTCTGTCCCTCCACTGACAGCTACGCAACTACCACTTTGATGCTTCAACAAGTTCATAAAGAGATCGTAAAAGTAATCTATATGTATTGAGCGGTTTAGTCCAAATTTTCTGAAGAGACACGATCGCTTTATATGATGAACATACTGAATTTAGGCTGAATCTTTGATTTCGCTGAAGAGCTCAATAAACACCTGTAAACTAAAGAGCAGGTTATTTAACTCATCGAAACATCCTATATGAAATTAATCAGATATTTATACAAAATAAACATATTAATACAACTTAAATCTGCACAAAATGACGCAATGACATTCTTTTACAGTAATGTTCTCATTATGATTTTACGTAGCCTATATGACAGACTTGCGCTGCACATGTTGCACTTTGTATTTTTTCTTTTCAAAATGGATTTCAATCATATTTCAAGAAATTCAAAACCATCATGTTGAACATCTGAAGTGTCTCAGCTGAAGGAAACAATCCTTTATTTATCGGGCTTTTATAGTATATAAAATTGACTTTCTGGGGCGATAAGATAACATTAAAAATGAACATGTTATGTTATGAACATGTTATCGGCCGGTGCCGATATGTCTGGCGATATTTCATGCATGCCAACTGTAAACAGAAAACCTTTGACGTGTTTGAAAGCAGATTGACCCGGTCGATGAAGCGAGTCCCACATAACAGAATTCATATGAATTTTCTGCATTGCTGACAGTGACTCACTCCAGGCCGCAGTAAACGGGACGTCCCACTCACTCGTCTCCCAGCCCTATGGATGACTCCGAGTTTGCCACGGCTCTGCTTTTACACGCCTCATCCTGTTTTGAGTGGCTAGGCAGATCCAGAGCTCTGGGTATCCGGCACAAAGCAGAAGAGGGTGTGTGTCCAGGCTATATTTGTCCACGTTCTGCTGGTGCGCTCTAATGCACCGGAGAAACCGCCTGTATGACATATTGGGGCTAGAAACTCCTGAATAATTTCTTTGAAGAGTTTAAAAGGCTCGTGACACGTTCTGGAGAGCTTCGGCTCACCAACGCAGATCAATCTAACCATTTTCAGCATTCGTCAAAGCATCTTAGAGCCGATGCCTCCATACTGTTGATTCTTTGGATGAGATTTTAGATATATCTTGATATTATTATCAGAGGAAGCATCATTTCAACCAAACAGTTGCTCAAGTCAATGAGATTCAGAATGCAAGGGAAACACAGTAAACTTATGATCATATTTTCACAGTCTGTCACTAAATTCGCACAATAAAAAGACAAACACACGGAGCTCAGTTAAATAAAAGTTAACGTATGGCAAATTCAGATTATGTCATCCAATCTAACAATACCACCTGACCTGACAATATCAATTCAATTGAGCCCCCTTTTTTAAAGTATCTAAACTATTCACTGAAAGATATTTATTTTTCTGACAGTAACTTTGTTGAACTTATTGCTAATTTCTTCATTTTGCACTAAAATTGTTTTCAATCACAAGAACAAAAGTTGTCAAATCTTTCTTGCTGATAATTTCCAAACTGTAAAATCTCTTAAACTCATAAATAATAGTAAGAATCACACATTTCTTAAACACTATGTCCTTCTCTTTCTTGCAGACTGATGTTTCCCTTGTTTACCTCTTTGTACTTATTTTCGCCCTTCCCTTTCCTTTTATGTTATTTGTATTTTAAATGCAGTGCTGTTTCTTCTTTGCCATATAAAAAAAAAAAAAAACCTGGTAAAAATGTATTTTGATAGTCCACTAGACATTTTACTAACTAGGCTATACTGTACGTAACTTTGCAAATACAAGTCAACTAGCAGTCATCAGAGTATTAGTAGACTGTCTGCTTAATATCCGCTAACACTTTATTCTGATGCTCCCCAGCAGACATTATACTGACAAGTAACTTTGTTAGGTAATGGTAAGGGTTAGTACAATAAGTACTCTAATGAGAGTTCGTTGACATGTAGTTGCAAAGTTACTTAAAGTTAGTAGAATGTCTAAAGAGGATCTTTGAAATAAAGTGTAACCAAACATTAATATGAAAAATAAATCAACATCAATTTAATTAAGTGTATGAGGTCAAACCTGTTTACCAACAGCATGGAAATAACCTCAGACTAATAGGCACTACTGATGAAAGAATGAACGAGTTGTGCTACACGAGCTTCATAATACAATAATTTAAAACTCAAAGCAACCTCTAAGCAGTTTCAAACCCATCAAATGAATGAATACCACTGTAAACCAGTGATACAGCAAAATTATTAGCAAACAATGACTTCTATTCACTTATTTTTCTGTGTACGGGATTGTCTGCACAAAAAAAATGAAATGTTGTTCAAAAGCCTTCTTTTCATTTCAGAACAGAAAAGGAGAAATAAAACATGTCCTGCTCACGCAGACAATGAATGGTGACCTTCCTCAAAGTAAACTTTAAGAAAGTATATAATATATAATCTTATGCAACTCGGTCTGTATATTACAAGTGTTCTGAAGGCATGTGGAAGGATTTAGCAAAAAACTAATCACAAATGTTTATTTATTCTATTCTAATTCATTCCAAAGTTAAAATCTTGACCTTGACCGTTGCACTTCTGTGTCATTCATGAGTGCACACACAGCAGTTTCACACCCAGTTCACTGCGACCACAAGCATGAACGAGATCACAACACAAAACACAAGGCCTATAAAACTCCGAAAATCTGTTCTCTGAGGTGAACGTCTCTGTTATGCTCCGGACAGAATGAAAGTTGTCGCGTGAACAAGGCCTTGAGCAATATATTATTAATTCTTTGTGTTATAATTAAAATTATTTAATTTACAACTAATTTAATCATTTAAAAAAAAAAAATCTAAAAGCATGTTGTTATGTATGAATTATTGAGCATTTACTGCCATACACACTGGATGGCTCATAGCCTGTAAACAGCTCTCTCTGACACACACACACACACTACACATCTCTGAATGAAACCAGCGACAGAAAGCATCGCTGTTTAATTATAACATCACACGTGTGCGCAAGGGTCTCAAAGTGAATTCACATACATTATAAATCATAAACGAAAAAAAAAAAAACATGTTACATGCTGTAACATCTAACAGGGAATGATATACTGTAGATGTGTTGACTTAAAAAGTAGGACTGGAACGACGGGTCAACCAAATCGGTCACGTCGATTACGCTCCGTTTATGTTCATCCCTGTCATGTTTCACACAAAACAAAACTCTGGAGCAGATGCTAAAGGTTCGTATGGCAGCGCCGCTTAATACGGTTGCGTTCATACAGCGTTTTGTTTTTTCACAAGCGTGAACCGTATTCTATAACATTCTTTTTTACACGGCTCTGTGGAATACTTGATTCTGATTGGCCAATCGCTCCATCCAGCGGTGTGTTTTCCCGGATAACAACCGCTGAGAACAGAAACACAGGCTCATCCGGGTCACTGGAACCCCAGGAACGGTTTTTCTTTGTGGAAGTTTTGCGTTTGGTGAGCTAATATCAATATTTTGTGTACAGTTATTTAATTATGCCATCCAGTATCGTGGGCTCGCTCTCTCTCGTTTCATTCAAACGCAGCGGCGGCCATTTTGAGACTATTGTCTCGTACACTGTTGGATTATAGGATAACAAACAGGTACGATTTAAAAATGTTTAAAATACAAACGTCCGTCTAGTTTGAACTTGCCGCGCTAGCCACTGCTCTCTCCGCTGGAGCTTTGCGTTTAAAGACCTAATAAAATATTTAGACTCAGATCAATATTTCGTGTCTAATTATTTACTTATTACACGGCTATTTGCCACATAAGCGGGATAATGTACATCCAGCCGGTTGTTATCTCAGAATAAACCCCTTCAGGCGGGCGGAAGACCCCTCCGCTCCTCATCACCCTGTCGGGTTTTATTCTCAGATAACAACCGGCTGGATGTACATTATCCCTTACTTATACAACAGTTCGCTTCGCACTGGTTCTCGAATCTGATTATCCGAGAGCCTTTTCCAGCTGTGTGATATTCCCACAGTATCAGCAACTGGAAGCGTTTCACCGTTTGTATCACTCCGCTTGCCACATTTCTCACAGAGAACCACTATAAACCATGATTTTACAAATACTAGCCTACTGTTGTTGTGTCACGGTATGTAGAAGAGTTTTTTAGGCAAGAACGTAGTTATTTAGACCTCAAATAGGCGACTTATACGATAGGCCTAAACATAGTGCAAATTTGTTTCGACGTTTTCGCAGATTGAGCTCCAGGCCGTCAGCGGCCATTGAGCGCTCATGAACCCGCAGAGTAGTGTTGTCAAAAGTACAGACTTCGGTACCAAGTAGCGGAATCGCAAACGCCTCTGATTGGCCATTGTGTTCACGCTCATCAAATATGTCTGTGACTACAATGATCTAACGTAGAGAACAACTAGGCTAATCTCGGCCAGTCCTTCCTTACAGTGTTTAAACATGAGGTATAATTCATTTTGGGTATATCAAAGGGGCAATTTTTGGTCTTATTCACCAATTACTTGTTCCAGAGCAAATGTACTGTACTATAATGCTGCTTATAATCGCTGCTTTTACAAATGAAGAAATGATTTGTCAGCACCCACCCTTTTTCAAGTAAAAGCTTTAAAATATCACTGGGGATATTACTGATGTATTTTATATTGTAGAATAAAATGTGAAAACATCTTGAGCTTGTGTTGTTCACCACAGACCTTATTTCAAGCATTTCCAAAAACTCATTCAAGAAACCCACTGACTTCAGGTAGTGCTAAAATGCTAACTCGTTTAAGGGTTTTGGCCTACAAAAACATGTCATCCCTGGACCACTCTATTGAGTAAGCACTCAGTACTCACAAACTGTATTTGTACTATATCATATTGTTTTTTTAGGTTCTTTGAGTCTACGTGGCACTTTTGTCATGTTCCCTTAACAAAACATGAAACAAATGCTAATTTAAAGCAAGCGCTGTCTGGTTTCAGCTCATTCAGATGAGTTCACCGTTCTCACTCGCAGCTATGCTTCAAACTCAAGAGTCAAAGGACGTCCCACCACCAGAAGACTAATGAAGACTGATGAAAGTCCTGCTAGTTTGGGACTCTCTTCAGAAAGATCTAGATGTTCAGAGCGACAGTGTCGTCTGTCCAGAGGATTTACTGCGTAAGTAGAGTCAGATCTTCAGCAATATGTGAGTGTGACCCTGGACCACAAAACCAGTCATAAGTCGCACGGGTATATTTGTGGCAATAGCCAACAGTACATTGTATGGGTAAAAATTATCGATTTTTCTTTTATGCCAAAAATTATTAGGATATTAAGTAAAGATCATGTTCCATGAAGATATCTTGTAAGTTTCCTACATTAAATATATAAAAAATGTATTTTTGTGAGTGGATACAGCACAATCGCCAACAGAAATGGACAACTTTAAAGGCAATTTTCTCAATATTTCGGTTTTTTTTGCACCCTCAGATTCCAGATTTTCATATAGTTGTATCTTGGCCAAATATTGTCCTATCCTAACAAACCACACATCAATGGAAAGAAATACCCATGCTTTTGTGGTCCAGGGTCACATATGTGACTTCAGTGCTTGCAACACAGATCCTAGTTTCATCAACCACACTGCTGTAACTTGATATTACCAAAAATATGAATTGCACTGTATTATTACTGAGAAATATGCAAAAAACGATTTATTATATAACTATATCTAAGATGTGATGATGTGTATTAGGTCCTATATGTTGTAACTGTTGGCCTGAACAGTGGCAGCAGAAATTAAAACACTAACTGGATTGACAGACTATTATTAAATGAAATTAGTAAATTTGTTGAGGTTATGATGAAGGGTAGGGCATTTTATGCATGCAGATCAGTCGCCAGCTCATAACAGTGTCTGATATGGGACTGATAAAGTTCAGTTATTAAACTTTCTAATCTTTAGAAAGTGATTCAAAATGAAGGATTGCAGGTGGCCAATAAAATGACAAACGATGCAGACAGAAATGAACAAGACTGACTGTCATCACTGCAACTCACATGACTCTCGATTTGAATGAACATTTAATCAGGTGAGCGCTGTCCGGTTTATGATTGGTTGTTTGATGGTGCCTAAATTGTTTCACACTGTGAATATGATATAGGATGATGTGCAGAGTGGCGTAGCGGTTAAAGGTCAGGATTGGTCCAGTAAAGTGCCGCCATATTCATATCACTGTGCCAAGATAAACAGACTGTGTTCAGATAAGCAGCACTATCTAAAAAGCGAATATACTTGACAAGTTAAAAGACGTGCTTGCTGTGCCTATTGTGTTTCTGTTTTCACATATTTAGTAATGGTCAACCAGTTTGTCTGATGTCTGAGAGTGCCACGTGATCTCATTAGTATTCTTGTGTATTTTTACGTAAAGTGTGGTTCTGCCACATATACATTTACTTACGTTTTCATACACACTGAAACGTACAATATTGACAGCACTAAAACGTAAATTATTTACATATGTACAACTTTTAGACTTACAAATGTGTACGAATCGTTATTTTTCAATATTAAATTCGTGGCATTCTGGACTTTCAAGGCCCAGAAAGGTAGTAAAGACATCGTTAAAATAGCGACCAGAATATTTTTCGTGCGCAAAAAAAAAAAGAAAAAAAAAAAAGACTTTATTCAACAATTTCTTCTCGTCTGTGTCAGATCTCCTACGCAGTTTCCATTGTAAATACAGTGCAGCGCTTCGAGTTCTGCGTCAGACTGACACAGACGAGAAGAAATTGTTGAATTCGATTTGTGTTACGAAGATGAACGAAGGTCTTACGGGTTAGGAATGACATGAGGGTGTTATTGTTTAATGTGTAATATTTATTTTGTTTGCCATGGGACCCAAAAGGCATTTGCTCAGTATAGTCCTACGCTGTGACTGACAGAAGCACCATGAAATAAAATAAAAAACGCATAAAAAATCACCAAAGTAATCACTTTTATGTGTGCGCTGTAATCCACATCTTTAAGCCGGGTTCACTTCATACTGTATGATTTTGGCCACGATTTGGCCGTCTGAGAACAATTTTGCAAAACCTATAAAAGATTCCTGTGTTTGATCGTTAGTTTGACGTGTTCACAGACAGTCGATTAATGACCGTTGCGATCAGTGTCAGAAGATTTGACAGTGTGACTTCTCCTACGACGACCATCAAATTGTCTTTGTTTTTTTTTAAAGACAATTTCATGACCAAAATTAACGTTAGAGATTTCTTTGTCGCCACCATTTCAATCCGCGTGTAATGCAGCTCATAGCTCGACTGTCGTACAGTCTGACATCAATGACAACTGAGATCTTACAGTAGAAGCGTTACTGTAACTGCAAAACTTTTGTTTGTTTTTTCTAAATAACGATAAAAAAAACTATTGCAAAATCGTATCTTTTCCATTAACCGATGTTATGAGACTAAAACGTAATTTTTTCCTCTCACGATAAGTCATTCCAAAAATCATGGCAACGGACATTGGTAGGTTTATATATATCACAGCCACGTACCGCACTAGACATTATTATTATTATTAATTATTATTATGCGTGTTATCCAATCATTAATGGCGAGGAAAGACCCTTATACTTGAGAGCGGCTCGTATGAGGTGTATCTCTGGGTGTTTCTCACTCATTTCTGCTTCGAGGTCTTGACTGTGGCATTTCTTTGAGGTTTAGAATCCATTATTCCTGTAATTCTTTTGTCTTTTATGAATTTAATAAAGAACTCTGTCTCGTCTTCTGTCCAAACATACCGTCATCTATGTCAGGTGACTGTAAATGTGCAAAAACTGTTTCCATTGCAGGAAAACATTGTATTTTCAATTCGCAATTCGTAATTTGAAGGGTAATGGAAACGCGGCAACTGTGAAATGACTTACAGCGAGGATCATGTTAGTACAGTCCGACAAGCAACAATCGTAAAGGACTTTTATAAAATCGCACAGTGTGCATCCGGCTCTAGAATCCATATGTGTGCGAGGAACAGACCCAAATCCCAGTCTTTATTCAGCGACCTTCCTCTCCATTCTCAGCAGCGACTACAAACGTCAAATCCTGCGTTCATTACAAACTCAAAAATTGCTGCCCCAGGAAGTTTTACAACACGTTTTACGGCAGTGATCTCAAACGCTCAGTGGCTCTCGTCTGCTTCGTCACAGAATGTCAAATACCCTTTACATACGGTTATAACTTCAGACACCTGTCCTGATCTGTGTCCGTTGATGTGCGTTTTTAGGGCTGTGAAACGATTAATCGCGATTATCCAAAATAAAAGTTTGTGTTTACATAATATAAGTGTGTGTACTGTGTATAATTATCTTGTATATATATAAATACACTCACATGCATGTAGTCACATCAAGTGACTAACTCATATTTAATGAATTTTAAATGTAAATATTGCATTAAATGAATGCATATTACATATCAGACATTTTGTGTATTTGCTCTTTTTGAGCAAAGATCTAAACTTACATGGTAATGCTTTGAAATACAGACCTAAGGCTGTTCTCTTTTTAAAAACCTTTTAAATGATCATTTATGATGATTACTAAAATATGTGATAGGGGAAAAGGCGCCAAAACAATTATGCCTGAACTAAGGTTAAGCTTCAGAGGTGGTGTGATGGCTGTACGAGGACAGTCGCAATTACAGTGCATTTATATTGATGACAGCCAGTGGCTTCAGATCCCGCAGACACACGTCGTGTCCTCTAGAGTTTCTCACAGACAGCTCAGCACAGTCACAGATGCTGCTGAATCTCCTGAAATCTCATCTGGATCCAGATGCTCAGTACAGCAGTTACACACACACAAACACATCTGAGCCTCGACTGCAGAGCTTCACCAGCGCACTGATCAGAATGAAGCAACACTTTAACCATTAAAAGAAACGATTCTGGCTTGACAGCAGAGTGTTGATGCAGGGCTGTTTTATTAATTTATTATTAATTATTGTGGGTTGTATGATTTTTTTCTGGTGTTTTTTCCCCCTTTCTTGCTAGTACGAAACAGAAAAGATAATGCCTGCTTTAAAAAGACATCACAATAAACATAACGGTCTTTCAAAGTTGTTATAGTAAGTAAATGAAATAAAATATTGAGTAACAAAATGTTCTTAGTTTTATCTTAAGTGAAAGTTCTTTCATATTACAGCTAATTTGGATTTTTTAGTTTATGGTGAAGTAAAGTTGTAAATATAAGGTGTAAGGAGTGTGTTTTCATTACAGTTATAGAGAGAGTGAGTGAAATCTCCTGTAGCGCACAGTCACATTAATGCTACACAACAGGATTCAAGAGAGCGGATCAAGCCGCTGGAGCTCAGAACAACCTACAACCTTTTTATGAGACACACTGTAAATGTCTGTACTGTACTGACTCATGACACACTGCAGCACTCGTTTCTGGCAACCCATACTCGGAAATTAGTGCACGCATATTAGGAGTGGTGAAGGGTGAACACACACACACTGCAAAAAAAAAAAAAAAAAAAAAAAACGTGTGTGTGCAGAAAATGAGATGCGTGAGAGTGTTAAAGAGCAGGATGACACAGTGTGTGTACATGACAAACACACACACACACACGTGCCTGAGTGGGTCGAGATGTTCGTCAGGAGACTAACACAGTTACGTAACAGACAGAGTGAGTATGTGTTGGTGAAGAGACCGCGACAGAGAGATACCAATTAAATATGTCAAAAAAATACTGCAAAAATAAATCAAGAACTAGCTTTTAAAAAATTGTCAAGACAAATGCTGTCAAAAAGTTGGAAGAAGTTTTATAATCTTGAAGTTTGAAGGCGGGCAGTGGAGTGGGGGGGAAACACAAGGTCTCGAGGCGTGTTTTTTAAAAAAATAACTTATTTTGGGAGCACCACTTTTTTATGACGCAGTGTCATGCGGGAGATGCTGCAAAAGATGCGAGACGCGAGTCCGTCTAGCGCGGTTTTACATTGAAAAACAATGGAAAAGTAGAAAAATGCATTCTGTGTGAACCAAGTTTAAAGCTAGAATTTTGAAGATATACAGACAGAGAAAGAAAGAAAGAAAGAAAGAAAGAAAGATGTAAGCAATAAGCCCCTTGAAGCCACTGTAAAACACGGCTTCAAGGGGCTTATTGCTTTTATAAAATGGTTACTCCATAAAAATATTCATTTTAATATTTATTTCATTCATAATAATCACCAGCAACAAAAAAATATAACGTTATAACACATTTATCCCTCCGCCAAGCAATGTAGTTTCAAAGAGGTTGCTAAGCAACACATGCAGCAACAAAGCATCACAAACGGCAGTTGCACAGTAACACTAATGTAATGCGGTCACAGTGTGTGTTTGTTGAGTCATTTACAACGGCTTCGAACGCGGCTCAAGCTCAACCAATCAGAATCAAGGACTGGAACTATCCGTTTTATAATCACTTAATCGATTAATCGTTAACCATAAGTTTGGCTTTACAGTGAATATAGGGAATATGACCATCACTTTAACAAGTGCTTTTAAATTTGCTCGATTTTCATAGCATGAAAAAATAACTGCTTTTCATAAAAATGTGATCTGTAAAAAACAGACTCGTGTCATACATCATTGAAAAGGACTCAACTAGCAGAATACAACAAGTATATTCGCACGGCGCACGTGTAAACCGTAAACACATGATGCTTTGCGCCATGTTTTGGTTTGTAACTTCCTGAAACATTAGTAAAGCAGGCCCGGCTCCATAGGGCCGCCACACCACATAACAACCTATCACGAAGCTGGTGGATTTAATTAAACCAGATAACAAGCTGGAAAACAGTCAATAACCTGTTAAATTCATCGGGATGATGTTTCACTATCTATGGAAAGCACGCTCTGCCGCTCTTGCACACACATGCGATACAGAGACGTATACACACAACATTCATGTGCACAGAAACTTCTCGTCAGCGCTGCTCCAAGACTTTATAAACTATTTATCAATATAATAGTTTTGCATATGCACCCATTGGCGACAGAATGTGAGCGTCAAGTGTTTCTGTTAAGAACAATTAAACTTTATTTCGTTTTTTGTTTATGTTCCTGTAAAAATTTCATTCGTTTCCGTTTCTTGAACCGGTTCGGAGCCCTTAGATATTATATGTCTAATAATCTAACACAGTTGTTTTACAGGTTGACAAAAATCCTGACGGCGCTTCTGCTTTATCAGTCATATCTCAAAGAAACCATGACACGACTTTAGACTATTCATTCAACTCAATTGTTCCTGTTCTTGGGCTCATAAAACAGCACCTTGTTATCAAATACAGTATCAGCATTTGAAGTGGATCAATAAAGTTCATCAAAGTTGTCCTAAGACAAGAACAGGTTTAGTTCAGAATTAATGTCAAACTTTGATGAAAGGTTTTGATCCACTTCACATGTTGATACTGTATATTTCTTAATATAGAAGAAAGACTTAGAAGAAAACCTATAGCCATCAGTCATTTATCATATCATTCATTTTTTGGCAGATCTGCAGGATAAAAAGTTACTTAAACTGATGTAACACATGATGTAATACACACTTCAGTGAGCCGGACATGCCTGACATTCCCGAAGAGTCTGAGTACATACTTCACATGCCTTCAGACGGGGGGAGGGAACGAGGGAACGAGCCTTCGGACACCTCTGAACCAAAGCCAGGAATGAGGAAAGCACTGGAGGAAACACTGTCCGTTACACAGACTGATGATTGATGGGTCTGATCAGGTGACCGGCCATTAATCCTCATCACATGAGCGCTGCAGCTTTAATCCAGCCAACATCTGCCAAGATCCCAGTCCAATGCAAACCTTTACGTCAGGCTCAACCGAGATTATTGTTATCATTATCTACTATCATACCTTTTCCATGCCCGCACACTTAAATGTTCTTAATTTCATAGAGTTATTATGCAAAAATATGGCGCCAAGCACAAGATTTTGTCATTTTTTTAAATTGAACAGATTACTTACATAAAAAGTTCCCAATAATATAATATAATTAGTTCCCAATAATATGTATTAGTAAGATGATGTGTTAATAAATCAGGTTTATGATCAAAGCTCTACAGTTTCCAAACTTATAATGCAATGCAATTACAACAGCGATTGAGACATGAACAAATGAACGTTCCTCAAAAGCCGGATGGATGTTTGAAACATGATGTATTGATCTTCAAGTAAAGCTATAAGTTGCTTCAGTCCAGCAAGTGTTCATCTTGAAATCACAACATCAAAGTTATTCTTATGTTTGCTTTATAAAAATCAAAAAACAAAAACAAAAAAAAAGATTTCACAGCAAAAAGACTGAAAGTGGTGGACATTTAATTTTTACAGTTAAACTAAAATGCCTTTTACTTGCTAAAAACGTATCAAATCAGACGACAGACAGCATGAAGCAGCAGAATGTGTGCAACAGGTTTTCAGCAACATTCTGATCATTTAGAAACGTGCGTATCAAATAGGACACAGTGGGCTTTATAGGGTTAAAGTAAGTGTAGTCTCTGGTCAACACTGTAAAAGTCTGCAGCTCATATTAAATCAGCTCTTAACCCTAAGACAACAGTTGCTAAGATCCACTCCTGCTCCCACAACCCTTTCCTTCCCCCATGCGTGTTCCTCACAGCCTGTTTTTCTCAGCGGCGTGAATGAAAGCGCTTCCTGAAGCCCCACTGTTGGCCGACGGGCCAATGGACGCTGGCGTGAGACGGTGAAGGGAGCGTGAGCCAAGAACAGGCCGGGTGAACAGCATCTAAATATCCCCAGCCCCTCTCTCTTCACCCTCCACTGCACCAACACAGCATTCAGCCTTTCATTTCAATGATAATGAGCAGACCGGAACAAGAGCGCCGTCCAAACGACAAGAGCGGCTCACAATGGTTTTGTGGCCATGTCATGTGCATCCGTGGGAGCAGAGAACGCTGCCATGTTTATTACCAACGAGAGAGAGAATAAGAGAGAGAGAGAGAGAGAGAGAGAGAGAGAGAGAGATCCATGGGAACATAAACATGGAGAATCATTGTGAATTCATGTTGTTCTTCTTACGGCTGTTGAAGTTTTAAAGACAGCTACTGCAGGGTCATGTTCGGCAGTGACAACACATCAACTCATGCTAACTTTACAGTATGTGTTTTTAAAGTTCGTTAACACTTCAGTAAGGTTACATTTGCAAGGTTGTTCGGTCCAAAATTATATTAAGACATTTAGGCCCTGTTTACTCCTGTTATTAAGATGCGTTTTGGTCGATCGGATCACAAGTGGACGACGCTAAATACAGGAGTAAACGGGGTCTAAAACGTTTTGAGCTTGTCCACTTTCCACCACTTCCAGAGGGAGCCGAAAACTCATTCGCCCGGATTGCTTTCGTACAGTAAACGCTCATGTGGTCGAATGTGTTCAAACAGCCACAAATGACCAAATCTACTCTCCACCTACTGACCTAATGCGTAAACATTATGGGAAGCCAGACGGGTTTAAACTTTGTCTGAAGACCCAAGCTTTGAGGACGAAAAACGTACCAAACACAATGTTCTCTCACCATTCCTGATTTCTAACACACACTCAGAAACGAAAGCTGCTGCTCGCCGTATGTTTTTCTGTTTTCTCCTTTCACGTTCATATGTACATTTTAGCTTATTTCAAGCTTACTTCATCCACTAGATGGAAAGATCTGAAAAAGCCCATATATTTCCCCGCCCATAGACCCTCCCCTCGGAGAAATCAGTCAGAAGTGGTTGAAAGAGGACAAAAGAGACGGATTAACACACCAGGTGTAAACAGGAATGTGTCTCACTCGTCTGCTTATGATCGACCAAAACAATACCAGGTGTAAACTAATCATTTAATTAAATGTAATGTGTGTATTCATGTTTTACATTGTACTGTATATACAAAATACCAGCATGTAACTAATTTCTGTAACTGCACATTATCCCTTGTCTTGCCCCATTAGCCTATCCCTGTCCCTAACTTTACCCCGTATCCCATCGCAATAGCAGCAAGTGTTTTGCAATACAACACAATAAGACCATTGTGCATAACATTTTTTTGTCAGTCCATAATAGTTAAAGAGACACCTAATATAAAGTGTGACCAGTCATTCATTTGTAACATACGTTTCTGAAGTAAATAATTAAAGGGTTGTAGCTAGCACTATTTTTGACATGCACGTGTCATATAATGACTGCTTGACCGTGACGTCACGTGACCTCAGTGTCAGCGAGCTCATCTCCCGAGTCAAATCTTCCGCATGCACGTGTGTTCAGTGTTTCTAAAACAAGCTTGTGCAATATGCAAAGTAAGAAATGTGTATAAGGAGTCATTCAAAGCCATTCCTATCACAACTAAAGATCTCTCTAACAGCTGAAACTGCTCCTCCTGAGATAAAGCCGTGTCTCACGTGTGTCTCCTCTGGACTGTCAGAACCTCAGATTTGTGCCAAGCTGCCAAAGTCTGCAAATCCCTCTTTGAACTAAAACCCTTCTTAGATGCTCGCCACGATATTCATTTAGCTGACAGCTTTTCCCAAATCGACAAATACAACTCAATGACAACTACTACTTTGGGCGATACATTTCTCTAGGCAGTTTGAAAGGGATTTGTCAGTTAACTAACAGCAGACTGTGGCTTCTCATACACAGAGAAGGTGAACCGATCTCGCCTGCGTCAACACGCAGAGACTTGTGTACATGAGCCACAGTCGCTGTTTCTACTCTAAATTCAGGGGTCGTTTCCATGAACACACACATCAGCTGACAGCAAACTCTTCATGTGTGGACGGAGGACGATGTGCCTCTCGCACGACTCTCTCACACAGGCCGTAAACATGAAGTAGTAGTACATGCATCAGTCATTTACCTGCGTAGAAGCGCAGGAGAGATCCCAGCTCAGTGTTCATCCCCTCCTCCTGGACCCGCCACGGGTCCTTAAATCCCAGTTTAAAGAGAAAATCATTCTGGATCTGTAGGGGCCTCTCGTCGGGGCCCAGGCGCCGGGCGGCCTCGCCGTGCAGCTGAACATACAGGGCCGGGCCGGAGTCCGAATCGGGCGGTGTGCCCGCTGACCCCGGACTGTGCCCGAGAGCAGGCGGTGGGTCACCGGTCACGGGCCCCGGCAGGACGGGCTCCGTGGGACAGTCCAGCTCCAGCTCGTCCGAGGAGCTCCCGTACGTGTCCAGGCCCTCGGCGGCGCTGCTGTCGAACGCAGACGCATCCGTGCCCAGGATCATGTCGTCGCTGAGCGAGTCCCGGTGCTGGCTGAACCGGGCCCCGGAGCTCAGCTCGTCACAAGCACTGCTGGTCTCCACATCGGACCCCGCAAACCTCTTCAGGGAGTCCTCGTCCTGAGGGGACGAGCGGTCCACGCTGGCCTCCGAGGGCGTGTAGATGTCGTATTCCTGCGGGTGGTACGGATGGTCCTTCTCCAGGAGCAGGAGGCGTAACCGGTCACCGGGCTGATCCGGGAGGCTCTCGGTACCGGTGTGAAGGTGCCGGAGCGGGCACTCTCCATCGCAGTTCCCGTTCACGTCGGTGGACAGGTAGCTTTTAGCGTTCAGCCTCAGGACGGAGCACGTTTTGCCGCCGGCCTGTTGCAGACGCTGGGCTATCTCGGTGGCGGTGCTGTCCACGGTGCACAGAACGGGCCGGGCCGGGTGAGACCACGCCAGCAGCCGGTCGTGAACGTGGATGGAGCCCCGGCGCAGGTCCTGGCGGACCCACTGGCGGTCTGACAGCTGTAGTTGAGGACTGGCTCGGTGTCTCAGCAGCGTCTGTCGGTCCAGACTTCGGCTGTGAGATGAGTTTATACCGGACACGTGCCTCTTCACCCTCCTCTTCCTCAGCAGCAGACTGGAGCTGCCTTTACAGGCTTTGTTTACCATGTTGAGCTCAGCTGGGCTCTGGCTTCTGGTCCTGGGCTGGTCTGAGCTCGTCTGGTTCGATGCTCTCTGGCCTTCATCATCTTCTTCATCTGCTGTGCTTCTCAAGGCCACACTCAGAGCACTGCTCTTCTTCAGTTTAACGCTCTCCATCCTCACAAGATCATTCCTAGTCCATTTGAGCGGAGATGTGAGCGCCGCACGACGCTCCTGAACGCGCGCGGAACACGCAGTTATGATCGCGCCGCTCCGCTCGGGATCAGATCATGGAGTCTGAAAGCGAATGACGCGCATCTCGCGAGATGCGCGCGAGAAACACGCGAGAATTCAAGTCGCCCTGAATGCTGTAACGAAAGCGGAGGGTAAACGTTGTTGTTTTTTAATCATACCATGTAATTTCTATCGACATGTAGTATTTCTGTGCTCGTCTTTGGATGATAAAAAAAATGAAAAACAGGAAGTCTCTGTAAGCTCGAAGGAGTGGCAAACCATCGCGAGAGTTCACGTCCTCAGGCTGACACTCCAGAGATGTGATGTGAAACTAGCGAGTTGGCTGGAACTGGTTGTATTCAGAAGCTGGTAAGCTGTGTGCGTTTGTTTTAAACCATTTTCTCATTCGTTCTCACACCATCACTGCTTATTGTTCAGTAATAAATAAAAAGAACGTGGAGACGCCACACTCCACGTAAATCTCGCGAGAATAGAAACACAGTTAACGCCCATGAAGCTTATATTTTGGAGCATCACTATTTTGAACTCATTCAAACATGAACATATTTGATTATTTTTCAACTTAATTTTCACGTTGGGACACTAAATTTATAGTGTCGCTGACTCGCTGTCACCCTTTATTTTTTTGGGAAGAGAAATATTAGTAAACTCTGCAAGTAAGTGGATGTGCGTATCTTCGATATACAACTCCATTTCCCGTGATGCGCTGCGGCGTGTGTTTTTATTGGTGCGTCACAGTCATTCATGTTCAACCGTTTATGTTTCTGAAATATAAATCAGTCGCAGTCATCAGTTAAATTACAGTAACACTACTATATTCAGTAAGATGAACACATAACCAGATTTATCACATATAAAAAAAACAACAACAATGTATTATTTCTGCATAATTAAAAATCAAAGTGATTTATTGTGGTCGCTTTTATTTTAACAGTCTATGATTGTTGCGAGTCCTTTTAGTTGATGTATGTTGTTTTTGATGAATACAAAGTGAAGGATAAGTACGTGAACTGATTTTAGATACGCCATTTCAGGCAGTTAGAGCAGCAGCAGAAGTGTTTTACTGCCCTCTATCGATCACACAGGGTCACAGACGAATAAACAGTATCAAGTTCAAAATACGGACTAGGGATTTATTTTACATCATACAGAAACGTTACGTAACCATCGAAAAAACATATCTAACAACAAAATACAATACAAATAATGGAAGATTGAAGTATGCCACTGATGCAAGCTAGTGAAAAAAAAAACATGCTAGCAAAAAGCAAAACACTGAAAGCATCGTTCAGTTAATTATTTGTAGTAATAAATTAAAACTTATTGAAATAAGTTTATTCTAAAATGTATTAACATTTGTATTTAATATATAGTATTATATAATTGTAATTAATATAATAATATATAAAATAATACAATTATGAAATGAAAAAAAAAAAAAAAACACTCTCTTCAACATCGCGCGCACAACTGGAGCATGTGACTGCGCGCGCACATATCCATTCCGCGGCAAAGAACACTGATCTTTTTAGAGGTGAGGTAATTATTAAATTACAATAAATTAAATGAATTAATTTTTGAAAAAGTTACTCTAGACACCAAAATAACTTGACATCCTTACGTAAATTACTTAAAATCATACATAATTCATATAATGACCAATGACGTATATTTTGACAGGATAGTCTGACAGGAAACTTTTTAACGATTAGGCCTAATTATGAAGATTTTATGACAGTTGACAAAATACTAACGTTACCTGGCAGGATAAAGTGTTTAATAAGATACTTGACTTTAGTTTTGATCTTAAAAGGACTTATGAGACTTTGAAAAGGTTGACATAAAATTGTATGATAGTCATTTATGTGAAGAAAACGAAAATAAGTAATGTAATGTAGGCTACAGTAATATAAATATAGAAAGAAAAATATATTAATAGTAATAATATGTTTCGATGCAGTTATGTGGGTACAAAATGTGGTCAAAATCAATTTAAATCTGTCCTGTTAGAAACTGTCAAACTATAATGGCATTAAGTCATTTCTGTCATGATATCTTAATGTTTTAAAAAGTCATTGAAAACATAATGAAAGTCATAACTATTAAAATGTTTTTTTGTTTTTGTATTTTTGTGTAAGTGAATTTAAGACACCATTGGCTGTAACAGAGGAGGCAGAAAGAGCCGCTAGGAGGCCCTCTGTCCTCCTTCCCCATGTGTGACTGGTGAAGAGGAGGACATCATCAAACGCTGGTTATCTGAGTCTGCAGGGAAAGAGGAAAAAAGTGAGAGAATTTAAAAGCATAATTGAATATTTAGTACTTTGTCCTGGTTTACTTAACCTAAGTAAATGTAAGCTATTGTACCCCCTAACACTCTTATTTGAGATACACAATTTAGGTGAATTAACCTTGATTGGGGAAACATAGAAAATATTCAGTGTTAGGGATTCCTGGACCAGGACTGGGAAACATAATTTTGCTGTCATTTTCCAGGTGCAAGTGGCCAGGATGACTCCGGCCCAGATTCCCATCCTGGACCTTTGTCTGTGATGTGGAGCCAAACTCCATGATGTCTCATTATGGAGAGAAGAGGCGTTGGTGTACGTAGGAGACAAGGTGGAGGTTACCCACCTAAAGGCAAACATTAGACCAGATGGCATTGGAAGACTGTCCAGGTAAACAATATGATGCACAAAGCATAGTTGCTTCTCCAGAGAGGTGTCATGCCCATTCAAAGATTTTTGAGCCAAATGGATTTTGAATGCAAATTTCAAAAACAAAAATCAATAATATTTATACATTTGATACGATCACACGGGTGTGATTAGAACATTCAGTGCGGCACATCATCAACTGCTAAATTCAAATCTGCGTTCACACTGAACCAGAGTAAAGGGCCCTTTGAAATCCATTTTATTTTTTCCCAAATTCTTTTTTTTTCCATTTAAATTTTTCTGGATTTCTTTTTTTTTCTGAGGTCGGCAAACGCGCCGGCGCGTTTTGCGTGATTTTCTTCACATAGTAGCACAATAAACTTAAATTACTCCGTCATTTATGGTCATACAGAAAAAATAAATATGAAAAAAGAATCTGTGATATTTCTACTTTTGTATGTGTCCACTTACAATCAAATCAAAACATTGTGCTTTTGTAAAATAAAGAAAATAAACAGGGTGTGCTTTCTGCCTCTCCGTCTCGGTGAACTTTTTTTTCTTGAGCACGTCTCTAAACTGAAACAAAACTCAGCGAATACCTGTCACACATTTATGAGCCATATACCTTTATAAACATTTAAGTGTGTACTTTTAAATGATCGGATTCAAACTGAAAACAAATATTCTCTGTTTAAGTAATTTGTATAAAACCAACAAGATGTCCAGTATCTCAAACCCTTGCTCATTATTTTTAATTTGACCACGCCCACGCGCTCAAAAGAGATTGACATGCAAATTGTCCACATGGAACGCGAACGCGCTTGTTACCTCAAAAAAAATTTTTTAGTCTAGGCCTATAGTAGGCTGTGTTATGTATCCTGATTGACTTTGTGATTAGTTAAATCTGTTTTGCACATGCATCACCACAGAGTTAACCATTTCAGACAGTACCGGACAGCCTCTGTCTCGTTCGCTTCACGTCTGTGGGCGTTACGCACAGCTCAGTGTGGCCGCTCCAATTTACCTTCAATGAAATCTATGTCAAAACGCGTCAAAAGAGGCCCATGTGTGTCTGGAGTTCAGCGAGCTCCACGGAGCACTCCTTCAGTCTATCCACGGAGCGCTCTAAAGTCGGACAGAGGCTGGTCACTTCCCCGGAGCAGGGCGTGAGCTCAGGGCCTTGCTGAGCTTGGTTCATCTGGTCGTACTCGTGCGTAAAAACATCGGTTCTGAGAAGCAGTGTTGTGCAGTGTTGGGAGTAACGCGTTACAAAAGTAATGCATTACAGTAACATATTACTTTTTGCTGTAACGCAGTAGTGTAAGGCATTACTAATCAATTTTCAGTAATATTTTACTCGGTACATGTTCAGTAACGCTTGCGTTACAACACACTTTTAACCCAAAATGTAATTGTTCAAAAAAAAAAAAAAAAACAGGGGAAAAAACAGCAAGACCGCGAGACATTAACGAATGAAAAGTGCAAGCAAGTTACCTGTTCGTGGTCAGTCAATAGCCGCGTGTGGAGTCCAAGTTTGTAAATAAAGACTAAATGACAGCTCTGCGCTCGCGCTGGCCAGTGGAAAAGCGGCTAATGGGAGAATATGGTAGAAGAAAAGTGTACATTCGTATGCGCATTAGCCTACTCTGTTTGTTCTGTGTTTTCTTTCTAACCAGTTAGGCTATGTTTAGGTGGTGTTTTTCATCATGTTTTCATCACGCAATCATGTTTTTGATGCGGTGGTGACGCGTACGTAAATGGGTGGCGCTGGCGCTGCCAATAAAAGCACCTAAAAGCTGTCACAAAGAACCGGCAAAAGTTATGATTATGAATATGTCAAATATAGCAAGGAGACATTTTAATTGTTTATTAATAAACAAGTGTTTTCTGTGTCGTTTGCTGAAAAAGTTGATGATGCTGACTCGCAGTAGTGAACGCGCCAGAGAGAAATGCACATTTCATATGGATTACATAAGCAGAGAACAGTCTGTTTTCTTTCGTTTTGAATTGTTCTGTTTAAAAGTAGACATGTCTGTGAGGCAAGTATGCTGAGTTTCGGTTCATTTATGAGACGAGCTACTCCAGTTCACGCGCCGGCGCCTCCGTGTCCTGATTATCTCTTGTCTACTATATTTACTTCTTATTTATTAAATCATTGATTGAAACATTGATGAAACATTGATTAAAATTAAGATACAATTAATACAAAACGAAATTCACTTTAAAGAAAGGCTTTGTGCTTTCTGTTTGAGGTCTCTGTGAGTTTTAAAGTAGTCTTTTAGTGTCGCTTTCAGAGTGCTCACGTCCGTAACTGAAAACTGACTCGTCCGTAACATTGTTTTTTCCTCATAAATGCGAACACAAAAAATATGTTCTGTGGAGAGCCAACCCTTCTTCATCCGGTGGGTAGTATTACTTTTGGTATGCTTAACCTTAATGTAATTGACAGAATTACTAAAAAATATTTTGCTACTTAAAAGGTAAAGATTTTTTGTGTCACGCATGCATGCATGTCCATTTCCATTTCCTTTATTAATGGAGTATATAAACAGACGTTTCAATATATTGGTATTAAATGCATTTTCTGAGAATTTATATTTTGAGTTTTTACTGCAAATGTCGAAATGCGCGCTCTTTGGTCCATCAGTGCTTGAGTCACTGATCACATTAGAATAAAATATCTCATAATAAAATACAAAATTGACTGATTTATGAATGTATATGCATCAGTCGGAAATACAGATAAACTCTTTCATTTGTATTTTTGATCCTGAAAGAAAACAGAACAACAAAAGAGCGAATCATAGGCCTACATGGAGTCTGTACGTGTTATGCTTCTTACGCGGACTTTTGGGACTCTGAAATGAACGAGGGAGAGCTGTGTTTTATTTTCACAACATTTCATATTGTTTGGAACATGAAAATTCATAATATCAAGCCACTGAACAAACATATAGAGCCCTATTGAAATAGCATTGACAGTCAAAACATTTAAAGCTATGAACATGCTAGTAGACACATACGCTACTCAAAAAGTGCATTAAACCAAAAAAAATAATTCATGCATTTCCAAAGGTGGATTTTCTTTCAGTTGTTCAACTTATAATTTTTTTTATCAGAGTCGAGACATCGATTTCATCCAGGAGATCACTGTGGGCATTCATAATGGCCAAGTGCGTTAGTCTCTCCTGTGACATGGTGTTACGCAGCCAGGTTTTCAACCTGCGCAAAGCCGAGAAGGAGCGCTCTGATGCAGCGACAGATATGGGCAGGCACAGGCATAGTTTGATGAGCTTTTCCACCTCTGACAGCATGGAACGGGTTTGTGGTTGTGTGGTTTAGAGAATGGACACAACATCCCGAACATACTTCCTTCAGTTTAGCTTGCACCCCATTGAACCTCCCTGACATGTTACTGGCTCCATCAAAGCAGTAGCCCTTCAGTCGCTCCAGTGGCAAATGGAGGTGCACCAGGACATCCTTTATGCACAGAAATAAGATTTCAGCCGTTGTGTCAGGGGCGTTGTAAAAGCCAAGATAGAAATTTCAAGATAGGTCATTGCTAAACTGCAGACTGATTGAAAATTGTTCTTTGCCACTGATATCTGTTGTCCCATCCGACTTTTTTAACCCAAAAAAGTCAGTTTTTGATGCTGTTGCTCCAATTGTTTTCAATATGTCATGCGCAAATAGCTCCAGAATCTCATTTTGGATGTTGTTTGACATCCAGTTGTCTCTCCTTTTCAGCCACTTATCGAGGTCAGGATCATCGCGCACTCGCTCCTGCATTAGCTGCCATAAGACTCCATCCTGATTGGCATCCCCTCTCAGTGGAAGCCCCTGGCGCCCCAAGAATCTTACACAGCTGAAAATAAGTTCAAGGATTTTCCGCGCTGTTCTCTGCTCCTTTGCCTTGGCTTCAGAGAGTAGTGCATTTATTGGAGTGTTTTTCAACGCTGCCAATCTTTGGGTTGCATCTAAATGAGTTTTAGATTTCTCGTGGTCTCTGATTTTCTCTGTTGCTTTTTTCCAATTTGAAAATCCCTTATCTTTTAAAAACAAACTGTCGGTGGTTGGGCACAGCAGTTTACTTTTGACAGCCGATCTACACACCCCACACACAATGCCATCACTGTCCGAAATATATTCCAGCCACTTCCATTCTTGGAACCAGGATGCCCTACAGCTGCGTGCGAAGCTCTCCCCACTTTTTTTTTTGACTGGAAAATTGTAATCAGGCGGAGGCCTGAAGGACTGTGCACCTGCATCTGCTTTTTGACTATCCGCGTGTGGCGACGGGGGATGAGGGTGGCTCGTAGTCAGGGTGGCGGTGGTGGGTTCACTCACTTGGGTCAGCTGCCGCTGCTCATCCCGGAGGCTTTCTGCCGGTGGTGCTGCACATAACGATGAATCGGATGTCAAATGCAGTGATGTTGCCCCCCCTTCTCTTATTCGCTTTGCTGTGGGAGCTTTTGAAAAGAAATTTGAAATCCGTTTTTGTGTCATTACCGGAATGTTGCTTTCTTCAGATCAGCTACTAAGAGGATAAAATCATATTCTTGCGGGACTCGCGCCCTTAAATTATGTCTCCGCTGCGGCTGCGCATACAACATATAACCCTTTCACACGTAAATTTAAAATAATCTGGCTGACCCCCCAGCGTGAGTTTTTCAAGGCGACCATTATTTAGAATGTGTCACTTTATGGTTTCCATGGTGACAGGTCATTGCTTGTCACGTGACACACTTCAGCAGCAACAGCGCTGAATGAATGATGATCTGCTTTTATGTCATTTTTCCTTTTTTATTCAGAATATTCACAAATGTGTTAGCTATGTCAAACACGTGTGTTAGCTATGTCAAATATGTATAGCTAAATCAAACACATTTTAATTCAGATTCTGTATTTATATATATATATTTAAAAAAAAACGGAAAACAAAAACAACGAAAAAAACAGCTGTCTGACCCCTAGAGGGGGGGGGGGGGGGGGGGAAAGGGGGGAAAGGGGGGAAAGGGGGGGGGGGAGGGGGAAAGGGGGAAAGGGGGGGGGGGTGGCGTCTCTGTACATGAACATGGTAAAGTGAAAATCAAACACCTTGGAAATGAAAGGTATGTACAATGTTTTTAGGAATGGCACAAAGGTCTCTTTCTTTGGATCATTGTTTTCAGTAATGTGCTTTTTTGTCATTTGTTGTGTATCTTTGGATTATGTTGTGTTGTAAATAAATCCAAACAATCAAAAAGCCATTCTTTTTTAAATCTCCTCATTCTTTGTGCAAGGGGTTAGGGTTAGGGTGGGGGGTTAGGGTTAGCTAGGTATTTGCGTGCGTTCAGCCAATCAGCGAACACTAACGTCACTGGTAGTTCCTATAGTGCTGGTTCAGACCCGACTCTGAAGTAGGAGCTAAATTAGTTCCTCCAAAAGGAGATCCTAGAACTAAAATCGTTCCTGAAAGCAACACAATTTCTACCCTGGAAATCCAGAGTTCTCGCGAGAGCACAAGTTGAATTTGCTCAGCGAGTTACTCTGGCGTCAAGTAATGATGCTCATTAAATATGCCCTTGTATCCGAGCTGCACCAATCACATTGGGTTATCTGATATAGGTGGGCCAGAGGCGAGCTAAACAGATGACGACAGCGTTGTGACGTCGAAGTCATTAGTAAACATTGCAAGATGGCTATGGATGAACACCAGTTATTTGAAACGACTTTGGCCGCTACAATGAACGAGTTAGACTTGGATTTTTATCTAAAAGAGGAACAGAAGACGGCGCTCTAATCGTTCCTTTGCCAGAAGGGCGTTTTTGCTGTTTTGCCAACCGGATACGGTAAGAGTCTAATCTACCAGTTAGCTCCACTGGTAGCTAAGGTATGGGGCTTGTTGTGATTGGTCGTAGTGTTATCCAATTGCGTGCAGTGAGATTTTCAAATGCATGCTTGGTGCCGCCCCTCGGGCTGGTCGATTTTCATTAGTCGATTCCAGACCATTAATCTTTCAGATTTGGGTCTGGATTTCCAGGCTATACAATTTCCAGGTTTAAACGGGAAACTAGATTTTTTTTTTTTTACCTTTTTTCTAATACGATGTTATGGTTCCTGGATTAGTATTGACAATAAATATTGCTGAATTTATACATTTTTTTTTTTTTCTGGCTTTTTTTTGTTGAAAATATATTATTGATTTGTTGATTCTGATTTGTATTGTGATAGAAATATTTTATGTAATGGGTATTTTCAACATTTAATGTACAGAGAAATGCAGACTAAGGATGCTTAAGGTCAAAGGCCATATATACTTAACCAAAAAGTGCTTAACACAGTAGAACTAACAGTCATATGATTAGCTTAGATCATCACAAACCAATCACCAGAACAAATCACAGTGACTTGAGTGACATTGTTTTTTAATCAACTGTATGATATAAATGTACATGCATCTTTCTATTCAGGAGACTCACTTGGTTGTTGTGGCCAGTGATCTCCCGGCCATGAATAAAACTTAATTTCTACAAAGAGCAACTTGTGAGTCGTGTCAGGTATATGCTGGTTGTATAGACAACAAAAGAACATCTATGTGTGATTGAGGTAGTAATAGAAGTACTAAAGATTTTATGCTCAAAAGACCACCGCAGAGACAGTGATAGTGTTGGAAGACTATAGAGCCGCCCTCGGGGTGAGGCTGTAATACTCTGAGTTAGTATTAATGATCTTGTGTCGGACCAGCGTACACCTGAGCAGGACGGGGTGAGTGTATAGATGCTAAAGACCTGTGTGCTCATGTGTGATTGAGGTAGTGATAGTAGCTTCTTGACGGGACGCCGTCTCCTTACTTCAGGTAAGTATTGTATTGTATTGTATTGTAAGTATTCAGGTAATTCAGGGAATTACCTCAAGATACTGCAGTTATTATTTTTAACAACTGCAAGTTGTTTAAATTGTCCGTGGTGAAGAAGTGTTCAGTGTTAAGGAGACTTTCTTCAATTTTGTCAAGCCAGAGGAATATAGCCCTCTCAAACTTGGAAGAGCTGGAATTCCCTTCTTTAAATAGACAACACATAATATTAATCTGTATGAATGTCATACTTCAATAACATAGTAATGTGTGTGTGTGTGTGTTTTTTTTGTTTTTTTTTATATACACCTGCCTTTGCCTTGAGTCTCAATAAACATCCCTTCCACTGTGTTTCTGCCTTCTGTAGCTGGAGTGTCAACAGGAATGCCTTTTTAAAAGAATAGCAGATTTTTTTTATATATAATTACAACTTTACCCTCTAATTTTGTAAACATAATTGTTAAATTACCATTATGATTTTGTACAGAAGAGACCAATGCACTTTCTGTGTTGTTGTCAGCTGTGCTTGAGTGTAGCTAATCTGTGGGTGGACCAAAAACATCAGAGTTTGTGTTAGCTGTGATGTGATTGTGTTTAAACTGTGATAAGTAAATTTAATTTGAAGTGTATTACTATAAATATTACCTTCTATTTTGTTGGAATATATTCAGGAAGGAATATCAGCAGCATATATCCACTGCTGTTGACGCATTGCTCCAGAGCCACTTGGCAATTACTGACTTTTCTTCCACTTGAGATGTGACTTGCATCTTATTCTGCACTCATTTTCTGTGAAGAGGAAGAAATTAATGTTTATGTTAATGTTTATGTTTCACAGACATCTGGCCACAGGAAATGCAGTCATAGCAATAGCCATCCACTATCGTATGGCTAAAGCCATCAAGGACAATGTGCTGCAATTGACAGGCTCATGATGGACACGCACCTAGCAAGACCTACTGAGCAGGAGTGGAGGAATATTGCCTCAAAAGTTTTCAACTAGGTGGAATTTCCCTGAATGCATAGGAGCGATTGATGGGAAGCACATCCTCCTCTTGCACCATCACATTCAGGCAGTCTTTACTTTAAATATACTTAAATATTCTCTGTAGTATTATTTGCTGTGGTTGATGCTGAATATCATTTCCATCTTGTCCTTATTGGAGATTCCCATTAAAACCCCACCTGATGCAGCCTTACCCTGGTCAGGACTTATCTACACAACAACACATCTTCAAATACAGATTGTCTCGAGTGCGCAGTGTGGTGGAAAATGTCTTCGGCATATTTTGTCATCTTGCTTGAGGACCATGACAAAATAAATGCCTTATTTTGTCAGCATGCATCCTGCCCAGCTTTCTTCTCAAGCTAATGGAAGTAGAGAGGTGGCTGAATACCAGTGCTCCAACTACTGAATCGATGGAGAGCATCTTCACTGTTGGTGGACATCGTGGGGAAAGGGAGGCAAGGGATAATTATTATCATTATTCGGTATTAGCCATTTCAACATTTATCACGCTGTAGCTACTAATCATTTGTTTATTCAATAAAACAAAGTTGCTACATATTTTTCACGTAAGCTATACTTATGGTCATGAACTGCTCCAAGACACGAAGGTGGAGAATCCAAATGCAGATTTTATTAAGGGGTAATCCAAAGAACAGGCAAGGTCAAACACAGGCAGGCAGTCCGTACAAACAAACACACAAAACAGGCAGGGGTCAGGGGCAAAAGAGTAATCCAGGGAACAGGGCAAGAAAACGTACTCGGTTACTAACGTAACCTCGGTTCTCTCTAGAAGAGGGAACGAGTACTGCGTTTTTACTAAAACGCTACGGGAAAAGTCTCTTTTCACGAAACACTGAAGCAAAAAATTATCCTTTAATTTTCATATATGTAAAACGCGTTGCAGCAGCAGTCAGCTATGGCGAGACGGCTTGCTCGCTCATTGGCTGCTCTGCGGCAACTGCATAAGCCTATCGAGCGAGGCCTGGGGTGACGTCAGGCCAATGAGGGCGCTTCGCGCCCTCCTCGCCACTTCCCGCCGAGACGGGCGTGGCTTACCTCTATAAAAGGAGCTCGAGAAGGCTGATTCACTTGATTTTGATCGCCGAAGCGAACCAGAGTGAACCATACGCACAGCAGAGAACGCAGTACTCGTTCCCTCTTCTAGAGAGAACCGAGGTTACGTTAGTAACCGAGTACGTTCTCTTACGAGAGTTCTCTCGTACTGCGTTTTTACTAAAACGCTACGGGAACCCCTTGTAAAACGCTGTGCGTGCTGGGATAAAAACACCGATCACCGGAAGCTATTTCAGGCATACAGTGCATAATCACCAGATAGACTCACACAGAGTCAGGGAATAAGGGAGGGGAGCCTTAATTCCCTATACTGTAGCGTCCGCAGGCTTAACGCGACCTCACAGGGAGAGTCTAAAGACAAGAGGGGATTCCCTCCGTCCTTATATAGACATGTCCACAGACGCGAATATGACATCACATAGACAGGGTAGGGAGCCTGAACTAATGTGGGAAATGTGGGTCTTACACAGTTCTGCCCAAGATAGTCGGTAGCGCATTGCGCCTGCGATTTCAGAGGTCTAGCTAGACAGCTGAATCGACTACACCGACAAAAGCTTAGCCTGTAAGGCGGGAACCTCTAGGTTATAAAACCTGATAAATGTAGACGGAGAGGCCCAGCCTGCCGCCGTACATATATCCTGTAGGGAAATCCCGCTAGACCAAGCCCACGAGGAGGCAACGCCTCTCGTAGAGTGCGCTCTAACTCCCAACGGGCATTGAATGCCCTTGACAGTATAAGCCAGCGCTATGGCGTCAACTATCCATCTGGATAGACTTTGTTTCGAAACAGCCATTCCTTTGGAACGTCCGCTGAACGAGACAAAGAGCTGCTCTGTCTGTCTGAAGACAGCAGAGCGGGACATATAAGCTCTTAAAGCCCTAACAGGGCAAAGAAAACTCGAGTCCCCCTCCTCACTCGATGCCGGCAGGGCAGACAGGGAAATAACCTGAGCCCGAAAAGGCGTGTTGAGGGATTTCGGCACATAGCCGTGCTTAGGTTTGAGTATGACTTTAGAGTCATTAGGACCAAACTCCAAGCATGCCGGGCTCACGGAGAGCGCGTGCAGATCGCCTATGCGCTTCACTGAAGCGAGAGCCATCAAAAACACTGTTTTGAAAGACAAATGTTTGAGGCTAATAGACTGGATAGGCTCGAAAGGGGCACCTTTCATGGCCGCCAAGACCGTAGAAAGGTCCCACATAGGGACTGAAGGAGGTCTGGGTGGATTCAGTCTCCTAGCTCCCCTGAGGAAGCGGATGACTAAATCGTTCCTTCCCAGTGACTGACCCAGCGTTGAACCGGAGAACGCTGAAATAGCCGCCACATATACTTTGAGCGTGGAAGGGGATCTGCCCTTATCCAACAGCTCTTGTAGGAAGGAGAGAACCTCCGTTACCTCACATTCGAGGGGTGATAGGCTCCGAGCTGTACACCAGCCGGAGAAAACCGACCACTTCGAAGCATAAAGCCGCCGAGTCGACGGTGCTCTAGCCTGAGTGATGGTATTCATGACTCCCTCTGCGAGACCAACGGATATCCGTTGAGCGCCCACACATGAAGGGACCACAGCTCCGGGTGTGGGTGCCAAATCGAGCCCCCGGCCTGCGAGAGGAGATCTCTCCTCAACGGCACTGGCCATGGAGCGATGTCTGCTAACTGCATCAGGACTGGGAACCATGCTTGGTTCTTCCAGAACGGTGCTACAAGCAGCACTGGGCATTTTGTTTCCCTGACCCGTTCCAACACCTGTGGCAGGAGGGAGACGGGGGGAAAAACGTATAGCGGGCAGCGCGGCCACCTTCGGGACAGCGCGCTATCGCTCTTTGAAAAGAACGCAGGGCAGTAGGCGTTTTCGTGGGACGCGAATAGGTCCACCTCCGCTCTGCCGAATCTCTCCCACAACAGCCGGACTGTTTGTGGGTGTAGAGACCACTCGCCCGGGGGAACGTTGTTCCTGGACAGTCTGTCTGGGCCCACATTCTGAAGCCCAGGTACATGCACTGCTCTCAGCGAGCGTAAGTTGTGCTGAGCCCATATTAGGAGGCGTTTCGCCAACCTGTACAGGGATGTGGATTTCAGACCGCCCTGGCGATTTATGTAGGACACCACAGCCATGATGTCCGAACGGACTATGACGTGTTGGTCCTTGATGTGGGGACAAAAACGCGTCAGCGCGTTGTGCACTGTCAGCATTTCTAAGTTTTTGTGTTGGAGCTTTTCTCGTTCCGACCACAGGCCGAAGAACGGTCTGCCCTCGAGCAGCGCTCCCCATCTCGAGGTGGATGCGTCTGTCGACACCATCCTCACTCCCGAGGAAGTCCCCAGGCTTACACCTGATCGGTACCAGTCGTCCGCCATCCAAGGCACCAGGGCTGTAACACAGTTCTGATCAACCTTGAGGCATAATCGACCGGACACCCGCGCTTTCAACCAGAACTGCAGCGGGCGCATGCGGAGCAAGCCCAGCCGGAGAACTGACGATGCTGAGGCCATAAGACCCAGCATCCTTTGAAACTTCCTGAGCGGGGTGAAAGCGCCGCGGCGGAAAGACTTCGCCACGCGCTGAATGTGCAGCACGCGCTG
This sequence comes from Abramis brama, assembly GCF_963993115.1. Lineage (NCBI taxonomy): Eukaryota > Metazoa > Chordata > Actinopteri > Cypriniformes > Leuciscidae > Abramis > Abramis brama. The sequence continues at coordinate 35,090,252 of NC_139969.1, read as the reverse complement.
TGGCAACAGCCGCGCTGTCATAGACTGCGAGTCCAGAACGATACCCAGAAACGAAATCGTTTGACTGGGGTTCAGTGAACTCTTCGCCCAATTGACCGTGATACCAAGATTCTCGAGGTGATCGAGTAAAATGGTTCTGTGCTCCACGAGCTGAGATCGTGATTGGGCTAGGATCAACCAGTCATCCAAATAGTTCAGCACTCGCATGCCTCTGAGTCTGAGAGGAGCGAGTGCTGCGTCCATGCATTTCGTAAATGTACGAGGTGCCAGGGACAAACCGAACGGCAGGACTGTATACTGGTATGTCTGACCCTCGAAGGCGAATCTCAAGTATCGCCTGTGATGTGACGCTATCTGTATTTGAAAATACGCGTCCTTCAGATCTATTGACATAAACCAGTCTCCTCGGCAAACATGCGCGAGGATTTTCCTGGTCGTGAGCATTTTGAAACTGCGTTTCACTAATGCTTTGTTCAGCCGTCTTAGATCCAGTATGGGTCTGATACCATCGTCCTTTTTGGGGACTAGAAAGTATCTGTTGTATAGCCCCCCTTCGCTTTGAGCTTGGGGCACACGCTCTATCGCCCCTTTGCTTATCAGTTTTGATATTTCGGCGCGAAGTAGGTGTGCTACTTCTGAAACCACCGTAGTTGGACGCGCGCTGTGAAGCGGGGAGGGCGTCGACAAAACTGTAGCGAGAAGCCTCTCTTTATAATGCCTAGCACCCAGTCCGAAACCCCTGGAAGCGCTGCCCATGCTTCTGCATGGTTGGCTAAGGGCTGGATGCGAAGCGCGCTCTGTTCGCCGTGCGACAGAGGCGCTTCGGGGCGCAATAACGTAGGCGTTATGCCTGTGGCATTCGAGGCGGGGGGCGCGCTTATTACAGCGGGCAGAGCGCTCGTCCTCGACCTTACTACAGCGCTTGACTGAGTGAGGGAGGGCTGAGCGGGTCCCGCGGGACTCATGTCTGCGAGTAAATGTGGGCGGGAAGCGGGCACATTCACTGCTTTGGGCGCGCTGTCTGACTGAGCAGAGCGAGCGCGCACAGGTCTCGTTTTTACAGAGAGCCTGTGGTCTGTGAGACATAGTGTTTGTGCGGGCACTTTCACTATGTTGGAAGCGCAATCGACCAGAGTCGATTTTATGTGCGCGAGCCCTAAGTGTAGGGCTGTGCTTGTGTGTAGAGATGGGCACTGAGGAGTGGGCATCGACACTACACTTATAGCACCATCAGCCGTGGCCGGGACACCAGAAAATACCGTGAGTAAGTGTGGGCTTCGGTAGAAGTCCGGCCATGTACCACGTGCTCGTGGGCTGCAAAAAACACGTCTGCAGTTGCCTCTCGGGAAACAAACAGAGTGATTGCATTCGGCGGCATAATATTTTCTGTCGGCAGGCCTGGGATTCGAACCTCGGATCCCCCGCGCGAAAGTCTAAGAATCTACCACTGGACCACAGTGAAGATACATAAACAAAGTCAGCGCGAGTATTATCCACACTGGCGTTTGCTTGCAGGCATATACCACGTGCTCGTGGGCAGCAAAAAACACGTCTGCAGTTGCCTCTCGGGGAACAAACAGAGTGATTTGCATTCGGCGGCATAAATATTTTCTGCCGGCAGGCCTGGGGTTCGAACCTCGGATCCCCCGCGCGCAAGTCTAAGAATCTACCACTGGACCACAGTGAAGATACAAAGATATAGTCAGCGCGAGTATTATCCACACTGGCGTTTGCTTGCAGGCATATACCACGTGCTCGTGGGCAGCAAAAAACACGTCTGCAGTTGCCTCTCGGGGAACAAACAGAGTGATTTGCATTCGGCGGCATAAATATTTTCTGCCGGCAGGCCTGGGGTTCGAACCTCGGATCCCCCGCGCGCAAGTCTAAGAATCTACCACTGGACCACAGTGAAGATACAAAGATATAGTCAGCGCGAGTATTATCCACACTGGCGTTTGCTTGCAGGCATGTACCACGTGCTCGTGGGCAGCAAAAAACACGTCTGCAGTTGCCTCTCGGGGAACAGACAGAGTGATTTGCATTTTCAGACGCCTGCAAAATGCCAGAATGTGAGAAGAGTGGATATCGCCCAGTTTCAGCGGGGCTGAAAACACTCCATTCTCCTTTCGCCAGTGACGCACGGGAACCGTAGAAACGGTGTTCGGTTGCAGGCAAGCGGGTACTACGCGCTCGCTGGCTGCAAAATGCATCTCTGCAGTCGCCTTCAGGGGACTGACAGAGCAAAGCATTGGCGGCATAAATATATATGCCGCTAGACCGGGATACGAACCCCGGTCCCCCGTGTGGAAAACGTATAATTCCACCACTGAGCCACAGGGGGATACAGGCTTTTGAAAGCGGCGTCAACATGTATTCTTCGGCTTTTGCTGGCAGGCAAGCGTGTAACAGACTCACTTGCTGCAATAATATTTCCAGTTGCCGAACAGGGAACTGAGAAATGTGAGAGAAAAGAGGTCAGACCGACCAACGGTGGGACTAAGAACACTCTTTTCTCCTTCGCCGGTGAATGACGCGTGCAGAGGCAGGGTAGCTTTTCTTGTAACGTAAAGAAAAACTAATCCCGCCATCCGCTTCCAGGAAGGGCAGCCTCGGAAAGGATGCCCGGCGAGTCCTCAGAGTCACCGTAGGCAATTGGCTCGGAGTGAAGGCGTTTCGCCGTCAGCGAGCGCGAGCGCTGCATGAGAAAGCATCTTGAAAAAGACGCAGCTCTTTTAGGGGTGCGTGTTGCAAAAGCGAACACACACACACACACATACACAAGAACAAAGAATGTAAAGGATATGGCGTCGGAAAGCGCAGCAGGTACGGCGGTAGAAGGCGGCGTTGGCCAGCGGCTTCAAGGGCTCGTCCCGCTGAAGTGCTTGCATCAGACGACGCGTGCTTCCTCGTGATCCAGCGATGCGTGCGCTTCGCTGAAGAGATTAAAATCAAGTGAATCAGCCTTCTCGAGCTCCTTTTATAGAGGTAAGCCACGCCCGTCTCGGCGGGAAGTGGCGAGGAGGGCGCGAAGCGCCCTCATTGGCCTGACGTCACCCCAGGCCTCGCTCGATAGGCTTATGCAGTTGCCGCAGAGCAGCCAATGAGCGAGCAAGCCGTCTCGCCATAGCTGACTGCTGCTGCAACGCGTTTTACATATATGAAAATTAAAGGATAATTTTTTGCTTCAGTGTTTCGTGAAAAGAGACTTTTCCCGTAGCGTTTTAGTAAAAACGCAGTACGAGAGAACTCTCGTAAGAGAACCGGGAGAATGCTCAGAAATGCAGTGTGACACTAAAACAAAACTTCACAGTGAGTGAATGAGTGAACATGAAATAAATAGGCTGAAACTAACAAGGTAATGAGATACAGGTGAATGCAATCAGTGATGAGTCCAGGCAGTGAGTTCTGGGAAATGTAGTTTGTGAGAGTGACAATAGTCTGGTGTGGAGTGCCCTCTGGTGGCTCTCAAGGGCACTCCAGCTGGTGACCGTTACATAGCCCCCCCTCATAGCCCCCCTTCCAGATGCTCTAAAATTGTCCAGGAGGGAGGTGGAGTGGAGGCGGACCCGGGGGCGGGATGGAGGGCCAGACCCGTGGAGCGGAAAAGGACCTGGAGACTGCGGCAAGACGGGAGGCCAGGGCGGAGCAGGCAGTACAGGCGACCAGGGAGGAGAAGACCCTTCAGTGCGGCCTCCATGGTCCTATCAAGGGACCTCCTGCCCCCCCCCCCCCCAAAAAAAAAATTTCCTTGGGGGCGGCTATGGCGTTATGGGGAGGAACAGACACCGGCTCAGGAACAGACACCGGCTCAGGAACAGGAACAGACACTGGCTCAGGAACAGGAACAGACACCGGCTCAGGAACAGACGTGTCGGCGGCCATCTCTTCTGAGGGCTCAGGTTCAGGCGTGGCAGCGGCCATCTTGTCCGGAGACACTGGCTCGGCGGCGGTCATCTTGTCCGGAGACACTGGCTCGGCGGCGGCCATCTTGTCCGGAGACACTGGCTCGGCGGCGGCCATCCTGTCCGGAGACACTGGCTCGGCGGCGGCCATCCTGTCCGGAGACACTGGCTCGGCGGCCATTCTGTCCGGAGACACTGGCTCGGCAGACGTGACGTGAACAGTCTCTGGATCGGCAGACGTTACGTGAACAGTCTCTGGATCGGCAGACATGACGTGAACAGTCTCTGGATCGATGGAAGTGATGTGAAGCTCAGGCTCGGCAGGGCTGACGTGAAGCTCAGGCTCGGCAGGGCTGACGTGAAGCTCAGGCTCGGCAGGGCTGACGTGAAGCTCAGGCTCGGCAGGGCTGACGTGAAGCTCAGGCTCGGCAGGGCTGACGTGAAGCTCAGGCTGAGGGGATACTGTCGGTTTGCGGGGCTCCTCTGCAAAACCCAAAGTGAGAGGTGAACCGGCCAGCAAAAGAGCATTGACAATATACTGTTTAAGACTCCAGCTAGGGTGATGAAGTGGCATAAGGGAGCTGAGCGGCTCGGATAGTCCTCCACGGAAAAATATCATTAGGCAAACTTAATCAAAAGATGTTAAATGTGCCAGCTTAATAAAGTCAATGATATATTCCTCAATGGGCCGGGCTCCCTGACGGAGACGCATAATCTGTGCTGCTGGATTCATCTTGGTGAGTTCTCGGCTGCTGGATCTATGTTCAGCGAAGTTTTCTGTCACAAACTGCTCCGAGACACGAAGGTTAAAGGAGAAGTTCACTTTTAAAAAGAAAATTCTGTCATCATATACTCACCCTCATGTTGTTTCAAAGCTGTATGAATTTCTTTCTTCTGCTGAGCAGAAAGGAAGATATTTTTAGAAGAATGTCAGTAACCAGACAGTTTTTGGGTCCCAATGACTTCCATAGTAGGAAAAAAATATACTATGGAAGTCAATGGGACCCAAAAACTGTCTGGTTACTGATATTCTTCTAAATATCTTCCTTTCTGTTCAGCAGAAGAAAGAAATTCATACAGCTTTGAAACAACATGAGGGTGAGTATATGATGACAGAATTTTCATTTTAAAAGTGAACTTCTCCTTTAAGATCCAAACGCAGCTTTTATTTAAGGGGCAATCCAAAGAACAGGCAATAGGTCAAAACACAGGTAGGCCGTCCAAACAAACAAACAAACAAACAAACAAAACAGGCAGGGGTCAGAGGCAAAAGAGTAATCCACGGAACAGGCAAGAAATCCAAAAACCAAGAGACATGCAACCAGGGAAACCGCTCGGAAATGCAGTGCAACAACATACAAAACATCGCAGTGAGTGAATGAGTGAACATGGTATAAATAGGCTGAGACTAACAGGGTGATGAGACACAGGTGAATGCAATCAGTGATGATGAGTCCGGGCAGTGAGTTATGGGAAATGTAGTTTGTGAGGGAGTGATAATAGTCTGGTGTGGAGTGCCCTCTGGTGGCTCTCAAGGGCACTCCAGCTGGTGACCGTTACACTTATTTGTTAACTTAAATTATAATCATATTCCTGTGGTATAATGAGGCAACACATACAATCTATAAAAACTATATGTAACAGTTAGGTCTGATCGAATGATTTTTTAATTAAATTCTGATTGGATTCTGTTGGTATAGGCACTTGCCTGAAGCTAAAAGAAGTTTTGTTGCCTCTAACAAGTGCTTTCGACCTTCTGTTTGATCTAAATGGTATGCGGAAAACACTTGAGTTTTGCCACAGTCTTGATGTCCCATCACCTAGAACGTTACGTGGGAAAATTCGTTTAAACAGGAAGTAATGGAATATTTACATACATATTTACAGTGGGTCTATTCACACGGGATTAGTATTACCTGAGGTAATTTTCCCAGACCTTTAGAGTTACTGGATGGCTTTCAGAGAGGAGCAGGGAGAGGGAGGCTGGGCTTAACTAGCGATGTCTTGGAGCTTAACCAGCGACAACTTGGAGCCGGGCTTAACCAATGATGACTTGGAGCTGGGCTCATCCAGCGATGACTTGGATCTGGGCTCATCCAGCGGTGACTTGGAGCTGGGCTTATCCAGCAACGACTTGAATGACTTGGAGCTGGGCTCATCCAGCACTGATTGGAGCTGGGCTCGTCCAGCGATGACTTGGATCTAGGCTCATCCAGCAATGACTTGGAGCTGGGCTCATCCAGCGATGACTTGGATCTGGACTCATCCAGCAATGACTTGGAGCTGGGCTCATCTAGCGACTACTTGGAGCTGGGCTTATACAGCATTGGTTTGAACAACTTGGAGCTGGGCTTATACAGCGATGACTTGAACGGCTTGGAGCTGGGCTCATCCAGCATCGACTTGGAGCTGGGCTCATCCAGCAATGGCTTGAACGACTTGGAGCTGGGCTCATCCAGCGATGACTTGGAGCTGGGCTTATACAGCGATGACTTGAACGACTTGGAGCTGGGCTCATCCAGCGATGACTTGGAGCTGGGCTTATCCAGTGATGACTTGGATCTGGGCTTATCCAGCAATGGCTTAAACGACTTGGAGCTCATCCAGCATGGGCTTGAACGACTTGGAGCTGGGGTTATACAGCAATGGCTTGAACGACTTGGAGCTGGGCTTATACAGCAATGGCTTGAACGACTTTGAGCTGGGCTTATCCAGCAATGGCTTGGAGCTGGGCTCATCCAGCATTGGCTTGAACAACTTGGAGCTGGGCTTATACAGCAATGTCTTGAATGACTAGGAGCTGGGCTCAGCTGGGTGATGGATGCTGTTGCCGGCTTGCACACCTGTGTTGGCCTCAGGCTCCTGGGTGAAAACAGACTCTCACTCATTCTTTGTGGCGTGCTCGGGCTCCAAGTCAGCGGTGGGTTCCGCTGATTTTAAGATTTTAATTTGGGAGTCAACCAATCATGAATTCAAACTGTATGGCCTATGCAAATGTGACGTTGACGCATCCAAGAGTGAAATGCCTGCGCTCAGTTGTCAAGTCATCCTAAGTCGCAAGGCAATGTGCTGGCATTAGCTGTTGGATCGCAGGAGTTTATCCAAGGACATGTTACCAAGGCAGGTTATATCCAGCATGGTGTATTTTGAAATCAGCAAAAAATTAAAGGTTAGTGTAGAACCTCTGCTATTCAGGACACTTAAAAAAATCTGTATTTAATTTAATTATTAAACATCTTGTTGTCAAAGTTAGTATTGTGGCTTTATTGTATGGTCAGATACTTGGGTGTGTCATTATATTATTGGCATTTTCCCCAAAATCAAACCCAACCAGAGTTATGAGGGTTTTTTTTTTACCTGTGAATGTCAGAGATTTGTGTTATGAAAAAAAAAAAAACCTTGTGTGATCTTCGAGGGAGCCATCCCCCAGGACAAGGAGGAGGAGGACTGCGGGGATATCCATGATATTTTTGGCATTAAAAAAACTTGTCTTGAGGTCTTGTGTTATGTCAGAAGTTGCATGTATTAAATCCACCAAAGAGTTGCATGACAATGAATGAGAAATGTATTTTTAATAAAAACAAAGAGCGATAGCATTAGGGCTGGTCCGAATACCATTTTTTGAGCTTCGAAGCTTCGGTAGTAATCAACACCGAATATTCGGAGGGAGGGGGCTGAACAAATTCTTCTCTCTAAAAAAACCAGGAATCTCTGTGTGTCTGTCTGTCTGTTTGCATTTTGATTATGTCGAGAACTGTTCATCCAATCGACTTCACACATGACGGGTGTGTTGCTGCGGACCCAAGGGAGTGCAGTGTTGCATTTGGCGCAATATGGACACGTGACAGGGTTCAGAATGAATAAACTTTTAATGAACTACAGAACAGCTTGAGCCGGAAGTGGTGCACCTCACGCTAGCAGGGCTTATAATGCTCCGCGAACGGACACTGCACTAGTGATACAAAACACACAGGTCTGTTAAGAGCAATACTTTTAAGCATAACATTTTTCTGACAAACCACTCCCAAATCAGAAATTAGCAGCACAGTAATTACTGACACAGTAAAGGGTTGGCTATTTAAATAAAATAAGAATACAACAAACTGTAATAGGCTAAATAGAGCAAGGTAAGGTTAGGCTGGCTAGCGCAACTCACATTTAAATAAACAAACTATATTACAAAGTCAAACTTTCAAATAAATCACAATCAGGTTGCAAGCTACCTACTTAGTCTAGCTACACTATCTTCATGTTGTGTGCGAGGAAGATGAGTTTGTCCACATTTTCAGGTAAAAGGGAACTTCGGGTCTTATTAACGACGTAGCCAGCTTTTGAAAAAATACGCTCTGACGTGGCTGGAACGCAATGGAGGTGTTTGGTTGCAAATGCCAATTTAGGGTAGCGGTCACTGTTTTGCTTCCACCATGCAAGTGGGCCCAACTGTACTTTAGTAGTGTCTCTCAAATATTACTCCATCTCTTTCTTTGCGCTGTCTCCGTGTTCTTCTTCCTCTTTGTCTTCGGACTCAGACTGCATCAGCATTGAAATCTCCTGCTGTTTTTTTGTTTTTTGGTGGTGGCTCGACAGTCTCCTCTTCTACATGGCTTGCTTACAGCTGGTGCATATGTTCAGCTCGGCAGACAATCTTAAAATCAAATAGCATTTTCTTAGTCAAATCTATGCGTTGTGCACAAGATAGTAGTAGTGTGGCATAATCATATTAAATTACATTCAAATTATTTACTAATTTAAATACAAAATATCAGTCCAACCTCAATGTAGACCAGGTCCTTCTTCTCTTTGGTGCTTGAATCTTTGGTCTAGTGCTGAAGAAAGGAGGTAGATGCTGCTGGGTTCCAAACTTAACAGTTGCCATCTGCTCTAGATCTCCGTGAGGAGGGTCTTCATTTCTCTGATGGCAGGGCTGTCATCCTCCTCCGGTGACAGCTGGTGTTTCTTCAGGTTGAAAAGCTTTGGCACTGTTGCAGACAACGACAAGTTTGCCTCCTGTGAGAGTAGTTCTGTGAGTGTTCCCCAGTACTTCTGCTGTCTCCTGTGCCAGTTTCCACTGGTCTGCTGTCAAGTCAAGGGTGCAATCTCCTTTCTTCATGATGCTGGGATCTGACAAAACAGCTGTCACTGGCCATCGTTTCTCCACCAGTCAGTTAAGCATTCTACATGTAGAGATCCAACGAGTAGCAACATCTTGAATGAGTTTGTGCTCTACAACGTGTCCTGAGCAGCAGACCCCTTAAACGTTGCCCCATTTCTCCGTTTTTTCCTTCAGCATCTCGGTGCTCAGCTTCATATGACTGGCATTGTCGTGAACAACGGCTACTCACTTATAATTCGGAATGGCGAAGGTGTCCGCCGCGTCTCCAAGCTGTTGTGCAATGTTGACTCCTGTATGGCTCAGCTCAAATGCTTTGGTTTCCAAAACAAAGGCAGAGAGTTCCCACTCCTGAGTTATAAAGTGACAGGTGACAGCCATGTACACCTCCATACTCACTGAGGTCCAAATGTCCCTTGTGAACTTAAGGCCGTTGAGTTTCCAACAAGAGCAGAAATTTGGCCTCACAGATCGTACTTCAGAAACAGGGCGTTTGAAATACTGGAACGGTTTGGGGCAGTGTAGTCGGGCTCCATCTTCTTAATTAATTTTCTGAAGCCTTCGCCATTAACTAGATTAATGGGTCTCATATCCATAGCGATGAACTCCACTATGGCATCTGTTATCTCTCTCTTTCTTTTCTCCGTTATCGGTTTTCGGAATTGTAGGATCTGCTGTGAAGTTTTGGGTGTGGTTGAGGATGTTGATGTTGATGGCTGCGATACCTGGGGATGTACCTATAGACAAATTCTTATTAGGCTGGGCTGCTGTAAGTTTTTTTATGTCAATAACTGCCATATTCGCCAGTATTTTCCAAGCAAATTAAGTGCACATTTTTATCATGTGTAAAATTGCTGATTAACATGGTGGATAAAAGCAGCTCGTTTTTTTACACCAACAATATGCTATAGGCATACTACTTACAGAACTCAGGTGATTTTTCAAACTTGATGTGCTGTTGTGAAAGGCCAGTTTCAAATCGCATATTTGGCACGCGGCCTTTGTCTTGTCATCACTCAATTTAAAGTGCTCCCACACAGCTGAGGTCTTCAGCATTTTTGTCTTCTCTTCCAGATGAACTGAATCATGACGTTCACTCATGGGCGATTTTACTGGGGCACGTGACGACGTCCAGTAAAATCTCACGTTTGAGTTTTAACAAGCTCCTATAGTTCGCAGTAGATTCATTTAGATTGATAATAACGGGGTAAAATGGCTAATACATTTTGTTTCTATTATTCTATTTTCCACAATGTCAAAGCAACGCAGCTTAACCCAAAATACAAGCTCAGGCATGCGCTTCTATCCATACAAGCTCATGCAGTTGTGCGCTCTAGACAGAGCATACTCCAGTTGCAGGGAACACTTTAGTAGGCTAAGAAGGAGCATATTAAGTATAACAAAGTTGGGTTCCTTCAACTGTCCATCCTATTAAAAACAGCTAGACTAGAAGATAATTGTAAAAAATATATATATACAGTATATATTGTATTTCGCCAGATTTTATTGTGTTAACATATTCAAGCGCGAATGAGAACCATTTTGAGGGGGATGCCAGGTGTGTGAAGAAAAAATAATAAGAAAAAAAAAGAAAAATATTCGAAACCCAAAATGAAAAAAAAAAAAATCGAGTCCAGCCCTAGATAGCATACAAATACCAACGTAACGTTAACACGACAATGAAGTGAAGACACAGAGGGCTTATACACACAGAAAGATGGCAATCAAAGAAACAGGGAACAGGTGAGAACTACTGAGAAACCATGACAACTAATGAAGAAATGGGACAGAGGTAAATACAGACAACGAAAAGCTTAAGACAAGAAACTAAACAAGAACGTGAAACAGAACATGACTGTGACAGGAGTACAGTTACAACACAATTGTCTTTACTCTTGGAGAGAATTGATCTGTTAGATGGGTGGGTCTCACGAAATATTTGTTTCAAAGATTTCAAACATGACATTTTAAAAAAGGTTTACATCAACAAATTTCCTTTACATGCATTGAGAGCAAGGCCTGAAGTGATTGAGCATTCATTTTAAAAGTTTACTGACAATTAAACACCTTTTTTAGCATATTTTCCAAGATAAGTTCTTAAAAATATCATTACCGCAACTAGGACTGAACGATTAATCGCACTTTACATGTAATCGCACTTAAATCGAGGTCGCTTATTGCGATTTTAAAATCGCAAAGGCTGCGATTATTTTTTATGCGCAGCTTGTCATTGATGTACGGCTCTGTAAACGCTGCTCCATCTGAAAGCACTGTGAGTTTGAGTCACTTATAACGTGCATTTGAAAAAACAACACGCGTCAAACATCTTTCCAAAACATGAGAAACATTTATGAACCTCTTGTCCAACAACAGACAACATTTAATAACATGCATTTACTCCAAACTCACTTCATGACGACAGCTGAGCTCCTCCTTCTGTGAGATGATGTGCCTTCTTACACAGAATAAGGCAGTCGTGTATTTATAAATCATATTTAATCAAAGCGTTTCAGTCTTCTGTTTATTCAGCTACAGCGATAGGGATTTCCTGGAATGATGCGCATTATTGTACTTCTGCGGCGGGGCATATTTATCGTGTTTGTGTGAGAGCGCCCTCTGGTGTTCAAATGGGGCAGTATTTACTACCAATCAACCGCACTCCACTGACAAGCTGCGCATAAAATAATCGCAGCCTTTGCCAAATCGTGTGCGGTTTTATTGCGATTAATCGTTCAGCCCTAACCGCAACAGTCTGAAAACATCTACACCATTAGGAAAGCTAATACATTTTGACTGATTTTTATCATTACCACAACATCTTCCACAATTTGCAACCTAATATTTTTAATATTCAAAACACTTTCAAAACAATGTGGCAAACCTGAATGAACAATGTTTTAACGTTTATACACAAGGATGAAACAATACCAGACATTGAACAAAAGGAACTTAAATACACTAGGTGACGGACTGAATAACAAACGTGTTCTTTTTTTGAAGGTAAAAAAAATCCTTTTTGGAAGTAGTATCATAGCAGGTAGCACAAGAGAGTACCAGGGTGGATCAGATGGAGAGAGGAGATGAATGCTGGCGGAGGCAGATGAAAGCCCCAATTACAGGAGGCAGAAGAGAGAACCAGGTTGAATCAGATGGTGAGAGGAACCAGGGAGGAGGCGATGGTAGGATGACGCAAACCGCTCCAGTGTGACCGAGGACCAAGACGGAGTCAGAGGGAAGGTAGGGTCTGACGGAGCCGAAGGGGGTGGAGGGACGAAGCACAGCCAAAGGCCCGGAAGTCTGTGGCACAGGTAAAGCGACGTCTGACCAAGGTGAAGCCAGAAGAACGAGGGATCCTGACTGGAGCCGACTGGTCGACAGCCGAGGTGGAGTTACAGGAACGGCAGCCCAAAGCGAAGCCAGGGGATCCACACTCCAAGGCAGAGCTGGTGCCCAGCAGACCTGAGGCGGAACAGACTTGCAGTGTTAATCCAAAAGTAGAGCCGTGGGACTGAAGGTGCCAGCGAATCGGGGCCGAAAGACCAACTGCTCTGAGCAGAGGAGGTGGGATAGGGATGCAGGATGGGTGTGTTCCCAACAACAAATGTTTAAAATTGATTTTTAAAACAGATCCTGACCAATATAATACAAACAAACACAAACAAAACAGTGTGCCAAGCACAAACAATACCATACAATGAACATAAGAAACAGAGGAACTTAAATACACTAGGTGATGAACTGCATTACAAACCGGTGTGCTCTAATTAGGACACAAATAACCATGACAACTGATTAATAACGTCCAAACAGGAACATAGTTTCATTTTCATGGACTTTTATTAGGTTTCTCTTTGTTGCCAACTAAATGTGACAAACTTATAGATTATGCACATGCATTTAAAAGCAAACTACTATTTTTCCATGTATTGAATAATCATTAAAAGAACACCTGTTGCAGTAATGATACATAGGTCATGGAAATAAAGTTAATGAGTTCGGTAATGATAATAAGTATATTGAGGGGCCGTTAACACGACACCGTTTTCAACTAAAAATGCAAGACTTTGTATGCATTTTGGCCATTCATTTACATGACAACAGCGTTTGGTGGCCTGAAAACGCAATCTTTTGAAAACGGGTTGCAAAGTGCAAGTTTTTTAAAACGACACCCTTACATCTCGATGTAAACTACAAAAACGCGAATCTGTGAAAACGGTGACATCATGCACATCCGTAGGCTATTCTTGTTCAATCTGTGGTTACAGATATTAACAGTAAGAAATTAGGGGGGCGTAGAGACATCACAAGTGGTTAGAATTACAAAAATCAACACAATATAACATTTTGTCATGAAAACTTAAAGGTTCCTTACAACAAATTCAAGGATGATATACGTTTTCGAAGCCTTTGTGTTAATGTTTTGACATTAAAGGAAGTAAAAAGGGACTTTTTATCAGAAGAGAACATTCTCAAATTGGGATTAAAGTGAATGTTCCTGGCTTTGTGAAGATGAAATTTACCCAGAAGAAGTAATACAGTATTATATAATATAATATATATATATCCGTTTTTAGCACATTGTGTTGTGAAAAACGTATCCTAAGAAGGATGTATAGCGTAGTTAAAAATAATATAAAATGTAATGTAGAAAATAAATTAAATCAGTGGTTATGTCAAGGAAACAGACTCAATGGCGAGAGGTGAGTAATAAATGGAAACAGTTTATTGACAGATGGTAAGTAAGGGCAGATGCAGAGAATAAACAACAACCAAAGTGATGGAAGAGTGAATGAGTCCAAACAGGTTAGTAGCAGCACACAACTTTGAATCGCTGTTGTGATTGACAATGATAATGTACTGTAACTTATCCTTGCAGGAACAGATCATATGGAGGAGATGGAAATCCAGTGAAGCAGGAGCACAGGGGAACAATGCAGGTCAGAGACACAGACACTATATCAGTCCTAGTCAGCGAAGAGACCAGACAATCTCTGTGTGTGTAGTGCTGGCTTATGTAGAGCAGTGGATGAGAATAAAGGCAGACAGGTGTGTTGATTGAGAAGAGTGTGCAGGTAATGTAGAAGTGTAGTGCACATAGGTGACAGGCATGGTGATGATAGGTGATCCCGACAGGTTATTAGACGTTCTCATTGTACTTCATTTTTTTACTGATTTTAATAAATGATTTACTGATTTTAATAAATTATTCAAATAATATTGTCTCTTTAATTTAATTGGACAGCAATGTATTCAGTCAATACATGACAAATATGTTTTCAATATCATTAAGAGGTACGTAGTTGTATAGAAATGATCTTTAAGTATTTTGGAAATCACACATTTTTTTGCAAACTAATTCAAATTGATTAAACAAAAACTATTATGAATTTCAGGATGCTTTATTTTTATTTATTTATTTATTTACTACAAGTCAATATACACAGATTGTAATCTTTGAGATCTACAAGGGCTTCTTCTCCTGTGGCTCCTACTGGTGGACATTAACAGTATTATGGCCTTTATAATTCCCATTGATATAAATGACTGATATTTTAGAAATTTCTGTTAATTTCTGAATACACAGTTATTAGCAAAAAAAAGTGGAGTCTTTACTAACAAGCTGATGTGTTGAATCAGGTGTGTTTGATTGTATTAGATTAGATTGTATTGATGGTTTTTAGATTTGTTAATTGCATTTAATAGATATTTAATAGATGCTTTCAATAAAACATTTGCAATTGGTTTGTAAAAGGTGTTTTTAATGCATGTATGGGCTGAGTTTTCGCTGCATTTACACTCTTTTGACCAGCAGGGGTCACGAGCGCTTCGAAATACTGAATCATTTTGTGGTTATTTTAGACCTCTTTTATTCGTGTTGTGACAAGAATCACTGATTATTTTGTGAGATCTGGGTCTACAAACTCCATCTGATCCTGTTAAACATCTCCAGAATATCCTGAAGACAGATTTCCAGTCAGATGGTATGAATAGTGTCACCACATTCCAAAAATGTTCTATTGTCAAGGCATATTCATTTTACATTTTTTTTATTTTTTATTTTTTACTTTTGTCAGATTTAATTGCAAATTATAATACACATTTTCATTGCTGTACTTTCTACAGAAAGAACGATTACAAATGAATATCACAAAATGATTATTGGTAAAAAAAAATCTAAATAAAATCCCAAATTACATTTCAGCCACTTCATGTTGTATTTGTTTTCTTACAAATAATGCCAGTTGGCTTTCAATAAAACCTTTCTATGACAAATAACATAAAAAAGAACACATAATAGAAAATAAATAGAAATGGGTATGTCCTTTCTGTGTGTTTTAACTTATTCAATACAACATATTTCTTCCTTTTATCAACAAAAAAGAAATAGAGCAAAACTTTCAAAAACCTTCTTTCAAAGCAAAACTCAAAACATAAGGCACATCTCTCTGGCCTAAAGGTTAGTTTTCCACAAATGTGTTTCAAAGGGTATATTGAAAGCTGTGGTGTACTATGGTGTTTTAAAATGAGGAGGCAATATATCAAATGTAAATTTATGTCCCTGTTACACTTAATTTCCTGGTTAAATAAACATCATATAAAAAAGAGACCAAATACAATTCTATTTTCTATTTTTACAACTCATAACTATGTAATGTTCTATTAATTAAAACCAATATAAATTTCATCAAGGTAGTGTTTTTAAGCATTTTTACATTTATTCTAAAATAATAACTAAAGGCAGTAACAATTTAAACGATATATATTATTTGTGAACTAATGTTCAGCTTTTTAATAGTCAATTTATTACTCTTCTTAGACAAGAAAATGTACCTTTAATTTCCCCAAGCTGACTGCTCACTAAAACCCCCACAGTCAACATGTTTTCAGTCCATTTCAAATTAGATTTGAACATGACATAAAGTGGTGATATCTAAGTTGTTTACTTACTTAAATTAACGGCATGTCTTCATTCAGGACGATTCGAGAACGCGCATGAAATCAAGAGGCGGGATTTATTGCACAAATCAATCATAACCAATCCCACTCAATCATAGCGTGATGGAGGCATTGCCTCTTCTCACATGACTTTTTTCCCCATTCATTCTCAGTTACTCCCCACTAAACCCAGCGCTGCTTTAGGGGGTAAGGCAAGCCTCCCGCTGTAACTTTACCTGCGGATGTCGCTGTTGGACAGTTTTACTTTATAAATACGAGTGACTGTTACACTTTTTAATGTCACATTATGTTGGTAATTGGCAGGTCCAGCACAGTCTGGTATCTCTTAAATTGCCCCTTTTATGCTATTTTAAAGTTTCCTAATGTTGTTTTGGAGTCTCCTACAACAGGTTTACATGCATCTAAGGTCAAAAAACTGTTTAATCTCCTCATAATATACATTTGCACATCATCACATTTTCAATGACTCTCAAACGACTCGTCAGATGAATCAATCTCTCTAAATCCCTCCTTTCCGCGAGCTACTCTGCTCTGATTGGCCAGACAGCTCAGTCTGTTGTGATTGGTTTACCGCGTACAGCGCGCGTGTCGAAAACAAAAACACCCATTGCCATTACAATGTCAGCTCTGATTGCCCTGAGGCTTCCTACGCCGTAAACTAAACACAGTAACGAACAATGACGTCGATTTGACCATACCAATCCCAGCGCGAGTCCAATGATGATACATTGGAAGAACTAGTTATTGAACCCGAACCTACATCGCAAGGACGACTCGAGCAGGACGTTTCTCAGTGATACGCTACTTAGTTTGAGGTACATTATGAGATGTTGCAACTGTAATTCCTCACCATCAGCATTAACAAGTGCATGTCCATCAACAAACCTACAATTTTACTTGTACTTATTTATTTACAGAGTATTTTTCTAATTTATTAGCGGTTTGCGAATCCTGCATTGAACCCCGAGATTTGAGAAGCAGTCGTCAGTAAAATAAAGGGAACACAGCAAAAGTTTAGGATTATACTGCTATTGTCACGGTTCATCGATCCGTGTGTTCATTTTGTGTATCTGTTGGTTGTTGTGGGTGTGGGGTCTGAGTGTGTAGTGCTTGTTTGTTGCTTAGTAACCAGCTGATCACTTAATCAGCCCGCAGCTGCAGCTAGTTACTTCTGTTGTTAGCTGCCTATATCTAGCGGGAGTGATTATTGCTTGGTGTCGGTTCGTCATTCTTGTTTGTGCTCTCTTACCCAGTTCCGGTGCCTGAGTTTCCTTTCGGAGTTATTTCCTCGATCTTGTCTGTGTTTCCAGACTTCTGGAGATCGTTTGGAGTTTTCTTCATCCAGTTCCAGTTTGGCATACGCACTGGATTTATTCATATCACTCATCCTCTCCTGTGAATTTGTATCCTGGTCGCCCGCCTGCTATACGTGGTGTTTTGAGTATACCGTATTTTTCGGACTATAAGTCGCTCCAGAGTATAAGTCGCATCAGTCAAAAAATGCGTAATGAAGAGGAAAAAAACATATATAAGTCGCACTGGACTATAAGTCGCATTTATTTAGAAATTTATTTCACAAAATCCAAGACGAAGAACAGACATTTAATATGGAAAGGCAAGTTATTCAACTACACAGTAGCACACAGAACAACAGGCTGAGTAGGTATCCGGTATGTTAATGCAACACATTAACAGTTATTCAGCTACACAATAGCATAAAGAACATATACCTGGGAGGCTGAATAGGCTAAATTAACATAAGCCAGCGAGTCCAACAAGCAAGTTACCAGTAAACAAGTTCACCAAGCTCCCGCGATCTCATTCCACATCACTGAATCCATTGAATTTTCTTCATCCTTGGGTGTGGCTTCTGAACAACTCCGCCATAGAGCGCCCTCTCGCGGCTGTAGACGGTAATGTTTTCATCTCAGTCTGAATTAATTTTGATATATAAGTCACACCTGACTATAAGTCGCAGGACCAGTCAAACTATGAAAAAAAGTGCGACTTATAGTCCGAAAAATACGGTAATCACTGTTTCAACCTGTCTTCAATAAACTGCTTGCTTGCATTTGGATCTACGACTCTCATTCTGACAGAACGAACCGACCATCAATGGATCCAGCAAGCACGGCGGAATTGCAGAATGTACTGGCCAGGAGCGATGCTCGTCTCCAGCAACAGGAGGAACAGACTATGGCCACGGGTCGTGCTATACAGACGCTAGTCACCCAAGTTTCTGAACTAACGAAACAGGTACAGCAATTAAGTATTGAGGCTGCTGCTTCTCAACAACACACACTGGCAGATCCACCGACTCCAGTGATCCAGTCCATTCGTTCCACTGAACCCCTCCTTCCGCCTCCTGCGTTCTACTCTGGTGAGTCCCAGTTGTGTCGTTCCTTTTTGGCCAAATTCTCATTATACATCTCGCTTCAACCTTCCGCGTTTCCAACGGAGGAATACAAGGTGGCCTTTGTGATCACTTTACTCGTGGGAAGAGCGGGCAGCTGGGGAACAACTGTTTGGGAGCAGAGACTTCCGTGTTGTGCGTCCTTTCAAACTTTCTCTAATGAACTCAGAAAGGTTTTTGATCGGGCAGAGACGCGCCGCGTCTTCTTGCAGAGCTGCGACAGGGGGAACGTACGGTAACAGACTATTCTATTGAATTTCGTACGTTGGCGACAGAGTGTGGCTGAAATGCTGAAGCTCAATGGGACATGTTTTTACACTGACTTTCTGAGGACATAAAGGACGAGATTTACTTCTTGGAATTACCCGCCGGGGTGGATAAATTGATTGATCTGGCGGTTCAAGTGGATACCAGACTGCGTTGACGAGGTCGTCGGTCACCGCGAGTCAGTACCAACGTTACATCTACACCTAATCCTACTTTTAATTCTCCTGACGAAACTACAGCATTTCTTCCTGATCCTGAGCCCATGCAACTGGGCAGGTCTCATTTATCATCACAGGAGAAACAGAGGAGGAGAGAGTGGGGATTATGTTTGTATTGTGGAAACGCCGGTCACATTGCACTGCAGTGTCCAGTAAAAGACAGCACCCGTTAGTAGGTAAGAGGTTACTGACGGGTGGGATTGCACGGACTGAATCCTCTTTTTCTGCCACTCATCTTCCAGTAAGTTTAAGACTGCAGACTCAGAATTTCGACTGTGAGGCTCTAGTAGATTCAGGAGCTGAGGGTAATTTTTTGGATATTGATCTGGTACACAGACTCCAGATACCAGTGGTGACGCTCTCCAAGCCCATTTCTGTGGTTGCACTTAATGGTCAACTTCTACCCTCCGTCACACACTCTACTGTCACCTGAGGTCGGCTATCGCGCCGGCGCGATAGGCTAGTTTTTTTCCTTATCAGTGCAAAAAAAATAAATATTTTTTTTTTTTAATTTTATCTTATATGCTTGTGTTATACATCAATCGATCCTGTTAAGTGTGTATTATTTTTGTGTATACTCACAATAAAAACAAAGTGTTGTGCTTTTCGCCAAATAAAGAAAAATAAACATGATGCGAGTTCTGCCAGAGAGGACTCTGTCAGTGAAGTCCATTCTGAAACGCGTCCGAAAATGAACCATAACTCAGCGAATACTCAGTCAAACAGACATACAGACACACAGGCATGAAGCTTCTCTTCTTTTAAATGAAGTATTTTTTATAAAAAACAAATATTCTCTGTTTATGTAATCTTTATGAAAAGAGAGAGATGTCAGTCGTTCTCATCTCAGCTAATTATTTTTAATGTGACCCCACCCACGGAGAGCACGCGCTATTCAAACGCAAATGACTGAGGCGATCCGTGCAAACTGTGAACGCCCCATATCAGCTCGAGAAAACACATCAAGCTTATACAGATCATTGTACTTGTTTACACCGTCTCGCAGCGCTGTGAGGAATAATAATAATAATGGAAAATGTACCTCAGAAGTGCTGGTATTTCGAGGAGCAGATGCAGCTGAGCTGAGGAATACTGTAGTAAGTTTTTTTCATTCTCAAGTGAATCGCGTTTCTGTGTGAATGAATGAACGGCAGAGATGCGCTGTTTACCACAGCTTGCAAAAAGACAGTTTAAATTTGAATCGCGTTTCTGTGTGTGAATGAATGATCTGCTTTTAGCAAACTGTATTGCTATACTGAGATGAGTAAAAATCGACTGAAATATGTTGAAATAAAATGTATTTGTATAAGCAACATATTAAACTGCAAATTAACATTTATATTCCTTATAATAAAAACGAAAGACCTATGTTACAGACATATGAAAGACAACATTTCATTGACTAGTTTTGGATAGATTATATATTTTTACTGTAAAATATCTGCCACCTCAAATAAGCTTTTGTTTGCCAATTTTTGCTAATATGTTAAATATAGTATGTTTTGTCAAAGTAGGCTATATTCAAAGTAATGAATCCTTAACTTTGAAATATGTATGATAAAATGTATACTTTAGTTTTTACAAAGAAAGATTACACTTGAATTGTTGTTGTAATTGTAACCTTTTTAATAAAAAAAAATATATATTTAAAAGGTAGATGTAAACAAATGTTAAAAGGTAAATATAAGCCTTTTCTTTAAATAATTTTTATTGTGTTTTATTATTGACAAATTTGGGGAGAGGATACATATTCCAAAACTGAAAATACAGTATGAGAATTAACTGCACAATTACTAGACATGTTTTCCTTGGATATTATACAATTTGCAAGCACAATTTGTGGAAAAATAAAAAAAAATTGAGATGCTTCCAACTGTGAACCAATGCTCTTGCATTCTTTCTTGTGGCTATAGGTGAACCACTAAATATGCATGATGGTGTTGAATCGTTGACGCCCTTTGCGCATATTGCCTTTCCAAACAAAAAGTGTTTTACAAGATTTAAATCAATGTATTGTGTTATGTGAATTATTAGGCAGGATGATTTTCACATCATTTTGAAGAAAAAACTCTAAAAAGTCAAAAGTCTTATTGACACATATTTAGTATGTGTTTTGTGGCCTTATTTCAGAAACTTTAGTTTTTAGTTTTTTCAATAACCATGCATAAACATTATTCTCTCAAAAATACAAACATGTACATGCACGTTGCTCACATATTATGGTAGCCCTGTTTGTGCTAAATATAGTGTAATTACACCTTTGCCATTAATATGTTTATAAGCAACTGAAAAAAGCACAAATGTCAGGGCATGTCAGAACATCTCAAGGACCCCAAAAACCCCTTAGACCCCAGAGGGTTAAGACTGATCACTTCTGGTAATCATTCAGAGAACATTGACTTTCTATTGAGTGACACTCCTTCTACTTGTGGTGCTTGGTCATCCCTGGCTGGCACTCCATAACCCGCATATTAACCCTCTGGGGTCTGAGCTGTTTTCTGGCCCTGGAGGTGTTCTGATATGCTCTGACATTTATGCTTATTTCTGTTACTTGTGACATTTTCATGGCTAAAGTCTGATTACACTGTATTTAGCACAAACGTGGTTTGTGAAAAAAAAAAAAAAAAATTGTCACTGAAATAAGGCCATGAAACCCATACTGATTAAGACTTTTGAAAATTGTATCACGTAGCCTAGAATATTTGCTCCAAAACTATGTGAAAATCATCCTGACTGCTCATTCAGATAAGACAATATATTGATTTAAAATTTGTAAGACGTGTTTTGTGTAAGAAAGCTTTATGCGAAGAGGCGTGATCACATCATTAATATGTATGGATTTCACACCTGAGAAAGACAAAGACCCTCCCTAATGGCCCTATTAGGAGCTATCAGGCCCTGTCATTCTGAGCAACCTTGCACAAAGAATGAGGAGATTTAAAAAGGAATGGCTTTTTGTTTGGATTTATTTACAACACAACATAATCCAAAGATACACAACAAATGACAAAAAAGCACACTATTGAAAACAGTGATCCAAAGACAGAGACCTTTCTGACATTCCTAAAAACATTGTACATACCTTTCATTTCCAAGGTGTATGATTTTCACTTTACCATGTTCATGTACAGAGACTCATGTGAATGTTGAAGTCAGCAGGACTCAGTGGCATCTGGTCCCTGTATAAAAAAATAAAAAAAATAAAAACTGATATCAAGAGAAACTATAGAGCTGTACGGTTCAAATGTTTTTTTTTTTCTGGTTAAAATTGCTTTTTAAAATTCACAGAATACACACACAAATGTTTCCAACAATATATAATGAACACCAGGTTTGTTGTGCCTTGTAGGCATAGGCTACACGCAGTGCTACATAAAATAATAATAATAATAATAACAACTTATAGCAGCCTATACATCTTTCAAACGGATCACTTCAGTAACAACTACTAGAACAAAATTATATTGATTATCATGTTACTTCAAATGTTTCCATTCGTTATGATGATATAATATGAAAAATTCAAATGCACAGCGCGCTCCAAAATATGTTACATTCAAACGCTGAGCGCGCTCCAAAATATGTTACATTCAACCGCAGAGCGCGCTCCAAAATATGTTACATTCAAACGCTGAGCGCGCTCCAAAATATGTTACATTCAAACGCTGACCGCGCTCCAAAATATGTTACATTCAAACGCAGAGCGCTCCAAAATATGATACATTCAAACGCTGAGCGCGCTCCAAAATATGATACATTCAAACGCAGAGCGCGCTCCAAAATATGATACATTCAAACGCTGAGCGCGCTCCAAAATATGATACATTCAAACGCAGAGCGCTCCAAAATATGATACATTCAAACGCTGAGCGCGCTCCAAAATATGAAACATTATGGTTACTATATTATACATATCTACGTTTGAGCAGATATCCACAAACAGTATTTAACAGTAAACATGGGGCTAAATATTATAATATTCACCATATATCTAGCAACAGTTCAACTGCAATGTGAAGTTTATGCAACAATAATATTCAACTAATATAATTAAGAATTTCTTACCTTACATCTTTCTTGTCTTCAAATCGCGTTCTTCTTCTTCTGAGGTAAATCCAATGTAAGCTCACAGCGTGTCTTCCAAACTCGACGAAAAGCAGAGACTTGTGAAGTTTTTTGGTGCTTTGTTTTTGAGGTAACGAGCGTTCGCGTTCCACGTGGAGATTTGCATGTGAATCTCTTTTGCGCCCATGGGCGTGGTCGAATTAAAAATAATGAGCAAGGGTTTGAGAAGCTGGACATCTTGTTGGTTTTATACAAATTACTTGAACAGAGAATATTTGTTTTCAGTTTGAATCCGATGATTTAAAAGTACACACTTAAATGTTTATAAAGATATATGGCTCATAAATGTGTGACAAGTATTCGCTGAGTTTTGTTTCAGTTTATAGACGTGCTCAAGAAAAAAAAGTTCACCGCGACGGAGAGGCAGAAAGCACACCCTGTTTATTTTCTTTATTTTACAAAAGCACAATGTTTTGATTTTATTGTAAGTGGACACATATAAAAGTAGACATCTCACAGATTCCTTTTTCATATTTCTTTTTTCTGTATGACCATAAATGACGGAGTAATTTGTTTATTGTGCTACAATGTGAAGAAAATCCAGCAAAACGCGCCCGACCTCAGAGGGTTGCCGACCTCAGAGGGTTAACTGGCGCGGGAATTCTGTTTTCTCCTGGAGTGAATTTTGTCATGTTTCTTGTTTAATGTCTGCGTGTTCTTCTGTGTCTTGTTCTATGTTTCAGGATGAACAAGCGGATTTATCTAACGTGCCACGTGAGTATCTTGACCTGAAGAAAGTGTTCAGTAAGTCCCGGGCTGCTTCTCTCCCTCTGCATCGTCCCTATGACTGTGCTATAGATTTACTGCCAGGTATGTCTCCGCCTAAAGGCAAGTTATACTCACTTTCTGCTCCAGAAAGGGAGGCCATGGAGAAATACATTTCTGATTCTCTGGCATCCGGGTTCATTCGCCCTTCCTCTTCTCCAGCGGGGGCAGGGTTCTTTTTTGTGGGGAAGAAGGATGGTTCTCTGCGACCGTGTATTGACTACCGAGGGTTGAACAACATCACGGTAAAGAGTACCTATCCTTTGCCGTTGATGTCTTCAGCCTTCGAGCGGTTGCAGGAAGCATCCGTCTTCACAAAAGTGGACTTGTGTAATGCTTATCATTTGGTTCGCATAAGGAAGGGGGATGAATGGAAAACTGCTTTTAACACCCCCAGGGGGCACTTTGAATATTTGGTCATGCCTTTCGGGCTGTCTAACTCCCCTGCAGTTTTCCAGGCACTCGTGAATGACGTGCTGAGAGATATGGTAGATCAGTTCATATATGTTTTCCTGGATGACATATTGATATTTTCTTCTTCTCTCCAAGAACACGTTCAGCACGTCAGACGAGTGCTCCAGAGGCTGTTAGAGAATGGGCTTTTTGTCAAGGCGGAGAAATGTTCGTTCCATGCACAGTCGGTTCCATTTCTGGGTTATATCATCTCCTCCGAGGGTGTGCGCATGGATCCTGACAAGGTTAAGGCTGTGGTGGATTGGCCAATTCCAGATTCCCGTAAGGCTCTACAGAGGTTTCTGGGGTTCGCCAATTTTTACCGGCGTTTCATTCGCAATTTCAGCCAACTAGCCGCTCCTCTGACTGCCTTGACCTCCACCAAAACGACGTTCAGGTGGTCTGGTGCAGCTGAGGCTGCATTTGCCAACCTCAAGAGCCGCTTCATTTCAGCTCCCATTCTTGTAGCCCCTGATCCATCACGTCAGTTTGTGGTGGAGGTCGACGCATCAGAGGTGGGGGTAGGAGCGGTTCTTTCCCAGCGCTCACCCACGGATGATAAGATGCACCCTTGCGTGTTTTTTTCTCATCGTTTATCGTCTGCTGAGTGCAATTATGACATTATTATTATGTATTATTATTATTATATCATTACATATAATTATGTGCTGAGGGGGTGCTAGATCATTGACAGGGGGAGCTGTGCAAAACTTGGCCACTAAATATTTTATATTCAATTATTTTAATGATCACAATTAAAGTTTTAATTTTATTAAATTGAACAAGCGCAACATTCAGCATTCAATCAAATATTCTAAAAGATGTAGGCTATTATTAATAATAATGTTATTTCAACATAATATCTCATTATTTCGACATAATATGTGTGCGTGCAACAAGCAAGACGTGCATTGATTTTTATTAATAAACTAGTGTTTTCTGACAGTGTCGACTGCAAAGATGAAGTTGACGATCGCCATCTCCGTAGTGAACGCGCCTATACAGAGAAATGCACATAATGGATTACATAATCAGAGAGTAGCCTTTTTCTTTTTTCGTTTTGAATTATTTCGTTTAAAGACATTTCAAGCTTTGTGTATTTGATGTATTTCTCATGTCTGTGTGAGGCATACACTGAGTTTCGTTAAGTTAGGATGAGATGCGCTCCAGTTAACGTGCAATGCAAGTGACCACGCGGGCACCTCCATGATTATGTTGTCTGTTATATTTGCTTCTTATTCATTAAATCCAGGCAATTGGTTGATGAAAAATTGATTAAAATTAAGATACAATTTATACAAAATGAAATTCACTTTAAAGAAAGGCTTTCTACAAAACAAAAATTAATGAAGTGGTCAAAATCATGTCTGACCCACTCCATGTCTCATATTGCGCATCCTATCTTACTCGTGCTGTTCACTTTTCATAATCAACATAAATGAAAAAAAAAAACCATTATAATATTTTAACAAATATGAAACTAAATGCGCTTATTTAATGGCTACAACAGTATAGTAGGCCTGCAGACTCTCTATTTGTACAAATTGCTGCACATTCATTTAATTCTGAATTTTGCACACACAAGTTGAAAGGCATTTGTTCAAATCAAGTTCACGGATAATTGTGCGTACATTTATTAATCATTATGATACTAAAATCATAACAAAGTAGGCTATGCTATGTACAAAAAAATCAGATGAGCCCAGAATATGAACGCAATTACACGTTAAGCATTTTCCTCCCATAGAAAACCATTATAAGAACGCTTAATGTGGCTTAATGCAGATTAGAATGTCCCCTTATTATGTCGAAATAACGAGATATTATGTCGATACTACTGCTGTGTCCACCGTGGTCTCCACATTCTTGATCAGCGGAAACGATTTTTGCTTGTTTGGGATCTGACTGGCCAGCGTATTTGAAAAAGTTAAGCAAACTTTGCTGTCTTTTTGAAAATTTTCCCCTGAGTGAAACGATCGAGGCTAACAGCAATCTCAACTAGCACAACAAGCGCGCAAGTCATGTGTCACTTAGTGTCTCCTCCCCCCTCTGTCTTACCCTGAAAATTCACCCCTAAACGCATCGAAAATGCAAATGTAGAACTTCAATGGGGAATAAACCAGACAAATAACAACATTGAACACTACACAAACAGTAATTTTATTTTTTTCATTTAGGCAATTAATTTTCCATAGTGACACAGGAGGTGCCGGATCCAATAAAAAAGGTTCCGGATCCAACGTCGGAGGTGACGGAACATGTTCCGGCGTGTTCCGGCTCAAATTAAGCCCTGGCATACGCGCTGGATTTATTCATATCACTCATCCTCTCCTGTGAATTTGTATCCTGGTCGCCCGCCTGCTATACGTGGTGTTTTGAGTATAATCATTGTTTCAACCTGTCTTCAATAAACTGCTTGCTTGCATTTGGATCTACAACTCTCATTCTGACAGCTGTGGTATCATGGTAAAGATGATTTTTAACCACTGATTTTTCACATGCTCGTCCTTGGGCAGTGAAAAAAAAAAACTGGCTTTACCTTCACATTGTAGAGCACAGTGCCATCTTCTCGTCATGATGCTCTCCAGTATCCACAGGAATCAGCTGCTGGTTTGAGGTTTAAGTTTTCCCTGGTGTCTGCGTGCAATAAGTGGGCGGGCAATATGCTAATGTTTCGTCTTGACGTCACAACGAAATGGCTTATGACTCATTTGAAAAACGATTCATTTCACTGACTCAGAGTTGACTCTTACTTTTGAAAGACAATAACTTTATATACGGTGCACTTTCAGATTTAAAACTTTGCAGGATGTTTTCATTCACTTAGAGCTATGTTACACACTTCATGAAAGGTCATTTTCAAAAGGCAGAAAGCGAATGAGGTTGGAGCTGAATGCGTGACAGAGGAGAATTAGACTAATAGTGTTGGCCCAGGTCTGGGGTCCCAGGGAGGTAGTCAAACGACAGGGACATCCAAGGACTATCATTGAGACCATTATTCATGTGGTTGAACTTTAAGCCTATTAAGGCCTTCTTGTTGTTGTTGCTCTTTGGGGGCATAGCGGTCTTTGGTCTCCCTCTTGCCTGCTTGGTAGCCACTTTTGTTTTCCTTCAGAACAACATACCTGATAGCCATCACCATAAAATGATTAGAACCTCAGTGGTTATAAAGCTGATCAATATTGCAAGGAGAATCTTACTTTGCTGGTCTTGTGCTATATGTGGGATCCTGGGCTGGTGCGGAAATCCACAAACTTGTATGAGGAGTTTGAATGCTTGGTGATGTATGGACTCCAGAGCATTGCCATTCTCATCCAGGACATTACTGGTAATGCCAACGTAGGAAGAATGTGGTGGGTCACATTCATCAGCTTTAATTCGGAAACAGTAGGTGCTGTCCCAGATAGCAAGCAATCATTGAAACAATGTTGAGTCAAAGTTGATGTGGCAATGCTAATTGCATTGAATTAATGTTACAAAGTGATGTTGATTCAATATCACTTTTGCACCCGCAATTAATGTTGAAACAATGGTGAGATTTCAAAATATCAATGACAATGTCATTGAATCAACATTATGAAGTGATGTTGGTTCAATATCACTTTTGAACTTGCAATTAATGTTGAAACAATGATGAGATTTCAACAACAACAACAAAAATCAATGGTAATGCCATTGAATCAACGTTACATGACTGATTCGACATAATCAATGCCGAAACAATAATGAAATGAACAAAAATAATCAATGGTAATGTCAGTGAATCAACGGGTTACACTAAGATGTTGATTCTACATCACTGCCGTTGAATCAAAATTGAAATTAACAAAAATGATCTTTGGTAATATTGTTTGATCAATGTTACAATGTAATGTTGATTCTAAATTACTTTTGTTGAAATATTGAAAATACAACTGAAATGTAACGTCAACATAAAACAATGTTGCCATCTGATATATCAAGTTAATGTTGAAACAATATTAGTATTTCAACTACACTTCAATGGTGTCAACAAATTCCTGAGCATTTCAAAATTTGGTGAAAATCTTTTCAAATATAAATGACACCTTTCCAGCAGTCGAGTCAATTTATGTTATTTAACAGTTTAACAATCAATGACAAAAAAAAAAAGATCATTATTTAAAAAAATGAAAGAAAAAAAATGAAAAAGTGGGAAAGACAAAAGCATTACAACTTTTAAAAAATAAAACAGAAGTCTGATGTCATTATAACTACAAGTGTTCAAATGGTTCAGATTTTTAAAAATCTGGCTTTCATTAGACTACTGCCTCTTTTCCTTTCTTTGGGTTCTCTGAAATCTGAAATAAAAAATAAAAAAATATTCTAACTATGATCATAGTATCATTAAATTGTGTTTATTTAATCTATTTTTCTAAAAATCGGTTAATGCTTCAATATCAAATGAAAGCCCTATGGCAGGGGTGTCCAAATTTTCTAGCCCAGTTTATATCCAGCCCTTATTAAACACACATGAACCAGCTAATCGAGTCATAAGATCAATGTAAATTTCCAGAATGGTGTGTAGGAGCTAAGGGGAATAAATACCTCTAAGCTATGGCCATTACTATAAACTAGATCTCAGTTCATTTTCCATGAAACGACATACCATTTAAGTGACAAGTTTATCTTGAAGAATAACAGAGCTAAGTTTTTTTTTTTTTTCCTCAATGAAAATTTCTTTAAAGGACAATTCCGGTGAAAAATGAACCTGGGGTAATTAACACATCGTTACCGAGTCGATCGTTCTCTGGGATGCGTTTTCATGATAATCGAATGTAAAGAGTTTTATCTCTAAAAACAGATTAGCTTATAACGCTAGTATATGGGGCACAGAATAAGTAAAAGTAAATCGCTAGTTAATACCACTAACAAGGCTCAAAATAGCCTCACACTAACACGGTAACATAATGAGGGTCCCTACATGCAAACCGAAGCATTGAGAACTTTGTAAGTGTACAGACAGTTTAATAAGAAGATACTTTATAAAAACAGTACATTACGCGTATACAGGCAGGAGCCATCTTGGAAAACAGTCTCGACTAATCGAGCCACGAACGCCGTGCTAAGTGAGCTGGTCGATAGGAATTACGTTTGTGAAATCTAATTACATGGAAATGCATGAATGCGTTCAGTGCTTTCTTCCGGAAACAACGGACCATATGAGATTCCAAGTCACAGTTTGAAAAAAGTGGAAGAGGGCCTGGAGACTGAGGCGGAGCCGGCGTCCAGGGCGGATGCGACACTTCAGGGGGCCAGGGTGGATGCAACGCTTCAGGGGGCCAGGGCGGATGCGACGCTTCGGGGGGCCAGGGCGGATGCAACGCTTCAGGGGGCCAGGGTGGATGCAACGCTTCAGGGGGCCAGGGCCGATGCGACACTTCAGGGGACCAGGGCGGATGCAACGCTTCAGGGGGCCAGGGTGGATGCAACGCTTCAGGGGGCCAGGGCGGATGCGACACTTCAGGGGACCAGGGCGGATGCAACGCTTCAGGGGGCCAGGGTGGATGCAACGCTTCAGGGGGCCAGGGCGGATGCGACGCTTCAGGGGGCCTGGGTGGATGCAATGCTTCAGGGGGCCAGGGCGGATGTGACGCTTCAGGGGGCCAGGGCGGATGTGACGCTTCAGGGGACCAGGGCAGATGCAACGCTTCAGGGGGCCAGGGCGGATGCGACGCTTCAGGGGACCAGGGCGGATGCGACGCTTCAGGGGACCAGGGCAGATGCAACGCTTCAGGGGGCCAGGGCGGATGCGACGCTTCAGGGGGCCAGGGTGGATGCAATGCTTCAGGGGGCCAGGGCAGATGTGACGCTTCAGGGGACCAGGGCAGATGCAACGCTTCAGGGGGCCAGGGCGGATGCGACGCTTCAGGGGGCCCAGGGAGGCGCCGACAGTTCAGGGGCAGAAGTGGCCATCTTGTCCGAAGACCCCGGCATAGACACAGGCGTAGAGGCCGCCATCTTGTCCGAAGACACAGCTTATAAAAGCTCAGAACGGGCGATGAATATACAATTCATTAATAGCCTGATTCTATGTTTCGGTGTGTGCGCTCAGGGTACTGGCAACATGTGAGAAGTGCCGGTGTGAAGTGCAGGGACTGCGTACCGGTGCGTACCAGCCCACTTCGAGGAGTGTCAATAAGTCATAAGTCAGAGGTCACTCTTCTGTCGGAACTAGACTTGCATATGGAAGCCAGTGATTCAAGTTTATAAAGTCATAAAAATGTAACATTTTCTTACAAAAACGCATAAGGCAGCCCTAAGAAGCAGAAATGGCCAAATAAGTATTTCCATCATGTCTAGACCTTATGCAAATGCAGCTATACCTTAATTCCAAGTAAGATAACCATCTCATGTGAAAATTTGTATAAAGAAACAATTTATTGTGACAATGTGTCTTTTGACATTTGTGTTTATTCTAATGTGAACATTTTGGAAAAAATATATATAACCCAGCAAGACTGGAGCTTATCACACACACATTGCTGTCCTTTGTTTATTCCACCAGTCCACAGATTGCTGGGAACACCGGATACTGAGACTGCTAAAACGTCCCTGCTACAATCCTGTATGTTAACTCTGCAATAGTCCCACTGTCTGCATCGGTGTCTTCCACATCCAAAACCTTGTCACCTGGCTGTCACCTTGTCAGCAAATTCTATTACATACAAAGTGGATAAGAAAACCAGCGAGTTGATGCATTCATTCATGTCTGTCACTTGCACCTTCAGGGAGTTTGTGCTTGACAGTACAGGGTTGCCAGAATTCACTGCCACGATTTCAATCCTGTAGTCTTTGATCCACTCATAGTCCAGTAATGTAATTGTCTGGAGGAAGTTATTAATCTTGCAGTTGGAATGGGACGTCCCCAGTGACCACGCAGGTCACAACTGCATTTTCACCCTCATCACGATCTGATACATCCACCAGAGGCACAGTTGTGCCCACAGGCATGTTCTCTGATATTTTAGCGATGTCATCTTCATGCTTCACAAGGCCGATGCCCAGGATCCTGATCAAGGGTGCATTGTCATTCTGATCTGTCACTGTGATGGTCATAAGGGCTTTGGAGCTTTTAGATTGGGGACCATTGTCTTTAGCTTGGACGTTAAACTTGAGCATGTTGATTTCTTCATGATACACAGAGCCTTTGACAAACGGTGCCTGTTTTACAGTCAATGCTTGGAAGAACTTGTAGGTCACCTCTCCATTGGGCCCCATGTCAGAGCCACTGGCCTTCACTTGTGGAATAGTTTATGTTTTATGTTTATGTTAAAATATATTTTTTATTAGTTTAATTTTAATAAACATTAAGGTTACATGAAAATCCTTTTTACCGTTAAAAAGTTAGTGTCATTAATTTTTTCTTACCAATTTATAAAACTTTTTTTTTTTTTTAAAGACACTAGATCATGGGTTCACAGTGATCATCGCCCCCTAGCAGGGAACCATTGAAATTCCGAAATGCTTTGAAACCCGTAAAAAAATGCTTATGATGTAACAAGCGTTATTTACTGAAATCACATGACTTTGGCATTTTGATATGTGCTCTGAATCACTTGTTCGAAACAAATGATTTGCAAAGGATTTAAAGCTTAACGAAGGATGTTTCGAAAGTGCCAATTAATAATGAATCGTTAGACATGAACCAAAACACAAACAGACATGACAGTAGGCTTGTTTGAGATTAGCAAAATCGGCACAGAACCAATCACCTCTGATCACCGTGAGAAGCATGCTGGTTAGAAATGTGTCCAAAAGTGGTCCGACTTGCTCTGATATCATGCTGACGTACATCAAAAAACCTTCGGCAAGGCAGCTGTGCGGGATTCTGCAGTCAGACACAGTTGCCCTGCAACAACTGCTCTGCTCAAAAACACGATGGGAAATGACTTGCTGACGACACAGATTAATGCTCAAAAAATGTTTGATTTTGAAACTCTGATCTCATGTTTTTATGTGTATAAATTATGTGTGAATATTCCCAAACTCTCTCACAGTGATCTCTCTATGGGATATGTGGTTGTTGTCATATTTAAAGAAAAAACAAATCTAAAATACATGTCTAAATTAAAGTTATAATGAATGGAAAACATCTTTCGGATGGAAGTAAATAACAAGTACTTTGGGTGTCATGTTGATCATAATTATTTGAATATAAAAGCAAACTCTTAGGGCCCTATTTTAACGATCTGAAATGTGAAACGCAAGTAACTTTGTGGGCGGATCTCGGATATCTATAATGGGTTGGTCTGAAGAGCTTCATTACTCACAGGCGTGGTTTGGGCGTAATGTGAAATAAACCAATCAGAGCGTCATCTCACATTCCCTTTAAAAGCAGGCGCGCTTGTTCCATGGCAGATTGCTATTATAACGGCGGATTTGCCAGGCACGCACCAGGAGCGGTTCACAGCCGAGGAGACCGACGTTCTCGTCAGGGCCATAAAAGACAGAGAAGTGACATCGTATGGCGATGGGAGAAACTCATCCAAATTAGCTTCGGTTAAACAGGCGTATAATAATTTGGGTAAATGTGTAAGCTAGATTTATGCCTATTTTTTCACATCTTCATGGACACCACAATGATTTCCTTCGTGTGGAATATTTTTCCTTGTAATTATGTATGGTTTGCAAAAATTGGAACTGCTGCGTCTGTGTAGAGTAGAGAAGCAAAGTGTATGCGCGAATGTGCACACGCTACATTATGGCCAAGCATGCGCCCTTAAAATAGCATCTGAACATGCCACTGACTTTAGACTAGGTTTTTTCTGGTATGTGGCGGAATTGTTTTCTGGAACTGCAAAATAGCACCAGGGAACGTTTGCGCCGGAACACGCCTCCTCTTTCGCTGAACCGCCACCGGGAGCGCAAATTCATTCCCTTATTTACCGACGTGCGTCTATGGAGGGAAAAGTCTGCTGTGCGTCAGGTGCAAAATAAGAATGATACATGCATCGCTGTACAAAATCAATTGCGCTGGGTGCAAGATAGGGCCCATAAATTAAATCCAGTTTATTAGCAACACAGCGCATAAATCCCGTGATATTTTTGATCCACTACGAGAAGAGAGAACTGTTCATCTACTCTCGTCTAACAACGAGTCCTAACCAGACGCGATGCGATAAGATTCCAGCAACAAATAATTGGTCTGTCCACACCAGACACAACGCGACTCGACTATGGGACGCGATAAAAATCACAGCCAATCAGAAGAGCGTGTGGGCATGCACACAGGCTTCCGGCCTGTACATAATCAAATTCATCAATATTACACCATTAACATTATTAAAAATACATACTGAGTTACTGAAACAATCGCTGTCATAGAATACACTGAGTTGACAGTTTGAACGTTCTTGTTCACTTTTATTTATTTTGAAAATCTGATGTGAGTTGCTTTCAGTACGGCTGTAAAAAAAACACACAAAATGATATTCAAACTTACACAGACACTTTAACATTACATAAAGCACAAACAGTACCTTTGATTATCATACTTTCTGTTGTTGTTCCATCCGCGACGTCGCAGAGATAGAAATCGTTTCTAAAATAGAATCGTTGCATGTCGCCACCGCGGCTGGTTAGGACAAAAACTCTGATTAACATGGAAAATATATATTTTATCACGTGTCGCGGTGGCGCGTCTGGTTAGGACACGGTGTTAGGGGGTATTTGATCTCAAACAAGCCTAATTATATATTGTATTGACTACCCAATTAAATTTAAATAAAATTTGTCAGCACGTATAAAAAACCCATTTATTATGATGAACCTCGTTTTCTGCAATGGAGGATGGAAGTTTAAGTCTGATCAATAAACCTGTGGGACCTTTTCATTATATGGTTCTAGCCCCTTTCACACATTCAGTCTTTATTGGTAAATTACTGGTAAGAGATCATGTGTGAACAGGACCTTTTCAAAAATACCATGTAATGTAAAGTTGTTTCATTACCGGTAAATTACCGGTAATGTGCTCTGTGTGAACGCAGAATGAAGATTACCGGTATGATAACGTACGAAGTCAGAACGTGCTGACGTAAGAAGTCTGCTTTGGGCCAATCATAAAGTTCTTATGGAGATGACTTGATTACTCCGCACTGTTTACAGTAAGCTTTTTAACGTTTTTCTATTTAAACATGCACATCTTTTCACAGATCGAACAGATAGTGAAACTTCTCCTCATGGATCTCCTCAGCAGATGAAGACAATGGCACGCGTTTAAAAATCACTTCTGATGACTGAAATCACAGAATTTACCGGTATTTTGGAGCTGATGTGTGAATGGTCTCTTACCGGTAAAAAGTCAGAACGCTGTTGCTTGTGTGAACAGCATATTTGTGTATTTAGCGGTATTTGTGCATTTACCGGTAATTAGCAAATACTGGTAAAAAGTAATTCTGGCAATTTTACGGTAATTTACCAGGATTGCTGTGTGAAAAGGGCTACTGATATGAACCTTTTCAGTGTACTGAAAAAAAAAAAAAATGTCGTTCCAAACATTTTAGTAGAAGAAAATTTGGGTTGTGAAAATTAGATGTGTCCTATGACCTTAAGGTACTGGGATTTATACAATGCATATCTATCCCTTTCATTTTTGTTATGTCTACCCTAACTGAGGTCATAAGTCATATACATCCTCAAGTGGGTTATTGCAACTTTATTATACTGTTAGTAATGTAAATCTTTGCTGAATATATTTGTCAATTCATAATACTTGCAAAGGGCCAAACACTGAATAAATACGACTTCTAAATAATAACATTCTTTGCTATAAAACATAAAATGTAATGCTTTTAAGTATTTAAAATACTGTCATAAATCAAAGTGGGGCTTTGGTGTCATACTCAACCCACTCTCATGTGGTAGAAGTAGGAAAAACATCACTCACAGTGGTGTGGAAATATTGTATTTCTTGTTTTTAAACTAAACAGTCAGACATGAGTCAGAGTCTAGTAACATGGAAATGTGTGGATTGATGTGACATGGGGCCCTCTCAATATTTTCACAGCTTTAACATGGATCCATTAGCCCCATTTGTTCAAATTAACATCATGGTGTTCTGACAGTGAGTGCACTACATCAATGCTTTGTGGAACAATGTGCAGTGGCTTTATTTTATATACATAAAAGTGTGTTTTGATTGAAGTGCCATTTGTTTTTCAATGAAATCCACAGTATTGCAGTATTAATCTTAGAATGGAAAAAGTAACCACATCTAAATCTAAATGATGTATCTAAAACGTCCAGTATAACATATTTTCCATTAAATATAGCCTGAAATGAATGTGAAGAATGTTCTGATAAGCGAAAATATAACCATGTAATCACAGACATGTATGCTTCAAGCTGCTCTCACAATCATAGTTATAGATATAATTACAGGTAATTGCTCTCGAGACCCTGTATGCAGAAGTTTTGGAGGCCCACATGCTCTCATGGTGAAAGCTAGGAAGAAGGCTGTATGGAGACATTATTGTCTCCATACAAGCTTTTCTTCAGTAGTACACTTAAGTCTCTGAATATCTCACATATTTGGATAAGTGGGCAGCCAAAATGCTCGATGGTCTCTGCTCTCTGCCTCTATGGTTTCATGCTTACAATGACAGGATATGGGGTTAGAGCAACATCCATGTTCTACACCTCCTTTCAACCTTTTTTTTAGTTCAGCTAAAAGCAACATTTTTTTTTGTGTGTGTGTGTGTGTGTGTGTGTGTCTGTCAGAAATGTGGTCAATGCTGTTTCCTCTTTTAAAGGTTGCTTCCTGTTTTATTTAGTTTTTGCTAAAAAGTTTTAAAAGGTACATTTGTGTTTGTAATATAAAAGGTTTTGCTGACTGTCCGAAATCGCACCCTATACCCTTAAATAGGGCACTGACTGGCTAAACCGACCGTCTGCTAGCTGTCTCACATCACCAAGGTCAGATAAATCCTATCACATAGAGCCTCTTTCATCTAGATATCATCATATAGAGACTGTGGGCCCTATCTTGCACCCAGCGCAATTGACTTTGTACACTGACGCATGTATCATTCCTATTTTGCACCCGCGCAAAGCGCGCTTTTCCCTCCACAGAAGCACGTCGCTAAACTAGGGAATGAACTTGCGCTCCCTGGGCGGTTCAGCGCAAAAAAGGAGGCGTGTTCCGGCGCAAACGTTCCTTCATGCTATTTTGCAGGTTTAGAAAACAATTGCGCCACTAACCAGGAAAAAATAGTTTAAAGTCAGTGGCGCGTTGCGCATGTTATTCATATGCTATTTTAAGGGCGCATGCTTGGCCATAATCAATGTAGCGTGTGCACAACGCGTATACACTTTGATTCTCTCATCTACACAGAAGCAGCAGTTTTCATTTTTGCAAATCATACATTATTATTATGATAGATAGATAGATAGATAGATAGATAGATAGATAGACAATTTATTATAAAAGCATACATCTAGCTTACACATTTACCCAAATTATCATACGCCTTTTTAACCGAAGTTAATTTGGGTGGGTTTCTCCATCCCCAACGTCCCTGACGAGAGCGTTGCTCTCCTTGGCTGTGAACCGCTCCTGGTGCGCGTCTGGCAAATCCGCCGTTATAATAGGAATCCGCTTTAGAACAAAGCGCGCCTGCTCTTAAAGGGAATGTGAGATGACGCTCTGATTGGTTTATTTCACGTTACGCCCAAACCACACCTATGAATAATGAAGCTACTTCAGACCAACCCATTTTAGATTTGCGCCTGGCGCAAGAGTCATTTATCCCGCTGGGAAAATAGCAACAGCGCCAAGACCCGCCCACAAAGTTACTTGCACTTTGCGCTTTGACACTTGCGTTTCAGATCGTTAAAATAGGGCCCTGTGTCTGTTCCCTGAATTAGGACATACAAAAAACTCCTAAACCCATTCAAGGGTAAAAATTGAATTGATGTTCAACAAATAAAAAACAGATATAATACGGATGAACAAATGATAAAGCTCGGGTTGCTGAATATTCGATCCCTTACTTCAAAAGCATTATTGTTAATGATATGATTACAGACTATAATCTAGATGTGCTGTGTTTGACAGAAACCTGGCTAAAACCAGACAATTATATTACTTTAAATGAGTCCACCCCGCAAGATTACTGTTATAAACATGAACCTCGTCTGAAAGGCAAAGGGGGAGGTGTTGCTGTAATTTATAGTAATATCTTCAGAATTACTGAGAAGTCTTGTTTTGAATATAATTCTTTTGAAGTGTTGTTGCTTAATGTAACATTATCTAGAGTAAATGATAAATCACGTTTAACATTTGTGCTGGCTACTGTATACAGGCCACCAGGGCACCATACAGACTTTATCAAAGAATTTGCTGACTTTCTATCAGAGTTAGTACTGGCTGCAGATAAAGTCCTAATTGTTGGTGATTTTAATATACATGTGGATAACGAAAAAGATGCATTGGGATTGGCATTTAAAGATATTCTGAGCTCAATTGGAGTTATACAACACGTGTCAGGACCTACTCATTGTCGTAATCATACTCTAGATCTAATATTATCACACAGAATAAATGTTGATGCCGTTGAAATTCTGCAGCAGAGCGATGACATCTCAGATCATTATTTAGTCTTGTGTAAACTTAATTTAGTCAAGGCTGCAAAGCCGACTCCGTGTTACAAATATGTTAGACCTATCACTTCTGCCACTAAAGATTGCTTTATCAATAATCTTCCTGATCAGTTTCATCATCTCAACATCCCGGATAGCTTAGAAGAACTAGATATTGCGACAGAAACTCTTAACTCTCTCTTTTCCAGCACTTTAGACACAGTTGCTCCTTTGCACTTAAAGAAGATTAAAGAAAATAGTCCAACGCCGTGGTACAACGAGCACACTCAGGCCCTTAAGAGAGCAGCCAGAAAAATGGAGCGCAACTGGAAGAAAACAAAACTAGAGGTATTTCGCATTTCATGGAAAGACAGTTTGATTGCATACAGAAAGGCCTTAAAAGCTGCTAGATCTGCTTATTTTTCAAACCTATTAGAAGAAAATAAAAAAAACCCTAGGTATTTATTTGAAATTGTGGCTAAACTAACGAAAAATAAATCTTCAACCCCAGATGTTTCCAAGCAGCACAGCAGTAATGACATTATGAACTTCTTTACTAACAAGATTGATAATATCAGGGAGAAAATTATAACTATGCAACCGTCTGTTACAGTATCGCATCAGGCAATGCATTGTAGTGTCCTTGAAGAAAAATTTGATTCATTCGTTGCTATAGGAGAGGAAGAATTTACTAAACTCGTTAAATCATCTAAATCGACAACATGTATGTTAGACCCTATACCGACTAAGCTACTGAAAGAGATGCTTCCAGAGGTCATAGATCCTCTTCTTAATATCATTAATTCATCTTTGTCACTAGGATATGTACCGAAAACTTTTAAGCTAGCTATGATTAAACCGCTTGTTAAAAAAACGCAACTTGATCCTACAGAATTAGTCATTTACAAGCCGATCTCGAATCTACCTTTTCTGTCAAAGATACTAGAAAAGGCACTATTCTCACAACTATATTCCTTTTTAGAAAGAAATGATATCTGTGAGAATTTTCAGTCAGGATTTAGACCGTACCATAGTACTGAGACTGCTCTCATTAGAGTTACAAATGATTTGCTCCTATCATCCGATCGTGGTTGTATCTCGCTATTAGTGTTACTCGATCTAAGTGCTGCATTTGACACTATTGACCATAACATTCTTTTGAATAGACTCGAAAATTATGTTGGCATTAGTGGAATTGCATTAACATGGTTTAAATCATACTTATCTGACCGTTATCAGTTTGTAGCAGTAAATGAAGAGATGTCTCATTGATCACAAGTTCAGTATGGCGTACCACAAGGCTCAGTACTAGGACCACGCTGTTCACTCTGTACATGCTACCATTAGGAGATATCATTAGGAAGCATGGCATTAGTTTTCACTGTTATGCTGATGATACTCAGCTCTATATTTCTTCACGCCCCGACGAAACTTACCAGTTCACAAAATTAACGGAATGCATAGCTGATATAAAAAATTGGATGACTAGCAATTTCCTACTACTAAACTCTGAAAAAACAGAGATTCTAATTATTGGACAAAAAACTTGCATTGGCTCCCTATTAAACATTGCATAAATTTTAAAATATTGCTGATTACTTACAAAGCACTAAATGGTTTAGCTCCGCAGTACTTGAGCGAGCTCTTAACGCATTATAGTCCTTCACATCTATTGCGATCTCAAAATTCCGGCCAGTTAATAATACCTAGAATATCAAAATCGACTGCTGGCGGTAGATCCTTCTCCTATTTAGCACCAAAACTTTGGAACAGTCTTTCTAACATTGTCCGGGAAGCAGACACACTCTGTCAGTTCAAAGCTAGATTAAAGACACATCTCTTTGACCTAGCATTCACATAATACATTATAGACTTCTATAATTCAATGTTAGGCTGCATAGATTAGGTCAGCCGGAACCGGGAACACTTCCCATGAATCCTGATGTACTCGTTACATCATAAGAAGAATGGCATCTACGCTAATTTTAGTGTCTTTGTTTATCCCGAGGTTTTCCCGCAGCCTGCCGGATCCAGGCCGTATCCAGATCTGACGAAGGACCTTCGCCTGGACCCGATGACAACGCAGTGCTGAAGTGCCAACTAGTCTCTCCCTATGG
Source organism: Abramis brama (assembly GCF_963993115.1). Taxonomy (NCBI): domain Eukaryota; kingdom Metazoa; phylum Chordata; class Actinopteri; order Cypriniformes; family Leuciscidae; genus Abramis; species Abramis brama. Next base: position 35,050,326 of record NC_139969.1, on the reverse strand, counting down.
AGGATCCCTTTACCACTCTACAGATAAGGCGTTGCCGGAAAATTCGTTTCGCGTACCTACCCCGAAGTGACAAAATAAAATAAAAGTCTGTATCAAATTTATAAGGAAAGACCAGTACTTTGTTTAGGCTTGGTCTGTAGGGAATTCGCACATATATTCAAACGCACATAACTATAGAACCAATTCTTAATGCGCATGTGAACGCCATCAGTGTTTCTCACAGGTTCGCATTTAAAGTCTGTGTAGAGAGAATGGTGTCGTCTTAGTGGCCCCTAATTTAATAACAAATGATCGTTGTGACGGAAGCGAATCAATCAAAACTAACTTTAGCTGGAAAATAACTTTATTAAAGAACCGCTATAAAGCCAAAGCAATCTCTGTTACCCTAAATTATACGTTTGTCTCTGTAAAGCTGCTTTGAAACAATCTACATTGTTAAAAGCGCTATATAAATGAGGATGACTTGACTTGACAGCCATTTGTAGTGGTGTCCGAAACCATAGTGGATGTTATCGAGCGCACTCATTCAATACCACAATAATGAGTGTACAACTGATGTATGTGGCTAGATCGGTCTAAGGCATGCCTTCCAGCAGAAGGTCCAAGGGAAGTCTTCGCCGCATTCATGGTGTGGGGGCTGGTGAACAACTCCCCGTTCACCATTGGCTGGGCAGGGGGCCACACTCCACATCCAGAGACCAGCCATCCGCCACAGATGACCAGCAAGATGGAGTTGCAAGTGCCCCCCGCAGGCTGTGGATGTGATTGACATGTCCTCTGGATGTGTTTGAGGAGGTAATTCCCCTGTTTCTCCACTGGTTCTGCCCAGCCCTGAATTGCTTGTTTCCCCACTGGTTCCACCCAGCCCAATGTCATCTGTGATCCCTCTCAGCCTCCCTTTCCCGCCTCCTCTGACAGCCAGTTCCTCAGCCCGCCTCTGCTGGCTCCCTTCAGCCCCTCTGCATTTCCTACACCATTCTGGGTGGATCTGCCTCTAAGCTTTAGGTCACCAGCTCCGTCCAGTATGAAGGACCCCCTTGCTCTGTCTCCAGCCTCAGGACCCATTGCTCCACCTCGGCCTGTCGACCTATCATCTCCGCCTTAGCTCCTCCCATCCGCGGCTCCACCAAAAACCATCATCCTGACAGCTCCACCGGGCTTCATTGTCCCAGCGGCTCCGCCGTAGTCAGACATCGTCCTCCCTGCACCTCCGGCTCCATCTCCGTCTTCCCCCCAGCTCCGCCTTCGTTCTCCATCCCACCGGATCCGCCTCAGTTCTCCGATTCCCTGGTTCCACCTCGGACACTCTTTGGCATTGCTCCACCTCTGTCTCCAGTCTCATCGATGTTACGTGGGCACTTCAGCTCATCAGCTCCACCTGGGTCTCTGTCCTGGACTGTTTGTTTTTCTTTGGTTTCACTCTCTTCTCCAGAGCTCCCGCCCCTTCCCAGCATGTTTGATTGTTGTATTCAGTTCACCTGTTGTCTGTTAGTTAGCTCATTAGTTCCTCGTTTGGTTTAGTATTTATACTTCTGGTTTTCCTGCTCTCTTTGCCCTGTCTCTGTCAATTAATACCAGGGTTCGAAATGAGGGGGGTCTGGAGGGGTCCCGGACCCTCCATAAGTCATTAGGGACCCCCCATAAGAATTTATTTTTGGATTTTGGGGGGTCCCCGACAAATAAATTTTAACATTAAAAATGATTGTGATTGTGAATTATAGGTCTTTAGTGACGTTTTATATTTATAACAGTAATTATTTTATTTCCTAGCGCGAGGCAGCAATCAGGGCAGCTATTAGCCGAGTAAGTTCCTATACAGTGTCACAGATTGTTGTTGTGGTGCTCCCACAGACACGCACTGTAGCTGAACGCAGCAAAACGAAACCTCACAAAGAGTGAAATCCTGAATGAAAATCCTGTAAGTGCTTCGATTATGTCTATATCTCCATAATTGCTTATAGTAAAATATTAGGAGTTCGAGTTCCTATATCAAAAGTTGCATTAACTAGATACCCAGTGCAATGATTAGAAGAGTACGTTTGTCAACGTTTCTTGCTAGCTGTATGTGTATGAAGCCAAATGATCTGCCAGCTAACAGCAGACTATGGAAGCTTGTTTCCGCCACAGAGTGAAAAATAAAAAAGGTAACGTTAATTGCGACTTTTTAATCTCACAATTCTGACTTTTTATCTCAGAATTAGGCTACGTGATATAAAGTCGCAATTGCAGGTTATAAAGTCAGAATTGCGTGATATAAAGTCGCAGTTGTGTGTTAATAAGTCAAAATTGCGTGTTATAAAGTCAAAATTATGAGATATAAACTCGCAATTGCGAGGAATATAACTTTTGCGACTTTATATCTCATAATTCTGACTTTATAATACGCAATTTGGAGATATAAAGTCAGAATTGCATGATATAAAGTCGCAATTGCGTGTTATAAAGTCAGAATTGCGAGATATAAACTATTCTGAGGTAAAAAAAAAAAAATCCGTATTTTTTTCCCTTAGAATTGGACTTTATATCTCACAATTGTTAGTTTATCACAATTCTGAGAAAAGATGTCAGAATTGCGAGAAAAGAAGTCAGAATTCTGACTTTATAAGACGCAATTTTGACTTTATTTCACGCAATTCTGACTTTATAACACATAATTTCTGACATCCCAAGACCATTATCCCACCTTCAACATTGGTCCATATAATTTTGCCTACAGTATATAGTGTAGCAAGGTAGTCTTCAGAATTTTTAATAATTTAATAATTAAATTTTAGGGGGACCCCCAAGAGTCCTAAGTCATTTCGAACCCTGATTAATACTATAACCACCTTTGACACTGACAATTTTTTACCATGTGCAGCATTGTTCTACAAAGGCCAGTTATGTTACATAGACTAAAGCAGAAACAGATATTTGACTGTATGGTTTTGACAATAATAAAATGTTGAAAGACTTTTTTTTTGTTTTGTAAAAGCAAAATGCCAATATGCAGTTTAAATGGATAATGACATTTGAGAGCTGCATGGCTGGCGAAGATTTTATTTGAACAACTTCAACTTTGGTTTGTTCCTCATACAAAGCTATTTTATGGCTTCATTCTATTGTTACTCAAGTTGTATGGACTAATTTATGATTGTTTTACTGTGTCCTTTTTAAAGCTTGATAGCCCTTGGTCTTTATTTGGAAATGTCTAAAAGATTCTTAAAATTTAGTTTTCCATTTTTTCCTTGATTCTTTTATGTTTCACTGAAAGAAATTAAATAATACAACACACCCAGAGTGACTAACAATGGAGGAGTAGGGCAACAGATGGTAGATCCTCTGGTAGGAGAAGATATACGTTCTGATGACGTAGTAACATGTAAGGGGCACAATGGATCTGAGGGAGCCAAGGAAATGAGAAGTTCCTCTGCATGCATCTTGTATGCAGTGTCCTATACATCAGGAAGCTACCAGCGGCTGCTCTTAGGGGAATTAAGCCTAATCTCTCCTCTACACAATGCGCTCTGAAAACACCATGACGTTGTAGAGTGTCCTTGGCATTTAAAAAAAAAGAAGAAAAAAAACTCAAAACAGGATAAAATGAAGCACTATTGTATAATTAATTGAAAATAAAAATGATAAATACAAGAGTTTTACTCTGGCAGGTGTATTCCAAGGTGAAAGGGTTTGGTAAACCTTCCTAAATATTACTGGCTGGGCAATTGTGAATTCGTGTTTCTTGAAAACAAATGTTCACACTCAGTTAAATGCATTGATTTCCTCTTGCGGGGGATGGGGGGTCTTGCTGTGCCTCTTGCTAAAGGGATTAAACTCAGGGTAGCCTCTTTCAATTCATTCATGGGCAACCACTCTCACAGTGGATCTTGTTTTTGAGTTCCAGTGTGTGGGTGGGGGGGGGACTCTCTGAACAATTAGAAAGTAATACTGCTGAAAGGATTGTCTCAGCACTTTTAAATAGTAGATATTGCTGAAATATATTAAACAGTGCAAATAAGTTATCTTTATGAAAAAGGTGTTTAAAAAAAGTATTTAGGAGAATAAATAAATAAGAATGATAAAATAAGATATATGTTTAATTGTAGTTATGAAGTAATCAATTGAATCAATTGAAACTATTTGCAAATAATATATATTTTAAAATGCACACATTCACTCTTATTCGTATGTTATGACAAAAACGCAAACGTTTCTTTTATCGTCACATTCAGTTATGAATTACATGAATCATGATCGCATATTTTCATTTCAAAATGGCTTGAGTAATTTTCATCACTAGATATGCTATTACTGTCGTTCGCTGAACATTTCTATCATAAATCAGTTGTCTAATACTTACATCTATTTACATCTTTCCACAATCTCTTGTTGTGAACTCCGTCTCCAAACTCTGCCTATGCTGTAAATGTCTTCAACACTTCTATGTAGCACGGGATGCTTTAAACGGCAATGGTGTGAAGGCTTTATTGTAAATTAACAATTTAGAAGATATATAAAGAAATGTTTCAGAATAAAGTTGTAACAAAAAATATCAAATAATTACCTTCAGAAAACTCTGGCTCATGGAAGTGAACAGTCTTGGCTTTTACCCTTGCTGTGAAAGACTGTGGTTTGTGCTTTAGTGAAAAGCCTGGAGAACATTCAGAGGTGTTTACAGCTAGCTTTCACTTCAAAACAATGACATTAATGGTCACAGCAATATGCTTTGATAAACACTGCCACTGACTTTAATTTCTACACAAAGCCTGTGTTTAAATCTTATGCTGTGTTTTTCTTTGTGATTTAAATGTGTATATCTGCAAAGACAAATGCAATTCAAAAAGATGTTTTTTGAAACACTGACAAATAGTAAGCAAATGGTCAGTTAACATCAAGGTTTCCATGTTGATTTGGCACTTCCTGTCTAGTTCCATTGCCAAGATGAGCTGAATAGCTTGGGTTTTAACTAAACAGTGTCCCATTATTGGCTGTCCATTGAGTGAACCTGGGATCTTGTGTGTAGACTACAAAAACGTTTCTCCAACACCCAAACCTGCATGACACAAGCAGACAAAATTAGAGTTCTTATTTTTCAGGAAATAATTAATAACCAATTTACTGAATTAATTATCCTGGTGGTTTGAACGTAGCATTCAGTTACGGTATTCATATGTTCAATCTGGGTTTTTTTTTCCGGAACAGCTTGTTCATAAGTTCAGTTCAGTTCAGTATTTATTTATCCCCGTAGGGATAATGCATGGTTAGTGACAGTAACTCTGTCAAGGATGTAACTGAATAACTGGTAAACGGTATTGCCACAGCTTTGGCTTTTCTCTTACTCTTTGCTGCATCTTCTGTTTGCTTGAAGAAGAAATATACAATTGAGGGAAGTAGATTCCAGATTGCTTCCTTCCCATGAAAAGCCCTTTATGGCCACAAAACAAGAGAAAGACGACAATTCAATCTCCCTAGAGATGGTCTTTGTGAGATTCCGTAATCTATTTCTGCTGTCACATCACTGACTCTCATTGACTGAACATTCTCACTGGTAGTCCCAGCCTTTGCTGTCTGCTTTGCACTTAAATTGATGAACTATAAGCTGGCATCCAACAGGCAAGTAGCTAAAACATTTTTTTTTTTTTTTTGTGGGCCATGTGAATAAGTCAGAACATTGCCAGACTTGGGCATCTTTGCAAGCCTCATGTGCTGCAGCAACTTTGTGTTTAGGACTGGATGACACTAAGAGTGACATAAGCACAGTGTCACTAATTATAAGGGTTATAAACACTTTTACCCCAGGTATTAAGCTTAAAATGAATTCAGCTCAAACTACTTAACATACAGACTACATCAAGATATGTCTAAAATAAATGTGAGTAAAATCAGTTATGTTAATGTACTGTTTAAAAATAATGAACAGTGAGACCACCACACTTACTCTCACATTTTCTCTAAGGCATCTTTAATAGAACTGGCACACTCGAGAAGGTGTAGGCATGGGAAGGGAAGCCATCAGAGGCTCTCATTTCTTGGTGGGTTCATATCTCTTGTGCAAAGTTCTCGAGGAAATTCATTGTGTCTCTCTTTTCCTTTGAACTTGTATTTAGTCTGCCAACACTTGTGAACTAAGCCCAGACAGTCATAATGTTTTATGACTCATTTGATTATTATGTACTTTTCATCATGGTCAGAATATACAAACGTAATGAAAATTACATTTGATACCCAGTTGAGATGAAATTTTCAATTTAGTTTCAGTAAAGAACATTATTTTATTATTATTGTTATTACATTTTATTGGTGAAGGTGAAGTGTAGGCCTTAAAAGAGACACTTTTTAAAAACATTCCAAACAGAGGGTCAAAATGAGAGTTGAAAATAATATTTTTTGTGAATATTTGACTGTGTAAAAAAAAAACTTTACCAACATTATAAGAGAACCTCAAGGAACATATTTAAAAAAGTCATGTCATGACCGCTTTAATGTGAGAAATTCTGTCTTTAATCTGTCTAATTACTCAAAGGGAGGTTCTGTCAAAGCCTTCAGGACAATGCCTAGATCCCATGAGGGAATCATGGGATTCAAGATCTACGAGCTCCTGTCAGAAAGCGTTTTACAAGAGGTTGGAAACCAATTGAGTAACCTCCATAACCCATATGGTGATTAGAGACAGCCACTACGTATCCTCTCAAGGTTGACTCTGTAAGACCGGTCTCCAACAGGAACTGGAGGAATGACAAGAGTGAATCAACCTCACATGAAACTGGGTCCATTTCTCTTGACTGACACCATCAAGAGAACCTTTCCCACTAAACAGCTTAAAGCCACCTTGTAGAAGGGGTTTTGGCTGCTTGAAAGGTTGTTAGAAGTGCATTTGTTTGCCAGAGAATCCATCCCCGAGGGATTCCCTGGGGACCATCATTTAATACCACAGGGGACAATGAGTGGTTTCCTGTGAGGCAAAGAGTTCCACCTGGGCTTTATTGAAATGAGCCAGGATGGTCCGCACCATTGCTGGGTGAAGTCGCAATTCTCCGGGCCTGGGGCCTCACCTGGACAAAAGGTTGGCTTTTAGGTTGTCCTCTCCCAGCAGATGGACAGCCGTCAGGGACACCCCTCAACATGTGCCAATAATGGGAGATCTCAAGCTTTCCTTTATAGGGATGTTGAGCATACCCTGGCTTGGCCTACCCTGGCTTATTAGACTACCGCATTAAATGTCTGAATGAACAGTCACATGCTTCTCTTGAAGTCAAAGCAGAAAATAGATCAAGGCCCAAAATACTACCTCCAGTTTCAGGAGATATATGTGTGTTCCTCTTTACAAGGCACCCCATTGTCTCCATATTGGATTGCCTCACCAGATAACACCCCAGCCTGTCTGTGAGGCATCTGTTGATATAGTCTGATAATGCAACTCCCTCTTTCAGGCCTGAAGTCAAGAGCCACCACTGAACTGTTGGAAGACAATCCAAGTCCCATGGAATCAGTCGCTGTCCATTCTCGTGTGGACTCACTTTGTATTTAGTAAACCATTACTGTAGTGAATACATGTGAAGCAACCCCAATGGTACCACCTGACTGGTAAAATTTCACTACTAGGCGGATTCCATGGTGTGCAGGGCCCCACAGGCCTGTCTCGCTGCCACATATGCCCCGCCATGAGCCACAAGGTGGTAAAGCATAGGTGGCAAACTCATCCGCCTTGGCTCTACCCACCTGCAACCCCATGATCAAAGGTGGAAACACTTGACTTTCATTTCTTTTTTAAGAGAAATGAAGTCAAGAAATAGGGGTTTTAGTTCCCTCACTGTGACTATCAACAGTAAGAGCATTCAGTTGCCTTGAGAGCCGGGTACACTCTCTCTCCACTGGCAAGGCGGGAGCCTTCCAAGAGGATGCAGCATCAAGGTAGAGGTAGCATGTAAGCAACTCATCATCTGACTGCTCACACAGCCCCTCCACATGCGAATAATTCGTTACATGGTCACTATACAAGCTGCATGCAGATTCCTCCATGATCTTGACACATCAATGTGGAGGCAATCATATGCGGGGGCATATGGAAATCCTCAGAACTAGGCACTCAGTCAGGTCGGAAGCGGCAGCAAAGTGGCTTCCTGAACTGACATAAGACCAATGGTGTTTAATAAATCTCCATTCAGATCAGAAGAATTTGCTCTATTTTTAAGAGCAAGCTTCCAAATCCACCAAATGGGATTGAGAGAAATGGATCTATTAGCATAAGCCCAAAAAGGAGAGAAAAAAAACAACAACAACAGATTTCTCCCTAAGCTCCACCTACAATCCTCACGATTAATCCCACACTGCCACTTCGGCAGCCACGGGACCTGAACCGCAAGGTGCAACACAGCAAACAGTGAATGCATTCAGCTGAGTATGTGATCCGTGCAAACGCTTGACTCTCATCACTCTAAGAATATCAAGCAAGAACAGAACTTTTTACTGCAAATGTATCCCTATGAGTGCATCCAACTCCTCGAGAGCCAAACACGCTTTGTGCGATCGCATAGATTCTATCTAGCATTCTATACAGATAGTAACAGTGATGGATTAAATCAAACAGGTGAGTTTATTAATGAAGTGGCAAGGAACACAATCTACAAACTGGTAAGATGAGTAATAGTGAGCAATTGGAAATACTGGAATACATGGATGGTAATGTTGAGCTTGTCTTAAAAGTTATCTGAGCACACACAAAAAAGGGAACAGACGAGATGACTTTGGATGACTGGTTTACGACTTAGGGGCCATTTACACTGCACTGTTTTTCAACTAAAATTATTATTTTTTTAAATTGTGAATTTTGGCTGTTCATTTACACAACAATGGCATTTTGGGGGCCTGAAAAAATGCAAACTTATTTCAAAGTGCAAGTTTTGGAAACCGATACCTTTATCATCTCTGTGTAAACTACAAAAACGCAAATTTGTGAAACAGTGATGTCATGCACCATCAACATCAGTGACATCACCAACTATTTGTCAAACAAAGTAAAAACATTTTGACATCTTTATCGTTTTTCACACCTGCCAACAACAACAGCATCCTCAACCAATTCATAACAGAAGACTTCACCATGATGGATCTAGCAGTTTGTATCATCAGCTTACGCCAAGGTAACAGATCTGTTAAGGACCATATTCAAGAGTTTTTGGACATAGCATACGTGTCTGATCTCCCAGATTATGCTCTCATAGAATTGTTTTGTTATGGACTCAATAATCCGCTCAAAGAGCATTTTATCTGTAATAGTCCTCGAGGGTCACTCGCTGAGTTTTTGCCAAAACCAGGCCAAAACCTTCAGTTGTCACGGGTGTTATGCAAGAGTCTTCAGTCATCATGGACGCCACGCCAGAGTTCCCAGTCATCATGCATGTCGCACATGAAGCCATTAAAGTGGTCCCTATGTGAGTGAGACTGGCATCCAGCTTGGAGGACACTTCGCTGACATTGGTGCGTGCAGCCAGTATCCCTAGGCCAGCGCCATCTAGCCCACCAGCCTCAGCGCTCTCAAGCCTGCCGGTGCCTGCGCTGTCCATCCCAGAGGTTGACAATGGCCATTTTGTGTGTTTGAGCTGCACACTGCTCTTCAGCCAATGAACCCGCTTCAACCCATGAGGCCGCTCCAGAGCCCTTTCTGCCCCAGAGTCCAGTCCTGTGTCGATTCCAGCTTAGGAACTTCCTGTCTGCCTCAACGTGACCGCAGAAGTCATATCTGAACTTCCTGCCTGCCTCTACACGACGGCAGAGGTTGTACACAAACTTCTCGGCAACCTGAAACATGTTGCGAGTCCAGTTATGCCCATGGAGGAAACCACTGAGCCACCCGCCTGTTTTGACACAGCTCCTGTGGTCAATGCTAACCTTTCTTTGCTTTGTGTTTCAGTCTTGCTTGATCAGCAGTCTTGGTCTTTTATGTTACCAGATTTGCCCTGGGGGTCATTGGCTCCACCTTGGTGGCCTTCAGCAATGCCTTGGTGGACTCCGCTGTGGGGGTCTTCAGACTCGTCTACAGTGTTGTGGTCTTCAACTTTGCCTTCTCAAGCTTTGCTAAGGGGGCGACCTGCCTGGCCTGCATCACACTGGCCATCTGCCAAACCTGCACCACCCAGGTCCTCTACTCAGTCTGCTCCACCTTGGGTTCCTGGTCTATGTTTGTCTGGGGTCCCTCTTCCTATGCATGGACCTGGCCAACCTTCCCGCCTCCGATCAACCTCCGATCCACCTCCCACCGGTGTGGGGGCGTCTGGAAGCCGCTCCTTCGACGGGGGGCTATGTCACAACCGCCAACTGCGAGTGCCCTTGTACACCAGCAGAGGGCACTCTTACCGCTCACTCTACACACATCATGGACTCAGTTTCTGACAATGCTTGTCTGTCATCTGTGTAATCATGTGCAGCTGTTTCCCATCACCTCATTATCCCTTAGTCTCTCTGCCTATTTACCCAGTTCAGCTGTTTGTCTCATGTGTAGTCTTGACCTGTATTCCACATCATTACTGAGCATTTCCTTGTTTTTTCTGTCGTTCCTGGTGTTTGATTTCTGACTGTGTCCTGAATTTTTCGTTCCTGTCTTGCCCTCTGGATTTGTATGTCTGTTTGGACTTAATTTCTGTGATCTGACCTTCTGCCTGTTTTATGGCCTGCAACTTTTTGTGCTATCAATAAACTGCATTTGGATCCTCAATCACTGTGCTCAGTGCTGTACGTTACAACATTTTATTGTTTCCTGTTTTACTATAAACAGATGTCCCACTTTTGCCACCCTTTCTTTTTTTGTGATGATGTTTTTTGAGATCTTATTGTCTTTTAAAATTTTTGTTGATTCTTTGGTTTACATTAAGAGTGTAGCTAATTTTTCAGAGGAAGATATATTTAGAGAATTTGCAAAAAAAAATATTTTTCAGAATTGTCTCCAGATCACAATGTTGGCATACAGTGAATGTGATGACCTCGCCTTGGTGGTGCCATTATTGTGTTTGTTGTTGCATTTGTTTATAAACATTCATTGTGAAACCAAATAAAATGATCCAACTGTCAGATTATTTGGCAACACCTTTTCCTGAGTGAATCAAAATGCTTGGCAAAATGCTGCAACAGACTTCTGACTTATTTTGAAAATAACTTTCCCAAAGATCTCCTTGATTACAGCAACTTTGGGAACATAAACTGTTTTCGAAATCGCCCCCTGTAACCTCATTCACTGTTCCCTACATTACTCCACTAATATAGTCCACTTGAAGGAGTGAATAAATCTGAGTGAGTGAATTTGAACACTGAGTGCACTGGAATGGCTGCCGCTTTTGCTTAGTTTGTGCTTGCTGTTTAATAATCATTTGAAACATGGAAACTGGACAACTACTGTAGTAAAATGAAAAGATTTATCTTAAAATCTGTCATGGAAACTAGCATGTATACCGTAAAACTTCAAATAATAGCCCTGGCTTTTATTTTCCCAAATCGCCGAACTTCACCGGCTTGTATTTGAGACAGGCGTCTATATGAGACAGGCCTTTAATTTAGTGTTGAGATGAGCATTACAGTAGAAGGTTACCAATTCTGTATTTGTGTTTAACAGATCAATTAATGTAAGAATTAGCCTACTATATTTCCGTATGTCTAAAGGGGGTCGCACACCAGACGAGAAGCGCCATGTCTTTAAAATTCGAACACATTATTCTCTATGAGTGTACATTGTCTCAAATCGTCGTTAATATATATACTGACTTCACCCTGTGCTGCAATATACATTCAGTTTTACATTCATTTACAGAAATCAGCTACTTGAATGAAAATTGCTGATGTTTTCGGATTTTCAGGGGATATTCTCAATTCATTAAGTTAACGGACACTCTGAGGTAAAGTGAATTCAGACTGCAGACTAAGCAACGATTATATTTAATTGTACAGGACAATCATAACATAGTACAGACATGATCTTAATTCCATAATATCCTTAAACATAACTATATTGCTGGCCATAAACTGACAAAGTGCGCGTCGGGTGTGCGATACCTCGAGTTGTCATAGACGCGACGCGGCGCTGCGCTTCTCGTACGGTGTGCGACCCCCTTTAGATTATTGGCAGCATAAAAAAACGAAACGATGTGACAGCCATGGGCTGAACAATACAAGTTACCGGTAATATCCATCGAGCCTATGAACTAGTTGCCAGAAACACATCAACAAGAAAGAATTAAGGCTGCCCTGTAAAACAACTGCAATCATGTGATACAAAATGACCCTATTCATCACTATCATCATCACCGCAATCCTCAACTACAAGTTGGCGAATTCCTTCTCCTCGTCGCTCTCCTCCACTTCTCCCTCTCCGGCCTCCGCTAACTCTGCCTGCCTTGCTTGCGCTAACAGCTCCCGCCCAGATGCGCAGGGCTCTCTTGCGTGCGCAATCTGCTCCATAGAACTGGCTTAAACAGACGATCTGACGGGTTTTAGAAGATTAAATACAACCCGAAACTAAAAAACAGACCAGGCCTCTATTTGAGACCGGCCTTTATTTATACAAACCTGTAGCCACAACAGGCGTCGTTAAAGAGACAGGCGTCTATTTGGGACTCGGCTATTATTTGAAGTTTTATGGTATATGCAGGCATTTAAAAAAAGTAAGTACAATGTAAAAACATGTATGTACATAATAAGTAAATTGTATCAAATGATTAATTTCAATGTTAATACATAGTACTTAAAGACACTTAACATAAAGTGGGCCTGAATATGTAAATATTCAAGCAAGACAATGACAAATAGTTTTACATTATCACACCATTAGTCACAACCACTGGCTCTCAGTCGTTTCAATCGGCTGACACTTGTCTACACTGGATGTAAGCATTAGGTCCCATCAAAACCAAATAGAACCCATTATAATCAATGATACTGTCTACACTGGTTACAATATACAGATGCCCATTCAATTTCTGATGTACTTCACGCAACAACAGGACAAATAGAAGAGTATTGGAACATTTGCTTTGATGCGTCCAGTCTAAACAGCATGTTAGTATATGTACAGCATTCGGAAGGACCCCAGCATAAGTATCAAGTGGATGGTTTATTTTTAATGGCATCCTGGATTGCATCAGTATGTTTGTTCGAAGCATTTAACAGCATTGTTGAGTAAACCAGGCCAATGGAATGGAGAGTTAAAAATGTTTGTTGAAAGACAGTTTATTGACACAGCTGATACTCAACTGCCATTGGCTCATCTGCGTTCGAGAGGAGGGGCTTACCGATAGGTCAATTGTGTTAGAAAATCACAACAGTGGCCGTTTACTGATCAGCCTTAAGAGATAAGCCCACTAAAATGGATCAATTCAGACATAGGGCCAGATTAACATATTAAAATGATTTAAAAAAATAAGTACATGTCATGGCCACATTAAGGGTACTGCAACAGTGACAAACTGTTGTACCCCTAAATTTATGATTTTTTAATGAACTTTTTAAACATTTATTGCACTTTGCAACTCTAGAAACCCCACTCCAGCCACTTTAAAGCTCTGATATTCACTGAGAAACAGGCATGGATTGGCTATTGAAGTGAGCACAAGGAATTTACCCAGTGGGCCATTTGGGTTTTGGCCTGGATTGTTTATACATAAATGGTTTAAGAGGGTAAAAAAGGCCCAATATTATCAGGCACAGCAATTTGGGTGACCAGGAGAGTAGTTCAACTGATCTCTTGAACCCTTTCACAACCTCCTTGTCCAGTTGCATTCCAACTGCCAAACTTTGTGAAAGATACAAATGAATTGTTTATAATTTTGCAGTAAAATGCCAAATGGTTGATTTAAAAGCAGTTGATTCAAGTATTGAGTATGTGCAACATTTAACATGTGCAGTGTCAGGCAGTGAATGACACAGGGATGTGGTACAAACCCAGATGCAGGGTATTTATTGTAAACAGCAGATGAACAGGTGAATAACAACCTGAGGAATAAGCAGATGACAGATGAACCAGAGCAGATGAAGAGCATAGATGATGAGGCAGGTAATCACAGCAGTGGAGTATACAAGATCCAAGAACGAAGTCAAAGAGAGTATCCACTGGGAATGCAGCGCAGTCATCGAAGTCCTTGGTGGTGAGACTAGACAATGGTAAGTGTTTGTGTTGAGTATACTGTATATTGACTCCTTAATTCCCTGTGTAAATGTGTACAGGTGAAAGTCTGGGGAGAGTGAACGACCCCTCTTGCAAAGAGAGTCTAAGATGCCCAACATGGCATAGACAGGACCAGCCTCTATGAGCAGCGTTGAAAATATGAAAGGTGATCATAAACCTCACCAGGCTCTGTGGAAAAAGGAGGAGAAAGAGAAGGATGATGAGGTTTGAACAGTGACATAGAATAATAAATCATAGCAGTATAAAATACATTTCAGAGAAAGTTTTTCTCAATCTTTTCCACTGGCCAAATAGTATTTTTAATTTCTTTATATTTTTAATGGAAAAAGATAGGCCTTATTGTGCATTATTGATCATTATTTGTGCAAAAATATTTCCTCAGACCATATCTTGCGCTAAGCAATCCTCGCTGTAGTTAAAACATTAAAACACAGCATGGCACAGGAAAAGTGTTCAAAAGCATTGCATCCACTAGCAAAGATGAAACATGTTGTACTTGGTGAAATCATATGCACTCAGATTCCTGAGAGAGACAGTCTGGGTCATCCCTAGTTGTACAGACCCAGGGGACGAATGAAGAGAATCAAGGTTCAAAGAGCAGTTGGCACAGGTGCATTTTGGAGGTCAGTGAGTTGGAGCTTAGTCTGTGATGGTGACTTGTGATGATTCATTTCATCAGGCTGATGATGGCAGAAGATGGCTGATGATGATGGGCTCAGGAGTAACATTGGAAATATCAGAAGACTGGTGTTTGGAGAAAGCATCTGCCTTGGAGTTTTTGGACCCTGGACAATACGTGATGGTAAAGGCAAAGTTGATTACTTAAAACAGGTGACCAGAACCCCTAAGACACTCCACTCCTCTAGTGCCAGCTTGAGGAATGCAGATTAATGAATATTTCTATGCTGGTGTCATTATTACCCTGTGCATGAGTGAGCAGGAGCACGACTGAGTTCAACAAGCATCTTCAAAACATTGTCTACAAAACCAGATGCCACTGACATTGCTGTAAAGATAACAGATTCTTGCTCTACAATAAAATAATTACTGGACTCTTCAGAAGGTGCACACAGATCTATAGAAATATGTTTTTCATAAAAAAAAATAGTTCTCAATTGCTATCACAGACCAGTGCCTGTAACTCGCTGTCAGACAGTATTGACATATCAAAGGGCAAATTAAGCCATCTCACTCTAGATTATACAAAAGGGACATGAAACTTCTGAGAAAGAGATTGAAACAGCTTCAAATATTATGTGTATGATGCTGATATGTGTTACGATGAACCAATATAGGTCCCAGTTAGATGTCATTGTTAAGCATGCTTGCATTAGCTTTTTTGGCAACACTTTACAATAAGGTTTCATTTGTTAACATTAGTTATTAGTTAAAATAGACTAAGATTTAACAATACTTCTACACTTATAAATCTTTTATCAACATATTTATAACAGTTGTATTTGTTAACATTAGTTAATGCACTGTGAACTCACATGAATAAAAAATGAACAGTTGTATTTTTATTAACTAATGTTAACAAAGATTAATACTGTAGCAGATTTATTGCTAATTGTTAGTTAATATTAGTTCATATATTAATTCATGTTAACAAATGAAACCTTATTGTAAATTGTTAATGCTTTTTCATACTTGTGTATTTACTTTCCTATTGTCTATTATCTTGTGCATTTGTAAGTATGATTGTGAAATGTTGGTTGTTGCAATGCTAAAATTCCAAGAAAACAAGATAATCTAATTTTTAATAAATAACTTGAGCATCTGCCAGGAACGTTCCTCCTGCAGAGATAAACACAGTTTTGAGAGCTAGGGAGAACTTCTGATCAAGATTAAAATCCTTTTAATTATTTCACTACATTTTTAACAGTTTGTTTCTTCACACAATTGGTTTCATGCCCCAAGAACACGACGCAACACAAGTTGATCTAGGTTAGAGTCTTGAGGCGAGAGCTCTCTGTCCAGTGGAGATGCTGTGAAACTACAAACAAAACAAAGAGATAAACTGAATGAAATAAAATCAAATATCCCCGCTGAAATAGCACAAGTTTAGAAACTGAAGCACTGCCTCTCCCTTTGTTTTTCTGACACATGGGATGTGCATTCCTCACATACCTTTTTTGTTTCTGCAGCTTACACAGGCACAGTCCTTATAGCATCCCAACACCTGACGCTGAATTAGCTCCATCTTTTCATTTTCACCAACACTGAAGCTAATTCTCCAGACATCACAGGTCCCAGGGTTACTGGAGCACTCAATCCCCTTCATCACAGTAAGATGGTGATCCATAGAGGAAAAAAATCAAGTTATCATTGTCAGCATTGGCATGTTCATTAGAAATCAGAGAGAATATTGGGAATATAGCGCATGAGTGTTATGTGTTTTACCAATTTTATGATGACTTTATGCTTTAGTTTTTGAAGCATTGCATTCTTTAGAGGCTTGAAAGCTCTAGTTCCCATTAATTGTAACGGCGTGTAACGATTGACCAGTTTTTTATTTTTAGTGCATTTATTTAACATTTTCTCTTTGTTTTCGACAGAATAAAATGGCCATACATGTTTGAAACATTGGTGAGAGTGAGTAAATATAAGATTATTATAATTTTTTTTCATTTTTGGGTGAACCACTGTTTAATGGAGTTTACAGTTTTAAAGGTTCTCACAAATGCACACTGCAGTTAACATTTGCACACACACACACACAAAAAAAAACATTTGAATGCACAAATAAATGCCGAATCATTCGCTTTTGTATTCCATGTCAAAAAATATATCTGTGTTTAATAACTTTGCAATGTTGTTTCACAAATATTTGATTAAATTCATGAATAATAGGAGTGGTTTGATCACTTACCACACTCACAGGAGGGATAGATGTGGTTTGTTTCTGACACTAAGTTGAATCCGCATACTTCTACTCCTTAGAAAATAAGAGGCAAACACCCTAAAACTATCTCCAGTTTGTTGGCTTTGTAGAGATAGTAGCTACGGCAACTTAGCACACCAAACACATAGAAAGTTAATTACGCTGTTGAGTGACAAGAATGCTAAAATTGTTTAATGATGAATCCCCTTCAAACAGTTTTTAGACATGTTAGCCGCATGTCTACATATAAACGGCGGCTATATTTTGAAAATGATTAGCTTAGCACAGTATGCACAAGGAGCAAGCATGAAAACATTTAAAAACCTGACACTAAAATATCTATTCTTTCCATATCTGAGTACATTTCATTCAAAAACAGGATATCCTACTGTACTGATCACATAAGATAAACTGCCTACAGTATAGCAGGCTAATAACAAGGCCATAGAGGGAAAGCCCAATAAAGCTCAAACCATTGAAGCTGACTAAGTGTTTCCTGGCCCTGATGGTAAGACCAAACACTGTCTTGGATGTTATCATGTTCCAAAATTAACTTTATGCCCCACCTGCATTTGTCAGTATCAATGTTTGGCTGTTTAGCATGGCAGGGTAATCACTACTGAAAGGCTTGAGTCTGTCTGCATTCTTGTGGTACCCTCTGTCAATGTCAGTGTAGTAAATATTCATGTGGCATTTACGGCTCAGGTGACTTAACTTAAACCATGGCCCATGAGCAAGCATTTTAAAGGATTAGTTCACTTCAGAATTAAAATTTCCTGATAATTTACTCACCCCCACGTCATTCAAGATGTTCATGTCTTTCTTTCTTCAGTCGAAACGAAATTAAGATTTTTGAGGAAAACATTCCAGGATTTATCTTCATATAGTGGACAATGGGGTCCAACGGGTTGAAGAAATGTTAGTTTCAGTGCAGCTTCAAAGGCTCTACACGATCCCAGCCGAGGAATAAGAGTCTTATCTAGTGAAACCATTGCTCATTTTCTAAAAAATAAACATTTATATACTTTTTAACCACAAATGTTTGGCTAGATAAGACTTTTATTCCTCGGCTGGGATCGTGTAGAGCCCTTTGAAGCTGCACTGAAACTGACATTTGGACCTTCAACCCGTTGGACCCCATTGTCCACTATATGGAGAAAAATCCAGGAATGTTTTCCTCAAAAACCTTAATTTCTTTTCGACTGAAGAAAGAAAGACATGAACATCTTGGATGACGTGGGAGTGAGTATATTATCAGGAATTTTTTATTCTGAAGTGAACTAATCCTTTAAATCAACGTCCATTGAGATAAGTAGTTTTATCCAGATTTGATATACCTCTTCAGTCATCACAATTGATTCTTATAAGATGCTCTATTTTTGGGTTACATCTTCCATCTAGAAAATGGGGTGTGTTTCCTCCCAGGAACAAGGAAAGGACAGCCCCAACACTGCTTCTACCAGTCCCACTCCAAAGACCATTTGACCATTTTGGTGTCATACCAGAGAGCCTGTGACAAAACACGGCAATACTGGAATGCTAGAGTTCAGCGTAAACAGTTTTAAACAGTGGACATTGTTTCATTGTCCACTCGCTGTGATGACATGATGTCAGTTCAGGTTACGTTTTAATTTATTCTTTATGAATGTATCATATTTTCTCTAATGAATTACATAACGATTCTGGCAGTAAGATTTGCTCCTGTGGTGAGCCAAGTTCATGCTCATTAGAGACAGCCCTCATGACTGATTTGGACTTTAATGTTACTGTCATCCTGAGCTGAATGGGACCTTTTGAGAGAGTAGGGTTCCTGGAGAGATAGGGACAGCAAAACAAAGTTTAAAAAAAGTTGTGGCGGGAACACTAAAGCTTCCAGACATTAAACAATGAGGGAGCGGCATTATTATAAACAGCTCACATTCTTCGGCTATCTCTGACCTGATTTTTATCAAGAATTCATTCAAAAGGTAAAACTCATTCAAAAGTGTGTGGTTGTGTTAAGGCAGTACTATTAGACATTACTATTACTGATGCTCATACCTAAGGTTAGGGATTTGACCAAACCCTATTAAATTTTGGTCACCACCAAAAGATAGCAGCACTCACATTTTCTTTGGAAAGTGCAAAATTTTAGTCTACTTTAAAATGTGTCTTATAAGATTATTATAAGATCAAGCTTATCGAGAATCTGCCGCTTCTTTATTTCTCAGTTCTTTTCTTTGAAATTCACATGCTTATTTTTCTCACCCCCTGGTTTCCTCTCAAACCTCCTCCTTTGAAGCTCTCAATGGATAGTCTTCATTTCCCATGGAAACAATAGCTGTCGGAGATCTCAGCCTTTGTTTGGGCATTCCTCTCTGCCTGGCGGCGATATGAAGCAATTAGGTACATGTGAGCAATTAGTGAACCAAGTTTTTTTTTTTTTTCTGTCACACAGTGTTTTGTGGCTGGATTACTCAGAGCTCTCACTATTTGATCTGTACTATCAACCAGGGACTATGTCTATGCGACAGGTCTTATTGTGTGATGAGTTTACATCTATAGTGGATCAGTATATATTACACTCTATAAAAAAAGACCTTTGATCTAGAAGCATATCCCATCCATTTTATTGGACTCCATTTAAGACATTATAAAAACATCTCTGACCTTCTTATTTAATGTAAGCTAATACAGCTAATAAATTACATCTCAACAATCACTACCCTGTCTTTAGCTCTTATCTCGTATACTTTGTATGAGTATGTATGGTACTAGCTGGTACAGGCTTATATCTTCTTACTACGCCTGGATTTGTGCATGTGTGTTTTGTGTCAGCCTGCTATACATTCCAATGACTGTGTGTGATCTGACCCCACTGCTCGGCACCCACTCCTGTGTTTACATGGTAAACGTCATAGTAAAATGTAATCTCCCTTATAATATAAGTTGAGAAGCCAAACTCTTAGGAGATTTGCTGTCTTGTCTCCTGTACTTTATTAAAGTAGTCATTTTTAACATAAAATACACACACAGTGCGCCTTTCATCACAAAGATTCACATCATTCATTTTTTCAGTACATGTCCACCTTTATTTTTGATGGAGGTTACGAGTGTTTCTGGAGAGATGTTCTGTCATTCTTCAGAGACAATATTTTTCAGCTGCTCTTTGCTGGAGGGGTTGTGCTGCCCTAGCTTTATCTTTAAAACACCTCAAAGGTCAGGTGACATACTCCGTCAGGCCACAGTTTTCACTTTTTTCATTACAAACTTTTGCATGTTTTTGACAGTGTGCTTTGGATTGCTATACTAGAAAATTCCCAGTGCCAGATTTACCTCATATTTACCTTATATTGTGATATAGGCAAAAGACAAAAACCTGTTTAAAACCACTACTTTTCATTAAAAAAATAAAACGTTGTATAAAAGTTGATATTGTGGTTTTATATATGGTTATATGGTACTTGCTTGTTTTGTTATATTATTAACATTCTACCAAAATCAAGCTTAAATGGAGTTCTTTGACCCAGGATTGTCGTGTTTTGTCCATCATGAGACGGCAGTAAGTGCATCGCATTACATTTTCATCATCTGATAAACTTAAAGTTTATTTTAGCTATGTTGGTGCTCGTTTTTTTTTTTTCTTCTGTCATTTGTCCAAAATCTCATGTTACAAAAGATGAAGTGCTTTGCACGGGCTATTTAAGACAGTACTGGCTATGACTTGACGAAAAATGCTAGACTAAAGCGGGGCGCATACCGGACGAGAATAATCTTGTACTTTTATGTACTTTTATTTTTCATATTTGGCATGTTTGTGTGCTGCTGCGCGTCCCTGTGTGTGTAATAAGCAGAGTGTACGCGCATTGTGCACCCGCATATAGGCGCATATTACTAATCCGCCCTTTAAATAAAATAAAAAATATTGCGCTATAGCAACGCGCCAACAATGCCCCAGAACACACCTCGTTTTCAGACCAGCAGCACATGGGCGCACAAACGGGCGCAAATGCATTTGCTATTTAAACAGCGAGGCGCAGGATGGGAAAATGCTGAAACTAGCAAAAAACATTTATATAAACACTTATGACTTATGATGGTGTTTCTGCCTTATATTTTAAATTTTGTTCATTTATATAGTAATAGTTTCACAGAGTTTTAGCATTATTGTGCGCCACAAGTAAAATACCTATGCAGAAACCCAGCCCTGAATATTCTATTCTGCCAAGTTTCTGGAGTCATCGTGTCAGCCAATATTTTGGTATATCCACCACAGGCATTGATGGTGCCTTCTATGAATGTAATCTCCCCAACATCTTTTGCGTTCCCACTCACCACACGCCCACCCGACCAAAGAATGTGTTCCCAATATTCATCAGGCTTTTTTCCGTGTTCTTAATCTTGCAGTTTTGTGTCAGGGCGCAAACATTTTTTTGGACACTGTCCATAGAGGTTATGTCCTTTGCACTGTCACAGAAACTTTCTGTGGCATCACTTTAGGAGGATACTTCTCTTCAAATTAGTGGTACTATGGCTCATTTATACCTCCTGATTGCTTCTGCATCTAACTGTGACAGATTTTTAGTTAATCACATATCTTCCTGTATCCTTTTCTATCTTTGTGAAGCCTCAACAATCAGATTTTTCAGTTTATCTGTTTATTCTTTTCCATGTGGCATTGTGATGCAGAAAATGTTGGTGTTCGCAGGTCATTTTATAACCTTGTATTTTATAACCATACATTGGGCATCACAGGTGTATTCAATTTTGTTTCAGTCATCACAGGTTTTTTAACATGTGCATCTGTGAACACAGGGTTTTTTTTACTACTGAATTTATACTTTGGGGCCTATAGCATATTTCTTTTGACACATACTGTTTTTCCTCTACTATATAGTAGGGAAGTAGCCTATGCATTTCTGGATACAGCCAGACAAGTTGCTGTCTTATCTCCTGTTCAAGTTTTCTATATATACTTTCTAAAGCAGGGGTGCCTAATTATGTTGCTAGAGATCTACCTTCCTGCAAAGTTAAACTCCAAATCTTATAAAATACACCCAAACCAGCTAAATAAGATCTTTAGGAAGAATTGGTCAATACAAAAAGGGTTGGAAATGAACTCTACAGGAAGGAAGATCTCCAGGAACAGGATTGGGCATCCAAAGAATTTGTCTTTGATTGTTCATATGAGGTAATGCTCTACTTTTCAACAAAATGCAATAATGCAATTAATGAGATCACTATTTGACATTTTGATATTGCATATATGTTGTTTAACCTATTAATGAAGAAAGCATACTTTAAATTTAATGTAAAAGAATGAAGCATAACTGTTTTGTCAAAATGTACTATTTATGAAATTTTTAACACCATGCATTGCTCTGAGTGTTCGCTGCTGTGCCCCTCACATCATAAAAAAGAAGACTGCATTAATGGAACACAGCCAAGAGCCTCAAGTGTGTGTCTGATGGCTGGACATGAGATTTATTAAGAGTCTTTTGACTTCTGCCCTGTACAGTCCATTAAAAGAGTCATTCCCTTCCATATACATTTACCGGGAGTGAAATGAGTTTTTACTAAGGTTTTTTGAGCTAATGCTTATTAATCATTAAGTGTTTACTCCCAACATTCCACCAATTTTTATCCATATATTCCTTGTTTTTAAGGAAATAAAACTAATATACTATGAAAATACACTTATATATACTCAATATACATACGCAGATTACACATACACAAACACACACACACACACACACACACACACTGTTGAGTACCTACAAAATAATTAGAATCTTTTGTCAGCCTGTTTAAGCTTCACGTATCTGAAAGGGTGACACTAAATGCATCATGTAAGTTATCAGTGGCCGTGTAAATACTCTAACTGGGTATTTGAAAATATCTGTGACAAGCATTTTAAAGCATTTTAAACTGAAAATAGGTCAAGAATTGTATTTCTGATAAGACATTAACAAGGGGTATTTATTCGAATTCACAAGAAAAGATAAACCTGAAATTGGTTCATTTCAACAAGACAAACATTAGTGAAAAGGGTTATATATGAAAATAATTATGACAAAAGATAAAGATAATGTGTGACTCATGATTGGTGCATATCTTTATTGGCACAGGCCCTAGATCAGTAGTTCTCTGTCTGCCATATCTAATCCTAAACCAGAACACTGTCAGTCGCTTGGATTACGTTTATCTTCTGCAAATCTTGATCTTTCCCAGCTATGTTTCCAAAGAGAACCAGACCATGGCATTGTTTGTAAAAAAATATATATATATAAAAATAAAAAAAATACTGTATTTAAGGGTGTGAAATTACACTTCATCTATGCATAGACGAATTACCACCTGGCTTTGATACAATACAGCTAATTTATTTTTAATACATTTAAAATGCTGTTAAGGATGATTTTAAAGGGCAAGGAAAAAAAACTAACAATTTAAGCAAGAACTACAGGTGCATCTTAATTTACTGATAAGTAAGCGTAATGACTTAGCCAGCAGGAAACCCTAAAAAAATGTAAACGCACATGTGTGCATGTGTGTGCCTTATCTATGTGACCACAAGTTCATTTGCAGAAGGATCCATGATAAATCCTCAAATCACTGATAGCAGATGTCCTCTAAAGACTTTATTTTGGCAATAAGAACCATGTGTTGAGTGCAGTTAGCTGTAATACAATATGTGGGAGAAGGAGCACGAATTTTAAAATTTTTGTGTCATTAGTTTACTTTGTGTTTTGCCCAAAAACAATCTCACTGTAATCGCAAAATACAGCTCAGTTAGTTCTGAGAAAAGGGTCTTGAATCTGAAATCTCCAAATAATTGTTTTGGATTCTGTATATCGAGAGAGGTAAAAGTTGCTGGTACTTGCTGTTTTGTTGGAGTTAAAGAGGGAGCTGTGTATCTGTGTGTGTATCTGTGTGTATCTGTCTGTGTGTGTGTGTGTGTGTGTGTGTGTGTGTGTGTGTGTGTGTGTGTGTGTGTGTGTGTGTGTGTGTGTGTGTGTGTGTGCGTGTGTGTGTGTGTGTGTACGGCCTAGTAAACCCTATGTTATGGGGACAAAGATAGCAATATCCGAAATCTTTAACCTTGTGGGGATATTTTTTGGTCCCCATGAGGAAAAAGGATATATATACAGTACTGTGCACAAGTCTTAGGCACGCTAGTATTTTCACCCCCCAAAAATAGTTTTAAACCTGTTATTTGTATCTTTTGCTATAGTGTGTCAGTAGGAAATATCAGTTTACATTCTCAAACATTAATTTTGCCATTAATTGTAATAATCCATTGAGATTTTTGTATGCACAAGGAGACTGACAACAACTGTTATATGATCCACACAGAGATCTGATCTCACCATCATCGAGTCTGTTTGTGCTTACATGAAGAAACAGAAGAAACTGAGACAGACTGAATCCAGAAGAACTGCGTAAACGTCTCCAAGACGCTTGAAGAAACCTTCCTGCAAAGCATTTTAGGCATTTGTGTTAAAATGCTGTAAAGTGAGGATGCTTTCAGAAATAATGTCACAAATAGATTTTGTTTATCAATTAACTTCTATTAACTAAATCAAATCATTATTTGGTGTAACGGCCCTTTGTTTTTAAAACAGCTGTTGTCCAGGTACACTTGCACATAGTTTTTCAGGTAGCTTTGCAGGTTGGTTTCTTCAAGCGTCTTGGAGACACAGTTTTTCTGGATTCAGTCTGTCTCAGTTTTTTCTGTTTCTTCATGTAATCCCAGATGGACTCGATGATGGTGAGATCAGATCTCTGTGTGGATCATATACCAGCTGTTGTCAGACTCCTTGTGCATACAAAAATCTCACTGGATTATTACAATTAATGGCAAAATTAATATTTGGAAACGTAAACTGATATTTCCAACGCTATCTCACGACCAATTCGTACGACCCCCCCTAGTGAAAAAAGGGCATACTTTATTGTATTTGAAATATATTCCCTTTTTCAATAGTACATTGCAAATATACTAACAAAAAAGCACTATCTTTAAATATATAAGTATATTAGCATCATGCTTTTACCTATTTTCACAATACAACTTTGAACACACTTTAAAATAATTGTACTTTAGTATATTTTCTAAAAATATATTTTCTAAAAATATACTTGAAGTGAAAATTCAGTTTATTTTTTAAAAGTGTATTTATTTGCACTTTATTAAAAATATATTTTAGGTATATTTTAACTGTGTGCTGAAAATGATCATTGTAACAATGCATTGAAAGTATACTTTCAAAATACACTATAGTATTTTGTACAAAGTATAGCTAAGTTTTATTTGTCTAATAATGTACATTTGTTATTGAAGACAAAGTATGCAATTTGTAGTATTTGGAATGAGCCAAAGGTATTAATGAGCCTCTTATTTTTACTCAAATATATCACACCACCCTCGTGGACAAGTGTGCCGGCATGTGCTTCGGGAGACCCGAGTTCGAGTCCCGGCTCCTGGACATTTCCTGATCCGGTACCTCCTGTCTAGCAACTGTGCTATCCTAATAAAAGGCAAAAATGCCAAAAATATATATATATATATATTTTTTTTAAATAGAAAATGCTTGTATGTTTCGAAAACACACTTGTAATGAATTTGTAATATACTTGTAACACAAATAAAGTACACTTTAATATCACTAATCAAGCATGTAATTAGTCCCTACACAGGCATACTGTCACAAAACAGAAGGAAGCAAACAGGTAAGTGATATAAACAAGGTCTTTACTGAGCAGAGGCACGGAGTGGGACAGCAATGGAGACTGGTGATTATGTAACAGAGAATCAGAGTTGAATGATGAACTTAGCTGAGTGAATAATCTTTGATTGTAGATTGTTGAAGAGGATGAGGCAGACTGAAGGCGGAAGACAGATGACAGATGATTGAAGATGGAGTTCGGTAAAGGAATCCTTGAGGCAGGTAATCATGGGTAGGTATCAGAGTCTGTAAGTGTACGTTAGGACGAGACCAGACAAGGAGGTGAAGGAGAAATGTCTCTTTATAGTGTGTGCTGTTGATGATGTGCAGGTGCAGTGAATCAGAATTCCGGGGAGAGTGAACGAGTGGGCGGAGTGTGCTGATCTGGTGACTCCGTGACAGTACCCCCTCCTCCACGGGTGGCTCCTGACGGCTGGATAGGACGACGACGACGGGGTCTGCCTCGACCCCTGGGAGCCGGTCGATCTGGATGTTCAGTATGGTATTGTGCAAGGTTATTATAGTTTTGCAGTTTTATAGTTTTTATTTTAATATAATTTTCAAATTTCCTATAAATTTCAGTTTAGTTTTAGTTAGTTTCATAATGGTTTTGTTAGTTTTAGTTTAGTTTTTATTTTGTGAACACATTTCTATTTAGTTTTTATATATTTAGTTTCAGTTTAAGTTTTAGTAATTATAGTTTAGCAGAGTTAACAGAACACTTCCAGTTAAAGACATTTCATTTCAGCACAGTTTAATGTTTGCGGTTTACATTTAACTCTTGTGATAACCTCTTAATAATAAAAATAAAATCATTGTTTGAGGATGAACAAAGAACCAAACAAATGCAACTAAAAAGTAAAAATTATATAATAAAATAAAAATGAAATCTTGTTAAACGTGGTGTATAAGAAAAAGAAAAAGATATGTGTATGATTATTATGATTATTCTTTAAGGTTATTTCTATGATTAATCCTTTCAAACATTATTCTTGTATTGATCCATTTATGCTTTTTGTCTGTTGCATCGTTTAAAATCATATACTCATAGTTATACACATATTCAAATGTTCTCTTCAGACCAGACATTTAGTATGTATACTTCTACTCTGACAAATATACGTCTATTTCTGGGCTATAGACATGCTATTTGTTTTTTCCGTTTTCTGCTCAGTGTGGTATCTTGTCTAGGCCTATCTTGTTTAGGCTAGTTTCATATGAGATGGTTATCTTATACCTGGAATTAAGGTGCAGCTGTATGTGCATGAGGTGGAAATAATTATTAGGGCCTTTCTGCTTCTTATGGCTGGTACACACAGAGAGCGGTTTTGCTTTTATGGCGAGGTGGTGGAAGGGCAAAAGTTACACTTATGAGAAGAGTATAGCAGAATAAAGAGCAGACTACGCCACCCCGTTTCACTGAACGGGGAAATTTCACAAGAACACACAGGTTCGCTACCACAGAGGACAAGAGACGTGGATCTGAATACAAAAATACTTTATTTTCACAATAATAATTATTTTAAATATATAAAAAGCTATTGACTCCGGGGGGGACAAGAGTTTTACACCACTTCGGTGTGCATCAAAACAGAAAACAACAAAACACTTTCAGGCTGAGGCTTACCAGTAGGGAGCTAGCTGGGCAGTGAGTATCCTAAGACCACACCACTCACCAAACTCCACTCCACACAAACACTCTCACTCTCACACTTGCTAAGTGAAAGAAACGCAGGTGCCAACGGCAAAACACTCGGTGAAGGAAACACCACCACCAAAAAGGGCACAAACAACTAGCTTCCCTACACCGGGGGCCTTCAGCTTCTGAAAGAAACACAAAGACACAATACAATTTCACAATTAGCTGTAGACACATGTATCAACAAATTATAGCAGAACAAATTCTAACTATAAAAGAGGCCAACACTTGGCAAATTACTGGCCACAGAAGTTAAGCCAGCTAGTGTTTCCCAAGGAGTTCACATCAGATTGCCATTTCAGCATAAACATTAGAGCAGCCAAATGCTATATAAAACAAAAAAATAAAGAATAAAGTGAAATACAAAATGAGAACAATTAATTGAATCACAGAAAACAAATCCAAAACAGAATGTAGCTCACTTTTCACAGTCCTTAAGAAAAGCACCGATCAAAGAGCAAAATAACCAAACTGCTGGTGGCGATATAACCAAAAGGTAAGGGCTAAATTACATTGATAGTACGTCTCATGTGGAATGACGGCTCCGAGACTGGCCACTCACTTAGTCCACCAGCATTGGCTTAAAGCAATCTTCAAAGACAAAATAAACTAACAAAAAAACAAAACAAAGTAATGTATCAAAATAATAAAACGGTCACATAGTGGTGTTAATGGCAGCAGAACAAACAATGCAGTCTTAACGATGTTGTCTATGGAGCATTTGCCCCGCAGTCCACTGAGATGAACCGCTCACAAACAGATTGACGCACCAATGGTAGATCGCTAGACCCACAGAATACTCAGTTACTCACAGCCTCGTTTGTACTAGGCGAACCGCAAACGTACTGGTGTTCCATCTGGCCAAACACATAAGCTGCAACCCAAAAGCAACGTTGCATAAGCTGCACCCAAAAGCAACGTTGCACAAATCCGGACTCTAGTCTGGCTCAGCAGAGATGCGCGCGCACCCAATCAGAGGCGATAGTGACAATGACGCATACCCAGGTGGCCTGAACTCCGCCTTAAATAGGCCAGGGAAGGCTGCCGATAGGCTGTCACACCCATCACTCACCACAAATAATAGGGCGGGATCTTAACCCGCGCTGCCACACTTTGAAAAACGGAAAAAAGACGTGGGCACAGTGGGGAAAAAGCACAAGGTCTCGATACGCGTCTTTTAAAAGTTGAACTTATTTTAACTTTAGTGCCGCGTTCCCAGATGCCCCAGTCTGATACAATGTCTTCGGGAAGGCCGAAGTGACGGAATACGTTCTGGAATAATGCTTCAGCCACTTCGAAGGCCGTAGGCAATCCCTTGAGGGGAATCAACGTACATGCCTTTGAGAAGCGATCCACAATGACGAATATACAGGTGTGGTTAGTTGATGGTGGAAGATCAGTCATAAAATCGATGTCCAGATGTGACCATGGACGATGTGGAATAGGCAGGGGAACCAGCTTTCCTTCACGAAGTTTCCTGGGAGTGTTGGTAATGGTACAGACTGAGCATCCATTAATGTACCGGGAGATATCCTGAGTCATGGTGGGCCACCAGTAACATTGATGTAGGAGTGAGAGGGTACGTCGGCTACCTGGGTGTCCAGAGCCCAGAGATGTATGAGCTGAGTCCAGAAGGGGCAGGCGACAGGTTGGTGGAACGTAGAGGAGCCCTTCTGGACCTCCCGGCGGAGCAGGGTTGGAGCAAGTAGCCTGGGTAATTTGCTCATCGATGGTCCATTGGATAGGACTGACGATCATGGCTGGAGGGAGAATAGGTTCGGGAGTTCAGGATTAGGTTGATGAAGATGTGATAAGGCATACAGTTCTTATCCCCAGGTTGATATGAGATGGTGAAATCAAACCTGGTGAAGAACAAAGCCCACCGGGCTTGACGTGGGTTCAGTCTCTTAGCTTCCAGCAGATATTCGAGGTTACGATGATCCGTGATGACCTCGAACCGGTGATGTGCTCCCTCCAGCCAGTGTCTCCACTCCTCCAGAGCTAGCTTGATGGCGAGCAGCTCACGATTACCAATGTCGGATGGGTGGGATCACCCTGCCGCTGAGAGAGGACCGCTCCAACCCCGGTAGAGGAGGCGTCAACCTTGACGACGAACGGGAGATTTGGATCTGGGTGGACCAGGATCGGAGCGGTTTGGAAGGCCTACTTGAGTTGTTGAAATGCTTCAGATGCTGACGGGGTTAAGGACAGAGACCTGGACCGGCCCTTGAGTGAAGAGGTCAGAGGTGAACTGAGTAGGCTATAGTTGTGAAGAAACCGTCTGTAGAAGTTTGCGAATCCTAGGAAGCGCTGGAGCTCCTTGATGGTAGTGGGTTGAGGCCAGTTCCGGATGGCATCCACCTTCCTCTGGTCCATCTGGATGCCATGTTGTTCGATGACATACCCCAGGAAGTGTATGGAGGTGGTATGGAACTCGCACTTCTCCAGCTTAAGGTAGAGATGGTGATGGCGGAGCTTCTCGAGGACCTGCATCACGTGAAGGTGATGTTCGGCCAGGTTCTGGGAATAGATGAGGATGTCATCTATATAGACCACGACGAATCGTTGGAGGAATTCCCAGAACACCTCATTAATATAGCCCTGGAAGACAGAAGGTGAGTTGGACAGGCCATACGGCATGACCCGCTATTCATAGTGACCTGACGGAGTAACGAAGGCAGTCTTCCAATCATCACCTCGGCGGATACGAATGAGGTTGTATGCGCTCCGCAGGTCCAGCTTGGAGAAGATGCGAGCTCCCCATAGCTGTTCAAGAGCTGCCGGGACCAGAGAAAGTGGATAGCTGTACTTTAGAGTCTGGGAGTTGAGGTTACGGTAGTCGATGCACGGCCTCAAGCCTCCGTCCTTTTTAGCCACAAAGAAGAAGCTTGAAGCGGCAGGGGATGTAGATGGTCTGATGAATCGTTGTTGAAGTGCCTCCTGGATATACTCCTCCATGGCCTTCTGCTCCGGGATGGACAGTGGATATACTCTGCCTTTGGGCAGAGTAGTCCCAGGCAGTAGGTTAACTGCACAGTCTCATGGCCGATGTGGTGGAAGTTGGGTTGCCAACCGCTTACTGAAGACATCCTGGGTGGAGATGAAGCTCCCCGTGGAACCCAAGTCGATGAGAGCTTGTACTGAGACACAAATACGGGGGGTTAGGACATGTAAAGTTGTACGGGATAAGAGTTTATTTGAGGTGGAAGTTGGATAGTACTCACCTCTGGGCGTGGTGGTTGAACTGGACAGGCAGTGATGACATGACCCTCTCTCCCACAGTAAAAACACAGTTGGAGAATTCTTCTCTGACGCTCCGCATGCGTTAGGTGGTAGGAGTCTACCTGCATGGGTTCAGGTGCTGGAAGGACGACTGATGATGCAGAGGGCAGAGGATACACAGCGGGGTTCAGGAGAGAGCAAGCGGTGAGACGTTGAGCGTCTCGGATGGTCTTTTGGATGAAGTTTTCAATACCCATCGCGTCATCATAAACAACCATCAGTTGACGGATATCGGTGTTGAGTCCTTGTCAGAAAGCAGTGAGCAATGCAGTCTCATTCCAGCCACTAGCGGCAGGTAGAGTGCGGAACTGGAGAGCATAGGCACTGACAGAATTATTGGCTTGGCGTAAATTGAATAATTGGTTGTGAACAGATAGTTCCGAGGCGGTTTGTCCAAACACTTCTTTAAAGTGACTGAGGAAAGCTGAGAGTGAAGTGACGATTGGGGCATTGGATTGCCACAGTGATTGAGCCCACTGTAGGGTGCATCCAGACAGCAGCGAGATGACAAATGCTACCCTGGTGCAATCGTTGGTGAACTGGTGAGACTGCATATCAAAATACAGGGAGCATTGTATAAGGAACCCGCTGCAATCCGGTAAATATCGCAGGTCGGGCCATGGAACTCGCCGAGGCAGCAGACGAGGCAGCAGGTGCTGAGTGCAGGAGTGACTGACGTGCGGCTTGAGTCATATCAGCGGGAACGGCAGGTGGGTTGTCAGACATAGAAGGTTAAAGGGAAAAACGGACTGCGTGAACCAGATCTGCAAACGGATCGATGGGACGATCCTCTGCAGTTTCTGTGGGGCTCTGTATGTTGTCTGGTCTTCTGTCACGAAACAGAAGGAAGCAGACAGGTAAGTGATATAAACAAGGTCTTTATTGAGCAGAGGCACGGAGTGGGACAGCAATGGAGACTGGTGGTGAGTATGTAGCAGAGAATCAGAGTTGAATGATGAACTTAGCTGAGTGAATAATCTAGGTTACTTGATTGTAGATCATCGAAGAGGATGCGGGAGACGGGGTCAGGGGTAGGTCATTCGTACAAATTCATACGAATTGCTGTGAGATCTGATTGGATATTTCCTACTGACACTCTACAGCAAAAGATATAAATAACTCACTTAAAAACATTTCTTTGGGGCTAAAATACTAGTATGCCTTTTGCACAGTACTGTATATATATATAATTGTATTATTTATTTATTTATGTAACAATGCAGAAAGTAATCTGTGATGGGTACGTTTAGTGGTAAGGGAACCGAATATAAAGTTTGTACAGTATAAAACCATCATATCTATGGAAAGTTCCCATAAAACATGAAAACCCAACACACCCATCCCACTACTGAAAATTACATACAGTATTTCTTTGACTAGGAAAAACTGCCCAGCTAAAAGTGTGGTCACACCTGAATGAATTCATGTTTCTCATGGTCTTGAAAATTCAGTGTGCAGAGCTGTAATCTGTAATACATAATTTCCAAATATAGCTTTGATGAAATTACTAATATTATTTTTATACTTTAGCTGCTCATAGCACTCAAATCAACTGGAAATTGATGCTTAAATAAGCTCAGATCTTGCACTTCTCTGAGATACTTAAAGTGTCAATGAAACAAGAGTTAAGAAGCAGGGAAAAAACTAAAGATGTCTCATTAATTTTGCCTGCCTTTTTTCTTCTCTCTCACTCACTCTTTCTGCTCCTGAAGCTTAAACCCGCCTCCTGTTTCATTAGCAGGACCTGCCCTATAAATACTCTCTTTTGGCAGAGAAACGTACTTAGTGCCCACAGAAATCCTCTCCTTCACACAGCTAAGAGTGCCCAGAGCTGCCAGTCATGAAGGAGCTAAAGAGCAAGGCGTTCTGGAGGGCTGTTTTGGCTGAGCTGGTCGGCATGACCCTCTTCATCTTCCTGAGCATTACAGCTGCAGTTGGAAACACCAACAATGACAAACCAGATCAGGAGGTCAAGGTGGCACTTGCATTCGGGTTGTCCATTGCCACTCTTGCCCAAAGCCTCGGTCACATCAGTGGAGCTCACCTGAATCCAGCTGTGACGCTGGGCTTGCTGGCCAGCTGTCAGATCAGCTTGCTGAAGGCTGTGATGTATATCGTGGCCCAGATGTTAGGTGCAGCGTTGGCGAGTGGCATCGTGTATGGCGTCACGAAAGGGGACACCCTGGGGCTGAACACGGTGAGTGAGCGGATCCTTCTTATCTCTGCTAAGTCACCTGTTCTTCTCTTAGTCCCTGTTCAGTTCACTTACAACTTTGAACTGTCTTTACTGGAATAAGCCAAGTCTATAAATGGATTAAATTTGTTGTAATTTCATGGATTAATAAATAGTTACAAGGAAAGAAGGACACATTTTGAATTTTGGGCAATATTTTATTTTATAGTGTCCTTGTTACATATTACATGTACTTACCATAGTAATAACAGTAAATGATGCATAATTACATGCAACTAATCCTCAACCAAACCCTAACCCTAAAATGTACTGTTATTGCTATGGTAAGTGCATGTAATATGTAACAAGGACACTGTAAAATAAAGTGTTAACCAAAATTCAGAATGTGTCCTTCTTTCCTTGTAACTATTTGTAATAAACTATTTGTAACTTGTAAATGCATAATTTACTGTTATTGCTATGGTAAGTACATGTAACATTTGTAACAATGACACTGTAAAATATAGTGTTACCTAAATTTGGTTTTTACTATTTTAAGTCAAGTCAATATTATGAACAAATCATTATGGGTTAATCCAACAGAAGTCATTTTAAGGTTCGAATAAAAAAAAATTACAAAAAATTCTGTATACTGAAAGTAATTTACTACTCTGGTTTAAATTACAGTATATATTAAAATGTTAGAAATGTACTTAATAACAGTCAGTAAACAGAGAAACCCACACGTTAGAATCCGTCACTATGAATGGGCGTGTGGGCAGACAAGATCTGATGATAAACTTATCATGCCTGTTCAGTGGCAGTGTTCTTTCTAGTGAATATACTTTCTGAACATTTCAAGAAGGCGTAATGTACTTCTTTGCTTTGCTAAAGCTGCTGGCTGTCAATGTCATGTTGTTATTGCTGAGTGACATCAGAGCGCTGTCCTCTGACCTAAAAACTATTTCTAACTTAATTACATCTTGCTTATACATCATAAAATGAGTCTCTGAGTGTTTCTTCTGCTTTACGTTTATATATATATATATATATATATATATAGTAGTCAACATTTGAAGTGGCTCATAACCTTTCATCAAAGTTATGCATGAATTTTTAACAATATACCCGGTCTTGTCTTAGGACAACTTTGATGAACTTTTTTGATCCACTTCAAATGTTGACTACTGTAGTTGTGATGTCCATGCATTCAAATAAACTTTTACTATATATATATATATATATAGTAAAATATATATATATATAATTTAATTTAATTCATTTAATTTTTGTATTTATTTTTATATATATATATATATATATATATATATATATATTTTTTTATTTTTTTTACTACAGATCAACAGCAATATCTCTGCAGGTCAAGGTGTTGGTATTGAACTCTTCGCTACCTTCCAGCTAGTGTTGTGTGTCTTAGCAACCACAGACAAAAGAAGGCGGGATGTGTCAGGCTCCGCCCCTCTGGCCATCGGCCTCAGCGTTTGCCTGGGACATTTGACAGCCGTGAGTAATTAGCATTCAGACATCTATTGCTACTTTTCCTTTGCATGAGCATTCCTGTAACTGTTGTAAATATTGCCAGGGTTACCATATGAATATATAAAGCAACATCACACAAACAGAGCAATGTTTAGCTATGTAAATCAGTTTCTGCTTTAGGAAAAATTAAAATAAAGTAGCCCAACCAATTCAAAAAATTTGCGCTAAATCTCCCATGACCCCCAATATTGTCTCCATCCTCTTTTGTTTGTCTTTGTGCAGATCAGTTTCACGGGATGTGGAATCAATCCAGCTCGATCCTTTGGTCCGGCATTAATTCTGAGAGATTTTACCAACCACTGGGTAAAATTACATTTCTGTTCTCACCTTTGCAAATTAATACATGCTATCTGAACATATCTAGAGAATGCAGATGTTAATTGTAAACCTTTCAGGATCTTATCAGAAGACGGAATCAGCTAATGTTGAACTTTTATAGTTAATGAGTAACAATGATATTGTTTTAGATGAATGCCTAGTCAAGAATAATCTATAGTTAACTTAGTTTTAACTTAGTCATGTTTGTGTATTGTTTGCTAAAGGTTTCTTAGTGTACTCAGGGTCGCAGATAGCACATGTTCATGGCAGAGATGACTATTTAAAGTGCATGTTTTCATCCGGTATTTTACCTCAGATGTAGAGAGTTTGCTCATTTGCTATATAATGTTGAATAGAAATGTCTTTTAAGATGTTTATCAGATGTGTATGTGCTTCCTAGGGTTAGTGAACAAACCGCTTACCTGAAGTATGATTGGTACGGACATGAATGATACCTTAAAATTTGTGGCTTGTTGAGAAGAGATGTGCTATTAAGAAAATCTGATTACAAGTGAAGTCAAGTTACCTTCATTTATATAGTGCTTCATACATTACAGATTGTTTCAAAGCAGCTTTACAGTGATAACAGGAAAATAATGCATTTCGACTTGTTCAGCTGAAGTTAGTTCAGTGTTGATTCAGTTCCATTGCGAAGATCATCAATTACTAAATTAGTCATTTCATCTATAAAGCACTTCTACAAAAAAGATGTCATCGTCCAGCTCAGTTCATTTCTCATACAACAGTGTGTCAGTGCAGTCAGATCAATAATATCGTTGAATATTAAGTTTCCTCAACTAAGCAAGCCAAAGGCGACAGTGGCAAGGAACCAAAACTCCATCAGTGACAGAATGGAGGAAAAAACCTTGGGAGAAACCAGACTCAGTCGCTCAATTATCCTCTGGCCAACGTACGACAGAGTATGATTATGATTCAGGCTGCATTACTGATTACACTGCATACTTACATTTGAGTTGAACTTGAGTCATATTTGGGAACCAAAATAACAAGGATATGCAACCAATCTCTAGCATTGACAACAAATCAGAAAAAGCGTAGCACTGGCAAGCACCCTCAGATGTTGTTTATATGATATTACCATGAGATGTCCTTCCATAAACGCAAATATATTAATTAATTTTTATACTGTTCCTAAAGGATGTTTGAAATGATTTCTTCACTGTTTTCAGGTGTACTGGGTTGGCCCTATGTGTGGAGGTGTGGCAGCCGCGCTGGTCTATGACTTTCTGCTCTTCCCTAAACTGGACGACTTCCCTGAGCGCGTGAGAGTGCTGGTCTCCGGCCCAAACACAGACTATGAGGTCAACGGTACTGACGACCCCCCTGCTGTAGAGATGTCTTCAAAGTGATGCGATACTCGGCATATTTAGTGAATGATATTCCTCAAGACCACAATATATCTGTAAATATATCCTTTTTTCCCCTACAGGGAAATAGCATTCATTTTAAATTTACTATTGACAGTGTGGAGTTGCAAATGTAAAACCATTTATGTAGTTGCTCAAAAGGACAGTTGGCATTTTGTATTGACTGATTTGAGTTTTGTATTAATGTTTTTACTCTTATTTAGTGAAACAGTATGTACCTCAGGAAAATTATACAGTTTTTCACTATTTTTTTTAAATTTCACATATAAGCTTTCAAAATTTAGATTCACTTTTTGTGAACTTTTTTTTCACTCTGTATTGTATTATGTGTACACTATGATGTTGTTTTTTGTAATTAAACTTCAGGATGTTTAATCTAAAATATAAGATGTTTTTCTTCAAATTACTAATGAAAGTCAAATGACAAAAAGCTTAAATAATATGTTGAGATTTTCAATTTGAACTGAACATTTGCACTACATATCAATCAAATATATCAATCTCGATAAGATTTTTTTGAATGTATTTCTTGGGGTGTAATAGTTTTTAACAAGCCTGCTGTGTTTTAAAATGTGAGCAACCATCACACAATCCTCTGACTGTAAAACAAAACTAAACCTAAGTGCAGTTAATTTTACAGATAGTGACAGAGATACAAAATAAACAGAACCAAACTTAGACTACACTTGAACTATGAACCTGAACCATGATAATAGAAACTCACTGACAGTGAAAAAACTCAAACAAAACTCAACAAGGTGTAGGGAAACAAGAGGGCTGTAAATACAAGGGCTAACAAGATACCGGTGGGAACAATCAGGAAATCACAAAGGGGAAACAGGAAAAGGAACAGGAAATACAATTTCTACAAAATTAGAGACTAGATAACAAAACAAAACAAAAAAGCACAAAAGCACATTTGAATATCAAGTTTTTATATATTTTTTTTAGTGTGCTATCTTAAACGTTTAACATTTAGCTTTCAATATATGTACTATAATTAGTCAATAACAAATTTAGTTTATTTTACTGCTTATTCAAAAGTGCTAAATTAATTTTAAAAAATGCACATCTGTGGTGTATGGCAAGCTACACACCTTACTGTTGAATATTGTGTGATTTCTAAGTCACCTCGAAAAGCATCTGCTAAATGAATAAGGCCAGGTTTCACAGACAGGGCTTAGATTAAGCCAGGAGTAGGCCTTAGTTCAATTAGGACATTTAAGTGGCTTTTATAAACGTGCCTTAGAAAAAAAAAACACTGGGGTGTTAAACAATAGAATTTTAAATATGTGATTGCTTTACATATAAGCAAAATGGCACAAGTGTGGTTTATGACTGTGAGTAGTGAGCAGATATAAGTGGTTACTACAGAGCTCATTGATCATTGTTTTTGGCTGTCAAGAGGAATAGAATATTTGTTTAGAGAAAACGGACTTTTGGCATCATGCATGATAATGCAAAACCTGTTTCATAAAATGACCTTTAACCTTAACAGCTTGGTTTGGCTGTTTAAATGTATGATACATTTGAAATCTCTTGCTTTTTTTTATTGCTGTCTTCTGGAAAATGGATGAAGGATTATACGAGGAGGTTAGAAAGTATATGCATTTGTTCAACTCTGGCCTAAAAGATTATAAAGATGTGTAAAGGGGTTATAACTCTTAGCGAGAGATCGACCGACAGTGTTTGCGTACACGCCAAATAGAGTACACTTTGAAAGGCCATGTATATGTATAAAAAGAACAAGGTATACTTTGGGCTTTAAAGCTACCCATGCCACCAAACCTGTCCCTAACTTTACCCGTATCCCACCTCAATAGCAGCAGAACTGTTTTGGGTGACACTTTATTTTACTGTGCCCTTGTTACATGTAGTTACTGTAATAATAACTATAAATTATGCATAATTACATGCAACTAACCCTAAACCAACCTCTCATCCTAACTCTAACCCTATAGTAAGCACATGTAGTTAATTATTATTACTTAGTACTTAACTTTTAATCACTCTTAAAAAAGGACAACACTTAAGGTCTTTGGGGTCATTTTGACCCCAAACTTTTAAAGAGCGATTGCATAAGGAAATATACATTTTTTATATGGAAACTATATATCATTTTTTTTATTTACTTCTCAACTATACATTTATGCTGTGTTTTTATGGAAATTTTGAATTTTTTTACCTATTTACTGCACAATTACATAACTAGGCCATAAATTGTCTCATGAAAAATGATTTTTTAAAGAAAAAATCACTTAAATGATGATCTTAATTAAATCTAAATAGTTTTTGGACATTGCTCTATGTGTTAGGGATAGAATACTGACATCTGCTGGTTTGTGGAAAAACTTTAGAAATTATAATTAAAGAAAGAAAGTGCAATGACCACATATATCCAATAGAGGGCCATAGAGACTCATTCATTTTCACTTCATTGTTCTTGATGCTTCAACTTCTCCTCACAACTTTATGATATATATTTTGTGAATATTTATTTAAACATTTTGAAATACATAAAAAATCTGTATTTTTGTCAGAGTTAGAATTTGTTGTTGTTTTCTGATATATTTTGAATTATCTGCTTTTGTAAATTATTATACATACATTTGCAGAACCATTACAAGTCACCACTATGACATGACTGTGGTGTGTGTGTGTGTGTGTGTGTGTGTGTGTGTGTGTGTGTGTGTGTGTGTGTGTGTGTGTGTGTACAAGCTTGTTCCATGTTACATATGTGACATTTTTCAGATTTATGCCAGTTTAGTTGATTTTATTTGCCAATTTCTATAAAAATGCTCTCTGTTGCAGTGACATACATGTGTGTGTTTGTGTGTGTGTGTGTATGAGATAGAAAGTTCGTTCCACTTTGGGTTTATGCTCTAGGACCAGACCTTGATTTAAATGTAATTTTTTTTAGATTTATGCCAGTTTTGTTTATTTTATTTGCCAATTTCTATAAAAATGCTCTCTGTTGCAGGGACATACACGTGTGTGTTTGTGTGTGTTTGTGTGTGTGTGTGTATGAGATAGAAAGTTTGTTCCACTTTGGGTTTATGCTCTAGGACCAGACCTTGATTTAAATGTACATTTTTTTTAGATTTATGCCAGTTTTATTTATTTTATTTGCCAATTTCTATAAAAATGCTCTCTGTTGCAGTGACATACATGTGTGTGTTTGTGTGTGTTTGTGTGTGTTTGTGTATGAGATAGAAAGTTCGTTCCACTTTGGGTTTATGCTCTAGGACCAGACCTTGA
The DNA here is from genome assembly GCF_963993115.1 of Abramis brama. Classification (NCBI taxonomy): domain Eukaryota; kingdom Metazoa; phylum Chordata; class Actinopteri; order Cypriniformes; family Leuciscidae; genus Abramis; species Abramis brama. The sequence continues at coordinate 35,010,907 of NC_139969.1, read as the reverse complement.
TTTAAATGTACATTTTTTTTAGATTTATGCCAGTTTTGTTTATTTTATTTGCCAATTTCTGTAAAAATGCTAACATATACATTTGTGTGTTTGTTTATGTGTTTGTGTGTGTGTGTATGAGATAGAAAGTTCGTTCTATTTTTTATTTATGCTCTAGGACCAGACCTTGGTTTATATGTAGAAATTTTCAGATTTATAATGGATTTAATTTTATTTTTTTGACAAACAAAATAAAAAAAAGTCATTTTTTTCATTTTCCCATTCATTTTCAATGTGGGGTCATTTTGACCCCAAAGACCTTAAAAGGTAAAAAAAAAATTACACACCTTTAGAACAACCAAATCAAGCCCAGTTTTTTTTGTGCATTTTTAGATAGATTATTTAGGAAAAGTCACAGTGTTTCATGCCCCTGAGATGAAGGTAACATTTTTAAAAAATGAAGGAAAAGTCCATTGGGGTCATATTGACCCCAAAGAGTGATTAAAGGTTAAATGTGTAATTATACTGTAATTTACACCTTAAAATAACGTGTTACACTTTACTTTAATGGCTCGTTTCCACTGAGCAGTACAGTACGGTACGGTACAGTACGGTACGGTTCGGGTCTGTTAACCATGATCTGGCTAGCGTTTCCACTGCCAACAGTACCCTTACTTGATAGGCGTGGTGTTTCGATCGACGTAATTTTCGCGCGAAGAAGAACATAGTAAACTACAATGGATGACATACAGCAGATCTTGTTCTTGCTCCTCGACATGTTTGTCACAAGAAGACAAGCGCCGACATTAGGCTTTTCTCAATATTAAGTACGCAAAGCTTGCGACTCACTCCTACATGCACATGGTACAGCGCGTTCTTAAAAGCGTCACTCAGCTCGCTCTGCTACTCCGGTTATCTCTGTTACTCTGTATGTACAAATTTAAGCAACAATAAAACGAAATATGTTATAAAACACTACTCTGCCTCTTTTCGTTTTCATTTAAATAAATTAAACATTATAGGGACACAAATGTGGTTCATGCGCAACGCATATTGATTATTCACTGCACGTTATACGTTATTCTATTTATAACAAAACGATTTAAAACACAACCCTAACGTTACCTCTTTTCGTTTAAATAATAAAAAAAATTACACATTACAGGCAATATATGCATTTGTACAAATGTTGCAATAAACATCAGTGATAATCTTGTAATAAGAAAATGACAAGAAACCATATTTCTTTTTGTAAAATTTCAGTTTTATCAATAATAGCCAATATAAAAGTTTAAGTAAAAGGTACAAGAAGCTATACAATAAGAAATAAAGCAAACAATTCAGTCAAATGTCCAAATGCTGCGCTAGTCTAACATTACAACAGTAAAGTTAAATACAAATAGCCTATAATATGAAACTAAACTTAGCCCTCAGTCAAAACGATTGACAGGGAACGAATTATATATTCACGAGACCAAAGATCGCCCGTTAGGTCTGCACAAGACGAATTATATCTCATGTTTAACCACTACCGTCGGAGTCATCGGCGAACGTCAGAAGAACTAACTTAGCCGAGGAAAGGCTCATCCAGCCGGGAAACATGAGCGCCGAGCGCCCGCTGATCGCATGGATCTCACAACCGGGGAAAAACAAATCATCTTTATAAATAAACCACAGATTAGAGCTTTAAACAACTACATTCTCGCCTGAAAAACTCTTAAAATTACATTTCGTGACACAGTAACAGTATATTATATTAAACTGTATATAAAAAAATGGCGCTTCTTATGTTGTCATTCCCCTCGTAGCACGCGCAAATGACGATTCTCTGTCAACCAATCAACGTCCTGCAGTGAGTCTAGCTCCACCTTTTAGTACCGTACCACTGTGCTAGGTACCCCAACGGAAGGGTACCCAAAAAGTGGTACGGTACGGTTCGGCTTTTTGGTACCATTCTCAACTTTTGGCAGTGGAAACGCAAATAAAAGGGTACCGACCCGTACCGTACCGTACCGCTCGGTGGAAACGCGCCATAAGGTGTCATTGTTACAGTGTAATTATATATTTAAGTACTGGGTAATATTAAGGAACTACATGTACTTACTATAGGGTTAGAGTTAGGATGAGAGGTTGCTTGAGGGTTAGTTGCATGTAATTATGCATAATTTACTGTTATTAGAACACAGTAAGTACATTGTACCTAACTATTGATTGATTGATTGATAAAGTATGAAAATGGGGGAGGGGTAATTTTCATGCCATAATGTCACAGTGCAAAAAATCTTAATACATTTTTGCAGATATAGTTTCTCATTTTATTTTTGTTTGGATTTCGGAGTGAAATGTGAACTGGACATTTTTGTATGTGTGTTACATAAGCCATAGAGGGATATGAAACAGTGTGTGAGGCTACATGCTTTTCCAAGGACGGTGTCTGAACAGCACAGACAAAAATAACAATAATTTGTTAACTTTCCTATTTTTGGACACAAACACCAATATGAATCATTTATATATAAGAATTATGACAAATTAGGCAATTGTTCATCATTACATTGCTGATGTTGATTTTTAAGACCGTGTCCTAGTTTTATGGTCATGATTTTCTTTCATATTGGCTTTACTGAGAAGAGGAAAGCAAAGTGTTGTTTTTAAATCTCACTGTCAATATACAATATAATTAGATGGAAATATTTCATACAGGTGCATAAGCCATCACATGCTTATGTAAAGGGTTTTAATGGACTATAGCTACCCCATGGATAACCCCTGGAAGCCCACCTCCCTCCTTTGTGCATCTTATCCTGTCTCGTATCCTGTTCCACACCAAGGAATGTCACATCTCTTTTCCATATTGTTCGAAATGTCATGTAGTAAACCAGTGTTGTGACAGGAGTGTCACGAATAAGTAGGCCAATAATAAATACATTTTTTACATAATAAAAAACAATGTTGTATTCCAAAGTTGAGTGCATACGTTACAAATGAGTCTGAGACCACTTGTAAAAATGCCTCTATTTGCATTTTTCTAATGTAATTTAGAGAGATATGTTTTCATTGCAAATTATAAAAGTTAAATTGAAAATCAACATGAATTTGAGGATGTCTCAAAATAACAATAATAAAGCTGTAATAATCGGTCTAATTCTACAACAGTATGGAAATCCACACCACAGCTATAATGATAATGACAGAGGAATGATATGATATTTCCAGCTGGTGTAATAATAATAATACAAACATTGACAGCCAAGCAGAATCCATATGGGTTTAAAGGATTTAAATGCAGCACGCGCTTATATAAAGAGAAAGTTATTGTCCGTTGGTGTGGATGCTATATAACAATATTTGTTATAGTTTTTGTTCATTCATAGTTGTTGTTATTGGTGTAAACAGGTCTTTAGCCCCTGCTGGTAGATGTCATAACTACAAACTCTGCGGGCAAAAGAATCTTTCTCCATTGATGGCTGTTTAAATCTAGCTGTGTATTCTGGCCTTTGCCGTCACATCTCAGGATAGTAACTATACTTAAGGACTTGTGCTGCATTCCAGACAACTTAAAAATTTTCCCAACCTCCTACTTGAGAATAAAAATAAACCTTACCCCTTCATGAGGCGTCACTTGACTTTATGGCGGCGACCAACGAGCATAGCGAGCTGGTTTGTACAACAGTGTAATCCTGCAGTAGGTTAATATTTTCAAGAGGGTTACCAGTCGTTATGTTTAGGGTTATGTGTTGGTCAGGAGAATATCAATTACATTTAAATAATTAAAATAATGAATCATTCCTGAAAGTTAATAATACAAATACAGAATTGAAAAGTAAAAGTGTCCTAGGACTGGGGTTTTGCAGGATTGTGCGAATCGGTTTGTGTGGAATATAAAAATACAGGAATTTGAAAACTATTACCATACTGGTAGTTAATACCATTATATTTGACATTAGATGGTTTAAAAGTTTTGGATAACAAATGACATGTACTAATTTTGTGACAATATGAACATTGCTTATATTTATGATTTTGCTATAATTGGCAGAACATGAAATGGCCCCATCTTGTGGTGTGATTGACTGGAACGCACTGAGATTGAAAGTGGGACATTTCTCCTTGGATATTCCCACTTCTGACTTTGATTTGGTGCCATCAGTCAATCAGTGTTGTCACTTCCATCACAACCAACAACATTGCCAAACTACAATTTGATCAAAAGTTTGTTTAGGTTACCAAGGAGATAACAGTGTTAGTGAAGAGCATGCTTGATAAATGTGATATGCAAGGGTAAATAACTATTTCAAGCACAATTCAAGTATTTTGTACACAATCTCCTATCAGGCTGTAATTTTGTCATATCAGTGATCATATAATTTCATTGTGTATTGAAGAAGGTTGTTTACACCACACTCTCTGATCTTGTATGTTGCCCCGTTTTGATGACATCAAGTACATCAAGTATTCAGTTAAAAAAGTTCAGTTTAGGAAACAAACACTTGTTGTAAAAGGATTCTGACATTTTATTAAAAAAATACTTAAAATGGCATTTCCACCGCCATAATTTCTACCACAGAATACATTTGAAATCATGGTGGAAATATTTGTGTTGTTTCAGAAAAAAATAAATAATTCAAGTGTGATTTTAGAAATTTTATTTTCTAAAAGTCCACGTTATCAAAAGTGTCCATAACAGTTTTGAAGAAGTCAACAATTTGGTGTAGAAATATAATTATGTCTTTAAAAGTGTATTATAACTTTATAATTATGAAAACTCTCTTATGTGCAATTTAAATTAATTGTTAATTGATACAAATGTTTAATTGGTACAAATCAGTTGTTCATTTTAACCTTTAATATTATAATAGGCCTAATGTACCAACTGACAGAATTCTCTCTACTCTAGTTTACAACATTAATTGAGACAAAATTTTTTTTTGACATGAATTGTACATGATAGACAGTATATCTAAATTAATCAATATCAAATCAAACTGAATAAAGATCGGAATTAACCCTTAGGTTGTGTTCGGTCATTTTAACCCAAAGAGGATTTTCTTATCCCCAAAAATGCTAGTTAACGTTATCACATTGGACTAAAAATAACTGATTTTACTCACCCAGGGTATAAGTACTTCTCCCACATTTTTTGAGAACTTTTGTACATTTTTGTGATTTCCCCTTGTTACACTTGAGATGGTCAAAAATGGCCATCCAACAAAATATTGCTTTTAAATCTCTCATTACCCTATATTATCATCAAATGTTGGATTTCAATCTTTTTGTCAGCTTGTTTTCATTCAATTAGGACAGTTTTTGTATTTCTTTTCGGATCTGATTGATCGTAGCCCTCTTTTATCATGAGCTTATGCACCTAAATTTTGGCAAAATTAAATACAATTAAAAAATATTCTGTAATTTAGCACACTAGTGTGCTTTAATGTAGGAAGTTTGTTTTGAAATGCTACAATATTGAACAAAGTCAACACTTGTGGTGTTCCCAATGACCAGCCCACAAAAAAATTGCGTAAAAATCTCTCGTTATGCTATATTGTTGTAACACACACACACACACACACACACCGTTTGGACTTTGTTTTCAGTTTGCACAGTTTCTCTTAGTTTATTGTCATGGTTATTAATTGATTAGACATTTAGTTCAGCTGTGTTCACCCATTATCACTAGTATTTCAGTTCTCTCTGTTTCTGTTTGTCTTGCCTCGTTAATGCTATGTAGATGTTTCCTGTGTTCCTGTTGCCTGAGACTTATATTAAAATACTCCTGTTTCTTCATCTTCGTGTTCGAGTTCACTACATATCATGACAATTATCACCAAATATTGAATTCAGTCTTTTTTGTCAACTTGTTTTCTTTCAATTAGGACAGGTTTTGTATTTAATTTAAAAAACGCCTCGGTTACGACTGTAACCTCGGTTCCCTGAAGAGGGAACGAGCGTTGCGTCGAGAATGACGCTATGGGGAACGCTTTGCGTGATGACGTCTTGAAGCACATGTAAAATCAGTCCAATGGTGTGGCGGAACGTCAGAGGCGGGTGACGTCACGTACCAGGAAGCTATAAAAGCCGGCCCGAAACAGAAAACGAAAGCTTCATAAAAGTCTGAAGTCGAGCTGACAGGCATGAAGGAGATATGGCAAGGCGACGCAACGCTCGTTCCCTCTTCAGGGAACCGAGGTTACAGTCGTAACCGAGGCGTTCCCTTTCAAGGGAACTCCCGTTGCGTCGAGAATGACGCTATGGGGAACGTCTATACCAACGCCTCCATAGCTACGAATGTCTGTCCTGTGTGTAATCTAGAGAGCAGCACTAGGAAGATAAAACATGAGACCCTGGAGCAGAGTCTAGATCCAGAGAGTAAAACCTGACGAAAGTGTGCGGTGAGGACCAGCCTGCCGCATCACAGACGTCCTGTAAAGAAACTCCTGAAATAAGGGCCTTAGAGGCCGCCATACTCCTCGTCGAGTGCGACCGGACAGCCAAAGGAGAAGGCTGCCCAGCCGCCTCATAGGCAAGTGAGATAGCCTCGACCACCCACTTACTCATCCTTTGCTTAGACACCGGGCCTCCTTTGTTAGGGGACCCAAAGCACACAAATAATTGATCACTTTTTCGCCACAGGGCAGCTCTGTGGACATATGCGTCTAACGCCCGCACAGGGCAAAGCAAATTATTAGCCTCCTGGTCCGCATTTTGAAAGGGAGGAGGACAGAAGGCCTGCAGAACAATAGGTCTGGCCACATTAGTGGGGACCTTGGGGATATAGCCCGGTCTCGGATGAAGAAATGCTTTGATCATACCCGGAGCAAACTCCAAGCATGACGGAGCAACCGACAACGCTTGGAGATCCCCTATTCTCTTGAGAGAGGAAATGGCAAGAAGGAAAAGAGCTTTCAGCGTTAAAAACTTCTCAGGAACCTCCTCAATAGGCTCAAAGGGGGCCAGGGACAAGCCTTGTAGCGCAATGGACAAGTCCCAAGGTGGCACCCTAGAGCGAACTGCAGGCCTCAGCCTCCAAGTGCCACGAAGGAAACGAGATACCAAAGGGTCTTTCCCCACAGACATTCCACCCAAAGGAATGTGGTAAGCACCTATGGCCGCCACATAAACCTTTAAAGTGGACGGGGTTAGACCTGCTGTGAACCGGTCCTGCAGGAACTCCAGCACTGTACCAATTGGGCAGTTAACTGGGTCCAACCGACGGTCACTACACCAAGAAGTGAAGACTCTCCACTTCAGGGCATAAAGTTTCCTCGTGGAGGGAGCTCTGGATTGTAGAATGGTCTCAACAACCTCAGTTGAGAGACCTGACTCTATGAGCTGGGCCCCCTCAGAGGCCAAGCCCACAGGTTCCACAGTTCTGGGCGGGGGTGAAATATTGAGCCCCCTGCCTGGGACAGAAGGTCTCTCCTGACGGGTAACTCCAGAGGATGCCCGTCGAGGAGGGAGACCAGATCGGGAAACCATACTCTGCCCGGCCAGCGCGGGGCTATAAGAAGCAGGCAAACCCGGTCCCTGCGAACTCTCTCCAGAACTCCCGGGAGCAGAGCAACTGGGGGAAAGGCGTACAGACGTAGCCTCGGCCACGTCTGAACCATAGCATCCAGTCCCAGAGGAGCTGGATGCGTGAGGGAGAACCAAAGTGGACAGTGAGACGTCTCTCGAGACGCAAACAGATCCACTTGTGCTTGGCCGAACTCCCTCCATATCAGCTCCACCACCTCGGGGTGGAGCCTCCATTCCCCGGGCCTCGGCCCCTGCCTCGACAGAGTGTCTGCTCCTATATTCTGGACCCCGGGGATGTAAGCTGCCCTGAGTGACAGTAACTTCCCCTGGGACCACAAGAGGATATGGCGTGCCAAGTTGGATAACGGGCGCGAGCGCAAACCCCCTTGGTGGTTGATATAGGCGACTACCGACGTGTTGTCCGTGTGTACTAACACATGGTGTCCCCTGAGATCTGTGATAAAGCTCCTCAGAGCCCGGAAGACAGCTAACATCTCTAGGCGATTGATATGCCAGGAACGATGATGGTCTTCCCACAGACCTTGAGATGAGCGACCCTCCAGGATCGCTCCCCAACCCGTGAGGGAAGCATCCGTCGTTAGCAGTTTGCGACGACAAGGAGCTCCCAACACTGGGCCCTGGGACAGGAACCAAGGTTTCTTCCACATAACCAGGGCACGTAAGCATCGCCGCGTGACCCTGATTGTGCGAAATGGGTTGCCCCTCGGGGAAAACCCCCTGGTCCTGAGCCACCACTGCAGGGGCCTCATGTGCAGTAGTCCAAAAGGTATCACGTTGGAAGCTGCTGCCATGAGACCCAACAGTCTCTGGAACTGTTTGACAGTGAGTAGCTGGCCTAGCTTTACACTTTTCACAGCTGCAAGGATGGACTCTATACGTGGCGGTGACAGGCGCGCCTGCATCGACACTGAATCCCAAACCACGCCTAAAAAAGTGGTCCTCTGGAGTGGAGAAAGCACACTCTTCTTGGCGTTCAGCCGTAACCCCAGCTCTTTCATGTGGGCGAGAACAACATCTCGATGTTGAACCGCCAACTGATGCGACTGAGCTAAAATCAACCAATCGTCGATGTAGTTCATGATGCGAATACCCTGGAGGCGCAGCGGCGCCAGAGCTGCATCCATGCATTTGGTGAAAGTGCGGGGTGATAAAGCTAGGCCGAATGGAAGAACACGATATTGGTATGCTTTGCCCCCGAAAGCAAACCTCAGGAACTTCCAATGACACGGACGGATGGAAATATGGAAATATGCGTCCTTGAGATCTATCGTGACAAACCAGTCCTCGGACCTGATCTGTGGCACGATCTGTCTCAATGTTAACATTTTGAACTTGAGCTGCATGACTGAATCGTTCAGAACTCGAAGATCTAAAATGGGACGCAATCCCCCGTCCTTTTTCGGAACAATGAAGTACCGGCTGTAAAACCCGGTTTCCCTGTCGGAGGGAGGTACATATTCTATGGCCCCTTTCTCTAACAGAGTGTTCACTTCCTGTTCCATGACCAGAACCTGCTCGGGGCCCACCACTGTGGGCAGGACCCCCATAAACCGAGGTGGGCGTTTTTTGAATTGTATTTGATACCCTTTTTCCACGGTCTGCAGGACCCAACGAGAAACATTTGACAGTAGCTTCCACGCTGTCAAAGATTCTACTAGAGGTACCAGCCTCTCGAGACTGGTTTCTGGATTTTGTTGTTGTTGAGTAGTCAATTCGTCGCCCTGTAACGGCGCACCGGCAGGGAACGACCGAACAGACTGCTCTAACACCCTCCTCGGAGGGGGCGGGCATCCCGAGGCCACTACGTTTCCGGGTGGTCCTTGAGATATGTGCTCGCCGGAGACCGCTGCGCCCTGTAACACCTGAGGCGGCAGGGTTGGCAGAACGGTCCCCTGAGGGTACCGAAGAGAGACGGGCACCGTGAAAAGAGGTGTTAACCGCTCTGCTTCGGGGGGGACTACCCTCATTTGTCCTGAGCCCTCGGACGTCAGGACTTTTTCCCAGCAGCCTTCTTGGCGGTAATAACGGTCCGCAGATCCGTTCTACCCCTCGAGGGCTGCTGGGTTTGAGAGCGCCCTCCGTGTCCCCGAGATTTTTGTGGGGGAGCACGAGAGGACACACTCTGTTTTTGAGTGGCACGATGGCTAGCGCTCTTTTTAGAGGAGTGAGGCTGCTCCCGCTCAGCAGCCTCATAGAATGAACGGCGGGGGAGAAGTCTTTGGAGTGCAACTGCCTGTTTAGAGGCCTCTTGTGATTTAGCTATCGCACTGTTCACAACATCACCAAATAGACCATCAGTGGAAACCGGAGCATCTAAGAGAACATGCTTTTCTTTTTCTTTTATGTCGCTCAGATTGAGCCACAGATGCCTCTCAGTGGCCACCAGGGCTGCCATAGACCGCCCGATTGATTTAGCGGTCTCCTTGGTGGCCCTGAGAGACAGATCCGTGGCTCTGCGTAGTTCAGCCACTGTGTCTGGACCAATACCCCCGCCCTCCTCTAAATCCCCCAATAATTCAGCCTGATAGGCCTGCATGATAGACATCGTATGCAGACACGCTGCAGCTTGACCAGCGGCTGCATATGATTTATGAACCAGCGATGAAGTAAATTTTACTGGTTTAGAGGGAAGAGAGGGAGCCTTCAAGGAAGATGCCGTCGCTGGAGAGAGATAGCTCGCGAGCGTCTCTTCCACCTTCGGCATCTCCCCATAACCATGCTCTTTATAATTGTGAATGGAAGAGTAGTGAGAGGTTTGTGTTGTGTAAACTCTGTAAGACATAGGTTTCCCCCACGATCTCGACACCTCGGTGTGGAGATCGGGGAAAAACGGAAGGCTTTTTCTCTGAGGCTGTGCACGAGATGGCAGGAAGCGTTCGTCGAGCTTACTTTTCGAGCGAACGTCCTGCCTATCCTCTGGCCACTCAATAGATAATCTGTGAACTGCTCTCGTGACAACATCGAGCAATTCCTCAAAAGCATGAGACTGAGGTGGCGAATCCTCAGACTCAGCTTCAACACTAACAACGTCCAACTCCTCAGAGCTGGACAATTGCAGTATTGGTGCCTCCATCGGGGGGGAAGAAACCGCAGCGCGTGCTTCCACACCCTGATGAGAGGCACTGGATCTATCAGAAGGTTGCTGAGATAAGGCAGAGCCCGTCTCAACATCCACTGATAGATCCATTTGCGAACCCCAGGTCTGAGATCGACGCTGTGCCTCGGCAGCAGCGGGACCAGAGCCCTGGGGAACGTGATCGGGATTGAACCGTGCCAACCGGGATCGGAGCGTACGCAATGGAAGCACACAGCAATGCACACAGTCACCACCCTCGAGTGCTGACTGGGCATGCTCCTCTCCCAAACAAACAACACAAAGAGTGTGTGTGTCACCTCCCGTTAAATAACGCGGGCAGGGATGGACACACACTCTAAACTGCTGCTTGCTCGCCATACTGAATATATATATATATAGACAGACAACACCAAATAACAAGGACAGATTCAACACAGAGCGCGACTGAAGACTCAGAAAGCTTTCGTTTTCTGTTTCGGGCCGGCTTTTATAGCTTCCTGGTACGTGACGTCACCCGCCTCTGACGTTCCGCCACACCATTGGACTGATTTTACATGTGCTTCAAGACGTCATCACGCAAAGCGTTCCCCATAGCGTCATTCTCGACGCAACGGGAGTTCCCTTGAAAGGGAACTTACTGATTGTAGGCCTCATTGATCTGAGCTTATATTGGTCAAAAAGGACCATCCATTGAAAATGAACAGGCATATAGGATCGAAAATAAGAGGAACTAAGATAAGAAAATAAGAAGAAAATAATAGGAATATTTACTTACAGTATGTCAATTCTAAGAATTACATAATTTTACTCTTAATCCTAAATGTAAGAACAAGTGTAATTTATAAAGGTTCCTATAAGCAGGGTTTGAAATTAACATTTTCAATTCCCAGCCAATTTTGCAACAAAATTTTTAAGTTACCGGCCATTCAGAACTTCTACTAGCCAAAAAACAACAAAAAAAAACAGATTAACTACGTCACAGTGTCACCATCACTGTCATCGTCACTGTCATTGTAATCATCAGTGTCACTGTCATCGTCACTGTCTTCGTCATTGTCTGCACTATAGTTCCCAGCATCCTCCTTGGCCCACACCTGCACCTCCTCTACCATTACCCGCACCTGCCAGTCATCATCATCATTGTCTTCAGCTTTTGTCTCGTTATCTTCTGTGTATTTAGTTCCTGCTTGTTTCCTGTGTCATTGATGGTTATTGTTTGTGCCTTGCACGCTATCTAACCTAATGGTGTATTCTGAGTCACTTATTAAAAGAATCCTTGTTACTTTTCTATATTCATCGTCTTCATTGGATCTTAACCGTGACAGAATAACCGACCTAACTACCAAATGGATCCTGCAGTTCTTCTGATTCTCCTGAAGCAGGACCAGCTCTCTCTCGAGGCCCACACCACGGCTTTTCTCGACCTGGCGTGCCTTACCTCCTGACCTTTCATTGAGTGTATTTTTTTACACAGGTCTCAATGGGGAGACGAAGGCACGCCTACCTGGTGTGGGACCTCAAGAGAACTTCGAGGCCTTCGTTGAGTGGGTATTATTCCACTGTGGTTCTCAGTTCACCATCAGCCCTTCCAACAGCGATGAACTTGAGACCACCCTTCCTGAGTCCCCTGTTCCTATCCTAGTCCAGAAACAAGAGAATCTTCACGTCATGTCTACCGAGCCTGAGAATCTTCACGTCAGGTCTACCGAGCCTGAGCTGCAAGTCCGGTCTACTGAGCCTGAGAATCTTCACGTTATTTCTACCGAGCCTGAGTTTCTTCACATCTTGTCTACTGATCCTGAGCAGCACGTCATGTCTACCGAGCCTGAGAATGTTCACGTCAGATCTACCGAGCCTGAGAATGTTTACGTCATGTCTATCGAGCCTGAGCTGCATGTCATGTCAACCGAGCCTGAGAATCTTCACTGTATGTCTACCGAGCCTGAGTTTCTTCACGTCTTGTCTACTGAGCCTGAGCAGCACGTCATGTCTACCGAGCCTGAGAATCTTCACGTCAGGTCTACCGAGCCTGAGCTGCAAGTCAGGTCTACTGAGCCTGAGAATCTTCACGTTATTTCTACCGAGCCTGAGTTTCTTCACATCTTGTCTACTGAGCCTGAGCAGCACGTCATGTCTACCGAGCCTGAGAATGTTCACGTCAGGTCTACCGAGCCTGAGAATGTTCACGTCATGTCTATCGAGCCTGAGCTGCATGTCATGTCAACCGAGCCTGAGAATCTTCACGTTATGTCTACCGAGCCTGAGTTTCTTCACGTCTTGTCTACTGAGCCTGAGCAGCACGTCATGTCTACCGAGCCTGAGCATCTTCACGTCATGTCTGCCGAGCCTGAGCATCTTCACATCAGTCCTGCCGAGCCTGCGCTTCCCGTCAGTCCTGTCGAGCCTGCGCTTCACGTCATGCCCGCCGAGCCAGAGACTGTTCACGTCATGCCCGCCGAGCAAGAGACTGTTCACATCATGCCTGCCGAGCCAGAGACTCTTCACACCTGGTCAGATGATGATGGCCGCATCTCTGCCCGAACCCTCTAAGCCTGCCACTGAGCCTGTCCTTGAGACTAAGCCCCTTATTCTGCCCAATAAATTTTTTTTTGGGGGGGGGCTATAGGTCTCCGCTATGGCCGTCCGAAGGGAAGTCTCCGCCCTGGCCTTCTGCTCAGCCTGACCCGCCCTGATCTCCTGAACTGCCAGTACCGTCCTGGAGTCTTCAGTCCTTGTTCACCCGTTCACCCCCCTGTGGAAGACTCCAGGATGCCCACCCCTCCTCCCTAGTTTTGCCATCTGCGGCGCGAGGTCGCGCCTGCCGGGAGGGGGGAGTACTGTCACTATCACTGTCATTGTAATCATCACTGTCACTGTCTTCGTCATTGTCTGCACTACAGTTCCCAGCATCCTCCTTGGCCCACACCTGTACCTCCTCTACCATTACCCGCACCTGCCAGTCATCATCGTCATCACTGTCTTCAGCTGTTGTCTCGTTATCTTCTGTGTATTTAGTTCCTGCTTGTTTCCGGTGTCATTGTTGGTTATTGTTTGTGCCTTGCACGCTGTCTAACCTAATGGTGTATTCTGAGTTACTTATTAAAAGAATCTTTTGAAAGTTACTTTTCTATATTCATCGTCTTCATTGGATCTTAACCGTGACACACAGCTTATATATTATAAAATTTGGATTTCATACATTCATTTCTTATTCAAACAAAATCCTGTCATCCAGCCATCTCCTTTCCTCTTTCATCCTCATCCTTTTCACAAATTTAATTTGTAAAATAACAATGTCTTTTCTTTTAACCAAATGCTTTTTAATCTTCGCTATTGCTTCAATGCAAATGAACAAGCACGCCGTTATTTGTTGCGTAGTGATGTATATGTTCAAGTAAGCCAGAAATGTGCAGATTCTGCTCAATATGCTGTTGGCGGGTGTTAATTTCAAACCCTGTTCCTAAATGTTAAGACTAGGTCTCGGCTCATAAATTATGGTAACACTTTACAATAACAGTACATGAATAATCATGTACTAATACCTGAATTAACCAGGCTAACATGAAGACAGTTCTCCCTCACTTCCATCAGTATGTGGATTTTGCTACCAGGGGCATGAACAGACTGGATCTAGCCTACACTAACATCAAGAAGGCATTTAAGGCAGTCTCCCGCCCCCACATCGGCTCCTCCGACCACCTCTCTGTAATGCTTATTCCTGCATACAGGCCACTGCTTATCAGGAAAAAACAACAACTGTGAACCAGGTGAGGGTCTGGCCTGAGGCATTACAAGACTGCTTTGACTGCACTAATTGAGATATGTTTAAGGGGGCTGCGACCGACAATCAACACATCAATGTGGTGGAGTATGCTGCGTCTTGTGTCCGAGTATATTCAGAAGTGCATGGAGGATGTATATGTCTCCAAGAACATAACCACATGAGCCAATCAGAAGCCCTGGATAACCGGCGAGGTACATGCAAAGCTAAAGGCACGAAATGCTGCATTCAAAGCTGGTGACATGGTGGTGCTCAGAACAGTTAGAGCCAACATGAACAGTGCCATTAGGTCTGCAAAACATGCCCATAGCCAGAAAATACAGGGTTTCTTTGGCAACCCTACGAACACCAAGAGCATGTGGCAGGGTATACAGAATGTCACAGAATATAAGGCTGCTCCACCACCCTGTGAGGACAACACACGCTTTCTCAACGTACTCAACACAATATTTTGGATGGTTTGAGGCACTAAACAACTCAGTCTTAACACAGCTGACGTCCAGGGGACCCTGAAAAAAGTCAACGCTCAGAAGTTGACGGGCCCTGACAACATCCCAGGACAGGGGCTTAAGGAATGCGCTGATCAGCTGGCTCCTGTCCTCACAGACATCTCGCTGAATCAAGCTGTTGTTCCATCATGTTTCAAGACTGCTACCATAATACCAGTGCCCAAAAAAATGCACAATTACATGCCTCAATGATTATTGTCCTGTTGCACTCACTCCTATACTGATGAAGTGCTTTGAGAGACTGGTAAAGAACCATATCAGGTCCTTTACCAGCAATCACCTTTCCTTTACCATCAATCACCTTGTATCTTGTATTTATTCATGATGAGTTTTAGTTATGTATTTATGAGTGGTTTTAACCGGACCTCAGAATCTAATTTCGTTCCAGCTCATGTGTCATGTTTTGGAATGACAATAAAATTCTCTTGATATCATCTCAAAACTCTCCCCCACATTTTACCCTTTCGAGTTTGCTTATTGCAGATTGTTTCAAAGCAGCTTTACAGTGATATTAGGAAAATAAAGTAACAGAGATTGTTTTGGCTTTACAGCAGCTCTAGACTAAAGTTATTGTCCTGCTAAAGTTAGTTTTGACTGATTCACTTCCGTTGCAAAGATCATTAGTTATTAACGTAGGGGGCGCTTACACGACACCGTTCTAACAGAAAACCCTTAACGCGGTCTGGCCCGCTTATTCGCATAACAACAGTGCCTGGTGGCTCGAGAATGCAAACCTTGAAATAGGTTCCAAGGTGCAAGCGTTGAACATTTTTGAAAAACGTTATCATCTCCACGTAAACTTCAAAAACGCGAATCTGTGAAAACGCTGACAGCATGCACATGCGTATTATGTGTTTAGTCTATAGGTATGCACGTTTGAATGTGTGCAGGCGTCATGAACGCATTAACTAATTGTTCCGCATTTGTCATTGAAAACATATGTCGTAATTTAGATATATTTTTGAGATGGAAGAATGCGGTTTTACAGATACTAGAAACTTGACTTTCAAAATGAAAGATTGGTATCAAAGAGCACACCCAGGTTCCTAACCGACGTCGAAGACTTGATAGAGCGGCCATCAAGTGTTAGACAGTATTCTAGGTTATTACGTGAGGACGTTTTTTGTTAATTTTGTTTTTTGTTAATTTTGTGAATTGGTAAGTTTCGTCAGGGTGTGAAGAAATATAGAGCTGAGTATCATCAGCATAACAGTGAAAATGAATGCCATGCTTCCTAATGATATCTCCTAAGGGTAGCATATACAGAGTGAACAGCAACAGTCCTAGTACTGAGCCTTGTGGTACTCCATATTGAACTTGTGATCGATAAGACTTATCTCTTCATTTACTGCTACAAACTGATAACGGTCAGATAAGTACGATTTAAACCATGCTAATGCAATTCCACTAATGCCAACATAATTTTCGAGTCTATTTAAAAGAATGTTGTGGTCAATGGAATCAAATGCAGCACTAAGATTGAGTAATAGAGGGATACAACCACGATCGGATGATAAGAGCAAATCATTTGTGACTCTAATGAGAGCTGTCTCAGTACTATGGTACGGTCTAAATCCTGACTGGAAATACCATTTCTTTCTAAAAAGGAACATAGTTGTGAGGATACTGCCTTTTCTAGTATCTTTGACAGAAAAGGTAGATCGGCCTGTAATTGACTAATTCTGTAGGATCAAGTTGCATTTTTTAACAAGCGGTTTAATAATAGCCAGCTTAAAAGTTTTTGGTACGTATCCTAATGACAAAGATGAATTAATGATATAAAGTTGAGGATCAATGACCTCTGGAAGCATCTCTTTCAATAGTTTGACGATTTAGATGACTCTTCCTCTCCTATAGCAATGAATTAATAAAAATTTTCCTCAGGGAGACTACAATGCACTGCCTGATGCGATACTGTAGTAGATGGTTGCATAGTTATAATTTTTTATTTTCTCCTTATTATCAATCTTGTAAGTAAAGTTCATAAAGTCATTACTACTGTGCTGTTTGGAAACGTCTGGGGTTGAAGCTTTATTTCTCGTTAATTTAGCCACTGTTTCAAATAAATACCTAGGGTTGTGTTTGTTTTCTTCTAAGAGAGTCAAAAAATAAGTAGATCTAGCAGTTTTTAAGGCCTTTATGTACGCAATCATGCTCTCTCTCCATGAAATGCGGAAAAACTCTAGTTTTGTTTTCCTCCATTTTTCTGGCTGCTCTCTTAAGGGCCCGAGTGTGCTCATTGTACCACAGCGTTTGACTATTTTCTTTAATCTTCTTTTAGCGCAAAGGAGCAACTGTGTCTAAAATGCTGGAAAAGAGTGAGTTAAAAGTTTCTGTCTCAATATCGAGTTCTTCTAAGCTATCTGGGATGCTGAGGAGACGAAACTGATCAGGAATATTATTAACAAAACAATATTAAGTGGCAGAAGTGATAGGTCTAGCATATTTGTAGCTTTGCAGCCTTGTAGGAGGTGAGACTGGTGCAACACAAACAACCTGCTCCTGAATGTCGACAAAACAAAGGAAATCATTGTTGACTTCAGGAGAAAACAGCACAGTCACACACCACTCCTCATCAACGACACTTCGGTGGAAGTAGTCAGTAGCACCAAGTTCCTGGCAGTGCAGATCACAGATAGTTTGACATGGACCCTCAACACAACCTCTCTTGTAAAGAGAGCACAGCAGCATTTATACTTTTTGGGCCAGATGAGAAGAGCACAAATTCCTCCTCCCATCCTCAGCACTTTATACAGAGGCACTATACAGGGCATACTGACCAGCTGCATCTCTGTCTGGTTTGGGGACTGCAAAGCCACAGACAGGAAGTCTATGCAGAGAGTGGTGAGGACAGCGGAAAAGATCATCGGCTTTTCACTGCCTTCCATCCAAGACCTTGCACTCAAACACTGTCTGACCCGGGCCCACAACATTACAAAAGACTAGAGGTCGACCGATTCATCGGTTTTGCCGATATATTGGTGGCGATAGTTGATTGGTGAAACTATCGCTATCATCAAAAATCCATACCGATAGTTTTTCCGGGTTGCGTCCATTGCTGCAGCAGCTGAGAATTGTGCACAGTCATTACATGAGAGCGCTGAGAAAAGACTGCTGGCATTATACAGAGTGAGAGCGCCCTCTAGAGGACAAATAACAAACTATCACTGGCTGAGTTGTTTATTGTAACACGTGATGCTGCACGTAGCACGAGAGAGAAAACGCTTCACGGAAAGCGCTGACATATGAAAGTAAAAGAGTAGCAAAACTCGAGAACACGTAGATGTGAATATGAGAACTTGTACAATAAATATTCGTACTTGTACGTGAACATTTACACTCACAGCTCCAATGTGAAAACCTGTAAAATAAAAATCTGAAGTTGAATGTTGAAATTTGCACTCACAGACAATAGTCACAAACCTGTATTCTGAATTTGAAGCTGCAGACAAGTAGACACAAATGCGTTAAATGCTATTCACAGAAATACAATGACAGACACAAACTTATAATATAAGTAATATATATTTGCATTTAATCTTACATTCACTTTCGCAGCACAACCTCAATTAGGCACTTGCAACTTCTCAAATCTGTCACTGCAAATTCAAATTTCGCGCCTTGACTTTTGCTACTCTTTTCGCGATATATTAGGTGCAAAACTAACTTGTGCACTTGCAACTCAGTGGCGGTGAAAGATAAAGGGGGGGGGGGGGGGGGGGTTGATTCAAAGGAGCTGTTCTATTGGTTGGCGCCTAGCCAATGAAATGGGATTTCTAATGTACGCGATGATGTCATGAAACCCGCGTCCTCTGAGACGCTCTGGGGTGCGTTTCCCGAAAGCATCGTTAGCCAACTATGGTCGCAAGTTCCGTCGTTACCAATAGAGTTCAATGGACATTTCGATGAACTTGCGACCATAGTTGGCCAACGATGCTTTCGGGAAACGCACCCCTGAAACGCTAACATGGCTTAATGCATTAGACTGATATTAAAAGAAATAAATGATATTATCAAACACAGTAAACACCATAGTAATAATGCATACTACAGAAAAGCAGATGAGCACTTACAGAGACAAATGGACACATTTTTCTATACAATTCTGACCCCAGAAATTTTATGGAATTGTTATTTTTGACATTTGACAACATATTGACTCTGTTTTAAAAAAATAATAAATAATAAAAGTTGACCTAAACTACTCATCTTCCTCATCATCACTGAAGAGATCTTCTAAGTCTATTTCTTCCAACACTTCATCCTCATCATTATGTTCATACTCTCCATCCTCTTCACCCACAGACAAGTTGTTGTAGTTGTTGGAATCAGCTAACTTGTCAAGAGCTGTCTGCTCTTCTGACTCTGCTCTCTGAGCCAGTACCTCAACAAGAGAAGGAGGGAGGATGGGTCCAATTGTCCAAACAGGTTCCAACACCTCCTCCTCTCCTGTCTTCTCCTAGCCCATGCCTGGATCATATGGTTTGGGGCTCTCCATTATTGCCTCGTCTGCTCTCTTATAGCAGGCAACTCTGTAGTTGGCTCTCTGTACATGTGGGATGAGACAGACTTTGGGGTGTGGCAGGTGTTCCAGGTCTACTTTTGACTTTGAGTCCAGGACTTTGTCAGCACCAACCATTTTTCTCAGCATCTTGGCTCGTACTGCGTCAACTGATGTCATCCGTGCTTGGCCATACATGATGCATGTGAAGCTCTCCATCTCACAATGAAGCTCATCTGGGACCAGCCAGTCTGCACCAAGCTGCCTGAAAGCATTGTGGAGTTTAGGATTCTGCTGTAGCTTCTTCAGGGGATTCACCTTTCCTTTGCCTTTAAAAGCGCTGGTACAGTCCTCCCCAGTAAAGACAGAATCCCAGCAGGGTGCTGCAGTAGTCAGGGCCCAGAGACTTGCCAACGAGGATCACATGCTTACTGAATTCCTCCTCATTCTTCCATACTATAGGACAGGCCTTTATGACCACTCCCAGGTCAAAAGTGTTGATAGTGTAAGGCTGTCCAACCTCCTCCGTTGCTGCCTCGGACCTCTTGAGTATCTCATACACTACTGCATTGTCTGTAATGGGCTGGTTGATAAAAGTCAATTGTAGATTTCCTAGGAGGCACTTTCCCTGTGCTTGAAATAAAACCACCAAATCCAGGCACCTGCTGCTTGCCCTGACTGCTTAACAATCTGCAGAGGAGATGGGTGTTGTACTGCAACATTGAGGCATCATATGACTCTTGGTTCTCAGCAGGAGGGGTAAAGTTGGCATTGTTGGGGAAATTGGAGCCAGCTCTTTTGAATGCCAGCTCTGGGAGCGTTTCGGGAGGCGTGATCTTAAGGCCTCACATCTTGGATGACCTGTCATAGAGAGGAAGGGTCCTCTTCATGGTGCTCACATGGCTCTCCTTCTCCTTCTTGAATCATGATTCCCCTGGCGCTGTTTACGACATTTGAGCCATGAACATTGGTTGTGATTCTGTTCCGGTTGTACCACTCACTGTGAAAAACAGTGTTTCCCTCGCCGGTGATGATTTGAGGGGTCAGGTGGGTGGAAATGTCATCAAAAGCCTTGGCCATTGCTGTCTCAAGTTCCATACTGAAGTCATATGTTTCTGAGTGCCCTAGTCGTAAAAGGATGGTTGTGAGCTACAAAGACAGAAACTTGCATTAGTAAATATCAAAATCAAATACTTCTATCAAAAAGAGTTCAGCTTTGACAATGTAGGACCTCGTAAGCAGTAAATTAACTTATAACTCACCTGTTTGCTTCGATAGAGGTGTCAAAGTGTGGCACATAGGAGGATGTGCTTTGGGAGTTTCAAAGCCTCTATGTCTTCTCACACTTTTCGTGTGTCCCAGTCACCACTGAGCTCAGAAATTTTACAAGATGCTCTGGAAGAAGCACGTCCATCTTCACAGCATCTAGCTCCTGTGCTGTCGGGGGCCATGGTAGCTCCTTTGACATTTTGAACGCCTTTATAATGTGAGAATGGAGGGTGAGTTGGTCAGCTGTTCCAAGTTTGTACGCACATCCAACTGCTTCATCTACAGTAATGCTAGAGCTGTATATGAGGTTCGACTCAATACACCCACGGTGTTGCACCTTGGAGAATGTGAGTTGATGAGAGATGTCTTTGTCTCCTTGTAACCGTCTTGCCAAATTCTCACTGCGGTATTCAGGATTAGGAAAACCACAGGTGACCCTCAAAACTCCAACACAGAAACTCTTATTCTCAACATAACAGAACATTATTTACAAACAAACACAAACAACAAAGACGCATAAATAGGTATATGCATATATATATATATATATATATATATATATATATATATATATATATATATATATATATATATATGCATTTTAAAAACAGATCCAGATCCAGGAGGTTTTCATAAATATAAATATTAGATTGATATCTTTGGGGATCTGGATCTGTTTTTTAAATGAAAGATTATTGCAAAAAGTAAAAATACATTTATTAATTTGGAGTGTTTTTTTATGGACTGTGAGAACATTGTTCATTTCGCAATAAAGTTTACAATAAAAACTAGTTAAAATGAATATATTGGTCAAATTAAGACTATTGAATGTCTGTATGTAGGCTACAGAATGTCTGGTCTTTGAAAGTAAAACACATAGGCTAGCCTCACAAGCACAGGATTCAGGAAAAAATGTTTTAGTGTTGTTTTAGGTGTACAATATCTATATGTATTGCCTTTAATGTCCATTTATAGTCTTTACACATCAGCTTGGATACTTGCATGGTTAAAAAACTGCTGATTTCAAGACGCTGACGTCACGTCAGGTCGTCCCGTGGGTCACCCGTTCAGAAGTAAAAGACTTTTTCTTTTTTTTATTGACAAAAAACAGCAACATACAAAACTCTCATGGGGAAAAAGAATCTACATTATCCATATAAAAGAGGATGTGTGGCAAGGTGAGAGTAGGGATATTATCAATCTTAAGTAACAGCCAATTATGTAGCTCGAACCAGAAGTTATTGGACACTGGGCAAAAAAAAAACAAAACAAAAAAAACATGTGTTCCAGTCTCATCAGCCATCTCACAAAATACACAAGAGTCTACATCAAATTTGAATCTTTTTCTAAGAAAGTCAGCTACCGGGTATATCTTATAGATTATTTTAAAGTGAGTCTCTTTGACTTTTGGGGAAATGGACCATTTAATGAATTTAAAATGTGTTTTTTCTATGGACAATGCAACCATATTCTGAACCTGTACACACAATCCTGTTATAATCAAAAAACAATTTAGATTTCAAAGCATTATTAATATATTTATTATTACATGTATTGTCAACTAAAGTACAATAATTAATAACTAAATTTGGTAATGTTGGTATAAGGGTCTTATTCTTGTATATAACTGTAATAATGGTACAGGTATTGCTTTACAGATCTTATTGTATTCGCTATTTGTACATTTTAAATTATATTTGTCTAAGAAATCTTTATATTCCAAGAAGTTACCATTATCATCTATAACATCTTTCACAAACACAATGCCCTTTTCATACCAATCATACCTGAACAATTATTTCCTATTGATTATAATGACCCTATTGTTCCATAAGGTGGATTCACGTGGAGAAAAGTTATGGGTGAATATCATTTTTCAATATTGGAGAATTTGTTTGTGGAAGTTTGATAATTTAACAGGAATTTTGGAATTTCTTAATATAATGGGTTTTATTTTTCCACAGGAATTGGAAAATAATTGAGTTGGCTTTCTTAATATAACCGAAGAAACATACAGGGAGTGACATGGATAAATTACTTTGGAAATACCTTCTGTTTTAGATAGAATAACTCTACCAAAGATAGTGAGGTCTCTGGTAAGCCATCGACTCAAAGATTTCTTCATATCTATTAATCGGTTAGAAAAATTAACATCTTCCCTTCTGATAGCATTTTTAGATAAGACTATTCCTAGATATTTTACTTCAGATTTAACCTCGATTGAAGAGATGATGGAATACGTTGATGAGTGAATGGGAAGTAGCTCACATTTTTTAATAATGAGGGTTAATCCTGAAGCTTTAGAGAAAATCAAGGGCAACATCAACCATGAATTTATTCCTTAAAAGGATTGCTGTGTCATCTGCAAATTGACTAATTTTAAATTCCTTTTCAAATATTGAGATCCCATGCAAATCGGGGTTGTGATTAATGAGCATGATAAGTGATTGGGTGGCTAGAATAAACAGTTTGGGAGAAATCGTGCACCTTTGTCTAATGCCATGGAGCACCTCAAACCTAGGAGTCATACCAGGATTCAGGGACATAGAATATATATATGTCAGTATAAAACATCTTAATTATTTTACAAAAATTGTTCCCAAAACCTAAAAAATCTAAGACTTCAAATAAAAAGGCATGTTCAGCAGTGTCAAATACCTTATAAAAATCTAGAAATAAAATAAAGGCATCAGTATCAATGAGATCTCGATAGTCAAGCATGTCTAGTAGCAATCTGGTATGATTATGTATATTTCTACCCCTCATGAAAGCTGATTGACACTCATCAATAATATGTGATAATCCCTCATTCATACGATTAGCATAGGCAAGTGCCAATAATTTATCATCGTTACATAACAAGGTAATTGGTCTCCAGGTATCCAATAAAAGATTATCTTTGTTAGGTTTGGGAATTAAGAGTGATTTCATAGTGGGAGAAAGATTATCTTTTGAGATACAATCTAAATAAGATTTATAGAGCATTTCCCTGATATCACTCCAAAAGAAAGATAAAATCTCCACGGTTATCCCATCTATTCCAGGTAATTTCCCCTTAGACATCTGTCGAACTGCCAAGTCTAGTTCCTCAATTCTTAGCTCATCTTCCATAAGTTGTTTAAAGTTATCATCCATTGTCTTTTTAAACCCCTGAATCTTATTTAAGAAAAAACAACAATCTTCTTTAGAAAAAAGGGATTTATACAATGTCACGATGTGGGTTTTGTGTCCTGTCAGGTTCTATGGTTCCCTGTCTTGTCTATTAGTTATCCCAGGTGTTTCTGATTTACCACGCCCCCTTGTTATCTTGTCTAGCTCGTTTGTCCCTGATTATTTAAACCCTGTGTTTCAGCCTTGTCTTTGTGAGTTCTTGTATGTCTTACAGTTTGCTGTAGCACGTTAATGTTGGTTGTTCCTGGCTGCATTTGGATCCTGCCTCATCTCTGCCTCAACTGCACCTCGTTACAGAAGAACTCACCACATTGTGATCCAGCAGCCATGCCTTTCTGGAGTCCAGATGTCCAGATTCTCTGTCAAGAGAATCGCATCATAGAAGAGTACGTTGCGGACTTCGTTGAACTGGCACATCTCGCACAAATGAGCACAGAGTGCTTGATGATCTTCTTCCGCGGGGGATTATCGGAACCACTCCGGTCTCTGATCCCCGACCCTGATCTTCACGGTAATTTGGAGCAGTATATTGACATTGTCCTGCAACTGAGTGGTTCAGCTTTTACTGTGGGTAAGGTGGACGAGGAGCCCCGCGACTTCACAGTATTCGCCACAGTATTCCTTTCTGCCAAGACTGCCAGTCCCGAGCCTGCACCGTCGGCCCCGTCCAGTCCCGAGCCTGCACCGCCTGTCCCGTCCAGTCCAGAGCCCTCATCGCTGGTCCCGACCGACCCAGTACCTTCAGAGTTTCACGTCAGCCCTTCCGAGCCAGAGCTTCACGTCAGTCCTGCCGAGCCAGAACTTCACGTCAGTCCTGCCGAGCCAGAACTTCACGTCAGTCCTGCCGAGCCAGAGCTTCACGTCAGTCCTGCCGAGCCAGAGCTTCACGTCAGTCCTGCCGAGCCAGAGCTTCACGTCAGTCCTGCCGAGCCAGAGCTTCACGTCAGTCCTGCCGAGCCAGAGCTTCACGTCAGTCCTGCCGAGCCAGAGCTTCACGTCAGTCCTGCCGAGCCAGAGCTTCACGTCAGTCCTGCCGAGCCAGAGCTTCACGTCAGTCCTGCTGAGCCAGAGCTTCACGTCAGTCCTGCCGAGCCAGAGCTTCACGTCACGTCTGCCGAGCCAGAGACTGTTCACGTCACGTCTGCCGAGCCAGAGACTGTTCACGTCACGTCTGCCGAGCCAGAGACTGTTCACGTCACGTCTGCCGAGCCAGTGTCTCCGGACAAGATGGCCGCCGCCACGCCTGAACCTGAGCCCTCAGCAGAGATGGCCGCCGCCACGCCTGAACTTGAGCCCTCAGCAGAGATGGTCGCTGCCGCCGCCATGGCTGAACCTGAGCCCTCAGCAAAGATGGCCACTGCCACGTTGTCTGTTCCTGTCCCTGAGCCAGTTCCTGCTCCTGTGCCTGAGC
Organism: Abramis brama; assembly: GCF_963993115.1. Lineage (NCBI taxonomy): Eukaryota > Metazoa > Chordata > Actinopteri > Cypriniformes > Leuciscidae > Abramis > Abramis brama. Next base: position 34,985,674 of record NC_139969.1, on the reverse strand, counting down.
AAGTGTCTGTGCCTGAGCCGGTGCCTGCTCCTGAGCCGGTGTCTGTTCCAGCCTATGACCCCGTAGCTGCCCCCAAGAAAATTTTTTGGGGGGGCAGTAGGTCCCGCAATGAGACCATGGAGGCCGCACCGCCATGGTCTCCTGAACTGCCGCCGTGGCCGCCCGAAGGGTCGTCTCCGCCGTGGCCGCCCGAAGGGTCTTCTCCGCCGTGGCCGCCCGAAGGGTCTTCTCCACCGTGGCCGCCCGAAGGGTCTTCTCCACCGTGGCCGCCCGAAGGGTCTTCTCCGCCGTGGCCACCCGAAGGGTCCTCTCCACCGTGGCCGACCAAAGGGTCTTCTCCGCCGTGGCCGCCCGAAGGGTCTTCTCCACATCATCTCTGCCTCAACCGCACCGTTACATACAAATTACTATAAAAAGCTTTGATTTTTTTTTTTTTTTACTTCTTCTTGATTTTAAACAATAACAACATTGATATTTACTTCCGAATGTTTTTCTTCGTCTGTCTTTGTTTTTCCAGACTAAAAAAAAGATTTTTTTTTCCCCTTCTTCGATCCAACGAGCCCTTGAACGAATAAATGCTCCCTTGGCCTTTTCCAGATATATATTTTCGAGATTGTTTAATTCAGTCTGCTCTTCCAGTGTCAAATCATCTTTACAGCACAGCATATTAATGTGACTAATGATGTCCCTTTGTCTTATCTTTTTAAGTGTTGATGATTGCTTACTTGTCCTAATACCTATCTGACTTTGAACTTGAACCATTCCCATTTCCAATTCACCTGCTTCTCAGTTGTTGAACTACGTTACAAAACTCAGTATCTTCCAAAAGGGTATTGTTAAATTTCCATATGGAGTTTGTTATTCTCTCTTCCACCCGGAGAAAGTGTCCAAAATATTACACAATGATCAGTCAGGGGTGATTCTGAGATTTCACATCTATTTACCTCATTAACTAGATTGTCTGAGATTAACCAATAATCCAATCTTGAGCACTGGCCTTTATTAGATGAGTTAAACCAGGTAAATTGTTTTCTGGTTGGGTTTTTCATTCTCCAATAATCTATTAGATTGGCCTTTGTGATCAGTTCGACTATTGTTTCATCAAATGTGTGGCAGTGTCTCTTTGATTGAAGTTGAAATATCTTTAATGTCCCCAAGGGGCAATTTGGTTCACAACAAGTAGCCAACACATACACATTCGCACAAAACACATAAAATCATAAGATAATAGGTAGATAAAAACATAAATACACATGTACCTATAGTTTGTTGAGAAACCCAACAGCTAATGGTACAAATGATTTCAAATATCTGTTGGACCTGGCACGTTTTCGGTAGGTATACCTCCTTCCTGATGGTAGGAGGCAAAATTCAGAGTGTAGTGGGTGAGTGATGTTAACCAAAATGGCCATTGCCCTCTGTGTAGCTCTGGCCTCGTATATATGCTCAATGCTGTTAAGATCAATGCCAATTATTTTCCGACATATGCTTACATTTCTCCCCAATCTATTTTTGTTAGTTACGCTCAAATTGCCAAACCAGCAGATCATAGCAAAGGTTAAAATTGATTCAACAAAGGACGAATAAAAAGCTTTCAGAAGTGATCTATCAACAGTAAACCCATTCAACTTTCTTAAGAAAAAAAGTCTCTGATTAGCTTTTTTACATATATAGTCTGTATTGGTGTCAAAGTTCAATTTGTCATCTAAAATGACACCCAAATACTTGTATTGGCTTACCACATCTACCGCTATGCCATCAATCAAAGTTGAAGCTGTGGTTGAAGGATTACGGCGAAAGTCAATACACATATCTTTAGTTTTAGAGACGTTGAGGTGGAGATATGAGTCCTTGCACCATGAGATAAAATTGTCCAAAACTGGTCCATGACCCTCCTCGTGATCCTGCAGAAGACTAATTATCACAGTATCATCAGCATACTTAATGATATGCCTTGATTCAAACATACTCTGACAGTCATTGGTGTAGAGCACAAATAAAAGTGGTGACAAAACACACCCTTGAGGTGACCCTGTTGAACACATGAGGACCTTAGATAAAGTGTTATTTACCCGGGTCCTCTGTGGCCTCAAGATTAAAAAATCCACCAGCCAGCAAATTGTACCAAAGTCAATATCAGGAAATTTCAAGAGTCTGTGAGCAAGAATATGGCGCTGCATACAGTTGAATGCTGATGTAAAATCAACAAAACACAAGCGTGCATGTGTCTTCTTGCCCTCTAAATGTCCAGTAACAAAGTCCAGCAGTGTTGCTGTGGCATCCTCAACCCCCTTACTTGGTAAATATGCAAATTGTAATGGGTCAATCATGCTCTGAGTCATGCAAAGTAAACTCCTCCTTACAATGCGCTCAAAACCCGTCATCACTAGAGATGTCAGGGCCACAGGACGATAGTCATTCAACACCTTTGGAGAGGGAACTTTTGCCACTGGAACCACTACTGACTCTTTCCATATCCATGGGACTTTTCTTTGTGATAGTGAAAGTTGAAAAATAAATGCAAAAATACTGTTCAGAAACAGAGCACAATTTTTAAGCAATCGGCCGCTGATGTGGTCAGGCCCCTGGCTCTTCCTTATGCTCGTCTGCTCAAGAGTCTTCCAGACATCTATCTCATCAATCAAAATCTTACTTCCCTCAGACTCAATTCTAAATTCAGCCAGATCGTCATTAAGTTCATGGGAGTCAAATCTTAAATAAAACTGATTCAGCTCCTCCACCAAATCAGAGTCAGGTTTGTCAGATGTAATTACCCCTTTTCTCTTATCACTCATTCCCACCATGGCCTTAATCCCTTTCCAAGCACAGTAAGCATTGCCATTCTTCAGTTGATCTTCCACCTTATTCTTAAACTGACTTCTGGACAATTTTATTTCATTCTTAACCAACCTTTGAGTCTCCTTTTTTTATGTATATCATTCTGTTGAAAAGCTATTTTTTTCTTATTAAGAACGTGCTTAAGTGATCTGCTCACCCAGGGTTTATTATTGGGGTATAATGTAATCTTCTTTTTTGGAATAATCATTTGCTCACAAAATCTGAAATAGCTTGTCACAGTGAGAGTTAATTCGTCTAGATCAGTGCATGAGTCCTTAAAAACGTCCCAATTAGTACTATAAAAGCATCCATTCAATTCTTTAATTGCGCCATCTGTCCATACAGAGACCTCTTTACGCTCAACTTTGCCTCTCTTAAGGTCTGATTGATAGATCGGGGCCAGAAAGACACAGCTATGGTCAGAAGAACCCAGGGGTGACATTGCGTAAGATTTATAGGCATCTTTAACTGTACCATAGCACATATCTAAAATTTTTCCATGTCTAGTAGGACAGCTTACATATTGATAAAAGTGCCCGAGATGTTTCTTAAGACTACACGTATTAAAATCACCAAGTATAAAATGCGGGGCATCGGGGGAAATATTTTGTAAACGGTGAACAAGTTTGGTAATTTCAGCTGCTGCATCTGTCAAATTAGCTCTTGGGTGGATATAAACCAGTGTAATGAAAATTTGAGGAATTTCTCGTGGCAGATAGAACGGACGCAATGAGATAGATAAAAGTTCGATATGTGGGCTACAGATAGATTCCCTTACTATGACAGTTTTGCACCAGCGGGGGTTAACGTATAAACACACGCCCCCTCCTTGTGTTTTACCAGTCAGCTGTGCGTCTCTATCCAACCGAATAGGCTGGCCAAAGCCATCAATTTCAAGATCCTGGTCCAAATCATGTTCTTTTAACCAAGTCTCAGTCAAAGCTATAACACAAGCATTCTTAAACTCCGGTATGAATTTAACATTTGCCTGCAGTTTGTCCACTTTGTTCATTAATGATTGCACGTTTCCAAGGACGACCGAGGGAAGTGGCAGGCGGCGCAATCCAGCTCTGCGTAGCCTCCGTCGCACTCCTCCCCTCCGGCCACGCTTTCTCACCCGACCCGCTGCCGTCACCCGCAATCCGGCGACAGACCCACGGTGTCTTCCGCATGCTCCTCTGCCTCGTCCGCGGATCCTCACCCCCAGCTCCGTTTGTCGATCGAGGCAAGCAGACCCACATCTGCGAATCTCTGGTGGAATTTCATCGCAAATAGTCTGCAGGGCTGAACCATTGTATTGGATGAGGAAGTCCCGGTTGTACTGCAGTCTATGAGACGAGTTGGTTTGACGATGGTTCACAACAGTCCCAAGAGTAAGCAGGCTCATAAGCAATGTGTTGAACAAATCCATGTTAATCACTGAATATTGGAATACTCTTATATTACCGCCGCTATGATAGACGAAATACAAAAACAAACACGACAGATATAGACACGCGGCTACTGCTGTATGTCGCCACCGCAAGGCAGCGCCATCTTACTGGATGGAAGGCGGTCTAACCAAAGATCAGGGGCCAGGTTAAAATCTCCCCCAATTATTACTCTATCCGTTGAAAAAAACATTTTCCATTCTTCTAAGCACTTAAGGATGAGAAGAAATTTTTTTGTTCTGTGCTCTTTTGTTATAACCATACACACATCATAAAATGTAGCTTATACCGGCCATTCCCAAACTGTGGTCCGCGGACCACTAATGGTCCGTGAGGGTACTGCAGGTGGTCCGTGGAAAGGCAAAATAAAATATAAAATAGTATTTTTTACCTTCATTTTACCAGGAAATTCCCATAAAAAATAAAGAGTAAAAATAATATGTACGCCTATATTGATATAAAATTTAAATTAAATTGTCAAGTTATCGTGTGATTGCTAAAATAGGCTAGTGGCGCTCTAGCCTGACTATGTCAGACTTCCTACTTCCGCTCAATTTCATTTCGCTTCTGTAGTCAGTCTGAGATAGCAGCCTATCTTTCAGTTTTCCAGCGGCCTTCGGACGGCCGGGCCAATCAACGAACAGAGGGCGGGCTGAGAGCCGTGACGTAGATGCTGATTGTACCGTGGATGCGTAGATTTACTTCACATAATCTGCAAAAGTCGTTCACAGCCATGTTTACTCCGGTATTTCGCTCGATGGTTTTGTTTTCGCATCATACATGTGTTTACAGTGGAAGTTAGATGCGGCTGAGCATGCGCATAACACACGCCATAACCAAACGTCATGTGATTGGCTTACAGGTAACCAATGATTTTAAACTTCAGACAAGCGCCCCCCCGCGAGAAAGAAAACACTTTTCAATTGTGCCATGCCAGACTCTGTCTACAAAGCAAAGCGAAGTAGCAGAGTTTGGTATTACCAGGCTAGTGGCGCTCGGCCGTGACGTTCAAGTTCAGTGCCGTTAGAATCACAACATGGATCGGTGCGGTGGATAGCAACAGAAAGGGCAGAGGCAGACATGTTCTCATTATCACATCACACGCATAGCCTTTATAGGCAGTTTATACAAAATGTTTATAAATGGAATGAATAAGGCCTGTTATTATTTTAATTTCCAGTTAGTTTCTTGATCTCCCGTTTCTGAAATGTTTTGCGGATGTGCTGTTAAGTGGACAAACTCAAGCCTACTTTTTGAACGATCTGAAGATTAATAATCCTCTAAAATCGCCAAAGGTTTTGAAATGTTGACTATATCCAAGTGTTCTTATTACTGTATAGATTTCATACTCCATTGCTATAATAAGCCTGTTGTTCAAATGAACCTGATTGTGCCCTCGGGCGCTTGAGTAAATAAATTAAATATGTGGCAGCCGTTGTGTGCAGTAAACTTTCTTTTAACAAGCCTGTTGTACTGCTGTGATGACCCGTTATAGTTTTAGTGCTAGTAAGCCTATTTAGAGGTGCGGATTAATTCAGGTAGGACTGTGTGTAGACATATTTTATTATGTGCATTATGAGGTGGTCCGCGAAAATTCTTGATTACAAATAGTGGTCCACACACACAAAAAGTTTGAAAACCCCTGGCTTATACCATTCATTTCTGTTGCGACCATTAACCAATAGCCGGAGCGCAACTCAAGCCTCGGGTTCAAGTCTCCTCCAAGGACAGCAAGCCAATTTAGTTTATTATTAACCTTTAAGGCTGAATGGGCAGGCGAAATAGTGAATGATTTTTTTAAATTTTGTTGCTAACACTTAGGCCTATGTCATAAAAACCTTGTGAAACGTTTAATTGGGTTTTATATAAGTAAAGTACTAGAACTCTTGTGTAACTGAACTATATTAACTAAACATTTGTCAGTACAACATACTATTCTTATTTCACCTGTTTGCTTTTGTTTTTTTAGGCAATCGGTTTGCATGATTTTTTTTTTAAAGTAAGTCTTACTGATTCTATTTTACAGTGTAGAACTCATATACAGTTCATTGAACATTTAATCATGTCAACAGAGGATTCAACAAAAATAAATTACTGAAGTAGTTCTTGAGCAATTTGCAAATAAAATTATTTAAGTTGTTGAATGTAACTTACATTTGCGCTGTAGGCAAAAGTTGTGTTTGGAAAGTCTGCCATTATGGCATCTGTTAGCAGAAACAAACTAGATGCTTCAGTTCATACCTCACATTTTCTTTGGTTTGCACAAAAAGAAAGTCTCTAAAAGACTTCATCATCTAAAAAATAATTTCATCATTCTCAGATTTGAAATACATGGTGAGACTTGTGTCTTTAGCTGCAATAAGTTTCTAGACTCTAAAGGTCTAAAGTTCGGTTGTTTAGCAAAAGTACAGCAAAACCGATTGTTGGTGAGTGTGATGGTATTGGCTTTATGATGTGTTCGAAACATAGATCAAGCATAGCGGTCTGACGTGTCAACTTCTGGTTCAACCAATGGTAGGACGTTGGGGCAGTCCAATGGGGGTCAAGGTTTAGCTTCGGCAGTTACAGTATTTTCAAGTCATGTCAGAATGTATTTATGAGATAAAATGCACATGAACATCAGCACAATTCATAATTATGAGTTTTGGTAACTTTGGATTTTCTTAAGAGTTTCCGAGTCAGGTGAGTGACAGTGAGAAAACATGTCAGAGGCAATGAATGCAGAGTCTGCCCTAGTGAAAAAAACCTATGCCAAAATATATTTAAAATAGGCCTACATTTTATTCCATACTAACTATACTACAAACCCATTAATATATGTACTGACATATTGCTTGATACTTGCTGATATAAATATTATAATTCAACTTTATTTGGAGTTCTTCTTTATTGCACAATGCACATTCCTTAATATTAAGCCTAAAATGTGTTTAATATCACTATTAGTAAGGATAGTATGATCACTGTATCATTTAAATGCAAGATATTTAAAGTGTATACTTGCAATAGTTTCACTTTAGCACAATCAAATATACGCAAGTATATCTTTAGTTGGACCATACAAAAATACTTGTTCCAATTAAGCAGAGTATAACAGAGCATTCCAAAGTATACCAGTTCAATATATCAAAAATACAATTGCATGGTATTTATATTAAGTACATAAATATGTAAATGTATTTGTAGTATATTTAGCATAAAATAAATGTATTTAAAATACATTTCAGTATATTTATTTTTCACAAGGGTGTAAGTACATGTGTTTCTGTATCCTAAGTTAGTTCAAGGCTGGATCCTCTTACTAATTTCTACGACCTTTGGAAGTCTGGAGAAATTTGTCTTTAGTAAACTCTCTCTCGTTACTTACTGAACTTCAACTTTGACTCCTGGTCTTCATTGAGCACATTGGTCTCGTGATGGGCTCTAACTGTAATTCTCCAACATTAGGTTTTTGTTCCGTTTTTTTTTTTTTTTTTTTTCTTTTTTTTTTTTTTAATTAACCATTGTGAAATGGTGAGGTTTTTCTGCTTTTCCACGTGAAGAGTGTAGTTTTCATTAACTCATTGTTTTCTGATTCTACTTGCATCAATATTTATATGTAGAAAGGTTTCATTTTCTAACTATAGGTAGTCTAAGTAATGATCTATTGATGTTATTTCCAAATCTGTTGGTTTATATTAAGTATTAATTGTAACACAAAGAGAGCTTCATTTTTAAACACAAATGACTAATTTAATTGAAAGTATTTGAAGATTTGCATCATCCTATTAATAAAACCAACTTCAAATATATAAATGTTTATAATATACTTTATTACATTTACATTCATATCCATAAAAAGATTCCTATAATATTTAGAAAATATACAAATAGATACTGTACATGTCATTAAAACATCATAAAATAATGTCCGATTTTTAAACTGTTATTAATGATCGACCATAAATAGTTTTGTACCTTAAAAAAGCCTCCATACATTTGATTGCTACATCATCTACTTCTGGATCAAACTTGTTTGCCAAAAGATGGTGTTGCCTCACAATCCATTTCAAGTCCCCAGCTCCATAGACACACACTGCCCGTCTGTACGTCCCAGTGCATGGTGGGTAGGGAGCCCCACTCTTTAGATCTCCTTCATGGTAGCTCCACTTCACTAGACGAGCAATTGAGTTCATGTCTGATTGCTCGTACTTTCTGTTTGGAGGGTTGGATCCTGGTACTGAATGCATCCGCTGTAACGTAGCCCACATGTGCTCATCTGGACTGTATGTGTCTTTCTCCCATTCCATGAAATCTTGAATTTCTTTGCTTTTGAAGATGTGATCCACAAACTCTCTTGAAACCACAAAGTAAGCATTTCCTGAGAACATAGGGCTCTGTATTGGCGGGGGTGACTTTGTAACATCGGTCCGAGTCACAACATTCGTAACATTGTGATGATACTGCCAGCGCACCTTTTTGGAGTTTACGGTCTCGGACTCCAAACTGTTCTTTCCGTTCAGGAGTTTTAAAGACTGAATCATTTCTCCATTGGTTTTAATTGGGAAATCACTGCCACAGGTGTTGAGCAGATACCTCCACTGGACAGGTGACTTGAGCAGATCCTGCATGCAGTTGATGTCCGCTTGAACTCGAGACCAGGAGGCGTATATCACATTCTCCAGTTTGCTGGCCACAAACACGTTGGTCAGGCAGGACACAATGGCCCTAACTGCTTCTTTAAATATATCAGGTGACTTCTGGTCCACATGAACACAGTACACATTGTCAGGAGTGTAAATGGCCCTTAAGAGCCTTTCAAACATCTCAATCTTCTCGTGGATCACCATTGAGTAAGCAATGGGGAAATCTTTCTCCTCTTTACTGAGAGAAAACATCAGAAACCCTCTGTCTCGGATGTAGGATGGACAATCCTTGGTTGCGTTGAGATAGAATGATTCGGACAGCAGGAATTTCCTCTTTTTTTTCGAGGCCAAGAGCTTCCCGAAAATGTCCTTGTCCACTCCGTCCATGTCTCCTTGGATAATAGCAGAACAAGCCTGTAGTTCTCCAACATCCTGCTTTAGTAAGTGATTCAATACCAGCTCTTTCTTATGAGGACAATTTGTCATCCGTCCTAGATAGATCAGCAAAAAAAGGGACACTGAAATGGAGATTATTTTCAGAATCCTCCGATTTTTAAATCTCATGTTTAATTCTTTAAAATGATATTTTTCCAGAAACAACCTGTACCAGTGAGGTATAAAACATCTTGTGATAAGAAAGCGAATCTTGTACAAAGGGGAAGGGCGGATTTCTGCGAAAGAGGTTAATAATTATTGTACTTAATAATTAATAACTATAGAGCAATAATTATGTGAATAACCCCCACCAGGAAGGTGTGTATTAAGGTATTGTATATCATGTCTGACCGTTTTGAGGAAGCTATTTGTTTTATTACTAGATCTGTAGCCTGTGACATGGATTTAATATTCTTTAACTTAAAGGTTTTTATATGATCACTCTAGTTAAAAGTAATCTATAGACTCTGTTCTTTCTTACTTACTTGTCTTGTTTCCGGTCCAAATATCTAAAAATTCTTAAATCAAGATGCATTTACTATATAGTAAAATGGCATAAGATATTATGTCTTGTTTTCTGGGGGGTTAAGTGAGTTTTCACTTAAGACGCAAAATTATCTGCCAGTGAGGTATGATAAATAATCTTTCTCCATAAAACAAGACATGATATCTTTTGCCACTTTACTTAATTAGTACATTCATCTTGATGTAAGAATTTTTAGACTAGAACTAGAAAATACCAAGTAAGAAAAGCTTTGCAGTGTTTGAAGTGTCAGTATACGCAATTACAATAATTCTGTTCTCCTTTTTGGTTCTGTCCTTTCAAGATATCTATAATCATGGCTCCTCAACCCCAAAACCAAAACCCCCAAAACAACTCTTTTGTTCTGGTCTTGGTATTTAAGGGAAACTGGCAGAATAGTGTTTGGGAATCTGCTGTGTGAGTGTCTTGAGTTTTGCACTCAGGGAACTCACACACTGCTGTGTGTCTCTCCGCTGTTAGGTATGCATTTTTTTGTATTTTCAAAATTGTAATTGTGTTAAACACATTTTGCTCATAGAAAACGCATTATAGTTGTTTGTGTTATTACATGTACACATAGACAAGTTGGGTTTATTCTTCGAAATACATGACTGCTTTACTGTAAGTTTTGTATGCAATAAATTGGTTAAATGTTGTAGATTAGGGTAATAACTTCTTTACAACTTCATGTTCCCGTATTTTAATTCGATGAGTGCTTGTCTAAGCAAAGAAATGAACTTTCATTTCAATATCTTTTTAGAAAAGGTCACCCAGAAAAAAATCAATACATTTTGGCATTTGGAACTTTATATTTAATATACATATCGTATGTATTATGATAAAAAAAATAGCTCACAAATGTTCTAATACTTGTACAGTGTACTGTACATCACTGCTTATTGCTTAGAATAAATTTAAGTTGCAGTTTGTCTTTGTTTCTGCAGGCAGAATACATTTCCTCCATCACTTTGATTGCATGTTCTGCACACTGATTAGTTCTTGGAATTTCTACTATTCGCTCCTTACTTTCTTTGATTTCTGCTCCAAGAAATTGGTACATCCAATAATTTGCATTTGGAGTGGCATTATTCTATGCTTTTCTTCTAGTGAAGATTCTTCTAAAGGCATTCTTCTTTGTGATTGCTGAAATTTTTGGTCCAGATAGCCTTGTTCTTCTTTAAGGTAGTATCACTTTTCTTGTGCGACATTATATATTGCTACTGAAACATATCAAAAAGTATCAAAATGAGTTGTTTGCTCATATAGCTCCCTCTCTCTCTATCCGTCTCTCCTATATGTATACCAAGATTTCGATTGTTCTAGAAAAACAATTCCAGAAAGTTCTAGTGTCAGGGATCCACCAGATCTGCACACTCCGCCCACTCGTTCACTCTCCCCGGAATACTGATTCACCACACCTGCACCTCATCATCACCTCATCATTCACTCCCTTTATATACAACCCTTCACCTTCTGTTCAGTGTCTGGTCTCATCTTTACATGGACACACAAGACTCACTACCTGTTACTTACCTGATCTACCAACCTGAGATACTCATCTTCATTCTACATTCTGATCTGCCATCTGCCTTCTCCGTTGATCATCTTCATCATCCATTCTCCACTCTGGTTTCCACTCCACCTGCAAAGACATTCATATTACTATTCAGCTAAGTACTATCTTCATCTCAAGTTTGCATGACCTACTCACCATTACATCTGCTGGTTCCATGCTTCTGTTCCAAATAAACATCGTTTTATTTACTCACCTGTTTGAGTCTTCTCTAAACCTGACAGAAGACCAGACCATATGCAGAACCCCACAGAATCAGCGATGGATCCACCAAGCGATCCATTCACTGAGCTGGTACATGCTGTTCGACTCTCATTCTGCTGTTCGACTCTCATGTTCGACCATTCCCGCTGATGTCCTGCATGCTGCACGCCAGTCACTTCTTCCTCGATCACCCATTGTACCACCAGCTGCCTCTGCCAGTCCCATGGCCCGACCAGCGAAATTCACCGGTGAGGCGGAGGACTGCAGCGGTTTCATCCTACAGTGTTCACTGTACTTCGAAATGCAAGCTCATTAATTCCCCAGCGATTCAGCCAGAGTGGCATTTGTGATTTCATTACTGTCTGGCCGTGCTCTTCAATGGGCTCAATCTTTATGGAATATGACAAGCCGTTTTAACATTTAATCATTTAAACCGACTAGTCTCTATTTTCATGCTACTAGTACTTATTTTTTAGATACTAGTATCTATTCCATTAAGTACTAGTACTTATTCATTAGCTACTAGTGCCTATTCTTTAGATACTAGTGCTTATTCTTTAGGTACTAGTACCTTTTTAAAGATACTAGTACTTATTCATTAGATACTAGTACCTATTAAAAAGACACTAGTACGTATTTATTAGATACTAGTGCCTATTAAATTGGTACTAGTACTTATTCATTAGATACTAGTACTTATTCATTAGTTACTAGTATTTATTATTAGATACTAGTACTTATTAATTAGATACTAGTACCTATTAAATAGATACTAGTACTCATTCATTAGATACTAGTACTTATTTCGAGAGTGACTAGTAACTATTATTTTGTTACTAGTAAGAAATTTTACATTTTTGCCATTGACTTCTATGGGGATCTGTCATTCAGATATCAACTATTCAGTTCTGACTAGTATGTATTCCAATTGTGACTAGTACGTATTTATTAGATACTAGTAGTTATTCATTAGGTACTAGTACTTATTTTTTAGATACTAGATACTAGTATGTATTCAATAAATACTAGTACTAAGTCATACTAGCAGGGCCGTTGCTAGTGGGGTGAAAGGTGGTGACAATTATAGGGGCCCCCGCTGCCCAGGGGGCCCCACAAAATCCAGCAGTTATACTATATAGGCCCCTGTTGTATGAATAATTATAATATTTGAGATGAGATTTAAATGAAAACCACAAAAACATGAAATTTGGTTAAATATTTTTTCCAAATATCTGCTTCTCTTACCTCCCTAAAAATGGTTTAGTCCGATCTAAAGTATTTATTAATTATTCAATCAGTGACAAACATCAGATGGACCCAATAAAATTGTAAGTCCCACCCCAGCTCGTGAACAGAACCAATCAGAGTTGAGGCGGCAGTGCCTGAAGTTAACGATGAACTTGGTGGAAGAGCAGGAGACTGACTGACTGAAAATTTCGGGGAAAAGAAAACATAAATCAGGGTACCAGAAATGCCATGAAAAGAAGGAGGGAGGCCAGGAGAGTTGTTGTATCCCAGTCGATCAATACGTTCTTAAAGACAGGTTGCATTGTTATTTCGCTGGGAATAAGAAAACTACCGTCAACTAAAGCCTGCCGGTTCGGGTACTGTCACTTTTCATTATGCGCACCACAATCGACCGAATGATTACATGGTCAAAATTTCTCTTTTTACACTAATGTATATAGAGTTAAAAAATGTACACGAGTCATGACACATTGCATTATGCACCTTACCTGCTGGCTGATGAAGTATTTATTACATCAAGAAAACACGAATACAACACACTGCACTTGGATGAATACATTTATTAGCTTTATTTAATAATATATTACCAGTTCCATATTATCTTTATTAAAAAATAAGACAATAAATGATTTTATTTTTTAAATTTGACTGCATTCTTGTCAGTTTCTAAATGTTTACTTTTTGATTTATGAATTATAACAGACTGATGGGAAAAAAAACATTATTTTGCTGTTACTTTTTTAAAATTGGTTTTATTATTATTCAACAATTTCTTGCTTTTTGTTAGTTTTTATTAGTTGTAATTTTTATATAAACATTTAACTTTTAAAATAAAGGTTTTACAACAACATCACCATCTTTTGTTATATTTGGGCCTCCATGCTCATCTATTTACAGTATATGATATTGGTGGAGGGGGCTGTGGGAATGCAAATGTATTAAAATGTTTCATTTAGGTTTACATTGAATTTAGCATGTTAAGGTTAGGTATAAATTATGATTATCAGAGTTTTCTAGCAAACGACTCTGGTCAGTCCTGTTTTACTGAAACTCTTGGAGTTTGTGTTTTAGCAAGAAAGTCCAGCCAGTCCTGTACTCGGGTCTCAGTGTTTGAATAGATATGCTGAGTGGATTAGGGTGGGCAATGCTCTCAGTCTAAATCCAGTTCCTAAACCTGTCTTTTTCTGTTCCTGCCCCTAAATGTATATAAACTGTAAGCGAACATTCACGTCAGGCTTGGTGACTGCAGCTGCCGACGGCTCGTGTCCTCAATAAAGAAACCTGCTGAAGAAACAACCAAGTCTCCTGGGGCCTCATGTATCAATCTTGCGTACGTACAAAAACTTTGCGTACGCCAGCTTTCACGCTCACGGTCGTATGTACTAACAGTGAAATTAACGCGAGAATGTGCGTTCCTCCACGCCAATTTCATGACTGGCGTACGTACATTTCTCATTGTTTTTGTCCGTTGGCGACTCTTACAGGCAATGAAGTGAAGTTGCAAACATTACACAATGAATTGTTCTACAAGTCTATCGCACCACCACCTGTGGGAAGCATTGCTATTAATTTGCAATTTATAAAATAATTGACATATATTGTCACACGAGCCTTATGGGAATATTCTATCAATTATGCAACTGAGAACATATAAAAGCATATGCAAATTGATACAACCCATAGTCTATGGCAATGACAAATTTGGTTTAATGTCCACCTTTATATCAGACCATTTCTTTTTAAGGTCATTTAGGGTAGACTGTGTACAGTTGAGACGTGTACAGTTGAGACACCTTAAATAACTTGCGTTCGCAGCAAGCACAAGTTGTGATTTTTGCTGTGCACGTGCGTATTAGTGTCCTCTTTGATCGTGGGAAATTTGAACAACGGACGCATTCCCGAAAATATCTGGAAAAGGTTTTTTTTCTAAGATATGACGTTCACTTCACCATGCACTCTCCACAATAAATAGCTTATTTTCCTTATGTGACTGTTAAACGTAACTGGTATCACCACAAACGTTATTCTGTACGTTCCTAAAAACTGGCATATTTCATGGTATTGTGTCATGCAAGGTAATTGCAAAATCTAGAGAAATGTGCGAGGTGGCCAGCGGGGGATAGTTGAGACACGTCTACTGTACCCCCGATAGAGTTTTATTATAGGAAACACACTGTTTAGTTGTTCAGTGTTATGATAACAGTTTAAACGCCGTAATTAGCCAGCATAGGACGCAAATGAAAATAAAATTTGATATTTGTTATATTTAAACTGTGCTAATTTAAATAAAATGAATGAATATAAATGGATGAATAAACAAAAATGTTGCCCAATTGTTATTTTCTTTATTTGTCTTTATTTTTTATATTTACAATGAATGGTTAGTTACCTTCACATCATTAAAAATGGGTGTCTCAACTGTACCATGCACTGTCTCAACTGTACCACATATGGGTACAGTTGAGACAAAGTTGAGACAAAGTTGAGACAAAGTTGAGACAAAAAGCACCTTATTTTTATGAGCTAATTGTGGAAAATATAAACTACCTGTGGGTATTATTGATTGATAATATCTTAGTCTACAAGCTATGAAATGTAATGTGGCATGTCATGTGGAAATTCACATCTTTTCAGTGTCTATTTTTGTGTGAAAAATCAAAACGCAAAAAGTGTCTCAACTGTACTCAGTCTACTCTACAGTGCGACTTTCAGATCCCACCGCATTGACAGCATCAGCCAAACTCTCCCACTCATATTTTTTCCTTTTGTTATTAATTCCAGAGGACAAAGTTCCAAATAAAACATTTTTTTTTCGTTTCTACCTCCAATAGTAGCACCTCCAATTCACTTTCTGTAAAGTTTCGTTTCTTGCCGCCATTTTCTTACTGCTTTATTTTGCCAAAGTGGACTCATTACCATATTTAAATTAATTTAATTAAGGGAGGAGACTGGGTGGGGCGTTGTGCTCGTGCATGTGCGCTCAATTTTACGTTAACTGGGATGTACAAAGAGAATATGCGTGGGATCCTTCGTACGCAGAGATTCATACATCTGGGGTTTTTTGTGCAAGTCTTTGTACATGAGGCCCCTGGTCTTTCGATTCTAAGTTCACAACAGGGCCCACATCAATATTTTTAATATTTATATCCTCTAGCTACGGCCCTGGATACTAGTACCTATTAAATAGATACTAGTACTTATTCATTAGCTACTAGTACTTATTCAATAGATACTAGTACTTATTCATTAGATACTAGTACCTATTAATTAGATACTGGTACTTATTAATTAGCTACTAGTACTTATTCAATAGATACTACTACCTATTTATTAGATACTAGTATTTATTCCAAATGTTACTAGTAAGATTTTTTATTTTACTAGTAAGATTTTTAATTGAACTCTCCAGTGGCCCTTCTGACTAGTCATAACATAAGACGAGTAAAAAAGCAGTTGTGACTAGTAAAATAAGAATAGTTACTAGTAACAATTACAAAAGATACTAGTGTCTAATAAATAAGTATTAGTATCTATTGAATAAGTACTAGTATCTAATTAATAAGTACTAGTATCTAATTAATAGGTACTAGTATCTAATGAATAAGTACTAGTATCTAAAGAATAAGTACTAGTGTCTATTGAATAAGTACTAGTAGCTAATGAATAAGTACTAGTATCTATTTAATAGGTACTAGTATCTATTTAATAGGTACTAGTATCTAATGACTTAGTACTAGTATTTATTGAATACATACTAGTATCTAGTAATAGGTACTAGTATCTAAAAAATAAGTACTAGTACCTAATTAATAACTACTAGTATCTAATATACATGTACTAGTCACAATTGGAATACATACTAGTCAGAACTGAATAGTTGATATCTGAATGACAGATCCCCATAGAAGTCAATGGCAAAAAAAATAATTTATTACTAGTAACAAAAGAATAATTACTAGTCACTACTGGAATAAGTACTAGTATCTAATGAATAAGTACTAGTATCTATTTAATAGGTACTAATATCTAATGAATAAGTAATAATAAGTACTAGTAACTAATGAATAAGTACTAGTATCTAATAAATAATAACTAGTATCTAATGAATAAGTACTAGTATCTAATAAATAAGAACTAGTCACTATTGGAATAAGTACTAGTATCTAATAAATAAGAACTAGTATCTAATGAATAAGTAGTATCTTTAAAAAGGTACTAGTACCTAAAGAATAAGCACTAGTATCTAAAGAATAGGCACTAGTACCTAAAGAATAAGCACTAGTAGCTAATGAATAAGTACTAGTACTTAATGGAATAGATACTAGTGTTTAAAAAATAAGTACTAGTAGCATGAAAATAGAGACTAGTCGGTTTAAATGATTAAATGTTAAAACGGCTTGCCATATATGGAATTCTAATGCTCAAGTCACTAAATCCCTTTCCAGTTTCATCCAACATTTCAAATAAGTTTTTGGCCAAATAGCGTCTGAGTTCCATGATCAATCCATGATCAGCTTTTCAATCTTCATCAAGGTAAACAATCTGTTTGTGCCTATGCTCTCCAGTTCCGCACCCTGGCGGCATCTAGCGGTTGGAACGAAACTGCTCTACTCACAGCTTACCGCCACAGGCTCAATGCCAACATTCGCCAACAAATGGTAGTGTATGACGATTTGATGAGGCTCAAACTTCATACAAAAGACCATCCAATACAACATCTCAACGCCTGTGCATCTCAATCTCCCGCTGCATGTCCTCCGCCCACGGCACCATCTGTCGCTCTTCCAGCACCACAGCCCATGCAACTCGACGCTTACCACCTGACCCATGCGGAGCGTCAACGCCGGATCCAACATCGTCTATGTCTGTGCTGTGGGGGAGAAAATCATGCCATCAATGACTGTCCCGTACGACCCCAATGCCCGGCGGTGAGTACAATCCAATTACCACCAAAGATTGAAACATTGTCACGCACTACTGTTCATGCCCTAACCTCTGATATATGTGTCTCTGCGCAAGCCCTCGTCGACTCCGGTTCAGTGGGAAACTTCATCTCAACCATAGACTGTAAAAAAAAGATGGACGACGCCCCTTCGCTCTCTTCCATTGATGAGAACTGAAGCCGCCAGTGTCCCGATATGGCGCTGACATATTGGAACTTGAGTCTGCGCAGTAGCGATCTCGGAACCAGACCTGTGCAGTAGTGAGCAGGAAGTAAAGCCACGAATCCGGCGAAATCAACGCTCCGCCCTCACTCTCACAGAATG
The DNA here is from genome assembly GCF_963993115.1 of Abramis brama. NCBI lineage: Eukaryota > Metazoa > Chordata > Actinopteri > Cypriniformes > Leuciscidae > Abramis > Abramis brama. Next base: position 34,967,531 of record NC_139969.1, on the reverse strand, counting down.
CACTCAGGGAGAGTGCATTCTGCACACTTTTTTAAAAATTGATTTAGGGCTGTTTTCGACTAAGGATTTTCATAGTCGAATCTGATTCGTTAGATTTTGCCGTAGTCGACTGATAGTCGAACCTTTTTTTTTTTCTTTTTTTTTTTTTAGATAGCAGCTAGATTTTTCCCATTTCAAACAAAAGAGCTAAAAAAAAACTAAAAGAAAAACATGGTGTGTAACAAATACCTTTTATTCATTTAAAGCCAGATGAACAAAACATATCACACATATATCATAACATTTCATAAACATGAGGAGCAATATGAGAGAGAAATTTGGTGATCGTTGTTTAGGTAGCATTAAACCACGTAAAGCTTTTTCACACCCATGAGAACCGTGTGGAGTCAACTCACAGCCGCTCCGCTGCCCTGCTGAAAATGTGAAGCAGAAACGCTTAATATCAGATAACGTCCATAATAATTGGACTCTGGGTTCGATTTTTTGACCATTTTCAGTGATTATGAGGAGCAATATGAGAGGGAAATTTGGTTATCATTGTTTAGGTACATTAAACCACGTAAAGCTTTTTTCACGTTAGGACTTAGCCTATATACATAAAGCCCATGAGAACCGTGTGGAGTCAACCCACAGCCGCTCCGCAGCCCTGCTGAAAATGTGAAGCAGATTTTTGAATACATTTTTATTTATTTACATTAGTAAGCTACAGGACATCGTCTTTCAAAACATGACCTGCGCGAAAGCGGAAAATATTTTTTTGTACCCAGCCCTTCTGAAAATGCGAATGCGTCTCTGTCCCCAGCACATTTCAAACCAAACTGACACCCATGTATTCGACTATGAGGTTCATAGTCGAATCAGACCTCTCCGAATCGAATCGTCGAATCCTCGACTATTAGAAGTCAGCCCTAAATTGATTGCAGTACAACAAGAGGCTTGTTAAAATAAAGTAAATACAATCTCCTCAGTCCTCCGAAGATCCCGAAAAAAATGTCCGTTGGTGCTTCAGTGACTACTTCGCTCAGAGGACCTGTCAATCACAGCTGTCCATCATGATGTTACACCACCGCATCACGTAACTAACTAAAAACCAACTTATTTTTGAAACAGACACTTGAACTTACATCAGCGTGATAAAAACGACAGCAAATGAAAGAAACCACCTTTGGAAAAAAGATATTTGAAGTGTAATTAAATAAACACCGGCACCACATCACGCAGGTCCTAGAAAAACTTTGTGCACATCAACTGTACCTCAAGCTGGAGAAGTGCGAGTTCCACACCACCTCAGTCCAATTCCTTGGATATGTCATCGACCAACATGGGATGGAACAGAGGAAGGTGGACACCATCCGGAACTGGCCTCAACCAACTACCGTCAAAGAGCTACAACGTTTCCTAGGATTCGCCAACTTCTACAGGAAATTCATCAACAATTACAGCCTCATCAGTTCATCTCTGACATCCACCCTCAAAGGCTGGCCCAAGTCTCTGTCCTTCACCCCAGAAGCCTCCAACTCATTCCAACAGCTAAAAGAAGCTTTTCAGACCGCTCCGATCCTGGCTCATCCGAATCCAGATATCCCCTTCATCGTCAAGGTTGATGCCTCTTCTACTGGGGTCGGAGCGGTCCTATCCCAGCGGCAGGGTGATCCTCCTAAACTCCATCCATGTGCCTTCTTTTCTAAGAAGCTGTCCCCGGCGGAGCAGAATTACGACATTGGTAACCGAACTGCTCGCAATTAAGCTTGCCTTAGAAGAGTGGAGACACTGGCTGGAGGGAGCAAATCATCAGTTTAAAGTCATCACCGATCACCGCAATTTAGAATACCTCAGGGAGGCTAAAAGGCTCAATCCTCGCCAGGCTCGATGGGCACTATTCTTCACCCGCTTCAATTTCACTGTCACCTATCGTCCTGGCACCAAGAACTGTCTATCTCATATTCATCAACCATCTCCTGAAGAAACCCATCCGGATCCTATTCTCCCTCCAGCCATTGTTGTCAGTCCCATCACCTGGAGCATCAAGCAAATCTCCCAGGAAAACCTTACCAATCCTGCTCCACCGGGAGGTCCAGAGGGCTCCTCTACATACCACCTCCTCTCCGTCCAGCCCTTCTGGACTCTGCTCACACTTCTCTGGGCTCTGGACACACAGGTAGCAGGCGTACCCCTCTCGCTCCTACGTCAACTCTACTGGTGGCCCTCCATGCCTCAGGATGTCTCCCAATTCGTCAAAGGTTGCTCAGTCTGTGCCATTACCAACACCCCGAGGAAACTCCCTGAAGGCAAGCTCGTTCCACTCCCTATTCCACGTCGACCATGGTCTCACACTGGCATTGACTTCATGACGGATCTACCTAAATCACGAAATCATGCCTGCATCTTCGTCGTTGTTGACCGGTTCTCCAAAGCCTGCAAGCTGATACCTCTTCCAGGACTACCCACTGCCTTCGAAGCTGCAGAGGCTCTCTTTCAGAACGTGTTTCGCAACTTCGGCATCCCTGAAGACATAGTGTCTGACCGTGGACCGCAGTTTATATCCAGAGTATGGCAAGCTTTCTTTAAACTCCTAGGAGTGTCTGTAAGCCTTTCCTCCGGTTATCACCCACAAACTAACGGCCAAACTGAGCAGAAGATCCAAGAGATCGGGAGATACCTGATGTCATATTGGAGCCAATTCCTTCCCTGGGCCGAATACGCACAGAATTCACTACGCCTGCCTTGCCGTAAGCTGAGTCCTCGATACATAGGTCCATTCACTGTGCAGAGGCAGCTCAACGAGGTCACCTATCGACTCAACTTACCACCACATTACCGTATCTCACCTTCCTTCCACGTATCTCTCCTAAAACCTCACACTGAACCTGTCACTCCTCTTCCCACAGATCCTGGTGTGGCCGACGTACCTCCTCCTCCCAACCTAGACGAAGAAGAGCCTATCTACAGGGTTCATACCATCCTGGATTCACGGCGACGAGGTTCCCAAATCGAATACCTCATCGACTGGGAGGACTACGGCCCCGAGGAACGTTCATGGGTCCTACGGGACGTTATCCTTGATCCAGGACTCCTCACCCAGTTTCACACCGAACACCCTGACCGACCAGCTCCCAGAGGTCGTGGTAGACCTCGTCGTCATCTCTCCACCCAGTCATCAGGAGCCGCCCATGGAGGGGGGGGTACTGTCAGGGATCCACCAGATCTGCACACTCCGCCCACTGATTCACTCTCCCCGGAATACTGATTCACCACACCTGCACCTCATCATCACCTCATCATTCACTCCCTTTATATACAATCCTTCACCTTCTGTTCAGTGTCTGGTCTCGTCTTTACATGGACACACAAGACTCACTACCTGTTACTTACCTGATCTACCAACATGAGATACTCATCTTCAGTCTTCATTCCGATCTGCATCTGCCTTCTCCGTTGATCATCTTCATCATCCGTTCTCCACTCTGGTTTCCACTCCACCTGCAAAGACATTCATATTACTATTCAGCTAAGTTCTATCTTCATCTCAAGTTTGCATGCACCTACTCACCATTACATCTGCTGGTTCCATGCTTCTGTTCCAAATAAACATTTACTCACCTGTTTGAGTCTTCTCTAAACCTGACACCTAGAATGTTCTATACAGTTCTAGAAAGTTTTAGGAAGTGCTACTTATAAGCAGTGATGTTTGTTATGGTTGTTCCAATATTTTATCTGGGGTGATCTTTTTTAAACTTAGAGGAAAAAGGGACTTTTTCATTAATTTTAAGCAAAAGTTCATCGATTTATGATACAGGAAATCTTTTATTAGAAATTCAAAAAGTTATGAGCCTATTATAGATTCTATGCATTCTAGACTGTGTGTCTTGAGTAAAATTGGAATAACTGTAACATTGTTTAGTTACATGTGTTAACTATATTGAATTTGTTTGTTCCCTTTCGAGTCGGTCTCTTGAGCTACGGGGTTATCCCTCCTTCTCCAAATCTACTGAAGCCTTATGAAATCTCGTAGGCGAGAATACGCCCGCCAATGGCATTCAAGCGCGCAAAACAGATGCAGGCTCCACTATAAGGCGGCGCTGAGTGCCATTGCCTCAGAATCTTTTCCTTCAGCTACAAGAAGCTAGCTCACCATTGATGTACGTGCTTCTCAGGGTCGGAGCCCAAAAGGATTGCCGCTCCCCTGTAGCGTTCCATCGTGTATGACATATTTTCTTCAAGATGCCTCCTGGACTGCGGCGCTTCTGCCTGGGCGATGCTCTTCAGGAGCAGCGCTGCACTAGTCCATCAAAACAAATGACAAGAAACCTTCAGGACAATACAGCTTTGCTTGCCCTGTCTTAGAGCAGCGCCAGTATCATGCTTTCCCAGCCACCGACGACGCCAAGTGTCAACAAAGAAAGAATCTTCATAAGTCTGGCTTGTTATGCTCTCAGTGCAGTGGTCAGTCGCAGACAAACGGACCAGTTCTTCGTGTGCTGCCTATGGTGGCTGACTGTACTAAGGGACATGCAAGTTGAATGTGCCGCCATAAATCACGTCTCAAGTGCTGTCGGTGAGTGATTAACCTCACTTATCTCCTAGTCTTGCTATTGACTATGTGGGCTCACAATTGTCGCCACTACAGCTGCTGACACAGTATGCTTATGTACATACTGATATGTGATTATGCTGTTATGTTACCCTGTATCCTTCAGTTCAAACAGCTATTCTGATCTGACTGCGTCTATTCACAGTTGTTGTCGCTACGGCTGCTGACGCTGTGCTCATGTACATACTGATATATGATTACTGCTGTTATGCTGCCCTGTATCCTTCAGCGCAACTGGCTACTCTGGTCTAACTACGTCTATTCACAGTTGTTGTTGCTACGGCTGCTGATGCTGTGCTCATGTACATACTGATATATGATACTGCTGTTATGTTGCTCAGTATCCTTCAGGGCATCTGGCTATTCTGATTTGACTGCGTCTATTCACAGTTATTGTTGCTACGGCTGCTGATGTACATACTAATATGTGATTACTGCTGTTATGCTGCCACGTATATTCAGTGCAACATGATATTCTAGCTCAGTGGTTCTCAACTCCAGTCCTCGGGACCCACTGCTCTGCACATTTTGTATGTCTCCCTTATTTAACACACCTGAATCAGATCATCAGCTCGTTAAGAGAGACTCCATGAACTGAACTGAGTGTGTCAGATAAGAGAGACATACAAAATGTGCAGAGCAACGGGTCCCGAGGACTGGAGTTGAGAACCACTGTTCTAGCTGATAAGCAAATTCGGGTGTACTTGAGCTGAGCAGCTCATTTGTCTGGCCCTGCCTATCAGCTGTGAGAGCTCCTTAGAGGAATGACGCTATTGGCTGTTGTCCTACTTTGTGATTGGTGTAGCCTTAGGTATCTTCGATCAAGCCGATATCTTTTTAACCTCTCACATGGCTGAATTTTCTGTTCTCGCAGCGTCAACCTGACGCGATACTAAAGTGACCGCTCTCGAAGTTATTGATTACTGTCGTCACCCTGTTTCCCTGAGGAATGGCATGACCGCCGTAATCGCTTCTATGATAAGCACTCTGGGTGTGCTGCTACATTGTGACGAAGTGTGTGCTTATGCTATATCGCTACTTACATTGGTGCTACGAAAAATTCTTGCCTTCTATGTTGAATACCGGCTGGCCATTGTTTTTCATAAAGGTGTAGTGTCGCTTACACTAGTCACTGTACACCCTGGCGCCGACGCCGGCCGTAGCCCTCATGATGCACTGACTATAGAGCTGTTCCTTCGCTTTGTCTCTCTGCGCTTGCTCCACACGACTGTTATCTAGCCATGCCTCACCCCCTTTCATAGAGCTTGAGCCAGCTATGAATCCAGAGAATATTTGTGGCCATAAGGTCGCCTTTTGTATTCAGAACATACAGTGCTATGCATAAGTTTAGACACCCATGCTAAAGTTGACTAAAAAGAGGAATAAAAAATCATCTTTTGGAAATTGAACTTAATGCCTTAATTAAAAAAATTAGGAAAAATCCAACCTTTAAACCTTAAAATACAGGGTGCATAAGTAGCCCCACATCATCACATAGCCTTCACCATACAGTACCTAGAGATTGGCATGGTTTTATTTCAGTTAGCCTAATAGCTGGTTTGATTTGCATTGAGAGCTGATCTTATGGAAAGTACTCCATGCCAATCTCTAGGTATGGTGAAGGCTATGTGATGATGTGGGGCTATTTTAATTCCAAAGGCCAAGGGAACTTTATCAGGATGCATAGTATCCTGGATCCATGATGTAACTGGCCTTTAAAAATAAAAATCTGCCTGCCTCTATGGGAATTTAACATAGGGGTGTCCAGACTTATGCACCCTGTATTTTAAGGAAGAACATTTATTTATTTACGATACATTATTCATTCACAAAGAAAATTGGTGTCCTTAAAGGTTGGATTTTTCCTAATTTTTTTAATTAAGGCATTAAGTTCAATTTCCAAAAGATGATTTTTTATTCCTCTTTTTAGTCAACTTTAGCATGGGTGTCTAAACTTATGCATAGCACTGTAGTTGCCTTTCAGCAATTACTGTTCTGTTGTGCTACGTGACAACTGTAAGACAGGTTCTACATCAGAGAAATTCCCCCTTTTTGCACCGCACGTTCTGGCTGTGCAGGGGAACACGACTGAGTAACCACTGGAGTGTCTGTAAGGCTTCCTGGCCACGCCCCTCTCCGGCGCGTGTTTCAACTAGGTTGTTTAGATGTTGAGGGAAAAAGGAGGTAGGAACCGGTGAACATTTAAAGACTTTAATAAACGTAAAATAAACAAATACAAAACAAAAGTAAAGGCAGCAGTCCCTCACGGATGAAACAGAAACAAAACATCAAATAAAATCCAGGCCTGGCCTCTCTTGTCCTTCACCGTCGTCGCACCTCCTTTTATGCTTCTGCTCCTCTGTGAAAGATACAAGACCGGTGCGTCGCGCAGGTGTCTCTCATCAGCAATCACACCACCGGACTTGCACCATTCTCCCACAGCCCTCAGCCTCATCCTGCTCGGCACAAAGGGTTTGAGTTTTTTGGATATTTATTGTATACCCAGAATATAAATTATATGTTTTTAAAAGGGTCGTCAATTTAGGAATACTAGACTTTAGATTTGTCAGAAACAATGTTCATCTCCTCTAATCGAGATTTACATTTACATTTATTCATTTAGCTGACGCTTTTATCCAAAGCGACTTACAATTGCTATATATGTCAGAGGTCGCACGCCTCTGGAGCAACTAGGGGTTAAGTGTCTTGCTCAGGGACACATTGGTGTCTCACAGTGGATTCGAACCCGGGTCTCTCACACCAAAGGCATGTGTCTTATCCATTGTGCCACCACCACCACTAGGGATGTATCGGACCACTCAGGGGTATACCTTACTCTACATTTAGATAATCAACAGAAAGATACACTTTGGAGACTTAATACGAGTATCTTGAATGATACAGCAATACAGAAGCAGAAGCAGAAGATCCCTTTTATCTCTGAGTCCTCTCTTATTGCTAGGGCCAAAGGCTCAATGAACAGGGCAAACAGAGCCGGACTTAAGGGGCAGCCCTGATGTGTTCCTCTTTCCAAATGGATTGTTTCAGACAAGTGACCATTAACGTTTATCCTAGCTACTGGTGAGGAGTATAACACTTTAATACATTGAATAAAATTATCATTAAAGTAATCCCATCCAACAGAGTTGAATGCTTTCTCATCATCTAGACTCATCAACATTGCACTTATATTTTCTGTTACAACATGACTTGCAATGCTCTCCTTTTATTATCCTGTGTTTGCCTGTTTTGTAATAAGCCAGTTTGATCAAGATCCACCAACTCAGGGATGATAACCTCTAATCTCTTAGACAAGATTGAAGCAAATCATTTATAGTCCACATTTAGGACTGATAGAGGTATATATGAACTGCATTCCTTCTTATCTTTCCCTTCCTTTGGAATAACTGAAATTACAGCTTCTCTCCATGACTCTGGGGTTTCACCTTTTCTTAATATATGATTAAAGCAATATATGTGTTACTTGGGGTCTAAATATTTTGTACCATTCAGACAGATAACCATCTGTGCCTGGTGACTTGTTTGCTTTCAGCTTTGATATGGCACAATTTAATTATTCTATTGTTATTTCAGCCCGCAGTATTGTATTCTGTTGTTCCCCTATTGATGGAAGATCTATAGAATCCAAAAATCTTTTTATAGTTGGAGTATCGGCCCTAATTGGTTGAGTATATAATTCTTTGTAGTATAATTCAAAAGATTTTTGAATATCTTGTATGTATCTTTTGAATATCTTGTATTGTATAGATTTTTGAATATCTATTACATACCTTTTGGATTTTAGGGTTTCTAATTTTATAAATTGTATTTTTTGTCTGTTGTTTCCTTATCCTCCAGAATAGAAGTTTCATTGCTTTAGGTCCTCTTTCATAATACCTTTGTTTAGCAAATTTGATCTGTCTCTCTATTTCCTCATCATAAATCCCATTTAGGTATTGTTTAACTGTACTTAATCGAATTAGTATCTGAGGGTCTTTCTGTTTGCTGCGTTTGATCTCCAAGTTTTTCATTTCCTCCTGTAAAGCTAATAATCTTTTTTTGTTTCTTTGTTTAATTCTGCCTCGAATTACAGCCTTTGCGGCATCCCACAGGGTACTTGGAGATACTTCTCCATTATCATTGCATTGGAGATACATTTCAAATTCATTCTCAATCTGCTTCTGTATTGCTGTGTCATTCAAGATACTCGTATTAAGTCTCCAAAGTGTAACTTTCTGTTGATTATCTAAATGTAGAGTAAGGTATACCCCTGAGTGGTCCGATACATCCCTAGTACCAATATTACAATTTCCAATTTTATGTCTATCTGAGTTATACATAAATAGATAATAAATTCTTGAGTACATAGCATGGCTTGAAGAATAAAATGTAAATTGTTTCTCCCTTGGGTGTAACTCTCCATATATCCATCAAACCCATTTCTTTAAGCATTCTTTGAACCATTTTAGTATTTGAGTTTTTTCTTTTTAGAAGGATTAGTTGTATCCAGTCCAGGCTAAAGTTGCACATTTAAATCCCCACCAAATATAAGGGTTCCTTAGGATTCTGTGGCTATTAAATCAAGTATTTTCTTAATAAGAGATTTAGTGTCTCCTGGTGGAGCATATACATTAAATAACGTTACTTCTTTATTATCTAATTTGCCTGTAACTAGAATATATTTTCCCTCTTTATCTTTAATTTCAGACTTAAATTCAAAATTCACCGCATTAGAAATCAAGATAGCCACTCCCCTACTGCGTCCTGATTTATGGGATGAGTAATAAGTATTTTGAAAACCAAGTTTCTTTAGTTTCTCATGTTCTGGTGGAGTTAAATGGGTCTCTTGCCAATAAATTACCAGTATTCTTTCTCGTTTCATTTTTGCAATAATTCTACTCATTTTAATCGGATTATGTAGCCCACTGACATTAAGTGTAATTATTTTAGATTCCTGACTATGCACTTACTTGTTTCAATTCGCATAACTTTGTATAACGTTTCCCATGGCAACCTAATAAACAGAGTGAACAAAGTTCGAACAATCATAACAAAGAGGCTTCTGCCATAGACCTCCTGATCAAACAATCAATTCCCGACTATCATGCATCAATATCAGTTAATCCCGGAGTGACATGGTGAAAGCTTCGTAACTTCTCCCGTATCCGTTCTTGATCCATGACTGCATGGCGGTGTCGATTTGCACCTGCTCTTTCCCACGTTGCAAGTCTCTGCTGTTTTGATTCAGGCTCCTTGAAGTTATCAAAAGATAATCCTTTCTTCTTCAAGTCTTTAACTGCTGCATTCTCTTAGATTTGGGTACCATTTTCGAAGAACACTCTCAGCTTTGCTGGGTATGGCGTTTGAAATCGAATCCCCTTGGATTTGAGCTCCTTTAAAATCCCCACATATTCCTTCCTATTTTTCAATATCTCTGGAGAGTAGTCCGAGTCGAAATAGATCCTCTTTCCTTCGAATTGAACTTCTTTCTTTTTCCATGCTGTGTGGTGCATCGCGGGGAGGCTTTGGTGTGAGTGCTCTGTGGCAGCGCTGTATTCCAATCTCCGTTTCCGTGAACAACAGGCCAAGCTCCGACTTTATAAGCCTCATCACAAACTCTAGTAGGTTGCTTCCCTCGGACCCTCCCTACGGAGGTTGTTGCGTCTAGAGACCGCTTCTATGTCAGTTAACTTTGTTTGCAGAGCATCTTGATTCTCCAACATTTCAAGGAGTGCGGCACTTGCCGCTACATTCCATTCTTCCATGTTGGCTATGTGTTGTTCTGCTTCCCTCACTCTGGTGTTCGTGGTTTGCAGTTCACCTGAGAAGTCTTAAAATTTCTGATTAATTTCTCCTCTAAAATCGTTCAGCTCATTCCGCATATCATCCCGAAGGGAGAGTCGAAATGCACCCATATAATTTTTGAAGTCCGCTCAAAATGCTCGTATTTCGTCTCGAATGGCCTGTATACCAGAGCTAACTACTGCTTCGTTTGCTTTTCCGGCACCACCGTTATTTCCATTACCGTCGTCGCAGCCGTCAATATCTTCGGTTGTTTCTCCTTTTTCCCGTTTGGAGCCTGCTTTATTTTTAACCCTTTTTTGCTTCTCCCCTTCCATGTTAAACTTTAGCTTGTTTTTAACTTCCCAAGTGTATTTCCAGGGGATTACAATCGACTTGTCTGTAGACGTTATTTCAAGTAGCCACCTGCTTCAGCGCAACACTGGAAGTCACCATGATCATACTTTTGCTTCCAAGAAACACATTGGCACATGAAACTGTGCGACTAGATGGAGAATGTCTCACAAGTGCCTAATCAAGACGAGTGTCACAAACTAGTCATGCAACAGCTAATAGCCATAATGTACTGGAGTGTTGCGCTGAATGAATTGTTTCAGCAGTAGATGCTGTTCCAAAGGAATCGTACAGGGTTCTCACATTCTATTGAATAAATAGGAAATTATCTAATTTCAATTAGTAGCACTACCTAACTAGTCTTCTTTTTTATATTGCAAGTCTCATTTGCTTAAAATATTTAAGTTTGACTGCATTACTTCTAAAATATATGTAGATTCTACTAATTTGTTGACATATTTGAATGTGTGAATAAATTTTGGTTAAATGAACTCAAATTATGAAGTTTATCTCCTGACCATGCCTCCCCCACACTGGGTTTGATGCTGTGGATTCAGGTAATAACACCATTTTGAGTGTGAATTCAAGGAGCTGTTGATTAGATGTTGGCAAATTTGTTTTAGCCAGTTCTACTGATGTTATTTTCCGCCATTTACCTTTTCATCGTTTCTTTGTTTCCCTCGATGGACTGTTTGTGAGCAGCGAAAATCAAAAAAAACCTTTGTTTAAAGGACGGGACATTTTTCATCCAATTAGCTAGCTAGTTTTCTCACTCGGCATATTTTTTGCCTGAAGTGTAAATTTGGTTCTAACCTCTGGCTGACGCCACACACCGCGGCCATGCTTCCAGCGGAGAGGAGAAGATGGAAGCGCGAATATGGTGAGTGAAATAATTTAGAGACCAGGTTTTATTTCAACACAGCTATTGAATGAAAGAGTACAAAGAATGAACAAACGGATGGATGTACTCTTGTTTTATTTAGGTTCATAGCCCTCTTTAATGGCAGACTATCTTGTTTTGTGTTGCAGGTCAAAGGAACAGATGCTTTGGAAGTGTAAGTATTGCCCTCATAACTGTGAAAAGAGAGCACAGCTATTTAAACATTATAGGCTCAAACATGGAATTTGTACAAGATCAGAACAATTTCCTTGTTCACATCAGGCATGTACTGTATCCCATCTTCACACTAAAACTCCAGATCAGCAGTATGTTATGTGGGTTTACTTAGACCTGTTCGGAGGCTGATTACTTTATTGACTGGCATACTGCCGATTAAAATGTAAACCATAAAGTGCCCTTTATAAGTGCCCTCATAAGACTAAAACTTCAATGTTTGCTCTTCACAGAAAAGCAACAGCTGCCGTTGACGAGCATTGCCGTTGTTACAGCTGCCGTTGATGAGCAGCAATAATGTTTATATAGTTCAATTCAACTGCCTAAAAACAAAACAGGGTTGAAACTTAATATTTAAAAGTGTAATTCGGCAATTTCTCAACAACAAAAAAAATCCTGCCATACCTGGCACGCAATGAATTCTGGGGTAGGAAAGGCTGTGAAGGATCCATCGTTGTATCCTTCAATTAATTATTTGTATTATCACACATAAGTGTTTTGGGGGTATACAATAGGGTTTGGTTAAAAACATACCTAAATTTAATGTGTTATTTGATGAAAATCCTGCCCATTGCCGTTGGTCTCCTGTGCACAACTATGTGTTCATGACACTCTATTAGTTAATTCTACAGTTCACTCCGCTGGCAGAAAAAGCGCACAAGTTGTGAGAACTCAACATTAATAAAAACACTTAATGTAATGTGTACTAACACAGTAAATAAGGACAATTTTGATTTCATGCAGACTTTAAATAACTCCACACACAGTATTACAATCTTCACTTAATGTAAACCAGTTTGACTTTATTTATTTCTTAACTGTACAAAAGTTATTAAGAATTAACCAAGGTGTAGCTCTAGGTAACGTTTTGTTGAAACTTGACTATATATGATGGTTTTCCTTATTGGGTTTAGAAAATACATTTGCAGTGACAAAGGAAGCCAAGATATAAGGAGATCAAGTGATGTTGGTTACTTATTAATGGTGATAAATTGATCATTATTCACTGGTCTAATCCAAAGTCTAATCTTTTTATCATTACTGTGATGTTTTAACAATCATCCAGATGCTCTGTTTTCACTGTTGCACAGCGGTGTCCTTTCTATTACTGTTTATATTGCTTTATATAACGTAATCATCAATATTATCTAATTGTCTCACATACACACCGTTTGGACTTTGTTTCCCTTAGTTTGCTGATAAACAACTCAAGTTACTTTACAAAGTACTTTAGTATATTTTAATAATATTATACGTGTTGTATCCATTAAAGAAAACGCATTTAGTTTCATATTTATGTTTAAATAATATGATGTCATAATCTATGTTGATTATATGAAAAGTGAACAGCAAGATAGGGATAAGATAGAGTAAGATAGGATCATAAGCATGAAGCAGCTTTTGTGGATGGTTCATGTTCTCATTGCGGGAACATTACTATCTCGGTGTTGAGATTGAGACTCGCCTTCATCTGTGAAGGTAGAGTCCCCATTCCCACGTCCCACTCTAGTGCCCCTTCTGGCCAAACCCAGAAGAGAGCTACTGCGCCGTGTGGGATGGGTGATCTGAGGATCACAGTGAGGGCTTCCCCACCCGGTAACCAGTCCCCGTGGGCCCCTCACTCCTCTGTCACACCGCAGCCGGTGGAGCTTCCTACTGAACGTGCTGGTCCCTCTGTAGTGGACCTGAACTCTAGCCAAATTACTAGAGAGGAGAGGAGAGAAGAGCGTACCTCGACTATACCAGCTTTTGTACAGAGTACTCCTATAATGGGTATGTTCGCATTGCTTTATTTCCGTTTCAAATACATTTAAGAGAAAAGTCTTGTCAAGACTTGTCTTGCTAATTTTATTAATATCATTTATATAACTTGTTTCATCTTTGTTTTGTTGTCTTTGTTTTCCGTGTAGTGCGAGTTGTTGAGAGAAGGAAGGCCATCAAGCTATATTTGTTGTTACAAAGACTACGAGAATAGACGTAGACTTTCACTTTCACTCCATAAACCGACGCAGGCAAGAATATGGTGCATATTACCATCTTGTTGTTGAACTGCGTCTTGACCGTGACCGGCTTCTGAACTACTTCAAGTGCAGATCAAATGGCTCACTAATATCGCAACAAAGTCATACAGAAATTTATAAACATATATTCTTAACAACATGGTTACATGAACAATATTACAAAAAATAATCTTTCAAAACACTATTACTAAAAATTAAAACCTTTGTAATGTTAAACTGTAATACTACAGTTAATGGAAAACGTCTCGGTTACGTATGGTAACCCTCGTTCCCTAAGTAGGGAACGGAGACGTCTCGTCGGAGGAGTTTCCAACGAATTGGGATCACGCTAGGGAGACCAACTGTCTTCGAGTGAAATAAAACGAGCCAATAAACATTGGCATGCAGGATTTGCATTCCGCGGCCCGCCTACCAGCGCGGGTATAAAGCGGAAGCAAGCGCATACACAAACGCTTTTCGCTGAGGAGCCGAACGGTGTCCAGTCCTCCGCGAAGGTACAGCAGCATGGCGACGGGACGAGACGTCTCCGTTCCCTACTCAGGGAACGAGGGTTACCATACGTAACCGAGACGTTCCCTTTCGTTCGGGAACTCCTACGTCTCGTCGGAGGAGTTTCCAACGAATTGGGATCCCTAATAAAACGCCATGGTGCTGGCCCCTTCCAGCGCCCTACCTAAGCTTCAGCAGCAGTTTCTCTTAATTTACTCCTATGTGCGGAAGCTTAGCCGGGAAGAGTCACACTGCTGTTCCGCAAGACCCGCTCAGTGGACATTGGATAACACTGGGAAAGCGTGCCCAAGATGTAGAAGGGAACGCTGCGGAGCCCATAACCTGCCCGAAGGGAGGCACTAGGAATACACATGTGCACTAGCCCGTAGGGTAGTGAACACATGGCAGTCTCTGAGGTAGTCCCAGCCCGAAGGGTGGGAGCGTACTCAGCAGAGACGACAGACAGAGTCTGTCAAGGGGAAGACACTGGCTAACCCGAAGGGTAACCTGGCGTGGAAAACACCTATGGGGTCACCGTAGGAACCACTGCATAGGACCCCAGCCTGAACTCAGCTCACATAGAGAAGGCCTGGCGACTGGCGATCCGCCTCGCCTGTCACCGGAGGGGGAAACGGAGGAACTCACGAGGTTAGCCAATTGTTGGGTAACCAACGGAGCAGAATAACGCACGTATCTGGCCCATGGGGCGAGAATGGCGTAGCAAGCCGACACTAACCTAATTCCTCGCGCTACTGGCCGAAGCGAGTACACGGGAGGAAACAGGTTCTACACGAAGGCTATAAAACCTAGCGAACGTGTTGGGTGTCGCCCAGCCCGCAGCTCTACAAATATCTGTCAGCGAGGCGCCTTGAGCCAAAGCCCAGGAGGAGGCAACACTCCTAGTAGAGTGTGCCCTCAACCTAGGTGGACAAGGCACGTCCTGGGAATCATAAGCCCGGACGATAGCATCCACTAGCCAGTGGGCTAACCTCTGCTTGGAGACAGCCTTCCCCTTCTGCTGGCCTCCGTAACAGACAAAGAGCTGGTCTGAGGTACTAAAGCTTTGAGTCCTGTCAATGTAACAGCGCAGAGCGCGAACAGGACAGAGCAAAGCCAGGGCTGGGTCTGCCTCCTCCGGGGGCAGCGCTTGCAGGTTCACTACCTGATCTCTAAACGGAGTGGTAGGAACCTTGGGCACATATCCGGGCCGGGGTCTCAGAACAACGTGAGAGAAGTCCGGCGCGAACTCTAGGCACGATTCGTCAACCGAAAATGCCTGCAGGTCCCCTACCCTCTTGATGGATGCCAAAGCGAGCAGGAGAGCTGTCTTCATTGACAGAATATTTAAATCGACTGCATGCAAGGGCTCAAAAGGTGGATTCTGGAGTGCTCTGAGCACTAGAGTCAGATCCCAAGAGGGTACGGGGTGCTGATTACGAGGAGGATTCAATCTCCTAGCACCCCTGAGGAACCTGAGGATCAGGTCATGCTTCCCCAAGGACTTACCTTCTACTGCATCGTGATGTGCGGCTATTGCGGCAACATACACTTTGAGGGTGGAGGGAGACAGCCTTCACTCCAACCCATCTTGCAGGAAGGAAAGCACGACACTGATCGGGCAAGTTCGGGGGTCTTCCCGGCGGGAGGAGCACCAATCGACGAATAGGTTCCACTTCAACGCGTAGAGGCGCCTCGTAGAGGGGGCTCTAGCGGAAGTGATGGTGTCTACCACAGCCTGTGGTAGGCCACCTAGAACCTCCGCGTCCCGTCCAGGGACCAGACATGAAGTTTCCAGAGGTCTGGACGCGGGTGCCATAGAGTGCCCCGTCTCTGAGAGAGAAGGTCTTTCCTCAGAGGAATGGGCCAAGGAGGGGCTGTCGCGAGGAGCATGAGTTCTGCAAACCAAGTCCGGGTGGTCCAATACGGCGCAACTAGCAGGACCTGTTCCTCGTCCTCCCTGACTTTGCACAGGGTCTGTGCGAGAAGGCTCACTGGGGGAAACGCATATTTGCGAAGACCCTGGGGCCAGCTGTGCGCCAGTGCATCCGTGCCGAGTGTTCCTCCGGTCAGGGAATAAAACAACTGGCAATGGGTCGTGTCCGGAGAGGCAAACAGATCTACCTGAGCGGCTCCGAAGATTCCCCATATCAGCTGGACCACCTGGGGATGGAGTCGCCATTCTCCCGGAAGTGGCGGCTGTCGTGAAAGCTCGTCGGCCGCACGATTGAGCACACCAGGGATATGAATGGCTCGAAGCGACCTCAGATGCTTCTGACTCCAAAGGAGGAGATGGCGGGCGAGTCGCGACATACGACGGGAGCGTAGACCACCTTGATGATTGATGTACGCAACGGTCGCAGTGCTGTCCGTACGGACCAGTACGTGCTTGTGCCTGAGAAACCCCTTGAGGCGACACAAAGCTAGGCGTACTGCTTGCAACTCTAGGCAGTTGATGTGCCAATGCAGTTGGGGCCCCGTCCACAGACCCGAAACTGCATGCCCGTTGTACGTGGCCCCCCAGCCGTTGGCAGAGGCATCTGTGAAGACCACAGCATGCCTGGACACCTGGACTAGAGGCACTCCGGCCCGTAGAAACGCAGGGTCCGTCCAAGGACTGAAGGTTTGGCGACAGTGTGGGGTGATGTTCACCCGGAACGTGCCGCTCTGCCACGCCCATCTCGGGACTCGATCGTGAAGCCAGCGCTGAAGCGGTCTCATATGCAGCAAGCCGAGCGGCGTTACCGTGGCTGCGGCTGCCATATGCCCCAGGAGCCTCTGAAAATGTTTCAGTGGGATCGCTGACCTGCCTTGAAAGGACTTGAGGCAGTTGAGCACTGACTGGACGCGCTCCTCCGTGAGGCGCGCAGTCTGGCCGACCGAGTCCAACTCCATACCGAGATAAGAGATCCTCTGCACGGGGCAGAGTTTGCTCTTGTCCCAGTTGACCTGAAGTCCCAACCGACTGAGATGGTGAAGCACCATATCCCTGTGTTCGCACAACAGGTCTCGCGAGTGAGCTATTATAAGCCAGTCGTCGAGATAGTTGAGAATGCGAATGCCACGTTCTCTCATGGGAACAATGGCCGCCTCCGCGACTTTCGTGAAGACACGGGGCGACAGGGCCAGCCCGAAGGGTAGGACCTTGTACTGATATGCCCGACCCTCGAATGCAAACCGAAGAAACGGTCTGTGACGAGGAAGAATCGAGACATGAAAGTACGCGTCCTTCAGGTCGATCGCTGCAAACCAATCCCGGGGACGGATGCATTCGAAGATGCGTTTCTGCGTAAGCATTTTGAACGGGAGCTTGTGAAGGGCCCGATTCAAAACTCGCAGGTCCAGGATTGGCCGTAACCCACCGCCTTTCTTGGGTACGATGAAGTAAGGGCTGTAAAACCCAGACCTCATCTCGGCTGGAGGGACCGGCTCGATCGCGTCCTTCGCCAGCAGGACGTCGATCTCTTTCCGCAAGACAGGGGCATCCTCTGACCGCACACGGGTAAAGTGGACGCCCCTGAACCTGGGAGGCCGGCGAGCAAACTGAATTGCATAGCCGAGCCGGATGGTACGGGTGAGCCACCGGGACGGCCTGGGAAGCGCTAGCTAGGCTTCGAAGAACCGTACCAGTGAGCCGACCCGAACCACCGGCGTACCCGGGGTGGGGCAGCGAGGTGGAAGGCAGGGACTCGACTCCGGAGGCCCTGGGGCGGCCAGAAGTGGAATCTGGGTGTGACATGCAACACCAACCTGCTTCCACGCGGGGGCAATCGACAGGGAAGGCACGGAGGCGTTCGGCTGTTCGTTGCCCCGAGGCGAAGGAGGGAGGGGAAACGAGGAACGACGCCCGAGGGGATCGAGTCCAAGTATCCGCACCTCCCTGCCCAGTGGGAGATGAGAGTGATGAGGCCGAGGCGGCATCACTGTCATCTGAGCACTGGAAAGAGGGGAATGAGAGCGGCGAGGCAATGCTGCGGCGCACACTGTCATCCTGGCCCTCTTGGACGGAGGAGACTGAGAACGGCGAGGCAACTGAGCGTCGTCCTGAACTACCAGTCTCGACCGTGTATGACCCAGGGGAAATAGAAATTGCTCTTTTATTGAAACTTTGGGTACCGCTGGTCTGCTGGCCAGCGGCGGAACAGAAACAAAAGGAAACCAAAGATTCTCCACCCAGCCCTCCTCCGGGGGAAGGAGAGGTGCAGAGGCACCCTCCCGAAGAGCAACAGGTACGTCCCCTGGGTCGCCTGTCTCAGGGTCTCTTCCCTCTCCTCTTGCCTGGAGGTTTAGAGGCGCTGGGAGCAGGCTGGGCAGCTCTCTTGCGGCCGGCACCCTGTGGCTTAGGAGAAGGCTGCTGCCTAGGCTGAGCAGGGGCGGAGGCGGCGGCAGGAGGGCGCCCTCGGCGACGAGCAGCAGGAGGCGGAGCCGGTGAAGACTGGGCAGCAGCACCCTTCTTCCGTGGCATGATGTGTTTGATGACCTCCGACTGCTTCTGGGCGGCGGAGAACTGTTGGGCGTAATCCTCCACCGCGTCGCCGAAGAGCCCACCTTGGGATATGGGGGAGTTCAGGAGCTTACTCTTGTCCGACTCCTTCATATCGGCCAAGGTGAGCCACAGATGTCGCTCCTGGACCACAAGCGTGGACATCGCCCGACCCAGGGAACGTGCGGTGACTTTCGTCGCCCGTAGGGCAAGGTCCGTCGCCGTATGCAGCTCTTGGAGCACCCCTGGATCAGTACCACTCTCCTGCATGTCACTGAGCGCTTTCGCCTGGTGAACCTGGAGAAGCGCCATGGCATGCAGGGCGGAAGCAGCTTCCCCACACGCACTATAAGCCTTTCCGGTCAGACCGGCAGAGAACCTACAGGCGCGGGAGGGGAGCGTGGGGTTACCCCGCCAGGTGGACGCGGTCTTGGGACACAGATGCATCGCCACCGACCGTTCCACTGGGGGGATGCCCTCGTATCCCTTCACTGCTCCGCCATCAAGAGTGGTGAGGGAGGAGGAGGGAGAGAGTCTGTGTCAGGCCGCCAGAGGGGCCTTCCACGTCCTCGTCACCTCCTCATGCACTTCCGGAAAGAAAGGCACTGGAGCGGCGCGCTGAGAACCAGCACGGCCCGCGCCAAGATACCAATCGTCGAGCCGCGAGGGTTCGGGACACGGTGGAGGATTCCACACGAGCCCGACACTCGCGGCCGCCCGGGCAAGCATAGCAGCCATTTCCGGGTCCGACTCGGGCAACGCTACCACACCCGAAGGGGGCAACGCAGCCGAACCGTCATCCCCAGAAGATGACTGCTCTCCCTCCGATGCCGCGATCGACATCTGGTTCTCCGGTGGAGCTCCAAAAGAAACCGCTGGAGTCACACGAGATGACCCAGCCGTCTCAATTGAAGACTCCGATGGCTGCGACACGGAGGATTGAGGGGTCCGTGGGGGTCTTTCACCCGGCGGGTTATTCCTCACAGTAATCCTCAGACCACCCATGGGATTAGCCGAAGTAGACTTCTTCTGAAGTGAACCAGAAGAAGAGCTAGATCGGGGAATCGCCAAAGGGACTCCCCCTCGTCTGAGGGATCTCAGTCTCAGTCTCAATGTTGCGATGGTCATGTTCCCGCAATGAGAACATGACTCATCCACTAACGCTGTCTCAGCGTGCGCGAGGCCCAAACACGTGAGACAGCGATCGTGACCATCAGCCGGAGGCAGATATTGACCGCACCCAGAAACACACGGGTGAAACGTCATCCTTAAAAGGACGCGATCTTCACTCGTGTTGCTCTTTCAGAGAAAATACTCTTTTAGTGTGCCGAAGCACGCAGGGATCAACGCGGCAACACAGCGGGGAAACTGCAAGCCCGCTGTGTGCACTCAACCGAATACCAGCTGTGACAACAGCTCTTTGAAAAAAGCAGCTCGCCTGAAGTGACAGATGGGATCCGGGAGATCGCGAAGATCACTGCCGCGCCGTAACACCAACACAAAGAGACTTCTTGAAACAGCAGACTCGTTGAGCTTCACGGAAACACAATCCAAAACGCTCATACACTCAGAGGACACAACCGGTCGGCTCCGAAGCAGAAAGCGTTTGTGTATGCGCTTGCTTCCGCTTTATACCCGCGCTGGTAGGCGGGCCGCGGAATGCAAATCCTGCATGCCAATGTTTATTGGCTCGTTTTATTTCACTCAAAGACAGTTGGTCTCCCTAGCGTGATCCCAATTCGTTGGAAACTCCTCCGACGAGACGTAGGAGTTCCCGAACGAAAGGGAACCGAGAAATACTGTTCAGATGTGTGTGTGATGTGGTGAGGATGATGGGTTTGTTCCTCATGGTAGGTGGGTATGGGGTGAATAGGCTGAAATCCAGATGGTTATTGGTGCAGGATACCTCTGCTAGGGAACACTGTGTGGGCTGATGTTGCCT
This sequence comes from Abramis brama, assembly GCF_963993115.1. Taxonomy (NCBI): domain Eukaryota; kingdom Metazoa; phylum Chordata; class Actinopteri; order Cypriniformes; family Leuciscidae; genus Abramis; species Abramis brama. The sequence goes on along the minus strand of NC_139969.1, from coordinate 34,946,759 downwards.
CTGACCTTCATCTTTAACTCCATGGCAGCCAGGTTTTGCCAGCCAAGTTAAAAATAAATAAATAAATTAATAATACAGAAAAAAAAAAAAAACATTTGTTATATTTATTTATGTCTTTAACAGATTTCTGGGAACTGGAAAGAGCTTCACCAGCCTGACCTTCCAGTAACGTGTAGGGAAAAGCACCATTGCGGAGTCTGTCCACGTGACCTGTAGAGCAATTGAGCAACAAATGGTGGCATCACAGTTCCTTATGGCAGCAGAGGACATGTGGAGAGCCATAGTATCCAGATTTTGGGAAAACTGGAACTTCCCAAACTGCCTAGTTGCTATTGATGGGAAAAATGCTACCATTGTGTCATCTGCACATTCTGGTGGCCTGTTTTTTAATTACAATAGGACTTTCTCTACAGTTCTTCTATCACTAGCAGATGCAGACTACAGGTTTACATTTGTCCAGGTCGGAGACTTTGGTAGAACAAGCGATGGTGGCGTGTTCAGTAGTTCTGCTCTCAGAAGAGCCATGGAGGCCAAAACTTTATCCCTGCTGTAACGACTGAGACAAATCAGACAATTATTTGTTAGTTAACAAATAATATTTAAAACTCACTCTGGGATCTGTGGTCCCATCCCCCCAACAAGGGCAAGACACGTCTTTGGTTACCATGACTACGATCAGATAAGATGGTTTTATTGCTGTTAAGAATGTGGTCACGTGGTCAAGACAGAGAAGACAGAAACAGACTGTAAAACAGACTTTGCTGCATTAATCATAGGCAAACTGAGCTATAAATGAACATGCATCCCAGAAACTGTGTGAATAATTTACTGTCTTGTGTACTATTATGTATTTGATACTAAGGTATGCATTTTATTATACAACCAACGGTCAATGTAACCCCATCTGTATCATGTCTCCTATCCAATTAATCCTCATTTAATGACTCACACTTTAGTGTACATCACCTTCTCTTAGAATGCAATGTGTGTTTGTTATATCTATCTGAGCATTAATGGACACAAACAGTCAGGCCTTTGTCGAACCACACTTGAGATAGTGTCATAAATCCTGCCCACAGAGGAATCTCCTGCTTGGAAATTCCCCCTTTCTTATTGGTTGAGCCAACCCTGAAAGTGTGGACCTTTCTCTGGCTTTAAATGGTCTCTTCACAAGCTCTTCCTCCTCTTCTTCTGGCCTTCACTGCTGCTTCTTCAGGTTGATGTCTGTGGGGACAAGGCCGTGACCACATCCTGCTATGCCTTCACTCTCCCAACAGAGTCAGACTGTATTTTCTTCAATCCAACTCAGAAGAAAACCGCAAATTTACCATCTTCGACTTCCTCACTCCTTGGTTGCCTGCATGGCCTTTCTGGCCCAGGGCTGGCAGGTCACAATCTGCATGTGGTCAGTCATGTGCTCATGGAGAGAGAGAAGACCTTCAACCAGAACAGAGTCAAACAAACCACTCAACAAATCATACCTTCTTCATGCAATGGAGAAGAAAACGATCGCAACTTCCACGTTTGACACTCTCCGAACCATCAACATCCTTTTCCAAGAACTTCATGAATTGTTTCCATTGCAAAGGCCATGCAAGTATACATTTAATGAGGTGCTCTGAAAATGATAAGCTGATGGTTCTTTTCATAATTAAATGGATCTTTTCCATAGTTCCATTTCCTGCTTCCTGATCCATTCTGTCACTCACCATTTTACCTATGCATGTATGTATGTGTGTTTGGATTAGTTATGTTTGTGATTTAGTTAATAAAACTTGTGCACAATACGTATTTGGTTCTGATTCTCTGCTTGCAACAAAGTTTATTTTACGATCTTGATCTTGTTACATGCTCTAAGCGCTGTACATGCTAAGAAATATTTATTTTTCAGTGGCCATGAAAGATACGCTTTGCTTAGAATAAATGAATAATCAAAAGAGTTCGTTGGATGAACTGATTAATTGATTGTAATATTAATTTAGCTACATCAAGTTAATCCAATTAACTGACCCAAATATTAATAATTAATCATAACAAGTTATTGTCAGGGTTTTGGCTCTGGCTCTGGCTCTTGCTCGAAGACTGGCTCTGGCTCCTGCTCGACAGGGCAGCCGACCCTCCAACTCGGAACTGGACTCGGAACTCGGCCAACAACTGTCTCAGGCTCGGCGGGCATGACGCAAACTGCCTTGGCTTCGGCAGATCTGGCGTGAAGTTCGGGCTCGGCTGGACTCGGAACTGACAAACTCACAAACCCATCGGAAAATCAAAGGTGGCTGGATAAGGCAGAAGAAAGAGGGGAAGTGCTACCACCTGTTAGAAACATGGGTGGAAGAGAAGGGGATGCAGAGAAGCTTACGATGTGTGTGAAAAGCTTTGCACATTTTTCAGCTCCCCTGAAGGTAGAGTGTCCTGGCAAGACAATAGGCTATGGTTTAGGGTTTATTTGCAAGCAAATTTACCAAAGAGGACATTCTGAAAACCAATTTAAGGGTAGGTTTACATGACAACGATAAGCTTGGAGAAGTTTTTCCTTTGAGTTTTATGCGTACAGACAACACCATTGTCAAAACGATCCCCATTCACACGGATGAAACGACTGTTTTTGCTGTTTACACGGAGACCATTTTCGAAAACTTGCACTTTGAAACCCGTTTTCAAAACATTGCACTTTCAGGCACCCAAAACGCTGTTGTCGTGTAAACGAACAGCCAAAACGCATAAAAAGTTTGACCTTTTTAGTTGAAAACGGTGTTGTGTAAACAGCCCCTGTGTAAGGCACTGTGTAAAATTGTGTATATTGAAAATGGTTAATAGCCTAACTTCCTGCTCAACTTGAAACCTGCGTGTGTGTGTGTGTGTGTGTGTGTGTGTAGGTGTATATATATATATATATTAGGGCTGTTGGAACGAATTCTGAAATTCGAATATAATTCGAATATTAAAAAAATCAATACTATTCGAATGCTGAAGTTACTATTTGAATATTGCTTTTTTTTATATATATTTTTTTTATTATATGCAATCTTGCCTTTCTCGCCAACTTGGCTTACACACGCATGTGAAAATGAAATGCTTTTGTTTCGTCTGATAAACAATACAGTTTTTGAATCGTAACACAATTGTGCGCGTTATCCACGCTGCATCGTCATAACAATACTGCCAATAATGGCGGAGAGTAATGTCTCCACGGAAATGGAGATCACCACTCCTGACAATTTGAGAAGCGATGTGTGGAAGGTGTTTGGATTTCAAACCATAAACAGAAAAATCACAAATAAAGAAGTGGCAATTTGCAGAATATGCAAAATCTGAATGAAATATCACTCCTCAACTAGCAACCTTAGGGCACATCTGACAACGCTACACCCTGACAAGCTAGGCGATCTGTCCAAGGAACCGCCGCTAAAACAGGCAAGAATGACTTCTTTTCTGCCTCTCTCTTCATCACGGGGCTTACCAGCTGTCCGCCAAAAGGCGACAAACTGACACAGTTTATCTGTAAAGATAAGAGACCGATCAACATCACGCACGGGTCTGGATTTAAAGATTTTATTCACGAGCTTGAGCCAAGGTACGCGGTTCCTAGCCGCGAAACAATCACTGACAGAGTTGTGAAACTCTATGACACAACATCAGACAACATCAGAAAAATGATCAGTGGAAAAAAGATCGCCCTGACCACAGATGGCTGGACGTCACTTGCCACGGAGGCACATTTTATAGATAATGACTGGGAATTAAAAGATGTAATTCTCAAAACGGCTGAAGCGCAGAAAAGCCACACCGCCGAGAACGTTGCTGAGTGCATCTCAAACATACTCGGAGAGTACAACGTTAGTCGTGAGTCAGTGCTTTCCATCACCACTGACAACGCGGCTAATTATATCAACGCTGTCGAGAGGCACCTGCAGGCCGTCAATGTCCCGTGCATGGCACACACCATTAACTTGGCTGTGAGGAAAGGGCTGGCAGTGCGAGCTATAGAAACTCCAATCAGCAGACTGAAGGCCACAGCACTGCATTTTAACAAATCCACTACCGACAGCTACCTTTTGGAATCCAAACAAAAGCTGCTTGGTCTTAAACCTGCTAAGCTAATAAACGACTGCGCTACCCGATGGAGCAGCACTTACGACATGGTGTGTCAGGCAGCCGAGCAACACGCTCCGGTAGCAGCGGTCATCATGGAAAAGAAACTTGGTCATCTCGAGTTGACTACCAGCGAGTGGACCCTTATGGAGCAGGTGAGTGGCAAAAATGATGTACGCATGCAATGTATGCATTACATGTAATAACAAGGTTATACTGATTGACCAATTAATAGGCTAGATTTTTCATTAATAATAGGCTACAGAAGAGGGCATAGCAGCATATGCATAGCTGCGTTACGTTAAGCTGCTAGCCATAAAGTTATTCTAATTATGTTTGTGTGTATTTTCGTAGGTGAGAGCAGTGCTTAAGCCATTCAAAGTGGCCACTGAGCCGTTATCCACCGACCGATTTCCAACAGCATCAGCTGTTCTCCCCCTGAAGTATGTACTTTTGTCAAATCTTCAGCCATCCACCAGTGATCCGGCAGCACTCAATGAAATGAAAATTAAGATAAAGACGGACCTCTACAATCGATACACTCGAGACAAAGATGCCTTCAAGCTGCTTAATACGGCTAGCTACCTTGACCCACGTTTCCATTGGCTAATTCATTTAGAACGAGACCAACGGCAGGAGGTACGGGAGAAAATAAAAGCAGAGATAAGTCAGCTGCCAGTGTTTGCAGAGCGAGCAGCCATGGCTACGGGGATAACGCGCCAGGAGAAAACCGCTCTCAGTGCTATGGGGGACCTTTTTGGTGATGTTTACCGCCGAGGAGCAGACGCATCAGGTGGTGCATCAGGCTTAGATATAGGAGCCGTGCTAGAGCAAGAAATGTTGATCTACGAAAGTGAGACCCCACTACCCACCGATAGCAACCCATTATCATGGTGGAAGACGTCACAGTCTAGGTACTCCCACCTTGCCGAGCTGGCACGGCGCTACTTGAGCATCCCGGGCACCTCAGTTAGAGCAGAAAGGGTTTTCTCCACGGCTGGGATTATAGTAAATAAAAAACGCTCTGCACTAGATTCAGAAAACGTTGATCGTCTTGTGTTTTTGGCCAACAACCTTAGGGATTAAATCCTGCCAATGTTTTTTGTAATGTTAAATGCAAATGTTACGCACATTGATTTAGGCATCTTCATTTTATTTTAATTGTTTTTCTTCAATTTTTGAAGATCGGTTGTGTTCAATAGAAGCTGTGCAGTTAGTGATGCTGTTACGCACTGCTCCGAGACACGAAGGTAGAGATCCAAATGCAGCTTTAATGAGGGGTAATCCAAAGACGAAATCCAATAAACAGGCAATGGTAGAAACACAGGTAAGCAGTCCAAACAAACAAATAAACAAACCAACAAAACAGGCAGGGACCAGAGGCAAGAGAGTAATCCAGGGAACAAGGCAAGATATCCAAAAAACCAAGAAACAAGAAAACCAGGGAAAAACGCTCAGAGATGCAGTGTAACACAAACAAAACTTCGCAGTGTGTGAATGAGTGAACATGGTATAAATAGGTTGAGACTAACAGGGTGATGAGACACAGGTGAAGAGACACAGGTGAATGCAATCAGAGATGATGAGTCCGGGCAGTGAGTTATGGGAAATGTAGTTAGTGAGTGAATAGGAGAGTCTGGTGTGGAGTGCCCTCTGGTGGTTCTCAAGGGCACTCCAGCTGGTGACCGTTACATAGCCCCCCCTTTAAGGAGCGGATTCCAGACGCTCAAAATTCTCCAGGAGGGAGGTGGAGCGGAGGCGGACCTGGGGGCGGGATGGCGGGCCAGGCCCGTGCAGCGGAAGAGGACCTGAAGACTCCGGCAGGGCGGAAGGCCAGGGCGGAGCAGGCTCTGCAGGCGACCAGGGCGGAGCAGGCTGTGCAGGCGACCAGGGCGGAGCAGGCTGTGCAGGCGACCAGGGCGGAGCAGGCTGTGCAGGCGACCAGGGCGGAGCAGGCTGTGCAGGCGACCAGGGCGGAGCAGGCTGTGCAGGCGACCAGGGCGGAGCAGGCTGTGCAGGCGACCAGGGCGGAGCAGGCTGTGCAGGCGACCAGGGCGGAGACGAGCCTTCAGGCGGCCAGGGAGGAGACGACCTTCCAGGCGACCATGGCACAGGAACAGACACCGGCTCAGGAACAGGAACAGACACAGGGACAGGAACAGACACTGGCTCAGGACCAGACACCGGCTCAGCGGAGACCATCTTGTCCGGAGACACTGGTTCGGCGGTGGCCAACTTGTCCGAAGGCACAGGCGTGGTTTCGGCCATCTTGTCCGAAGACACAGGCATGGTTTCGGCCATCTTGTCCGAAGACACAGGCGTGGTTTCGGCCATCTTGTCCGAAGACACAGGCGTGGAGTCGGCCATCTTGTCCGAAGACACAGGCGTGGAGTCGGCCATCTTGTCCGAAGACACAGGCGTGGAGTCGGCCATCTTGTCCGAAGACACAGGCGTGGAGTCGGCCATCTTGTCCGAAGACACCGGCGTAGAAAGAGGAAGAGGAACCGATTCAGGCTCAGGCTCAGGATCAGATTCAGGCTCAGGATTAGATTCAGGCTCAGGAACAGATTCAGTCTCGGCTGGACGAGACTCTGGATGGGCGGACGTGACGTGAAGCTCTGGCTCTGACTCGGCAGGACTGACGTGAAGCTCTGGCTCTGGCTCGGCAGGACTGACGTGAAGCTCTGGCTCTGGCTCGGCAGGACTGACGTGAAGCTCTGGCTCTGGCTCGGCAGGACTGACGTGAAGCTCTGGCTCTGGCTCGGCAGGACTGACGTGAAGCTCTGGCTCTGGCTCGGCAGGACTGACGTGAAGCTCTGGCTCGGCATAAGTGACGTGAACAGTCTCTGGATCAGGATCAGCACGCTCTGAGCTTGACGGGACCAGCAGCGAGGGCTTTGAGCTGGGTAGGACCAGCGGCGAAGAGGACTCTGAGCTGGTTAGGACCAGCGATGAAGAGGGCTTTGAACTGGACAGGACCAGCGATGAAGAAGGCTCTGAACTGGACGGAACCAGCGGCGAAGAGGGCTCTGAGCTGGGCAGGACCAGCGGCGAAGAGGGCTCTGAGCTGGACGGAACCAGCGATGAAGAGGGCTCTGTGCTGGACGGGACCAGCAGTGAAGAAGGCTCTGTGCTGGACGGGACCAGTGGTGAAGAGGGCTCTGTGCTGGACGAGACCAGTGGTGAAGGCTCTAGCTTGGCGGGCATGTCGCTTGCTGTCTCAGGCGCGGCGGGCATGACGCTCTCAGTCTCAGGGGCGGCGGGCATGACGCATACTGCCTTGGCTTCGGCAGATCTTGCGTGAAGTGCGGGCTCGGCTGGACTGGCGTGAAGTGCGGGCTCGGCTGGACTGGCGTGAAGTGCGGGCTCGGCTGGACTGGCGTGAAGTGCAGACGGTGACATGGCGTGCCACGGAAGGAAGCTCTCCAGACATCTGGAGAGTGCCTCTCTCCAATCCAGACCAGAGAGATCGGGGAGCTCCCTTGGGTCGACCTCCTTAGCCCCCAGCCGGTAGCACAACTTAATTGCCTCGTCACCTAGAGAGCAAGAGGCAGCGAGAGGAACAAACCCCCAGGTGTACTGGAACAGATCGAGGCTATCCAGGGCCAAGGCCGCGATCTGTTCAGCGAACTCCCGGCTCATGCTGGGAAGATCAGGAGAGATCCGTACTGCTGGATTGCTGGAGGTCATAGCTGCTGGATCTGGGTGTGGCGAAGTTTTCTGTTACGCACTGCTCCGAGACACGAAGGTAGAGATCCAAATGCAGCTTTAATGAGGGGTAATCCAAAGACGAAATCCAATAAACAGGCAATGGTAGAAACACAGGTAAGCAGTCCAAACAAACAAATAAACAAACCAACAAAACAGGCAGGGACCAGAGGCAAGAGAGTAATCCAGGGAACAAGGCAAGATATCCAAAAAACCAAGAAACAAGAAAACCAGGGAAAAACGCTCAGAGATGCAGTGTAACACAAACAAAACTTCGCAGTGTGTGAATGAGTGAACATGGTATAAATAGGTTGAGACTAACAGGGTGATGAGACACAGGTGAAGAGACACAGGTGAATGCAATCAGAGATGATGAGTCCGGGCAGTGAGTTATGGGAAATGTAGTTAGTGAGTGAATAGGAGAGTCTGGTGTGGAGTGCCCTCTGGTGGTTCTCAAGGGCACTCCAGCTGGTGACCGTTACAGATGCAGTCTCAGCACCCTTTTATATATATATATATATATATATATATATATATATGTATATATATATATATATATATATATATATATATATATATATATATATATATATATATATATAAAATGTCCATTAAAGTTGACAAATTAAAGTCATTCATTTTGTTCTGCTGTTTTATTGTTAATAAGAAAGCGATCACCCGTTTCTAAATGTTTATTGTAATGTTAGCTGTCCCTCTAGTGGACAGAACGTGTAACAACAACCAAATGCTATAGTGGCATTGACAATCCATAAGCCTGTGTAATGTCGTAAATATTAATAATAGGATGAATTTGAGCATTTAATATTCAAATATTATTCAAATATTAAATAGAATAAGGAATGGAATTCGAATAGTATTATAGAGGAAGATTGACAGCCCTAATATATATATATATCATCTGATTTTGGTATTTATATGTGCTTACTGTGTCAAATTTTGAAATTGTAAATAAATGCATCCATTTAATCACTTTGTTGTTTCTTAAGAAAAAAGTACAATGATGACAAAATTGTACAGATTGGTTATGTAGCTGAGGCCAACACAAAATGTTTTGTGCCATTCGAATTTTACATCAACTTAGCATTACTGTCAGGTTTAGAGAAGACTCAAACAGGTGAGTAAATATGTTTATGTTCTACAATGTTTATTGAGAACAGAAGCACAGAACCAGCAGATGTAATGGTGAGTAGGTCATGCAAACTTGAGATGAAGATAGAACTTAGCTGAATAGTAATATGAATGTCTTTGCAGGTGGAGTGGAAACCAGAGTGGAGAACGGATGATGAAGATGATCAACGGAGAAGGCAGATCAGAATGTAGAATGAAGATGAGTATCTCAGGTTGGTAGATCAGGTAAGTAACAGGTAGTGAGTCTTGTGTGTCCATGTAAAGATGAGACCAGACACTGAACAGAAGGTGAAGGGTTGTATATAAAGGGAGTGAATGATGAGGTGATGATGAGGTGCAGGTGTGGTGAATCAGTATTCCGGGGAGAGTGAACGAGTGGGCGGAGTGTACAGATCTGGTGGATCCCTGACAATTACAGCTGTCGGTGCCTCCCTGGCCCCCTGAATTGTCAGATCCGCCCTGGCCCCTCGATCCACCTCAGTCCTGTCCTGCTTTCTGTCCATGAACCTGGCCTTCTTTTCCCTGCTCCTGAAGACCACCGCCTGTGACACCACCTGCTTTTGTTAATGATTGTCAGCATGATGTCAGCATGACATTTGGGGTCCGTTCTTCATACGTTGCTAACTCAGTTAGCTGGATTTGATTGTTGACGATTTGGCATGATCTTGTATTGTTTGGTTCTTCGACGCTAATCCCGGACTTCCTGTCATAGTGCACAAGTGTGTATTTTATTACCTAAAATCAATGTCTTTATTCATAAATATGTCCTCATTGGTGTAAAATTACCTCTGCCAATGATATGACTTAACCTCACTCGTAAGCGAAGAATTTCTTATCTTTATTTACACTGGATGGGTAAGTCCAAGGAGGCTTCCATGTCGTTCCGCCATTTTGAAAAACTATAATAGCAGAGAGGGACAAAAAGCACTAGCCTACCTCAACGCGTTTCCACAACGCGTTTTCGTTCAGAGCCAGCGTAATGTGACTGAAACCAGCTGAAACGGACAAGGAGATCAGTGAGAGGCGCTTGTCACTGCCACTGGCAAATTTGAAAGGCTGCACTGCACGGTACTTCATAATGCAGAATTATACTTATGCCGAGCCACAGGAGAAGGAATCCTCGTCGCCAAAAAAGCAAAATATTTAATTTAAAAGGAAACATGACCGGCGAATTAAAAAAATGAGGGTAAATATCGGGATAGCTTTTCCCAGGTGGAAAGAGCTAATGAAGGAGAAAGACTTTGAAAGGGACGCTGAAGTTGCCTGCTTTCTTCTCGACAGGTAAGTCAATGTTACGGTCTAAATTAAAAGCTTTTTTTCATTGCTTGGTTGTGTAATTCATAGGCATCATAACAGTAGAACATGTATAGTTAAACTCGATGAAGTGCTATTGGAAGACGTTATCATAGCTTATTGGTACATAACGGCTTTAGTGTACCTTTAAACCTGCTCGGGAGTAGGCTTATTTCATGTAAACAAGATTAGATTGTGGCTTTATAAGCGGAGGTGATATGGGAAGTCCTTTAATGCAGCGCGATAGTGTACTTTTTGAGAGATATCGTAAGGGTTCTTTCCTTTACACTATTAGAGATACAGAGAACTTGGTGAAAAGTGCTACAGGTTTTAGGTGTTTTTGTGGTATTTCCAAACCACTTAAGACCCAAGGTTGTACAGCAGAATTATTTTTTTTTGCCAATGCAAGTACATTATAATTTTTTAATGAAGATCATGCAATCACGATCATGCCAATAAGTATGACTTACAGTATGTGTTCCTCAGGCTTCCCTTATGTGATTGGAGCCATAGACTGCACACACATTCCCTTCAAGGCCTCAATGAAGGGTATTTTGTTAACCGAAAGGGGGTTCACAATGTAAATGTGCAGGCAAGTGCAGATTCTTAATATTCCAGATTAGAACTATTATATCAAATTAAAAAAAGGAATAGAATCAAAAAAGTATGCAGTTGACTGACAAAAATCTCTTAGATGGTGTATGTCTATGTTCCATATCACAAATGTGTAAGCAAAATGGCCAGGATCTGTGCATGCCTCAAGAATTTTCAAAGAGTCACATTTATTCACATTTTTTGAATGTGGTAAGGGAAAATATAAATATCAAGCTCACTGAATTACATACACTTGCTGATCCTAACAGAACTAAGGCATTTAATTTGTCTGCTACTTTTTGCCAGCCCTCTCTCCTGGCTTCTGCAGACTTTGATGTGTTCCCTGGCGTTTTGATTAAACATTCAAATTCTGCATAAACTTCGACTACTGACTCTTGCTCTGCTGCGGAGAACAACTGGTGTGCGCTCTTTGACCATGGTGAGCAGCCAATAGCAGCATTGCTGATGAATGTTTCTGCTATCGATACATATCCCCTTTTAAACCTTTTTAAACCTTTTAAACACATGAACGTGCAGTTATCTCAGATAACGTACTCGGTTACTAATGTAACCTCGGTTCTCTCTAGAAGAGGGAACGAGTACTGCGTTTTATCAAAACGCTACGGGAAAAGTCTCTTTTCACGAAACACTGAAGCAAAAAATTATCCTTTAATTTTCATATATGTAAAACGCGTTGCGGCAGCAGCAGTCAGCTATGGCGAGACGGCTTGCTCGCTCATTGGCTGCTCTGCGGCAACTGCTTAAGCCTATCGAGCGAGGCCTGAGATGACATCAGGCTAATGAGGGCGCTTCGCGCCCTCCTCGCCACTTCCCGCCGAAACGGGCGTGGCTTACCTCTATAAAAGGAGCTCGAGAAGGCTGATTCACTTGATTTTGATCGCCGAAGCGAACCAGAGTGAACCGTACGCACGGCAGAGAACGCAGTACTCGTTCCCTCTTCTAGAGAGAACCGAGGTTACATTAGTAACCGAGTACGTTCTCTTACGAGAGTCCTCTCGTACTGCGTTTTATCAAAACGCTACGGGAACCCCTTGCAAAACGCCGTGCGTGCTGGGATAAAAACACTGATCACCGGAAGCTATTTCAGGCATACAGTGCATAATCACCAGATTGACTCACACAGAGTCAGCGAATAAGGGTGGGAGCCTTAATTCCCTATACTGTAGCGTCGTAGAATAGACATGTCCACAGACGCAAGTATAACATCACATAGACAGGGTAGGGAACCTGAACTAATGTGGGAAATGTGGGTCTTACACAGTTCTGCCCAAGATAGTCGGTAGCGCATGGGTTTCAGCGGTCTGACTAGACGGCTGAACAGATTACACCGACAAAAGCTTAGCCTGTAAGGCGGGAACCTCTAGGTTATAAAACCTGATAAATGTAGACGGAGAGGCCCAGACTGCCGCCGTACATATATCCTGTAGGGAAATCCCGCTGGACCAAGCCCACGAAGAAGCAACGCTTCTCGTAGAGTGCGCTCTGACTCCCAACGGGCATGGAATGCCCTTGGCAGTATAAGCCAGCGCTATGGCGTCAACTATCCATCTGGATAGACTTTGTTTCGAAACAGCCATTCCTTTGGAACGTCCGCTGAACGAGACAAAGAGCTGCTCTGTCTGTCTGAAGACAGCAGAGCGGGACATATAAGCTCTTAAAGCCCTAACAGGGCAAAGAAAACTCGAGTCCCCTTCCTCACTCGATGCCGGCAGGGCAGCCAGGGAAATGACCTGAGCCCGAAAAGGCGTGTTGAGGGATTTCGGCACATAGCCGTGCTTAGGTTTGAGTATGACTTTAGAGTCATTAGGACCAAACTCCAAGCACGCCGGGCTCACAGAGAGCGCGTGCAGGTCGCCTATGCGCTTCACTGAAGCGAGAGCCATCAAAAACACCGTTTTGAAAGACAAATGTTTGAGGCTAATAGACTGTATAGGCTCGAAAGGGGCACCTTTCATGGCCGCCAGGACCGTAGAAAGGTCCCACATAGGGACTGAAGGAGGTCTGGGTGGATTCAGTCTCCTAGCTCCCCTGAGGAAGCGGATGACTAAATCATTCCTTCCCAGCGACTGACCCAGCGTTGAACCAGAGAACGCTGAAATAGCCGCCACATACACTTTGAGCGTGGAAGGGGATCTGCCCTTATCCAACAGCTCCTGTAGGAAGGAGAGAACCTCCGTTACCTCACATTCGAGGGGTGAAAGGCTCCGAGCTGTACACCAGCTGGAGAAAACCGACCACTTTGAAGCATAAAGCCGCCGAGTCGACGGCGCTCTAGCCTGAGTGATGGTATTCACGACTCCCTCTGCGAGACCAACGGGTATCCGTTGAGCGCACACACATGAAGGGACCACAGTTCCGGGTGTGGGTGCCAAATCGAGCCCCTGGCCTGCGAGAGGAGATCTCTCCTCAACGGCAGTGGCCATGGAGCGATATCTGCCAACTGCATCAGAACTGGGAACCATGTCTGGTTCTCCCAGAACAGAGCTACAAGCAGCACTGGGCATTTTGTTTTCCTGACCCGTTCCAACACCTGTGGCAGGAGGGAGACGGGGGGAAAAGCGTATAGCGGGCAGCGCGGCCACCTTCGGGACAGCGCGCTGTCGGTCTTTGAAAAGAACGCGGGGCAGTGCGCGTTTTCGTGGGACGCGAATAGGTCCACCTCCGCTCTGCCGAATCTCTCCCACAACAGCCGGACTGTTTGTGGGTGTAGAGACCATTCGCCCGGGGGAACATTGTTCCTGGACAGTCTGTCTGGGCCCACATTCTGAAGCCCAGGTATATGCACTGCTCTCAGCGAGCGTAAGTTGTGCTGAGCCCATAATAGGAGGCGTTTCGCCAGCCTGTACAGGGATATGGATTTCAGACCGCCCTGGCGATTTATGTAGGACACCACAGCCATGTTGTCCGAACGGACTATGACGTGCTCTTCCTTGATGTGGGGACAAAAACGCGTCATCGCGTTGTGCACTGCCAGCATTTCTAGGCAGTTTATGTGTTGGAGCTTTTCTCGTTCCGACCACAGGCCGAAGAACGGTCTGCCCTCGAGCAGCGCTCCCCATCCCGAGGTGGATGCGTCTGTCGACACCATCCTCACTCTCGAGGAAGTCCCCAGGCTTACACCTGATCGGTACCAGTCGTCCGCCATCCAAGGCGCCAGGGCTGAAACACAGCTCTGATCGACCTTGAGGCGTAATCGACCGGTCGCCCACGCTCTGCGCGGTACCCGCGCTTTCAACCAGAACTGCAGCGGGCACATGCGGCCGGAGAACTGACGATGCTGAGGCCATGAGACCCAGCATCCTTTGAAACTTCCTGAGCGGGGTGAAAGCGCCGCGGCGGAAAGATCTCGTCGCGCGCTGAATGCGCAACACGCGCTGTGGTGACAGCCGCGCTGTCATAGACTGTGAGTCTAGAACGACGCCCAGAAACAAAATCGTTTGACTGGGGTTCAATGAACTCTTTGTCCAGTTGACTGTGATACCAAGATTCTCGAGGTGATCGAGTAAAATGGTTCTGTGCTCCACGAGCTGTGATCGTGATTGAGCTAGGATCAACCAGTCGTCCAAATAGTTCAGCACTCGCATGCCTCTGAGTCTGAGAGGAGCGAGCGCTGCGTCCATGCATTTCGTAAATGTACGAGGTGCCAGGGACAAGCCGAATGGCAGGACTGTATACTGGTATGTCTGACCCTCGAAGGCGAATCTCAAGTATCGCCTGTGATGTGACGCTATCTGTATTTGAAAATACGCATCCTTCAGATCTATCGACATGAACCAGTCTTCTCGGCGAACATGCGCGAGAATTTTGCTGGTTGTGAGCATTTTGAAACTGCGTTTCACTAATACTCTGTTCAGCCGTCTTAGATCCAGTAAGGGTCTGATACCGCCGTCCTTTTTGGGGACTAGAAAGTATCTGCTGTATAGCCCCCCTGGGGGAACGCGCTCTATCGCCCCTTTGCTTATCAGTTTTGATATTTCGGCTCGAAGTAGGTGTGCTACTTCTAACGAAACCGTAGTTTCGACGCGCGCTATGAAGCGGGGAGGGCGTCGACAAAACTGTAGCGAGAAGCCTCTCTTTATAATGCCTAGCACCCAGTCCGAAACCCCTGGAAGCGCTGCCCATGCTTCTGCATGGCTGGCTAGGGGCTGGATACGGAGCGCGCTCTGTTCGCCGTGCGACAGAGGCGCTTCGGGGGATAAAAACATAGGCGTTATGCCTGTGGCATTTGAGGCGGGGCGCGCGCTTAATACAGCGGGCGGAACGCTCGTCCTCGACCTTACTACAGTGCTTAGCTGAGTGAGGGAGGACTGAGAAAGTCTCATAGGACTCATGTGAGCGAGTAGATGTGGGCTGGGAGCGGGCACATTTACTGCTTTGGGCGCGGTGTCTGCCTGAGCAGAGCGCGCGCTCACAGGTCTCGTTTTTACAGAGAGCCTGTGATCTGTTAGACATAGTGTTCGTGGGCACTGGGAAGTGGGCACTCTCACTATGTTGGAGGCGCAATCGACCTGAGTCGATTTTATGTGCGCGAGCCCTAAGTGTAGGGCTGTGCTTACGTGTAGTGATGGGCACTGAGGAGTGGGCATCGAGACTACATTTATAGCACCATCGGCCGTGGCCGGGCAGAATGCCTGCGCTCGACCCCGCTGCGGTGTTTAACCGAGCAAGGGAGGGCTGGGCGAGTCCCGTAGGACATATAATGGCCATTAGTAAGTGTGGGCGCGGGAGAGCGGGCACAATTACTGCAATGAGTGCACTGTCTGCCTGAGCAGTGTGAATGCACACCGGTTTCGTCTTTACAGAAACCACAAGGCATGCAGAACATAGTGTTTGTGGGCACTAGGCAGTGGGCACGTTCACTATGTTGTGTGCGTGATCGACCCGAGTCGAATATATGAGCGCGGGCCCTGTGTGAAGGGCTGTGCTAATGTGTAGGGATGGGCACAAGCAGTGGGCATCTTCTGTACACATATAGCATCATCGGCCGTGGCCGGGACTTCGCTCGTGGGCTGCAAAAACAAACACGTCTGCAGTTGCCTCTCGGGGAACAAACAGAGTGATTTGCATTCGGCGGCATAAATATTTTCTGCCGGCAGACCCGGGATTCGAACTCGGATCCCCCGCGCGAGAGCCTAATAATCTACCACTGGACCACAGTGAAGATACATAGACAAAGTTTGCAGGCATGCGAGTAAGCACGACATGCAATACTAACATTTTCAGACGCCTGAAATATGCCAGAATGTGAGAAGAGTGGATATCGCCCGGTTTCAGCGGGGCTGAAAACACTCCATTCTCCTTTCGCCAGTGACGCACGGGAACCGTAGAAACGGCGTTCGGTTGCAGGCAAGCGGGTACTACGCGCTCGCTGGCTGCAAAATGCATCTCCGAAGTCGCCTTCAGGGGACTGACAGAGCGAAGCATTGGCGGCATAAAAATATATGCCGCTAGACCGGGATTAGAACTCCGGTCTCCCATGCGGAAAACCTATAATTCCGCCACTGAGCCACAGGGGGATATAGGCTTTGAATGTGAGAAGAGTGGATATCGCCCAGTTTCAGCGGGGCTGAAAACACTCCATTCTCCTTTCGCCAGTGACGCACGGGAACCGTAGAAACGGTGTTCGGTTGCAGGCAAGCGGGTACTACGCGCTTGCTGGCTGCAAAATGCATCTCTGCAGTCGCCTTCAGGGGACTGACAGAGTGAAGCATTGGCGGCAAAGGCGGCGTCAACATGTATTCTTCGGCGTTTGCTGGCAGGCAAGCGTGCTATAACAGACTCACTTGCTGCAATAATATTTCCAGTCGCCGAACAGGGAACTGAGAAATATGAGAGAAAAGAGGTGAGACCGACCAACGGTGGGACTGAGAACACTCTTTTCTCCTTCGCCGGTGAATGACGCGTGCGGAGGCAGGGTAGCTTTTCTTGTAACGTAAAGAAAAACTAATCCCGCCGTCCGCTTCCAGGAAGGGCAGCCTCGGAAGGATGCCTGGCGAGTCCTCAGAGTCACCGTAGGCAATTGGCTCGGAGTGAGGGCGATTCGCCGTCAGCGAGCGCGAGCGCTGCATGAGAAGGCGTCTTGAAAAAGACGCAGCTCTTTTAGGGGTGAGTGTTGCAGCGAACACACACACACACACAGAGAACAGAGCAATATAGCAATAAAGGATATAGGCGTCGGAAAGCGCAGCAGGTACGGCTGTAGAAGGCGGCGTTGGCCAGCGGCTTCGAGGGCTCGTCCCGCTGAAGTGCTTGCTTCGAACGACGCTTGCTTCCGTGATCCAGCGATGCGTGCGCTTCGCTGAAGAGATTAAAATCAAGTGAATCAGCCTTCTCGAGCTCCTTTTATAGAGGTAAGCCACGCCCGTTTCGGCGGGAAGTGGCGAGGAGGGCGCGAAGCGCCCTCATTGGCCTGATGTCATCTCAGGCCTCGCTCGATAGGCTTAAGCAGTTGCCGCAGAGCAGCCAATGAGCGAGCAAGCCGTCTCGCCATAGCTGACTGCTGCTGCCGCAACGCGTTTTACATATATGAAAATTAAAGGATAATTTTTTGCTTCAGTGTTTCGTGAAAAGAGACTTTTCCCGTAGCGTTTTGATAAAACGCAGTACGAGAGGACTCTCGTAAGAGAACTTAATCCAGCGAGACTAATCATAAAGTCAAGTCAAGTCATCTTCATTTTTATAGCGCTTTTAAAAATGTAGATTGTTCCAAAGCAGCTTTACAGTGATAATAGGAAATTAAAGTAACTGGCTTTAAAGTTTTTAGCAGCTCTAGACTAAAGTTATTGTCCAGCTAAAGTTAGTTAGATTGATTCACTTCCGTCACAACGATCATTAGTTATTAACTTAGGGGCCGCTAACACGACACCGTTTTAACAGAAAACTCTTAAGTTCTTTCTGCGCAAATTCAAAAACGCGAACCAGTGAGAACGCCGATGGCGTGCACATGCGTATTACGAGTTCAGTCTATAGGTATGCGCGTTTGAATACAGTGAGGAAAATAAGTATTTGAACACCCTGCTATTTTGCAAGTTCTCCCACTTGGAAATCATGGAGGGGTCTGAAATTGTCATCGTAGGTGCATGTCCACTGTGAGAGACATAATCTAAAAAAAAAATCCAGAAATCACAATATATGATTTTTTAACTATATATTTGTATGATACAGCTGCAAATAAGTATTTGAACACCTGTCTATCAGCTAGAATTCTGACCCTCAAAGACCTGTTAGTCTGCCTTTAAAATGTCCACCTCCACTCACATTTATTATCCTAAATTAGATGCACCTGTTTGAGGTCGTTAGCTGCATAAAGACACCTGTCCACCCCATACAATCAGTAAGAATCCAACTACTAACATGGCCAAGACCAAAGAGCTGTCCAAAGACACTAGAGACAAAATTGTACACCTCCACAAGGCTGGAAAGGGCTACGGGGAAATTGCCAAGCAGCTTGGTGAAAAAAGGTCCACTGTTGGAGCAATCATTAGAAAATGGAAGAAGCTAAACATGACTGTCAATCTCCCTCGGACTGGGGCTCCATGCAAGATCTCACCTCGTGGGGAAAGCAAGAACTGACAAAATGTTAAATGTGTACCTTGAATGCAATGTAAGTCGCTTTGGATAAAAAGCGTCTGCCAAATGCATCAATGTAAATGTAAATGTAAATGTCTTAATGATCCTAAGAAAGGTGAGAAATCAGCCCAGAACTACACGGGAGGAGCTGGTCAATGACCTGAAAAGAGCTGGGACCACCGTTTCCAAGGTTACTGCTGGTAATACACTAAGACGTCATGGTTTGAAATCATGCATGGCACGGAAGGTTCCCCTGCTTAAACCAGCACATGTCAAGGCCCGTCTTAAGTTTGCCAATGACCATTTGGATGATCCAGAGGAGTCATGGGAGAAAGTCATGTGGTCAGATGAGACCAAAATAGAACTTTTTGGTCATAATTCCACTAAACGTGTTTGGAGGAAGAAGAATGATGAGTACCATCCCAAGAACACCATCCCTACTGTGAAGCATGGGGGTGGTAGCATCATGCTTTGGGGATGTTTTTCTGCACATGGGACAGGGCGACTGCACTGTATTAAGGAGAGGATGACCGGGGCCATGTATTGCGAGATTTTGGGGAACAACCTCCTTCCCAGATAGCAAAAATCATCTGGCCCAGATCTGGCCCAGACACTTCGGAAGTTCTGGGCCAGATCCGCGCAACGGACTCGGGCCGGTGTCTTTTGGCACAACGGGCCAACACCGGCACGGATACGTTTTTTTCTCATCTGGACCAGAACTGGGCCAGCTCCGGATTCCTTTATGGCGATTTGGGCCAATTGTGGGCCAGATCTGGTCCAGCTCTGTTCTGGATCTGGTCCAGAATCATGCCGGATCAGGGCCAGTTCATTTTGTTGACCGTACACAAACACTCGCTCGCTCTATCTAGTATACATATCTAGAATTTCATGAATCTTCTCAGTTACATGATCTAATCTTATGGTCTTATGCCACTGATATTTTTTCCTGTTTTTAACACAAAATGCTTAGGCAATAAAAAGTTGAATTACTGTACTTTTTTACAGTAAAATACCACCTGATAATCTAGTGTCAGCACTAACTCACAGCCACTTCACAGTAAACATTGTAACGACACTGACCGTCTGTCCGGTCAGATGTTCTGAAGTAGCGAATCATGATTGTTCTTCTCATGCTGACTAAATATGAACACTACACGTTCATATTCAGAAAGCCCTAATTGACTAGCTTTCTGACACAAGTCTCTACAAGCAGGCCCTGGTTAATGTTTTACCCGACCTAATGAAATCAACGAACAGGCCCCTGTTTGTTTCTCATACTATCACGTGCTGCGACCACAATTCCCTTACTGTGTCTAACGTTTGTTCTTTGTGTACTGAAGGAAAATTGCAAGACTTACCCCATTCAGTTGTTTTGGGACAACTAGGACTATCTTGCTTCTCTCAGCAAAATTATATGACGCCTCAGGCTGTCAAGTTAGTCTGCCCACAGAACTACCTTTGTTTTTGCCGAGTAACACATTCTCAAATAGCCCCCAACCCCTCACGTGGTATGCACCACGAGATGCAACAGATGCCGACCTCACAGATACACACACACATTGACATATATGGACTTCCACTAGTAAAATTTCATTTTACTAACTATTAAAAATGTACAGAGAGTGTTCCAGGTGATTTGCATGTTCACCAGTGTGATATTAGAATAGTTGTGTTTTTGAATTACAGTGATGTAATCTTTAAGTGCCTTGGTTCAACAAAAGAATGTATCTCTATGTTGCTATCTTTGTCAATATACGTCCTTAGTATTGTTTTGATCTCCTCTGCATGACGAAGAAGATTTTTGATAAGAGACTGTGATAAACGTTATGGTTCCATGCGTTTTTAATTCCCTGAGCATAATATCATACTTTGTCCCCTCGTGATTCCACACGAGGGTCGGGCTACATTAACACACAAGAAAATCTTCTGCTCGGAATGCTCTAAGAGGATTCGTCGACCACGAAAAAGGGGACGGTACACGGGACACTGATAAAAGCCTAAACCTTCAGTTTCCTCACTCTCTTCTCCCTCCTCAAAAACTTTGGAAACCCAAGTCCGGACCGGCTTCGGCCTGCTTCTCTTTTCTTTTCTTCTCTTTTATTTCTTTTTATGTTTTTCTATAGTCTAGTTTCGTTTTCCTATTCGCCTCTGTTCATTCACGGGCTGAATGAACTTAGCCTGAATCATTCCCGGCAACTTCACCTCAAAGAAAGAGACTCTTTGAACCTCCCGCGCTCGCGCTCGCATGGAAGACACAGCACGCGCTCACCGAAGCAAGCCCTGCTTTCTTAAAGAGACACACGCACGACTCTGCGTTCTTCAGCAACAAAGAGAACCATTTTGCAAGATAAGTTTATTGAACTTTTAATGTGATTTGATTCCTTGCTGTCTCTCAAGGTTACTGTCTGTGATTTTTGCCATGCTGAGATCATTTCGGTGATCTCTCTCATCCTGAACTTTAGTTTCACTTTCTCCCTTTCATCCTCTCCCTCTCTCATCTGTTATTCGTTTAGTCTTGTATTTTGTTTACGTGTCCTGTACATACATATTTACTCGTGTAAATTGTAGTATTTTGTATTCATTAGTTCCATGTATTAGTCCAATTATTAAATTCCATATATACTTGATTGATTCTGTCTGCCTGCTCATAACTAAAGTCAATGAGATGTTTTCGATCTTAAGCTACAAAGCTGATTTGTTACTTTAAGTAACCTAATCTTATAAGAACAGGAGAGTTGTTTTTATGGCCAGAAAATAGCTTTCTTCAAATTATAAGAAAGAGATAATTTTTGTTGGGAAATTGTTAAGTTAATCTTACGGCCGTTTTGCTGGACAAAGTTTTCCCGTTTGATGATTATTCATTTCCATTAAGGGTTATCTCATAATCGATCTGAAATAGGATTTTTGATATATGAATGATGAATTATAATTCGTTGTGATTGATTATTCATATATACAAATCGATCTATTTTCAACTTCGAATAAATTAATGTAACTGTAAAATGCAAAATATTAATCATATTCATGATTAATTATTAAAATTCCCTATAGATCATTTGAGCTAATATTAATATTAATGTACTAATGCCAGTGCGGTTACAGTTTATGGTGGAGATACGCGACGCATTTCAAACTTTGTTTTATGAGCAATTCAGTTTCAATCTGTTTATATGAATATTAATAATTTTTGTGCACACATTTTAGGAAATTATGAAATTGTGAGATAAGTCGCAAACGCGAACTCACTTCTAACTGACCAAGGCAAAAGCCAAAGTCAGTAGGCCTAACGTTACATTTTTAACAGCTGCTAAAATATGCCTAGACATTTTTATCACTGTTAAGTGCTGAGTACCTGCAGTATCAATGTTACAAATGTCCTGTTAGAGACGAAAGAATCGCTCTGCAGTGGAGACATTTCTAATATTTGTTGTAAATCGCTGTGAATGAAGAATTCTCACGTGCGTATAACCGGTATTAATAAATATGTTTTTAAGCGAGATTCCTTTTAAACATATAGGCCCCTTGCATGCATGCTATCGTTATTGAATTCGTGGTTAGTCCAGTGATATTCAACAAAACGGTAAACTCCTGGTTAACATTGACCTAGCTAATCAATCGAAAACCTAAATACACAAATCATAAGTGCTATTTTGATAAGTGTGTAATATGGGAGTCTAGCAACAGACGGAAAATTCCTGTTGTCCACATTTGAGTATTTGCGGCGAAGAAACCCCGCCATACTCTCCTGTGCAGAATTAATAGCACCAAAAGGTCCGCCGAGACCTCTGTCTAGTTTGTGATTTGTTGTAGAGAATCAGCGCGTGACGCGATCTGAACGCTCTTAGATTTAAAATCACAGTGAAGCGGTTGTAATTCCACTGACTAAACACCAGAGGGAGTCCTTTGTGTTTAGCAGTCTCCAATTACGGCTGAATTCATTTCCCGGTGAATTAATGTCTAAACTCTAAATAACTATTCGCATTCACAGCTTGGCTTGTGCAAATATTATTTCATGTTTGACAAATTTTCCTGCTTTTGACTGATACATTTACTCTGAGTTTGGTTCAAACTAGATTTGAATTAAAACTTAGATTAAATCCCAGCCATTCACGTAGAGGAAACAACGGCACCTAGTGGCCGCCTCCCGCTAGGTCGGTTCACTCAGCTCTCTTTTCTCTCTCTTCAAATCCTGTCGGGAATTGTTTATTTCCACTTTTCTCTTTTGATTATCTTTATAATTATTGATGAGACTTCATTGTCACCATTAATTATTATGGGATATTATTCTGAGTCCTCCTTTTACATTTTCTTTACATGCTCATTTAAATTTGATTTTAAACTAGTTTGAATTTTAAATTTAAATTGAGTTGTCTATTCAGCCACTGATATCCACTTGGAGGAAACAGCACCATCGTGTGGCCTTGTGGATACTAAGTCGGCATCACTATTTTCCTCCTTTCACTCTATTATATCGTCTTTCTCTCCTGATTATTTTTATAAATAGGACTGATACTTTAGTGTATCTGGATTATTATAAGATATCATTCTGATTTTTACATTTCCTTGCATGCTTATTTCAAATTTTAATTTAAACAAATTTTGAATTTCTAATTTGAATTAAGTTTTCGGTTTGCCAGGTTGAGCACAGAGAGGGAGCACGCCCCCTTGTGGTGAAAACCCACTACTGCGGCCTCCCTCTTCTCCTGGGTACCTCCTGTCATTTCATTTTGATTTTGATTTTCAATTTTTGTTTTTATTATATTATTTTATTTCTACTTTTCTATCTCTCTTTTGGGTTAGGTTATTTCGATAATTACCATCATTATCATAATTTCCTTTTCATTTTATTATTATTTAGTAAACCCTGTGACTCTGATTGCTACACAAATAATTAATCCATTTGGTTTAAACAAACTAGCCTTAATTCACTTTAAGTTTCACTTGTTTATCCTTTGTGTATTTATAGGTGGCATTCACTAGAGCACTGTGGTGAGTTGCAGTCATCTCGGGTTGGTTTCCGCGAGCGAGGTCATCTGTCCGACGCTACCTGGCACTGGCCGTGTGTCTCGGACTCTTCCGAATCTCGTACCTCCGGTTGTGGCACGCCACCCCGACATCAGCAATTTGGCCCGCCAAAAGGTTAAGTCAACGTCAGCGACACACAAGGCAATTTTGAGACAATCACTCGAACTGGGGTCTGCTGAAAGGACCACTCCGAAAGGAGAGTTCCGAGGAAAACTCAATCTTTCCGTGCCGTCTGATGATTGACACCTTGGCGCTGCCACTTTGTGTTTAAAGTCGCAAGTGGTTTGAGTGGGCACACCGTGGTACCGAGAGACGAGGTTGCCCGAGAGCACTGCGGTCAAGTGTTGGAGAACCGTCGGAGAGGTTGACCGAGCCACTGGTTTCCACCTGAGTGGCCTCAATTCACCGCAGGTAAACTAAATTTGGTAAAACCCATTCCACTTACTATAAGCCACAGAACACTAGATATCTCCCGGATACTTTAAGTGTTTGGCCCATCTCTTCTCTAAGCCACACCATCTTCCTAGGTTTTCTACCCCGATAGCCCCACTCACCTGTTGGCCCTATCTTAAACCCTAGCAGCAGGCTTAGGCCTCCTTATTCTCCCTAACACATACCGTGTTACTATTGTTTTATCTCATTTCAAGTGTTTTGTTTCACTTTGATCTTTTCTATCCTTTGTTCTGTTGTGATTTGGTTCTTTCATTTCACCTAGAGACAAGTGACCTTTGAGAGCCACCAAGGAAGCTAAATAGTAGAGTGACAAACCAAGCAGCTGGTGTCATCACGTGACCCGCGAGGCTACTGCCTGTCAAATCTCTAGTTCGGGTCCTTAGACCCAAGTCAATTGGCTCCGCTAACTGTCTAACTGTGCATCAGTTAGCCCAAAATTCTCATAAACGGCATAGCCCGTATGAGTATAGCTCATTAAGCTTAGAACGAACTTGCATTGGTCTCTTTGTGTGTGTGCTGTGCTTCTCTCGCCTACAGTGAAGCCAATATGTCCCGTGCATCCAGTCCCGCGGTCCGTCGGGAGCACTTAGCCAAGGACGCCAGTGACCTGCAGCATCTGAGCCAAACGCAACTGGACACCGAGCTAGATGAACTGATAACACACGATCCTACCCAAAGCTACAACTACAAAGACGGGGCCAGGATCGTCAGCAGCGTCGCCATCCAGGCGAGGCACAGCGAACGGAGCAACATCGACCTGGAGCAGCAAGCCGCAACGCTTAAGCTTCAAGCGGAGGAGGCCCGGAGGGACCAGGCCCGAACCCAGAGTCGTCTAGATCAGCTCCTCCTCGAGACCCAGTACCGACGCGAGAAAGAGGACGCCACAGATCCAGAACTACAGAAAGAAGTAGAAAGACTTCGAAATGCCCTGCAAGATCTGCGCCTCGACACAGACCAAAGAGAACAGTTGGAGAGAGAAACCAGAAAAGAACTCGACGAAAAACTCCAACAAAGTGACGCTCTCCTAGAGAGAGCCGAGACTGAATTAAAAGAAGCAGAAGCAAAAGCCAGGGCCTGCGAAAAACATTTGCAAACGGCCCGAGCTAAAATCGGCGAGCTTACTCTGCAGAGAGACGAGCTCCAAGATGAACTTGACACTGTTCATGCAGAACTGAGACAATCTTACAGACTGCAGAGTGGCTGGAACGGAGAAACACACATCACAGAGTTTCTCCCGGCCAGCCACCCCAACCCTTTCAGCCAAGAACCCAAAACTGAAAAGGGAGATGTAAGCCCACGGCTCAAGACATCACCAGCCAGCTTTCAAGAACACCTGTCAGCAGCAAAAGGGGGAGGACCCCTTCAGACAACCCATGCCACTAACCACAACACGACCCCCCGAGAACTTGACAAGCTAGCTCGAAACATTCCTATGTTCGATCCAGATTCTGCAGAAGGTTGTGACATTCATGCTTATTTAAAAGACATTGACTTTCACTTGCAAACTGTCGCCAACGTGACAGCTTGGGACAATTTGTATCTGTTAAGAATAACGGCTAGCAGTGATGTTCGTAGCTTCCTAGACCGTCAAACTGAGGCTGTCAAAACGGACTTCCAACAATTACGGCAAGCTTTGATCCGTGAATTCTCTGATCCAGACTCCGATCAAGGTTTCATCGTTGCTGTAGACCTCAAGCAAGGTCGGCGTGAACACCCCCAGATCTACTACAACCGACTCCGACAAGCTTTCTTCGGAGCACGGAATGAGCCCGGGATGGAACAGGATGTTACCTTTAAAACTCTTTTCCTGCGGAATCTCCATCCAACCTTATCCCATCATATTGGGGTTTTGGCCGATGCACGGACCATGTCTACCCAACAGCTGCGTGACTTAGCCCATAAAGCTTACACCAAGCAAAAGACTATTTCTGAAAAGACTGTGAAAAACCCCACAATCTATTCTGTCTCTGAGCACTGTTCAGAACTGACTTTAGAGGGTGCCCCACAACACCACAGTCACAGACATTTTTACAGAGAGTCACGACCGTTCCAAACCAGCAGAGGGCAACACAATCGCGGTGGTGCTCGTTCAAAGCACCAGAGCGAGCGCTCTGAAAGATTCTGGGAAGCCGGCCGGCGACCCAAGAAGAACCGATCTCCACCATCCAGGACAACAAGCCCCGACAGAGAGTGGAACCACTCTCGACACGACACTGGTAAGCTCAAGCCTGAGCTCACATCAGATAACCACAGTGCAGCCACGTCTGAGACAGCAGAGATCCTAAGGGTGCTGAAAGAGCTTCTTCACCAGACACGTCGCAAGAAAGACAAGAAGGACGAGCCAGACATCCTATGCCTAAGCATAAGAACTGAAACCAAACCGTCTGACCGCCATCTGACTGAGCCAAGCACCTCGAACACTGCTCATCATCCACAGACCACAGAGCTAACTGTCACATCACAAGGTGACAGCATCACCAAAGCTCCACAACTGACAGCTGCACACCCTGAACGAGACGACACACTTCCTCACACCAGGTACCAAAATACAAAGGTACCAGGAAACGCTGTTCTGTCTAACTGCCTCCACAGCAAGCTACACGAGACCGGTCCTAACCACCAAACGACCGTTACACCTGTCCCGATGCCAATGTTTTTGGGCAACCTGATCAAAAAGGGGGTGGCCCAAAAACTCTACCTGAACATCACGTTGGAAAAGGAAGTGAGCATGGAAGCCCTGATAGACACAGGATCAGACATTACGGTGATCTCAAATCAACTTTTCAAAAGACTCCAATTTGAAGCTAAGAGACAAGATCAAACTCTTACACCTCAAGCTTGTGAACTGAACGTACAGTCATACAGTCAACATGACATCCGGCTCGAACAGGTAGCTCACATTCACCTGACAATTGGTCCTCTGAGTCTACTCCATCCAGTGTTCATCTCAAAAATGGACACTTTTCCGTTCCTCATCGGCAGAGACCTTCTAGATCGTTTTGAACCGTTACTGGACTTGAAACAGCTCAAAGTCTGGGCTCAAGTACGAGAACTTTGCCCCCTCCAGTCACAGCCAGACGGTCAGGTCACAAAGGTCACAGAGTTCATGGGAACTCCCACAGCCAGCCAGGAAGACACAGACTCAGCACCAACTGAAGGTCCGAATCCGCTACCCTGCACCTTACAGCCCACCAAAGACTTTGACACTTGCTGCCTCAATGTCATGACTGACCTGCAGCGACATGACCTCACTCAAGCCATCGCCATGCCTGGCGCACTAAACAACAAGCTGTGGTCACTTTCAACCCACCCACCCACCCTAAAGAAAGTGAAGATTAAACACAGCATAAGAACTTTACAAGCTCAACTGCCTACCTCAGAGCCGCTTACGCTGGCTCCGCTGTTTGCAAAAACAACCATAACAGACATGCGGGCTTCTGACATCTACATAAAGTCTTTAAATGCCCACCTCTCAAACCCCTCCAACCACCCTTGCATTCCATCTGACCTCACTGACAACCAGTGCCTCAGACCACTGCATGACACAACGCACTTGCTGCGTGAACAGAAAAACATTCTGAGTTGTGCACCGATTGACATCACAATGCCAAGGCTTGTAATGCCACGGCGCACAAAGGGGGGTAAACTGCTAATGTTCGTCTATTACGCATCATGTGCTACACACAGCAGCACCAGAGACACTGACGAGACACTGAAGCAAGCGACAAGCCGGCAGCAAGATGTGGCAAAACATGGGCCAAGGCGAACTAAACCCAGTCGCCGCCCACGAAGTAAAAAGACTGCCCCGTCCAATCAAAGACAACCCTTGCTGGCTTCTACCTCCCCTTTCTCTCTCTCTCTCCCTGTTGTCTGTACCAGGTTGCCACTGTGGTTCGCCATGCTGTACTGTCAGCTAACCAGAGAACAGCTGCCACTGAGAGAACGACCGAGACCCCAGATCACCGACGGCAGGACCTACACCCAGCAAGTGCATGTTCGACTCATCCAGCCCTGCCCGGTCTACAGAGCACACTACCCCAGCTCCGTAGCCCAATACATCTGGACAAGTGCCCGACGGACAGAGGACCCCCTCTCTCATGCCGAGGCCAAGGTCGAACACATGCTCAACCAACTGAAGAAAGTGACTGTCGCACAATCGGGACTCCTAAGCACCAACCACCACTCCAGATGGCTCCTGGGAGTGTTGCTCCGAGTCGTAACTGCTGCCAGAACTCTGTTTAACATTGGTATGTCCAGTGTAAATGCAGCGAACCAGACCGCAAACTCCATGAAGCCGCTGTTTACTGTCTTACAGAGTGACTTTGTCCAGACTCAGCTGGTTACAGCGCTAACGACAGACATGCTGTGGGAGGTTAACTCTTCCAGTGACAGCCTAGCCACAGGCGTAATCCTACCGCACCTGATACCCTCAAGCCTCGTGCTAACTGTGCTGGCTTCCGCCATCGACATGCCAGCTGACCTTCTACAAAAACACCTGGCCTACTCTCTGGGTAGCGCCATCCCACTCTACGTCTATCCCGAGCAGAGAGAAGTGGGTTTTCTCCCAAATCTGCCTATCATCGAGTCAAGCCAAGTCTACAGACTTACAGACATTGTCAAAGTCAGGTTTTGGGAACGCGACACCCACATCAAGGTACGCCCTCCAGACGTGGGGGCCTACCACGACAGCAATACACAACGGTACTCGGGTTCAAACCCGCACATGTGTACTTTGACTAAAGACATTCATCATCTCTGCCCTGCCGACGCTAAGCCTCGTACACAAGTCACCGAGACGCAAGCAGAGATTGCAGGTGACAGAGGGCTCGTCAACACTTCCGTGCGCACAGCCACTCTCACTCACGACCAGCATGACATAACCAGCCGTGTCAACATGCTTAACCAGAATACGGGACTTCAAGTACCGAAAAGTGTCACCCTACACCTTGATGACCTAGCATTGTACATTCTTCCGAGCAAAGAATACCAGACAGCACTGAAACTACCATCCTCCAAGAACTTCAACTTCACATTGAATCCAGGACTGAAACTCTGGATTGAGAAAAGGGGGTCCCAACTCACTGACCCTGCTCCTGTCAACACAGCCCTCCGAGCACCGGCTCGACGGCCCGTTCTGAACACTTCATCTGCGGTCCGAGGCTGGAATGCTGCCGACATTGAGCTGTGCGTCTCTGCAGGTAATCAGCCACACCCTAACACTAGGTTGGCCTCCATCCTGTACAGAAGACTCAGCGAGATGCGATACAGCCGAGCTCACGAAAGCTGTGTCCGAAGGTCTCAGATGGAATCCCCGGAAAGGGGGTGTCAAGTCAGAGACCACGCCAAACCTCATCGAGCTGAAGCCTCAGCTCCAAGAACCACCTGCCTTCCCCCATCATGATCCACCTGCAATCCTACCATCATGATTCACCTGCCATCAGCCCATCGTGATGATTGTCGTCCGATGAAGTCCACACAGGGACTTCATCCGACGAAAAGGGGGAGATGTAACGACACTGACCGTCTGTCCGGTCAGATGTTCTGAAGTAGCGAATCATGATTGTTCTTCTCATGCTGACTAAATATGAACACTACACGTTCATATTCAGAAAGCCCTAATTGACTAGCTTTCTGACACAAGTCTCTACAAGCAGGCCCTGGTTAATGTTTTACCCGACCTAATGAAATCAACGAACAGGCCCCTGTTTGTTTCTCATACTATCACGTGCTGCGACCACAATTCCCTTACTGTGTCTAACGTTTGTTCTTTGTGTACTGAAGGAAAATTGCAAGACTTACCCCATTCAGTTGTTTTGGGACAACTAGGACTATCTTGCTTCTCTCAGCAAAATTATATGACGCCTCAGGCTGTCAAGTTAGTCTGCCCACAGAACTACCTTTGTTTTTGCCGAGTAACACATTCTCAAATAGCCCCCAACCCCTCACGTGGTATGCACCACGAGATGCAACAGATGCCGACCTCACAGATACACACACACATTGACATATATGGACTTCCACTAGTAAAATTTCATTTTACTAACTATTAAAAATGTACAGAGAGTGTTCCAGGTGATTTGCATGTTCACCAGTGTGATATTAGAATAGTTGTGTTTTTGAATTACAGTGATGTAATCTTTAAGTGCCTTGGTTCAACAAAAGAATGTATCTCTATGTTGCTATCTTTGTCAATATACGTCCTTAGTATTGTTTTGATCTCCTCTGCATGACGAAGAAGATTTTTGATAAGAGACTGTGATAAACGTTATGGTTCCATGCGTTTTTAATTCCCTGAGCATAATATCATACTTTGTCCCCTCGTGATTCCACACGAGGGTCGGGCTACATTAACACACAAGAAAATCTTCTGCTCGGAATGCTCTAAGAGGATTCGTCGACCACGAAAAAGGGGACGGTACACGGGACACTGATAAAAGCCTAAACCTTCAGTTTCCTCACTCTCTTCTCCCTCCTCAAAAACTTTGGAAACCCAAGTCCGGACCGGCTTCGGCCTGCTTCTCTTTTCTTCTCTTTTATTTCTTTTTATGTTTTTCTATAGTCTAGTTTCGTTTTCCTATTCGCCTCTGTTCATTCACGGGCTGAATGAACTTAGCCTGAATCATTCCCGGCAACTTCACCTCAAAGAAAGAGACTCTTTGAACCTCCCGCGCTCGCGCTCGCATGGAAGACACAGCACGCGCTCACCGAAGCAAGCCCTGCTTTCTTAAAGAGACACACGCACGACTCTGCGTTCTTCAGCAACAAAGAGAACCATTTTGCAAGATAAGTTTATTGAACTTTTAATGTGATTTGATTCCTTGCTGTCTCTCAAGGTTACTGTCTGTGATTTTTGCCATGCTGAGATCATTTCGGTGATCTCTCTCATCCTGAACTTTAGTTTCACTTTCTCCCTTTCATCCTCTCCCTCTCTCATCTGTTATTCGTTTAGTCTTGTATTTTGTTTACGTGTCCTGTACATACATATTTACTCGTGTAAATTGTAGTATTTTGTATTCATTAGTTCCATGTATTAGTCCAATTATTAAATTCCATATATACTTGATTGATTCTGTCTGCCTGCTCATAACTAAAGTCAATGAGATGTTTTCGATCTTAAGCTACAAAGCTGATTTGTTACTTTAAGTAACCTAATCTTATAAGAACAGGAGAGTTGTTTTTATGGCCAGAAAATAGCTTTCTTCAAATTATAAGAAAGAGATAATTTTTGTTGGGAAATTGTTAAGTTAATCTTACGGCCGTTTTGCTGGACAAAGTTTTCCCGTTTGATGATTATTCATTTCCATTAAGGGTTATCTCATAATCGATCTGAAATAGGATTTTTGATATATGAATGATGAATTATAATTCGTTGTGATTGATTATTCATATATACAAATCGATCTATTTTCAACTTCGAATAAATTAATGTAACTGTAAAATGCAAAATATTAATCATATTCATGATTAATTATTAAAATTCCCTATAGATCATTTGAGCTAATATTAATATTAATGTACTAATGCCAGTGCGGTTACAACATGCATTCAAAGAAAAATTATTTGGACAATAAATTTGACATATTCAAGGGCTTTATCTTTTGATACATTTTTTATTTATTAAGCATATTAAAACAAATTCACAAAACAATGCAAAACAGTGCCACTGTGCATCTTTTCTTTTTATGTTGATCATTTTTGCACAAGTACTCGGTTTATATAAAACACTTAAGTCTCTACTTGCCATTAACGGGATAGTTCACACAAAAATGTAAATTCTGTCATTAATTACTCACTTTCATGTCGTTCCAAACCCATAAGACTTTCATTCATCTTCTGAACACAAATTAATTGAGATCTTTTTAATGAAATCTAAGATTTCTTTCCCTCCATTGACAGCTAAGCAACTACAAGTTGAACAGTAAAGAAGATATTTAGCTGAAAATGTGGTCCTTGATGATTCGTATAATGCAAGTCAATAGCTACAGTCAGTTTGAGAGTTAAAAAAACATTACAGGCAAATCATATTAGAGTGATTTCTGAAGGATCATGTGACACCGAAGACTGGAGAAATGATGCTGAAAACTATAGCTTTGATCACAGGAATAAATTAGCCTATTTTACTATAGAATGTAATAATATTTCACAATATTGCTGTATTTTTGAATAAATAACCACAGTCTTGGTGAGCAGAAGAGACTACCATCATTAGTTGACAAACTAAAAATTAACTGCACTTCTACATCATTTATTAATCTTTTTTTAATGTTAATTTCTACATATACTAATGCATTATTAAAATAAAATGTTGTAGGCTGTTTGTTAACCTTAGTTAATGCACAGTGTGAAGTAACATGACCAAACAATGAACAACTGTTAGTATTTATATTAACTAACATTAACAAATACAGTAACAGATGTATTGTTCATGGTTAGTTAATTGTAATTAATATTAACTAATGTTAACAAATGAAACCTTATTATAAAGTGAAGGTCTGCGGGAGGCCTTAGCTAAGCTAACGCTAGCCTATCACTAACATTACCGCAGTAAAAACTTTAACAACAGTGAAAATAAATTAAAGCAGTTAAAATTCGTCAATTACATATAATTACAATCCTCTGGGTCGTCTTCGTGTTAGCATATGCCCTCTGAAAACATAAATAAGAGTTAGGCTAGCTAACATTACGATTCAGTGCCGATCGAGCAATACAAACTCCAAAACTTAAGTTAAAAATTAGTTAGTTAAAAGCTAACGAGTACACAATATAATCAATAAGAAATTTATTAATAAAACAGTTTGACCATGTGTGACTTACCTTGGTGAAGTGTTTGAGTAGGATACCGAGTACCGACCGTGGCAGCCTCCTCTTCTAAACTCCAGAAAAAATGTTTTGCGTGCTCGTTTCTACGGATACGGCCCGAATCTGTTTTGCGACTGTTGTTCCCGCCCACTGAAAACGGGCCCGGGCTGGATCCGTTTTAGAGCAGTGAAACGGAGGTGACTGTGACGCGGATTTGCCGGTTTGAAGACGGATCTGGATCGCAGTCACCTGCCGTCTGGGTAATTCCCTCAGTTAGAGCATTGAAGATGGGTCGAGGCTGGGTCTTCCAACATGACAATGACCCGAAGCACACAGCCAGGATAACCAAGGAGTGGCTCTGTAAGAAGCATATCAAGGTTCTGGCGTGGCCTAGCCAGTCTCCAGACCTAAACCCAATAGAGAATCTTTGGAGGGAGCTCAAACTCCGTGTTTCTCAGCGACAGCCCAGAAACCTGACTGATCTAGAGAAGATCTGTGTGGAGGAGTGGGCCAAAATCCCTCCTGCAGTGTGTGCAAACCTGGTGAAAAACTACAGGAAACGTTTGACCTCTGTAATTGCAAACAAAGGCTACTGTACCAAATATTAACACTGATTTTCTCAGGTGTTCAAATACTTATTTGCAGCTGTATCATACAAATAAATAGTTAAAAAATCATACATTGTGATTTCTGGATTTTTTTTTTAGATTATGTCTCTCACAGTGGACATGCACCTACGATGACAATTTCAGACCCCTCCATGATTTCTAAGTGGGAGAACTTGCAAAATAGCAGGGTGTTCAAATACTTATTTTCCTCACTGTATATGTGCGCAGGCGTGTAGTCCTTCCCTACAAATCAACCCTCAACATACTACTTGTCTGGCCTTAAAATTTATAATACAGAATTTTTTTTCCGCTTCCGCGTAGCCACGAGAACCGGAATTATCCCGACAACGCTTTATCTGTAGATAGGTAAAGGGAGGGGAGGGAGGCCTTCACAGGGGAGAGACTAGTTGACACTTCAGGACTGCGTTGTGGTCACGTCCAGGCGCAGGACCTTCATGAGATCTGGATACGGCCTGGATCTGGCGAACTGCAGTAAACCTTGGGATAAACAGAGAGACTAATATTAGCGTAGATGCCATTCTTCTTATGATGTAACGAGTACATCAGGATTTATGGGAAGTGTTTCCGGTTCCGGCTGACCTAATCTATGCAGCCTAACATTGAATTATAAAAGTCTATAATGTGTTATGTGTATGCTAGGTCAAAGAGATGTGTTTTTAGTCTAGATTTGAACTGACAGAGTGTGTCTGCTTCCCGGACAATGGTAGGAAGACTGTTCCAAAGTTTTGGTGCTAGAGGGGAAAAGGATCTACCGCCAGCAGTTGATTTTGATATTCTAGGTATTATTAACTGGCCGAAATTTTGAGATCGCAATAGACGTGAAGGACTATAATGCATTAGGAGCTCGCTCAAGTACTGGGGAGCTAAACCATTTAGTGCTTTGTAAGTAATAAGCAATATTTTAAAATTTATACAATGTTTAATAGGAAGCCAATGCAGTGTTGACAGAACCGGGCTGATATGGTCATACTTCCTGGTTCTGGTAAGAACTCGAGCTGCTGTGTTTTGGACCAGCTGTAATTTGTTTATTAAGCGTGCAGGGCAACCACCCAGTAGAGCATTACAATAATCTAGCCTTGATTTCATGAACGCATGGACTAATTGTTCCGCATTTGTCAATGAGAGCATATGACGTAATTTAGATATATTTTTAAGATGGAAAAATGCAGTTTTACAGATACTAGACACGTGACTTTCAAATGAAAGATTGGTATCAAAGAGCACACCCAGGTTCCTAACCGACGACAAAGACTTGACAGAGCAGCCATCAAGTATTAGACAGTATTCTAGATTATTACGTGAGGACGTTTTTTGTCCAATAATTAGAATCTCTGTTTTTTCAGAATTAAGTAGTAGGAAATTACTAGTCATCCAATTTTTTATATCAGCTATGCATTCCGTTAATTTTTTCTGTCAAAGATACTAGAAAAGGCAGTATCCTCACAACTATGTTCCTTTTTAGAAAGAAATGATATCTGCGAGGATTTTCAGTCAGGATTTAGACCATACCATAGTACCGAGACAGCTCTCATTAGAGTTACAAATGATTTGCTCTTATCATCCGATCGTGGTTGTATCTCTCTATTAGTGTTACTCGATCTTAGTGCTGCATTTGATACTATTGACCACAACATTCTTTTAAATAGACTTGAAAATTATGTTGGCATTAGTGGAATTGCATTAACATGGTTTAAATCATACTTATCTGACCGTTATCAGTTTGTAGAAGTAAATGAAGAGATGTCTCATCGATCACAAGTTCAGTATGGTGTACTTCAAGGCTCAGTACTAGGACTGTTGCTTTTCACTCTGTACATGCTACCCCTGGGAGATATCATTAGGAAACATGGAATTAGCTTTTATGCTGATGATACTCAGCTCTATATCGAGATTGGCCTGTAATTGACTAATTCTGTACGATCAAGTTTTTTTAACAAGCGGTTTAATCATAGCCAGCTTAAAAGTTTTTGGTACGTATCCTAATGACAAAGATGAATTAATGATATTAATAAGAGTATCTATGACCTCTGGAAGCATCTCTTTCAGTAGCTTAGTCGGTCTAGGGTTTAACATACATGTTGTCGATTTAGATGATTTAACGAGTTTAACGAATTCTTCCTCTTCTATAGCAACGAATGAATCAAAGTCATTACTGCTGTGCTGCTTGGAAACTTCTGTGCTTGAAGCTTTATTTTTCGTTAGTTTAGCCACTGTTTCAAATAAATACCTAGGGTTTTGTTTATTTTCTTCTAATAGACAACAGGTGTGTTCGAAGAACCTAATAAGCCAGATCATTAGCAAGATGATATCATCTTGGATGTGTCGTTTGAACTTGGATGTATTAAGCTACGAACGAAGAACGGACCCCTGTTCTTATGCCAACATATAGGCCTATATGTCACGATTCATGGATTCATTGACTCGCCCTCGCTATGTGAGTGCGTGTTGTATGAATGGGCGCGGCTCATCAGCACGGCTTGTTATCGCTGATGAGCTGATCAGCGCCAGCTGTTCTGAATGAGAATGTCCTATATATTGTTTGTCACCTCGTCTTGTCTTTGTCAGATGGTTGTGGAGGTTCACGGGCTCTGCTCACGGTCTTTTCTCCTCGCTCCAGTTCCTGTGTTCCTGGTCAGTGATTCATCCGCCTGTTCTGAGGATCGGACGCGAGTTCCTGTGTTCCTGTTCTGTGATTCATCTGCCTGTTATGAGAATCGTTTGCGGATCGTCCGTTTGCTGTCTGCCCACTGAGTCCTGCGTTGCCGAGCCTGTTATTCTGATCAGTGGGTGGGACTTTACTCTCTGAAACTGAAAGCAATATCCTCCATCTTGTTTGAAGCTAAGCTAACAGGCGCTGTGGAGACAGATGTAAAGTTATGACAATAGCGGAGGAGAGTGCTCAATATGATATAGAAGAAGAGGATTTCGGAAGTCTGATGCTTGAATCAGGTGTTTGTGGCTACCTTTACAAGCCGCATTATAGCGAAGAGCAGCCGAGGCAGAAGACCTGGCTGCCGCGGACGAGGAGCCCAGACTGGCTCGAGTTAGGGCGGACTGGTGGCGCCAGTGATCTCACTATGCAACTACGAACCGCTACGAACACAGAGATAGAGTCCGTCTGCGGCAAAGAATTTCAACAATGACAATTTCTCCTGGACGAAATCTCTGAATCAGACGAGGACACGGACGTTTGTGTTGTGAACTATCCTAGTTTCGCACCGCATATGTTCTGACTGAACATCCCGGTACCATGCAATAATTCACCTTTTCGAAAGAAATAAAAACGAGGAGTAATGCACTAATGAGTTCGCCAACTAACTAGACATTTTGTGTGAAATGAATTTAAAGCTCTGGTGGTAGCTAGCCTTGTAGACGGAAGAGTGATTTCTCTTATATGCAGATATGTGCTGTTCTGGATTAGTGGGAGTGGCTTGCGGAGCTGTGCAATGTGGTGCATTGTGGGAGTTGTTGTCTTTCGTACAAATGCGTCCTGAAGTTATTTTTTGTCTTTCCTCGGTCACGAAGGCACCAAATTCAAAATTTATTTTACATTTCGACTACATATATGACCCACTTTAAATAAAAAACAATGTTCAAATGGGTGGAATGCCCCTTTAAACAGGCCTTTGAAGTCTGGGCAATGAAATCTCCTGGCAATGATGTGTTTTTGTGTTGTTGTGGGGTTTTTTTCCACAGTGCTGAATGTCATATGGTGATTGTGAAATAGAAACACCTCACTTACATAATTTTATGGTGAAATATGTTTATTTCATGTTAATCAGCTTTTATTCAGTGCAGCAAAAATAGACTCAGCGCCAAAACGATCGCGGCAGGATTACCTTGTGGTAAATATAACAAATATGCAGATTTAAATATTTTAAAGATGATGAGAATTTTGTTTTATTTTACAAGACAAAAATCCTATATTTTCCGGAAAAGCAACTTTTTTACATGGACAAGTGAATGACCGATTTACACATCAATAGCTTAATGTCGAGCTCTGCTCAAAAGCACTTGTTGTTAATTATATAATTACACTGTAAACCCTAGTAAGTTAAGACTACTCAAATGATTTGAGGAAAGTGGTTGCGTAAGTAAAACTGAGTAATGGCAAAATTGACAACTCAATTCAATTGAGTTGACCTAATGTTGGTCTCTTCATTGAATTAATTTAAATGTTCAAGTAAACCCTAATAAGTTGAGACTACTCAAATGATTTGAGGAAAGTGGTTGTGTAAGTAAAATTGAGTAATGGCAAAATTAACAACTCAATTCAGTTGAATTGACCTAATGTTGGTCTCTTCATTGAATTAACTTAAATGCTCAAGTACAGATAACTTTAACAGGGAAATAGACTTAACTTAAATTTTCCAGTTTTATATGATTGTTTACTTGTTTTAATGATTTATAAATGATTTAATACAAATATTGTTTTTCCATAAACTGCTTTATTAGGTTTATACATTTACATTAATTTAAGAAACATTGCTAACAACATTAAGCTCATTGCTAACAACATTAAGCTCATATTTTTAAGTCACATTAAGACACATGAACAACACTTTAAGCTAATATTTTTAACAGTAAGCTCACATTGTCCTACAACAGTAAGCTCATATTTTTTAACAGGAAGCTGCATTTTTAACAGTCACATTAAAAAACAGTAAGCTCATATTGTTAACAGTAAGCTGCATTTTTAAGTCACATTAAAAAATTAAGCTGATGTTTAACAGTAAGCTAACATTTTTACAAAATATTAAGCTCACATTAAAAAAAACAGAAAGCTCATATTTATAACAGTAAGCTCACAATTTACAAAACACATGAGCAAAACAGTAAGCTCATATTTAAAAGACACATGCGCAAAACAGTAAACTAATTTTTTTTAACAGTAAGCTCAGATTTTTACAAAACAGTAAGTTCATTTTTAAAAGACACATGAGCAAAACAGTAAACTCGTATTTTTAACAGTCTCATTTTCAAAAGACCATGTGCAATGTAAATGTGTTGCAATTAAAAGTGCGCCATTTTAACCAAACAGCCAGTTTGCCAACGACTGTGTTTTAGGCTGCAGGTCTTTCTGCCCCAAGGAAAGTAGAATGCGCTGAATGAAGTCAAACGTGTATCTCAGCGACTTTGGGTAACTCAGGTGCAATGCATAAATTAGTCTGAACAGAAGGCACATTGCTTCAGGAAGGTCATGTAGATTGTCCATCACTAATTTTCCCTTTTTTTTTTTTTTTTCTAAAGTTTATTTAACAGGGACCATACAAGCAAACATAGTTACAATACAAAGCCTGTAACTGATGCGCAGCATATAGAGTTTATAGCTAGTGCTAATTTTCAACTCCTGTCCCTGGTTGGGCATTTCTAAGAACATTATAAAACAGATACATACATAAAAAACAAGAAATAATACAAAACTATACATGTATATATATATATATATATATATATATATATACACTCACCTAAAGGATTATTAGGAACACCTGTTCAATTTCTCATTAATGTAATTATCTAATCAACCAATCACATGGCAGTTTCTTCAATGCATTTAGGGGTGTGGTCCTGGTCAAGACAATCTCCTGAACTCCAAACTGAATGTCAGAATGGGAAAGAAAGGTGATTTAAGCAATTTTGAGCGTGGCATGGTTGTTGGTGCCAGACGGGCCGGTCTGAGTATTTCACAATCTGCTCAGTTACTGGGATTTTCACGCACAACCATTTCTAGGGTTTACAAAGAATGGTGTGAAAAGGGAAAAACATCCAGTATGCGGCAGTCCTGTGGGCGAAAATGCCTTGTTGATGCTAGAGGTCAGAGGAGAATGGGCCGACTGATTCAAGCTGATAGAAGAGCAACTTTGACTGAAATAACAACTCGTTACAACCGAGGTATGCAGCAAAGCATTTGTGAAGCCACAACACGCACAACCTTGAGGCGGATGGGCTACAACAGCAGAAGACCCCACCGGGTACCACTCATCTCCACTACAAATAGGAAAAAGAGGCTACAATTTGCACGAGCTCACCAAA
This sequence comes from Abramis brama, assembly GCF_963993115.1. Lineage (NCBI taxonomy): Eukaryota > Metazoa > Chordata > Actinopteri > Cypriniformes > Leuciscidae > Abramis > Abramis brama. The sequence goes on along the minus strand of NC_139969.1, from coordinate 34,907,391 downwards.
ATTGGACAGTTGAAGACTGGAAAAATGTTGCCTGGTCTGATGAGTCTCGATTTCTGTTGAGACATTCAGATGGTAGAGTCAGAATTTGGCGTAAACAGAATGAGAACATGGATCTATCATGCCTTGTTACCACTGTGCAGGCTGGTGGTGGTGGTGTAATGGTGTGGGGGATGTTTTCTTGGCACACTTTAGGCCCCTTAGTGCCAATTGGGCATCGTTTAAATGCCACGGCCTACCTGAGTATTGTTTCTGACCATGTCCATCCCTTTATGACCACTATGTACCCATCCTCTGATGGCTACTTCCAGCAGGATAATGCACCATGTCACAAAGCTCGAATCATTTCAAATTGGTTTCTTGAACATGACAATGAGTTCACTGTACTAAAATGGCCCCCACAGTCACCAGATCTCAACCCAATAGAGCATCTTTGGGATGTGGTGGAACGGGAGCTTCGTGCCCTGGATGTGCATCCCACAAATCTCCATCAACTGCAAGATGCTATCCTATCAATATGGGCCAACATTTCTAAAGAATGCTTTCAGCACCTTGTTGAATCAATGCCACGTAGAATTAAGGCAGTTCTGAAGGCGAAAGGGGGTCAAACACAGTATTAGTATGGTGTTCCTAATAATCCTTTAGGTGAGTGTATATACACATATACACATACACACATACACACATATACATACATACATACATAATCATACACAATTATAACAACAATTAAAAATGTATACAGTTTTGGTTTGTCTTTAGCCACAGCTTAAGTGAACTTTTTGAAGTCAGATATGGCCTTAATATCAGATGGTAATGCATTCCATAGCCTACAGCTCTTAACAGAAAAGGCAGTCTGTGCAAAGCTTGTCCTACAGTATGGTATTGTACAGTTATGATTTGTACTACTTCTAGTAACTCTTTGGCTGTTCTGTATTTCAATAAATTTACTAAGAGGCTCAGGTGCTAAATTATTAATACACTTGAAGATTAATTTAAGGAAACATAAATTACCAAAGCTTTCAAAGCTTAATATTTTATATTTCTCCAGTATGTAACAGTGATGATAGCGGATTGGCTTTTTATCCATAATTTTTATTGCTCGATTGTAAAGTGAACCAATGTGTTTTGTTGCAGACGGAGCTGCTTGCCCCCAAACTGTCATGCAGTATGAAATATGTGAAAACACCATAGCATGCATGTACAGTAGGGCTGCCTGGTTTGGTATATAGTGTCTGATTAATTTAAAACAGTTAAGATTTCTTTGTATTGTTTTAGAGATTTTCTTGATATGTTTAGTAAAATTAAGTTGAGGATCTATAACCAATCCAAGGTATGTGAATTCTGTTACAGATTGAATTTTTTCATTTTGCAAGTTAATTTTTAATCTTTTATTTAGATCAAGTTTCTTAATGGAAAAACACATGGAGACTGTCTTTGTAAAATTTAGCACCAACTGATTTTGATTGAGCCACTGTCCGACATCAACCATACATGCAGAGAGAACATCAGCAGCCAACTGCGGGTGACTTAGCGGGTGCATAAAGAACTGCATCATCTGCATAGAGCTGGAAGCTGGCACCTGAACAGTTTAATGGTAGGTCATTAATAAAAAGACTGAACAGCAAAGGACCAAATACGGAGCCCTGTGGTATGCCCATTTTGATGTTCAAGAGTGAGGATTTTTCCTGGTTAACTTTAACACACTGAACTCTAGCCTGAAGATAAGACGCAAACCACTGTACTGCCTTAGTAGAAAAATGAAAAGATGACATTTTAGTTAAAAGTAAACTATGGTTGATTGTATCAAATGCCTTTTTAAGGTCAAGGAAAACAGCTCCCACCACATCACCCCTATCCAGTGATTTCTTCACATTTTCAATAAAACAGCAGTTTGCAATTTCAGTGGAATAACCTGATCTAAAACCAAACTGCTGTGGGTGGAGGAACTGATTGGCTTCTAAGTGATCAACCATTTGTGCTGCTACAACTTTATTTTAAAATAGGTAAAATAGATATGGGACGATAGTTACACACAGAGTCCTGACTTCCTGATTTAAATACTGGCACAATTACTGCTTTTTTCCATCCTAAAGGAAATGTACAGGTTCTTATAGAAAGATTGACAAGATGTGTAAGAGGTTTAACTAACACTGTTACATATTTTTTTTAAAACCAACTATTCATCATATATAAATCATTTGTTTTGGAATTAGACAATTTATTAATAATTTCTAAGATGTTTGTCTCCGGAACCTCTGTAATATGAAACGAATCTGCAGAAGTCACTCCAGTTGTATAATTGAAGTCTTTAGACTCAAAATCTTTAATTAGTTCTTCTACTGATTGCACAAAATATGAATTTAATTCATTAGCCATAATGGCATTATTATTTATGTTCTTTCCATTTATGTTAAGTTCCTTGATCCCCTGTTTATTTGGTTTATTAGTCAGATTGTTTAAGTGTCTCCAAATGGAATTATTATTGCCTTTAGCATTACCTATAAGTTGAGTATAATATGAAACTTTTGCTTTACGTAGTTCTAACACCACTTTATTTCTTAGACTTTTGTAGGTTAACAAATCAGTATTCATTTTTGAGCATAATGATTTTTTCAGAGCCAAATCTCTCTTCTTCATAAGCTTTCTGATTTCATTACTTATCCATGGTACAGTGTCTTTCTTACTACATCTTTTTTTTATTAGAAATTTGTCTATTAATCCTGAAATAGCTGTAGTCATAGAATTACAGCACTCGTCTACATCATCCACAGCCATGATCTGCTCCCAATTTAAGTTATTAAGTTCTCTTTCGAACTGCACAGTTTTAGCTTCAGGAATGATAAATGATAATTTATCACAACCAGATTTGCCAAAATACTGTAGCCGCTTTCTGGTCAGTTTTCTAACTGTCAGAATCATGTTGTGGTCTGAGAGACCTGTTATCAGATTGTACGTCCTTGTTATACGTTCTGGTTCCCTTTCAAGGGAACTCGCGTTGCGTCGAGATTGACGCTATGGGGAACGCTTTGCGTGATGACGTCTTGAAGCACATGTAAAATCAGTCCAATGGTGTGGCGGAACGTCAGAGGCGGGTGACGTCACATACCAGGAAGCTATAAAAGCCGGCCCGAAACAGAAAACGAAAGCTTTCTGAGTCTTCAGTCGCGCTCTGTGTTGAAATCTGTCCTTGTTATTTGGTGTTGTCTGTCTATATATATATATTATTCAGTATGGCGAGCAAGCAGCAGTTTAGAGTGTGTGTTCATCCCTGCCCGCGTTATTTAACGGGAGGTGATACTCACACTCTTTGTGTTGTTTGTTTGGGAGAGGAGCATGCCCAGTCAGCACTCGAGGGTGGTGACTGTGTGCATTGCGACGCGCTTCCATTGCGTACGCTCCGATCTCGTTTGGCTCGGTTCAATCCCGATCATGTTCCCCAGGGCTTTGGTCCCGCCGCTGCCGAGGCACGGCGTCGATCTCAGACCTGGGGTTCACAAATGGATCTATCAGTGGATGTTGAGACGGGCTCTGAATTATCTCAGCAACCTTCTGATAGATCCAGTGCCTCTCATCAGGGTGTGGAAGCACGCGCTGCGGTTTCTTCCCCCCCGATAGAGGCACCAGTACTGCAACTATCCAGCTCTGAGGAGTTGGATGTTGTGAGTATTGACGCTGAGTCTGAGGATTCGCCACCTCAGTCTCACGCGTTTGAGGAACTGCTCGATGTAATCACTAGAGCAGTTGACAGACTTTCTATTGAGTGGCCAGAGGATAGGCAGGACGTTCGTTCGAAAAGCAAGCTCGACGAACGCTTCCTGCCATCTCGTGCGCAGCCCCAGCGCAGGAGCCTTCCGTTTTTCCCCGATCTCCACACCGAGGTGTCGAGATCGTGGGGAAAACCAGTGTCTTACAGAGTTTTTACACCACACACATCTCACTACTCTTCAATTTATAAATATAAAGAGTATGGTTATGGGGAGATGCCGAAGGTGGAGGAGACGCTTGCGAGCTATCTCTCTCCAGCAACGGCATCTTCCCTGAAGGCTCCTACACTTCCATCCAAGCCAGTTAGAATGACATCTTCCCTGGTTCATAAGTCGTATGCAGCCGCTGGTCAAGCTGCAGCGTGTCTGCATACGATGTCCATTATGCAGGCTTATCAAGCTGAATTATTGGGGGATTTAGAGGAGGGCGGGGGAATTGGTCCTGACACAGTGGCTGAACTACGCAGAGCCACAGATCTGTCTCTCAGGGCCACCAAGGAGACCGCTAAATCAATCGGGCGGTCTATGGCAGCCCTGGTGGCCACTGAGAGGCATCTGTGGCTCAATCTGAGCGACATAAAAGATAAAGAAAAGCATGTTCTCTTAGATGCTCCGGTCTCCACAGTTGGTCTGTTTGGTGATGCTGTTAACAGTGCGGTTGCTAAATCACAAGAAGCTTCTAAACAGGCAGTTGCACTTCAAAAACTTCTCCCCCGCCGTTCATTCTATGAGGCTGCTGAGCGGGAGCAGCCTCACTCCTCTAAAAAAAGCGCTGAACATCGTGCCACTCAAAAACAGAGTGTGTCCTCCCGTGCTCCCCCACAAAAATCTCGGGGACACGGAGGGCGCTCTCAAACCCAGCAGCCCTCGAGGGGTAGAACGGATCTGCGGACCGTTATTACCGCCAAGAAGGCTGCTGGGAAAAAGTCCTGATGTCCGAGGGCTCAGGACGAATGAGGGTAGTCCCCCCCGAAGCAGAGCGGTCAACACCTCTTTTTACGGTGCCCGTCTCTCTTCGGTACCCTCAGGGGACCGTTCTGCCAACCCTGCCGCCTCCGGTGTTACAGGGCGCAGCGGTCTCCGGCGAGCACATATCTCAAGGACCACCCGGAAACGTAGTGGCCTCGGGATGCCCGCCCCCTCTGAGGAGGGTGTTAGAGCAGTCTGTTCGGTCGTTCCCTGCCGGTGCGCCGCTACAGGGCGACGAACTGACTACTCAACAACAACAAAATCCAGAAACCAGTCTCGAGAGGCTGGTACCTTTAGTAGAATTTCTGACAGCGTGGAAGCTACTGTCAAATGTTTCTCGTTGGGTCCTGCAGACCGTGGAAAAAGGGTATCAGATACAGCTCAAGAAACGCCCACCTCGGTTTATGGGGGTCCTGCCCACACTGGTGGGCCCCGAGCAGGTTCTGGTTATGGAACAGGAAGTAAACACTCTGTTAGAGAAAGGGGCCATAGAATATGTACCTCCCTCCAACAGGGAAACCGGGTTTTACAGCCGGTACTTTATAGTTCCGAAAAAGGACGGGGGATTGCGTCCCATTTTAGATCTTCGAGTTCTGAACGAGTCAGTCATGCAGCTCAAGTTCAAAATGTTAACATTGAGACAGATCGTGCCACAGATCAGGTCCGAGGACTGGTTTGTCACGATAGACCTCAAGGACGCATATTTCCATATTTCCATCCGTCCGTGTCATTGGAAGTTCCTGAGGTTTGCTTTCGGGGGCAAAGCATACCAATATCGAGTACTTCCATTCGGCCTAGCTTTATCACCCCGCACTTTCACCAAATGCATGGATGCAGCTCTGGCGCCCCTGCGCCTCCAGGGTATTCGCATCATGAACTACATCGACGATTGGTTGATTTTAGCTCATTCGCATCAGTTGGCGGTTCAACATCGAGATGTTGTTCTCGCCCACATGAGAGAGTTGGGGTTACGGCTGAACGCCAAGAAGAGTGCGCTTTCTCCACTCCAGAGGACCACTTTCTTAGGCGTGGTTTGGGATTCAGTGTCGATGCAGGCGCGCCTGTCACCGCCACGTATAGAGTCCATCCTTGCAGCTGTGAAAAGTGTAAAGCTAGGCCAGCTACTCACTGTCAAACAGTTCCAGAGACTGTTGGGTCTCATGGCAGCAGCTTCCAACGTGATACCTTTTGGACTACTGCACATGAGGCCCCTGCAGTGGTGGCTCAGGACCAGGGGGTTTTCCCCGAGGGGCAACCCATTTCGCACAATCAGGGTCACGCGGCGATGCTTACGTGCCCTGGTTATGTGGAAGAAACCTTGGTTCCTGTCCCAGGGCCCAGTGTTGGGAGCTCCTTGTCGTCGCAAACTGCTAACGACGGATGCTTCCCTCACGGGTTGGGGAGCGATCCTGGAGGGTCGCTCATCTCAAGGTCTGTGGGAAGACCATCATCGTTCCTGGCATATCAATCGCCTAGAGATGTTAGCTGTCTTCCGGGCTCTGAGGAGCTTTATCACAGATCTCAGGGGACACCATGTGTTAGTACACACGGACAACACGTCGGTAGTCGCCTATATCAACCACCAAGGGGGTTTGCGCTCGCGCCCGTTATCCAACTTGGCACGCCATATCCTCTTGTGGTCCCAGGGGAAGTTACTGTCACTCAGGGCAGCTTACATCCCCGGGGTCCAGAATATAGGAGCAGACACTCTGTCGAGACAGGGGCCGAGGCCCGGGGAATGGAGGCTCCACCCCGAGGTGGTGGAGCTGATATGGAGGGAGTTTGGCCAAGCTCAAGTGGATCTGTTTGCGTCTCGAGAGACGTCTCACTGTCCACTTTGGTTCTCCCTCACGCATCCAGCTCCTCTGGGACTGGATGCTATGGTGCAGACGTGGCCGAGGCTATGTCTGTACGCTTTTCCCCCAGTTGCTCTGCTCCCGGGAGTTCTGGAGAGAGTTCGCAGGGACCGGGTTTGCCTGCTTCTTATAGCCCCGCGCTGGCCGGGCAGAGTATGGTTTCCCGATCTTGTGTCGCTCCTCGACGGGCCTCCTCTGGAGCTACCCGTCAGGAGGGACCTTCTGTCCCAGGCGGAGGGCTCAATATTTCACCCCCGCCCAGAACTGTGGAACCTGTGGGCTTGGCCTCTGAGGGGGCCCAGCTCATAGAGTCAGGTCTCTCAACTGAGGTTGTGGAGACCATTCTCCAGTCCAGAGCTCCCTCCACGAGGAAACTTTATGCCCTGAAGTGGAGAGTCTTCACTTCTTGGTGTAGTGACCGTCGGTTGGACCCAGTTAACTGCCCAATTGGTACAGTGCTGGAGTTCCTGCAGGACCGGTTCACGGCAGGGTTGACCCCGTCCACTTTAAAGGTTTATGTGGCGGCCATAGGTGCTTACCACATTCCTTTGGGTGGAATGTCTGTGGGGAAAGACCCTTTGGTATCTCGTTTCCTTCGTGGCACTTGGAGGCTGAGGCCTGCAGTTCGCTCTAGGGTACCACCATGGGACTTGTCCATTGCATTACAAGGCTTGTCCCTGGCCCCCTTTGAGCCCATTGAGGAGGTTCCTGAGAAGTTTTTAACTCTGAAAGCTCTTTTCCTTCTTGCTATTTCTTCTCTCAAGAGAATAGGGGATCTGCAAGCATTGTCGGTTGCTCCGTCATGCTTAGAGTTTGCTCCGGGTATGGTTAAAGCTTTTCTTCATCCGAGACCGGGTTATATCCCCAAGGTCCCCACTAATGTGGTCAGACCTATTGTTCTGCAGGCCTTCTGTCCTCCTCCTTTTCAAAATGCTGACCAGGAGGCTAATAATTTGCTTTGCCCTGTTCGGGCGTTAGACGCTTATGTCCACAGAGCTGCCCTGTGGCGTAAAAGTGATCAATTATTTGTGTGCTTTGGGTCTCCTAACAAGGGAGGTCCAGTGTCTAAGCAAAGGATGAGCAAGTGGGTGGTCGAGGCTATCTCACTTGCTTATGAGGCGGCTGGGCAGCCTTCTCCTATGGCTGTCCGGTCCCATTCTACAAGGAGTATGGCGGCCTCTAAGGCCCTTTTATCAGGAGTATCATTACAGGACGTCTGTGATGCGGCAGGCTGGTCCTCACCGCACACTTTCGTCAGGTTCTACTCTCTGGATCTAGACTCTGCTCCAGGGTCTCATGTTTTGTCTTCCTAGTGCTGCTCTCCAGATTTCACACAGGACAGACATTCGTAGCTATGGAGGCGTTGGTATAGACGTTCCCCATAGCGTCAATCTCGACGCAACGCGAGTTCCCTTGAAAGGGAACGCCTCGGTTACGACTGTAACCTCGGTTCCCTGAAGAGGGAACGAGCGTTGCGTCGCCTTGCCATATCTCCTTCATGCCTGTCAGCTCGACTTCAGACTCTTACGAAGCTTTCGTTTTCTGTTTCGGGCCGGCTTTTATAGCTTCCTGGTATGTGACGTCACCCGCCTCTGACGTTCCGCCACACCATTGGACTGATTTTACATGTGCTTCAAGACGTCATCACGCAAAGCGTTCCCCATAGCGTCAATCTCGACGCAACGCTCGTTCCCTCTTCAGGGAACCGAGGTTACAGTCGTAACCGAGGCGTTTATTGGTAAACGCCATATCAATCATGGTCTTGGTCTGCCTTGTTATCCTAGTGGGCCCTTTAATCATTTGTAGATAATTAAATTTTGTCATAATTGTTTTTAATTTTTGTTTACCACTTTTTTCTGACCAATTAATGTTAAAATCACCATACCATACAGTTTCTTTATAAGAATCAAGTTGTTTAGCTACAAGACTTAATTCATCATAAAAAGCAGTGTTATGTGAAGGTGGGTTATAAATAACAACAATATTAAAATTCATTGTAGGTGATAAAATAACATTCAAAGCTAGACATTCCAGAGGGGTTTTCAATTCAACTGTGTGACATTTAAATTTATCTTTTATGCATATCAAAACTCCTCCCCCCTTGCCTGTATTTCTGTGAAGTATTTATTACTATTCCAATCGAAGAGGGAGACAAATGCAGAGAGTTGAGGGGCTTAAGAGTCGTCCCATCTTCAACTATCACAATCCCCACTGGCACATCAGAGCTGTGATCATCGGACATCTAGTGAATAAACATTAACAAATGAAAATAAATTCACATGCATGCAATCTCATGTACATTTCAAAATGTGCAACTTAAAGGGTTAGTTCACCCAAAAATAAAAATTCTGTCAGTAATTACTCACCCTCATGTTGTTCCAAACCTGTAAGACTTTCGTTCATCTTCGGAACACAAATTAAGATATTTTTGATTAAATCTGAGAGCTGTCTCACTCCTCCATAGGCTTCTCTGTAATTTAAACTTGCCAGCCCAGAAAGTTAGTAAAGACAATGTTAAAATAGTCCAAGTGACTACAGTGGCTCAACCTGAAGTTTATCAAGCGACGAGAATACTTTTTGTGTGCAAAAAAATAAACAAAAATAACGACTTTATTCAACTATTCATTTTCACGTAGTGTAACAGCGCAGCGATTCTGGGTTGTACGTCAGAACATAGGGCTCACTATTGGCCGACGCTGGTCATGTGTGTGATGTGTGTAATGCTGGCCAACAGTGAGCCTACATTCTGACGTACAATCCAGAAGCGCTGTGCTGTTACACTACATGAACTCACTCAGAGGCCCACTCAGAAGAAAATTAATAGTTGAATAAAGTCATTATTTTTGGGGTTGTTTTGCGCACAAAAGTATTCTCGTCGCTTGATAAACTTCAGGTTGAGCCACTGTACTGTCACTTGGACTATTTTAACGATGTTTTTACTAACTTTATGGGCCGGCAAGTTTAAATTACAGAGAAGTATTACAGTACGAAAGTATTACAGGTTTGGAACAACATTTTTCATTTGCTGAAAATATTTTTAATGAAACCTGAGAGGTTTCAGTCCCTCCATACTAGAGATCCAATGCAACTACCACTTTCAAGGTCAAAAAAGGTAGGAAAGATATCATTAAAGTAATCCATGTGACTCCAGTGGTTTAACCTCAATTTTATGAAGCTGCACAAATGCTTTGTTTGCGAAAAAAAAAAAAAAAAGGTACCATTTTATTTACAAAATATTAATCTCCAACGCACGTTCACGCAATTACGTCTGCTCTCGCATGAACACAAAACTCAAGCGTCGTGGTGCTATGTGTGTTGTTCACGTGCGAATCTGAACACAACACACATGCGATACTCTCATGAACGGGCGTTGCAGATGAACGTTTTCAAAAATACACTGGTAAATTATGTTTTTATGCACAAACATAGCACTCGTTTTGCTTCATAAAATTGAGGTTAAACCACTGGAGTACTGTAGTACAGAGTACTGTAACAGAGTCTTTCCTATCGTCCTTCATCGTTGGATGTCAGTGGAGGGACAGAAACTTACCAAATTTCATTAAAAAAAATCTATTGTGTCTTGAAGATGGAACGACACAAGGGTGAGTAATGAATGACAGAATTTTCTTTTTTGAGTGAACTAACCCTTTAGATTGAGATTGATACAATCTCTCTCTGTGTGTGTGTGTGTGTGTGTGTGTGTGTGTGTGTGTGTGTGTGTGTGTGTGTGTGTGTGTGTGTGAATGACAGAGAGTGTGAATGTGTGAGAGAGTGTGTATATGTGTGGAATACTTACCAGACATGTTTTAAAGAAAGCAGGAGAGTCATCTCCAAACCAAAGGGGTAGTCCTTGAAGCACCAGAGATCGGACCTCAGTTGGCTCTGATAGCTTGTGTGGAAAAAATAAAATTGTATTAAATCCAACCACTTGTTATTAATACATTATTTTTAAGGAATTCATAACAGCCTTTAAACATTTACTCAGAGATCAACTATGAAGTCTATATTGTAGTTTTTACAGGTTTCATAACAGTCTACTTTCTTCTAAGATATATCTAGGATAAATTATTGGAACTTCTAACTAACCTTTGTTTGCTTCAGAAGGTTCATCAAGAGCTGACCAGCAACTCCCTTTTTGGCTCTGAAAATGTCCAAAAGGCATGTACTATTTTGGTCAAGGGTCTCGTAAAATTCCTTTTTCAAGTTCTTACCAGCAATTAAGCTTGTGACGTTTAGTCTTCAGGCAGACCTTGTAGGGGTGAGACGTGCATTCTTGGTGAGCTCCGGATTACCGATCGGGGAATAGTGCTGCCTGGATACACTGGAGATGCAACTTTAGAGCTTGTAATGAGGAGTTGACAACGACCACGAGTGAAATGGGATCCGGATTGCCTTGGGCTGTGGACGACCGCATCTGATGAGACAAGAGGAATCATTGGGGCTACTGCAAGCTAAGTAAACACTCCCACTTATCGCGATTGTTTGAGTTGTAGAACATTTTAAATATACCGCCAGCGCTTGCCTATCTCCCGTCTCCCCCCTCGTTTATTGTGATCAAAGTCTTGTTAAGTAGTATATGTCCAGTATAGACAGATCACCTGTATAGTAGCCAACGACCCACTAGCACCATTGTACTATTCTAGTGACTTCCATACTGGATGTGTATTATTGCTGCCTTGCCTGTGTCATAGCCAACGACCCACCAGCCCCACTGTACTATTCTAGTGACTTCCATACTGGATGTGTATTATTGCTGCCGTGCCTGTGTTGTAGCCAACTTCCATGAGTGCTGTTGCATTGTCCTATAAAGCCTTTGCATCATTGTGCCTTGCCATTACCAGTTTGCATTACAGCTTGAGGCCTCCAGCTTTTCGCTCTAAGTGTGTAACTGTAACCCCACCATCCAGCTTGCCTCACCCCTGGCGTGTACCCGACTGAATATCGCACTCCAGCACCGCCGGCGCCGACGTCGCCGCCTGCCTGCCATTGTCCTGAGTCAACCACCTGCTGACTGTTGGTGTGAAGACTGCGGTGAAGTCTCACTTGAACCTTGGTGTGTTGTGGTGTTTTCTTTCAAAGTGTGTCCCACGTTTGCAGTGGATTTCCCCAGGCCGTGTCAGACCGAGCGACCTGGGAGCGAGCCGGGCACACCTTACCCCCAGGTAACAGCCTGTGTAGTGTGCTAGTGAATCATTGCAATTCAACCATTGGCAGCTAGGGCTGCACCAAAGTAACCTCTTGTTTCGCCTTTCCAGTTCATCTGCCGGGGGGGACTCATCCGGTCGGGTAGTGGCAACCTCTGAGTGGGGGAGTGTGGGGGGAACTTCTGACTAAAGCCAGACCCAGAGATACACTGTGGCAAAGGGCGACTGCCTTGCTTTTAGAGATGCTCTTAATTGTTCGACTTCAATACATTCTTTGTTTTAAATTATTTTGTGGGCCTCTAAACCTTATTGGTGGGTGTGGTCTGCTCCTCAGGGTAGTAGCTTGGGGTGGTTGTGCATTAGTGCTATAGTTCTGCCGGGAAGACTCAATCGTTACGTCACCAATTACCTTCTCATTATCCAATCGTGCTCTAAATACTTCATAATCATAATTTTGCTTGCTGAGCTGTTAATTAATGTATACCTTTTACGGTATGTATTCTCCCAAGTCTTTCTGGTAGAACTACAATTTAATAGGGTTGTTGTGTGACACTAGCTCTCGGACAGTTAGCAATTAACTACTTCCTACCGTTTTCTGGTCTAAAACTGTGGTTCCTTTGTTAAAACCAGTTTCCTGTCAGTCATCTTTCACTAAGTGTTTATAAGTGGTAGCTTAGCAGGCATTTTCATTTACCAGCTAAAAGGCAGAAGAGGAACAATTCTTGTAATGGCACGAGAGCTTAAAAGTTGGTCCTTTTGGCGGGCAGTATTGGCCGAGTTTGTTGGGATGACCATTTTTGTTTTTATTGGTATAGCCTCTGCCATTGGAAACAGGCATAACAGATATCCTGACCAAGAGGTTAAAGTAGCTTTAGCTTTTGGTCTGGCGATTGCCACACTGGCTCAGAGTTTGGGGCATATCAGTGGAGCCCACTTGAACCCAGCTATTACTTTAGGACTTTTGGTTAGCTGTCAGATCAGTTTCTTCAGGGCCTTCATGTATGTCATCGCCCAGATGTTGGGAGCTGTGCTGGCAAGTGGCATTATGTTCAAAGTTAGCCCTGACCCTGACACAAAACTGGGGCTCAATATGGTAAGTTGCTTTATACAGAGTATTAAATTTCAACCACTAACACTATTCAAAATTGTATTACATGGTTAGTTGTCATATGGGGATATTTTAGTAACTATAAGTTACACAAAAGTTTTTTTTTATCTAGCAGTGATTTTTGAATGTTGATTTCAAACTCAAAATTGTCTTAAACTAGAATATTTTCTTTCTTTCTTTCTTTCTTTCTTTCTTTCTTTCTTTCTTTCTTTCTTTCTTTCTTTCTTTATTTTTATTTGGGGCTGCAAAAGGGTTCTATGGAGTCCATTAAAAATAAAAAGAAACGTTTTAACGAAAGTTAACGTTAAAGTTAACGTAAATTTTTAATGTAATTATTTCTTTTATACATATACATAATACATTTTCATAAGCTGTCAACTCAATAAACAATATAAATATTTTCCAGGTAATATTTTAACAATTTGCTTTAGTGCCATAACAAAATACAAAGGCAATAATTAACTTTTCTTTTCTTTTAATGTTTTAATTTCCATTTCTGTAGGCCAAAACAATTGTTTGATTTTGTTTATATTATATTTTCCATTTTTGCTCTTTAATTTTATTTCATAATTGTTTCACTGTTTAAATTTTACTATAAAAAGTCTACAATATTTAATGGTATAGGTTCCCATTGTGACTATTTTCCCCATGTAGTGTGACTACACTTCCTGCTAATGGGGTAAATGTTTGTTAAATGAGTCTTTTTCTTCACCATTCTACAGTAATGGTGCAAATGTTCAAATTTCAATCAGATGTTAGGAGGTATTCTTGAAATCACATTTATTATCTTGTCCTACAATTGTAATATGACAGTAGTAGTATCATGTTGAACTTTTTGCATGATTACAAGGTAATCCAATATTTTTTATTTTCTTATTTTCCTTATAGCTGGGTAACGGTGTGTCACAGGGACAGGGATTTGCCATTGAGCTCTTTGCAACCTTTCAGCTGGTCCTCTGTGTCTTGGCCACAACAGACAAAAACCGGACCGATGTCACAGGCTCTGCACCCCTAGCCATCGGACTATCAGTGGGTTTAGGGCACCTGGTAGCAGTAAGCACTTGATAATTGACTTTTCATCAACCAAACATAAATCATACGCAATGTTCTTAGATCAGTAGATTTCCAACCAAGCTTAGTCAAGACTCTTTTCTGCTGCGTGCATAACCTTACAAGCTCATCATTCTCATCCCAGATCAGTTACACCGGCTGCGGCATCAACCCTGCTCGATCTTTTGGACCAGCCGTTATTCTTGAATCCTTTAAAAACCACTGGGTAAGTTTGCACCTCATTTTATCAACAAGAACAAATTGCAATTGCTGTTTGAGTAAAAACAAAAATTAAGGGCAACTTAAATGCTTTGCTGAGGGTAGAGATTAGTCATTTTATGATTTGGTTATATTTGATTTTTGCATTATAAACATTGTGACATAGTATTACTTCTTCAAAAGCATTCATAGGCCAGAAAAGAAAACGTTTGGTTCTGTTCTTTTGCGTACTATGTGCAAAATAAAAATGGTATCAAATAATTAACAATTATTTCCTTGTATAGATATACTGGATTGCACCCATGATCGGTGGGGTGGCTGCTGCTCTTGTGTATGACTTCTTGCTCTACCCAAAAAAGGAAGCGTTTGGCAAGCGTATGAAGGTTCTGAAGGGCACGGCTGATCCGGACGCCTCGGCGACAGAACCCCTAATCGAACCCCGAACCCCCAGATCTGGGTCTGGTCAGTGGCCTCGGCCCTGAAATGTGTCTTTAACCTTCATTAAATGTCTACATACATTACCAGAATATACAACATCATTTCTTTTGTTGTTGTCAAAATGATTGTTTAGTCGGCTTCTTCTAGTGTCTTACTCTGTGTAGCAGCATCGTTCTGGCTAAATTGACTACTTGCACGGCTACTTCCAACACTTTAGGAAGTGTTCTGCCGTCATCTCAGGAATTTCCTGTAACAGCATTCAGCGCACTTACAGATTTATTCTTGGGGAGGCAGATTATTTTTGCTTTACGGGCTGGCAGTTGATTGAATAAATTAATCTTGTTTTCAGCATTACCGTGACTTATCTTGACTTTTGAGTTTGCCATAATTTTTCTATCTATATTTATTTTCCTATCAATTCTTATGTAATCAGTCTCAAATGGTAACTTGCTGGTGGCCCTATACTGTAAACATACAGTTGTGGTCATAAGTTTACATAAACCTTAAAGAATCTGCTCAAAATAATTATAATTATAATTATAATTTTAACAAAATAAGAGGGATTATAAAAATTGCTTTTTTTATTTTATTTAGTAGTTCCATGAATAAGCTATTTCACATAATAGATGTTTACATATTGTCCACAAGACAAAACAGTAAATGTATTTACAAACTGTCCATAAGTTTGCATACACTTGATTCTTAATACTGCATGTGTCTCTTTACCTGGATGATCCACGACTGCTTTTTTTCTTTTTCGTAGTTGACATGATTCCCTTAATTGTCCTGAGCAGTTAAACACTGTTCTTCAGAAAAATCCTCTAAGATTTGTTCATCTTCTTTGGTTTTCCAGCATATTCTGCATATTTGAAGAACAATATTTTCCAACATTAGACAAAATAAGTACAACTTACTCTGATCATCCTGTTGTTACCCCTCTTATTTAGTTACAATTATTAACATTATTATGACCACAACTGTATAATAAGGTGATGTCTTTTAGATCTTCTGTTCTTCTCTCTCTTAGATGCATAATGGGTTCATGAAGTCTCTCTCCTCTCTCAGACATTGCAGCATTATTAGACTGTGGTTGTTGAAGACCTCCATGTAAACAGTAATATTCAGAATATTTATCCGGTGTTTGAAAATGTATGGATTGTGAACAGTATGATTTTACAAATTAGACAAGAACCACATTACAGAAGTTTCTGTGGCACTAGCATATCAAATTTGCAAAACAAGTTTCCCCAACACTATCCCCTGTCCCTGTTATGTCGGCCTAACTGGGATAATCAAACAAACACAGCAACGCTCTGAAGAAGTTAAAAAGCCACAGTTTCAACACATTTCAAAAGTCTCGCCTTATGAATGCTGTCTCTTGATATTACACTGGGAAAGAGGAAAGTGTTTTAACATTGAAAGAATTAAGCATTTGCAAATCTGTAGCAATATATGCTCAGCTTTGTACTGAGAGGTTTATGAGAACACTTCTGCAAAGCAGTTAACAAGTATAACCAAACCGACCTGATGTCAACTTCTGTATCACCTCCAGACTAACCGATGCTAAAGCTGTCACACAAGTCAGCATTTTGTTGACTGCCACGAGTTACAAACAATTTAACGAAACTCTTTGTTGGACAATGTCACGAACTGAATGTCTCATGCTGTTTGCTCTGTACTAACTGTTAACATAATTGAAATTAATATATCCACTAGCACATTTATCATTTTAATGAGGACTACAGCAAACCCTGTCAGGTATCTACTAAATCTCTTTTAGGGAGAGCATTTCGCTTATGAGAAATAATCATCAATGCTTAGCATCTGTTTTTAAAACCACAAAAAAAAAAAAAAAAAAAAAAAAAAGCCATCCCAAGATGCATCAGAGTAGATCTGCATTGGAGCATTGCCAAGAATTTAAGGTGCATGCCTAAAATTCTTGGCCGGCATTTAAATGGCAATCATAACTTTTGGCTCGGTTTCATTGGAAAACTATGATTTCTGTTTTATTGTCTTATGAGGTAGATAAAAATTAACACAGTGAAGGAGATCTGATTAGAGACGCAGATGGCTGTTTAAAAAGTCAGTTTTAGTCTTTTTTCAAATGATTTTCGACAATATTTGTATATCTGGTAATCAAATATAGGGAAAAATAGTTTCCAACGATTGGAAACAGCACAATCTAATGGACAGGTGATGACCAAGGCATGCGATTACCTGTTCCCTTTACTCAAAATACGTTTTTGGACCTCGTTCATAGAACATGTTGCATATTTGCACATGTAGTCTCTTTGACAATTGTTGCAAGTAATTGTAAAAGAAATCCTTATGTATATCCATGCAGAATCTGTCATAGAATGCAAATAATTGTTTGTGAAACAATTCATAAATTGTCACAAAAAAATATATAAATTTAAGTGAAATGATTCTTGTGGTAATTTACAATTTTTTGTAAATGATACTTTACATGTTCTGTTTTTTGTTTGCCAGACACAGACTATCCATCTATCCATCCATTTTCCAAACCATTTGTCCTCTGCAGGGATGCTGGAGCGTATCCAGTCATCTCAAAAACCATGAAGTGATAATGGGAATTGCAACATTTTTTAAACTTGCACACTCAAAGATAAAAAATAAAATAAAGAATAATAATAATAGTCATTCTGCAACTGAAGAAAAATTGTAAACCAAACGTGTTATGAAAATTTGCTGGCTTAAGAGCTTTTAACTTCCCCTGCAACCTAAACACATAGAGAAGAGTTTATACTGGTGGCTTTGCTGAGGGTGGAGTGAGACTTTTGAACAACATTTATCAAGTGACAGAACTGCAACACCCAAAAGTTCAGTTATCAGTTTCCTCACATTGTGCTGATGAGGCATAAACAAGCACACACTGTAGATCTCCTCGAGCACAGTTGCATTGCTTGACAAAAGCGAAATGCAAAGCAAATTCAAGGAGTCTCAGGGGGAATGAGTTCATGGAGTGAATTTCAAGGGTGGACCAGTTCAACTTCACAATGTAGAGGATTTACATCTTTTATCCACATAATACCATCCAAATGCTATGCAAATTTCATACATAAATATAGTGGGAATCTGTTGTTTAAAAATAAAAAATATACCCCCACCCCCCAGTGAATCTCAGGCATTCCCACCATTAACCCTAAAGGTGTCTTGAACAATGTGAGCCGCATGAGCCGCAGTCTATAGGAGAGAAGAATGGGATCGGGATTCAAACTCAGGATGATTGTCAAAATATCTAACCTACATCTTTACTCTCCACACCACTATCCCTGTAACAGACTTTTCTTTTTATTTGTTTTGTTGCCAAGAATGTAATTTCAGGTTTTGTTTGTTTTTACAGAAATACAATAAAAATGCATAAAAAAAAGTTGTTATCTGACTTGTGTTTGTCTTTTTTGTTTTTGTTGCAGGAGGTCTGGGAGCTGAGTAAACATGGACTTCAGAACAACCAGGCAAACTCCTCTCTTGACAGATTTAAATTAACTGGATACCCAGCAAGCAATAGCCTAACTATAGACCCCATATAGTCCGGCTAAGAGTAAACCGCTTCTAGCCAAAATAACCTTGAATTTGGTTACATGTCGTTCTTGCCAAAATAACTTGCGAGATGTATGACATTCTATCATGTAAGCAAAGTCAACAGTGATTACAATGTGTTTGGTTTCATTTCTTTGACATGTGCTATGCGTGTGTCTATTTTTGGGCTATTAGACATCTATACAATTTTCACTGACAGCCCAAATTTTGCCTTGTTTTAGCCTAGACGTCAGGGCTGTGTTTGGACGGCTATTAGACATCTTTTAAATGCAAAATTGCTTGCTGGGTATTAGGCCTAATGCATCTTTAGTGAAAACTCTTAATGTTGAAGAAATTGATCTGCAGATCAGTATAATATTTTATTTTTAAGTAATATTGCACTGATGATTTACATCATAAATATATAATTCTTGAAATTAGATATTTAAAGCCCTATCTATGTTGCCATTATTGGAAATTATACCTTTATATATATATATAAATCAATTTAAAGCTAATGTATCTTGCAAAAGAAATAATAATAATTGTTTGCATTAAGTCTGTATTAAATGAAATTTGCGACCAACCTTACTTCTGTATTGTGATATTTTTGGGTGACACAGCTTAGGAGCCAACCACACAGAAAAGATCTCCACTGCTCTGCTTTTTCATTGTTTGTCTAGCATGTAAACACATACAAATGTGTTTGACCATTGCGCTTGCTCGTGCGCATGACGCTGGCTTCGAAAAACATGGCGCTCAAGTTCAAATAAGTTCAAATTTTAAAAAAACAGAGGCATGATTTTTTCCATAATTTGTGATCTTTACTGAAGCAAACAGCAGACCAGTGGCCCACCCAATCAAAAGTTATCCATTTTCCAAAGATGTATGAAATAATTTAATCAACAAATAATAATTATACTGAATGTATACTTTTTATTATTATTATTTAGTTAAAAGAATGATTAAATGCAAGTTTTCATGGTCAATTATCTAGTTTTCCCTCTCCCTAGGTGCATATCATAATGTCAAAATAAAAATTAAACAGGCTTTAATTCGTCAGTTTCTGTTCATCCCATCCACAATGTTATCTTAAGATCCAAGTTATAATTGTAAGAATTGCGCATTTGTGGAGCTGAATTTGCAAATGGCGAAGTAAATATCAATCAGTTGACACTTTAAAAAGCCTAAATTAGCTATCCCAAACGTACTGCTGTGCTTCAAGAAACCAAGGCTAGCAATGAATCCAGGCGATTCCTTTAACGGGACAATTGATTATGAGTTCATCTCTGTTTTTAACCAGTAGTCCATCGTCTCAGACTAATGTTCAGGGGTGTAGCGCAGGTCTGAAAGGTGGTGGTGGGGGTTCTGTCAATTTTAATATGAAATGGATTATCAAAATTAAAACAACACAAAAAAAAATAAAAAAATTCAGGTATATGTTGCCAAAATAATTTATTTCATTTGCATCTTAAGTGAGAAAAATATATAAATCCAGAAGTTTCGTAGACAAATGTGTAAATGTTTTAAATGTGTCACTTATTATATGTAATATTAAAAAGAATTAGTTTAAAAAAAACATACACAAACAGATGTTTGCAGATGTATAATGTGAGCAAAGTATTACTGTGATCTTATTTAATTTGAGACAACTAAAAAACTCTTGTAAATAAATAGATTTCCAGTGGACCAGCAACTATACAGTCACCGTTAAATTGCATCATGCAGTATATCAGCAATGTTTGTAGATCTTCTCCTGGACTGAAGCACAGACCCTACTCTTCACCACAATGGTGACCAAAAAAAAGTAAATTTTACAGTAAACCACTGCCATTAGTAGCCCAAATAATACAAACACTGATCACCATTCTGATGACTTACAATTTGTGATTTTCTCCTTCAGTGATTCTGCTCGTTAACATCAGGTGTCTTCAATAGTGCTCAATCATCACTCAATTAATCACTTAATTATCTCAGTAACTTTTTAACACTGCTTCAGCGTTACTTATAACACTCTGAGTGTGGATTATATAAACACTGCACACTTATGCTGTGTGCTTATCAGGTGTTTTTATCAGTGTCTCAATTCACTCACTTCTTTTCATTCTAGTGGACTATATTAGAGAACTAATGTAGGGAATAGTGAATGAGGGTATAGGGTGTGATTTGGAAAATATATGTATATTCTTGTATAGGCTATTTTTTTTGAAAATGACAAATATAACTACGGGATATTACTGTTTTAATGGAAAATGGTATGATGCTGTCAGAATTTGGCCTTTTTTACAGCAAGGGTTAAGAGTGTAGGTCAACTTTATATCATTTTAAACCAGATTACAAAGCCACAGTTTAGCATTAGTTAGGCGGTCTGTTTAGACCCTTATCTGTTCCACAAATAATAATTAAGGTAAATAAATGAACTGACACTGTATTCCAAATGAGTAAAACAGTTGCTAAAACAGAGATGTATAACTATGCCTCCTTTTCAGATATCTGAAAAATTCCAGCATATTAAGCTGACTTTTCATACTAAACTGAACTCTTTTAGGAGGTCTGCGTAATCGGGGCCGTTCCTCTATCGTGCACACTTGGATGTTTGGACCCCAGACAATAAAACAAAGACTTTTAAAATAAAAATGACATAATGACATTACCATTATAACCAGTCGATGGCAGCAGAGGACACTAATTTTGTTCCTAATGTAGTTCTTTTCACATTTTGATTTTGGATTTATTATAAAATAGCTATAAAAAAATCAAATAGGCCTATTTTTAAACATTGCTTTTAAAAGGACACGTAAAAAGAGTGCTTTAAAAGTTATCTTTAAAGCTGCTAAAAGTACAGAGCCAACACAGACTTGTTTTCTTACTCTTGTTGCTCTTGTTGTCTATGTTGCTGCAAATATTGAAATTAAGTGTTATTTTATGTGTTTTTGAGTAAAGGGAAACATCTGGTAATGTTTAATGTTCAGTTATGTTTGACATTTGAAAGAGTTTCTATTATGTTACAAGTTTTGATGGTTACCATTGTGCAGAAGAGTAGGGCTTATGGTTAGGCTGTGAATAACTGTACTCTGAAGTATGTTGCTTTGATCATTAAGCAATAACTTTGCTAATAACAAGTTTGTGTATGTTTTGTGGTAATAGCATTCAGTGTTTTTAATTATACAACATAACTCTATGTCACATATTGATAGGTCATTTCCATTCACTCAAATTCACACGATTTTGAGAGTCAACTTAAAATACACAAGCATATTTAACTAAAAATATTAAATTCATTGTGTAATAGACTAAATAATTTAGGGGATTTTACATGATTTATTCAGGTAGATTCCATGAAAGAAATCAAGCCTTAACTACTCAAAAATATCATGTGTAATATTTTTACCATATTGTTGTTGTTTTTTTTAGTAAGTAGCACATAACATTTTTTACAGTGTACTACGACCTTATTTTCTGATGCACTGCCGTCACTATCATCAATACTTCTGGAAAGGTACAGATTTTCCTCTCTGTCTTCTATAAAACTTACTAACATCAACCTAAAACACAGGCAATACTCAAGAAAATATCAAAGGAGTTTTTGGTCCTTGAGTTATTGATTTTTTTAAATGGGCGTTAAAATTTACCAAAAACTTAAAACTCATTTGGATGTACAATGATTATTATTTTATTTTTATTTATTTATATGTATTTCCTGAATAAACTCACAAAGGAGCCTTGACAGCATGTGACCTAACATGTGCTTAATGTCTCCTTTACTTCCTTGTTGCAACAAATGTCAAGCACATGGCACATAGATTTTAATTTTATTGGCTGAGGGGAATGTCATATAATCCAAAAATGTGATTTTTTTTTTTTTTTGGTTGAATATTATTATTGTATTTTAAATGCAATTTTAATCTCTGCGTCATTTATAAATGATGATATACCATAGATGTATTGCTCAATATTGGCAACAGGTGTTTGTGAGTGCAACTCCCCAGATCTTAAACCCATAGAGAACCTGTAGTCAATCCTCGAAAGGCTAGTGGACAAAAGCCAACAAATCGTGACCACCTCCGAGCGCTAATAAGGGAAGAATGGATCGCTATCAGTCAGGATTAGGCCCAGAAGCTGATTTCCAGCACGCCAGAGGTTATGAAGAAGGGTCAACACTGCATATATTGAATGTTTTTGACAATAAAAAGCCTTTAAAATGTATTAAATGCTTATCATTGTTTTCCAGCATACCATGGAAATATGTGAAAAAAAGACTCTACAAACTTTGCAAAACACAAAATGTATGTCACTGCCAAATGTGCCAATACTTTTTGTAGAGCTCTGTAACATTATCATCAATATCATGTATTTCCTGTTGCTTTATTGAAATGCCAGAAGCTTGATCGCTTATGGACAGGATTTTAAATATATGTATATATATATACAGAGGACAATCAGAGTATTAAAGTTATCCGTGTTCAGAATTAACAATAGATATTTTGAAAAGGGCCAAAATGATTATATGTGGTGATTTTAATGCAGGGTTACAGATAAAAATGGGGGATAGAAGAATGCATGGAAGAGAACTCTTCAGTGTGTCTATAATGGGAAACCAACTAGAATAGTCAAAGAAAGAGGTGGAATGCCATGTTTGGATATCACAATAGTTTCAGCATCATTAGCTTGTAAATGTATATTGTCAGTATCTAAATATAAAATAGGCAGTGATCATTTTCCAGTGACCTGTGAAATAAATTTAAAAAATGTAATTATTATGGTGTAAGATGGGCATATAATAAGGCAGATTGGGAGAAATTTTAAATGCTATGTGAAGAACAATTCAATCATCCATCAGTAGAGGGTAGTGATGATAACAGTTATATAGTAAAGTGGTGAATGGCTTTCATTTAGCAGCTTCTCAGTCTATCCCACCATCATGGTGTCAGTTCTCGGCATTATGTTGGTGTTGTTCTGCTACCATTGTGTGATTTCCTATTTATCTGAAGTGTTTTGAGTTTTTGTTGAATTGTGTTTGCAGCCTTTTGACAGCTTCAAAAGGATACATGTAATGGAAGACAATAGAAAGTCAGCTATTACAAATAAAGAAAAGGTAATTTTCGTTAACGCTAAAACACAACGCAATGAAGTTCAACATTCAAAATACAGGTAAAACACTGTAAAAAATAAATACGGAAAATTCCGTCATATTAATACAGTGCCCTATTTTTACGGATTTTTTTATAGTGCAGGAATCGGCAAACGTTTTTTTTAAAAACGCAAATAACTAAACAAAGGTAAGAGGCAGTCCCTCAAGGACAACTGCCACACACACATAAATGAAATACAATGTAAAGTCCAGGCCTGGTCCTTTCTCATCCTTCACTGTCGTCACTCCACCTGTCATCCTCCCAGAGCTCCTCCGTGAGAAACTCGAGGCCACCGTTGTCCCTCTCGCTCCGTACCCGCAGCTCTCGGCCCCGCCCTGCTTACACAGCTAAAGAAGATTTGATAGTTGGCTATATGTTTGGATTCCTGCCCATGAATAGATGGAAATGAGGTTGTTGATAAACTGGCTAAGTTATCACCAAAATTGCAAACAGTAAAAAATTAATATCCCATTAAAGGTGCACTGTGTAATTTTTAGCGGCATCTAGTGGTGAGGTTGCGAATTGCAATCAACAGAAGTTGCGGTGGTCGACAGGAAAAGATGTCGTCGTCTGAGACAGCAGAGAGTAGCCAGTTCAGCAATGAGGTTTCTTTACAAAGATAAATTAAAAAATTAGTTTTACTTAATTATTCAGTAGAACAATATGTTATTGCAAATATTATTGTAACTTGTAACTTCATCATTGTGTCAGTGTTTTATTCGCTGACTTTAGCAAGCTTCCTTGCACGGAGAACAACATATTGACGAAACATTTGTCCGTTTAGGGCTACTGTAGAAACATGTCGATGTAAGGGGACCCGCGGTGTGTGTAGATAGAAATGGCTCATTCTAAGGTAATAAAAACACAGCGGTTCATTATGTAAGGTCTTTATGCACCACTGAAAACATAGTTATGTATATGATATTGCATTTCTGTCAACAGATCCTCCTAAATAGCTCCTAAAGCTGGGGGGAAGCGCTTATAAAGAGACAAATGGTGAAAAATGGCCAGAATACTGGGAAATACAGGTAAAGTAAACATAATATCCAGAAACAGGTTGGTTGGTAGAGTGGGTGGGGCAGGAACCGAAAGGAAGAGGCAGTCATTACTCAATAAGGATTTATGGGCACATCGGACTCAGGTAAACACCCAATATGTGCAAATTGTGATGAAATAGAATCGGAGCAACATGTGCTGTTGGAGTGTATAGGGCTGTGAGGAGGAAAGAAAGATCTGAGAAAAATGAAAAAGATCATCAAAATATTACTGTTAAAAGCCTCTTAGAAGGTAATTTTAAGACTACTGGGATAATAGAGAGAACTTACTTTCTTTCTTTCTTTCTTTCTTTCTTTCTTTCTTTCTTTCTTTCTTTCTCCTGCTCCACACTCCAGTCTGGTAGGTGGCGGTAACGCGCCTCTAAAGCTGGTTGCCAACCGCCAATCAAATCAGAGGAAGAAGCAGACGTCACCACTAGCGCCCGCCCCTTACGTTACGTCAGTGACACACTCCCCTGAGCTGAGGTTAGTTCACAGCTGCTTCTCATATTTACACACTTATGAAAACACATTTTGTTCAGGGTCATTTCTGAATTGTTTTCAACTGGTACAGCGCTATTTGTGCGTATTTTCTGGCGGATAATTTCGACCGTATTTGTCATCACATATGCGTTTTCATATCACGTTTTCATGTTTTCATATCACTTTATGCAATAAATCCAAAATGGATAAACAGCATAAATATGCACCTTTTTCGCTACACATATTCTTATCCGTCAGTTTGACTGAATGAACTATAAAATTTCATTTGATATACTTTTTTTCAGACGTCAAGAGAATAACGTAACTTTTGGTATTTTAATGTGACATGATGATAACAAGAATATATGGCAAGAGCTCTTCTCACTTTACAATAAGGTTTTATTAGTTAACAAATTTAGTTAACATTAATAAAGAAAACTTGTGCAGCATTATTATTAGTTAATGTTAATTTCAACATTTACTAATGCATTGAAATCAAAAGTTGTATTTATTAACATTAGTTTATGCACTGTAAACTACAGTATTAACAAACAACTGTATTTTTATTAACTAACATTAACAAATATTAATAAATAATGTAACAAATGTATTATAAGTCTCATTGTACCCAGTTTTTGTAAATTGTTATTATTATTGTGTTCATAGAGTAAATGTTTTGCTGATTGTTTACAGTTTATTGGAAGTTATTTTCATAATTGGCCATGGGGTGATAGGAGCGCTGCGGTAATCACTTATTTTTGTGGGCCAACCTGGAAGTTATCATCACCCTGGTTCCCTCAACATTGGCTTTTTGATTATTGCAGAACAGAAGGTATATATGACTTAACAAAAGTTTTGTTTATTGTGATTATCTTCACAAATGAACACAACTTTTATGAATTTTGAAGCGTAATTACAATCGGCAGAAGTCAAAACCTTAAGGTTGGCTATAAACTACACCACCACAGTCACACTTCAACATCACCATCACTTTTCAGTCTTTAAAAAAAAAAATCCCTGAAGGTTATAATAGTTTGCAAGAGCACAGTTATAAACACAAGAGGCTGTGAAAGCAGACTATAGTGAGTAGAAGAGTTTTACCCGTTAGCAGAGGTGTCGCTAGACCCTTTTTACAGTAAAATCTTGCTGTGCCTTAGTAAAATTCCTGATAAATAATTTTCTGGTGAGGTAGATTACAGTAGATACGTATGAAAATAGGCTTTCCTATTCATTGAACATTATAATTTACATTATTTGAATTAGGGATGGGCATTTTTCAAAAATATTGTATTCGAATATTTGGGCTCATAAACAACGAATATTTGTTTATTTAAATGACGTTTAACAAGAAAGACGTTTTATTATCCATTTTTTGTCACAATTTCTGAACAAGCTTAAAATTAGGCAATACACAGAACAAGCTTACGTTATATCTTAAGGTTTTCTTTTTAAACATTAAAAAATATGTGTAAAAAAATATATAAAGAACAAAAGCATTTAAGCTCAAGCAGCACAAACGGGTAAAAACAATAATGTGACCATCAAAATAAAGTCAAATCTATTCATTTGTTTATTTGGTTTCACTTTATTCTGATGGTCCCTAGCTCGTTGGCCACACGGATCATTTATCCGCAGCTTACAGGGGCTGCGTCCGGAAACTGATAAATGCTGCCTGTGTAAGAGGTAAGAAGGCATCAAGGCACGTCCGAATGCAATGTTAGCTTCACTCCCGGTCTCCTGAGATTCCTTCATCTGATCGATTCTTGAAGGCAGCATAGATGTATCCTTCGCTGCCTTTGATATCCCACAATCCTGTGCTTTACATTCAGTGACAGAAGAGCTAAAAAATAAAGATGGCGTCTGAAAGTTGCGGCTGGACGTCAGTTTGTGTGTAAATGTACATTTTTGATCAACGTTTTCCACTTATGATGTCATTTCTTACGAGAAATTACTATTGCGGTAGTTAAATATTCGCTTAGTTTTTACTAAAGCTCGCTCTATTTTACTGTTTACTGCTTTGTGAGGAACCTTCGTGCACAGTCATTGCCTGATAGTGCAGCGAGGAAACAAGTCACCGCCTGATGCGTTTACTCGCTGATCGGTCTTGATCACGTGACCTCTAAACAGCGATGTGGATTTGAAAACAGATGAATTGTAAAGTAATAATTATTTACATATTAACTGGCAAGTATGCTGTGACGTGATTGATACCCATGAGTGTGTCCTTGTTTTTAGTTCTAATATTGCAACCAATTGATTTTTGGGTAATTATAAAACATGCGCGAGACGTTCAAAATGCTCGTTAATGCTCAAAATAGTTCGTTATCTCCCAAACTTACTAAATATGTTTATTTTGTAGCTTAAATTACGTTACTTAGAGAGTAACATGTTTGGCTCTTCAAAAATGCTACATTCAGCTGCCACAAATTCGTTGACTTTTAAAAATAAAGTTAATTTTTTACCAGGAAAGGAGTGGTTTTGATGCGGGGGGTTTTATTGTCACTTACAACCAAATGTTTTTTATTTAAACCCGTGTAAAAATGCAGATCCTGTGGTAAATAATAGTGAAAAATCCCCTTTTAAAACTGTTGCTCCATTATTACCCCGTAGCAGATTTTGACTTGCATACAAACCGTAAACAAAGCAGCGCTTGCTTATGAATATCAGTCATGTTGATCACTTTCTTCATTTCAGATGGCTCATGTTGTTATGAAAATATTCATGTATTGGAAGGCTCAGGTAAGATGACGTACAATTAGATCAGCCTTCTGTCTGTGTCGTCTTGACTTTTATTCTCGTGAACTGACCTGTTTGCTATACTGTACAGCCAATCAGAGTGATCTCTCTCTCGTCGACGGCTCCACTGCAGATTCGACATGCTGGATTGGGCGAACTGCCGTCGCCGTGAGCCCGACTAGAGCCGACGTGTGGAAGATGCTCACCGATGGCCGACCATCAGCCTGGTGTGTCACGGCCCTTAAACTGGGACTTGGCGGTGTGACTCTTATTCTGCCTGACAGACTGGACTGAACACGGAGCGGTTTGACCAATCAGATGAAAGGTGCGTTTCAGCGCCAACCACATGCAAGAATGAAATATCGAAGCTATAAACCGATTTGAAAACCACCAACAAAAAAAATTAGAAATCGAGCCGAAATCTCATTTTCCGTTTGTTAAACTAAACGAAAACACAATCCATCTTTCCATTCCTTTTCAGATAAGCTTTTAAACGGGTAAACATACATGGCCCTCTGGCATCTGTTTGCCGAAATAAACATTTAGCCGGCAACGATGTGATGAACTTCAGAGCAATGCAACGATATGAAAATTAAGACCGATAACGATAACCGATAAATCTTTGCATTTGAAATCCGATAACTGATATATTGGCCGATAAAACTAAATCCAAATTTTTATATAATTTTTGAGAGCCTGATTACAAAAGTAAAAGTCTCACCATTAAAATCTATGTCCCAAGCACACAATTATAATGATGTTTTCTTATTTTAATTTTATGTAGCCTTAGGCCTCTATGAAACCAAAACCATCATGTTGAACAGTGCGCATCTGAAGTGTCTCAGTTAAAAGGAAATAATCCACCATTTATCGGCTTTAATATATCAGCCAAATTTTCTTATCGGGCCGATAACGATAACATTAAAAATGAACATATATTGGCCTATACCGATATGGTGGCCGATATATCGTGCAGTTGTTTGTTTGGGTATACTGTAATTGTTCAAATGTCTGTTAAAGTTAATGCTACACTGCTATATGATGCTTTAATTTAACTGAGGTTAATGAAACGGTCTCTCATCTCACCAAAGGACTTTCGGGAGTATCTATTAACAGAGCCGCTGAAAAACCTATTTATTTCATGTCAATAGTCCCCATTTTTACTTCATTTCTCATGCTGATGTCAACAGATCACATGTAAATTGACACTTACAGTTCATTTGATTGATGTCCATAGATTGAGACAAACTATAAAGTCTGTGATAAACCACATTTAATGTTTTCAACAATAAAACAATAAAAACAATGAACAAAAACTCAGCTAAATTACAATATGTGAATATGTTTTAAAGCAAATAAATTTACATTTCGATAGTTAGATCGATTGAACACAAAACATGCTTAAAATGTGACAGTGTGGATTACTGAAAGCATCAATTTAATAACAGATTTATTTTTGCAGATCTGCTCCTCCCACAGAAATTCACCAATAAATGCTGGAATATTCCAATCAGCCTACAAGTGAAGAAGAGTTTATGAAAGAACATGGAGAACATAAATTATCCTGAATCCTGCAGAATAAAACAGGAAGATATTGAAGAACAAATAGGTTGGTGTTTATTCTTGACTCTTCAGTTAGGTTATAAAACTTCAGGCAGTTTATCAGATTTAGTGGTTACCGTTAGAAAATCATAAGAGCTATGAAATGATGAATACAGTGGTTTGAGGTTTATTGGTACCTGTTAAAGGCATTCAGTTTATCAGAGCAGATGTCACCAATGACATGATTTGTACCTCTAAAAAGAAAAGACATAATATAAAAAATAAAGGCTAATATGAACACGTCCATCATATTAGTTTTGACTCATTGAAAACAATTGCTTTAAAATGGCTTCTCATTTGAGCTTTTTTTATGATTTACTGAAAATCAAACTGTAGGAACTTATTGTACTTTTACTTTTATTTTAGACCTGATGGAAGCGAAGGAGAAACATCATCATGTCAAAACTGAAGAAATGTCTTCGAGTGACTCATTGGAAGGAAAAACCCAACAATGTTTCTCCTGCCCTCAGTGTGAAAAGAGTTTCTCATGCGAACAAAATCTTAATTTTCACGCAAGATTGCATAGATTGCCGCACACATGTGATCAGTGCGGGAAGAGTTTCACAATTAGAGGAAACCTTACTGAACACATGAAAATCCACACCGCAGAAAAGCCACACATGCGTGATCAGTGTGGGAAGAGTTTCCCTCAAAAAGGAGACCTTAATGATCATCTGAAAAGCCACATTGTAGAGAAGCCGCACACACGTGATCAATGCGGGAAGAGCTTTCTACATAATGGAAGCTTTACCGAACACATGAAAGTCCACACTATGGAGAAGCCACACACATGTGATCAGTGTGGGAAGAGCTTTCTACATAGTGGAAGCTTTACCGAACACATGAAAGTCCACACTATGGAGAAGCCACACACATGTGATCAGTGTGGGAAGAGTTTCTCTCAGAAGGGAAACCTGAACGAACACATGAAAGTCCACACTGGAGAGAGGCCGTACACGTGTAATGGATGCGGGAAGAGTTTCACACATAAAGGAAACCTGAACGAACACATGAAAGTCCACACTGGGGAAAGGCCGCACACGTGTGATCAGTGCGGGAAGAAATTCAAACTAAAAGTAACCCTTAATGAACACATGAAAATCCACACCGGAGAGAAGCCGCACAAATGTGACGAGTGTGGGAAGAGTTTCAGACGGAAACCAAGCCTTCAGGATCACATAAAAATCCACACTGGAGAAAATCTGTTCACGTGTGATCAGTGCGGGAAGAGTTTCAGAAAGGCCGGTGTTTTTAAAGTACATCTGCGGACTCATACTAGAGAAAGACCTTATAACTGTGATCATTGTGGTAAAAGGTTTTTTAGGGCCGATGCCCTGAAGGACCACGTGAAGCTCCATACAAACGAGAAGCCTCACGTGTGTTCTTTGTGTGGGAAGGGTTTTAGGCAGATGGGTAATTTAAAAATACATCTGAAAAGACACAGCGGCGTGAAGGATCACATTTGCTCGAAGTGTGGAAAGTCCTTCATTAGAGATTCTGAACTGAAACTGCACCAGTCAGTTCACACTGTAGAAAAGCCTTATGAGTGTCCGCAATGTGGCAAGAGATTCAAACGGCCAGAATATCTGAAAATACATGAGAGGATCCACACTGGAGTGAAGCCGTATCAGTGTCATTCATGTGGAAAGAGTTTCACTTATTTGGGTTCTCTGCTTGGTCATACAAAAAGCGCATGTCCGAAATTACAGTAGGCAATTTGTGCTCATATCCAATCCCAATGCTGCGTCCTTACCAAACATGACCCAATAACATGCAATAATAGCTCTCAAAAATAGCTGCTCATAAAATATATTTCACCCCACACGGCTGAGATTGTTATGGCTCTCTGTCTACATCATTTTATTTTTGATATCCAGTGTTGCATAACAATCCGAAGTTCATTTCAGATTTGTTCTGGTCAGTTGATTTTCATCATATGTTCATCTGTAGCTTCATTAAGTCTGAACAATTAATCACTAAGGGGGCATTTACACAACACCGCTTTCAGCTAAAAACGGAAAACTCTTCATGCTTTCGGCCGTTCATTTACAGAACAGCGTTTTGGGTAGCCTGGCAAGCCAGACCTACATCAAGATGTTAGGTCTGGCAACTCAGCATTGGCACGGCTCAATCCGAGGGGCGGGATAAACGGCTGTCTTTCAAATTCCCTCGGCACGTAATAGGATAGCGCTTCAACCAACCAGAGCGTTTTCCCAACAGCGGAGCTAGTAGATTAAACTTTTGCCGTATCTGGTCGGCAAAACTACGAACACATCTTTTTTAAGAATGACTTAAGTGCCGTTCTTTGTTCTTTTCTCAAAGAAAAGCTTAACTCCAAGTCCTCCAGAGTCGCGGCCAAAGCCGATTCGAAAGACCGCTGTTCGCCAGCAGCAGCAGCTCTTCTTTGTTTTCAAGTAGCAGGACCATCACAACTCTGTCGTCATTATGTAAAGCCCGCCCACCGACTCTATACACGATGTGATTGGCCTGACTAGAGTTTGGTTTTTCCAGCTCGAAAGTCAACGGAGAGTTGCTAGACTGCCCTGGCTGCAAAATAAATTTTGCTGCCGCTAGGGTGCGTCTAGATTTCTAGGCTACGTTTTGGGGGCCTGAAACCGCAAACTTGTGAAAACGGGTTTCAAAGTGCATGTTTTTGAAACGATAACTTTATTGTCTCCATATAAACTAAAAAACTGCGAATTTGTGAAAATGCCGACTTTATGCGCATGCATATTATGTGTTCAATCTATAAGTGTTTCTTTATAAAGTTACATCGCCAACTACTGGCCTGACAGCAGAATACAGCGTTTTTAGTCATTTTCGTGGATCCGTGTGAATGGGGATCAGTTTGACAACTTTGCAATCTGTACGCGAAAAACGCAAAGGAAAAATTAGTACACCGTTGCCGTTGTCTTAACATCTGTACCAAACATAACAAATTTAAACAACATCTCACGCCCTCCGCAAGCTTTATACAACCAGCAGAAAGAGAAGCTGGAATAAGGACAAGCAGTTCAGAGTGCAGTTTTTACAATAACATTCCTTTCATATTGTTTTTTTATATGTTTGTAGTTTTGAACAAAATTTGGCACGTTTTTGATAATGTATGTTTTCGCCTCGCTGTGATGATGTCACAGCTAGCGCACGGCCGCTCTCATAGTCATTGTTGAGTTTCTATTTTCAATTATTTAATAACATGCACATAAACAAGTACAAATATTACACAAAGACTATTATACAAAAACATGAAAAGAAATGCATGCATGTACAGTCTGAATATATTTCAGTTTTTTTAAGGGCAAGATTGACTCAACATAATGCATTACTTCTTTTTTAAACATTACAAAACATTGTTCATGTTTTGAGAATTTGCATTTATGTATATGTAATTTAGCCAATAAGAAAATAAAATCAATCAAATATGTATGAATTAACTAACTAAACTAAACTGAATTTATAATCAATAATCAAGCCAGTGCTGCATATGGCCTTTGGCTTTTCCTGTTTATGTTTCATCACATTTCGTTTGTAGATCAGCTAATTTTCTTCTGATAAATTTTCTAATAAACAGGTTATGCCCCCAACGATATTTCTTTCCTCAGCTTTCCAAGACTTGGCCTGTTGGCTGCCAAAAAATTAATGTTATTTATGTCTATGTGGTTTTTTTTTTAAATGTGTTTTAAGACAAACCATGTGTAAATTCGTAAGGCAACTCCATTGCTGAGTATTTTCTCCTTAAAACTGCAGTGAATCAAAGACAGTCTCAATTTTTTTTTTTAAATCGCTGGTGTTTCTGACGTCACAAACTACCTTGTAACCAATCAGATCAACGGGTGATCGTCAACGAGTGGATCTCTGAGCTGCTGTGAGTGAGTGGAGGCGGGGCTATTTTGCATATTCATAGTACCCTGTATACTAAATGAGTCAAGGGTGTAGAGATACATTCAAGATATTTTAAGGCATGACAAAAAAATGTAAAGGAATTATATATATATATATATATATATATATATATATATGTGTGTGTGTGTGTGTGTGTCTGTGTCATTTTGGTGATCAAAGATGAGTTTTAAGGGATAAAAGGAGGATACAACTGAGGGAGGAGCCAGAGACCCTGATTGAGACACACCCTATGTTTGTATTAACATAATCATATATTGAAGGTTTGTGTAATATTCCAAGTTTGCAGTTCACTAGTTTTATTCATTTTGAGGAATACTGTTTTTGTCAAAGTAAAGTCACTTTTATTTATATAGTGCTTTATACAGTGCAAAGGTTTCAAAGCAGCTTTACAGAGATAAACAGGAAAATAACGTTGATGCAAACAGAATTCAATTCTGCTGTAAAGCAGCTCAAAAAAGACAGTAGTAAACAACAGTCAGTATTCAGTTGAAATTAATTCGGTTCAATAACTGTAAAATGCATTAATTATGAAATGAGTTCAATTCATCTATAAAAGCAGCTCTGGAGAAAACACTGATGTTCAGCT
Source organism: Abramis brama (assembly GCF_963993115.1). Taxonomy (NCBI): domain Eukaryota; kingdom Metazoa; phylum Chordata; class Actinopteri; order Cypriniformes; family Leuciscidae; genus Abramis; species Abramis brama. Next base: position 34,873,827 of record NC_139969.1, on the reverse strand, counting down.
CTCATCCAATAGTGTATAATAATAGCTAATATTATTGTTGTATATTAAGTGTACGACGACGAGTAAATGTCTTCTCACGTTTAGTCTAGAACTACAATAAGCATCATGTTCACACAGCGCACACAACACTCCTGATTTCAGGAGAGCTGTCGTCAATACATGGGAAAACAGTAACTTGAGTTTCTTTTTTGAAAATTAACTCAGATATTTTTATGTAAATTTAACAGTAATGCATTACTTTACTAGTTACTTAAATCTGGATAATAATAAAGAGATGAAAGAACCGTGTTGTTACTGATCTGACAAGCTGGTATATTGAATAATATATTATAGAGACATATTGCATGAGATTGCAGGGAAAGAAAAGAAAAATCGGAAGAAATAACTCATGATTCAGTCCAGTAGGTGGAGATATGCGCATAAAATGTGTATCGCCAGTAAACGAAGAAGAAGGAGAACCGGAAGTAGAAGAAGACAGACAAAGCGCCAGTAGAGAGTGAAGATGTCTCCTCCGTCTCTCTTCGACTTCACCGAAGCCAGAGATACATTTACGGTAAATTATTAGTGGAGTGTCATCACAACTATGTTAAAATAAAAATAAAAATTGTTCTTTTGTTTGTTTTGTTTCTGTCTCTTCTCTAATGTAATATTAGACCTTATCGTTTTATATGTTTATAATTAATCAGGCCTATTGGACACTTATATGTCATATGTGTACAGTAATTTGTTGGTGATTGCTTTAAAAACGATGATGATGTTTGTGAAGGCCATAATAATGCCTTCTTACTAACTGAAAACATGGTATTAATATGCAACATGGCCAAAATAACATTTTCAATATAAGTGCTTAATAAAACTTTATTACTTTGGTATTATTATTATTATTATCCATGTAATGTCATAATGCTTTTATTGCTTGTGTCATAATACAATCACATCAGTCAGTTGCTCAGTGGAAGTCATGCTGTTTTCTGTGTGCTGTTTGCAGGCTGCCACTAAAAGTGCTGTGGACATCAGGAACTGCAAACCCCTGACCAGCGCGTTCAGTCATCTGCCTGGAAAGTAATAATTGCTTTTTATTAATATTATCATGCTTTTTAATTGTGCTGCAGGGAGTTCGTTTATTACGCTTGAACTCCAGTGATGTGTTTGAATGTATATTAGTTTCGTACTGCTGTTGAGATGTGTGATTGTTCACAGTGAAACTGAGAAGAAGGCCACTCTCGATCAAGCTCTGCGTGGAGTTCTTGAAGAGCAAATAGTGAGTCCATGTGTGCATTATTTATTATCTTGGAACATTAGCATGCATGCAATTGTTTTGCGTACGAGTCCGATGATTGCATTTTATGTTGCAGGTGAAGCAGAAAGTGAATGTTGAAGATTTCCTTTCTCTGATCTACATCAGTATAGATGGCGTGACTGAAGGTACACCTGTGAGTCTGCACACATACAGCAGTGCGTATAAAACTGATCTGCAGATCATCAATCTCTCGTGTCTACACAGGCATCTGCTCTGCTACCACTCCTTTCCTTCTGCTGGGAGACGTTCTCGACTGCCTTCCTCTGGATCAGTGTGACAAGATCTTCTCCTTTGTTGAAGAAAATGTCTCTACATGGAAGTCTGTAAGTTTGGAGCTTTTAGGTGGTAGTGCTTAGTTTTTGTTAGTTATAGATATAAATTAGACCGATATTTAGAGGCCAGGTACCAAAGGAGTGTCGAAACCTGTTGTATGCGTTCGTTTTCTTATTATTCTTCCACCATTGAAGTCTATAGTAGCCCATAGAACCGAAAGTTGTGGAATTTTGCACACAGAAAGTGGACCATTGTCCCTTAGAAAATTAGATATCTCTATTTCAAACCATCCAGCGCCACCAACAGCTCACATTTTCACACGTATATGCTAATAACTTTTGAGCTGAGTTGAATGTTTCTATATCCACCTGACGTTTTTCAGAAAAACCTTTGTTTTAAAATCTCTGCAAGATGGTTCAGGCAGTCTTTCTAAGTTTCTAATGTCGTCATCATTAGAAAATGCTGGCAAAAACTTATAGAAGTTATGTTTTCACACCAGCCTTTCTCACAATTGATGAAAGAACCCATTAGGGTAGTCAACAGGATCAGCACAGTTGCTTAAACTGAACAGTTTGTCCAAAAACCAGGAGACTAGTCTACTCGGATTCAGTGTGGCAGACCGAGCAATGCTTAAATCAGTGGAGCTGTACATTATTTTACCATGTTGGCCATTTTTGGGGAATTTTATAGTAAAATGCATTATTTCAACTCATTTGACTGATATAACTAAGATTTATATAAACCACTGATATAATAACCTGGCTGATTGAGTTCTTGTGTATCTTGAGGAATATGTTAAAACGTAGAGTTCATGTGCCAGAGGGATGCTGACAAAAGTAGGGGTAATGCCACTTTTTGTTAATGGATATGGCTATCATAAGATAGCCATATCCATTAACAAGATATTTACAGGAGATATTTACAACATTTGGATGGATTTTAAATCAGCTCAAAAATAATCATGAGAATGGTTTGTTCGGTGTATTTGTTTTGCAGCTAGGCTAAGGCTATATTTATGTGTTTGCACTTTCTTTCATGTTCACAGAATACGTTTTACTCCGCTGGAAAAAATTACTTGTTAAGAATGTGCAATGGTGAGTTTCAAGTTTATTTACATCTATATTTATATATTAAATACTTGATCCAGTCCAGACAGCTTCAAAGCAGTTTTACTGTCGAAATCTGTGCAAATGTTTCTTAATTTTAACATCTAAGCAGTCCTACTGAGAGTAATACAGTGTCAGGGAATACGTTTTCTTCCTGGTTTTACAGTATACTGTCAATTTCTTCTTTTTTTTTTTTTTCTTCTTTTTTTTAAAGCAAAACAACATTGCTTTAACTCATCATAAGTTAAGCAATTTTCAACTTTTTTATAAGTCATACAAGATTCAACTCTTTTAAGTCAGTTTAATGTAATTTAAGACTGTTTCAGAGTTTCCCTGTTTCATGGAAAAATAATCTAGCTCCCACAGACGGATTTGCTGTTCAGAGTCTTATGAACTGGCCATGTGCACACACACTCGAGTCAAGTACATCAGTATTCTTTACGACTGTGCTGAAGGAGCCTGACATGGCCATGTGTTTGTCCACAGACCTCCTCAGAAGACTCTCTAAGTCTCAGAATACAGTGTTCTGTGGACGAATCCAGCTGTTTTTAGCACGTCTCTTCCCTCTGTCCGAAAAATCAGGTATACTTTTTTACATTAGTTGTTTTTCTTAGTTCTTTGCTCATTGGTTGTTTTTGACAGGTTTGTCCTCTGTGTTACAGGACTGAACTTACAGAGTCAGTTCAACCTTGATAACATCACCGTGTTCAACAAGAATGAGCAGGATAGCACTCTTGGACTGCAGGTAAAGTTATGACGCATACTGGGCTTGATTTACCTGCATGTGAGAAGATAATGTGAAAAACCCTCTGTGGTGAAAGTCAAGGTTTTAATGTTGTTTGTGTCGGTTTCCTGTTTTTAATATGCTTTTTTTTAAGACAAACCATGTGCAAATTCATAAGTCAATACCATTGCTGAGTATATTCAGTGAACCAAAGACAGTCTCAAAAACACGGTTTGAAATCGCTGGTGTTTCTGACGTCACAAACATGTAACCAATCCGGTCAGCATGCGGCGGGGCTTTTCTCCACTGGAGTTGTTCAAAGCGTTTCTGATGCTGATTTTTAGAAGGCATCTGTCTGACTCTGAGATGGTGAACGCGAACATGGTTTGTGGAACATAAGCATCACATTATTAGCTGTTTGATAACGTAGTCAAGCAAAGGGCTAATCACATTAATTACCGTTATGTGTCCGAAATTGTAAAAAGCGATACATAAAAACGCATTACTGAGACATGGACTTGTATGCGAGCCTGTATAATTCACTCTTCCTCTGCTTCTTCTGAATCAGTTTCTGGTTCAAACATACAGTGGGGGAAAAAAGTATTTAGTCAGCCACCAATTGTGCAAGTTCTCCCACTTAAAAAGATGAGAGAGGCCTGTAATTTTCATCATAGGTACGCTTCAACTATGAGAGACAAAATGAGAAAAAAAATCCAGAAAATCACATTGTATTATTATGTACAAATTATGGTGGAAAATAAGTATTTGGTCACCTACAAACAAGCAAGATTTCTGGCTCTCACAGACCTGTAACAACTTCTTTAAGAGGCTCCTCTGTCCTCCACTCGTTACCTATTAATGGCACCTTTTTGAACTTGTTATCAGTATAAAAGACACCTGTCCACAACCTCAAACAGTCACACTCCAAACTCCACTATGGCCAAGACCAAAGAGCTGTCACAGGACATCAGAAACAAAATTGTAGACCTGCACCAGGCTGGGAAGACTGAATCTGCAATAGGTAAGCAGCTTGGTGTGAAGAAATCAACTGTGGGAGCAATTATTAGGAAATGGAAGACATACAAGACCACTGATAATCTCCCTCGATCTGGGGCTCCACGCAAGATCTCACCCTGTGGGGTCAAAATGATCACAAGAACGGTGAGCAAAAATCCCAGAACCACACGGGGGGACCTAGTGAATGACCTTCAGAGAGCTGGGACCAAAGTAACAAAGGCTACCATCAGTAACACACTACGCCGCCAGGGACTCAAATCCTGCAGTGCCAGACGTGTCCCCCTGCTTAAGCCAGTACATGTCCAGGCCCGTATGAAGTTTGCTAGAGAGCATTTGGATGATCCAGAAGAGGATTGGGAGAATGTCATATGGTCAGATGAAACCAAAATAGAACTTTTTGGTAAAAACTCAACTCGTCGTGTTTGGAGGAGAAGTTGCATCCAAAGAACACCATACCTACTGTGAAGCATGGGGAGTGGAAACATCATGCTTTGGGGCTGTTTTTCTGCAAAGGGACCAGGACGACTGATCCGTGTAAAGGAAAGAATGAATGGGGCCATGTATCGTGAGATTTTGAGTGAAAACCTCCTTCCATCAGCAAGGGCATTGAAGATGAAACATGGCTGGGTCTTTCAGCATGACAAGGATCCCAAACACACCGCCCGGGCAACGAAGGAGTGGCTTCGTAAGAAGCATTTCAAGGTCCTGGAGACTCCAGATCTCAACCCCATAGAAAATCTTTGGAGGGAGTTGAAAGTCCATGTTGCCCAGCGACAGCCCCGAAACATCACTGCTCTAGAGGAGATCTGCATGGAGGAATGGGCCAAAATACCAGCAACAGTGTGTGCAAACCTTGTGAAGACTTACAGAAAACATTTGACCTCTGTCATTGCCAACAAAGGGTATATAACAAAGTATTGAGATAAACTTTTGTTATTGACCAAATACTTATTTTCCACCATAATTTGCAAATAAATTCATTAAAAATCCTACAATGTGATTTTCTGGATTTTTTTTCTCATTTTGTCTCTCATAGTTGAAGTGTACCTGAGATGAAAATTACAGGCCTCTCTCATATTTTTAAGTGGGAGAACTTGCACAATTGGTGGCTGACTAAATACATTTTTTCCCCACTGTATATGGCTGAAGTAAACCTATATATCCACTTGCCATTGTGCAGCGTTTACTACAGTGAATCTGAGCGAGTGGATCAGCTAGGCCGATCTGCTGTGTTTGAGTGGAGGTGGAGGCTAATATGCATATTCATGGATCTACATATACGAAATGAAGCAAGGGCTACACCCTTGTTACATTCAAGCTATTTTAAGAAGAAATTTTCACAGGAAAAAAAACGCTTCATTTTGGTGATCAAAGATGAGTTTAAGGGATCAAATTATTGGCTGCAGGGGGACCTCAGAAAATCCACATACTTTATGTACATCTTTGGAATATTGCATAAAAAAATGCTGGATGGAAATGACGATGTGCATAAATTGAATTGAGGCAGATAAATGTTTTATCCCAATAAAAAAGGCGTTCTCAATATCCTCTTAGAAGACATGGCATAAACTATGATGGAAACGCATTTACCGAATCAAACGCATTCGCACAGCATCTCAAATCTTGGTTTGATCCTTCTGAAATGCCTGAGACAAAGGCATCTGTCATCAGGATGATTTGGTTAATTTCCCTGCCTGAAGTGTCCCGAACACCAGGCGTCCGAACGCAGGAGAACATGACAGCGCATTGTGTTTCGTCTGCTGCTCGGAGGCATTTATGATGGAGAAGAGAAGAGACAGTTTCTTGCCCGATTGCAGCAACTTCCATTTTTATTATAGATATTTTGTGCCAATTTCCCTGGAAGTGATGATTTTGTCCTCTTGAACACATGGGGTGGAAACACTGCTTGTTTTATTGATGTTCCAATTTTAAGTAACATAAGCACATAAGTTAAATTGACATCTTGAATGGAAACATAGCCAGTTAGACATCTCTAGAGGGTTGTTCATCAGATGTCAGACATGTTTTTGTGTGTGTGTTTTTTTTCCCAGCACGCAGAAGTTAAGGAGGATGGGATGGAGGTGGAGGAGGGAGAGATGGGTGACGAAGATGCACCTGCTCCGTGGTAAAAGATATTTGAGTTTTAAGTTACAAAGTCAGTGGCTGCGTCCAAAATCGCATACTTCCCTACTCTATAGTAGGCGAAAGGCAGTATGTGACAAGAGTAGTATGTCTGAATTCACAGTACTCATAAAACAGTAGACAAAAAGTACCTGGATCACCTACTTCTTCTGGTGAGATTCTGAAGTGTGTATATGATGAACATTTTACTATCCCATGAGGCCACAGGAGAGGATTTGTGAATGACAGTGAAGTGATGTAACTGGTGCATTATCACATGATAATGACATCATAGAGGATGTAGTTATCATGTGCCAATAGTATCAATAATATCAATAGAGTTTGTGATTTCGGACGCAGCCCAAGTCTTGCGTTTGCTTTATTTAGCCTGTTATCAGACTCTTGTTTGTTAGTCTAATTCAGAGGGCTTTTGTTTTGTAGCTCCATTCCTATTGACTACAACTTGTACAGAAAATTCTGGACCCTGCAGGACTATTTCAGAAACCCTGTACAATGCTACGACAAGTTCTCATGGATGACTTTCCTTAAGGTATTTGATTTTTTTTTTTTTTTGATTTTTTTTTTATCCAAACCATACAAAAATCGGTTACACTTTAAGGTGACTTTGTTAAAGTGTAATTACACAAACATGTACTGAGTAATATTAATTAACTGTACTTACTACAGGGTTATGGTTAGGGCTAATCATTTAGAAAATGATGCATCATTATTATGTTATTACTAGTACATGTCAAAGTACATGTAACAATGTAACGAGGTCACTTTAAAATAAAGTGTTACCAAAATCTCTTCCTCGAAAGCAGTCCTGTTGGTTTCATTTGAGGTGAATATATTTTATGAAGGGCAAAGTGGTGATAGGTCATGAATCAACTCTTGAAGAGTTTGCACTTTGGTCTGGTCAAGCTTCTCTTAAAATTTGGTTATTAAATGTCATTTTAAGTCATTTGTCTACATTTAGAACTTTAACCATTTAAGACCAAAGTATATCAACACTGTGATTGTCCGTAGTGGATGTTTACTCTGATAGGTCACCTTTGTGAGCTTGAGGGAAACTGACTAGAAACATCTGAAAAAGGAAAACTGACAGGATTGGTCCACATGCATCTTGTTTTAATGTTCCCTCACTTGTATTCTGTGTGCAGTATTCAGATGAGACTCTAGCTGTGTTCAAGAGCTATAAGCTGGATGACATGCAAGCGTCGAAGAGGAAGATGAAGGAGATGAGGACCTCTGCTGGAGACCATGTCTACTTTGCCAAGTTCCTCACCAGTGAGAAAGTCAGTTCTTCCAGTCTTTCAGTCAACTATTCAATAAAAAGAAACCTCCAGTCATTGACCTGATAACACAAGGCAATTTCCCATCTCTCTGCAGTTGATGGACCTTCAGTTGAGTGACAGCAACTTCAGACGACACATTCTGCTTCAATACCTCATCCTCTTCCAGTATCTCAAGGGCCAGGTCAAGTTCAAGAGGTCAGGGGAAACCGCACGCTTATCTTTTCCAGCTGTGAAGAGAAGTTTACCCTGCTGTCAGTGTCAATAAATGTTTGTTTTTTCTGCAATTTGTCTTCAACCTTTGCAGTTCCGGCTGTGTTTTGAATGATGATCAGTCTTTGTGGATTGAGGACACAGCTAAACTAGTCTATCAGGTCAGTGTTAACCTTATGTGTCACTGATTGGAGGTGGAGAGAGTATACTTATGTTCCCAGATATGAAAAAGTGTCCCATGTTCCCAGGGTCCTATGTTCCCCATTTCAATGGTCTGTTAACACACTGTAAATAAACTTTTTAAAAGTTCAGGACTACATTTGCCCTATCAACTAGCCCTCTAACCCTAACCTAAGGAAGCAATGACCTTTTGTGATATTCCAACCATTTGTTTAGTTCCCTCAAGTCTATGATATTGAGAGATTAACCTTTGACAAGTTCCACAATATCCCATGTCATATTAAGCAAATATAAATGCAGAGCTCTTTCAGGTTCCCTCACTGTAAAATATAAACCCATAAAATTTACATTAAAAAACAGCATCTGTGGTTGCCAGCACTTTGCCATAAAAACATGGGAGCAGCATTTTAAGTTTTATGGAAGTGAACTTAAATTTATGGTAAAAAAAACTGCATTTCATTAACATATAGGCAGTAGGACCCTATGTTTTCTTAAGAACCCTCTGAATCCCGGGAACAGTGGACCCTGGGTACAGCAAACAGGAGTGACTTCTATATTAATCACTCTGCTGTGTCATACTGTGTTATTATTATTTCCTTACCATTGCAGTTACTGAGAGAAACCCCTCCTGATGGTGACAAGTTTGCATCTATGGTTGAGGTAAGGAGTGTCTGTAAAGTATGCAAATGGGCGTATGGGTTTTAGGTTTCGCTCTCGTCTTGAGAAATGTATGAATTATGTCTCCAACAGCACATCCTAAACACAGAAGATAACTGGAACTCTTGGAAAAATGAGGGCTGCCCAAGCTTTGTGAAAGAAAGGTATTGAATAAAAACAGCACACGAACAGCTTTATCCCATTACACATTAGATACACACTGCATTCATGCGAGGTTAATGATGACGCCTTTATCATATTGTACTTTTACTCTGAAATCGGTGAAAAAATATCTTCCGTTCATGTCTCATTAGTTTGCAGTTTTGGTCACTGCTATTTTTGAAGTTCTGAATGAATCTGTGAATCAAATCTTTTGTTTCTCTCAGACCCGCCGAGACCAAACCCATCCGCCCCAGCCGAAAGAGACAAGCACCTGAAGACTTTTTGGGGAAAGGTCCTGATCGCAAAATCATCATGGGAAAGTAAGATAATATTTGATTACTGTGTAACTTCGTCGAGACTTCGATTCAGATCTTAATTTGCGCTTCTGCTGTTCTTGACCATCAACAGCGATGAACTCACAAGACTCTGGAATCTGAACCCTGACAATATGGAGGCCTGCAAGTCAGAAAGCAGGTGTGTGTGTGTGTGGCAAACACTTGCTTAGAGGCGTTTAATACAAGACATTTTGCATTAATACATGTTTTGTTTAAAGGGAATTCATGCCATCACTGGAGGAGTTTTTTGTAGAAGCTATTGAACAGGCAGATCCATCAAACATGGTGGAGGATGAGTACAAGTACATTAATCATTTACTCTCTTAAATCAACATGATTACAAACTATACCTCAGAATTAATGAATTCTTTGTCTTCCCTCAGAGTTGTGCGCAACTCAAACTACGGCTGGCGAGCCTTGCGATTGCTGTCCAGGAGGAGTCCTCACTTCTTCCAGCCCACCAATCAGCAGTTCAAGAGCCTGGCCGACTATCTGGAGAACATGGTCATCAAACTGGCCAAAGAGCTTCCTGTGAGTGGACATCCACCTTTTTAGAAAGTAGATAACATTCAAACTTGTGCTTGACCAATAGAGCCTTTTCAGTGGCTAATATTGATGGACTTTCGCATCGGCTAGCTATTAGCAACTCAGTTATAGGAACTAGCCTCCAGGGTGGACCCCGACTTCTGCATGTTCCTCCTGTGAGAAAGCCTCTATTAGATGACATGTATGCAGTGCTGTCAACACATTTTGCCACCCTTTGTAAATATGGCCATGGAAACTTACATGCAGTCTTTTTAGCGATACATGCCTGATCATCTAATGATGTAGGTGGAATAACAAAAATATATATCAATTAATCGCCCATCCCTAGTTTAAACGGGGAGGCAACTATGGTAACTAATCCAAAACTCCTCTTTTTTTATTCATTAGAATTTGCAGCTGTGACAATAATTTTGGCACATATTTTGGAGGAAAAACATATATTCCACATATACTTTAGTTTTGCTCGTATTTATGAAGGATGCCTGTATTAGTGGAGGACGATGTATAATATCATTTAAATCAATTTAAGTGAGACACAAACCTACTAAAATATTTTGCTTACTATTTTACTCAAATATTCAGTATTTTATGAATGCATAAATGTGACAGAATGTTTGTTTTTCTTTTGACAGAAAGACCTTCCTTCTGAGGAGATAAAAACCGGAGAGGAGGATGATGATGAGAATGGAGATAACCTGTTGAAAGAGAGCAATGACAGTGAGTCTCTGTTGCTCTTTTTTTATTATTTAACCTCAAAAGCCATTTTTATTGCTATTGCCTCCACTGGACTCTGTTCACACTAGACTGTTTGGATCAGAACGGCATTATCAACAGTGGCAGCTGTTGCTGGGTAACAACTACACTGGAGAAGTCAGCGAAATGAATGGTGTTGCTATTAGCAAAACATACAATAAATTATACAATCAAATGACTCATGGTAATTATAGCTGAAAGCTGTCCTCCAAACCTAAGGTAGGGACAGGGTTGGAAACACTGCTTCAGGGCTCGGTGGCGATAACATATCAAGATTTATAATGACACACCAACGCATTTGTAAGATAAAGCTTTTTTCTTTTTGGTCAGAATTCCAAAAGACACTCAAAATGGCCGGTATGAAAACTGGGCTTGGTTTATCTCTATATGCTGCACTAAATCTAAAAGTCCAGTCTTGTAATATTACAAAAAAAAAATTGTGGCCAATTTAAATTAGCCATTTTTCTTATTTCCTTTCCAAAACTGCTCCTCAGGTCATGCGTGTGATGGAAGGTTGTCCAGTTTCATCTCAACACACCAGTGTTTCAGAGATGCAGCCTCACCTCTACTTTGGCATAAACAAAACTTTTTTTTGCCAGCATGGCCTCACAATGATCTGAGCCAATTTTCATGATGGACTGAACCGTATAAGACGAGTAGGTTATGACAATTCGAATTGGAAATATCTTAAACTGTTATGCATTCAACTCAGAAATTGGTTATAGGCTTTAATGCTAATAATTATTTAATTATAGAGTATCTCAAATCCCTCAACTGCTCAAAGTTTCACCTAACACAGAAGTTTTATTTTTTTTACCATATAGTTCTATGGGCTGCCAAACCTAACGATTACACAAGAGGTCTTTGCCCCTTTGTGGTTTCACCCTTAAAATCATATATACAATATGGATACCCGTGGTTTGCCTTATCTCCATTTGGGCTGAGAACTCCTTTCAGCGAGTCAGTGGAAGTAAGGTAGATTATGAAATCCAAGAACAAGTGGTCACAGGAGATAAATGGCTACTGCTTTATGAATGGTGTAGATTTTGGAGCGTTTAGTTCGACTCAAAGTGAAATTGTCTTTGTCCAGGTCCCAGCATTCGGAGCAAGGCGGTGACCAACAGTCAGATGGACGAGATCGCAGCCAAGCTCGGGTCCCGGTGGAAGACGCTGGCGGATCAGCTGGAGATGAGCGAGAAGGAGATCCGCGTGATCGAGTCGGACAGCGAGGATGTAGAGCTACAGGCCAAGATGCTGCTGGTGGCCTGGCAGGACCGAGAAGGCCCTCAAGCCACGATGGAGAGCCTGGTCACGGCCCTCAACACTGCTGGATTCAGGAACATCACAGATGGCCTCAACGAAACATAACCTTTTTCTTCTTCCATTTTAACTATTTGATATGTTTTTGCTGTACTTCGATGAGTTGTTCACTTTACATTGTTTAAATAAATGGTCATTTGAAATGAATCAGTTTTGTTTGTAAAATACACACAGGAGTGTTAATGGCATGTTTATTTGTCTTCACGGTTTATGAAAAGCCAGTAAACAATAACTTATTACAGAGGTAAATTCTCTTTGTTTGATTGTTTCTGAGTATTTCAGGACAGATAAGTTTACAGTGGCATTTGTTGCATGGCAGCTAGAAGACAGAAGCAGTAATTGAGCAGAAAAAACATCCTCTCAAAGTGCTTTGATATGAAATCCACCTTTGATAGATCAGACACAACAGATCCCAGTATCATACAACTCCTTGTTTTACATGTCCAAAACTTGTGGCCAAGAGCATCTTTAGATACCAAGTCACTACTTCTGTCTATTGAGCATGAACACCTTTTCACAGGCTTAAAAAATATTCAATGCATATAGAAAACATTAAAAAAAAGTCCAATAAAAAGGATCAGGTCCATCAATCTACCATCCATGAAAGGGGGAAAACACCCTTAACAGATACGCCACTCGAGTTGATGCATGAAGAGTTCAGAAATTAAGGTCGTGTTTTTAAAGACACAAATTTATTTGCACATCTATACAGACAGTGCTTTGAAAATGGCAATTATGGTTTAAGTTTCTCCTGTGAAACACCGTTACTCGAGTATTTCCAGACGCCGCGGGCCGTACAGAAGGACATATGCTATATGCCAATCGCCTCCACCAGACAGCTTCAGGATGTCCTCAGGGGTCACCACGCTGACCTTGTCATCGTCAAACTTCATCCATTCATCTGTTCAGAGAGAGAGTGAAGTATCAATACCAGATACAACAGCAAAGTACTCTAGCATTAGCAGGGTGATCCAATCCTGGTTAAACAGATAGTTCACCCAAAAATGAAAATTCTGTCATCAATCATGTCGTTCCAAACTCATAAGACTTTTGTTCATCTTCGAAACACAAATGAAGATCCTTTTGATGAAATATAAGAGATTGAATAAAAGCCTAAATTCAATCTGTTCATCATATAAAGCTTTCGAGTCTTTTCATAAAATTTAGACTAAACCATTTAATTCATATTAATTAGTTTTGTGATCTCTTTATGAACTTTTTGAAGCGTCAAAGTTTCAGGGACAGAAATCGCTCAGATTTTCATCAGAAAGTTCATTTGTGTTGAGAACAATATGAGTGTGAGAGAATGATGAAAATTTTCATTTGTGGGTGAACTATCCCTTTAAGGAATGCTAGAAGCGGTTTAGCTGCTCCTCAACGCAGGACTGGACAACCCCTGCTCGGCACAAATTACATCAGGAGAAATAAACCAAAAAATAAAAAGCTTGAGCTGGAGATTTATCTTGCACATTTGCCTAGATATTACCAGGCAGTGTTGGGTAACACACATTACAGTAATCAGATTACTTTTACAAGTAACTAATTTAAATATACAAGACATGTAGTTATTATAAACGAGTAAGCCTGTCACTCTTTCCATTTCCTGAGTGACTCGTGTCCTCAGGATGGGAGTGATGTGGCAGGTGTCCGAGGAGTGCTTTGAGCATGTAGATACTGTGGTTCAAGAGCTATGATGCACTGCACACAAAAACATCTATTTGAGACTCGAGTTATTTTGAGATTACATGCAACAGCCGTAGAGAGCGTGTCATTGTAAACTGTGCTGCGCTAATCATAGTTATTTCCAGCACTTGATCAAACCACTTATTTAAAACATGACTTTTTTTCTCATGTATTTGCATTTGTGCTGAATCTATTGAGCTGTTTTGTACCCCGTGCATTAAAGTGTGCCGACAGGGAGTGATCATGCTCTATGAAACCTGTCTATCTAACTCTACAGCGGTTGATCCAAACACTGCAATTATGTATTATTCACTAGAATACAATGTAATGGCTTTCCCCACACATTTTATTTCTACGTTTTTCACATCGTTTTTTATTTATTTTTTCGTGCACGGACGTGCGTAGCTTAGAGGGAACTGTGGGTGCATAACTTCCCATAAAAAGCAACTAAAATAATTAGTTACTTTTTAGGGAATAATGAAATACTGAAATGGATTACTTGTAAAAGTAACATTACCCAACCCTAGGAAAGAATGCTATCAAGTCGCGTTTGCCGTTTACAGTTACAAAGGCAAAAATCAAGACTATGCAAGTACGTTTAACAAATAATGAAAGCAAAAACTTGATTTGACAACGACAATACTTGACCTTCTTTCCTTTTAACCCAGCCGACATAGTGGCCAGATGAACTGGATCGGCCCTGGTGCGTCAGAACCGCTTGCAGGTCGTAGTAACCGCTGTTGTTGGAGCCCAAGTCTGAAGAGAAGAAAGAAGTCAACAGCTTATAAAGCAATCTGCAGACTCAACTTGCAGAACCATGTTGAAATTAGTATCTTTGCAGTGAGTTCTCACCTTCAGAAAAACAGAAGGGTTCATATTTTTTATCCTTTGGAGCCCCAACCTTCTGAATCACCTATTGAATGAGAAACAAAATGTTAGATGGCTTTTCAAAAAGCACGAAGTGTTCAGCATGACGTCACAGGGCACTTGCTTTCGGCTGCTGTTGCATCTCCAGTTTCTTGTCTTCATCCTCCTTAAACTTTGTCCTCATAGGAAGCATCTTCTCCTGAAGTTCAGGAGTGCACAGCTCAAAGACGTCCAGCATAAGAGGAAATTTGACATCCTAAATGCAGCAGAATTAAAGTTTACAATCAATGTATAGATATTTTGGTGACAACACCTGATATCCCAAACCCCTCCTCGGTAAAAGACCTACCTTGAGGACTTTGGCATTCACAGACTCTTTTTCTTTGTAAAAGAACCGCACCATTTGAACCGTGAGGTAAGCCGGGAGACGGCTGATTTTGGACTTGAATGCAGAAACATAAAAAGTGACTGTTCATTTTATTCATGTACGAAAAAGCAGCATTTCTCCACTGACGCCACAAAAGTCAGAAATGCCAAAAGGTAAAACATACCGATTTGATATAGAGGGCATTTCTTTGTAAGGATGGGGAGAACTTCGTGATGTCCTCCTGTAGCCTCTGGATGTAATGAGAGACAGGTCAATATTAACAGGGATTGTGGGCACTGGTGGCTCATCTGCGTACGGGACGTTCCACTCACCAGTCGGAGTCCAGTGGCGAGATACTTCACTTCCTGGTTGATGAAGCAGCTGAGCTGCAGCTGGCTCTCTGAGCCTTTAGTTGGATCCTCGTCCTCTGACTCGGTACATTTCATACTGGACACATTAAGGTTAGGTACCGTAAAAATGTCACATGTTCATATCTATGGGCCTGGTGAAAATTAGACTACAAAACACAATACGCTCAGTCTGGCCATCCCCATAATATATCATTATGGCTGCTAAGCATAATCGTGCAGTGAATTCAAAAGAGTTACATAATCAAATAGTCAGCGGGATTATAGATCATTCCCCCAAACGTGAAAAGTCGATCATCCTTCTCGTATCAATTTTCTTCAGGAGTTCATTTCTCAGTGTTATCAGAGTAGCGTAAAGCCCAAAGTATTCTTCAGAAAATTAAGTATACCTGGGCTTTAAGTGAACTCAGACTACAACATCTGATGCGTAATCTCCATGTTCACCATTAGGATCAGGGTGTGAATAATTTGAATCGTTTTACTAAATCCAAATCAGGTTCTGGAGGTGTGAGGGAATGATTCACTGAAGCAGGTAAACATTAGGGTTGGGTATCGATTGAATTTGACCAATTCCGATTCTGCTTATCGATTCTGATTCTAATCGATTACTAATTTCGATTCCAATAAAGAAATAAACGTAGTTATTATTCACATTTTTTCTATTGCAAAACATTTCATTGTAGCTGAATACCATTACCAAAAAAATCAGCAGGCTAAAGAATACGTAGACAAGACATTTTTGCCTATATGGTTTAAAAATACCATAGCAAAAAACAACTAGCCTAACTAATATAAATTTCAAGTATTAAGTATTGAACCTTTCTGGATCCGCCATCAAATAGATAAGTTTAATTATATCAAGTGCTGTGAGAAAAGGCTATAAATCTCCACCTCCAACATCCTCACACTCAATATAGCCTACTAGCCGAGACTCCTTTATGTGTTCAGATGTGACGTAATGACGCAAAGACATGCCCGAATTTCCCGCTGAAATCCACCAGTACCACTGGAATTAAAAACATTATTACAAGCTTACCATTTTGAATCGAGCTAAGGCAAGAAGCAAGTGCAAGGGCTTAAAGCAAGAAAAGATTTGAGGCCTGAAAAGTTGTCCGGGAGGAAATGTGCACAATGTATTGAATTAATTTAAAAGTGCTCTTTTAAAGTAAATTGCCTGAAATCAGGAATGGTGCCTGAGAACTTTAAGCCCTGCGATAGTTTTGAACACTGGCTGGTTATGTACTTGCTCAAAAAAATATTTTGGATAATTTTTAACCCAAAAAATCTACGGACTGCAGCTTTAAAGACAAGTAAACACTCAGTAATTTAAAAAGAACAAATAAAATTAAGAATCGCATAAAATACAACTAAACAAAAATACCATTGAAATAAACCGGTATTCAGGTACAAAAACTAATCAAATGTAAAAACACTGCACTTTATAAATAAAACATACATTATTCAGTTTTTTGTTTGAGGATCTTTTGACGTTTTTATGTGTATTTGTCCGTTCAAGTGCAAAAAGACGCGTAAGGAACTCAGTATCACGCATTAAACAGTGGGCGAGTCTTCTTACGCTTAAATGGTTTAAAGCCATATTAAGATGCACACAAAGGAAGCGATAAGAGGAATCGAACATGTATCTGATTCTTGACCTTAAGTATTCGATTTTCGATTCCCAACCCTAGTAAACATTGAAGAAATGCAGTTTATTGAAGTAAAAACAGCGGCAGCCCACAGAATTACTGACTGAGAGAGCACATGCTGATATAGACTTGTACAAGAGGCACTTATCAAAGGATACGTAGTTTCAATTTCAACACCAAAATACTGATCGATGAAATTCTTCTTTTTTGCGGCGACAGCAGCTCCACTATCACTGTCAGTCTGTTATTCCACCAAAAACAAACAGAGAAAAATGTATACATTATTTGTAAAATAGTTTTTTAGCTTCCAGACAAATATGATAAAGACCCATTTTATTACACTAAATTCTCTGCATTTCTGTAATGAAAGAGTTTGAATATATTAGGGTTGTCACGGTACTAAAATTCCAGTAGCCGGTACAAATACCAGTGAAATTTCACGGTGTCAGTATCAATTTCAATACCATAGAAAGAACATATATGTATATATAAAACCCAGTAGCCTTGCCTCTGGTGGGGTTTCTAGTTCTTCAGGCTCTAATTTCTGCTGAAGGACCCGCATCATCTGGACCCAGCACTCATTGGCATCCTGAGTAAATGGAAAAATGCATATATATATATAAAAACGTTCCACTTTGACAGAACATTCTGCTGAAATGTATTAAGCCAAAGATATGTGACCTGACCTGCTGAAGGTACTGGCCCTGGTCTCCTTTTTCGGCAAACTGTGGGAAGGCCATGTGCAGGAACTGCAGCAGAATGATGGGTGGAATGCTTGACGAGGTCTTATCCATGGACTCGTACAAATCACGCAGAGCTAAGAGAAGAATCAAACATGAGCTACATGCGGCCCACAAACCCTGTGCGATTCAGTATGGCTACACAGCTTGACTCTTATATGCATTAGCTTGGACGTACTGATCCCAAATAGTTGGGGATTATAAGTAATCAAAGAGTCAAGAATTCTTTAACCTCAAAACTGATAGTGGAAGTTGATCACCTGCTGTGATGTACTGGGAAGGTGCGTTAGCTCCAGAAGACCGCAAGGCACCAGAATACCTACAGATGGAGGCGAATTACCACAAAAACACATTGATGCATTACACCACATAACATCTGTGGACTTGACATGAAGGCCATGCCTAAACTGTACCTCCTGAGAGCGCCTTTGAGCTCAGGCACGGAGCGTAGACACTGCACTGTTGCATTCATGTAGCATGTGTTGCCCAGATTCGTCAATCCACACGGCAGCTCCATCTGAACATGACACAGAGAGCAGAGATGATTTCACAGCTGTTGGCTTGTTTCTCTGATTCCTGCTAAAACACTGTAACAGCAGATCTGTCGGCTGCAAACGTACGGCAGACGCGAGCTGCTCCTCCGTCATGTCCTCTACAAACATGGGCCGCACTACGGGCTCTTCAGGCAGGGCGTCAGCGGAGCCCATCATCAGAAGAGTCATCCCCTACATGGATCAAAACATCTATTTAGCTGAAGAAAACGCACATTTAAAGTCAACATGAAACCATGGAGCCAGACCTGAGTATGCAGTGAAAGCAACTGTACGCAAGTTTTAATTTTTTTTCCTAGAAATATCAGTTTCAAAATGATTCTAATGGTACACTGACTTCTAATAAGCCAAATGTCCTTTGATTCTTTCCCAAGCGCCCCTCTCAACGGAGCAGGTTTGGTGAGCAGGTTCGAAATTCAGCTAAATATGACTCAAACTAAATCAAAACTGGCTGTCAAAATTAACACGGTATTCTAGTTATTTTTTAGCTAAAACCTTTTTAGCCTATTTCATATCATTTAATTATGTACAGTTTAGTTCTTTTGCAGTCGTGCATTATGAAGCACCCTGGTCCTGGAGGAACGCGGGTTCGTTTCGCTATGTAAGGGCTGCATTGAGCTGAAATGACAATAAAGCTGCTCACTCGCAAGTTATCAATAAATCCTGCCAATCATTTTGTATTTTGAACTGGAGTTGTGTAATGGGAATGTATTCATACGATTCATGAATGGATGTAACATTGTTTTCGGTAGTCCACCAAAACCTGAAGTGCTCCAGCAGTCACGCGATTAGCTGCTACGCTAGTCAGTCAGTCACGCGACTGCTCGCTGTTCTAGACAAGCACGCGATTGGCCATCAACAAACGTATTAAATTAAGGTGTACTGCTGGATAAACTATTGTGGATCTTATGTTTCAATATTTAACTATTAGCTGCTGAACTCTTATTACAGGTCGACTCTTTAAGGGCAATTTCTAAATCTACCAGAAGTCAAGATACAGCCACATACTTACATTTTTCAACTTGATATTGCCCCACTCATCATCCTGGTGAACAAAAAGTAAAAGAAGTCAAACATCTGCAATAACAGAGCACAGTAAATATGAAAGATCCCAGCCAGTACCTTCAGTGTTCCTCCTTTCACCATGACTTTCTGTCTCTCCGGCTGAACTCCTGTTAGAGCGAAAAGCTGGGCTTTGAACACCATGGGCGGCTCCTCCGTGTTCAGCTCCACCGCATCAAACTTCTCCTTTCCCCATTTCACATTCACTAAGATATTCAAAGAAAAAAACAAAAGAAAAATCAAGACAAAAAATAGTGACGCAGCAAAATTATTCAGTACCACGCATCTGCACATTGCTGATAGTCTACAGAAAGAGAATGTGTGTGTGTGTTGCAGCTAATAAAACTTCATCAGAAGGCTTTGTATATTTTTTCTACATTCTCAAATGCCTTGGCCTCATATCCCACATCCAAAGAGCACCGAGATACAGACTTCATACTTTGCATCTTGTGTTTTAAGAAAAGATGTATGGTTTTAATTAAAGCAGGGGTTTTCAAACTATCCCATGGTTCTCCACACCCAGTACTGCACATTTCCTAACTCATCAGCTGATCTGCAGAGTGCTGGAAACATGAGCTTGGTGTTTCCAGTGGACAGTGATTTTCACAATTATTAACATAAGAAATAGTCAAATATTTATATTTTAATTTTTTTTAAATGTATTGTACATTAATAACTACACTTATATTACCTTGGTGTTAAAAAGACAAAAAAAATAATTAATAAATAAATAAATGTGTTCAAGAGAACATAATCGTCACTTCCTGGGAAATTGGCGAAAAATCAAACAGCCCCTACATCCCCACATGTTGTTTGGGAGGGTTTCAAGAAAAATCCTCCTCGCTCATCCAAAAACAAACTCCAGCAAATTCAGCTGTCAGACACGACTGGAACTTCAAACGGGACAGGATTCTGTGGTCAGATCAAACTAATAAAAAAAGGGCTTTTGTCAGCAAACACACCAGATGGGTTCTGTGCAAACAGGGATTTAAAAACAACCCCATGCCCACGGTTAAATATACCGCTGGATCTTTAATGTTGCGGGCTTATTTTTCTGCCAGAGGTCCTGGACATCTTGCTCAGATACATGGTATCATGGATTCTAGCAAATACCAACAGATAAAAAATCTAAACCTGACGGCCTCTCCTAGAAATCTTATAATGGGCCGTGGTTGGATCTTCCATCAGGACAACGGTCCAAAACAAACTCAAAATCAACACACAAATGAGTCTCTGAGCACAAAATGAAGCTTCTGCCATGACCATCTCAGTCCCCTGACCTGAACCCTATAGAAGATGAGTGGGCTGAACTGAAGAGAAGAAGCGCCAGCATGAACTTGTGAATCTGAAGGATCTGGAGAGATTCTGTATGGAGGAATGGTCTCTGATCTCCAAACTCATCAGGCGTTATAGGAGACGACTCAGAGCTGTTATCTTGGCAAAAGGAGATTGCAAAAAGTATTTAATAAAAGTGTGCCAATAATTATGGCCAACGTGTTTCTGAGAAAAACATTTCATAATGTGATTTTGCCCCCACTTTCAATTATTTTACTTCAATGAATGGTTTGATTTTTGCGAATTGTTTGAATGAAAGATCAAAAAGATGAACAATGCAGATTTTTTACAGCCATCTTTGATCATATTTATCAGGGGTGCCAATGATTGTGATCACAGCTGTATGCGCATCTTGACAATTCCATCCAGCATCTTTTTAATGCGATATCCCAAAATGCGCATAACAATATGTGGATGGAAACATGACTCATGACACTTGCTGCTTCTGAGAATCCCAGAAATGTGAAAAGGGTCCATACGGGAAACCTCTCAAATGTGTAGCACATGCTTTACAAGTGGCCCAAAAGTAAATATATAATCATCTTTTACTCACCTTCATGTCTTCAGAAACAATACAATTTTATTTCTGCTTCGGTTAGTTTGAACCCCCATTAACACAGCTGACATATGAGACTACACACAAAACATGCTAACCACATGAGATGCTACAAAAATAACACTAGAAAGTTGTTACAGCAGTAAGACATATATAAATAATATAGCTTTAACACATTTATCACTGGAAATCCATTGCAGTGAACAAGTAAATCTACAACACACCAGATTTGCAGCACGGCGGATACAACTATGGATACAAGCCATGATGCATCAGTTTTGATGTCTACAAGCTGTCCTGTAGCCAATTTTGCAACAACAAAACGTTTTTAGTGTAAAGTCTGTATCCACTGTTCAGTAATGCTGTCTGTTGATTGAAAATGCTAATAGGTTAGTTTTAAAGGTATTTAAATAAAGTGTGAGCCGCCTAGCCGGCATGATAACATGCTTCATAACGTTACTCAAGTCTGAACGTTTACATTTCACATCATACATTTCCATATAAAATAAACGCAACGCCTAAATACAAGTCACCCCAGAACGCGTGCTATGGGATTTCTGCTTCTTGTTTAGCTTTCCCTCTGTTTTTAAACTGAAACCATCAACTGAGGCCTGAAGCTAATGTCTCATGCTAACGGCGCTGCCTCTTCTCAATTACCTCTTATCGTTTAAAGGCTAACTATGATTTATGTCAAATCATACTATGAACAGACCTGTAAATACGGGCATCTTTCTGTTTGCTTGTCCTTTGAACAACTCTTCTCCAAAGGCCGGGTTTTAAGTTGGGATGCGGAAGATCTGTGCGTCTTGTAACTTCATTCAAACGACAGCCCACAATGACGCTGCAACTGCATGATGACCAGATCGATGAGCTCGGCTAGCGACTAACTAACCTCATGCCAGATTACTATGACGAAGGATTGGGTTATGAATATTAATAAGGTCTTCCTTCTTCTTCTTCTTCTTTTTTTTGAGATTTTATTGGCGAAACAACGATGGTCTTCCAGACCTTTCAGCCCTTATTTATGAATATTAATTACATAATGATGAAGGCTTGAATAATGAATATTAAAAAACCAAGCAGTCCCATTAACAGTTTAAAAAAAAATCCTTAGACACTAAAAGTGATACTTGAGGCCCACTCGCTGAAAACATTCACTCATAATCTTTAGACCAAGTCTGCAAAACTGCAAGCACATTATACGCTTTAAGTTTGCTATTGTAAAGCAAAACTTTTTCAGTTCTCTACATTAGACACTTAATTCAAAACTAACAGCTCTTGTGTTTCATGTGAGAAACACTACCATTTTAAATGCCACTCATTTGCTGATGACCTACACCCAATGATATGTGAAAGCACTTATATAGGCCTACATAAATTGATCACTTGGTCATAAAAACTCTTCGTTTTAAAAAATGAAAGAAATTATTTTTACACCTTTGACAAAATCCTGTACACTCTGCACACTGAACAAGCAAAAGAGTAGTGTTTTACAGTTTTTACATCTGTGTGTAGTTTGGCGTGTATTTTTTTGTGGAGTTACTTACTACACACAAATAGTGTTTTTATAAAAGTTAAAATAGTTTCGAATTAAGTGTTTGCCTTTGCAAGAGACGTGTGACGTTTTGCATCTTGTGTGTGTGTGTGTGTTTTGTGTGTAGAGTTTATAGAAATGGAGTCGTAGTTTAGTTTCAAAAATTGTAAGCATTTTTGAAAAACTGTAATACACTGCTTTTCCATTGGAGGGAGACCGTTTGCAGTAATATATCTACATTAACATTCACTCGCCTACTCTAAATCTACTCTAAAGTCCATCACAGTCCATCATAATATCAGAATCTTTTATATAATTATAAAATATTGTGTTTCTACTGCGAAGACGTCAATAATAGCTAATAAAAAACAAAATGACATTTACCTCAGGAAAGTAATTCAAAGTCCATAATAGCCAGAATGAAGAGAGGACATATTGCTAAATATTTGCACTATATGTTTTATTTTTACTTAAAAACAGCTTAATACATATATCACTGCCTTTTTTCATTCACTCACTAAAACTAGAAATGTGTTTAATCTGAATGTTTGTATTCAACTGATTTGTTTAGCCTTTTATACCTGAAATACCAACTGAATATAATAGTTTGGCCTGTGTTGCCAAGTTTAACCTTCAATAGTAATGTGAGAAGTTCAGTCAAGTCAGTCAAGTCACCTTCATTTATATAGCGCTTTTAACAATATAGACTGTTTCAAAGCAGCTTTACAGTGATAAATAACAGGAAATTAAAGTAACAGAGATTGTTTTGGCTTTACATCAGCTCTAGAATAAGAATAAAATAAGTGAGAGTAAGCCATTAGCCCTATAGTTCACAGCATTTGCAGATTTTTTCTTTAAAAATGACATATATTTAGAAATGAACTGGTATCGAATCACATTGAAAGCTTGTGAAACCTATTCGAATTGTGAAATCTGTATCAATGCACCAATTTAATTGTCTTGAGTGTGCCTAAAGGTTTTTTGTTGTTGTTGTTGTTTTTGTCGGCTCTGAAATGTAACAAATGCGAAAACGAAAGGTTTTTCCACAAACAATTGATGTGCCTGTTATAGACTGTGGATATTAGCTATAGTCTTCATTAAGGTTTTGTTTCAACCTTTGATTTCCAAATGCCCCAAACTCTTTTAGTTTTAAGTTTTATAACTCCACATTATAATGTATGATTTATTTTCTCAAATTTATTGGCATGTCCAGATTTTATGGAATGCAATTATTCTCAAAATTAACAAATGTATGCACAATTAACTTGAAATGTTGCAAATAAATGTATCTTACTATACACAACCAAAAAAAAACAAAAATGTTGTCTGCGAAAGTCAGAATTAAATGAATGTACAGTGATTTGTACAAGTAGAGACATGATCATCAATACAAATGTTTTCTTTCATGTAGGTGTATCATTTGACATTTAATTTGTAATCTACGAAGACACATCATCAGTGATGTTTTGGGTCTCTTGAAAATCAGTCAACCTCTATCAGGTGAGGCGACCCGGATGAGATGTTTGAAGCCTCAGCTTGCTTGCTCAGTCTCTTGATCCACAGCTTTCTCTGCTGTTATAGATGGCCTTCCTCCTTCTCTTCAGTGATGCCAAATGTAGTATAAACCCTGAAGTGGGACTGTCCTGTAAAGTTTGAAAGTGACCAGTGTAGCCAAGTGTAGCCAAGTATGGTGTCCCATCCAAGTGCGCACACACACAGCAGTGAGTATTGAACACACACACCGTGGACACACACACCTGGAGCACTGGGCAGCCATTATTGCTGCCTTTATTGTAACCTTTGGGTTACAAGTCTGACTCTCTAACCATTAGGCCTCTAAAGCCTCTGCACCTTACCAACGTTATGTTCTCAGTCGCGGTTCTCCTGTCTGATTGGAGTGCATCTATGCCGGTTCACGCATGCAGACAAAGTCGTTGTGTTTACTGTTGCTGTTCTAGCCAGAGCAAGTGGATGTTAAAGTCGAAGGTGAAGTAGGCTAATGTAAAATTTCCATGATTTAAACAGGGCAACAAACACAACTTAAAGAAAGTACAAGGCTCTGAGTTAGACTATTTGCAGGACCGTATGGCTCTCTTCATCTGCTAGTCAATGACGAACGTTAACTGCAAGGTAGTTGGCTAGCACTCCAGCTTGTCACTTTTGACAGAGACAAAAATGTCCATGAATACTTGTTTCCTAATTGGGAAACACGTGGCTTAGTGTGATAATGAAATCGCAAAGGCTGCGATAATTTTTTTGCGCATCATGTCAGTGATCAGTAGTGAATGCTAATCCATCTGAAAGATCTGTGAGTTTGAGTCACTTATGTGCATTTGAAAAAGCAACACGCGTCATTTGAGCATCCTTTTGTGAGATTATGTGGTTTCTTATACAGAATAAAGTGTAGTCTCCCTGAAAAGGGGAACATAGAAATATTCAAATACAGACAGACACTTGTGTTTCCCTCAATCTCTGTATTATGAGTGGGGGAAGGGAACTGTGTGCCTGATAATAACTCTCCATGCTCGCCCCACCCCGTGCTGGAGTCTTTTGGTACTGCACCATAACAAACTACATGAACCAATGAAATAACCAATCATAAAAATAATATTCTCTTCTCAATACCTGCTGCATTACTCCCAGTACACTACATTACTTCATTTAGTCTCAGACTACACAGTACATTGGATGTCAGCAACACCCACTACTGTTTCAAATCCCAGACTGTGAGCTGCGTGTCAAATGTTCATGTACTCATACTAAATTTGAGTCTTTGAGGAAGAGTCCTGTTCAACTACTCAATTCAGCATTATTTCAAATCCTGAAATGTAGTTCATTGACTTGTGAATACACTTAGTTTTTAGTGTATCAATAAAGTACTTGAACTTACATTCCATAAGAGTAAACTGGCTGATGATAGTAAGGTTGCAAGTGATATGTCCACGCTTGAGGCATGGTACGGTAGTGCAGTAAGGCTATAACAAGAGGGGGACCCAATTGTATCATATCTAAAGATCTTTGGTGATCTACGTTCCCTCTGTGGTCGCTTAGGCATAGTCTCTGTTTCACTTCCATCACTGCTTCCAGAGAACTGTGGTATTTCTTCAACTGTTTCAGTTTCAACTAAATCCTCCACTACCCCAGGTAAGTCACTGGCTGGTGTATCCTGACTGAGACAATCATCATTCCTCTCGAGCTCTGTTGTTTCTACTGCATGCCTTTCGACTTGAGGTGTTTCTTCACATTCAGCCACTTCCTGTGGTAGCTGGAACTCCATGACATAATCGTAATCCTCATCATCCTCTACCTCTCCATCCAGCTCTCTCCTGACTTTCGCTGGTCTGGCATCTTTTCTTCTTGGTTTTACAGGTGGAAGCCCCTCAGTTTCCAACGGTAAGTGATCACATGGTAATAAGAGGTTTCTGTGCATGACTCTCGATCTCCCTTTTCCATGTTCAGGTCTCAGTTCATAAATAGGAACATCGTTTCTCACTTGTTTAACAACAACATGAATTGAGTCCTCCCAATGATTTCTCAATTTTCCAGGTCCACCTCGTGGAGTCAAATATCGGATCAACACATGGTCGCCAGGACTCAGTACTGTGCTCCTTATTTTGCCATCATAGTTTCTCTTATTTCTCTGGGGAGCTTTGTGAGCATTTTCCCTTGCAATAGTGTATGCTTCCTGCATTCCATGTTTCCATTGTTCCGCATAATTCTGTTGACTACCTCCATCTACATCACCCAGAAGACTGAACAACATGTCGACAGGTAATCTCGGAGAGCGGACATACAAAAGGTAGAATGGGGAAAACCCTGTCACTTCGGTGCGTGTACAGTTGTAAGCAAATATAAGCTTGTTCAGAAAGTTCTTCCAATTGGCCTTATCTTTGTCTGTGAGGGTCTTAAACATCTGTAGCAAGGTTCGATTAAACCGTTCCACCTGGCCGTTCCCCTGTGGGTGGTAAGGGGTTGTTCTTGAGCCAGCTACACTGCAGTACTTGCTGAGTTGTGAAAAGAGTTGATTTTTGAACTCACCTCCTTGATCGTGATGAATGCTCATCGAAAAACCAAACTTGAGGAGATAATCATTGAATATTTTGTCCGCTACTACCTTGCCTGATTTCGATGTGGTCGGGTACGCTTGCGCAATGCGCGTAAAGTGATCCACAATTACTAAAAGATATTCATAGCCACCTTTACATTTTGTCAAGGTGGAGGAAGTCAACAGACACAAGTTCAAATGGATGGGTTGAGGTGATGCTTACGAGAGGTGTTCTAGTTTCACGGTTGGGTTTCTTTTGTTTTAAACATGTACAACTCATAACATGCTGTTCTGTTTCACGCTGCATATATGGCCAAAAGAAGCGGTCTCGAATCAAAGATAGTGTCCTGTCGGTTCCCTGATGTCCCATTTGGTCGTGCAGTTTATGTTTGTTAGGTATTACCAGCTGTTTTCTGTGGGCCATTTTCCTCCAGAGGACTCCATGTTCATTTACTTCCAGCTTATCCAGTTCCCTTGCTATACAACGACTCTGTGGGCTGAAGTCCTTCAGCTTGCAACGCAATGGCTTTCCACCGGACAACTTACACTGCAACACTGGTCCAATGTGTGGGTCATCTTCCTGATCTTGTCGGATTTGTGCTGGTGCCAGTGAAGCAACGACGGTGCTCTGAGGCACAAATACATCCTCAGCAGATATGGCCATTGACCAAGTTGCAGTCATCTCTGACTGTAATCCTACCGACTCCACGGCAGCTCCTACTGCATCATATGAGATTTCCTCTGTGAAGTAATCCAGCCCTGTCTCTGCATCTAATGGCATCCTAGATAAGAAATCAGCATCTGTGTTTTCCTTGCCTGGGCGGTACTTAATAGTAAGTTGAAGAAATAAAAGTTGAAGTCAGCTAATTCTGCCACCCATCTACTTCCTGTAGCATTTAACTTAGCGGTGGACATGTCATATGTTAGTGGATTATTGTCACTGTAGACTGTGAAGAAGGGTGCATAATAAAGGTAGTCGCGGAACCTCTCAGTTATCGCCCATTTAAGAGCAAGAAATTCCAATTTACCTGAGTGGAGGTAATAGTTTTTCTCAGATTTTATCAACGCTTGTGATCCATATGCAATTACACGGAGCTTCCCATCTTGTTGCTGATATAATACAGCTCCAAGTCCCTTGTTAGAAGCGTCTGTGTGTAACACAAATGGCTTAGAAAAGTCTGGGAATGCAAAAACTGAGGGTTGAACCAGGCATTCTACCAGTTTCTCAAGAATCTGTTGATGGGTATCAGTCCATTCAATGAGAGTATGTGATGGCACTATGCTTACACTTCTCGTTCTATTGGATGTCCTCCCTTTTGGGTGCAGCTTTTGGGCACCTTTCTCCTCTGTTGCCACACTAGGCCCTTTAGTTAAATCATACAGGGGGACCGGCAATGCAGGAAAAGTATTTCACGTAGTGACGGTAATAACTTAATAAACCCATCACTTGTCTCAACTCACCAATTGTACTTGGTCTCTTCTCTTTCAGAATCCTGATGGCAGCAGTGTCGGCAGGGTCCATTTTGTTTCCTTCTGCAGACACTATCCTTCCCAGGTAACGAATCTCAATTCTGAATAGCTCACATTTACTGGGTTTTAATATGATGCCATACTGCCTCAGTCTTTATAACACTTTTCTGACAGCTTCAACATGACTCTGAAATGTTTTACTGAAAACAAGAGTGTCGTCTAGGTATGAAACGCAGATCTTGTCACAGAGGCCCTCTAGGCACTCCTCCATACAGCGCTGAAAAGCGGCTGGCGCATTCATAAGCCCAAAGGGTATCCTAGCCCACTCATACAATCCCCAGGGGTCACAAAGGCTGTCAAGTGTTTGCTGTCCTTTGTCATGAACCCCTGGTGATAGGCTTTTCCTTGGTTTAATAGCGAGAACATAGTGTTACCTCCAAGGCCATCCATCACATCCTGAACTCTAGGGATTGGCTGCCTGTCAGGGTGTCTTGCGATTTAACTCTCAATAATCAATGCACAAGTGGAGAGAACCACATTTTTTCCTGACACATACTACCGGGGTGTGCAGAATGAGATTTCTCTATCCACCCTTGTGCTATTAGGTCAAGTAAGTAATCTTTCATTTCCTCATATAAGGGCTTGGGGTCTGTGCCACTGGTTCTTGGTCTTTCAATGAAATCTTGAGCTGCAACTTTTCAATCCAGCCTATGTCGCTATCAAATCAGGAAAAACAGCCTGACTCTTCCCGCAGCATCTCACAAACTATCTGTCTCTTGTCTTCTTCTAGGTGGCTTAGATCGATTGGGGGGTCCCAGAGGTCTGCATCCGCTTTCTGGTCTTTAGCATGTTCAATCTAAATACTGCTTACTTCAACAGGTTAGTGTGTGTGCGAGGGTGTACTAAGTGGACACACAGACGCAACTGGCTGCACAGTGCCAATAGTGATTTTACCTGTCAGCATAATATCATGGGTGGTTGAATTTTGCACAATGAGGGTGATGTGTGGAGGTGCTCCCTTTTTAATCTCTACTAGGGTATCACAAAACTCAAGTCCATCTGGCCACTGGCCGTTGTCATCAGGCTCAAAATCTAACATTGTGTCCTCTTTCAGTGGCTTGGTTTGTACTCTGCTCTTAACTTGCATAATACTGTGGCTCGGTACATTCACTCCATGACATGCTGTTCTCACAAGATATTCACTGGTACGTCCCTACCAGTGTTAGTTTGTACCTTCACGCAGCTCCGTGATCCAATATAAGCAGCGGCAGCACTGAGGAGGAGTAAAAGCAGCCCTCAGTCTCACGCAAAACACTGGCCCAGCTCTCACACACACACATAAGCAGGACAACTTTCCTTTACTTAGCTCAAATCAGGTGTTGAATCCACCGCATGAACATCTATGTTCCTCTTCTGCTCCGGTGTAGAGGAATACACAAAACCCTCAGATCGCAACACACGCAGGCATGGATCACACACACCCAAAACACCAGTAAGCTGAGCACTTTCCTTCACTTATCTCCATTAATGCGTTGTAATCAGATCCGTGCCCACTGCTCGTCTGACTGTGAGTCTCTGTAATCAATCGCAGCAATCGGTGTTCCTGCCCGTAGGTTCGGCTCGTGGTGTGCGTGCGTTCCCCTGCACACCTTCACTCTGCCCCACTCTCCCCTCCGTTTCTCGCTTGTCGCTTCTTATCATGCAAACTGCCGCACCTGTCCTTAATCAACAATCCATTAGTCCGAGCAGCGCTGCTAATGCCGCCAATGTCAGAGGGAGAAAGTGGGGTCTGTCAATCATAACTGTTAGTGAGTATTTAGGCCCACAATTAAGCAACCAGTGACACAGCAATCAGTGATCAAAAATACACATAAGGCACAAATCAAATAACACATGTTCCACATTTCCACATTTGACACATGCACCGCCACGGTAGTCCTGTATTAGCCTGCCATTTTGATGAAGAGCAGTAGGGCTCTCTGTGTTCCAAGGGGCAAACTGAGGCTGAGAATTCATTGGTTGTTGGGCTGACTCACAATCCATTTCCCTGTTGACAGAAGAGTTCTATCCTGTAGCATGATCTGTCTTTTGGATGGTCTCTCGGATCTGCGCCATCTCGGTTTTGAGGTCTTTTAACAATTCCATATCTGCTTTGAGACCCTTTAAATCTGACAACACATCTGGGGGCAAAGTAACAGTGTGCTGCTGAGCTGTCTGTTTTCTATCTTCACTGGCATCACTAGACTGTACAATGTGCATACCTGCTGACCGCTGTGGTGTCTGCCGCCTTTTATCTTGTCTCTCTTTCTCATGCCCACATGCTACATTGAGTCTCTCTAGAAGCAACTCATCTGAGGTGGTCGGTTCCAACAGGTAGGGTTGGAGGTCACTTTTGATGTTATCACTCTTCAGACCTGTAAGTATAGTGTGCATGAACATGCTCTGTACGAGTACTGGATCATACTTCAGATTCGACTCTGCCTCTTGTGATGCAAACAATATTTTTTGCCTGAGGTCCATTGCTCGAATTAAATAGTTCTGCGGGGTCTCCTTATTGTTCTGCACTTAGGTGGCAAGCTGTTTATAAAGCTCTGTGGCACGCCGTTCCTGATAGTGTGAACGGAGAATTCTCCTAAGTGTAGGCAGAGATAGATCACTTTTACCTTCAAGGTAGCTTCGCAGTTGCAGACCAAGTACAATGGCCCTGATAACAGCATCCACTATTTTTGCCTCTGAATACCCTCTGCTAAGGCCATTCTCAATTTGACGCGCTAAACTGGAAAACATGAGTTGGTCCTTTTGGCCCGGTTCACCAATCTGGCCTGAGATTTTATAGTCTTTTCGCCATGTGAGGCTATTTACCTGGGTTGTTGGTAGGTTTCACTGGAACAATTCCCTTGTTGTCAATTCCTGCATTTCAATTTCCTTTTGTTGGACTGCCAATAGTAAACTCTCTAATTCTCTCATTAATTTGGATTGTTCATCTATTTTAACCTCTTCCTCTTTGGTGTTTTCACGAAAGAAAGGCAAGCCTTTGACAATGTCCAATAAGCTCAACAGTTCCGCCATGCCCTCATCTGCGAGTTCGGCTATTTCGTCACGGTCAATATACTGACTGATGTAAGAAACAAGAGAGCTTCGGCTTTTATCTGCAAACTTTTCCCTGTCAACTCCTGGGCCCGTATTCATAAAGATTCTAAGAATCCTCTCAGAAAACTCTTAATTTAGCTTAAAAACTTTTATGTAGGAGTCTTAGCTTAAGAGCAATTCACCGATCTGAGAGCAACTCTGAGTAAGGAAAAGACAAAAACTTTTATCTTAGTAAGGAGGCGGGGTTGACCCCGTTGCTATGTATGACACAATCTTTTGAAGACTGTGATTGGTTGGTTGTCCAAGAAGGGGAAAAAAAGTGATTTTAAGTAGAGGGTCTATTCTAAGCCTTCACTTTGAAATTACATGCGTAATGTTGGTTTTAATGTATCAAACATGGAATTTTCCCAGTTGCCAAATATCGTAATGTAGTGATTACTTTCATTTCAGGCGCTATGGCATTTCTGCGCTGTGTTGGAGATATTAGCGTGTCTCTAAAAAGATCTGTCACAAACATGATCCCTGCACGATCTAATCTATAGCGTCTTATTAACTCACTGTCATCCATTGTCTGCAACACATTTCTTCTCCCTCTTCGTCTTTCTGCCATTTTCTCCTCTGCTAAAGAAACTCTTAAGCCTCTTAAAAGTCCTCGTCCGTGCTCCTAACAATTTTGACCTTAAGACCTCTTTTAAGGGTTAAGATGCTTTCTGAATTACTTTTTTCTTTACTAGGATTTTTTCTTTAATTTTAAGAGTAAACGCCCACATTTCTAAGAATTTTCTTAGAATTTTGTCACTAGGAGCTACTCTTTGCATTAAGATTCTTTATGAATACGGGCCCTGATATTTTCAAAAAGTCACTTACTCGCATCAACTGTTCAATGGTGACCTGAAATAACAATCCTTTAATTTCAAATTGCAAGTTCTCAATCTCTGACTCCATTTTGGCAGATGAGTAATGGCTCGGACTATGGGTTAGTGTTTTGCCTTTGCCTTGCCGTTGTTGTTGCCTCCCTAGTGAATAAAGCACCTTGGGCCGGATAGGGCCACTGCGCTGTCTACCATCTGGGTCGATTTTGGAGAATGGTCGATGTGTGGTCAGTTCCTCTGTTAGAGGACACCAACCTCACTTCGAACATCCCAGTGGTGCCTCCAAATGTAGTCTCCCTGAAAAGGGGAACATAGAAATATTAAAATATGGACAGACACTTGTTGCGTTTCCCTCAATCTCTGTATTATGAGTGGGGGAAGGGAACCGTGTACCTAATAATAACTCTCCATGCTCGCCTTAATCCAATCATAACAATAATATTCTCTTCTCAATACCTGCTACAAAAGCAGTCTTGTGTTTATTAGTCATGTTTAATTAATCAAAACGTTTCAATCTTATGTTTATTCAGTCACAGCGATCGCATGATGCCCATATTTCCTGGAATGACATGCGTTATCTTCTGCGGCAAGGCATATTTGGAGTTTCTGTGCCAGAGCGCCCTCTGGCTTTCAGACGGAGCATTTACTACTGATCACAGAGCCGTACTGCACTGACAAGCTGCGCATAAAATAATCGCAGCCTTTGCTAAATCGCGTGCGATTTAATTGTGATTTATAGCGATTAATCATGCAGCCCTATTGGTAATGTTAATTTCTTCATAACTTGATTCTTATAGAAGGAGGAGGATGCAAATGAAGGATCACTGATTATTTCCAAGGGTAAGGATTGGTCTGGAAATGCTGCCTAAACAGAAAAGGAAGAAAATTACCCTGAAGGACTAGCTGATAGCCTAAGTAATTGTTTTTAGATTTTTATTTTTTTTTAAATCAGGCAATGGATAGCCTATAAAGTCTCCCAAGCACTGTTGTTATGTGATGTTTTGATAATGAATTGGACAATGAATATTTAGTGTTTTAATATAACTTTAGTCTTTAGTGTTATTTAGTGGCCTGGAACTGGGTAATTTGCGCTGTGATGTACTATAGAGCAGATTGCGTTCTCCATTTTTACTGTTGCAGTCATCATGATTTGAGCTGAAGTGACTCTTAGTACCACTTTTCAAATTCCATATTTTCACCATGATTCAGGGAATGAAAGCAGCCCAGGTCATAGCCCAGAGAAGCATCAGTAGTAGCATCGCAGCCCAATATCAGCAGCTCAGTCCAGCATCAGCACCACTGCACAGCTCAGCAGCAACCCAGCGGCCCAGCCAAGCAGTAGCAGCACAGGCCAGTAACAGCGTAGCCCAAAGCAGCATCAACACCACAGCCCAAAACAGTACCAGTAGCCTAACCCAAAGCAGTAGCACTTACAGAATTTGCCAGATTATTGGGGAATTTCTCAATATGAATATTTTAAACAAGCATAACCATTTATCTATGTCTCTAACAAGAAGTTAGGGTATTCTGTGTGCAAAAGTGCCACATCACTTGGTGTTTACAGACAAGGATCTCAAAGGTACACTTTTTCCAGTGAATGGCAAAACTGTAAAATGTCCCCATATGGAAGAACAAAAACCAAACAAATGACATCACTGCGGAAGAAAATACATCAACACAAGTCATCGCAAAGTCACATACAGGCAGTTGCAATACTGAAAAAGATCAGAAAAGAAGTTAGACTCAAGTTTACTTGTGGCACAAGAGGAGATAACCTCCTCTACAATGTCAGTATTCAGAACAGCTTATTACATTGCAAAACGTAATAAACCCTTCACAGACCACCCAAACTTCTTGACTTGCAAAAGGCAAATGGGGTCAACATCGGCAGAGTACATTGTTTAAACCATAGACATGAGCTGGCGGTTGGGGATGCTGTTAAGCAGTGCACAGAAATTAATCATTCAAGTTTCATGGACAAATTGTATTGTCTGTACCACCAATCCCCCAAGAATCAAAGGGAGCTTAGTTCTGCCGTCTCAGAATTAGGAATTGTGGTTAAAAAGATTGGCATGATGGGTGGCCTCATCATACAGAACATTGAAGGCAGTGTGGACAATGCATGAGGCGCTTTATGCTCACTTCTGCAAAGCCAGTCATGATGCTGAACGCAGTCCAAATGAGAGATGCATGTTTCATGGTCTTGCAACAAAGCTCTCATCAGGGGACTTTATAAAGAACATGGGTCTCATGCTTGATGCTTTGGAGGAGCTTAAAGATATGCTATCTGAAAGTTTGCAGTCAAGGGACATATACAAAAGGACCCGAGGGTAAAACCAGTTGATCCTCAAAAAATGTATAAAGCTCTGGCTGAAAGTGTGTGCTCAAGAATGGTGACTAAAAGTGAAAAGTCACTTTTTGACAAAATGAATGATCTTGTGCCAGAAGCCTGGCCATCACCGTTGCCAGTGTTTTATGGAGAGGATGAGATAAGAGAGCTCTGTGACCTTTTTGACATCAGCTTGTCTGGTGTCAGACAGAGATTCAGAGATTTCAAAGAGCATCCAGAAATTCCTGTCACTGCTGGGCTGCTAAAACTGCAGCAGGCAGTGAAATCACTTGCTGTTAGCAGTGCTGACTGTGAAAGGGGATTCTCTGAAATGAACATCACAATAACACCACTAAGAGCTCAACTAAAAATCCTAAAGGTGTCAGCACTGATGTTCATTTCTTTGCTTGGCCTGTGGCAGCGTGTGAATCAGTGGAATCCACAGAAATATGTAAAGAAATGGGTGATCACAAGAATGGGTGCTCTTTGGGGGCTCAAGCCCCTGCCCTTTTTCAAAATTAATCAAAAGTGCCCATCTCAAACAAATATCAATGATAATATTGTGGTCAATAAAAAAAAAATGCATTTGATTATAATTAACATGACTATGTGTACAAAACTATAAATATTGCTATATTTCACTACTGTATGGGATCATACACAAAATATGCCATAATTTAAAGCTCAATAGGATTTGAAGACAATGTCTTACAGTCATAAAACCAACTGTGAAGTGTTCATCTAGGTGTCAGGTATGATGCACACCTTTTATATTTTTGATATGCATTAAAATAAAAAGTCAAATCATACGAAATATTGCTATGTATTTCACCACTGTATAGGATGTAATTTGCTATAATATGTTCCATAACTATATTATGTCTGTGTTTAAAAATACAGACAGGATCATGGGAGAAGTTTTGTAAAGTGCTTGCTGTGATTTGACTATACGACAACTGATGCCATATGACCTGGTGGAGGCAAATCCTTGGCTTAAAGCCACAAGTCTTAACAGCTTTTTGAGTAATTCACAGAGTTTCAAGTACAAATAAATATTGTTATTGACAAAACCATTTTAAAAATACAATGGTACATCAAAATAATAATAATAAAAAATATATATATACTCCGCACACTTCATTAGAAACATCTTAGCATCAATCTATTGCCCTATACTTGATAACCAACACAGATAATCAACATACTGCCTTTAGAATGACATAACCACACGTGACTGAGCACAACAGACAATAGCCTACATGTACAGTATCATTGAATGAATACAATTATTTTGGACTTTCCTGTCTGTATCCGAGGCTTAAAGGGATAGTTCACTCAAAAATTAAAATTCTGTCATCATTTCCACTATGCAGATGATACTTAGGTATTTCTTCCAGGCTAGATACAATTTCTAAATCCAAGTTAACAGAGTGTGTTTAAGACATTAAAGACTGGATGACCGGTAATTTTCTCCTATTCAATTCTGATAAAACAGAGATATTATTAATTAGACCAAAATCCTCTACACAAAAACTTTTAACTTATCAACTTATCTTTTGAAATTCATAGCATTTTTCACACCTTAGAAACTCCTCCTGGAGTATCCCCAACACTGCACATTTTGATGTCTCTCTTCTATCACACATGTTTGAGGTTTTGGAGTCTTTACTGAGCCTTACACTTATTAGTGAGACATCTAAAATGTGCTGTGCTGGGGATACTCCAGGACCAGGATTGGGAACCAATACCTTAACGGTCTAGCTATTTTGTCCTTAACAGATCTCAAATCATGCTAGCCTACAATCCATAATACTCTTTAAGGTCACAAAACTCTGCGATTTTGATAGTACCAAGGAAATCAAAGTCTACTAAAGGAGGTAGAACCGTTTCACATTTGGCTCCTAAATTCTGGAATGGCCTTCTTGAAAATAGTCGGAGCTCAGGCACACTCTCTCTATTTAAATCTAGATTAAAAACATATCTCTTTAGCCAAGCATTCCCTTAAACTTGTAATACAATTATATCCTATTAAATAGTACCAAATACACATGATCATCTATTTTCTGAAATGCATTGAACAGCAGCCATGCTAAATTTTCTCTGTTCAATTTCTTGCATCCTGAAGTAACTACAGATTGAGATCCAGAGTTTGGATCTTGCCTTTGCAAAGGCTTTAGACGATGCCAACACTTGTGAAGATTCCAGATAATGCCAACTTTGGATCATACAAAAATTTCAAATATTATCCTTATATTGTTATCATTACATGCACAAACTGTAATCACTGACTAACATGATCGTTGTGTCTTGCTAACTGACTTTGACAGGTCTGGTTGTCTCAAAGGAAAGTAGGAAGAGGGGGATGTCTGTAGTACGTCTTTTTATTTAATGGAAATGATGAAAACAACAAAATGTGCTTTTCAGCATAGGACAAATTTCTCATGGGACACACTCACAGCGGTTCCCTAGTCTGGCTCTTTCTCTCCTCCCATGGACAGTCAGCTTTTATTCCATCTCTTCTGACTCACTGCAATTGATAACAGCTGTTAGTAATTTTTCAACAAATTCTCCCTTACCACTCACTTCCGCCACTCGGGAGATCATATGAAACAGAACTTCCGCAAAATGTTGTGCCGACACGTTGCAGAGAAGTACTGCCTCGGGGTATTGTGTTTCATAATCCACTATACTGACAAGTACAAAGTGATGCCAACAAGCTGATCGTTCTAATGGCCTGAAGAGGTTTGTCCCAATTCTTTCCAAGGGGACCTCAATTAATGGGAGAGGGCACAATGGTGCTTTAGGAGTGTCCGGGGGATTCACCAGCTGACATTCACGGCTAAAAGAAACAGGCAATGAGATAATTTAAGTGATTTTTGTTGCCTGAGGTGTCCAGCCATTGGATTATGTTGAGTCACCTAGAACAACATTTCCCGACGGCTCTTCAGGACTAAGAGTCGTGTTGTATCATCTTTTGTTTGTCAACCTGTCCGTGATAGTAGAAAAATAGGGATAAGTGCACGCTGTACTGCTACCGGCAGAAAGCTCCCAAGCATATTTCCCCAATAACAGTGAAAACGCTGGCCAATTAATGCCCAAGATCAGGGGGTTATTGAGGTGGAGATTAACCACCGCCTCCACTATATGCTTTTGGCCCCTGATGTGAATTATGGCTATTACTAGTGGGTACCTAAGATGGAAGAGAGGGAAATAGGAAAAGGGAAGCTCTTAAGGACTAGGGGACTTCCCCCATGAGGAGCAGGTCTGGGATGAGGAGAGGTCTCTGATGTTGGCGCTCCTCGCCATGAGGTGTCGACTACAGTACGACAAAAAGAGAGGAGAGAGAAACACTCTGGAACTCGTCAGCCCCTGAAAACACCGTTGCATGCTCCTCAGCCAGTCAAGTGGTGGCACCACACCCACTCTTAACGTCTCCTTGGGCAGACGGGTGACAAATTGTTCCAGCACCGCAAGATTGACAATGACCTCGATCCCTCAGGTCTCCACCACTAACCTCCATCCACAGGGATCACAAAGATGTTGGGACAACACAAAAGGGTGTTAGCTTTCTCCCAGGCTCAAGGAACAGAAGCTCTGGCAATGTTGTGAAGTGTTGTGGCCCACCACCTCCAGGATGGGCCTGGAGGTTCTGGACCCGCGATCTGTGTTTTCAGCAGAAATAGTAGCTATTAGGATTGTAATGGATGGAAGAAGTAAGGCCTAAGAGAGATGTCATTTGTTCATGATGAAAATATTTATGATAATGCTGAGAACACAAAGAACTGAAAAAATGAAACTTTTGTTTGCTTCCTGATCATGTTGTGTGGAGGGCAATGAGAGAGAAGATTGGATCTGCCTCTTCAAGATTAAAAAATCAACCCTTTTATATCAGAGGTCTTCAACCCTGCTGGGGACCCACTGTCCTGCAAAGTTTAGCTCAAACACTAACCAGCTAATCAAGCCCTTCAGGATCGCTTGGAAATCACAGGCAGGTGTGCTGAAGCAGGTTGGAGAAGAACTTTGCAGACAGTGGGTTTCCAGGAGCAGGGTAGAAGACCTCTGCTTTATATAATGACAAAGGGGATATCAGATTAATGTGATGTTTATAATATTCCTGAAAATGTTGAGCATGCGTGATAGGATGTATGAGCTGGAATGAGAATGGAGTTTGCAGGGAATTTGGGGGATGGTTGAGAAAATAAGGGAATCTTATCTCTCTTTATTTATTTTTTATTAAGTCACCATAAAATTAAAATTGACAATTCTTATTTTTTTATATAATATTGCAGTGTTTATTTTAAATGATTTATCCATGCACATCTTTTTTTAATTCATGTGCTATCGTATTCTTTAACAAAATAACTTTCCCTTCCTCTACAATAACCTCAACAACTGTCGAATCAATTCCGGATGGACAAAATCAAATCCTGCCCTACATTTTTTCTTGTTCGAGAAGCCATTTTACTCAGATATAAGTCACAATAAGTCACAATCACAGCAAGGTAGCTGTCAGATCTAATACTGTTGGCTGCTAGAGAGTTTTATGTGAGCTCTCTACTACATCGTGCCTTGACTAATACAGAAGTCAAACGCTCCGAACAAACATATAATCCTCTAATGCGATCTGGGACGCCATTAAAAATAAACCCTCCACAAGGGGTGCAGAGTCGCAAATGAGCTGTTTAAAACAGAATGCTTTAAAGCAAGCATTATTTTACTCTTCCATTTGTCCTGTTGTCAGCAGACTCATGCATGTAGAGTGTAAATTTAACGGGCATCTGTATACTATATCTAGTGTAGACAGTGTCAGTGATTATAATGGGTTCTGTTTGCTTTTGTAGACTGGTGCAGCCATTAAGTGAAGGAATGCCAGTGGGTGGGGCATATGGTGCAATGATGTTTAAGCAGTATGTTTAACTATTCGTTGATGTCTGGTTCTAGAGGCAGTCTTATGCAAATGTATTTGCCCCTGTGACATCACAGATCCCATAATATCTAAACAAACCATTTTTGAGCTTTGTTAAATAAATGCTTTGTTTATAATGAGGGGAATATTTTAAGCTCTGAAACTTGCAGGATGTTTTAATGGTACAAAGACCTCTTATATGTCAAAAGATCAAGGGAAATTTGAGTGTTTTCTCCTTAAAACTGCAGTGAACCAAAGAAAGTCTCAAAAATGCGGTTTGAAATCGCTGGTGTTTCTGACGTCACAAACTACCTTGTAACCAATCAGGTCAACGTGTGATCGTCAACGAGTGGATCTCTGAGCTGGTGTGAGTGAGTGGAGGTGGGGCTCATTTGCATATTTATAGAACCACGTATACTAAATGAGGCAAGGGTGTAGAGTTACATTCAAGCTATTTTAAAGCATGGAGGAATCTTTTTCAAGGAAAAAATGTTTAAATATGTAATTTTGGTGATCAAAGATGAGTTTTAAGGGATAGAATTATTGACTACAGTGGGACTTTAAAAAACTGAATCTGTGCACGTCTTTCAATCTTCGCTCTTGAACATCAAAATTGGCATACCACAGGGCTCTATACTTGGTCCTTTACTGTTCAGTTTTTTTTATAAATATCTAACCATTAAACTGTTCAGGTGCCAGCTTCCAGCTCTATGCAGATGATGCAGTTCTTTATCACCGCCAAGTCACCAGGGGCCTCATTTATAAAACTTTGCGTAGGATTTGCGTCAGAAGTGGCGTACGGATGAAACATAGGACGTGCGTACGCAAAGAAATATTCGGATTTATAAAACCGTGCGCACGCACATCCTACGCAGTTTTCCCTTAATAAATCACAATCAATTCTAAATGTAGCACAGCTTTTGCGGCTTCATGTCACGCCCATAGTTGCCCATAAATAGTCCGTGAAACGCCCACAAGTTAATATTCATCGATTGCGAAATCATGGCAAACACAGAGGAAAACCAAGAAACGTAACTTCACTCACGTCATTACGCCTTGTGACGGCATCATGGCATTTTATTACCATCCATTTGATTGCATCTGACAAGCTACAGATGTGTTATGAGGATGAATTGCATAACATGCCAATATTATTGCAGAACATATTTCACTTTTCATTTTGCAAATATGTGTTAATTTGCATTTCTGTTGTAATCTTCGTTTGCTTTTGTTTGTTTTACACTGCAGATCGATCAAACGGGTGTTCGTGTCGGCTGTTAATTGTAAGACTTGCTAAGTCTTCATGTTATTTATGAGAGGCAGTATTGCCATTTATTTTACAGTTTCTACAGTTTCACACACTTTCACGTGTTTCTTCATTCTGCCGACGGTGTCGCCATTTCTCATTTCACCCGTTTTTGTGCGTACGCCTGGGTCAGACCTTGCGTGAAGGACCGCACATTTTCCCGTCAAGTTTGCTTTTTATAAATACCAATTATTGCGTAGAGAGCGGCGTACGCCTTCTTTTGTGCGTACGCAACGTTTATAAATGAGGCCCCAGAGCTGGCTGCTGATGTACTGTCTACATGCATGGCAGATGTCACACAGTGGCTCAATCAAAATCAGTTGGTGCTAAATCTTACAAAGACAGTCTCCATGTGTTTTTCTATTAAGACACTTGATCTAAACGAAAGATTTAAAATTAACTTACAAAATGAAAAAATTCACTCTGTTACAAAATTGAAATATCTTGGATTGGTCCTAGATCCTCAACTTAAATTTACTAAACATATAGAACATCTCTAAAACAATACAAAGTAATCTTAACTGTTTTAAACTAATCAGAAACTATATGCCAAACCAGGCAGCCCTGCTGTACATGCATGCTATGGTCTTTTAACATATTTCATACTGCATGACAGTTTGGGCGCAAGCAGCTCCGTCTGCAACAAAACATACTGGTTCACTTTACAATCAAGCAATAAAAATTATGGATAAAAAGCCAAATACCATCACTGTCACATCCTCAAGAAATATTATGTATTAAGCTTTGAAAGCTTCAGTAATTTATTGAAGGTTGAATTTATTGTCAGGCTTTATTGCATCTATCTATCTTTCTATCTATCTATCTATCTAGATAGATAGATAAATATATATATATATATATATAATGTATATATATATATATATATATATATATATATATATATATATATATATATATATATATACACAGTATATATATATATTATAAATACACATATTTGACTTCTAAATGGCTGTTGGCCTGGTGTTATGAAACTAAAAAAAAAAAAAAAAAAAAAAAAGTAAATATATATATATATATATATATATATATATACATTGTTTTAGTTTATCTGGTCTATAACACCAGGCCAACAACAGCCATTTAGGTCAAATGAGAAACACTTTACAACAGGTTACATGAACTGCACAGGTTAAAAATATTGTCAAAACGCACTGTTTATGTATTTGTTAATCTCTTGGTTAATATAGTTTAAGCATTTATTCATATTTTTAATACAAAATTGTATATTCTACTTCATGCAATGTGAGTAACGAACTATTATGTTTGTATCCATTAACTTTAAACATGATTACTATGTAAAAAAAAAAAAAATGCTCGTTATAAATCATGATACATTATGCATGTACGATTTGAAAAGTTGCCGTATTTAAACGGTAGCTTTAGTAGAGACTGGCCTGGAGCTGCTGTCCTGAAACTGATGGCTATGCCGTTCTGCAAGCGGATACTACTACAACACGACCCGCCATTGTACTCGTGTGTGTGTGTGTGAGAGAGAGAGAGAGAGAGAGAGAGCGAGCAAGCATGCATGCGCATGCGCAGTCGGAGAGGTTTCGAAGTTGACTCTCCGGGGTGTTTCAACAGGAAGGCGGACATGTTGGTCAGGCAGTGGGAGAAAATCGGGCACCCAGTCTTTCTTTTTTTTTTTTTTTTGAATAATAACATCGATTAAAGCTTGAACTATCCTTACAGTCACAGCACAGCGGATTACATACTTTTTTGGAAAAGTAGAAGCCGGCGTGCGGACTCGAAGATGTTTAATGCAGAAGAACCGTAAAGGATCGTTTTAACCAGGATCTTGTTTTAACTGATCGAAATTTGTAAGGCGAAGTTTTTTTCGCCACTTCTCACTTTGCAGCTGTCAGACTCGTTTGGCCTGGCAGGCATTTATGGACAGAGGCCTGGAGAAACTTCATTTCATTGTGGCCGCATGCTAACTCTGCAACATTTGTTTTATCCCTTCTTCTTTTTGCGCGGATATGATCTGTTCGTCTGTTTTAAAAGAGCTTGTTCTCCACATATCTCCTGAAGCTAAATTAGCTTAGCGCACTATAATCTGTTGCTGCTGCTTTTGTGTTTGCCAAGTTGTCATGGACTAATCCGACACCTTGTCTTGTTGTTGTTTTGTTTTTGAAAATGTGGCTTTTCGTCACCTCTCGGTGTTGTACACGTTTCAACGAGAGCGATAATAAGACTGTAAGACACAAAACGCTGCTTTGATCAAACTAGTGCTTGCTTTGTGAGGGCAGAGGAAGTTGGCGAGTTAATTTGCTAACCTTAGCCAGTAGACTCGCATCTCTTTCATACGTCTGAATCGGATCAGTTATGAATATGTCTGCTGGAGAAAGTTTGACAGCGCGCTTCGAGAAGATCGATGCTATGCTGAAGGATCCCAAATCGGAGATCAACACAGACTGTCTGCTGGTGAGTTTATCAGATTTATTGCAACATTTTACAAGGAGTTTGTTTGCGTAATTGTTACTAAGGTAGGCACAATCTAATATAAATCTTGAAATGCATGCATACAGTACAGTGCAGTACAATAATACGCTATATACGCTGTAAATATGCAAAATCGTGCTTAATGACATTGCAGTGCACGCGCCAGCCTGTAATTACTTGTGTACAGGTCAGAC
The DNA here is from genome assembly GCF_963993115.1 of Abramis brama. Lineage (NCBI taxonomy): Eukaryota > Metazoa > Chordata > Actinopteri > Cypriniformes > Leuciscidae > Abramis > Abramis brama. The sequence goes on along the minus strand of NC_139969.1, from coordinate 34,830,441 downwards.
TTGGTAATGATGCTGAATTTAAATTTGAATATTTTTTCTAGATTCTTACTGATTGTAACTAACGTTACCTTGATTCTATTTTTTTCTTTTCATGAATTACGATAATTACTGTATTAATTCTGGCTATTTCAAAGTTAGCCGTTTGCATATGGAGTACAAACACAGTCATTGCAGGACCACTGGCCCCGGAACCAGCAGGTTCAGTTTCTTGTTAAAGGAGGGAATAGTTCATGCCTACTTTTTCAGGGTTGAACCTACAACCGTTTGGTAACCAGCAGGGTCTTTAACCACTAGGCCTCACCACCCATATTCCATGCTCAGATTTTTCAATAAACTTACATTTGATCTGCATTTGTACTCTGCGTTTACCCGTCATGAAATGTGCCATTTGTAAAGTGATTTCTTACATTTCTTTAGGAATTTGAGCCTTCCTGACGTTGCATACTCAGGCACACAGATTGTGTGTGTTATAGTTATAGCTTAGTATTAAATCTTGCCTTACATTAATAGCATTCTCACTGAGAGCTTCAATTATTAATAGTGGCATCAATGCCACTTCATATGTACTCTTTCTGTGTAGTCTTGAGTCTCACAGGCTTTGACAACCACTGTAGTAAATACAGGTCACAGGATTTCACAGTATAGTAAAGTATTGAATCAGACAGCTATAAATTATATGTGTGTGTGTGTATAAATGCATATTTATACATGACTGCAGCCATTCATAACCCTTTCCGGTTGATCAATTACAAGTGCGTTTGTTTTTAAAACAGATAGTTTTGTTTCGTCAACTTAAAAATGTAAGTACAATATGATTAAAGTAACAAACATTCTCTTTATTAACCATCTGGTTTAAAAAGTTCTATTAGTGCGCCACACCTGAAGTGATCAACATGGTGTTAATGTAAAACAAATGACTTATTTGTTAAATATCTTTGCAGAAAATATGCATGAAATATGAAGGCAAATATCTAAAACATATCCTATATACTCAGAAATAATATAAAATAAGAAAAATGCTGAATATTTCTTAGCCAACAAGTAGACATTGAGTTTTAGAGGTCAACCCAAAAAGTCAAGGCCATTCAAATTCAAAATGACTAAGTATAACACCAGTAATAGGCCATTATTAACAGCAAATGCTTTGTAAAAACAAAATAACAGCACCTTTCAGCCTGTCACCATCATACAAACATGAAATATTAAACATACAGTATTCTTTACAGGTTTTTGCATTCCATTGTGCTGCTTTTCTATAGTTTTTATGTTTGGCGGACGTGTTTGGCTGTTGCACTCGTGTCTTTTGCAGCGTCCCAACCATGAAACGCCATTTTAAAAAAGCGGCGCTCAAGTTAGAAGTTCAACTCGTGTCTAATAAGCTTTTTTAGTCATCATTGCCGTGTTGTCAACATTTCTAATTGTAACGTTTGCTAACATGTATTCAAAACTGCAATTTCTCAATTTAAAAAATGATAAAAGGCAAAACATTAAATTCGAATTAATCTAAAAAATCTGAAAAATCACCCAGCCATAGTAAAATCTCCAATAAAATAACAGCTGTGACACGAAATAGCTGTTACCACACCATAGGCTATATTTATGCTTATAGCAACTTGCTTTGCATTCAGGTATGCATTTTATCAGTTCATTCGGCTGCTCATGCAGCTGCTGGAGTTATACAGCTATACAGTTATATACTAGAAATGTTTTATTTTTTTTATTTATTTTTTTGTGGTAATTATTGTTTTAGAATAGAATATAGGTCTTTTGAATGGTTTTATCATATACCTCATGACATGTTGTAGTGCTATTTGACATGAAATGTCTCCCACTTATTCTGAAACATTTTAATATATGAAGAATTCAGCTACAAAGAGCACTGTAAGGTAGTGTTGTCACGATACTGGAATACCTTAAAAAAATATCAATATTCTACTCCATTTCGATACCACGGGGAAAGCTGCCATTTATACTGCCATGTAGATATTTTTATTATTATCTCATAATTTTTTTATCATTTGGGTAATTTTGTTGGAATTGCTTTCACACAGCACAGGGAGGCTTTATTTGAAACTTTGAACTAAATTTACAAAAAAAGACAACTAAACATCAGTAATAAAATAAGAACAAATAAAGAAATTGCAAATGATAGCACAAATACATACAACAGAATAAATAGACAAATGAAATAAATGTGGCTTTACATTTTTCAGGTAAGTCCAACAGTAGTATTCAGGTAAGAAATACTACAGAGATTAAATAAAGTAATCAAATGTAAAATAATACTTGATAGTCTGTCTCCATTGTAAAAATTATACCTATTAAAATGCTTGCAATTAAAGTGACAAAAGTTATTCAGTCAAAAGCCGCAAGTGATTTTCTCTTTGTCTTTTGTTCTTTGATTAACATGACAGGTTTATTAGGCAGCTGTCACTTTAAGAGCTTATGCACAGGTTAAATTTACTGTTACACAACATGCAATTTCTTTCTTAACAATTTAACTATTAGGCTAAAAGGGAATATTTTGTATTTACCTGTGGAGTAGACATGCCACGTTATAATAATTTTCATAGCGGTGTTCAAACTGGCAATACAAGTATTAGTGCTGTACTGGTTGGATGCTAAGTGGTGATATAAGTTTCGTTGCTCAAGGCAGTTTGACTCAAAACTTATTTGAATACATTTTTTTATAGTAGTCAACCGATATATCGCCAATATTTGACATTTTTCAAATTTCAGCATCAGGCCATTAGGGATTCTGTTTTGGCCGATGTGTCTGAAGCAGGACTTTTATTTTGACGCCGCTGAGAACGCCTGAGCACACAGCGCATCCATTCTCTGTCTTCATTAGTTTATGGTCTCTGTTTAACAGTTTATCACATTATTGTTAAACAAAGAAATTAAAAGCTAGGCTATATGAAAAAGTATTAGCTTATAGCCTATAGCTTTTGATTATATATTATCAGTAATAACAAGGAAAACACTATAATACTTTCTCATTTACTGTCAACATTTAGCAAATATGTAAGGGATAATGTAGAGCTCTACATTATTCTGCTTATTACATGGCTACCTACCAAATAAATCAATAATTTGACACAAAATATTGATTTAAAAAGGAGTTTATTGATTCAAAAACTATTGTATTACTTCCGCTAAAGAAAATAGTCTGTTCCGTCTCTACGGTTAGAATCCTGCGTCCATAGCAACGCTCTGTTTTTCATGGCAACGGTGTTGTTATACTTAGCAGCGGTCTGTTATCAAGAAATAACAGACCACATTCTACATTAGAATTCAACCAAGCCATGTAATAAGCATTTATAACATGTAATAATTAAGCAATAAGCCCCGCGAAGCCGTGTTTTACAGTGGACTCCGCTCCGCGTCATACCTAACAACGCCCCTTAGCGGAGTCCACTGTAATCCACTGTAAAACACGACTTCAAGGGGCTTATTGCTTTTATAAAACGGTTACTCCATAAAAATATTCATTTCAATATTTATTTCATTCATAAAATAAACACCAGCAACAAAAAATATAACGTTGTAACACATTTATTCCTCCACCAATGTAGTTCCAAAGAGGTTGCTAAGCAACACATGCAGCAACAAAGCATCACAAACGGCAGTTGCGCAGTAACACTAATGTAATGCGGTCACAGGTGTGTGTTTGTTGAGTCATTTACAACGGCTTTGAACGCGGCTCAACCAATCAGAATCAAGGACTGGAACTATCCGTTTTATAAACAAATCTTTGAATATCTAATAAACATTTACAAACCTTGCAGACTTAGTTGAATCCAGTTGTGAGATGTTCTGAAGTGCGCATGTGTAGCCTGCATGAATGCGTGTGCTGTGTGTGTGACGGTTGGTCTGTGTGAACTGAATGCAGACAAGAGAGTTCAGCTTCACTGGAGGCTCACGATCGACACTTTAAACCCTTGACTTCAATGCGCAGTATCCATTCGGCCACTGTCATATTCATGTCATTTTCACTGTGTGCTGTATGTAGAATTAGTGTTTATACTGAGTGCCCTGTTGGTTACAGTGTTTACTTCCTTTTATTCATATTTTTTAAAGTCCTTGTGTCCCTGTGGTGAAACCCAAGTTTTTAATGTTTTATATGTCTATGTGGTGAACACCATTGCTGCTTAAAACTGCAGTGAACTAAAGACAGTCTCTAAAACACGGTTTGAAATCGCTGGTGTTTCTGACGTCACAAACTACTCTGTAACCAATCAGATCAACGTGTGATCGTCAACGAGTGGATCTCTGAGCTGAGTGAGTGTATTCATATTCATAGAACCACGTATACTAAATGAGGCAAGGGTGTAGAGATACATTCAAGCTATTTTAAGGCATGAAGACATCTTTTTTCAAGGAAAAAAACATTTAAATGTGTAATTTTGGTGATCAAAGATGAGTTTTAAGGGAAAAATGATTGACTATAGGGGGACTTTAACAATTTCTTTATTTGTGAAAATACTGTAATAGGATTACAGAATCAAGAAGTTTTCATCTAAAGTATAATACTAATATTTAGTGACAGCCTCAGATGCAGGTTATTTTCAAGCGCTGCCACAAGCAGGTATTGTTGTTCGCTGCCATGTCCTCATTAAATGCGCTTCAAGTATGAAATAGGGACGTGTGCAAAAAAAAAATATATATATATTTTTCAGTTTTCAGGCAATCAGATCCCAAAAGCAAACTACAAATGGTAGTTTGCTTTTGGGGTAATTCCTGTTCCGACACGTCATTCCACACAAATTGACGTATTTTCGTAATCAACGTCACCGATTATTTGTGTGCAATGTGTGTATGCGTCTCACTGTTTATGTTCATCCCTAATCCCCTGTTTTGTTTCACAAAACAAGACTTGCCTAGAGCAGATGCTCATGACTAGTAGTGCAGCGCTTTGTTTTTTACGATTGTGAACCGTGTCTGTAACCGAACTGACACCTGCACGTTTTCAGGACTCAGAACCACATTCTCGACAAACCCGCGCTGAATGAACGAAACTAAACAACTAGTTTTCTGCCACACCATATAATGGGGCTGCGACAAATGATTATTTTGATAATCGATTAATCTAATGATTATTAGAACGATTAATCGACTAATCATTGATTATTTCACCAATTAATGAGAAGGCTTTGATCGATTATTTAGCATTTTCAATTAGTTAAAATATTGAGTTATACCTATTCTAACTAAATAAATGTATCAAGGAAATCACTTGTGTTCACCAGTGTTTGGAAGTGTCTTTTTATTGAACTTGACCAGTCTCCTTCCGGTTTTCTGTCCTCCTCGGAAATCATCAATAGTCCACTGCTACAATTACTGGTACTGTGTTTTTGAGGCTGGACATTGACACAAATTTTCTTAAAAATAAGCATAAGTTTGTGATTCGATTCCGATATAGATTCAGTTTGATTCATATGGATAAATATAAGGTACAGTACATAATTTTTCTCAAGGAAAAAAACTTTCAAAATGCTTTAAACTATACAGAGAACCCAGTCAGCTGGTACACATAATATTAAAGGTTAAAATTAACAACTTATTTGTATACAATTCCATAAAGGGCTGGCCATATGGCCAAATATATTATCACTATATTTTTTCCATATCATTCGATATCGACAATTATCACGATATTCATTTACCATTCGTGGGGAAGGAAATGCTTTCCACATACAGTATTTGTTAGACTTTGAGAATGAATGTAATCTTGTTTGTTCACAATTAAACTCCACAGAATTACTACTTTTAAATGTAGGGCCCCATGAAATCCATGTTATTCCCCCTAAATTCTGTTTTCATTTAATTTGTTACAACAAAACATTGCATTTTTATTTTTGTCAAATAAGATTCTGCACAACAGAACTGTATAAATTTAAAACACGGATGAAAAAATATCTTGGCTGTATGATGTTACTTAGAAATAAAAAGATTATTATTATTTCTTTGAGAAGTACATTTTAGTATACTCTAAATGTAATTCTATACTCACTAGTATACTTTAGTGTATTTCTGTCATAATTTCTTGAAGTCAAACCAAACTTTTATTTTGACGGTTTGTCGTGAAGATCTTTCAGTTTTATTTTCAGTTTCAGTGTGTATTTTATGCTAGTTTTTCTCAAATGAATCGGTGAAAAGCCTGTGAAGTGACTTTCAAAGCTGTTCTGGAGATGAAGTTCACGTGTTCATGTCCTCGTATATTGAGACGGCAGACGCTGAAAACACTTAAAGGGTTAGTTCGCCCAAAAATGAAACCCTCATGTTGTTCCAACCCCGTAAGACTTTCGCTCATCTTCGGAACACAAATTAAGATATTTTTGGTGAAATCTGAGAGCTGTCTCACTCCTTCATAGGCTGCGAGGTTATTTCATCTGCCGGCCCAGAAAAGTTAGTGAAGACATTGTTTAAAATAGTCCAAGTGACTAGTACAGTGGCTCAACCATAAGTTTATCAAGCGACGAGAATACTTTTTGTGCGCAAAAAAACACACAAAAATAACGACTTTATTCAACGCATGCGCGTGACGTAACGAACTGAGAAGATGACGCAGATGGGTCTTGATGTCGCGTTTAAAATGGTTCTAAAGTGTGCATTTCCTGCATGTCCGAATGAATGGCTTACCTTTCACGCTTTCCCATCAATTGATCGTGAGCGTCATCTTCTCAGTTCTCGCGCATGCGTCGTGGTGCTCTCGTGATTACATGAAGTGTGTGTGTGTGTGTGTGTGTGTGTGTGTGTGTGTGTGTGTGTGCGCGTGTGAGAGAGACTGTATGGAATAGCTGTAATACCACCTATAATCTTGTGCAAATATTGCACCTCTGAAGTTGGCAAACCATGTGATCAGGATGTAAAAAAAAAAAAACATTTTCTATTCAGTTGTTTGTGCTCATGAAATAAAAGCATTCTGAGAAATCCATATTTGAGAAATCAAACTAACAATTCATTCTGGAATTAACATACTTCTCATATGTCCTGGCCAACTTTACTAAGGTTATAACTTACGCTAAACTGGTGCAACTTACCTTAAAAAATAATTGATTCTCAGTAGGTGTATATTATCTATCTGTTCTATAGGGTAAATAATGTTCTGCTCTGAGATGCTTCATTATTTGGAAGTTATTATCACAGCTATCTAGGGCTTCTAGAGCGTTTTTCAGACTCCCAGTAAATAAACACCACATGATGAGGGTGAACATGAATAACCCATGAATAACTCCACCGTCACGCATAAATAACTCAGATTCAATAACTTTAGATTGAGATTCCATAAAATAGTTGCAAGTCTTCCTGGGGTCCATATTAAATAAAATATAAAATGTAATTATGTCTAGTATTCCAACCACAATACATTATACATACTTGTACAAATAAATTGTTACATTTAAATTATGCGGTATATTATACATATATCTATTGGGTTGGGTGCTTGGAACCTTACTGGAAAAGTTGAATGAATGAATGGTAATGCAGTTTCTGTAGATTAGAGTCGATGGGTTTATAAAAACATCCTGTTAGATCGGCTGTGAATTACATGGCACAAGTGATTGATAAATTCAGATGCCTTTCAGTCAGTTGTACACATTTGTATGGGTTTACGCCTTGTGTTTGCTCTCTCGAAGAGCAAACAGAAAGAGTAGAGTCGCTTTTGTTTTATTCATCTGAAGCTTTCACCTCTGGCCAGTTTTTTCCATGTGTATCGTCTCGCCTGTCCCCGCATCCGCCTCTAATGCTTCCTAATCCAGGGTTAGTTCGAGATATGACATGTCTAATGAAGCTGCAGTGTTCAGAGCGTCTAGAACTGCGTTTACCTCAGGGCAACTGGCCGATCAAACACACTTTGTGCTCGGGGAGCTCGTGACAGTTTCTTTTCCCTGGCCTCTGCTCTGAGCGACCGGCATCAGTGTTTCCAGCGTATGTTATATTTTCCTCTGACTTTACATTCCTGGAGGAATGTGTCAGAAATTACTACTTCGACAACATTTCTCACCGCACACTGACCTAATTTTGATTTTGTGAATGTGTTTAAGTCATTGTTAGGGCCCTACCTACTCTACAAATGACATCAACTAGAACTTCATTGGAGTTGCACAATAAGCTGACTATGCTTTGAGGTCTCTAGACAGATGAATATAGAACATAGTCAAAGTTTAGACCCTCTAATACATATAATACAGTATAAATCAGGTGCTTTTTTAGTTGTATTGTAAGATTATTTATAAAATTATTGACTTAATGCCAGAAATGAATCAGTAAGTTCAATCAGAATAGTAATAAGACACCATAGGGCTGTTGCCAATCAAATAAAATCATCATTGGTCCACTAATATAGTCCACTTGAAGGAGTGAATGAAAACAAGTGAGTGAATTTGGACACTGGAATTCGGGCTGCTGCTCGTGCATAGTTTGTAAAGTATAGTATTAATAGTATTAAAAGGGAATTTATACCTGTATGATATTAGGCTGGTCCAGCGCGGTTTGGAAAATGGATGGATGATTGGTTGAGCTGCGGGCGCCATCTCCTGGCGAGATTCAGCGCGCGACTCTCACAGTGCATTATGGGTATTCTCTAGCTGTTGAGCATACGTCTCATTATGGGGTCATTGAGTCTTTAATCAGGAACGAAACACCAGGGTGTTGCTTGGAGACATAAAGTGACTTCATGACCTTGTTTGGGACTTTTTTTTGGCATAGCAAAAACAAACCGAATAGAGCGGTGCAGGAATGACGTCACTGTTGGTCAACCGGCAGTTCGCATCACACCGGTTCCCTCGAGAAAAACCCAATAGGATTTTCCCATCGACTTTTGGATTATCGCCAAAAACAAGCTCTGTGATCAACAAAAGTTTATGATACTTGCATGTTTTGTCCATCAAGATAATTATCACAGATGAACACAACTTTGATGAATTTTGAAGCCTAATTGCAGTCGCCAGAAGTAAAAAGCTAAAGGCTATAAATGAACCACACCGCGGTCCCACGACTTCAACGTCACAATCACTAAGCTTTCGACAAATCTTTCAGTTTTTATCTAAAAACATTTTCCCAGAGCGTTTGTGTTAGAATAGTTTATACGAGCACAATTATAAGCATAACGCTGCTGTAAAAGAGGACTGAGTTTAACTGTTCGTCTGATGACGTTTAATCTCCTCGACTGCCTCTGTAGTCTCATTAGCCACTTCTTAGCAACCGCCTTTTTCAAGACACGTAACAGCTTCAAAAAATCACGAGTGGGGTAATAATACTGATGTATTTAATGTCGTAGAATAAAACGTGAAAGTGTCTTGAGTGTTCACCACAGACCTTATTTCAGCCTTTTAACCAAAACCCCGTTCAAAAAACCCACTGACTTCGGGACGATGGAACCGGAAGTGCTAAAATGTGAACTTGCTACAGCGTTTTGGCCTACACAGTGATGTCATACCTGCACCACTCAATTGTGTCTAAAATTATTTTTACTTAGTAATAAACTTCTTGTTTCTGGAACGGTTGCATAAAATCAGCGTCACGTTTGTGATCATGTTGATTTTTGTTTCTATTGGAATTATCACCATCACATTGAACCAATGTGATTTTTCTTAGACTCAAACATGAGAAAATAAAAACTGGTCTACATAAAACGGCTGATCAGCTGATCAGTTTTAAATATTGCAAAAAGGATTGGAACGAGAGTCAGCTTCCATGAGCCTTCACTCTCAAAGAGCTTTTGTCTTCGTTGAACTAAAATGAATGAATTCATTAACATCAGATAAGTCTTAACTCTGTGAAGTGAAAGCATGTTTTCAATACATCACGCATTGACAGATGCAGGAAGTCCTGACTCCTGAGTAATGAGCATTCAGGAATCTTCTGATCTTTCAAACAGGAGATCCCATTTTACTGGTCCTAAAATACAGAAAGAGATCATAGCATAAGCATGCATATTTTTTTGTAAGGAAACGTTCATTGTAATAGTAATAAGACCAAGTTATTGACAATCATGTCGACAATGGGTGATTTAAGAAAGAAAGATACTGCTGCTACTGCTGATTTAAGGTTAAGAATTTGCAATTTTCATCAATTAAAATAAGAAGTTATATATACAAACAAAACACTGCATAGTCTTCAGTGTATGAATTAAATCCACAACAATACTTATCTACAAAAGTTTAATTCATTGTAGAGCAGTGAGTGATTTTCTCTTTTTCAGTTGTTTTCTGGTTAACATTAAAGGGACATTTCACCCAAAAAATGAAGATTCTGTCATCATTTACTCACCTTGATCTTGTTCTAAACCCAAAAGACTTTGTTTAATCTTTGAAACACCATTTTTTTTTAAAAGAAAGCCGGGAGGTTTCTGCCCCTCCATTGAAAGTCCAGATCACCAAAACATAAAAGATCCAAAAAGGATGTGTTGTAAAACAAATCCATATGAATAGAGCGGTTAAACCCAAGTCTAGTGAAGTGAAATGATCTCTTTATATAGGTTGAGGATGAATAGTAATGATCTTTGAAGACAAGCTCCCAGGCCTCTGAACACGAGAGTGTTGTTTTTGCCCTTAAGAAGTTTCCATTGATAAATGAAGTCCTTTGCTCGCCCCCTCCCTCCTGCACCCTCCGGCCACCCAACCCACCTCTTAATAAAATTCCCAGATTATCAACAAACCTCTTGTCTTGGACCACAGGGTGGCTCCAAGTGTATGCGTGTTACAGTGCAATGCTTTATGGCCCATGTATATTCTTGTGGTTCGAGGCACAGATTTGCAGTTTGGAAAAAAAAAAAAAGTTGGTGATTCATAAATAGCAGGACTTGATCCTAGACAAGCAAAGTTTGAGTCATGTGGAAAAATGAAACTTTGTTGGAGCAATTTTTTTTCCCATTCCTGAATTACGTAGTATGTCACTAACTAAATGGGCCATTGGATGTGTCTAGAGCAGGTGACAATCTTTTGACCATTTACAAAAAAATATATATGAATAATTGTTTCTATCTCTTGAAGACTCAAACAGTTTTGACTTGTCAGTGTGAGATGCATATTCTGCAGTGTTTAGAGTTAAAGCCTCTGATCTCGTTTGCTTTTTAGTCATCCTTCGGTCCTCGAGAGCAAGGGTTTTAAACCTGATAGCTTTGTAATGGCATGTGAAATTGAAAATCAGGGCATTATTACTATATACAAACATCCAAAAAATGAACTGTGTGTGTGTAAAGAAAGTACTAAGACCCTATCACATTGATGTGGACCAGAACAGGGACTGTGTGAATTTAACCAGAACCTTTTTTCATTACAGTAACAGAAATTGAGTAAGGAGGAATAATAGACCTGGCCAGAGTTTAATGTGACAAAACGAAAACAAGGCTACATTTACATGCTAATACATACTAATCCATTTAATAATCCATTTGATGCCTCAATTGAACTAAACAAATCCTTCCTGTAAACACCTCAGTCGGTCTTATTGCGCTTGATCTGAAAAAAATATCAATTTGACTGAGAGGTGGTGTAGAGCTTAAAATCCATTAAATGGGTGAATATTAGACACATTTGCATAAGACTGCCTGCCTCCAGAGCAAGACATTGACGTATAGTTATACATATTGCACTGTTGATTGGTCGTGCCCACTGGTGTTCAATCTTTTAATAGCTGACAACTGTCTACATGGGCTGTTGTACACATTCAAATTCCATTGTGAAGTGGCGTTTGAGACACAGACATTGGTGTATAAAGTGAAATAAGTGCTGCATTATGGGACATTCACACAGGACATTGAATGGAACAGGAACTGGCAGTTTCATACTGACAAGCACCACTCATTTTCTTCAGGAAAAATAAAAAGCTAGTTTGAAAAAGGAAATTATGAAAGTTTATGAAACAATCCTTTTCTTTAGAATATAAAGTGACTATTTCGCTTCACCTACCTGCCATCAAGATCACATCTAAACCACTTCTTCATTCTGAAATACATCCGTGCATTAGCTGTGCTTCGCTGCACATGTGCTGGTGAGTGACGTCACAGCTGAGACTTTGGCCGTTTCTCAGCATTCACCCTTCTTGTGTTTGAAAGCAGGCGTCTATCAGTGGATATATTGGGGATCCACTGAAAGACGCCTGCTTTAAAACACTCCAGTGTGTATCTGTGTAAGCGCTCGGTGAAGACATGTTTTTGAAACGTTGATCATTGTAGCCAATCACAGACATATATGTTGAGTGCGTGAACACAATGGCCAATCAGAGACATATTTGAGCGTGTGCTTGTGAACACAATGGCAAATAAGGGATGTATATGTTGAGCGTGTGAACACAATGACTAATCAGAGACATATATGTTGAGCGTGTGAACACAATGACCAATCAGAGGTGTTTAACCCTTGTGTGGTGTTCATATTTTTGTTACTCAGCCAGTGTTCGTGGGTCTGGTGGACCCGCTGCATTTTTGGGTTTTTAATTCAACACAATCAAAAATGTTATGTTAAAATACTCAACAGATGTTTACTTCATCCCAGTTACTAGCAATATAAACAGCATATATGGTTAATATTTTCTCTTTACCTTTGTTAGATCACATTTAAGAATTGCAACCTCGTGTGGGAATGGCAGGAGTAGAAGCACAAAACTCACTCTTGCACTCTTTCACACTTACACACAATCTCTCTATCACACGCACGCACACACACACTCATGCACACACCCACAACACACACACAGACACACACCCCCACACACACACACTTGGATATGTGGTGTACAGTCACTCTCCATAGGCATAATGGTTTTTCTAATGTACAAACTGGATAATCTATCCCCCTACACTAACCCTACCCCTAAACCTACTAATCACAGACAACTTTTGGCATTTTTTGATTTTCAAAAAACACCATTTAGTATGTTTTAGTATGAGCATCCTAAACATCCTGTGTGTAATATAAATGTGTAGGGGGGGTGTACGGTGTGTTTTCATTGAAAATGTGTTCTGATATATATTCCTCACAGAAAATGAGCCAAGGCCAATGAGTCTCAGTTTGAAAAAATAATTAATTGTATCATTTTTCTTTTGATAAAAAATGAAAACGGGTCCAACAGACCCGAACACCATACAAGGGTTAAGAATCTGTTCAACAGCGCTTAAAACACTTAAAGGGAAATGCTGGTAGCGAAGTCTGTACTTTTGACAACACTAATATAAATATTGATCAACGCACATGCATAGAGCATATCAAATATGGCAAGTGAATTAGAGTAAGATGTTTCATTGAGAAAGTTTAGTCACAGAGACATTAATTTATTTACAAGATCACCAGAAGGCAAAATGTTATGTACTGTATCTGTATCAGTGTTGCTGGCTTGTACAACTGTGTAAAAAAGGCTGAGTATGAGGTCAACTAGATCAGGGGTTTTCAAAGTGGGGGGCGCCAGGGGGGCCGCAGCAAGTTGAAAAAAAAAAAGTTAAAAAATAAATATTTGCTAATATGAGTATTTTTTTCGGCGTGCATGTTCAGTGAGTGCATTCACACCGCGAACTGGAGCAGCGCGTGAACGTCAAGCAGGAGCGTCGCATGAGCAGCAGTGAAGCGGAGGGTTTCGACGCCGAGTCTATTTTTGTAGCGCTGCTCACGCTCAGTTAAAGTGAAAGCACTTTTGATGGACAAAATAAATATGATTTCACTCAAAAAAATGCACATAATTTGCATGTATAGTGTGTTTTAACAAGGAGTAGGCTATGTCAGAAAAGAAAATGAAGACAAAAATATTTATAGAGAATGTATCCATTTAAACTTGTTTTTATTAACCAGTTTGGGTAAAAGTGGTGTTTTATTATATATATATATATATATATAGAAAATAAATATTTGTGTGTGCTGTAAAGTGGTTAGAAAAAATGAAATCAGAATCGGCTTAAATCTGTATCGGCAGGTCAAACTCAATGAAAAATCGGAATCTGCCTTGAAAATTGTAATCGGTGCATCTCATCTTTCTGATTGGCTGGTATCAAACACCATCACATAATCTGATGTTCACCTAGATGTTTTATTTATTTATTTCTACATGTGCCGTGCCGTAGTATTGTCGATGGGTTCAATACGGGGGGCCTTGGCCAGAACCTAGTGGTATTTGGGGGGCCTTGGCATGGAAAAGTTTGGGAACCCCTGAACTAGATGTTTAGTCCAGGCCTACACCACACAACAGATCTGGATTAGTGGTTCAGTGTCACTTCAAAAAAAAACAGACTTTGTGATACTAACAAAGCATGGCACTTCCTTTACACCTCTTGCTAGCAGATTTGTTTCTTCGCCCTGAGGTTGTGTTAACTGCTGAAAGACTTCCGGGCTTTCTCATGCTGTATGTCACGTAATTACTAGAGAAAAACCGTCTGTGGTTTTGTCAGTGCTTGCTAAAGTAGGAGGTGAATGAGTGGTGAGTAAGGCTGTTTCTCACTCCCAAGAACACAAAGAACTTGCGTTCTCGTGAAGACCAGTCAAGCTACCTTGAAAGAACGAAGGACACGAGGACACCAAACGCATGTTTGTGAGGATTGAGCTTGTTGCTCACATTTTAAGTTGGTAGACTGTTTAAAACATTTTTATGCCCATGGTTTTTAAATGTTATATACCAATGAAAAGTACTGCAGGCTTTCTGGAAGTGATGAAGTGTCTTTATCACTTTATTAAAATTATGCCAAACAAAACAACAGATGTGTACTCTACTCTCATCAGCCATCACACATTTGCGCTTGCTGCGGGAATCTCTTAATTGAGAACAAAAATATTCTAATACTTGCTGGCTTCTGCCCACAATGACTTCTGGGATTTCTGTTGGTTCGATTTGATCAAGTCCACAATCGATGCGTCCTTATCAAAAACACATCCAGGTAATTTTATGTGTCCTCTGTGAATGTTGAGAAACGGCCAAAGTCTCAGCTGTGACGTCACTCACCAGCACATGTGCAGCGAAGCACAGCTAATGCACGGATGTATTTCAGAATGAAGAAGTGGTTTAGATGTGATCTTGATGGCAGGTAGGTGAAGCGAAATAGTCACTTTATATTCTAAAGAAAAGGATTGTTTCATAAACTTTCATAATTTCCTTTTTCAAACTAGCTTTTTGAAGAAAATGAGTGGTGCTTGTCAGTATGAAACTGCCAGTTCCTGTTCCATTCAATGTCCTGTGTGAATGTCCCATAATGCAGCACTTATTTCACTTTATACGCCAATGTCTGTGTCTCAAATGCCACTTTCCAATGGAATTTGAATGTGTACTAGGCTTGCTGCGACTGTCAGTGTTTACATCACTTGCCCACCGTGGCACCGTCCCCCGCTGTCGTTTAGATTTTTTTATAGTAATAAAAAACATTTATTTCAGCTAGAGAACAGACACTACAGTTAAAAATGTAACGTGTCGACTCAGTTCAGCGTAAGCCGGACGAGAGTAGCAGCACAGATGCGCAGCCGGACTCAGCGTGACGAGAGTTAGGTGAGCTGACTGACAAGACGGTGGCGGAAGATTTGGTTTCAAAGCGAAATGTAAAAGCGCTTATTTGGCAATAGTTTGGATTTAAAGGGAACCTATTATTCAAAATGCACTTTTGTAAGGCGTTTGAACTCCGATGTGTGTCCGCAGTGTGTGAGAACAACCAGCCTATAATGGTAAAAAACCACACACTCATTGTTGAATGTTGAGATTTGCACTCGCATTGTCACAAACCTGTATTCTGAATTTGAAGCTGCAGACAAGTAGTCCCTGATGTGTGAAATGCCATTCACAGAAATACTATAACAGACACAAACTTGTAGTACATATTTGCACTTATTCTTTCATTCACGTTCACAGTACAACCTCTATTAGGCACTTGCAACTTCTCAAATCTGTCACTGCAATTTCAAATTTTCGCACCTTGACTTTTGCAACTGTTATCTAATATATCTGATGCATAACTAACTAGTGCAATTGCAACGGCCGAGCAGGGGGAGAGCGTAAAGGGGTCGTTTCATTGTTTGGCATGAAATGGGACTTTTTTTGTACGAGACTGTCATGACACCCGCGGTCTCTGGGACGCTCTGAAACACTAACGTGGCTTAATTCATTAAAACAGTGATATGAAAAGACCAAACTCAGTAAACACCATACTAATAAAGCATACAGAAAAGCACATGAGACCAGAATATGAATATAATTTTTATTTTTAGGTGATGAGTATGCTTTCTGAGGGCCAACTTTGGCAGAATAAAAAGAAAAGGACAAACCATAAGTTTGAGCAATCACTCTATAAATATCTAATACTAAGTCTACTGTGTGTAGCCCAAGTCGAGTGATTTAGATGAAACTTGAGCTGTATGTTTGGTGAAGAAGGCTGATCACATGGATGTGAGGAATGGTCATAGCGCCACCAACTGGTGGCAGGAAGTGTATCACGTACAAGGGGCTTAAAGGGGTCATGACTTTAACTGTTTTATTATTTTAATGTTCCTTGAGATTCACTTATGTTAAAAAAGGTTTTGGATTTTGGATTGGCTGGAAGGCAAGTATTAAAACTGTTCAGGTAGTTTCAGTCCGTTTAATCACCATTCTAAATTGTGCTGTCCTTATTAAAACGCATGCATGCTTGCACACACTCACACATACTGAGATCATCATGCACACGTAGAAATGTTCAGGAACACAGAAATTCATTGTTTTCCCGCGGGTCCTTAAAGTCTTGAATTGACTGAATTCATTTTGATCAAATTTAAGATAATAGAAAAATCTTAAATAACTTAAATCAGTGTTTCCCCTACCATTATA
The DNA here is from genome assembly GCF_963993115.1 of Abramis brama. Lineage (NCBI taxonomy): Eukaryota > Metazoa > Chordata > Actinopteri > Cypriniformes > Leuciscidae > Abramis > Abramis brama. The sequence goes on along the minus strand of NC_139969.1, from coordinate 34,813,668 downwards.
TAAGGGGGGCGCCCCGCCCTCCTAACGGCTCCCCCCGCCCCCCTTGAAGGTCAAGTCAATTTGATTTGATTTTCTTTATAGCGCCAGATTAAATGTTTTTATTTTATTACAAAAACTAAATAGCCCTTAAGTAATATGTTATTTATCTTATTTCCACGATGACATGTCTTTTCTGTATGTGTTTGCGCGTTTACAATTATCCAATGAGTGCGCAAGCGCGCACACTCACACACAAACAAACACTTGCGTCAAATACAGATGAGCACTAGCGGACAGAGCGCGCGGCGGGAAATATGTCGCTGAACTGAAGATGGCAACACTCGCTCTACTGCGAGTAGCAGCCGGAGTAGCTCTCCTGCTCCAAGTCTACGCCCGTTTCACACATATTTCGTTTGCAGTGCGTGTGCGGAGAGTAATGTTTTCCGTACCCATGTTTACAGAGCTTTCACACTGCACGCGGATGCAGTCCGTCGATGATCGATCCGTTCCAGTTGCGGTGCGTATACAGCAGTGCAGCGATCGTTTCCGCACCGAGTCTACTTTTGCCGTTTATATACTGTCTATGATTTTTGCTGTTCTGCAAACGCTGAATTAAAGTGACAGCGCATGTTTCGTGGTCAAAATGAACACATATTGACCTGAAAATGTAGTCATTTCACCATAAGTGCGATTAATTAAATAAAATGTATGTATTTATACCATAAATTTATTTAATTAAATACTATTTTTTTTCATTTTAAGACCGGGGTAAAGCAAGGAAAACTACAATTTACCTCAACAAGGCGACATAATGACATTCGTGGAGGTGGAAAAACAAGTTCTTTGTGACATGCAAGATTTATTGTATTAAAATTGAAATGCAAAAGATTTTAATATAAATACATGGTTAAATATTTTACCACTTGCTTGAGCAACTTAATATATAATTATATAGAAGTAATGCATTGAATAATACATTGTTTAAATTGTGTTTAAACGTGAACGCGCGTTCACAGCAGTGCTGTGTCTGACAGGATTATTCTCTCCAATAAATGCATCATAGAAATAAAAACTTCTCACAAAAAAGCCCATTTAAAATTTGTTTGTCATAAATGTATTAACTAACATTAACGAACAATGAATGAGCAATATATTTGTTAGTATTTATAAATCTTTTTTTAGTTGTTAGTTAAAAAATAAAAATATTTAAGCTCTGGTCCATTAATATTAACAAATACTTCTATAAATTTAACAAAGGTTATTTGGAAAAGTCAATTTTAAAAAGATTTAAATATGTTTATTTAATTTTTTTAAAGAGATATCTTATGTTAACATTTTTTTTAAACATTTGTGTTTTATGTTAACTTTTACATAGCATTACCCTCCCAGACAGCCAATTAATGTGATAGATAGATAGATAGATAGATAGATAGATAGATAGATAGATAGATAGATAGATAGATAGATGGATAGATAGTGTCTGTGTCAATTTTCCCCAACCAACCAACCAACCAACCAACCCCCCCCCCCCCCCCCCCCCCGCCCAAACCTGTAAACCTAGGGGAAACACTGTAAATGGTATAACAAAAGTCTTGATTATAGTTGTAAGAGAGCTTAAATTTGGGTCATAATATGGCCTATATTGTGATTATTGTTGACAGACCCGAGCGTGTAGAGTATGTCAGAAACTGAACGCACATCTGTATACTGTATCAGGTGTAGACAGCGTCAGTGATTATAATGGGTGCCATTATAATTTGCTTTTGATGCGATCCTCACATCCAATTTAGGCAAATGTCAGCCGTTAAGCGACTGAACGCCAGTGGGCGGGGCCTATGGTGCGATGATGTATAACTATTCGTCTATGTTTTTGCATTGGATGCAGTCATATGCAAATGTATTTTCCCGTGTGACGTCACGGCAATATCAAAACGAGCAGTTTTTGAGCTTGATCAAATAAATCCTTTGTTTATAATGAGGAGGATGTTTTATGCTCTGAAAATTTCTGGATGTTTTAATGGTACAAAGACCACTTATATGTCAAAATATCAAAGCAAATATGATTTCTCGTCATGAAATGATGCTTCTTAGGCAGACTTTAGTGTTCAGAAGGTTTTCTTATGCTGAGAGATAATCAGATGTATGTGCGTAAGAAAATATCATATACTGTGTTAAAAAAAGTAAATGACAGTGCATGAGAACATTTCCCAGTCTCTGTGTTCACTTGAACTGTTACACCTAGGAGCATTCAGTTGCTGTTTATTGTCAAGCACTGTTTTTTTTTCTGACGGAAGAATGGCGTTTAAAGGGTTAACCTAGTCCACCCAAAAATGAAAATTCGGTCATCGTTTGTTCACCATTGTGTTGTTCCAAACCTGTATGACTTTCTTTTTTTTTTCTGTGGAAAATGAAAGTTTGGATCCCAAATTTATTCAAATATCTTCTGTTTCACTTCCCTTTGTCTTCCATTTGTCCTCAAATACTGAACAAAATCAGTACTCTATACTACCAATACTGCAGAAAGACTGGTAACATTACAGTTTTACAATTTCAGTATTTACATTTTTTTTACAACACTAGTCAAATCTGTGATTGCTGAGGTTACAATAGACATTTTAAAAACACTTTTTATTATGGCCTTGGCTTTTGGCCGGTTTTTAGAAACTGTTCTCAGTCTCCATGTTTATCTTTTGATATAGCCTACAGGTTAAGGACCTGCTTGCACGGGTGCCAACACCAATTCGATAAGTGCTGCCATTCCTGTTCCACACGGACCATTGATCAGCTTTGCTCCAAACAACAGCTCAGCATGAGCTTAGAACAAATACGTTTACTCGTTGACCGGTCACGATCACGTGATCAAACTGTTTGATTTCTCCGATAAAAAACACAAATGTCTCAGTGATTTCAACTAGTTTATAGCCAGATGAACCAGTGCTTACATTTTCAACAACGCTGATGCGGAAAACAGGAGAAACATTGAGCCACAACGATCCAGTCTGTGTGTTTTTTAACCCACAAATCATCAACATTTTCCATGGATTTAACACTAACTAACACTAACTGTAACCATGGTATTGTGGCAGATGCATTGCATATTCATATAGAATTTTATTAAATATTAAGCTATAGCAGTTGTTGTGTATTAGTTTCTTTTAAATGTGTTTAGGCTATTTTTCATAAAATAACCACAGAAACCATGGTTAAATTTTACTGTTGTAGTTGGATGATATGGATGATACTATTGAAGACCAATGGCTAATGTTAATTAGGTAGTAATCTTAACTCCGTCAGTTAGAATATTACAATTTTATCTTATAAAAATGCTTAAAAATATTTTTTTGGGTTTATGAAAATAAATGTACATCTGTATCCCAGATTGAGCTCCTGTCAAATTTCTGAGAGACAACACATGTAATATTAATAATAGGCTATTGCATGTGCGGTGCCACCGTCTGTAGAAGTTGGAGGCACGCCTCTCGAATCTTAGTCTGGAGCCCTGCAAGGCCCTCTTCACTTTCTGACTGTGGTCTCGGCTGTTTTTTCCTCTACTTTGTTGGGAGCTTGTTTGGCTGCATTCTTAAAATAGCTCTCTGACGTGTACAGTCCTGCTGAGGAATGTGACTGTGGCCATCCAGAATTCTCTCTGGCAGGATGTTATGCAAACATTCATTTCTGAACGGAGAGGTTTGTTATTACCACAGTTTGTAAAATGCTTAGAAAATGCTTGATTTTATTTTTTCAAGGTTTAAAATTGCCGGAATTTTGAATATCGTCCTTGAAAATGCTTTAAAAATATATTATATTGTGTCTGATTACATCTAGTGTGATTTAAAAAGTAAAAATAATTGTACGTTCAAGTACTTGTGATACATTGGTGCCCAAAATCATTGAATCTGCACGTCCAGTTTTCAGTTTAATGGGGCACAGAATTGTTCATGGCATTGTTTTAATGACAGCTGATTGGAAGAGGAGAATTATAAACTATGGGTATGTCGAGGAATAACAACACTAAAGCTATAGCTCAGAATGCCAAAAAAGAGACATTGATGTTGGGGTGCACGAATAATCAAAATAAAACTGAAATTGCAATATGGCTTAATGCGATTATCAAACTGCAAATTTGATGATAAAATGAATATGGTGCGCCACATGTTTTAGTGTGTTTTTACACATTAGAAGCTCATTGTCTGCCGCTGTTTGCAATTTTACAGTTGTAATAATTAGAGCTGCACTATTCTGGATGAATTGAGAATCACGATTTTTTTTTTGTTTCAAACAAAGATCACGATTCTGAAGACAACTTAATAACAAAATAACGTAATTTACTAGAGGTTCTCACAAGATGTTAATTGCTTGAGTCTATTTAAGATTTGAATGAATTAATCATTCAATGACTCATTCGTAAATACTTAACTTTTTTCATTACTGGATGAATCAGCATTTTTGAACAAATCTCTTGAATGAATAATTCAATAAAAAACTTTTTTTTTTTAAAGTTAGGCTACTTTTCGCCAACGATGGCGTAACGATGTAATCTATTAAAGCGTTATTTGAAGTGCCATGTTACTTTCTAAAGGTGATTTACTGTATTTTAATGCTTCCGTAGCAGCAGTGTTTATTTCAGAACAATAAAGTTTCATTCTGGTTCTTCTTTCATTGACAACTGCTCTCTCTGGATCAGAAGAGCGGCAACACAAATCCGAATGTTCTGGTGTGATTTTGTCGTGATTTATTAATTTAAAGGTCCCGTTCTTCGTGATCCCATGTTTCAAACTTTAGTTAGTGTGTAATGTTGTTGTTAGAGCATAAATAATATCTGTAAAATTATAAAGCTCAAAGTTCAATGCCAAGCGAGATATTTTATTTAACAGAAGTCGCCTACATCGAACGGCCCGTTTGGATTACATCCCTCTACTTCCTTCTTTAATGACGTCAGTAGAACAGTTTTTTGACTAACCTCCGCCCACAGGAATGCTCCCTCAACTCTACCGAAATTCGTTTATGTACTTGCGCACTTCTTATAACTTACTGTGTTTACTCAGCTCTTACGGTGATTTTCTGAAGTAAAACTGACGCTTCATCTTTTGTGTGATGTACAATAAACTTTATTAAACTCATCAGTATATGTTTGATCATCATTCGGACCTGGTCCGAAACAGCAGACTTGTAGGCTATTAATAAATAATGTATACATACAAGCAGATGACAAATACGTTATAATAACCGTAATTAAACTACTAAACTATACCTGTTTCATCTCTATACAGCACTCTGACTCTGTAGGCATTATTGTCCGACTCGAAATGAACACCGTTACTGAGAGTTTCTGATATTATCATCATTCCGTGAGATGAAATTGTCCTGAGAGACTGAGCGCGAGCTCATGAAGCTCCGCCCCCTGGGTCGTCCAGCAGCAGCTTATTTGCATTTAAAGGGCACACACTAAAACAGCGTGTTTTTCTGAGCCCCAAAAAATGACAATTTAAACATGCTGTAAAAAATGATCTGTTGGGTATTTTGAGCTGAAACTTCACATACACACTCTGGGGACATCAGAGACTTATTTTACATCTTGTGAAAAGGGGCATAATACGGGACCTTTAATAGACACAGACGAATCATCATTTAGGAATGAAATTGTGTGGGTGTTTAGATCGAGATCTTTTAACGATTAATCGTGCAGCTCTAGTTGTAATGTAAAGTTAAATTATTATTATATTAAGGATACTCTTTATTTTAAAGTTTAGGTGTCCTTGTAACAGTGTAAATATACATTTAAGTACTGAGTAATATTAATTAACAACTTGTACTTACTATATATTTGTGGTTGGTGTTAGGCTTTGGTTTAGGGTTAGTTGCATGAAATTATGCATAATTTACTGTTATGGTAACACTTTATTTTACAGTGTCCTTGTTACATATGTAACATGTAATTACCGTAGTAATAACAGTAAATTATGCATAATTACATGCAACTAACCCACAACCAAACCCTAACCCTATAGTAAGTACATGTAGTTGCTTAATATTACTCAGTACTTAAATATATAATTACACTGTAACAATGACACCTTAAAATAAAGTTTAACCGATTATAATTAAGGTATGATACTCATTTTTTTACAGTAAAATATAACAATTGTAATAAAATAAAATGTGAATAAAATTCATTCAATCTGTTCATCATATAAAGCAAAATTTGGACTAAACCATTACTAAGAACGTTTTAAAGTGTTAAAGTGGTAGTTGTGTGGACTGTCAATGAAAATATATAATTCTCTCATATTTCATTAAAATTATCTTCGTTTGTGTTTCGAAGGTAAACAAAAGTCTTATGGGTTTGAAACGATATGAGGTTGAGTAATTGATGACAATTGTTTTTCTTCCTGCATCTTGTTCTTTTGGAACCAGGAACGGCAGCACAGCTGAACGCCATCACAGGAATAAATTACATTTTAAAATATTAAAATAAAATAAAACATTCTTTTAACTCTTTCCTCGCCATTGACAAAAATTTCCGTCATTAATGAGAAAACGCTTCCCTGCCATTGCCGGAATTTTCCGGCTTTCATTGTTTTCACTGTTATAAGGTAGGGAGCGCTATTAGGCATCTTCTGAATGTACTGAATCTCCTGATCAAAACACAGGCTAAGAAGAAGCAGAAACAAGCGATATCATATGTAAGCAGATGCATACAGTTGTGGTCAGAGTTATTGGCACCCCTGGTAAATATGATCAAAAATGGCTGTAAAAAATAAATCTGCATTGTTTATCCTTTTGATCTTTCATTCCAAAAATGTGCAAAAATCGAATCGTTCATTTAAGTAAAATAATTGAAAGTGCGGGGGAAATCACATTATGAAATAAATGTTTTTCTCCAAAACACGTTGGCCATAATTATTGGCACACTTTTATTAAATACTTTTTGCAATCTCCTTTTGCCAAGATAACAGCTCTGAGTCGTCTCCTATAACGCCTGATGAGTTTGGAGATCAGAGACCATTCCTCCATACAGAATCTCTCCAGATCCTTCAGATTCACAAGTTCATGCTGGTGCTTCTTCTCTTCAGTTCAGCCCACTCATCTTCTTGAATTTTGAGTTTGTTTTGGACCGTTGTCCTGATGGAAGATCCAACTACGGCCCATTATAAGATTTCTAGCAAAAGCCGTCAGGTTTTGATTTTTTATCTGTTCATATTTGCTAGAATCCACGATACCATGTATCTGAACAAGATGTCCAGGACCTCTGGCAGAAAAATAAGCCCGCAACATTAAAGATCCAGTGGTATATTAAATTGTACACATGGGGGACTTTTTATCCCTGTTTGCACCAAACCCATCTGGTGTGTTTGCTGCAAAAAAGCTATTTTGTTAGTTTGATCTGACCACAGAATCCTGTCCCGTTTGAAGTTCCAGTCGTGTCTGACAACTGAATATGCTGGAGTTTGTTTTTGGATGAGCGAGGAGGATTTTTCTTGAAACCCTCCCAAACAACATGTGGGGATGTATGGGGTTCACCCCAAGACTCAACTAATCTCTGCAATTCTCCATCTGTGATCCTTGAAGAGTCTTTGGCCATTCAAACTCTCCTCCTCACCGTGCATTAAGACAATATAGATATAGACACATATAGACTTCCTGGCAGATTCGTAACATCTTTAGTTGATTAGAACTTCTTAATTATTGCCCTGATGGTGGAAATGGGGATTTTCAACGCTTTAGCTATTTTCTTACAACACTTTCTATTCTGTGAAGCTCAACAATCTTTTGCTGCACATCAGAACTATATTCTGTGGTTTTACTCTTTGTGATGGATGATTAAGGGAATTTGGCCTTTGTGTTTCCTCATATTTAAACTCCTGTGAAACAAGAAGTCATAGCTGGACAATTTCATGTTCTTAGTCACCCTGGTGTGCTAAAAAAAAGGTAAATATTAGTGGGAATATACTTCAGAGATATTTTACTCATAAAAAATTCTAGGGGTGCCAATAATTGTGGCCAACAATGCAGATTTATTTTTTTACAGCCATTTTTGATCATATTTACCAGGGGTGCCAATAATTCTGACCACAACTGTATATAAAATAACATGATGATCATATTAAACAGCAAATAAATCAAAATGCCTAACGTTACTGAATGAAATGTCGACCCAGGACGAGGTATTGGACTGTGAAGCATTAGGGATGATGGACTCGATCTACTCCATCTGTGTTTTGATCATCGTTCTGAATCCGATCCAGATGTAGTCTTTGACAACAACTCGATTTTCTCAGCTTTTTGTTTAAAATGTTGCTTTTTTATGCACATTTTTTTATGTATATGCATATATTTTTCACAAATTTAACTGTTGATAAAAAAAAGAATGCATGAAGGTAGAATAAAAAGGTTTTTTTGTTTAAAAGCAGAGGATATGTTCTGTTTTTCTGCTGGCTGGCAACATTTTTCAAAGACGCTGGCCGGGAAAGAGTTAATTTGTAATATTTTATATTGTTACTGGTTTTACTATATTTGATTAAACAAATACAGCCTTGGTTTGCATAAGAGACTTCAAAAACATTAAACTATATTATTTCTAACTTTTGACTGGTAGCGTACAGTGTATATACTGTACATACTGTATACAATGTATACATGCCCATCAACTTTTCAAGGTTAAGAAACTGCAGACTGATCTAACCAGGTTAGCAGTGGCATAAGTGACATCAACAGGATTAATCTTAATCTAGTGTAATCCTCAATGTCTAAGTCACCCGTGACTAGTTCAAGCGTGTGATCACTCAAACCCTCAGACTCAACTGAGCCCAACCCTAATCTTCAGGCTCCTCTTTTAAAGGGGGCATGACAGTCTTTTTTATCATTTTGATATTTTCCTTGACACCCTTTGCAGGAAAACACTAAAATATGGTGTAATGTTCATTGCTGCTTATGGTGTAATGTTCATTGCTGAATTAAATGAATATTAAATGTAGCACATTATTTTGATGATTATTTCGAGATCAACAGTGGTGTTTTGTGTAGTCAGGCACAAAGTTGATCACATAAAATTTACTTTAGTTGGCATCCCTGTGACACATCACTCCAGAGAGATGGACAGCTAAAAACTGCAAGAATTAAAGGGGACCTATTATGCCCCCTTTTACAAGATGTAATATAAGTCTCTGATGCATGTTCACACAACTTCACAGAATGTGTCTGTGAAGTTTCAGCTCAAAATACCCTACAGAAAATGTATTATAGCTTGACAAATTTGTCCCTCTTTGAGTGTGAGCAAAAACACGCCGTTTTTGTGCGTGTCCCTTTAAATGCAAATGAGCTGCTGCGCCCTGCCCCCTTTCCAGAAGAGGGCGGAGCCTTTACAGCTCGTGCCTTGGATACTCCGGCAACAACAAAACTGGAGAATCTCACGCAGCCAAAATGTCAGAAATGGTCAGTAGCGGTGTTGAGCCTTACACGTTCGAACCGGAGTCGGACATGATGATGGAGAAACTCAGGAAGAAGTTACAACTTTTAGACTTTTCTGAATGGTTAGTGGATACATTTATGTAGTTGTTGTGGAGTTGATTCAATCATCGACTAGCATGTACCGTCATGTTAATCTAAACATCTTTTAGAAACAACTTTAGTGCAAATCCAGCATGGAACTGACCCTTGTTTGTGAAGCAGTCTGGCATAAAATGATTTGCCCAAATATATAACACTTTAACGGCTTTCTTGGGCACATTTCCTTCATAAACGAAATTCAACCAGTGTGTCCTCAGTGGCTCAGATGCTATGGAGTCTGTGGAGACTCTTATGCTTGTTGGTACATCCAGTAACAGAACATTTGTAATTTTCTTTTAATTTTTGGTAGGGATGTCCCGATCCGATCACGTGATCGGAAATCGGGCCCGATCGCGTGTTTTCAGACTCGATCGGAATCGGACGTTACCTCCCGATCAGGACTCGGATATATATGTATTTATATTCTCATTATTTTTTAACACCTCTATTATGCGGTGACACAGAGTTACGGCGGTTTCACACTGCACGCGTTATTAGAGTGTAAGCAGCGCAGGAGCAGTGCATATGGTGAGCAGGAGCAGGACACGCGCGTTTTGCTTTCATACTGGCAGCGTTTGTCACGCGCGGCTGAACCGCGGGTTGTGTACAGACAGAGTCTATAATGGATAAGTTGGCATTGCTTTATTTCGTTTTCAAATACATTTAAGAGAAAAGACTTGTCAAGAAGCTTATTTTATTAATAATTTCATTTATATAACTTTTGGTTCATCTTTGTTTTTATTGTTATGGCAACAAGTTTGTTTTTGGACATTTGTTTTCTTTTTAAATTGCTGTTGGTCATTTGATTGACTGTTTAAAACACAATAGATATCATCAATGCACTTTTTGGATAAAACTGCGGTGTATTTTGGCCATGATCAATGCATTGTCACTTTAATTCAGCGTAAGCGGCACAGCAAAAATAGACTCGGCGCCGAAACGATCACGGCACTCCTGCTCTGCTCTGCTACGCACTGCCGCGCCACCTCTGCGTGCGGTGTGAATGCTCTAAAGCCTGGTTTAATCTGTTAACATGGGCGGCGAAAAAAATACGCGCTGCACGCTCTGCTAACAGTGCAGTGTGAAACCAGCGTAAGAGTTAGGAGGGCAGTTCCTAAAAGCACATTACTGGCTTTGCAAACACTGTGGCACTTTTATTTTTTATTTGTTTACATGCCTACCGGATATTTTAAGTTGAGGTGCTATTTGTTTATATATTAGACTTTTTTTTAATATTTACTGTTGCACTAAAGTCCAAAAGTGAAGAATTTATTACTTGATTGTTCAAGCTACCTCACAGAAGTGCTCTGTTTGTTAAAAGAGTTGTTGAATGTTAAAATAAGGTGAATTAAATAAAAAATAAGGAACATCCTGGATCTGTTTTTTTCACTCTTCTTTATTCTTTTTTTTTTTTTGCATTATAGAAGTATCGGATCGGGACTCGGTATCGGCAGATACTTAAAATCAAATGACTCGGACTCGGACTCGAGGGCAAAAAAACCTGATCGGGACATCCCTAATTTTTGGGTGACATTGCATATCTCCAGCTGCTACAGCGAGGAGACCGAAACAGCAGCTGCTGCGTCTCACTCAGGGCGGGATCTATGCTAATAGGGCAGATCGTCATCAGTCATGGGCGGGGCTTATGTAAGAGTTGAGGGAAATCTGGAACTGCTCTTTTGGAGAGACTATTTATGATTTATTGGGATTATAAAAAAGGAGTGGGTGGATTTTTACCATTATAGGCTGGTTGTTGTTTACACACATTTGTGTGGACACACACACACACCTTATAAAAGTGAATTTTGCATAATAGGTCCCTTTTAAATGAATATCTCTGCTGAGAATCACTCTGTGCAGTCATATACAGACTAAAACAAGCCTTAATCTCTGTCTCTGGATTCACTGCCAGGTCTAATAATAGTTTATCAAAACGATCCTTCAAATGTTCCTGAGCAGCAAATCAGCACATTAGAGTGATTTAGAGCAATGATGCTGACAATTCAGCTTTGATCACCGGAATAAACTACATTTTATAATATACTACAATAAAGTTATTTTAAATTGTAATATTATTTCACAATATTACTGTTTGTACTCTTATTTTTGATTCAATAAAAGTAGCCATGGCGAACAGAATAGACTTATTTCAAAAATGCTATATATATATATATATATATATATATATATATATATATATATATATATATATATATGCCTATATTATAAAAGAGACCACTGCAAAATTAGCACTATATGTATATGTTTGAATAAAATTACCATTTTTGTTGTATCCTATAAACTACTGACAATGTTTCTTCAAATAAAAAATATTGTCATTTAGAGCATTTATTTGCAGAAAATGATAACTGGTCAAAATAACAAGCTGCCATGTTTCCAGACCTCGAAAAATGCAAAGAAAACAAGTTTATATTCAACACCATGCTAAAGTTTTATTTAAGGAAGAGTTCGGAAATCAATATTTGGTGGAATAACCCTGACATCCAATCCCAGCTATCATTCATCTTGACGTGCTCTCTATCAGTCGGTCACATTGCTGTTGTGTGACTTTATGCCACTCCTGGCACAAAAATTCAAGCAGCTCGGCTTTGTTTGATGGCTTGTGACTTTGTGTCTTTCCTCTTGATCGCATTCCTGAGGTTTTCAGCTGGGTTCAGGTCTGGAGAATAGGCTGGCTGTGACAGGGTCTAGATCTGGTGGTCCTCCATCCTCACCTTGACTGTCCTGACTGTGTGACATGGAGCAAAACCAATCCTTCGAGTTGGGGAACATTGTTAGAGCAGAAGGAAGCAAGTTTTCTTCCAGGATAACCTTACATTGCTTGAGTCATGCGTCCTTCACAAAGACGTGCAACGGTTCTGCTGGGGCTCTTCTCAGATCTGTTTTCGTTGGCGAAATTGAGCAAAAATAGACCATATAGACAATATTGTAGTTTTTAAGTCACTTAATATGAACTTCTTTTTTACTTTTAACTTTACTTTTAGTTATTTTATTTCACGATATGTATATCACAATATAGTTATTTTTGCTTTAAATAGATTTTTTTTTGTAATAGAACAAAAAAGTAGCTACAATGGACAAAAATGAAATAGACCTACCTAAAAAACTTCAGGCTCTAGAAAGGCCTATAGAAATACTGCATAAATTGGATAAAGTAATCAAATGTACAAGAAAAAAAAACACTGCTTAGTCTTAACTGTGTAAATTAAATTGGCTATACATTTATTCTTATTCAATTTACAAAAGCGATTCAGTAAAGAACAATAAGATTGTTTGATTAACATTAATGACACAGATGGCCGCATAAATATTGCTGTCACTTTCAAGGCATGTTTTGTTTGGTTGTTGCAAAGTGAGTGACTTTTTTGTTCCATAAATGTACATTCACAGTTGATCACACATTTGCTTTTTGTATTGTCAGTCTGAGGCATGGAGATGGATGTGAAAAATAATACACACATAGCCTAAGGCTGCAAGCCTGCCACATAACAATGAGCCGGCACTTGCTGGTGTGTATTTAAACAACAGGTTAATCAATCAGTGTGTGATCGTGCAGAATCAGATGGTTACTTTTATCAACATCTCCTGTATTAGTCCTGTTTTAAATAGTTTGCATTACTTCCTATTGAGTTTAGAATTGAGTTTAAGGTATTATTATAAGTCCCTGGTAGGCTTGACACTGTCTGATCTTCTTTCTTACCATCAGACCAATAGGCCTCTAAGGTCATCGAATACTTAAGGGAGATTGTGCATTTTCAGCGGCAGCGGTCAGATTGTGGAATAATTTACCATTCTGTGTACGATCTGCCAATTCTCCTCAGGTTTTTAAATCATTGCTTAAGACTTAGCATTTTAAAATTGGTCATGGGCTGGAGTAATTGCTGTAATAATACTTTACTATGTGTGAATTTTTATTGTTGGGTAAATTTGTGATTTTTTTTCTTCATTTTTGTGTGATTTTTAAAATTTTTTTTATTTATTTTGCTATTTGTTTTATGTATCTATTTTTCTTTTGTCCAGCGCTTTGGTCGACGCTGTCATTCTTAAATGTGCTATATAAGTCAAACTTAACTAACTAATGATTTGTGGATACAGGTGCATTGACTTTACTTGAGCTTTAATATTTGAAATGGCTATGCTTTGAAGATGATCAATTTCAAGAATAGAATTGTACAAGTTTTTAGCATGCTTACTAGTTTTTAGCATGCTTACAATGTGCTGTGCTTTATCATGTTGACAGGCTGAGGTCACCTACGCTAGAGGTTCTGCTATCAGAGAACACTGCAAATTCATTCATTTTACCACAGATGGTTCATTGATGACTTGCAAAAACAAAAGGATGCAAAAACATTTATCATCTATTCTGTGAAAGTGATAAATAATGATTATATGCAGCTCAACTACCGATCAGAAGATACAAAATGCACATTCCACTGAAGTAATCTTTGTTTTTTTGTTTCATTTCAGGACAGTTTGGATGCTCTGGTTTATGACCTTGATTTTCCGGCCCTGAGGAAAAACAAAAGCATCGATAACTTCTTAAATAGATGTAAGTATTTTGTCTGGAGCTTGTTCTAAACTGTTGGAGGCTGCTTAACTGCAAGCGGGGATTGTTTTTGGGTCAGTACTTTCAGGCAGACACTATTTTGTCTGTCCAAGTATTCCCTCAACAAAAGGTCTTTCGGGACTGCATGGTGGTCACCCACATGTCATTATCTCTCTCTCTCTCACCGTTACATTGGAGGCATAACGTTGAATGACAGTTTTTACTGCTCTAAGTAGTAAACTTGGGCCTGTAACTTTAATATAATGTGTGCTACGGACACAAACAGCATCACATATTGTGCTGTTACTCTTAATAGACTTATCTGGGATGTAGAATGTCATAGAGACACGGGTGGGTTCTTTGGACTTGGGCCAGTAACCATCCACCCGGAACAACCTAGCAACTACAATGGATCCTTTTTACATTTCCAAGTTTGGAACGCAGAAGTAAACTATATTAGGATAAATGAGAAAATAAGACATCATAGCAAATATAATTTTCACATTCCCATTTGCTCCAAAACAAAACGAAAAGCAACAATATTGCATTGCATTCTAGCCACTCATCTATGGGGGACCTGATCTCATTCACCATGACTGGATTGCTCACAAAAACCGCCAGCGGGCGGTGAAGCGTTCAAGCCAAACAGCCAAAACCTTGACCTAAAGTCACCTGTGTTTCAGTCACACAGGATTAGTTTTTGTAAATGAATTGTTACTTTGCTTATCCTGCTTGAAAGGTGCATTGCGCAACATTTCATGTTAAAATACCCGTTTTTCTAACCCATACATGCTTAAACAATTGCCTGATGGGCTGAATGAGCCCTTCTCTGATCACTGTGATTGCCTCTATAATCCTGTACAGTAAAATAAATAACAGGGATTCGGGACGGAATTTGAGACTTGGCGTGACGTCATGCACGTTCACGCTCACCTGGTAATGTCTGGCAGGTTTGTGTATTCGCCGCCATTCTCCGTATCAGCGAAGACAACTCGAGCGACAAAACAAAACTTTAGTCAACTTTAGACAAAAGTAAAAGATGGATTCAAAGAGACCGGCTTGTAGTTCATTCCAAACCCCAACGCAAACTCCACGTAAGACAAAGAAAAGAAAACTTTTGTCTAGTGCCACAGGCGTCTGAATAAGACGAGAGTCAACATCGGGAAGGCTTTCAACAAATGGAGAGATCTCCGGTCTGCTGCACACACTAGGAAGCGCCCGCGCCCGCGCCCTCAGATCACTTGGACGTGGCTGTGTACAAAAGGTAAAAACGATATAAATACTGTTCGTTGGAATCTCCGGTCTGCTCTAGGGCTCAAACGGGATCCTCAGTTGGCTTTTTTCTTGATAAAACGGTAAAATATAGCCCAGTCTCTAATGTCTGATACGGCAAATCTATGTATGACAACAAATGATGTAATAATCTATGAATATTACTTTGAGACATTTGAGTGTACTTTGTTGACCAACTGTGTATGGTATGATTATTATTTTGAGCTTTTACAAAGTAATAACAAAGTAATAACTTATATTGTTCATGAACGTGTTTCCATAATAATACAATCATAAGTGGATACAGTAAACACATAAAACAGTTCAACATGGAGATAGATGGAAACAAAAACCGAAGTTTTCTACTACCCCCGTTTTCCCCTCACACATAAGTGTGTAATTTACTCAAATGCCTTTCCTTTCACATATTTAAAATGACTTGCAGATTTATAACTTTATTACCTCTGAAGACATTATGACTGTAAACAAAAGATTTGTGCGGCTGATGCTCCTTTGGTTATGAACAGCTCGTGCTCGTGCAAGCGTGCGTGTGCGTGTGGTCCATGAGCGTGCACACCTCTGGTTGCAGTTTCGCTTGTCGCCAGAGGGGGCATAGTTCTGCAAAAACTCAGAGACTTGCGCAATGCACCTTTGAATAGACAGTAAATGTTACAATGTATGAAATCAATTAAATGGGTATGTCTACTGCACACTGACGACACAAGTTAGATTAACTCAACACAAAATATATTTACATATGTAAATCTGTGCAGGAAATACTAAGCATTAACATCTGGGATTTTTTTGCAGAAATTAATTCACAAAAACAATACATTTTGCAATAATAGTCCCTGTTACTATGTTGCACTCTATGATATTACACCAATTTAACCTTTTTTGTACATTTACTATTACTTTACAAAATAAGATAATATTGTACAACACAACATAATTGCATAACCTTAGTGAATAACTGTACAAGGCAAATTAGGCTGTATGTGCACACCTTACATAGCGTACATCTGTATTCAGATTTTATAGAATGAGCACTTTGACATGTGTAGGACATGCTGAGGTGTCTCGTCCTTTTGCTGATCTGATGATGTGGTTCAGAATAATTCCTTCGTTAATAATTTGTTACACAGAACTTTATTATATTAAATATTAATCAAAAATGCTTCACACCTTCACAAAATCCACACAGCTAACTCAAAATCCACACACGCACAGCCACAAATTAGTCTATGTGTGGGAAACACTGAGACAGTTAAGGCCCTTGCACACTGAGTCCGAAATTCGCGTCCGAATTTTTTGCACATTAAAAAATAAATACGACCTCACGTTATGTCAATCACGCTTGTACACTGCCTCCGAAACTTTCGTCTGTCAAAAAAAAATCGAATCAGGTTCGATTTTCTGCATCCGTAGCAAGAAAAAAACGCATGCAATAATTTCGGACTCAGTGTGCTTTAGTCTTAATGTTGAAATCTCATTTTCTTGATTTACCGCGAGTACCGTTTTACCATGCCTAATATCGATCTAGCTCACTGCCGTGTGCAACGTATTGCATTGCTCACTGCCGTGTGCAAGTGTCTCGTATAGCAGCCGCCGAGCGAACGCACAGAGTAGCTTTATAACAACTTTCAACACACTCAAATGTGTCTAATATGACAGCGCTGTATTACCACACATACTCATGAGCGGAAGAAGCGGAAGCATCTGCGGGATAATAAAAGCTCCACTGCTCTCGAGCCGTGTGTCGCGCTCGTCTCTCATTAGCAATCGCTCCAGCGGCTCGTTTCGCTCCAGCGGCTTTTGTAACGTTAATAAATCTTTAAAACATTACCGGTCATCCATGAATATGATTTCTGCCCGAGTCCCGTCGTATTCTCCACCGGCTGTAGAGGCGAAGACAACAACTCCCATGATTCAGCGAAATCAAGGCATCATCAAACTACACCTTTGTTTAGAGTAAACGACCTCTAGTGGCGAAAACGTGCATATTGTACCTTTAAATGCTTTTAACTTTCCTTTATTAACTATTAATTCAATTAAATGTAAGTGGTCCAAAAATGTTTACAAATACATTAACCATAAATGTGTATTAATTCACATTATACATTTACATTTCTTTGCTATTAATAAAACACTCTGTAATGAGCCACACATGCAAGTGTGCAATTGCCCTATTTGTTCTAACGTTTTCAAACTTGTACGAATCATTAAATTGAATGAATATGATTCAAATCATATTGTTTCTCTGCTGTATTTTTAAATCTGTTGGATGCCCCTCTGCCCCGTCCATGCATACTTGTGCCAAATGTGTCTCGCTCTGCGATGACTAAATGTGTCTGAATGTTATCTGTCCCCTAGGGAAGCAGAGCTGTTGTGTCAGATAAAGCCTTTAGGGCCCTCAGTGCTACACAAACTCACCTAAATGGATTCCTTTCCACTTCCTCCTACAGCGAGGTTGTCTAATTCCACTCTCTCTCTTGTTAATGGATTCTTAACAATATGCAGATGCTTGTCTAAAGGCACAGCCAGAAGTGCATATGATAAAATGGTTTATCAGAGTGGAGGGGGAGATCTACAGGACTTTATAAGAACTCACTCTGGCTGCTTTTCCACCATTGTGCCGAACAACCCTTGTGGCGAAACGTGCCATTCGGCGTCGAGCTGGACCAGCTGGCAGCCGATGCTGTGTGCAAACACTGAGAGAGTGCGCTGCGATCAGTTAATCCAGCTTTTAGGACAGTGATTTGCTCGACTGAAGCACAGAAATGATACGGCCTTGTGATGAAAAACAGAAAGCAAACAGAAAGGTGTAGCATGAAAGGGTTAGTTCACTCAAAAATGAAAATTCTGTCATTCATTTCTCACCCTCATGTCGTTCCAAACCCGTAAGACTTTCATTCATCTTCGATCACAAATGAAGAACGTTTTGATGAAATCTGAGAGCTTTCTGTCTCTCCATCCATGTGACTCCAGTGGTTTAACCTCAATTTTATGAAGCGACACGAATGCTTTGTTTGTGCAAAAAACATAATTTATCACTTTATTCACAAAATATGAATCTCCAAAGCGCTTTATAAAATTGGCCCCTTGATGGCCTCTTGTAGCTCTGGGTTATATTGTGCATATGTGTGTTTGTTTCTAGATAAGGACACCATCAGCAAGATTCGGGAGCTGCGGATGAGAGCAGAGGACTATGAAGTGGTAAAGGTCATAGGAAGAGGGGCATTTGGAGAAGTACAACTGGTAAGTGTATCGCGTATTGTCGTCTTTTATGCTGTATGCCGATATCTTAGAGGGCAGGATGACCGATATGAAGCCGATATATATTTTTTTAAATTAATCTTTAAAAAAAGAATCTCTAAACTAAACACTTACTTTGGATGGCAACTTCTTGATTCTATATTCCAGTGTTTTTCACAAATGAAGAAATTGTTTGAAAAAATATGAATAAAAAGTAACTAATAGAGCACTCAGTAATGTGGTAAGTTTGTGCACACTGGGAATCCTTTTTTTTTTTAAATAAAGACAAGGTAACACTAATTTTACTTATAGCACACAGTGATAATGACATAAATACGACACAGTGGGCAACTGGATATAGCGCTGCATAGTTTAAAATCAAGGGTTTAAAGTGTCTCCAGTGAAGCTGAACTCTCCTGTCAGCGCTGAATTCACACGGACTGACCGCCACACACATTCTCAGCGCCGGCAAAATAAAAGTCCCACTTCCAATACATCGGCCAAACAGAAAAGCGGATATTTAAAAAAGGCGTAATATCGGCTGATATATCGGCCTTGTCACTGCCATTACTGGTTAGTTTTAATGCTGTCATACTGTATATACCATTACCTAGAATTACATACATTTTTTTTGTTACAACTTTTTACCAAAAACTACCTCTCAGTTGTTGTTTTTTTACATTTATATATTGTGCCAGTTTTAATTCCACATATTATATGTATTTTTTATATACTACCATAGCTGAAACTACGTGACGCTGTTCATCATGAAGAGCTTGTACCATGGCTTTCTTATTTCATCTTGACAAACTGTCTATCATTAGAATGATTTTGGACTTTTTATGAGTTCTATTTATGATAAAACTATTACAGTGACAGTTGTCAACATGCTAAACCAATTGATAGATATTGATATATTTTTTTGTGAACACAAAAAAGCATTGGGGCATTTAGCCCAAAAGTGTGCATTGCTTCATATTTCTTTAGAAAGAATCATCATCAGTTTCTATCGCCTGTCTTCCAGGACTTATTACTATGATGTACATGCGTGATCATATACCTCGGTCTTCTGATGACAAAGATTCAACATAAACATCCATGTTCTGACATGTGCAGAACACTAAACATGAAACATGAAGCACATAAATATATGATTATGATTACACAGTGTACATTACAGTAAAGAAAGTTTACATGAGAAATGCTGAGCAAGTGTAGCGTTTAGCTTATTATAAAAAGTGTACATTCGCAGAATTACACCGCCAAATGGCATGTTGGGTATTGCTAGCCAGTCAGCTAGCATAACAGTCTGTTAACAACAGCTGGGAGATGCTTAGTCGCTACAGTACATCAAATAAGTCAGGTGTTGAAAGCTGGCAGGACATGAATTTACTGGAGGCCGTGAACAAGGTGTTGAGGACACTTCAGGAGCTCACTGATGCCTTGTCTGGTGAACACTGGTGTTAGTGTCTCGTACCTCAAACCAGAGCTCCATCTCTTCAATGAAACCGTTCTTGCTGTGGGAGAAAATGACTCGCAGCTGACTGAGGACATGAAGACAACCATTCTTGAATGAAAAGTGCTCAGATCCCGCAAATGTCAAATTATACAGTATAAAACAGTATAGCACTTTTGTTAACACATTTTGCCCCATACGACATCTCACTGGTAGCTGTGGTTCCCAAACATTTTTTAAAATACAATATGGTATATTCTTTATACTTTGTAGGGCTGTGAAACGGCATCCAAAATCAAAGTTTGTGTTCAGATAATATGTGTGTGTGAGCTGTGTATAATTATTTATATATATGTGTGTGTATATATATATATATATATATATATATATATGCAAATTAGTTATACACCGTACACACACGTATATTATTTAAACACAAACTTTAGTTTGGATGCGATTAATCATTTCACAGCCCTACTTGTTTGTACACTTGAATAACTTGAGTATCTTAAATGTATATTTTAGTATATTAAGCTTAATATTTCGATTTTTTTTATTTATTTTTTTAGGTTTTGCTAATAAAATCAAACTTGCTTTTTTGCAGATTGTCTTTTGCAAATTGTCTGCACTAATTTACTAGTGTAAATAATCACGGTTCATCTGTCAGTATTTTTTACTTTTAATACTTAAGTACATTACATATAAAGTACTTTTATACTTGTGCTCAAGTAAAATGAAAATAAGTACTTTTACAGGAGTAATATTTTATGAGGGAAGCTGTGTGTTCTTTACTGTATTTGTGTAGTACTTTGTGCACCATTGCTGACAGAAATAAGCAACTATAAGTAAATGCCCAGTCAATGAAAGGAATAAAATACAGTGGGAATGCTAGAATCTCGATTTTTGGTCACACTGCTCAGCACTTCTACATGTGCAGTTTGTTTTTGCTTTACATTTTTAACTTTCCGTCAGTGTGAATACAGTTGAAGGCATGTGAGTGTTATTTTCTATATTGTTTTCTTAGTGTGTCATAGTGAAGGTAAAGTAAATAACAAGCTCTATTCATGTTCCCTGTCTTCCTGTTCTGTAGGTTAGGCACAAAGCCACGAGGAAAGTGTACGCCATGAAGCTGCTCAGCAAGTTTGAGATGATCAAGAGGTCGGACTCTGCTTTCTTCTGGGAAGAGAGAGATATTATGGCCTTTGCCAACAGTAATTGGGTAGTACAGGTATGAATCCATTGATTAATTATGTTTATTAATCATAATCAGCTGTGTGATTTGTCTTGAATGTGGATGGATGTCTAGTTGCTCTCTAGTTAATATAAAAACAGATTTAAAAACTGAATACATTACATTCAGGTTATGTGCAACAAACCTCAGGCCTTTTGTATGCGCTTCGTTAAATATAACGTTTTGCTCAAGATGCCTTCAAAGCAGCTACGAATGACGGAGCCATAACCGATGTCCATCGCAGATGCAGATTGTTATCTAAAAGTTTTTTTCTTCTCCCAATTAAAATTTGGTTATTTAAGCAACAATAAAAATAGCTAGCTAGGTTAGCTGATTAGCATAAAAGTGCATAGATATCACCTTCAGTTCTTATGTCTGCTAACACTTTCTCCGACGAGCGGATACGATGAGAGCTGTTTTCCTGTTTGTTCATGTGACCCTCGGCATAAAGCTTATTGTTTTTGTTGCCATTGATCAAGTTTATTTTTTAATGCTTTCTTAGAACATATTGTGATAACACTTTACAATAAGGTTCATTAGTTAACATTAACTACCTTAGTTAACAAGAACTAAGAATGAACAATACTTCTTCAAAAACAATACTTTCTTCAAAGAAATTTGAATTTAGCTTTTCAGCCATTTTGACAGCCCTATTCGCCAGTTGGTCGGTTATGTTTTTATGAATTCTAGCAATGCAATGTTGTGAGAACACGAACAAACGTGAACGACTCTCGGGACAGTTGATGGGCCAGTAATGCATCGTCACGAAAGTTTAAGCCTCGCCACATGAAATATTCAAGCGTAAGAAGACGAGAAAGAGAGCTCAAGTACTCGCTGTGTGGGACGTTCTCTGTGCATAAACATCAGAAATCTGTGTCTGCAGAATACGCGTGAATACTGAACTCTTTCACGTCGTCTTGCGCTTAAAAATGCCCATATTGGGAAGTATCCTTGTAAACAGTCAGATGTGTCTTAAGTGAACATAAACAGTTGAGATGTTTATTAATATATGATGTATATAATTTTTTTCTTTTTTATGTCATCCAGCTGTTTTATGCATTCCAAGACAACCGCTACCTCTACATGGTGATGGAGTATATGCCAGGCGGAGACCTGGTCAACCTGATGAGCAACTATGACGTGCCTGAGAAGTGGGCACGGTTCTACACTGCTGAGGTTGTGCTGGCACTGGACGGCATCCACTCCATGGGCTTCATTCACAGGTCTCACACACACATTAAACTGCACTTTTCTGGTGTGCTTGCTTGCTTGAAATTTTGAAGATAACCAATATGCGTGTGTTAACATTCGTCTTAGGGACGTGAAGCCTGACAACATGTTGCTAGACAAGGCAGGCCACTTGAAGCTGGCAGACTTTGGGACCTGCATGAAAATGAACAAGGTACTAGAGACGTGCGAAACTACACATTTTCATAAAAGTCATTGTCACGTGTGTGTGTGTGTGTGCTTAGTGTAGAATTCCTAATCCTTTCCTAGATCTGATAACCATATTGTTGTGTAATAAACGGTAACACTTTACAATAAGTTCCCGTTACTTAACGTAGGATAATGCATTACCTAACATTAACTACAATGAGCATTACATTTGTTATGGTATTTGTTAGTCTTTGGTAACATTGGATAATAAAAATACAGCTGTTCATTGTTAGTTCATGTCAGCTCAAGTCCATTAATAATATTAACAGATACAACTTTTGATTTTAATAATGTAGTAGTAAATGTAAAAATTAACATTAATTAAGATTAATAAATGCTTTAAAAGTGTATTCAATTGTTAGTCCATGCTGCTAACTAATGTTAACAAATGGAATCTTATTGTAAAGTTTTACCTAATAATATTTATTTCATATATATAAATAATCGTCTAAAAACAAATGTTTTTGTGAAGCATCTGATTGTACTTTAGCACAGTACTGTACAGTACATTAATATTTTGTTGATTCTCTCTTGTGTTTGCATGTTCATATCTTTAACTAATTTTTAATAATATTTAAATAAAGTTTGAAGATGTTAATTTTCCTATGCCGGACATCACTTCTTGCCACTACTGTATGATAGAATTTCACCTGATATATTGTAAATTAAACTGTGTCCGAATCTTATTGGGGAAAATGACATCAATTATAACCCCATACTTGATGTTCAATGGAAATTAAGACATTTAACAATTGAAATACAACAATTGCTTACAGGGAAAACAAAACTATTCACATTTATAACTTCACTAGACAGTTATAAAGTCGGGTGCTGTGTTCAGGAATCTGCATTTGACATACAGACGAAGTAAGAATAATTCATCATATGATTCATCATTAATTAAACATTTTCTTTAGCTTCTCTACTTGGGTATGACCCAAGAATAACCCACCATCATAGTTATCAATACAACTATATATAAACATTTAAAAAAATGTAAATTATCCTCTGTACTGGATGATATGGCAGCTGTCTGTCTCACAGAGCAGTGAATGTTGTTTACAGCAATCCACACAATCTCTTATACCTTTAAAGCACCATTACTAAAAAATATTTAAATCAAAACAATAATCTAAAAAATATCTACATCTAAAGCTATTCAACCTCAAAAATGAACAAGTCAGTTGGTGAATGACATCCTGAACCATTCCTACAAAGCACTGTTGTTTGAGTTCTGCCGCAGACTATATTCTGTTGTTTTCCTCCTCTCAGGATGGGATGGTACGATGTGACACAGCAGTAGGAACTCCAGACTATATTTCTCCAGAGGTACTGAAGTCGCAGGGAGGAGACGGCTACTATGGCCGAGAGTGTGACTGGTGGTCTGTGGGAGTCTTCCTCTATGAGATGCTCGTTGGTGAGTTTAGCATCAGTCTCGCATTTGCAAAAAAGCTTGCATGCATTTGCAGCTTTTGCCCACAGGTTATCAGGCGAACGTTTATTTTTCATGAGTGCTAGTCAACCTTTCTGTGCCATTGGGTTAGATTTGACGGTTGCAGTCAGTCGGTAATCTAAGAAAAATACTTTAGGTAAAATAATTCATATTCACAGGAGCAAATTTAGCTTATGTGAATATGTTTGTTATTCAGAACAAATTCAAGCAGCATAGTAAATGTCATGTGCTTGCGTTTGACGACACTGCACTACACCGTATTATAGATGATTCCTCTGTTACGAAAAGTTGGTTTGATTTGCATTAAAGTGGTAGTCCGTTTCCCATACATGGATTTATATGCTAAATGTCAATATTGCAAAATGAGAACACGACAGAGTTCGTAATAAAACAAGAATCAACATTGGCTTGGCTTTTCGTAGATGGCGAGATGTGATGTTGTATTTTAGTGGTGAGTAAGGTGTTTTATTGAACAGATAAAGTGCCATGTGTAGCTCTCAAACAGAGTTCATTGTAAAACTGTATCTAAAGTGAAGGGTCATATTCATCCGCACAGTCCCGCGGAGCCAAAGCACAACCAAAACAATATTCTTCCACAAAATACATGCAGTTTTGCTTTTTAACCGCTAGAAGGTCAAAAGTTACATAGTGTACATTTAATTAAAAAAATATATATAAGAAATATTTGCATGTATATACTGTATATATATATTTATATATAAATTGTGTTATATATAAATTTAAATATTTTATATATAAATAAAAAAATTCTTAAATATGTACATGCATGTGTGTGTATTTATAGATACAAAATAATTATACACGGTACACACACATTTATTATGTGTAAACAAACTTTTATTTTGGATGTGATTAATCGTTTCACAGCCCCACAAACATTAACTAATTTTAGTTTTCGTATTTAGTTCCAGAGTATATTTGAGTTTGCTCTTTGAAGAGCATTAAAGGTTAATGTTTACCTTGTGGTTTTGAACGCCTAAACATAATGGCCAATCAGAGGTGTTTAAGTTATTCAGAATCTGCTGCTCAGAACAGTTTCATTCGAGTTTGAGCTCAGCGACCTCTCATTATAATCAATAAAGTGCAAACTCGATGAAAACAAGAGATTCATTGTGTAGTGTAGTCAGCTTCAGTTATTATAACTAGACTTTTCGCAGAAGTGATGGACCGCTTAAGTGATTTTAAAAGGAGTGTTCTTTTCTTGATTTATGTATGAACCGGTAACTTGTGTGATTTGATTAAATAACCAGGTTATAAGCCATTTGTTGGTGAATCAGAGTACATGGTGTTTGTGCAAGGACAGCTCATTAGAAACACATGTTCTCTTATTATTCGTATTATTTTGTGGCGCAGTCTTTTTATCTCGTCACATTTCAAACTGCTTTGTTTAGAATCCTCATGTTGCAAATTACCATAGAAGTTGTCTATTAAAAGCTACACTTTTAATAGACAACATTCTGATAAGAATGTAAATGTGTACCTTGAAATGTAATGTAAGTCGCTTTGGATAAAAGCGTCTGCCAAATGCATAAATGTACACTTCTGAGCATAGATCCCTTCATCAAGAGGGAAGGTCTTGGCAGAAGCACAAGAGTAGCTGTTCGTTCATTTTAGCTCCAGGTGAAACTAAACTCGAAAGACGAAGACACATTCCTAAGAATGCGAGACTTCCCAACAGATGGAGGGATCACAAAGATTGGGATAGAGGAAGCATTCAGAAGAATAAGTGTTATGTGTTGTTCAATGTATCCTCAGGTGACACGCCATTCTATGCTGACTCTCTGGTGGGCACCTACAGCAAGATCATGAATCACAAGAATGCCCTGACCTTCCCCGAGGACAGCGACATCTCAAAGGATGCAAAAAACCTCATCTGTGCTTTCCTCACCGACAGGTTTGCATACAAAAAATACTTTTAAAACTACAAATAATATATAGTATGTGTTCAGCACCGATCAGTTGCATATCTGGGATTGAACGAAAGCATGTTAACTCAAAATACACTGTGCTAATCTCATCTCATCTCTCACTAGGGAAGTGCGGTTAGGACGCAATGGAGTCGATGAAATCAAGCGACACGGTTTTTTCAAGAACGACCAGTGGGCATGGGAGAACATCAGAGACAGTGAGTTGAGTTTCTGAACCTCAGATCTGCCAGCTTAGTCATCTTTTCAAAATTCTGACCTTTTTGATTCTTGTGTTTTATCTTTGAAACCATCTACTGTATATACTACGGTATGAAAGACACTGGGGTCCAAAACAACACTGGACCCCAAAACAACACTGGACCCCAGTGACTTTAATTATATGGACCAAAAAAATAATAATTTTAAGACATTTTAAAATATCATCTTTCATTTTCCACAGAAAAAGAAATGCACACAGGTTGAAAGAACATGAGGGCTGAGTTGAGCTCTTCAGTGAGAGAGTTTCCTTTTTCAAATGCACTTTTTCAAAAAAAAAATGAATCATCTAGGCCAGGGGTGTCAAACTCAGTTCCTTGAGGGCCACTGTCCAGTTCAGCTCCAACCCTAAATAAAAACACCTGAACCAGCTTTCAGGATTACTAGAAACGTCCAGGCAGGTGTTTTGGAGCTGGTTGGAGATGCATTCTGCTGGACAGGAGCAGAGTTTGACGTGATCTAGACACCAAGGGTCAGATTTACTAAACAAGGCAAATTAGCGTGGGAACGCAATCCAATAAAAGTGCCGATGGGAGTGGAAAGTTCTGCGCGTGATCTACTGACGACACGCAAATGAAAGAACATTTAATGGATCATTTCCATATTGGCCAGTGCAATCTACCAAGAGCAGTGCAAAATAGCATCTGGTTTAAGGGGCTGTTTTACCTGACACCATTTTCAACTATAAACGTCAAACTTTTTATGCATTTTTGTTGTTCGTTTACACGACACCGGCGTTTTGGGTGCCTGAAAACGCGAACTTTTGAAAACGGGTTTCAAAGTGCAAGTTTTTGAAAACAGTCTCCATTTAAACAGCAAAAACGTGAATCTCTGAAGACGATGACGTCTTGCACATGCACATTACGTGTTCAGTCTATAGTGTTTAATCGCCGTCTAATGGCCTGGCAGCAAATACAACGTTTTTATTCATTTTCGTGGATCCGTGTGAATGAGGATCGTTTTGACAATGGTGTCGTATGTATGCGGAAAACTCAAAGGAAAAACTTCTCTGTTTTAAGCATTTCGTTGTCGTGTAAACGTCCCCTAAGACATGCTTTTTGGGGCGGTAAATAATGGTGCAAATATCAGTGAATTGACTAGCGCAGACCTTAGTAAATTACCTTGCATCATTAATTTATATACTCTCCACCCATAAATTTTGCATCTGAAAGAGAAACTCTTACAAATGCATATGCAATAAGGTCAGCCACAAAAATAACCCTGTCCGTGCCTTTTCAGCACTAATTTTTGTCTTTAGTAAATCCTGACAGTAGTTTTTTAACGCCAAAAAAGGGTTTGCGCTGGTAAATCTGTTAGTAATCTGTTAGCTGTTAGTAAATCTGGCCACAAAAATCACTGAAGTTTGGGGGTAAGCTCCTTTGACTTGAGTTACAATGCAACCACCCAAAACACCCTAGCAACAACACAGCAATGCACTAAAACCCACTGGGAACCTTTAAGCAATTGCATAATAAGTCCATGGCAAACACTCACATTTCCTTAAGAAAATATAAACACGTGTGCAGTAGAATCCATTGCGTATTGTCTAGTGTTCTTCTCTATATTAAGATTCAATAGTATCTGTTCACACCAAGTGCAAATAGCCTGGCTTGTTGGCAGAGGCTATTTACACTAACTCCACCCACAATTGTCTAACTGAGTCAGAAAAAATTACAAAAGAAATCCTATTGGAGTGTCTGAAATATTCTGCATGGATTGAGTGATTTACATCAAACTTGAGCTGTAGGTTTGGGAATGATGGTTCGTCTCATGGATGTGACTATTGTGAGAAAGCACCGTCCTTCAGATGAGACGTTAAACCGAGGTCCTGACTCTCTGTGGTCATTAAAAATCCCATGGCACTTCTCGTAAAAGTGTAGGTGTGTAACCCCGGTGTCCTGGCCACATTTACTCCATTGGAATTGTATTCACCAGTTTTCAGTTATATTTTTTTCTTTTTGTAATTTTGCTGTAATTTTGGGCATGCTGTCCATCTGATTCTGAGTAGAGACACAAATATACCAAGGACAACTGTACTGAAATTGTACCTTCCTTTCATCAGACATTACTTTTTGCATTTGTAGCATTCTTTGTTTGTTCTCATTAAAATGTACTACTTTATTGTTGCATGTAGCGGCTGCTCCAGTGGTGCCGGAGTTAAGCAGTGACGTAGACACAAGCAACTTCGACGACATTGAGGAAGATCGAGGGGAGGAGGAGACATTCCCCATTCCTAAAGCGTTCGTAGGCAACCAGCTTCCGTTCGTGGGTTTCACCTACTACAGCAATAACCAGTGAGTACAGGCAGTCAGTGCTTAGATCCCAGGTGTTTGTGTTATATTGGTAAAAGTGAGAAAAAAATGATTATTTACTCCCTATCAGGTTTCCTCGGGAATCAACTATAAAGAGTGACAAACGCAGCTCAACAAAGGAAGATAAGAGTCACGTAAGAACCTCTAAACAGAGACTTTAAATTAAAGAGTTTATAGCACTATAATAGTGAATCTTTGTCTTAAACTGTGAGGATGATTGATTGTTTCTCTCTGATCTCTCAGTTGGAGAATCTTCAGAAGAGAATTTATCAGCTAGAAGAAAAACTTCACAGTGAGATGCAGCTGAGAGACGAGATGGAGCAGAAGTGCAGGTGATTATCTGTCTGCTTGCCCATCCACCCAAATAACCTTTTTCAACCATTCATCTGTCCATCTAAACCAATCTAACACCTCATCCACACCACGCAGCCATTCAAAACCTCCCAAACACCTCATCCATCCATCCAGAACCAAACTCCTCATCCATCTATCCAAAACTAATTAAACACCTCATCCATCCATCCATCCACCCAGAACCAAACACCTTACATCCACCCAGAACCAAACACCATATCCAAACAAATAAAACACCTTATCCATCCATCCACCCAAAACCAAACACCTCATCCAGACCAATCAAACATTTCATCCATCCATCCACCCAAAACCAAACACCTCATCCAGACCAATCAAACATCTCATCATCCATCCAGAACCAAACACCCTTTCCAAAACAAATAAAACACCTAATCCATTCATCCATCCAGAACCAAACACCCTATCCAAAACAAATAAAACACCTAATCCATCCATTCATCCATCCAGAACCAAACACCCCATCCAAAACAATCAAATACCTTATTCATCCATCCCAAACCAAACACCCAATACAGACAAACCAAACACTTTATCCATCCATCATCCATCCATCCAGAACCAAACACCCGATCCAAACAAACCAAACACTTCATCCATCCACCTACAACCAAACACCCGATCCAAACAAACCAAACACTTCATCCATCCACCTACAACCAAACACCCGATCCAAACAAACCAAACACTTCATCCATCCACCTACAACCAAACACCCGATCCAAACAAACCAAACACTTCATCCATCCACCTACAACCAAACACCCGATCCAAACAAACCAAACACTTCATCCATCCACCTACAACCAAACACCCGATCCAAACAAACCAAACACTTCATCCATCCACCTACAACCAAACACCCGATCCAAACCAATCAAACGCCTCATCTATCCATCATACATCCAACCAAACCAAACACTTCATCCATCCAGGGTTCCCACGGGTCTTTGAAATCCTTGAAAGTTTGTGAATCTGGAAAAAAAAAAATGTCAAGGCCCTGGAAAGTTTTAGAAAATAAACATACATAGATACAGGTCCTTGAAAGTGCTTGAATTCATTTTGTGCAAGAAGTTTTCTAAAAGAAAATTCCATAGTATTCCCTCCGGTCCGCTAATGTGTTATTTCGCCAACACTTTGTGGCCTATGCATACTAGCTTGCTTGATTTACGCTAGTTAAGCGCATTTACGCTTTACATTAAGTGTTTCCCACGTGAGGTACTTTTTGTTGTACGTTGCCATGACGTTCACTCGCACAAAACTGTAACAATGTATTAACAAGGTAACACGATGTAACCTTTCTCTCACTTGAAACGTGTCCCCACATTAAGACCTTGAATTTGAGGGTATTGGACCTGGAAAGTCCTTGAAAAGGTCCTTGAATTTGAAGTTAACCAAGGTGTGGGAACCCTGTCCATCCAGCCACAATACATCATCTACCTATCCCAAATCACCATCTTCAATCTCAAATCAAACTCTCAACCAGCCATGTGAAGATCCATCTATCCCCAACAATAAATCCATCTTTCCCCAATTTAATCTCCTCATTCCTATATCCAAACCTAAAGTTAAATTCAAAAATCAGGCGTCTGAAATCTGTTCTTTGATTCGTTTCCCCCTCAGGGCATCCAATACAAAGCTAGACAAGATAATGAAAGAGTTAGATGAGGAGGTGAGTGAAATGATTTAATCTCTAAAGCATGTATCTGAATGAATACAGAGGATATGCATTTTGTATGCAAAGCTCCAATAGATAATTCAAGTTAAATTTAACTATATCTGGTGAAATATATACGTGTTTCAGAGTAACCTAAGGAAGAGTGTGGAGGCTAACATGTCTTCACTGGAGAAAGACAAGATCATGATCCAGCACCGAGCAACAGAACAGCAAAGGAAGGCTGACCAGGAGGCTGAAAAACGAAGAAATCTGGAGAATGAGGGTGAGGAGTCGTCGGGGTCGCATTCTAATTTTCTAATCTCCAAAGTGTTATAATGTATTTCTATAATACAAAAAAAATGAAATAAAAGAAATACATCTCACCTTACCACGAATGTGGAAGTAAAACAGCTATATATTTAAAAAAAGACTTAGAGCCATATTATCTTTGCTAGCACAGATTTTTTATTTTTTTTATTTAGCTTCAAACTTATATTATAACCCTACAAATATATTCTTTTTCACAGTAATAAAAAAAAAAACATTGTTTCAAAACATCAAACATTGTCAATAAAGTATGACATGGTGAAAGAAGAAAAAGAAAAAACTATATATATAAAAAAAGGATTGCATAACTAGTGAATGTATGGCGCGCTTCTTTTACCATCCTTTTCCTATGGTGATCTTGATCCATTTCTCAATATGCATTCTTGTCTATACTTGTGAAACCTCATCAGTCTCTGCCCGAGTACTGTTCCAATTCAGAGTTCACTTCTAGCCAAATACAGTTCAAATCCCTGGATGTGTTTTTGCTCCGTTCCTTTTTTTTAATAGTTTAAAAATAAAACCCAAAAGAGGCAAGGTTGTGTTTTTTTCATTTCATTTCATTTTGTTATAAATATGTATACAGTGAAAGGTAATCATAGTTTCCAAGATAAGTTTCTCAATGTAAAGAACGGACTTGCGCTCTTCGAAGACTGGTCTTGCCCAGCTACCTTGAAAGAACGAATTCGGAAGGACACGAGGATCGTTCAGCACATTTTAGGCAGTGGGACAGTACCATCCAAAGCACAATAAATAAAACATAACATCGCAGATGTCATAACCTAATAAAATATTTACTTATTTACCTTATTGTTATTATTGGATATCTTATTTTACATGAGTATTTGTGTAACATTAACATTGTTTTAAATATGCCAATTAAAAAGTACTGCAGACTTTCACAAGCCACCGGGTATTTGCGAGCTTTCAGCAGAAATCTCTTGAGTGAGAACAAGAGAAGTTTAAAGCTTACAGGCTTCTGTTCATCGTCCGCCTGTGCTGATTTCTGGTGTTTTCGGTTCGATTCTCTCAACTCTGCACTCGATGCATTCTCGATATCAAGAACACATCTGAGCACTTTAATGCATTCTCTGCACTTGTGTTCTTGAGGACGCGTATTGATAAAAGGCCTATGACTCTTCTGCTTCTTCCTATGAGGGTGAGGATTAGGCGTGGGCTTTAGAGATAGGGGCCGGCAGGCAGCAGCTCCACTGAAACCAATCAGAAGCAGGGGAGTGAACGTTTTACGGGGAGTGACATTTTGAAATGGCACCATACTAAAGTCCTTGCATCCTCCTGTCTTCAGGAGACGTACTGCTCAGTCGTACTTGGCGTTCTTGGTATTGAAAAATGCCTTATATTCAGCAATTTGTTGGCAATGTCTTTGGGTTTTCATCATGAACTCACTTTTCTTCTGTAGAGCTGTTCAGCTGAAATTGAAGCTGCTTTTGAAGCAATCTGAAGTGCTATAGAAAGTGCTATAGAAATAAATGTGAATTGACTTGAGAGCTTTGGGTTTAGATGAAGGTACATTAACCCTGCTTTCTGGAGTTTACCCCATGGCAGAACCTCTATCATTGGAAAATGTTTACATTTTCATGGCATATTTGCTCAGCCTTAAACAGGCTTTTGAGTTGAGCACTGCAGGTCATTAAATGTTCTGTGGAAAACCACATCCAGCAAAGAGCAGTTATTTGTCTGATCTTTGACTATGACAGTCTGTAAATTAGCTAATGGAAACAGGACAATAGCCCTAACATGAATATAATTCACCCAAGCGCCATATAGGTCCGTATAATACACATTTCATTGCTCTGTTAACATGTTATAAGGAAAGATGAAGCATTCCCCCGCCCAGTATTAAATCCAATTTCCTTTTCTCTAGTGTCTACTTTGAAGGAGCAACTGGAAGACTTGAGGAAAATGAGTCAAAACAATGACAAGATCGCCCAGCTACAGAACCAAGTAAGCTTATCAAGAACACTTCTCAAATTTAAATATATTAATATAAATATATAACTTTTAACAATAACTGTTTTTGGTTTTAATAACCCTCCTGTTTTTTTGGGATTGGGCCAGTGAATATGTTTTTAGGGCAAGTAAAAATGGGAACCACTGGCCTCACCAGGGCAGTAGAAAAACTATTTAGCGTTGAGCCCCGCTCCCCAAATTGCGACGATTGACAATAAAGATTACCAACAAAGTGTCAGGATAAATCTGTGTCGTGTAAATGCAGACTTATAATCCTGTTGCCGCAACACTGAGAAGAAAAAGAAAACAAAGACATTTAGTAGCTTCAAGCCTTTAGAGTTGACTTTCTTCTATTACTGACAATGTGATTCTTTTTAAAGCAGTGTTTGAAGGCTACATGCTAATGCTTCAATGTATTATTAACTTATAATTATTATTAGCATTAATAATTGACTTACTAATTGTATTTAATTTATGTATTTTTATTTTCATATATTTAAATAGTTAAAGGGAAAGTGTTCCAATAGCTTTTGTTATGGTATTGTGTAATTGTTTTGGAAGTCATTTGTGGGATGATTTCCTCAAAAAATCATCCAACAAGTGTGGCTCTGGGGTTCTTCGAAAGGTGTTTACACCACATGATAATTAAGAAACATCATCTCACACAGCTGGGGGAAGCCAACGACCTCCTGCGGGCTGAGTCGGACACGGTGGTGCGTTTGAGGAAGAGCCACACGGAGATGGGGAAGTCCATGAGCCAGCTGGAGGGAGTGAACCGTGAGCTGCAGGAGAAGTGTCGCGCTGCAGAGAGTGTCAAACAGCAGCTGGAGAAAGAGCTTCTGCAACTGCAGACCACGCTGGACACCGAGAGACGCTCCTGCAGCCAGGGCTCAGAGGAGATCAGAGAACTGCAAGGTGAGAGCGGCTCACGCTTTCCCTCATTTGACTACATCAACATAGACCACAGATGAGGACACAGGCAGATTATATTAACACAATATATATATATTGTGTATACAGTGCATCCGGAAGGTATTTACAGCGCTTCACTTTTTCCACAATTTGTTATGATACAGCCTTATTCCAAAATGGATTCAATTCATTATTTTCCTCAAAATTCTACAAACAATACCCCATAATGACAACGTGAAAGAAGTTTGTTTGAAATCTTTGCAAATTTATTAAAATTAAAAAACTAAAAAAATCACAGTATTCACAGCCTTTGCCATGACATTTGAAATTGAGCTCAGGTGCATCCTGTTTCCACTGATCATCCCTGAAATACCTGTGGTAAATTCAGTTGAAGACATGATTTGGAAAGGCACACACCTGTCTATATAAGGTCCCACAGTTGACAGTGAATGTCAGAGCACAAACCAAGCCATGAAGTCCCAGGAATTGTCTGTAGACCTCCGAGACAGGATTGTATCGAGGCACAGATCTGGGTAAGGGTACAGAAAAATGTCTGCAGCATTGAAGGTCCCAATGAGCACAGTGGCCTCCATCATCCGTACATGGAAGAAGTTTGGAACCACCAGGACTCTTCCTAGAGCTGGCCGCTTTCGGGGGAGAAGGGCCTTAGTCAGGGAGGAGGCCAAGAACCCGATGGTCACTCTGACAGAGCTCCAGCGTTTCTCTGTGGAGAGAGGAGAATCTTCCAGAAGAACAACCATCTCTGCGGCACTCCACCAATCAGGCCTGTATGGTCGAGTGGCCAGACGGAAGCCCCTCCTCGGTAAAAGGCACATGACAGCCTCCCTGGAGTTTGCCAAAAGCCTCCTGAAGGACTCGCAGACCATGAGAAACAAAATTCTCTGGTCTGATGAAACAAAGATAGAACTATTTGACCTGAATGGCAAGCGTCATGTCTGGAGGAAACCAGGCGCCGCTCATCACCTAGCCAATACCATCCCTACAGTGAAGCCTGGTGGTGGCAGCATCATGCTGTGGGGATGTTTTTAATAAATTTGCAAAGTTTTCAAACAAACTTCTTTCTCATTGTCATTATGGGGTAATGTTTGTAGAATATTGAGGAAAATAATGAATTGAATCCATTTTGGTGCACTGTATTTTACAATATAAAAATATATTAAAAACCTGAATGTGCGATATCACAATTAATTACAGAAAAAAAATTCAGTATCACCACAGGAACCATATCACTGTTTGTAGCATTCTCTCCGCTTGCAGCATTTCTCTCACAGCGAGTGTCATGGCAGACGAGCAAACACCATCATTTTACAAATACCACTGTTGTTGTGTCACGGAATGTAGTTTTAAGAGTTTTTTTTTTTGTTTTAATTGAATAATCTAAAGTGCCTGCTTGAATATGTTCATTCAACTGCATGATCAAACAGCTGAAGCCACTCGATTTAAAACATTTCCACTTACACTTTAGATCAGCCAGATATTTTTGTAATAACGGCTGATTTTCAGCATGCATCATTCATTGGGGAACATAAACAGCGCGACGAATTGATGCATTCCACACAAATCGACTAATTGAATTTTCCACCGATTTATTCCAATCAACGTGTAGAAACATCTCAAAGAGAAATTGGATTCACCTGAGCTAAATTTCAAACGTCATAGCAAAGGATCTAAATACTTATATCGGTGATATTTCAGTTTTTTCTTTTTAATAAATTAACAAAGTTATCACTTTTTTTGTGTAATTATGGGGTGTAGTTTGACGTGGAAAAAAATGATTTGAAGCATTTTAGCAAAAGGCTGCAACAAAACAATGTGAAAAAGTAAAGGTCTGAATTCTTTATTAATAAAAACATTTTCTATGGTGTGCAAATAGTGTAGATAATATTCATTTAAAATTTCAAAACATTCCCTTTGCAACTATTGTGATAATCCAGTGGGATCTAAGTCTGTTCTTTGTCTCTTTGAAGCTCGGATCACTGGTCTACAGGAGGACAATAAGAACTTGAAGCAGAGTTTGTCTAAAGTGGAGCTGGAGAGGAAACAAGTCCAAGACAGATGTAACGTTCTTGAGAAGGTTTGGCGTTTTTATATTATTTTAAAATGAATAAAAACATATTTTAAAATGCAATTTTTAAATATATTTTACATAATAATTGCAGTCTATTAGGGGCTATTAAGATATTTTTGCATTGTGACTATTTTGATTTACTTTTCCATACATTACATTATCAATTTTAAGGGTAGATAAGATATAAAATTGTCCTTATAAGGTCCAGTGGCAATGCTCTTTTAAGCTACATTTTTTCACATTTTTCTGACAGTGTAGGAAAGTAAATGTAATGTTAGTTTAAATGTTGAGTTTAACCATTCTCTTGACATGGTTTGTTGGTCAGTCTGCACTATTTTGGTAATAGAGTTTGGGCGGGAAGATTCAAGACTTTGACATTTAAGCTGATTTGGCTATATATCACTTCTCATGGTATTTCTCTGGATAGTCTTAGCATGTTAGTGACAGTGACATGACTGCTACGCATGCTGCTGCTATTATTGCTGCCGCAGAGCAAATATGGAGACTTGCTACTGCCAATACATACACAGACATTCTGCTGTGAGCATGTAAGACATGCTGCTGCTGCCACATAAAAAGGTGCACTTTCAATCCCATAGCAAGTCTAAACAAGCGGAGCTGGGGGAGGTGGAGGGTCTCCGAAACTCTGATAGACCGGCTTACAGCAAACACTGAACCAGACTATTCAAATGTTGAAAAAGCTAGTTCATTGGCTGCAATACAGCAGAGGCCAATCAGCTTGTACCATGTAGTAAACCATGTGGTAAACCATGTGATTGCTAGCAGATTGTATGTAAAGGACCTATCAGCCTGCGCCTTACAGTTTCATGACTGAACTAGTCATTTTCAGCAATGCACTTAGAATGGAAACCTAGGCAGCAACGTTAGGATTTAACATTTCTCACTGTTTGCAACTGTCTCACCATTAAAAAGTCTGTTTCAAATGTATAACCATTGTACACACAGTAGAATGAGACTGGTTTACAGTTACACTTAGAATTGCTCCGAGATAAACCGTTTTGAAAATATAGTCTCATGCCATAGTCTCACTCAAGGATAACTGAAAGTGTTTACTTAAAGAAAAATCCACCCACATACATTTTATTTTATGTGTTCTCTGTGTGTAGTAACTGTGTTTTGTGTAACCGGTGTTTCTATGTTCTCTGTGTCCTCAGGAGAAGAACAGTCTGGAAATTGACCTAAACTACAAGCTGAAGACTCTCCAGCAGCGGCTAGACCAGGAATTGACCGAGCACCGCATCACGAAGGCTCAACTCACAGACAAATATGAGTCTATCGAGGAAGCCAAGTCAGCTGCTATGCACGGTATGTGTGTGTGCAAGACGCACCAATGCCATCTTACTACGTGTCCAGAGCTGCACGGCGTCATGTTTAGCTGCATGCCCGGACACCACCCCCTCACTCACTCGTTTCATTTGCTCCGGATGAATATTGTTGGTGTTACAGGGCTGGAATTTCGGTGTGGGATTGCGTTTATTGCCCATAATTTAACTCATTCCTGCAGATTTTGTGCTCAAACCCAAAGTGCGCGCACATAAAGCCGCCTCACATTACTAAATTGACTTTGCTGCTTAAACAGTCAAACAAAACAAACTAATAATGTCACAAAATAACGTAAACAGTTGAGAAAGAAATAACAGTATAATGGATCCATGTGTCAGATCTTAAAGTGACAGCAGCCTAATAAACCTGCTGTCAAATTACGAGATAATATTAAAAATATCTATGAAGCCGTTTTCCCCCATTGTATCGATGCAGTGAAAATGAAAAGTAACTTTGGAAAACCACTAGCCACAGTGGCTGATGAACAAAAAATCTACAATTAAAGTTGATCTCTCATGCATGTCCAGGGACAAAATACATCTTATTCACAAAACGTTCATAAGTCAGAGACTCAAAGTACACTTTTTATGATACTATGCCTGATACAATTAACAGTGATTCATTTAATTGCATATTTGTCAAAATTTTGAAATGCCAAATATCGACCAATATATCGATCGACTGCTCTTGTCCATGGTGTTCAGTCTTTGTCTTTCTGTTTCTCTGTCAGCGGTGGAGCAGAAGGTGTCGGAGGAGACCACCCTGCGGATGCGAGCGGAGAGCAGGGTGGTGGAGGTGGAGAAGCAGTGCTCCATGCTGGAGTTCGACCTCAAACAGTCTGTGCAGAAGATGGAGCAGCTGATGAAGCAGAAGGAGAGGCTGGAGGACGAGGTGAGTGTCAACCCACCTAACAGCTTGGCTTGAAAAGATTACAAACTGTTAAAGGTGTTATGAATCCAGCATCTTTCGTCTTCTCTCCTCCCCACCAGGTCAAGGAGCTGCGGGTGCAGTTGGAGCATGAGTCTGGGAAGCGTTCGCTGGCCCATAACGAGCTGAAAAGCTGGACGATGGAGGCTGAACGCCTGAAAGGATCGGAGAAGCAACTCAAACAGGAGATCAACGCGGCCCTCGAGAACAAACGCTCCGTCGAGTTCCAGTTGGCACAGCTCACCAAGTACGCTCTTTTGCTCTCCTGCCCTCAAAGGGTCATGAATATATATGTACATTTCTCCCTTTTTTTTAAAAAAGACACAAAACTCATGTTCTTTGGAACTATTAGCCAGCCATAGTAAAATTATCTAGTTTCTAAACAGGGTCCAAATGATATAAATAAAAGCCTAAATTATTCTGTTCATTATATAAAGTAGGGATGCACGATATATCGGCCACCGTATCGGTATCGGACGATATATGTTCATTTATGGTTTTATCGTCATCGACCCGATAAGAAAATTGGGCTGATATATTAAAGCCGATAAATAATGGATTATTTCACTTCAGATGTGCACTGTTCAACATGAAGATTTTGAATTGCTTGAAATATGATTGGAATCACTGAAAAAAAGGAAAATATGTCCAGCGCAAGTCTGTCATATAGGCTGCATAAAATCTAATGAGAACATTATAATTGTGTGCTTGGGACATGGCTTTTAATGGTGAGACTTTTGTTTTTGTAATGAGGCTCTCAAAAATTATATAAAAATTATATATATATATATCGGCCAATATATCGGTTATTGGCTTTCAAATATAAAGCATTATCAGTAATCGGTATCGGCCAAAATTTTCATATCAGTGCATCCCTAATATAAACCAATCATATCTCTTCACAAGACTTGGATTAAACCGTTCAAATTAATATGGATTCTTTTTATGGTGCCTTCCTGATCTTTTTGGGTCTTCTAAGTTTTGATTACCTGGACTTAAAATGAAGGGACCGAAACCTCTGATTCATTTAAAGTATCTTAATTTATGTTTCGAAGATTAACCAAAGTCTTATGGGTTTGAATGACATGAAGGTGCGTAAATTATGACAGAATTCTCATTTTGGGGTGAACCATCCTTTTAACTTATTTATTTCTGTTTTTTTTTTTTTTAGTACAAGCATTTATATTGGTCATGTTGGACCCTACTTGTAACTGTTCTGTCCATAAAATGCTTTACTGGCAACAGCTATTACATTACTGAATATTTAGAAGGCTTTTCTGTTGTAGAAAAGGCTATTATTGCCGATTATGTGTAAATCTGGCCAAAACTATTGGCTGCCAGTATTTACACGAGTGGATTAAGAATTGACCTCCGTCTGGTCAAGATCCACTGCCAGTTAATCTTTTAACTTCCCCTCTGTCGGATTGTTTTCGTCTTAAAGTCTGCATAAAATCATTAACCGATTTATATTAACAGGCTCCAATGGAAGCTTGTTTCTGCCACGGCATAAAAACATGTAAAAGAGAATAGCGACTTTTTATCTCTCAATTCTGACTTTATTTCTCGCAATTGCGAGATTTTGTCAGTGCAATTATCTTTTCTGTGGCAGAAACAAGCTTCCAGAGGAACCTGTATAATTTATATTGGAGCAAAAAAGTCCAGATTGCGAGTTTATATCACGCAATTCTAAGAAAAAATGTCAGAATTGTGAGTCAAAAAGACATTGCTTGGCGGAAACAAGCTCCCGTAGGTTCCTGACCTTATTGTGAGTTATGCATCATTTTACATTAATCCAAGAAAAAAAAAAAACTGTAATCTTTTATCAAAATATAATGACTTGGTTTATCTATCAAATGACTTTTGCTTGAGACTACTTGCCCTAATGTGTCAAAAGACCTAGTGGGTGGACCTGCCAGGTTTACACTCATTTCCACTTGCTTGAGCTGTGGAGTCTGAATAAATACCGTTTGTGAAGCTGCAGTGACTCTGATTGATGGAAGCGTGTGTCTCCTCAGGCAGTACAGAGGAAATGAGGGTCAGATGAGGGAACTTCAGGACCAGCTGGAGGCTGAACAGTATTTCTCAGTGAGTATCACAGACTGCTGAACATTTCCTTTCCAAGTTTCCTTTTCCTTAATGAGGTGAAAACGCATCAAGCGCTTTAGGCGATCGTTCCTCGTGTGTGTGATCATCATCTTGCTCATTACATTATTTGCTTAAAGTGTTGTGTCGTTGGCAATTCTTGCCTCACAGAGGTAAAATACTTCCTAATCCTGATATTGTAGCATCACGGTAAAAAAAAGAAAAAATTTAACCATGACTCTCAACTTTAGCAATGCTTTTGTTACCTTTTCCGGGTGTAAAGCGCATATAAAGTCCCATAAAACTTGCTGGGTTCAAGGCATGTTTCATATGTGCCAGGTTGCGAATTCAATTTATGTAAAAAAAAAAAAAATGGATTCTTGAAAAGAATGTACAAGAGAAATGCTTCAGTATATCAACAGAAATGGAAATTGTAGATACAGGAGAAGCTACCGTGCGTGGCTTCTTTTTTTAATGTAATAAATGACTTGAGCTTAGTTCAAGTAGACAAACCAACACAATTCACAACAGAGGCAGATGCTTATATCATATAATGTCTTCTCTGAGCAAATTATCACAGGACTTGTTTAGGTGAAGTCACATGACTTTTTTGATGTGTTTCCATAATATCTTATGCACAAAAAAACATATTCACTGCAAACAAGCATTTTGTGTGTGTGTGTGTTTTTATGCAATGTCACAAAATGAGCATGAAAATACATTGATGGAAGCCTAGCTAGTTACCAATTTTCTTGAGATTAACAAATTTGTCAGTAACCAGAATAAAGCCCGGGACACACCAAGCTGACGTCAAAGAACTAGCAATGGTGAAAACTGACTGTTGTCGCCTCTCGTCGTCTGCGTCTCGGTCAAAAAGCTGCGCTTGAACACAGTAAAACAATTAAAGGTGACTGTCAACTATCACATGGTTTCTGCTCCTGCGTGTAAGGAAATATCTGTCTAGACATCAATAGTCTATTTCCATCATTCAAAAAGGGAAACCAAAACTAGGACTGCATAAATACAAAGCAGTGATCGCTGACCATTTTGAATATCAATTACACTGATCACTTTCTTCATTCCAGGCGGCTCATGTTATTATGAAAATATTAGTGCGTTCAAATGCTCAGGTAAGGCCCTGTTTACACCTGATATTAAAATCATTTTGGTCGATCGGATCACAAGTGAACGACGTTAAATACAGGTGTAAACAGGGTCTCAAATGTTTTGAGTGTTTCCACTTCCAGAGGGAGTCAAAAACTCATTCGCCCGGATTGCTTTCGTAGAGTAAACGCTCATGTGGTCGAATGCGTTCAAACAGCCACAAATGATCGTCTTCTCTACGCCAACTGACCTAATGCGTAAACATGGGAAGTGTGTAGCCAGACGGGATTTAAACTTTGTCGGCTGAAGACCCAAGTTTGGTTTGAAGACGAAAAACGTACCAAACACAATGTTCTCCCACCATTTCTGATCTTGAGCAGAAACGAAAGCTGCTGCTCGCCGTATGTTTTTCTGTTTTCTCCGGTCAGTTCATAATTAAACTGCGTGAGCTTATTTTGTCCACTAGATGGAAAGATCTGAAAAAGCCCATACATTCACCCACCCATAGACCCTCCCCTCGGAGAAATCAGTCAGAAGTGGTTGAAAGAGGACAAAAGAGACGGATTAACACACCAGGTGTAAACGGTCATGTGTCTCACTCGTCTGCTTATGATCCGATCGACCAAAACACATCTTAATACCAGGTGTAAACAAGGCCAAAGATTATGTAAAATTATAACAGCCTTCTGTCTGTACCGTCTTGACTTCTTTACTCATTTTCACCACTTTCGCTTTTATTCTCATGCACTGATTCGTTCGCTAAGCTAAACAGCCAATCACAGTGATCCCTCTCACCGACAGCCTGACGCTGATTCAACATGCTGAATAATCCCCCAAAAAACCCTGACGCCGTCCGACTAGAGCCAACAGTGCAGAACACACAGAAAAAACCAAGCCGACCGATGCTCAAAAACCGTCGGCATGATGTGTCCCGCTCTTAAATAAATATGATAGTCACTTCCAATCTCATCTCCTTAATTAAAAACCTCTAACTCCTAACACACAGAGGACCACCACTGCAATTAAGTGGTGCAGAGTTAAGTATTCTGCTTTTACCATAATTACAGATGTGCATGTCTAATATACTACATTTCTCTCAATACATTTCTCAGGTCTTTGGCCTGAAGCCACTCTTCTGATTAACTTGGCACTAGCCTTGGCTTAGGACGGAATTGATGGAGTTTGGCAAAGTGATATGGAAATGGAAATTGAACTTGATAATACAAATTACCTAACATTTTTAAAAACATCAATCAACAAATAATAATCGACAATGCCATGGTATAAGGCTCAGCTTAATGAGTTAAGGCCATGTCAGGGTGTTATGTTCTTGTGTGTGGTCTTATCATGAGAGTAAATCAGCATCGTTTATATATTCTCAAGCCATTTTTTCCTGTTTTCAGACACTCTATAAAACTCAGGTGAAGGAGCTAAAGGAGGAGATAGAGGAGAGGAATCGACAAATTCAAGACGCTCTCAAAAAAGTCCAGGACATGTACTCAGAGAAGTAAAAGTCCTCTTCATGAATTTGTTGCTTTTAGAAAAATGTTAAAGGAACTAAAGAGTGTCTTGTGACTTAGAAATACCGTTGAACGTTCTTGTGAACTCCTCCTCCATAAATGTTTTTTGTAGGGAGTCGCTCTCTGCTCAGTTGGACCTCACCATGACGAAAGCAGAGTCGGAGCAGTTGGCCCGTGCGCTTCAGGAAGAACAGTATTTTGAACTCTCTCAGGAGAACAAGAAGGCTGTGTCACGTTACAAACTGGAGATCTCAGAGAAAGACTCCAGCATCACACAGGTCTGTTATTAGCGAAGGACAGGCATCCTTCTCTCAATCTGACTATTTCATTTATGTAGTCCGTTTGTCTTCCAGCACATTTTCAGGATTAGAACTCTATATGCCTCCTGCAATTTTACTCTGTCATTATTGTCAACTTTGTGGTTGTATCAGTGGCTTTTAATTGGAGTATAATGCATTTTCGTTTAGCTTGAGGAATCCATTAAAACCCTTACCA
The DNA here is from genome assembly GCF_963993115.1 of Abramis brama. Lineage (NCBI taxonomy): Eukaryota > Metazoa > Chordata > Actinopteri > Cypriniformes > Leuciscidae > Abramis > Abramis brama. Next base: position 34,770,156 of record NC_139969.1, on the reverse strand, counting down.
AAGACGTGGAGATCCTCAGTAAGGAGAAGACCGAGTTGGATAAAAGGCTCCGAGCTCAAGAAGAAGGTAATCTTAATTCCAAGTGGTTAACTACAGTTTATCTTTACGCATTAACACGACTTTTCTAATGTCTTCCTGTAGAGTTTGCAGCAGAGAAGGAGGAGGTGGAAAACTCAGTAAAGGTGAACTACGAGAAGATCCTTAATATAGAAAGAACTCTGAAGATCCAGGTATGGCCACAATGCAGCAACTCTGTAATGGATGTGTTAATAGTGAAAAAGTCAATGTCATCATCACCATAGATTTGAATGTGTGAAAGTGAACAGAATATGAGAACTCAAAAAGTCTTTTGAGAGTCAAATGTAAACATAGACTAAATTTAAAGTCCCCCTGTAGTCAATATTTGTATTCTATAAAACTCTTTGAAGAATTCCTTGAAAATAATTCGTCATGCCTTAAAATAGCTTGAATGTAACTCTACACCCTTGACTCATCTATATGAATGAATATGCAAATGAGCCCCGCCTCCACTCACTCACAGTAGCTCAGAGATCCACTCGTTGATGATCACACGTTGATCTGATTGGTTACAAGGTAGTTTGTGAAGTCAGAAACACCAGCGATTTCAAACCGTGTTTTTGAGGCTTTCTTTGGTTCACTGCAGTTTTAGGAAGAAAATACTCAGCAATGGTGTTGACTTATGAATTTACACATGGTTTGTCTTAAAGCATATTAAAATCATCCAAATTGGTGGAAAATTCATTATTAGAAACATTACAATCTTTTCAAATTTAACCTAATTAATCAATGCAATTTTACCTAATATTTATATGGTATATGTGTAATTTTATTGTTATTAGAATATCAGGTCGTTGACTAATATATTAACTAGGGTTGTCAAGAGATAAAAAAAATTAATTAGTTAATTACACAATGTGGCAATTAATTAATATAATTAATTGCAAATTAATCGCACATCAAATTTGGCTGAGAAATTAACCCCCCAAAAATAAAGTCATTATTGTGTTAAATGAAAAAAGCATCAAATAGACATTTAAAAAATTAGCTTTAAAAATATATATTTTTTTTTTATTCAAAAGAATTTATTACACAAACTTTTAGGCCTCAACAGCTGTGAGGGTGAGTAAATGATGATCAAATTTAGATTTTTGGGTGAACTATACCTTTACTGGGTTTTTTATTAATATGGAAATATAAAAATAAAAAAAATAATGAAATGATACTCTCAATAAGAATCTAAAACTACCAGTAGGTAATGGTAAATGTTTAATGACGAAGTCATGGAGTTCGATTCATTCGATTCGCTCAAACAGCTGATTCATTCAGGAATGAAGTAAATGGCTCTCTTTATGAATGAGTCATTGAATCATTGGTTCACCCGATTGATTCGCTCAAAACACAGATTTATTCAGAACGAAACATCACTGTGTGTGTTCTCGGAGATGCTCAACAGTTCTGCTCTGGCTCTTCAGGTAATATTTTCATTGATATTTTCACTGGCAAAATCAAGCTAAAATTAGACCATATTGTGTCTAAAATATAACACAATATCAACTTATTATTTATTGAACTGTTGTATGAAATCAATATCACATTTGCTCTCATGCTATTCGAAACAAAACAGCACTTGTGTGATATTGCGCTTGTTACACGTGTGAAATTGCTTAACTATACCAAATAATATAAATATGAGACAGAATTTTTGCGTTGTTGCCCTAATATCTTGAGGCTTATCTTATATTATCTTATATAATATCTTAATTATCTATAGGCTCCATCACACAGTGATGCTTCATGCTCACATATAAAAATATAAATATAAAAATATTTTATATTTCCTTATTAATAAAAAACCCAGTAAAGGTATGGGTCACCCAAAAATCTAAATTTTATCATCATCCAAGCAACTGGATGAAATCTAAGATGACCTTTGTAGCTCTGGGCTGCGGAGCTGCTGCGCTAAATGCGTTAATAATTTTAACGTGTTATTTTTCCTCCATAACTAATTAATCAAAGTAAAGCATTAAATCGACAGCCCTAATATTAACATCAAAATCTATTATGTGCTTTGCCACTATTTACATGGTGCCTATAAAGAGCGTTCATTATCATTCAATTATGAGGATCCATTTTAGTTAGGTTTCTGTCTGTGTAGGCAGCTTATATGACATGTCTGAAAGGAAAAGAATCTTTTGCTCTTTGCTCAAACTTTGACACCTCATCATGTCCCTGCAGGCGGTGAATAAGCTGGCTGAGATTATGAACCGGAAGGACATGAAGTTGGACCAGAAGAAGAGAGGCAGCACCACTGACCTGCGCAAGAAAGAGAAGGAGAATCGCAAACTGCAGCTGGAGCTGAACCAGGAGAAGGAGAAGTTCAACCACATGGCCATCAAGTACCAGAAGGAGCTCAACGAGATGCAAGCGGCAAGTTCATGTTCATGTTTAATCGTTTTCACAGGGACAAAACTGATGCCAACATCAGTGGAATCTGATGATTCTCTAAATCAGTTTCAACAAGACTGTTCTAGTGGAGGATTGCCTCATGAAAATTTATTAAGTTTCATGACTGCACACTCCAGGAAGCCACATCGGCATGATAATCAGCATGATAATCAGCATGATAATGATGTTGTGTGTGTTTGCAGCAATGTGCTGAGGAGTGCACATATCGCAATGAGCTGCAGATGCAACTGGACAGCAAAGAAAGTGACATCGAGCAACTCCGCGAGAAGCTGAACGACTTGCAGCTCCGCGTGGAAAACTCCAGCGTCACCAGCCTGCAGACGGACGAGCTGGACAGTAACACTGCTGGTAAGGGAACGTTCACAAAGCATAAATATTTCTGTTATATAAATGTCAGGTAAATTAAGGAATAGAATTTTAAGTAATTTGGTTAGCATTTGTAGTGATTGGAAAGCCCACAATACCCAGATAATTCTGAAGCTTTGACTACGTCTTGCTATCATCCCTGTCCATGTTTGAAAGTCTTTTAGGAATGGATTTAAAATCGTTTCATTGGGGGGAAAAAACACGCAGAGTAGATGAAATGCAAAAAATTAGAAGCAGTTTACCCATATTTCTCAATGCTCATTTGTATTTTATCAATCAGCATGTGACACTGTTAAAATGCAACACTAGAATAGGTAACTACTAAGCAAACTTGCCTTTGTTATCATAATGCCACCGTACGGGCCTGTTCGCATCAAGTTTGGTGTGACTAAGGGTGTGTTCAAACTTGTAGTTCGAATCTCGGACCAAAAAAGAAAATGTATACATTTTGCCCTGTTTTATATTTTTAAAAATTGTAAGTTTTGCCAACTTAAAGATGCAATAACTGCTTTTATAATGTATATTTTGCAACGGAACTTACCAAACATCCAAAACTATGGACTCATACATACGATGGGGTTTTTTTTTCAGCTGAGACTAGGGATGCACCGATATGAGCATTTTGGCCGATACCGATTACCGATAATTCTTTATATTTGAAAGCCGATAACCGATATATTGACCGATAAATCAAAATCCGAATCTTTTTTTAATATAATTTTTGAGGGCCTGATTACAAAAACAGAAGTCTCACCATTAAAATCCATTTCCCAAGCACACAATTATAATGTTCTCATTTCATTTTATGTAGTCTGTATAACAGATTTGTGCTGGACATGTTGCACTTAACTGTATTTTCCTTTTTTGAAATGATTTCAATCATATTTCAAGCAATTCAAAACCCTCATGTTGAACAGTGCGCATCTGAAATGTGTCAACTGAAGGAAATAATCCATTATTTATCGGCTTTAATATATCAAAAACATAAAACATTTACATATGGGTTGATACCGAAATGGTGGCCAATATATCGTGCATCCCTAGCTGAGATTTATGAACGCAACATAGACCAAAGACAAGACGTTATGTCACAAGATCGGACCTTAAAAAGGACAGAATGCTCAAGCACACCTGGTTTTTCTCATCATAGGACTTGTGTTGCTGATGACAGTTCAGTACAGGTGTTGAAACCACGTCTCCTCGCAGCAGATCTGCGTTTGTGTGCAGTGGAGCAAATCCTGTTGCTGTTTTGACTCCTTTACAGTTTTTATAAGCTCCTCACAAGTTCTCAGCTAATAAAAATACCATCATATGTCCGCACACACAACGAGCGCGTTTAGTCCAGCACACAGCATTGTTTTGGATGTCCGGTAAGTTTTGTTGCAAAATATACGCCATAAAAACAGTTGGGTTTTTTCCTTCTATATTTAGTTACAAAATGACAGTGTGAACGCTAAGCGAACCAGGACTAGATGTATCATTTTCTTTTTTGGTCTGGACCAAAAGAACCAAGAGAATCGAACTACGTGTGTGAACACACCCTTAATCCCAATACCCCAAACTGAGTTCTCTGAAAGCAGTTATGACACCTATAGGCAAAAGTCATTCATATTGTTCCAACTTCCATCACCACACAGAATTGCATGCTATAACTCAAAATGAATATGAAAGCCACTGGTAAAACTCTTCTAAAACTATGAAAGTAAAATCAACAGTATAGACAAATTGAGATTTTAATTTATTACCACAATGCTGGTCAGCATTTCAGGAAAAAAAGACTTGGAGAGAGGGGATACTTTGGAATGCATTTTTTTTTTTAAATAAACATGAAAAAATATTTTTTTTAAAGTGATTATGCCTGTATTCTGTTTAGATTTAGCACACAAATTGTCCTTATGACTTGTAATGTTGTGATGATAGGATGAAGGTGATGATGTTTCATGTTGCCAGGTGGTGTACATAATCATCATCTTCCAATGTCTGTGTTTAAAGTCTAATCTCTTGTTCTCCCTCATATATAGTCAGTTCTTCTTGCTCTCCTTATCTGTGTATCTTCTATTCTTTTTCCTCTGTGAGTAACCTTAAGATCGGGATCCCGTTATGCCTGGATTGTGCTCTTGGGTGGCATTTTGTCTCTTCTCATTACTTTTTTATTTTTATTTTAATGAACGCATCTTACTGAATGTCAAATGTGTTTTGGTGATGCCTCAGAAATAAGCTACTCAGAGTGACTTTACAGCTAGAGCAATGCTAAAATAGACTTATTAAACGAAATTGCTGAAATCAATGAAACATATTTTGCTTATTAAAATCTTTTTAGACTAACCTACTCTGAGCACCTTTCAGAGGTGTTTTAGGTCAAGTCACACTCTTTGAATGTGTGTGTGTGTGTGTGTGTGTAATAGCTTTACTCTTTGTTTTCCTATTGGCCTGGGTTAAAATAGAAATATGTGAATGTGATATAGAACTTGGCGTTGCCTTCAAATTGCAAGTTACTCACAAAAGATCATGTAATAATTGCAAAAGTAAAAGTTTATTCATTTAGCATGGCTTGTCCCTCCCTTGCTCTGTAAAGTTTGAAAACCCTTAAAGTGGTCATGACATGTTTTTTTTCTTTATATTTATATATATTTTAATGTGTTCCTTAGGGATCGCTTACAATGTTAGTAAAGGTTTTTGTGTGCACAAAAAAAAACAGTTGCAATCAAAATATTCAGACTTTCAGATGTGTGCAATGAACAAATCAAACAAAAGCTGATGAAATAGCTCAACACAACAAATGTTTCAAGTGGTTTGCCCAAATTTAACTGAAAATGAAACTTTTAATGACTTCTGCAGTTTCAAAATGATTCAACCCCCTGAATCGAATCCCTCTCGACAGAACACATCTGCAAAACAAGTGTTGTCTCAAGCAAACCTGATGCGACTAATCAAGGGCTTCATTAGTTACACCAGGTGTGCTTGAGCTAGAACACATGAAATATCTGAACTGGCTAGGTTTGGTCCAAAAAGTTAAAAGAAGGTATGATTGCCCTTCACAAACAAGGACCAGGGTACAAAAAGATAGCGAAGGCACTACATGTTCCTAGAGACACAGTTGGAAGCATAGTTTGCGAGTTCAAAGTTAAAGGAACAGTGGTTACTCTACCTGGACAGGGCAGAAAAAGGAAGCTATCAATGGCTGCAACCAGATTTCTGAGAAGCCAGGTTCAGAAAAACCCTTGAGTGACTGCAAAAACAAAACAAGCCTTTTTTGAGCTTGATAAATGGCTAGTTTATAATGAGGGCAAGATCTTAAGCTCTGAAGCTTGTTGGATGTTTTAATGGTAGAAAGACCTCTTATATGTCAAAAGATCAAGGAAAATTTGATCTCTCATGTCATGACCCCTTTAATTTATCCAAATGATTGAAGTTATCCAACCCTAAAATTGATCCAAAGTGACCTGAAAATTTAATTGAAAATAACATATTCCCAAAAGAATGAATCTATCTAATCACATTGGGAATTCCGTGTCAATACCCAGCCCTGTGAAGCACACATGTTCCTGTATGTTGACTATGTGTACGGTTGGTTTATCTATTGCACTGGAAGCATGCTCACTACAGAATGAATGACATTAAGCATTCACACTCAGTAGTGGTCACACAGTTTTTGCATGATTTTTTAAAAACAATTCTTATGTGACCTACCTGTCTTCCTCACAACCACTGCGTGAACATATGCCTTTAAACCAGTAACATTTTAATTTAATTGCATCTTAGTTCTGTTGACATTTCCAGAAAAGGGGCAGAATTACATTCTTTGATGATAAAATTGGTTTATTTTGATGGTTTATTATGCAATATTTCAGAAAAACATACAGATGTAGTACCGTAATAAATTAGCATCTCCTATTGGCCTATTTGATCATGTTAATCAAGCCAGAGAGCTAGTACTGTAGCTGCTGTTGTTTTGAGCAATCGTGCCCGTTATTCCAAATAGAAATACAATTCTTTATAATTGTTAATGAAAATGTAATAACTTGGTGTTCCTCCTCCACTGACATCACTAAGGCTGTGGTCCATGTGAGCTATTATAGTCAATATTGATTGGGTAATGAGTCAAAAATCTATTTAGCCATTGTTTTCTCACATTCACAATAACATCAGGATCTGTTTAGGTATGGGACATCTCATTTTCACCATCTTACTTATCCTTGATCGATAAAATAAAGGCCTGCCCTGTTTTCCTTGTTAGTTTCACTTAACAAAACAGCATGGGATTTTACAACTACAACCCTGTGATGTGGGCAGTTGTTTTAAAGTGTACCTGGTTTACGCATGTTAGTAAAAGCCAATCGGTTTTTGTAGATTGTGTCACAACCTTGGTTTGTGTTCCCAGTTTTACAGCATGTCTATTTCTATTGCTTGTTTAAATTCTGACTTGGATATAATGGAATTTATTTGTTTTCAGAATCAAGGCTCGAAGGCTGGCTCGCAATACCTAATAGGGTTAATATAAAAAGATATGGCTGGAAAAAGCAGGTAAGACTTCCATGAAGAATTATGTATTAAACTATTATTGTCCATGAATTTAGACGTGCATGACCTGCTCTATTCCCCCCTTTTCAATATTTGTTTTTGTTTCCCTCAGTATGTTGTGGTGAGCAGTAAAAAGATTCTCTTTTACAATGATGAACAAGACAAAGAGCAGTCCAACCCCTCTATGGTACTAGATATTGAGTAAGTATTCTGATGAATAACTATCCATGGATCAGTTTATCCATGTTAACTTGCCACTTGATTCATTCGTGTATGTAAAATTGAATGATTACACTTTCTGCTAAATAACAAAAATATATTATTTCAAAACAGCAAACTTTTCCATGTACGTCCTGTCACACAAGGCGACGTTTATCGAGCTGAGACGGATGAAATTCCACGAATATTCCAGGTCAGTTATTTTCAATGTTTTGCACGGAGATTCTATTTAAAAAATATTCATGAAATTCCCTGTAATGACGTATCACTGTATCAATGCTGTGTGCATAAATAGACATAGTTCAAAAACTGTGCTGGGAAACTATTCGTAAGCTGACGTTTCACACTGTACTTTCCTAAAACCTCGGATAATGTCCTTATTTGCATGTGTGAAATGTCAGTGTCTTTGATTGGGCGAACACAGCACACGACCTGTTTGCAGAAAAGGCTCTAGCATTGTGCATCCTTGTATAATATATTGACGACTGTACTATCAAGTTAATACTGAGTGGACTTTTCAGACTGTAAATTTCACGTTTTCTGTCACCATTTGCTGAAACATAGTCTACTTTTTATACAACACACAGCAATTCTGTGACTAACCAAAGCATGTGAATATGAGACATGTGATTGGGTGTCCTTTGCTAAGCCTCTAGCCACATCATTCTTACACCGTATCAATGCAGGGTTAACACCTCCAGAGCAGAGATTCATAAACCTAGATAAGAAGTGTTAACCCTGCTTCTAAATTACACGTGTGAAGCGTTTCTTTACCCGGAGTTCAAAGATTTAGTACAACGATAACCCGGGGTTAATTGCAGTGTGAAAAACCCTGTTGAAGATGAACAATATAAGCCGATGTGTGCATGCTGTTAAGAGAATGTAGAACATGCTGCTGCATCAAACAAGCAGATTCATCACCATGATGTATGTACTGCTGCTGCTCCAAAGAGCCATTAGAACCGCTTGTTTGCTCTCTAAGTGTGTCTGGGCCTGCTTTTCCAAAGGGTTTTACACTAGTGGACTGTTGATGTGTGTACCTGGTCGCTTCACCAGATAGCTTAAAATCTACTAGCTTGCCCAGAGTTATTTAACTCGTTGCTATTGTTAGCTAGTTAACTACAGTCCCCCATAGTATCAGTTACTGATGCAATGTCAAGTGAACCAAAATGGAAAGGGAACGTCTTCAGCTACATGCATATCCTCGATTCCCTGAGATGAAGGAACATGATATTGCGTAAGCTGGCTGCATTTCTAATTCTTGAATTTATGAGAACTGGAATTCGGCACTACTTTATATAGGCGGAGAACCCGCACAAGTAACCAGAGACGTTTACAGTTTACACAGAAATAAAAATTTTGTACAAAAGCCCAAATCATAAAATTGATGCGATTGGCAGGATTCTGTGTAAAACAGCTATAACAGTTTTTGCTTTTATAAAAATGTGTGATACATTGTGCAATATGCATGTATGTTAATGTCTCAAACATGTTTCATGACCCTCTAACTTTTACTTAAATGTACAATTTGAAAAATATGTTTTTGTTCTTCAGATACTTTATGCTAATGAGGGTGAGTGTAGGAAGGAAGCGGACATGGAGAGTGTTCCTCAGGGTGACAAGGCCAACTGCTTGCCCCACAAAGGCCATGAGTTCATCCCCACCCTCTACCATTTCCCCTCTAACTGTGAGGCGTGCTCCAAACCCCTGTGGCACGTGTTCAAGCCGCCGCCAGCCCTGGAGTGCCGCCGCTGCCACGTCAAGTGCCACAAGGACCATCTGGACAAGAAGGAGGACGTTATCGCCCCTTGCAAAGGTGAGCCACAAGCAGAAAATGCCTCTGTGTGTTTACTCTTTTATTATTCTTTTTTTTTTTACATTTAAAAGGTTTGACTGAAACTAAGTATTGATTACAACATGCAAACATGAACTATCAACTATTTTGATATTGAGTTAATCTCTTACTTGTTTCTTTGATTAATAAAATAAAAATGATTGAGATTAAATTATTTCCAGCACATACTGATCTTGATTTAATATATAACAACAAACTTACTATTTTTCTCACGCAGTGTAAATTAGTTTTATGAAGAATCTCTCTTTGCTACTGTTTATCCCATCGTTTTACAAGGTTTTTGCAATTCAGCTTTATCTTCTCCATTTGGCCCAGTCCTTAGCATCTTCTGGGCAAGGTCCACGGCCCACATATATACTGGAACACTGTCCATCCACCGTTTCTTTGGTCTTCCATGCTGTCAGTGGCCTCCTGGGTTGAAACAGAGGGCTGTTTTTGCCACAGAGCTCTTGTTACTGCTCATTATATAGCCGTATACAATGCTTCCCGCATATTCTCCATGATCGAGGTGATTCCAAGCCTTTGAGACGGTCAGGCCAAGTGTCTCCTGGAGCACATTCACATCCTTGGTGTGGAGGACTTGCTCGTGCTGCTTTGTTGTGGCCCAGCACTCTGCCCCATAAAGGGCCACTGAATGCACTACGGTCTTATAGATTTTGACCTGTCTCCACTTGAGCGATGCTGCATCGATTCTTCCCTGGGCATCGAGGATGGTGTCGCAAGGTATTTAAACTAGATGATCTTCTTCAAATCCTGTCCATCAATGTTGATGGTGCCATTGGTTTGGGGGGCCAAAATCCAGGTACTCAATCTTTTGAATGTTTAGCCGCATTCTGCTTTCACTAAGCCGTTGGATGTTGAAGCACAGAGCAGGTCTCCTGCAAAAGCAATGCTTTGCGTACAAGAGTGTCCAGGGGTGCGGTGATTGGAAGTCTGCTGTCACTGTGTCTATGCAAAGGATGAACAGAAGGGGCGAGAGGGCTGAGCCTTGGTGAACACCGACAGTGATGTTGAAATGTGGTGAAATCCCAACTGGGCATCAAACCATGCTTGTGACATTACAGGAAAGATATTAGACCACATACACCTCAGGGATGTCATGAGATTGCAGTCTTCGCCAGATAACTTGCGTGAAACTCAATCAAATGCCTTTTCCAGGTCCAGGAATGCCATGTGCACCGTTCTTCTCCAGATGCTTCTCCGTCAGCAACCAGGTGGCAAGATAGGGTCCATCATGGTGCCACATCCTTTGATGAAGCCACACTGATTGGATGTGATGTTTTGGAGGTGTTGGTCCAGTACCCACTGAAATACCTTTTGAACAATCGAATTTGGGTGGTAGTTGCCCTTACCTTTCCTGATTGGCACAGTTGTGCTGGTTGTTCAGGTGTTGGGGGGGCTTGTTCTCAGCCATGACTCGAATGAGGACCTCAAAACTGCTGCTTCACACTCTCCAAGCATCTTCCAGATCTCAGCTGGTATGTCGCTGTGGCCAGTCCGCTTCCCATTCTACATCTTCACCTCCATAGTTGAAATCAGTGATGCGGGTCCAAAGGTGGGCTTGATTTTAGCAGTAATGTAATTTGTTTCAAATGCCGGCAAAGTAAATCAGAGTTTCGCAAGACCTGGTTGTCAGCCTCTACGATTTTCATGACGTGACCGATATCTTGGATCGAACAGTGGCAGAACTTGGCGAGGCGGGAGATGTTGTTTACCCCTTCTCTTGCACTTCTTGTTTGATTGTTTGATTGACAGTGAATTTTACCTGTAAATGCTGATTTTAAAAAATGCAGGTAACGGGCCCTCTAATCAGAAAGTTACATTTAATCTACAGCAAAGATTGTATTGTGAAAATGGCTAATGACAAGGCATCTCACAGCAACACTCATTTTGTTCTTGTCCCTCAGTTAATTATGATGTGACATCAGCTCGAGACATGCTGCTTCTGGCCTTGTCCCAAGATGAGCAGAAGAAATGGATTGGTCATCTCGGCAAGAAGATTCCCAAGACCCCTCCTTCTACCTTCTCAAGGGCGTCTCCACGCACAATGTCCACTCGCTCCGTAGCAAACCAGTCCTTCCGCAAGAACCCCAAAAACATGCCAGGAAAGCCAAGGTAACTACAACCATACCGTGTCACACCAATCTTAAAGCACATTATGCATTTGGAGCAGAGAATAGGATTTTCAGTGCAGCATAGTTTTAACCAGAAAGCATTCTCTCTGGATTTGATTGCAAGTCATATTTCACTCCAAAAGAAATAATAAAATGTCTTCAGGACAATAAAAAGCACACATTTCCCCCATTTCTTATTACTGTAATGTAGTGATGAAATAAAAAACATGATTCAATAATCTTTCTGCAGCACTGGCAGATTCTGGTCGTTCCATTTAGTAGTGATCATTCATCAAAGTCCCTTTAAGACAAGTCATTTCACTCGGCGACCATTTTGAAACGCCTCTCGGGCATGCAAGTGCAGCTCCTATCTCTTTGAATGGGGAAACATCAAATTCTCCAAATCTGTTCACCAAGCTTTCGATTAAATTTCATATTTGAAATCACCAATGAAATCTGACAACAACTGTCTCAGAAATTTTGTTTCTAAATGCTCGATTCATGACAGAAAACAAAATTGTTCATGCTGGATCAAGCTGGCAGTGGAAGCGCATCTGACTGTTTCTATAGAAATCGGAGCTTCTAACGGAAGGCGGGAATTATTCCACCATATGATTTATTCATACATTTATTGCACAATACGAGTGAGGCGTCGTGTGTTATTCTATAGTGTTTGAGGGTGGTTCTGTCCTGCCCGTTTCCCCCAGCCCTCTCAAAGTGCACACCACCCCCAAACATCACTGTCTGGTGGTCGATGGCCCTTCGCCACGGCAGTGTGTTTGTTTATTTTTAAAAAGGAAAAGAAAAGAAAGAAATTGCCACCGTCACATCCTGTGCATATTGTCTGTGCTATCATTAATAACAATCAAAAAGAAATAATGCTAATGCTGAGAGAAAAAGAAAAATACTGAACTCTCAGTTGATTGATGTGCATCTTTGCTTAAGTAAATTTGTATAAATAAATATCTCAAGTAGTTAAACGGTTAAAAGGAGTGTTTAATTGTGTAAAAATGTATTGTTAAAGACCACTATTTTGGTATTGTGACAATAATACAAAAATAACTTTATTGTAGCGTTAAAAAATATGTATTTAAAATGTATTTATTTCATAGTATTTGCAGTACTGACTTTATGCTGATTTAAATTAGATTTTTGTTCTTCATTGTAGGAAATAATGGTAAATAAAATAAAACAGCTAGATAAAAAAAATTAATGACAAAACATTGACTTATGCACTCATCAGTTACGTTGTGTTTCAAACTGTTGAATAAACTTCATGCTAACATAATTCCTTATTCATTTTTTAAAATATATACTACATTTGGGGTGAAATGTGACTGGCACATGTTTTTATAAGATTGAGATATAAAGAGCTGTAATTATTGCTAATGAAGGCCATAAGTTCCTGGCTGTAGAGGCAGGGTAGTCTCGTGACGGGCTGTTTATTTGCTGTTGTCTTGTAGCAGGGCGCAGTCCAGTCTCCATGCGGCAGACACAACATCCAGTACATGCTGACAACATCATACAGCTTCTCCACACCTTACATGTCTAATGGTGTAGTCCACTGCTGCTGTGTTTGTTCAGTGCCTTCATTCACAGCTTTAAAGGTCGAGGTTAACTGTGGACAGTTGCTCTTTAGAGGCCTGTCCTTTTCTGTTTACTCTGGGTTTTTGTTTACAAGAATGGCAAATTCTTTCTGTTACAAACTTAACCAATTAAAAGGGAATTTCCTTTATCTGGACAGAGGCTCTCTACGGTCTTGGCTTTAAAACTTGAAATTTCCCCCTATATTCTGCCATTTGTATCTTGTATCCACTGCAGGAGACAATGGGTGAAGATTGACGTCCAGCTCCCCTTCGCTGGGCGTAATGGGTGCATCTAGACCAGGGGTGTCCAGTCCTGCTCCTGCGGGCCACTGTCCTGCAGAGTTCAGCTCCAACCCCAATCAAACACACCTGAACCAGCTAATCAAGATCTCACTAGGCATACTAGAAACTTATTGAGGCAAGCTGGAGCCAAACTCTGCAGGACAGTGGCCCTCCAGGACCAAGTTTGGACACCCCTGAGCTAGATGGTCCAACCACATCCATAGCCCTATCACTAAACATAACCCAACTGGTGTTGTCAAAAGTACCGACTTCGGTACCAAGTTGGTACTGATATTTGTAAAAATGTGACGATACCAGCATTTCCCTCTAGCATTTTGAGCGCTGTTGAACAGATTCTTAAACACCTCTGATTGGCCATTGCGTTCACATGCTCAACATTTATGTCTCTGATTGACCATTGTGTTCATGCGCTCAGGTGGATTGGCTTCAATATAAGCTGTTTTTAGATTAACAAGAAAGTTTTGATTTCTGAAACTTACAGGATGTTTTTATAGTACTTTTATGACCTCTTATATGTTAAAAGATCAAGGGAATTTTGATTTCTCATTTCATGACCCCCTTAAGCAAAATAATCTTTAGCCTATTATCAGTTTAACCATTATGCAGCATGACGAAAATATGACTACGTTTTCATTGATGCCCAGGCTTTTAGTCGACTAAAACGTGACTGAATGAAAACAGGGCAAGGTTGACTAAATATGATAAAAACTAAAAAGTACATTTGACACAGGACTAAGACTAAATGTAAATAGCTGACAAAATTAACACTAGCACCAGTGCACAAAGCAAGGTCCATAAAGACATGGATGAGCGAGTTTGGTGTGAAGGAACTTGACTGGCCTGCACAGAGTCCGGACCTCAACCCGGGAGAACAGCTTTGGGATGAATTAGAGTGGAGACTGCGAGCCAGGCCTACTCATCCAACATCAGTGCCTGACCTCACAAATGCGCTTCTAGAAGAATAGTCAAAAATTCCCATAAAACACACTCCTAAACCTTGTGGAAAGCCTTCCCAGAAAAGTTGAAGCTGTTACAGCTGTAAAGGGTGGGCCAACTCCATATTAAACCCTACCGATTAAGAATGGGATGTCAAAACTTTTGGCAATATAGTGTGTGTTGAGTGCATGAACACAATGGCCAATCAGAGACACATATGTTGAGCCCGTGAACACAATGGCCAATCAGAGACACAATTGTTGAGCACATGAACACAATGGCCAATCACAGACACATATGTTGACTGTGTGAACGCAATGGCCAATCAGAGACACAAATGTTGAGCACATGAACACAATGGCCAATCAGAGCCACAATTGTTGAGCACATGAACACAATGGCCAATTAGAGACACAAATGTTGAGCACATGAACACAATGGCCAATCACAGACACATATGTTGACTGTGTGAACGCAATGGCCAATCAGAGACACAAATGTTGAGCACATGAACACAATGGCCAATCAGAGCCACAATTGTTGAGCACATGAACACAATGGCCAATTAGAGACACAAATGTTGAGCACATGAACACAATGGCCAATCAGAGACACAAATGTTGAGCACATGAACACAATGGCCAATCAGAGACACAAATGTTGAGCATATGAACACAATGGCCAATCAGAGAAACATATGTTGAGCCTGTGAACACAATGGCCAATCAGAGACACATATGTTGAGCCTGTGAACACAATGGCCAATCAGAGAAACATATGTTGAGCACATGAACACAATGGCCAATCAGAGACACATATGTTGAGCCTGTGAACACAATGGCCAATCAGAGACACATATGTTGAGCACATGAACACAATGGCCAATCAGAGACACATATGTTGAGCACATGAACACAATGGCCAATCAGAGACACAATTGTTGAGCACATGAACACAATGGCCAATCAGAGACACAAATGTTGAGCACATGAACACAATGGCCAATCAGAGACACATATGTTGAGCACATGAACACAATGGCCAATCAGAGACACAATTGTTGAGCACATGAACACAATGGCCAATCAGAGACACATATGTTGAGCACATGAACACAATGGCCAATCAGAGACACATATGTTGAGCCCGTGAACACAATGGCCAATCAGAAACATATATGTTGAGCCCGTGTACACAATGGCCAATCAGAGACACATATGTAGACTGTGTGAACACAATGGCCAATCAGAAACATATATGTTGACTGCGTTAACAATGGCCAATCAGAGGTGTTTAAGAATCTGTTTCAACAGCAATCAAAATGCTAGAGGGAAATGCTGGTATCGTCACATTTTTTAAATTTCAGTACCGACTTGGTACCAAAGTCGGTATTTTTGACAATGCTAAGCTTTGTGGACACCCATAATGTCCAGAGAGGGGGAACTGGATGTCGTTTTTCTGTTCTTTAAATTTCTATGATGGTAACAAAATGTCAATCACACAAAACCTGACAAAGGAAGTGATTATATTTTGCTTGAAGAAGATGAAGCTTAATTTTAGGATGTTTTTTGTATTGTCGCATAATTGACATTGAGTATCACTAAAGCTGCTTCTGTGTCTGTATTGAAGACAAACATTGCAGAATATTGTTGTACTCCTACACCACTACCTGTACTGTTATACAGTGTTCAGTAACCAGCTGTTATACTAAACTCACCTATATTGCAATACATATCGTGGCCACTGTATTGTGATGACAGTTAGCTATTCTTATTACTGTCATTTAAAATAAACAATAAGAATTACCATAGAGATTTCAATACAACATCCAGATGCTTTGTAGTAATTTTAAGGATAAATGTCCTTATCATAAAAATAATGTCATAATGCATACAAATATCTTCAGGCTGTATTTCCTTCATGCAAAATATAACTTCTAAAAGTTTCTCTGTTTTCTGCAGTCAAATGTTGTGGTTTTTTGTTCGATTCACCCACGTCGAGAGATGTGTGTGAATCATATTATGATGATGACTGAAAAGTTCTGTTTAACATGGAATTTCAGTAAGAGTGATCCTACATTTAAACTTTATTTCAAACACTGGACATTTTCTTTTCTTCTTTCCTCCAGCTAACCATCTGAACCTCTGGATTAAATTGGGATTTTTGTACTTTCCTCTCTAAAAAAAAAAAAAAAAAAAAAAAAAAGTATACACAAAATTCTGTAACAAACATGTAATTAACCTTTTAAAGTTGCATTTCACAACTGAAAAAAACAGACAGTAATTGGTGCTGAAATTCAGGATTTACCTACCGCAAGGCATCATGGACTCTTTTTGGCATCATCTTTTTCTGCCCTCTTCTCCCCATTTTTTCCACACCACATATCCTACTGTCCAGAGGAAAGCTTTGACATCTTTTCACAGCTTGGGAAGGAAACTATAGGCTGTTCTCATGGCCATGTCTTTCTGTTTGGACTCTGAAACCTCTGGGATTGGGACTATAGCTTGGCACCATGGCAAATGGGGAAATTTGGGGAATTAACCGTAAAAGGGTCTTTTTGTTTGCGAACCATTTCCACTTCGATCCACTTTGATGCCGCCTTCTGATGGACTCTGGTTGCCTTATTCTATGCCTCAAAATGAATTGGGTTTGGTTGCAAAGTATTGGGTACTGAGAGTTTCTGAGGGAAGATTT
The DNA here is from genome assembly GCF_963993115.1 of Abramis brama. Lineage (NCBI taxonomy): Eukaryota > Metazoa > Chordata > Actinopteri > Cypriniformes > Leuciscidae > Abramis > Abramis brama. The sequence continues at coordinate 34,753,075 of NC_139969.1, read as the reverse complement.
TGAGGTTTTTTTATGGAGCATGGAAGATCATTACAGTCTATGCATAATATTATCATAATTGTCATTATCATTATTATTGTTTTTGGAGGCTCCAAGCCATAGGATACCATCAAAATGGCATCAGGAGGCATAAAATGTCACAGAAACCATTGAAAATAAATTGTCTGTGTGTGTGTTCATTGGGTACATTGTTTCTGTAATAATTTTTTTTTTTTTTTTTTTTTGTAATGTGTTGCCTTACATTTGATTCATAGATAAATGTTTCAAAAAGGAAAACATTAAGTTAACAAATGTAACTGCACTGTTTGAATTGTAATTTATTTGTAGAACTAAACATCTGTAGCGTTTGGCTCACCTAGTGCCTTTTGGATAACAATTTTACTGCCATATCTGTTTGCGCTCCTCTCCAAACAAATCTTTACTATTATCATACTTTGAAAACAAACATATCTATTACAGTGTGATTTTTACCAGAACCTAAAGGGTTTGAAACAGAGCGGACCATCTATTGCATGTCTTCAATGTTGTCAACCAAAGTTCAGAAGTTCTGCATGTGGAACCATGATGAAGGCAACATGTCCTGCTTTTTTTCTTTAATAATATCAATAAAAAACATCCCCAGCTCCCCGTCAAAGCGGTTTCCGTCAGTGTACATACTCATGAATCAAGATGATGAATACCTCCTCAATAATCCAACATGGTTTTTACAAATGTGTTCAGTAAAATAAGCACTGGAACAATGATCTGTTTTGATGTGGATGTATTGCATGTTAAATTGCATTGGAGGCCGCACTGATGGATATGTGTCAATAAACATATCTTTATCTATCGCCTGAGTGTGTTTTACCTGATCTTACCTACCTGGTTCACAACTCAAGCTGACCTAAAAACACAGTACAGTTTATAATGTAGAGTTTGTAATGCAATGCATTTTAAATGTGAATGGCTAATTATCATGACATATGGGATATACTTTTTAAAAAGTTTACAGAGATTAGGTTTTTTTAGTGTGTGTGTGTGTGTGTGTGTGTGTGTGTGTGTGTGTGTGAGAAAATCCAGTGGTGCTATAACTTATGGTAACTTGAAGCCTTTTCTTTATATAGTATCATGGATAATTGTTACCACATGCATTATAATACATATCTATTTATTGTTGCACCAACATGATAAACTACCAGTTTGAGATGTAACAAGGAATCTACAATTAATGCATTTTATCTTTGGTTTTATATAATATATTACATTATACATTACAAAAACCTATATAAATAAAGGTTATACAATACAGGTTATATATCAAACCTGTTATTTATTTGGCATTCAATAGCATGTTTTACCCTCATCCTTCCCTTGGGTTATTTTGAAATATTGAGTGTTCATCAAAGGGGTCCAAGACCCCAGGACTTTTCTCTCACTTGAACCACGAATACACACAAATCAAATTGAATGGATTCAAGGAGTTTTGTGGTTGAAATTTCACTCACGGGTCAAATTGACGCCCATAGGAATGAATGAATGATTGAGGCATTTATTTAGCACTTTCATACTGTACACCCAAAGTGCTTTACAATCATATCAGGGGATCTCTCATGCAAGGGATGCTTCAGTACACATAGAAAAACCTAAAAAAAGCTCGAAATTCTAACTAAAAATGCTAAAACTTTACCAAAAAATTATGTTATAATGTCTACATGTGTATCTGAGTGCATACTGAAGACAAATGACTTTAGGACCCAGCGGAAACAACTCATTTGCTCCATATAGAGCTATAAGGCCATCTAGTGGCAAGAGCCATGAAATATCATGTTATATTATTATTTTTCCACAAGAGGTCGGCAGAGACACCCAATGTAAGATATTTTGAGCTGAATTAAATGGGTTATGCATGAAATAGTAAGTTATTTTAAATTTAAGATGAAAGAATGTGAGGAATGTGCTGAAATTACTATTTATTTATTATTTATTGATAAAAAATTAAAAATTAAATAAAATAAGCTTTCTGAAAGTATAATTTTAGGGCTTCAGGTCATTTTGACCCACGAGGGAAAGATGTGTAACAAAGTGCGAGGGAAGGATGAGGGTTAATGATATAATAGGCTAATAGCAATAGTCACTGTGGCTCCTGTCTCCCTCGTCTCCCCCATGGAGAGCTCTCCCGCTATGTTGGTGGTGTACTTAATTTCGATTCCCTGCCTAATTATTACCCCCACCCACGCTGAAGCCGCTACATGATTGCCTAATCCCGTCCCGCTCAATTTGATGGATCCTTGGAAGGCAGCCTTCCTTTTGAGTCCTTCGTTCAGCTCACTTTGAAGGATGCATCAAGTGTATCCTTCATGTCCTTCAATCACCCACAATCCTTTGCACACATTCCAATTCACAAAAAAAGGACTGACTGAAAACGAGCTCATTAGGAAATTTAAGAGAAAGGTGAAGGCATACATGTTATGTTTTGTTTTGGTGTAAATTGATCATGAAGCCTGAACTGCCGAGTCAGAGTCAGGAGGCTTCTGGTCTTGAACTAGGACTCAAACCCTATTCACTGTTTTGGATTGCTAACCTCTTTCTTCAACAATTTGCCTGTTTTTCCTGTGACTCCTTCGATTGCAGGAAATCTCCTCAATGGTTACTCAATGTCTGTTATCTTCTGTGAATAGACCATTTATCAAGTATAGTGCTAAGTGTTACTATTTTTTGCCAATGTACTCACCTCATTCTTCAATAAATACCTGCGATTTAGTTCATCTTCATGCCGACATTCCTCACTGACATAGGCTAATAATAATATACACTTATATTAGAAATACAAATATTGAGGAAGATGCCCCTCTTGAGAAAAATGTATATTTACTTTTAAACTGTTACATGTTTAGATAGTTTGGCATTGTGAAATAATTTGAAACATTTGCTAATTCAGTCGTCATAGCACAAAATGTAACATGATTCAAAGAGTCTTATTGCGGTACTATAATTACTAGAATAAATAGTTCTCCAGATTTCATCAAAAACATCTCCATTTGTGTTCTGAAGATGAACGAAAGTGTGTCAGGGTTTGGGACGATATGAGGGTGAGTAATTAATGACACAATTTTCATTTTTGGGTGAACTCTCCCTTTAATCTTAGGGGCAACAGGACATGGCAGACAGAATTTTTGTCCCATACTGAAACCTTAACATCACCAAGGCTATAACACTGAAAATCACAAATAGTATGTCTTTCACAATGAAAATCACTATGTATTTTTGGTAACACTTTACAATAAGGTTCATTGTAACAATAACTAATGTATTAACTAACATGAACTAACCATGAGGAATACATTTGTTACTGTACCGTTGGTTAATACAAATACAGCTGTTCATTGTTTGTTCATGTTAGTTCACGGTGCATTAAGTAATGTTAACAAGATTTTAATAAAGTATTAGTAAATGTTGAATAACATTAACAAAGATTAATATTTATTCATTATTAGTTCATGTTAACTAACGAACCATATTGTAAAGTGTTACCGTATTTTTTTTTTAAATCAATTAAATGTATCCTTACTAAATTAAAGTATCAATTTATTTTTTAAAAAAAGAAGAAGAATATCTTCGCTTGTGATGGGTCCAGTCATTCTGAACCATCGCTGAGAAAAGTAACTTGTGTCACGTGATAACGCCGTTTACGTTGCTCTTCAGCCGTTATCTGGATAATAATTTAAAACTGAGTAATGACACTGAGCAACTGTAACTATGACATTAAACTAATGTTACGCAGTTAAGGATTAAAACTGAAGCAAATTAATATTAGAAACATTATACCGACTTACTAGAGACAACTTCCGGGTCACTAAACTCAAGCTTGTTGCCGTTGTATTGCGTTTCCTTGACAGACACACACACACACACACACACTGCAGACCCAGCTGACGCAAACATGGCAGGCAAAGCAGGGAAACAGAATCGGCCCAGAAAGGCAGTGTCGGAGAAGGATGAAGAGGAGCAGCCGTTACAGGCTGTTCTCATAGCCGACAGCTTCAACCGCAGGTTCTTCCCCATCAGCAAAGACCAGCCGCGGGTGAGTGAAGTCAACATCACCGCGAGCACATGTGTGTGTGTGTGTGTGTGTGTGTTCATGTTTTTCTATCCCGATGGGGACTTCAACCTGAATGCACACAAACTCATGGGGACTCGTGTCACAGTGGGAACCTAAATTGAGGTCCCCATGGGTAAACAAGCTTATAAATCATACAGAATGAGTTTTTTTGGAAATGTAAAAATGCAGAAAGTTTTCTGTGATTGGTAGGTTTAGGGGTAGGGTTAGTGTAAGGAGATAGAATATACAGTTTGTACAGTATAAAAACCATTAAGTCTATGGAGAGTCCCCACAAAGATAGTGAACCAGACGTGTGTGTGTGTGTGTGTGTGTGTGTGTGTGTGTGTGTGGCTCTGTCCAGTTCTGTCCTGCTAACTCATCACTACAATACTGTACAAACACATTCTACAAGAAATAGATAATTGGTACAAAAAAACATGTTGCCATATTGATAACAATGTGGACACGCACTACGATAATAGAAAGGGCTCTGATAATAGTATCTATTAAGCATGCAATATTTACTTTAAATTTGTTTTTAAAGTTGTTTTTTATTTAAACAAGTTGTCATTTACAAAAATAATTTACATGGAAACAACTAGATACATCTTTGCATTAGAACAGAAGGATCCGTGTTTTTTTGTCGATCATGTTGAAATACTCCTGAAAGGTATTGCATTTTTATTTTTCATAACGTATTAGAAATAAACTCTGTGAAATAGATAACCTAGGTTTCACCTTCAAGAAAGCTGCTTTGATTCGTGTATAAAATTTGACCTGAATAAGGATGTTATTAAGAAAGACATTGTTATTGTTCATAACAAGTCCATAAACATTGATGTCTATATGCATTCTATTGAAAGATAAATTATAATGATGAAAGAAATGTCAATGTTGTCATAAAATTAATATCTACTGGCTTCAGATCTTTGCCTTTATTTACATTTTTAAAATGGATTGCTTTGAGAATAGCACATTTTAAATATGTGATCTTTTTTGTACAAGATATTACCAAAAATATTTCTAATTGTTTTTTTTTTTTGGTTTTTTTTATTTATTATGTCATAATTGTTTTCCATTCATTGAAAGTTTCAAAAAGTACATTGAAAATGTAATCAAGCTTTTTAGGCTAATCGTTCACACAGATGCGGTTGTGTGTCCTGAAAAAAAAAAAGTGTGAGTTCGGTTAGAGAATGCGGTTGTTGTCGTGTCAATATAAAAAAAGATAACAAAATAAAATAAACAGTATGTTATTTTTTCCTGCTTAATTCAGATTGTGAATATGGTAATCATTTAGTAACATTGAATGTATAAAAGTACCATGCTATTAGCACCTGATAATTTACCATGGTATCACCAGATGATTTTAGATTCTGTAGAGATGTTGACACGTTGATTTCTAGACTAACTTTCCACTCTTGCGTTCTCCCATCAGGCCCTTCTGCCTCTGGCTAACGTCGCCATGATCGACTACACACTAGAGTTTCTGACATCCACTGGAGTGCAAGAGACGTTTGTCTTCTGTTGTTGGATGTCCAGCAAAATCAAGGAACACTTACAGTGAGACACTGTGACATTGTATGTTGATACTGGAGAATGACTGTGATCCTGATGACTCAGTTTTTGTATTTGCTGTCTTGTTTTACAGAAAGTCGAAGTGGTGTCGCCCCACATCTCCCAATATGGTCCACATCATCACCTCTGATCTGTACCGGTCCCTCGGAGATGTTTTAAGGGACGTGGACGCCAAATCTCTAGTCCGCTCTGACTTTCTGCTGGTTTATGGGGACGTGGTGTCCAACATTGATGTTTCCCAGGCTTTACAGGAACACAGGTGAGTGTCTTCTCTCCACAGGAAACAGCCCATCGTTTCGCATTTATAGATCATTAAACCTGAGTTGTTGTTTTTTTAAAGACAGCGGCGCAAAATGGACAAGAACGTCTCAGTGATGACCATGATCTTCAAAGAGTCCTCGCCCGGCCACAAGACTCGCTCTGAAGACGATGACGTTATAGTGGCCATGGACAGCAAGAGCAAGCGTATTCTCCATTACCAGAGAGCTCAGACGCTAAAGAGACTTCAGTTCCCTATGGTGAGAGGCTTTCATTCAGTGCTGCGGGTGAATCTCCTGGGCTCTCATTTATAACACTGTACGTAGGATCCTTACTAAAAGTGTATATTCAGACTTATAAAACCGTTCGTACGCCAGAACCTGCGCTGAATTCCCTTAATAAATCCCAGTCAGCGGAAGATTGTGCGCACATGCGTCTGAAGCTAGTATTGTTATTAAATTAATTAGGAACTACAATTAATTTGCCTTGCATAAATTCATAACGACATCACCACATAACCACACTTGCGACATCACCGGCGTATGAGATCCATTCACAAATTGTCAAGAGTGCTTGTTTTAACAGACGCATCATTCTTATACAGAGCCAAGATGAAGACGGCATCGTTGTTCGTCAGTATTTTGTTTCCATAGCACATTAACAAAACATTTAATGACACTAATAACACTAAAAACAATACAATTACAAAATATTAATGATAATAATAATATCACTAAAATTATATAGGCCTAATAACAGTCTTTAGTTCACGAACGCAGCACAACTGCCATCTGTGAAAATCAAAAGCAACTTCAAACACTTGTTTAACAAGTAATATTCTTCTAATTGTTTTACTGTCTATAATGTAAGTCCACAAGAGAAATATTAAGCCAGTAAATTAAGATAGTTGCTATACCGTTATATCCACCATCATCTCAGAGAACGCGCCGTTAATGCAGCGAAAGCTCAGTCCGTTTCTGCTTTCATTTTCAGGGAATGAGCGCGTTTACATGCACGTTATTAACTCGATTATGCTGAATAAACTGACAATGCATGTCATGTAAACACATTAACCCGTTTTCCTTTATCGGAGTCAAGTCATAAGTTTAAGTATAAACCGATCGACTTTTAGATTTTTGCCTTTGATTTCTCCCGGCATTTAAAACACATTAACCCGCGTTCTTCGGGCTTATTGAAGTGCGATATGTGAAGTGCATCCAGACAGAGAGAGCACTGGTAGGAGGACATGTATCACAAACTCCAACTCTTTCTTGACCTAAGAAATTATTAAAACGTGTTCCCATCTCGTGCAGAAGTACAGTCAAAATGCTGCATCTGTAACGGCATGAGAGGATAATGTGTGTCCGTAAATTTCCCGCTGACATGTTGAAATACTCCGAGTCAGATACAAGAATGATTATAGGATCTTTTTTACCTCACTATACCGGGAAATAACCTGATTTAGCCTATTAATAAACACTCCACCTTTGCTAGCAAAATAGAAAACAATTCTCATATATAAAACGAACTAATAAAACAAGCAAATTAACGAGTAAATAAGCAAGTTAATAATCAAATAAGTAAGCCCCGCCCCCCTCACGATAATATTGTGTATCGCCGATCTCACAGGCTGACGATAGGACGATATGAAAATGGAGCATATCGCCCAACACTAACGGACGTGCCGTCATATTACATTGCTAAAAGTTATCCTTGCCTTGTTTTTGTTTTTATTTTTATAAAATACATTTCAGAGAAAGTTTTTCTCAATCTTTTCCACTGGCCAAATAGTATTTTTAATTTCTTTATATTTTCTAATGGAAACAGATTGGCTTTATTGTGCATTATTGATCATTATTTGTGCAAAAATATTTCCTCAGACCATATCTTGCGCTAAGCAATCCTCGCTGTAGTTAAAATATTAAAACACAGCATGCCACAGGAAAAGTGTTCAAAAGCATCGCATCCACTATTTCTATCTATTGTAAAAGTTGTAACTTCTCAGTAATGATTTAATGTAATTTAAGTGATTAACTCCATTAATAAGAATGGCACACTTAGATTAAATATGCATATCAATCAGATGTAAAACATAGTTTAAATCTTTTATTTTATGTATTTAAACTGTTATTGTGAACATGCACTGTATTTAAGATTAGGACTCATAATGAAGATTTAAAGGGGTTTTCCTTCATCTGCGGTCAGTACCTCAGCTCACCATCGGTGTCGCCAAACTGCTTAGTCTCCAAAACATTTATAACGCATGGGTCAGAGTTTGCGTGCAGGTGCGCAAATTTTGTTTTTATAAATCACAACTTATGGGACGGAAGTGACGTACACCCCTTTCAGGGCATGTTTTGTGCGATGCACCGGTTATAAATGAGGCCCTTGAATATCAAAATACATTTTATGAAGAAAATGTGTGTGTGGCATTCCTGTGTAGAACTCGCCAACACGAGGGGTTGTTGTGGGTGTTTGCCAAGGCATTGTTACTCTCTTGCTAGTGTTGTGGTTGGTTTCTAGGGCGTTGTCAGGTAGTTGCTAATTCCTGCTACAGACTGTGTGATCTCGGCAATCCTATAAGATCATTACAAATCACACTGTACGACATGGATCTAATAAACGTGGGTACGGCATCTATGTAGACTGTACGATAATGACACCTATTGAATCGTAGGCTACGACGCAAGTTAGTATAGAGGAATAAAACGTCATTAGCATGCGCTAGTGGTAAACAAATAGAGAAACTTTGGCAGTTTAGGTTTTTATGTCCGCCGAAAAAAAGAGGAGGAAAGAGGAGAATATGCGGTCATGGCTAGTGAAAAGATGCCAACTTTGCTTGCCAATTTAGCAAATGGAGTTTGAGGTTAGTAGTTTTCAGATTTAGCGTCATGCCGTGTTGATCATTATGCCATTTCATATTCCATTTTTATTGGCTAGTTAGACGTAGGTTATAGCAGCAAACAATTTCTGACACTGTCAGAAAATTATCACAGCCTATCTTTAGTCGTAAGACCGTGACAACGGCCATCTTTAAACCTCTTTCACTGTATGATGTACAGTAGGACCAGCGTTTAGGAGCCATTAACACTGAAATCGACCACCGATTGGCCATGTTTCGTCTGGGACAGGCAGGGGCTTCATACGGTCTAAATGATTGCTAGGGTGTTTTGGTTGCTTACTTGCTGCTAGTCTCGCGTAGCCAGACCTTCAGACTGACGGCTGAAGGTCTGGAATTCATAGCAGCTTTCTTTGGCCAAGGCCCGCCCATAAGGCCGTTTGACCGACATGTCAAACAACCAATTACAGTTCGTTTCGTTCAGCGTCACGTTTCGGGGCGTGGAAATGTCCCCACAACAACAGACCGGCGTGCAACCATAGACTGCAACAAGTCAGTCAGCACAGAAAATCAAAGAAGGAGAAGAAAACAAGCAGTAAGTCATTGATCTGTTCGTGCACGCATACTTTTGAGAATCCTACGTTTAGCTGATCTTGATAAATGCGCATTGTCACTCATGTAAACACAACAGTTTTTCTTCCGCAATCACACGTCTGCGCTTTGTTTCCCGGCGGACCGAAAATAAACGCGACACTCGCGCCCCCGGAAATCCGATAAAATTCAACCAATCAGATGACGACTTCGACATTCCTGAAGTGTTTCCAGTTAAGTGTACCATATGCATCAGACGTTTAGCCAACGTTCCGTGGGCGTGACGTCTGAGGCTGAGACTAACTTGCTGCAAGTCTGTTAGCATAAAGAAATAGTAGCACTACTCCTGTTTTACTTTTGAGTTTGTGATACTCGTTCTCAATGAAAGTCGGCAGTCCAAAAAATAAAACTATAATGTATGAATACATTCTCAGTCAGCTCGACAAGACAAGAACGGGTATTGTTCAAAATTCATGTATAACTTTGATGAAAGGTTTTGATCCACTTGTTGAATGTTGACTACTGTAGTTGTTCAGTTCAACTCACATTTATTTGTATGCGCTTTTACAATTTCAAAGCACCGTTTCAGCTTTCTACATTACAATTTAGAGTGATCTGTTATTAGAGGTAACTCTTAGTTATGTATCTCAGAAATGTACATAAACAAATTACACGAGGTGCTAAAAATATATTAATTTAAACAATGTATTAATTTAAGGCTCATCGAAGTAATGAATGAATGTTTGTTAACAAATGATTATGACATTTAGAAAAATGTAGCATTGGTGTATATTGACTCTTGTTCTTTGTTGTGAAAGTTGTTCTTTCTTTCCACACAGAATATTTTCCATAGTGGAAGTGACGAATTTGAAATTAGGTTTGATCTTTTGGATTGTCACATTAGCATCTGTTCTCCACAGGTGAGTGTGGCTTTTTTGTTTTTACAGCCCTGTTTGTTTGTTTAACTCATAAACGTATTGCCTGATGAATATTGTGTAACGCAGGTTGCAGAGCTTTTCACAGACAACTTTGACTACCAGACAAAAAACGACTTTGTCCGTGGGCTTCTAGTCAATGAAGAGGTATGAAACACACAATCAAATGACTTGCTTATTTAAGAATTCGTATATGATCTTATCAAGGGTTTCTTTTTCCATAGATCCTAGGAAACCAGATCCACATGCATGTCACTAAAGATGGATATGGGGCTCGTGTGTCCAACCTCCTCATGTACGACACGGTCTCCTCCGACATGATCCGACGCTGGATCTATCCCATCACACCTGAGGCCAACTTTGTAGACCAAGAAGGCCAGAGCTGTACACACTCTCGACACAACGTGTACCGTGAGCCCGGGGTCAGTCTGGGTCACGGCAGCCAGATGGAGGAAAACGTGCTTATTGGCCGAAATACAGTGATTGGAGCAAACTGCACCATATCAAACACTGTGATTGGAGCAAACTGTGTCATCGGTACTGTCTTTATAGTTGAAATTGTTGGAAATGCCATGTGACAGTGTGAAAATCTATTTGATTGACACCCTGCTAACTGCTGTTTTGTCTACTTAGGAGACAATGTGACTCTGGAAAGAGCGTACATATGGAATAAAGTCCACATAGCCAACGATGTGAAGGTCAAGCAGTCCGTTATCTGTGATTGTGTGGAGGTGAAACATGGAGTCGTTTTGAATGATCAGTGTGTGCTTGCCTACAACGTAAGAAACCACTCATTTGTTGCATTATATATATTTAATATACACTGCCTGCCTGCCCAAAAAAAGTCGCTGTTTGGATTTAAATAGGCAAATGCTTAAGAGTGTATGACTGGATCATTATTGCAGTGATTATTCTGTTTCTAGCATGTAATATGTTTGGCAACAGTTTCTTAAACAACCATGTAGGAAGAACATAAATATTGTTTCCATCAAGAGGTGCATAAATTTTTGGTCCAGATCTTGTGTTGTCAGTGCAAGAGTCCAGCGCTTTGTAAAGTCTCCTCCAGAACATCCCAAAGACTTTCAATGAATTTAAGATCTGGACTCAGAGGAGCAGATTCATGTGTGAAAATTATTCTTCTTGCTCCTCACAACCATTCTTGCACAGTTTGAGCCTGACGAATCTGGACACAGTCATCCTGGAATATGGCCATGATGTGTCTTCATACATGGTTATTAAAGAAATGAAAAGCTACACACTCCATCAATTAGTGTTAGAAGAACTGTTGCCAAACATGTAACATGCTAGAAACAGAATAATCACAGCAATAATGATCCAGTCATAAGCCGCGTTTCCATTACCCTTCAAATTGCGCAAATTGAAATTGCGAATTGAAAATACGCCCAATGGAAACACGTCAATTTCACAAAAACTCCCATTTATCGCAAAAAAGTTTTTACGCTCGCATGAGGTGGTTTCTCAGGCAATTCGAAAAAGAAATATTTCGCAAAACTACAATGGAAACTGACAGATGACGCGGTATGTTTGGACAGAAGACGAGACAGAGTTCTTTATTAAATTCATAAAAGACAGAAGAATTACAGGAATAATGGATTCTAAACCTCAAAGAAATGCCACAATCAAGACCTGGAAGCAGAAATGAGTGAGAAACACCCAGAGATACACCTCATATGAGCCGCTCTCAAGTATAAGGGTCTTTCCTCGCCATTAATGATTGGATAACACACATGCGTCTCCTTTGATTAATAATAATGGGCAGTGCAGTGGCTGGGATATACATAAACATACCAACGTCCGTTGCTATGATTTTTGGAATGCCTTATCGCGAGAAGGAAACTTCATCAAATTAAGTTTTAGTCGCATAATGGCCGGCCAGTGTATACACTTATTGAAGAAAAAGGTGGTCACATTTTTAAACGAGTATTTGGTCTCTACACCTGACTTGATCCTAGTTCATTTTACAGAGGCTGAATATTCTCCATCTTGTGTGTATAAAATGAATCAGCTTTTGTCTTGTTTTCTAAGCAATTGTTGATATGCAGGTTGTGGTGGGTCCAGATATTACTCTTCAAGAAGGCACAGTCCTGTCCATGCACCATCCAGATGAAGAGGATGAGGAAGATGATGATGAGTTCTTGAGTGATGACCATGATGTTGGCTACAATAAAGACAAAATCAAACAGAAAGGTCCGTGCTCTTTTTATTTCCTTATGTGGACATAGTAAACTAGTTCTGTGAAACGCTAATAACTGTGACTGTCGTTCACATTGACAGTGATTTTAAATGCTGGAGGTCACTGGGATGATCGTAATTTGTGGGCCGTAGATTTAAAAAATCTGATGTGATTTTATTTGAATGTGTCCTTGTCATATGTTACATGTATTTATTATAGCAGTAACAGTAAATTAACACTGAGCGTGCAGCTTCTTAATAGTACTCAGTTCTTGATTACACCGTAACAAAGACACATGACAATAAAGTGTGTTCTTATAATCTTGGGGTAAAAAAGATGTCATTCTATATTGACAAGGAACGTTAAATGTAAAAACATTCATAAAAATGTTCAATGCGTGATTGACATGAGCAAACTGTGTTTTGTCAGTGTTTAACCCAGCAGAGGTGGGTTCAGAGGGTAAAGGATACCGATGGAAAACCAGCAGTCTTGATGACACCGAGGAAGATGAGCTTGCGGATGGCATTTGGGGTGAGAGTCTGAATAAGGACCATTTAAAAATTTTGGTGAACTTTCATTTTAAAAAGGGGATTATGCAGGCATTGATGGGGATGTCATGTTTCCAGGCCTAGTGTTGAATCCCGACCCAGAGAGTGACAGCGAAAGTGAGGTCAGTGAGGGATCACATGACCTGGGAAGCCACACTGCGTCACCTGAACTGGATGATGTCACAGGTGAGAATTGTAAACGTGAAATACATCATTGTTGAATCCATACATGTTGCATGCATATTTTCCAGAAGTCCCAGTTTTATACCAGCCTTTCTTTTCCCCTCAGTGTTTCAGAACGAGGTTCAGGGTACGTTACAGAGAGGGTTGGATGAGAACATAGGCTGCGACAATCTGGTTCTTGAGATTAACTCACTCAAGTAAGTTAAAGTTACCAAGATCCAGTTATTTAACACTTTGTTCACCCAAAAATGAAGCGATAAATTACTGATCCCGTGTTGCAAATCAAATGCTGATGATTTCTCTATGGCGCACAAGAGGAGATGCTCTGCAATAGGTTAAATGTCATTGTCACTTCTCAGGTATGCCTACAACATTGCTATGAAGGAAGTAATGCAGATCTTGATGAGAGTTGTGCTTGAGTTTCCGTTCCACCAGCAGGGGGCACATATCAGCACAGCTCAGTATTCATCACACCTGCGCCCTGTGAGTATGTCTGTTTATTGCCTGTTTGCTTCATTTCAAAGCTGTTTTTAATCTATTAAATAAACCTGATACTTTTGTGTGCAATGCTTGACACGCTTTAGTTATACAAATGATCAGCCATTTACGCTCTGCAGACAGAAATATAGATTGTAACCACGAATTAAGAATTTGTTTTTGTTAAATTTAAGAATTTGTTTGTGTTTGTTAAATCGTGGCCTCGAATTAGGAATTTGTTTTGGTTAAATCGTAAATGTTTCATTTAATTGTAGCTTGAATTAAGAATTCGTTTTCGTAAAATCATAGCCACAAATTAAGAATTATTTTTGTTAAATCATTTATTATTTTTGTTTTGTTATTTGGGTTAAGAATATGCCTTAATTTGTTCCCTCATTTTACTAAATCGTGGCCACGTTGAACTAATTAGTAAAACATGCTGACGTATTAGTGAGTCGTGGGGACAAGAATTAAGAATTAGTTTGGGGGGCACTTTCACCACAAGCCCCTGTTAATATCCAATCTAGATCTGCACTGATCTCACACATGGCTTCTCTGCAATCCAATTCATGGAGAACTTTAATCTCTGGATGTGTATAATCTTAAATCGGATGCTTCTCCTGTACATTCAGTTATTTGACTATAGCAGAAGATACTGAAAACAGTCCCTGTGTTTTTTCCTCACAGTTGTTAAAGAAGTGGGCGCCAGTCTTCAAGAACTACGTGAAGAGAGCTCAAGACCAGATGGACTGTCTGACTTCCATGGAGGAGGTTTTCCTTGAATGTGACACTCATTGGGCAGTTATGGTCAAAGTGAGTCAGTTATGGTCTCTCTTTCTGCAGTCGACCACAACACACGCGTTCTGTCTGTTGCTGGCTGATCGTGTGTACTGTCTGTCCACTTCAGGTGCTGATGAGCATGTACCAGCTGGAGATCTTGGAGGAGGACGTCATCATGCGCTGGTTCACTCAGGGTGCCACCTCAGAGAAGAGCCAACAGCTCCGCCAGAATCAAGGGGTGGGATTCTCTAAACTGTATCTGCTGTAAAATGAAACTGATACTGTAGCTACTGTACATTGATTCGTGAAAATTGCTTACAAATTGCCGGAAAGCTGTGTGCATGAACGCAAACCAGAGCCAGAATGCCGGAAAATACAATCCCAGTATCAGGCCCTAGTAATATTACTGGGATGGGATTACTAACAATGAGCAATACATTTGTTGCAGTATTTATTAATGTTTATGTTAGTTAATAAAAATACAGCTGTTCATGTTAGTTCACAGTGCATAAACTAATGTTAACAAAAAACACCTTTGATTTTAATAACGTATTAGTAAATGTTGAAATTAACATTAACTAAGATTAATAAATGCTGAAGAAGTATTGTTCATTCTTAGTTCATGTTAACTAAGGTAGTTAATTAATGAACCTTATTGTAAAGTGTTACCTCTTTATGAAACCATCAATGATGTGTGAATGAAAGCACAGAACATGGGAAAGATGTGAAGGCAGTGTGAATGATCAAAATCAGTGTTTCTGGTAATTGACTGGAGTCTCTGTTTGAGTTGTGCTTATTTCTCGTCTCTCCACAGCTCTTGAAGTTCATTCAGTGGCTAGAAGAGGCCGAGGAGTCTTCAGAGGAAGATGGATGAACGTAAACCATCACGAGCGTGACTCGTACACTTTACACACCTACACGTCATGGTATCTTCTCCATGTGACGACTTGTTTTGCTGCCGAAAGTGAAAATTTACATACTGTTATTTACCCTCATGCATTCTTCTTCTTCGGAAGGTATTTTTAAGAACAAACTCATTGGACCTCATCGTCCACAACAGAATTACAGTGATTAAAATCAACATGATCACCCGTGAGTTGTGAATAGTTTTTAATATTGGTGACACAGTGTATCTGAAATATTAGATTCATATAAAAAGAGAAAACGCTGATTTAAGGATAGTTTGAATCACTTGGAGTGTACTAGGCTTGAAAAATATTTTCACTAGCAAAACTCTGAAATAAAATCAAAGACAGTTGCATGATTTAGTTTTATAATTATGTGCATGATTTTGTTTCATATCACAGTGCGCTAGTTCTTTTTATCCTTAAGACTACTATGGATAAACCCCGCTAATAATGTAGTCCCCGTTATTCCAAACAGGGCCGTCAGCCCTTTCCACATGCTAGCGCTGTTCTCGTGTCTCTGCATGAAGCTCCTGTGATCTCCGGGGATCAGGACAAAGCTGCGTCCATCTCTGGGTGCCTGTAGCCTCATGATCTTATCCTGCTCCAGCACAAGCTCCCCGAATCCCGTGAGGGACGTCCCCACACGCAGCAGCTCCTCGCGCTCCTCCTGGGCCACGGGCTTCTCCCCGCTCAGTTCATTCAGGACGACGTCCACCAGCCCCTCTTTGGCAGTCCTGAGGCGCTTGTGCACCTGCTCCAGGTAATCACCGGACGCCTCCAGAGGCGAGTCCACGCGCACCGAAACCTCACTGGTGTAGGACCCGGGCTGGATCAGGCTGAAGGGCACCGTGTTGGTGGTCTGCTTCTTGTTCACATTTTTGGAGACCCTTTGGAGAAAATTTCAGACTCAGTGTGCAAGGACCTTAACAGTTACAGTATGAAGAGTAGTCACTACAGTAGTCAACATTTGAAGTGGATCAAAAGAGTTCTTCAAAGTTATCCTAAGACAAGAACGGGTATTGTTCAAAATTCATGTATAACTTTGATGAAAGGTTTTGATCCACTTCAAATGTTGACTACTGTATATGCCAGGGACTATATCTGCTATCTACTTTATAACGTGCCTTATAGCCTTGGTTCAACTCACAATACAGCTTGGCTTCTCATATCCAATTGCTTAAAGGATTAGTTCACTTCAGAATGAAAATTTCCTGATAATTTACTCTCCCCCACTTCATCCAAGATGTTCATGTCTTTCTTTCTTCAAAAACAAATGAAGGTTTTTAGGAAAACATTCCTGGATTTCTCCATATAGTGACTTCAATGGGGTCCAACGGGTTGAAGGTTCAAATGTGAGTTTCAGTGCAGCTTCAAAGTCTCTACATGATCCCAGCCGAGGAATAAGAGTCTTATCTAGACAAACCATCGCTCATTTTATTAAAAAAATAATATTTATATACTTTTTAATCACAAATGCTCATCTTGCACGTCCATGACTTCACGCATTACGTAATCACGTTGAAAAGGTCAGGCGGTAACCTAACGTAGGGCGAAAAACTTAATCTCATTTTCTCCTCCAACTTGAAAATCGTCCAACATCCTTTTTTACCTTTTATTTATTTATTTATTTATTTATTTTGTTAATGGTGTTTAACTTAGTCTTTGCACGTTTGCTTTGGTACTTCCGCCGCGTGACCTTTCAACATGATTACGTAATTTATGGCACATCGCAGCTAGTGCAAGATGAGCATTTGAGGTTAAAAAGTATATAAATGTTTATTTTTTAGAGAATGAGCGATGGTTTGTCTAGATAAGACTCTTATTCCTCGGCTGGGATCGTGTCGAGACTTTGAAGCTGCACTTTTCCATTTGGACCTTCAACCCATTGGACCCCATTGAAGTCACTATATGGAGAAAGATCCTGGAATGTTTTCCTCAAAAACCTCCATCTATTTTCGACTGAAGAAAGAAAGACTTGAACATCTTGGATGAAGTGGGGGTGAGTAAAATATCAGGAAATATTAATTCTGAAGTGACCTAATCCTTCAAACAAGCCAAATGATTGGCAGTGAAGCATTTACCATGACTTGAGAACAGAGTTCCAGTATTTCCAGTGCTCCTGCACAGTTATCTTTTGAACGACACCATAACACCGTGGCACGTTCCTGCTGGAAATGGGCTCTCCGATGGCCTGCACCAATCCTGCAATGGAGGCAAAAGAAAGATACATAAATGAAGACTTTTCAAAGTATGAGGTGTTGTTTAGTATTTTATCTGTCTACCTTCTACAGCAACATAATTAAGTCTCTTGTTGGACGATGCCTTCAGAATCCTGAGCAGGTGATGGTCTGCTTGAAAGCTTGGTATCTCCTGCAAAGTGGAGGAAACAGGCCAATGTTTCGACGAGCAAGCTTTTATAAAAATATTACAATTTAGCTGACTCATTCTGTTCCACTTTCAGCCAAAGACAAACTTTCATATAAAGAGTAAACTGAGGATATGCGTCTTCAACAAAGACACAATGATGATACTTTATGAATCAGAGCTTTTGGGATCTAGGCTACACTACAACAGTGTTTAATAGTTCTGTTACATAGCAAGCCGTGAAGGGGAAATCATTACCTTCAGCTTCTGTATTTCTTGTCTTTTTTCGGAGTACAGTTTATAAAACAGTCCAGAGAAGGCAAAGCAGGATCCTGCACATATGACGGTCAGTGGGTTAAGGAGAGGATCACTCATTTCTGCTCTGGAGAAAGACAGACAAGCTTGTCACAAATGTTTCGTTGTAAAACATGGTAATCCATCCACTATGGTTTTACTACATGAAACCAAATGGTTATTGTAGTTAAACTATGGTAACCATAAATTGCCCATGGTTTTGCTATACTAGCCATAGTTTAACCAAGGTATTTATATTAAAATTGGTTTTAAAAATGATAATCCACCAATAAAACGTGCTTTCTACACTTCTATTATAAATATGGTTAATTTTCGTAATTCGTACTTTTCGTGGTTTTTAAAATGATTATATATAGGTAAAAAAATGTAAAGGTTATTTAAAGCTGTAGATCAAACACGGAAATAAATCCACATTCTGTCCACCTAGTTCAGTTGTTTTCACTAGTAGAATTTAGTTTTGTTTTCGGTTCATTTCATGCGATGATTGTGAACAGATCCAACACCTTGTTCGCAACAAAATCTAAATCACAATTTATAGTGACTTAATGTCGTGACGTCTCACTGAAACGATACATTAACAAACGCGACAAATATGAACCTCAGCTTAAGTAAAACATGTCAGAGTCGCTTACGATGAATCAGGAAACAACGGCTGCAATTATTCAAACTTGTACACTATGAACACTAGTTTGATTATACTACATGTATATGATGTATAATATTTACTGCGATCTTGAGAATATGCTAGTTGAATGGTTTTCTCCATTAGGATTCTCCTTCTCACCTGAAGTTTATTATACAAACATTCAATGCGTCGTCCTCTGAGGTGCACTTGTGAATGTGTGTGTCCACAGGAGGGCTGTGAAGAAGACAAGACACTCCCACTAAAACACCAATCCCAATCGGAAGCGAGTTTCCCTCCCCTCTGTCCTACATCTACATCTACACCATGATCTACACGCGTGATTTGTGCAGTTTCAGTCCAGCAGTCACAGACCGGAAGAGCTTCTGTTCATTAACCATTCATTTACGACACCTTAAAGCGTCATTTCCTTTTATTAGATGATCTATTTTTACGTGGATTTTGTTTGTACTGATATTACAATATTTAACGATCATATTTGTGAATAAGGTCTGCTCTTAAGCCAATGTTGCCTGCACAATCCTGCACAAAGACCTCAATGTCATCCCTGAAAATTAAAATATCTATTAATAATAGGCCTACTACTTTGACAAATGAAAAGACCAAACATAATCAATACCAAACATAGAGTGACTTCATTGCAAAGCCCATTTTAAAAAAATCTAATCTAAAAAAAAAAGTAATCAAACTTTTTTTTTTAAATAGCCAATAGCATTTGGTTTATATCACAGCTCGGCCAGAGCCATTGAGCTCAGTAAAGCCACAGTTTCCTCCTATTCTCTAACCATTTCTCCTCCTAATCTCCTCCATATCGCTTTAAAACTGTTTTATGGTGCGTAATTTTAAACACCTTTTACCTTATTTTAATTATTCTCAGGTTAGGTAAAGTAAGTCAAATCTGTCCTAAATAATAAGCATTTGAATTTCCATACTTACAATATTTAGATCACAGAAGACTTCTCCGTGGTCAGTTCAGCTCAATCTTTTGTTAAACAGAGACTTATAGCAGGCGAGCTTCTTAATTTCAATTATATATATTTTTATTAGCGCAATTTTCCAACGGACAAAATTGCGATTGTTAACTCATGATTTCTGTTCTGTCTGTGCGCACCAATCTTGCACTTCTATCTCCTCCTCAACCAGACCACCTAGAGACTTCGGGTTTTCGGCATTATGTTAAGGAAGGTCTAATCTCGGGAACGCACAAAAAAAAAAAAAAAAAAAACATAAAAAGATTTACTATCTCTTAGTGTTGTGATCCCATGACGTCAGAAAATTGCGCTAAAACACTCACTGAGTTTTTATTACTTGTTTATTAAATACAGGTTAACTAGTTTACATAAAAGGTACTAATATATAAAGTAAAAGTAAATCAAAACCAAATAATTTACAAGCTTTTAACTTCATGAGGCACAATGGCAAGGCATCTAACACCGGAGAGGCCGTCCTTGGTGAATCAGCGTCTGACTGGACATGTCATTCCTGGTCACTTCTTGTTGATGTTTAAAGTATTGTCAAACAAAACGGAGGCTAGCTAGACCCTCCCTCCTCCTCATCCGCACACTAACCCCCCAAACCCCACCCCCAAATCCTTCTTGTCGGTTATTGGGTGGAACAGTTTGTTATGTTTTGTGGTCCAGGCTGGGCCAGTTTGTTTTTCTTGCCGTTTGTGGAGTCTGGGCTGTCTGCAGAGACCGCGTTTCTTTACAGTGTGTTCAGGGGACAGGCAGCTAGCGGATAGTGAGGAGATGTTTGCTGTATGTGACAAAAAATGTTTTGGCCTAAAAAACACGTGACATCGCTTAGAGCACCTTTAAAGTCCATCAACCTTTTGACGTCTTCAGAAATCCCCTCCTGGAAACTCCCTAAAACTTGTTCATTGGTAATCCCCTCCTGGAACCCCCCGCCTCTTCGTCCTCCTTCTTCGGACCTCTTCTTGTTGCATTCTGTGTCTCGTCTGCAACACATAGACGGTAATGACTGCATTCTTCTTCTTTCTTTAGCAAAGCTCTTTCTAATACATTTTCAATTTATCTCTACTCTGCCATTTGCTTAATAAATGCTGACAACATTCAGTGTGGTATGTTTTTCTTTATAAATCATTTTCTCAATAAATGATTTTACAACAGCAATTGCAGTGTTTTTCTTTATAAACCATTTTCTCAATAAATGATTTTACAAAAACTATTGCAGTGTTTTTCTGTATAAACCATCTTCTTAATATATCAATTAACAACAACTTCTAGTGTCTTGCTTTATAACAACACTTTCATTATATAAGGTTACCATTATGGTTGACTCCAATACATAAGTGCTTCATACACAAAAAGGCATATTTATAATGGAAAAATTTGCATATTCCATAACAAAATACAGTATTCTGCAGAATTCAAGTGGGTCCGATATGTTTTCTGGTTCACGCATATGATCCACTCTCTGCTTTCGTGTCTCTGGACCGGAGCAGACGGGGTTCGCGTGACACTAACATGAAACCAGACTTCATTCGCCCCAATGGAAAGCACATTTACACTGTCTGAATAGTTCCCTATCCCCTATATAGTGCACTATGTGCCAACAGTGCCATTCACCATGTAAAATAGTAAATGTGTGAACTAGTGACAGATTTCAGCCGCAGCTTCAGCGTCTCTTTATAATGTAGGGTGCGGAGCCTCAGATTCTAGAGAGCATTTAATTGGACAGAAAAAAGTTGGTGAAGTGCAGAGTGATGTCATCAAAATCATTGATCCATATTGGTGGAAGTGAGAGACTATATGTTTTGAATGCTTATCTTCTAAATGCAAATTTTGTTATAGATAACAGTAAGGCTAACATGTTCATACCAAAAGCCAAAAAACATACATTTTGATTTCATGGGGACTTTAATCTGTAGTGTAACCAACTGGACACTAGAGGGCACTCCAGTTCAGTAAAGGGTATAGAGTGTTGTATAGGGAAGAATAAAAATAAATGGATGTTCAGTGTCTGAGCTGTTTGCATGTCCTGATGTTTCACTTCAGAGTTTAAGATATAACCATCTGTTACATGGTGTCAGAAGTGGTTTCCACAACCTGAAAAGAATGAAACAAGGAATTGAGTGAGAAAAGAATGCGATGTTGCACACTGACTGCTAGAAACAAAGAAAATGTAAACAGTGCACGAGTGCAATTGAGAACTGGCCTGTGAAAAGAAAAGGAACAGCGGAGCAGTGCGCCCGAGATTAAAGTGTAAGTTGTAGGTTAACCACCACAGCCAATTAATGTGTAAATTAAAGTGCTCTATATGTACAGTACCAGTCAAAAGTTTGGAAACATTACTATTTTTAAAGTTTTTGAAAGAAGTCTCTTATGCTCATCAAGCCTGCAGTTAAAAAAAAAAAAAAACAGTAATATTATGAAATATTATTACAATTTAAAATAATGGTTCTCTTTTTTAAGATACTTTAAAATGTAATTTATTTTTGTGATGCAAAGCTGAATTTTCATCGGCAAGTACTCCAGTCTTTGGTGTCTTATGATCCTTCAGAAATCATTCTAATATGCTGATTTATGATCAATGTTGGAAACAGTTGTGCTGCTTAATATTTTTTCTATAACCTGAGATACTTTTTTCAGGATTATTTGATGAATAAAAAGTTAAAAAGAACTGTATTTATTTAGAATAGAAATCTTTTGTAACAATATACACTACCGTTCAAAAGTTTGGGAACAATAACTTTTTTTTAAAAAAGAAATTAGTACTTTAATTCAACAAGGATGCGTTAAATTGATAAAAGGTGATGGTAACGATTTATATTGTTAGAAATGTTTTTATTTTGAATAAATGCTGTTTTTATGAATAAATGCTGTTAACGTTTTACTCATCAATGAATCCTGAAAAAAGTATTCCAAAAAAATATATTAAACAGCACAACTGTTTCCATCATTGATAATAACTGAGTATCAAATCATCATATTAGAATGATTTCTGAAGGATCATAAGACACCAAAGACTGGAGTACTTGCTGATTAAAATTCAGCTTTGCATCACAAAAATAAATTACATTTTAAAATATATTAAAAAAGAGAACCATTATTTTAAATTGTAATAATATTTCATAATATTACTGTTTTTTTTTTGTTTTTGTTTTTTTTTTAACTGCAGGCTTGATGAGCATAAGAGACTTCTTTCAAAAACATTAAAAATAGTAGTGTTTCCAAACTTTTGACTGGTACTGTATATATTTAATTATTTCTGTCTTAAAATGTGTTAAAATAACATTTATTGGGGTTTCTTCAAATGTAGCGTGTTTTTTCAGTTACTGGTGATGACGTCATAAGAGGAACTCGCAACCCATACTCTGCTAGATTCCTACTGTATTATGGCTATTTGGAGAACGACTGAGGATGTGGGAAACCATCAAATTCTTTATGGACCACAGCCCTACAATTTTTAACCGGTCAGGCGTGAGAGAGGGGAGGAAATTGCCAGGACCCATGGCACTCAAAGAGTTATTAATGCTTGGTGTGAGGAGAATGAGTGGAGGGTTGGCCAGGTGTCCTGGTGAGTAGCTACGTTAGAGCTAGTCTAGGCTAGCCTGGTGCAAACTTAACCCGGATAATATAAGGGAACAAGCCAGTCTTTTCAAAAGTTTGCCGTCATGTAGAATAGCAAGGAGGGACAACGAATGAAGACATTATTTACTTACATGGTGTCAGTCCAAGTCAGAGCTGTAGAGATGCACACACTGCACAGACACCAATCGCTAGTCTCATCGACGCCTCAAACGTCATGTAATACCCTTCCTCAATCCACGCTATTTCTCACGATTTAATTAGCGATGTTTATTGTCAGAAAAGAAAAAGATCGATGTCCCCATCACTGTGTTTGTGTGGGCTATGCCACCCAATTGAATCAGCAGTGGAGAGTATGTGCTGCCGTAAGGTGAATGCGTTTTGGAGTTTAGTGGAACAGCTCGACCTGCGAAGGCTGATCTGACGTGCCTGAACCCGGTGCCTGAACCCGTTTGTTTTGCGAATAGCTTATTCTCATTTCAGGCAGGATCACGGTCCCCTTGAAGTCAGCACACACGAGTATGTTTACAGTTGAGTTATTTTATCCATCATTTTTTTATCAAATAAAACATACAACCAACTTTTCTGTAGTTATGTAAGGCATCTATAGCTATGACTATGCCGGTAACTCTACTAGTGAGTTCCTCTTATGACGTCACGCCCCATCTAGTGGAAGGGAGCGGGAGCAGTTAAAACCACTGTTAAAAGTCACTGCCAATTTTTCATATTATATTCAGCATTTTGGTATAAAAAACAATGGTGGGCGGTTCTTATCTTTATGTTTAATAAACACATTGCATTATCTTCGTGAAAAATTTAACCTGCAATTTACACTTTAAGAGTGAGTGAACACAGTCAAAATATGGATCAGATATTTTCACTGACACCTCCAGGAAGTTTCAATTTGGAAGAGCCCAGTTCATGGCCACAGTGGATGCGCCGCTTTGAGCGATTCAGAGTAGCATCGGGCCTTGCAGAAAAACCCTCCGCCTACCTGGTAAACTCTCTTCTTTACATTATGGGGGAGAAAAGTGACGATATATTAAATACGTTACCCCTAAGCGAGGAAGAGAAAAAGAGTTATGAAAAAGTCAAGAAGGCTTTAAGTGAGCACTTTATTGGCAGACATAATGTTATTTATGAGAGAGCGAAATCAACAGCCTGGTGAATCAGCAGAGAGTTTTATCACGGACGTGTATAAGCTCGCGGAACACTGCAGATACGGTGACCTCCATGAGGAAATGATCAGAGACCGTATTGTAGTGGGCATAAGAGATGCAAAGCTTTCAGAAAGACTGCAACTAGATCCAAATTTGACATTGGATAAAACGATAACTCAGGTCAGACAAAATGAGGAAATAAAACGTCAGCAGCCAATAATAAGACGAGAAAAGTCTGAAGTGAAAGAAGTGAACGTTGATGCAGTCGTGACAAAAAGAACATCTAAAGCAAGAATGACATTGCAGAAAGCAGAGGGGACAGCTCAGAGAACGCAAAGTTTTTATAATGCAGCTCATAAAATAAAACAGATGGATTCCTGCAAGAGATGCGGGAAAAGTCCACAACACCCGTGGAAAGCCTGTCCAGCCAGAGAATCGGAATGCAGAAAATGTAGAAAGAAAGGACATTTTGCTGCAGTATGCCGGTCAGTTCAAAGACTTGAAGCGATAGTTGACAGTTCATATGAGTCTGCTTTCTTGGGAACAATCCAGACCCAAAAACAAGAGAATATGTGGCAACAGAAAATCCTGGTGAATAAAGAACCAATCACCTTTAAAATAGATACAGGTGCAGCAGTCACAGCAATTCCAGCATATGTATTCAGCTGAAAAGCAAGGGAAACTCAGAGATTCCAAAAAGGTGATCTTGGGACCTAACAGTACTCCTTTGAAAGTGATGGGTTCAGCGCATGCCTGCAGAAGGACAAAAAGAGAATCCGGCAGGATATATATGTTGTAACGGATTTAGTAATGCCGCTGCTGGGACTGCCTGCAATCCAAAGCTTACAGTTACTGCAACAGGTAGCCAACTTACATGAACCTGGAGAGCAGTACAAGGCAATGTTCCCCAAAGTTTTCTCGGGACTCGGAAAATTAGAGGGCAGCTACAAAATCAAACTGTCGAAAGGAGCCGTCCCGTATGCACTATCAGCCCCACGACGAGTACCACTGCCGCTCGTGGAGAAAGTAAAACTGGAACTCCACAGAATGGAAGAAATGGGAGTCATTCGACGAATCGAAGAGCCTACTCCCTGGTGCGCGGGAATGGTTGTCGTGCCAAAACCGAATGGCAATATCAGGATTTGCGTCGATCTCACAAGGTTGAATGAGAATGTGTGCTAGAGTTCTCAACGGGTCGGGATCCCGACGGGATCCGCGGGTTCGGGTCGAAAATATAATCAAATGACTCGGGTCGGGTCGGACCTCGGGTTTAATCTTTTCCGCTCAGTGAAAAAAACAAAAAAACATTTATTAATCATCGCTGCTGTTCACCGTAAAGAAAGTCTGGCTGCTGCGTGCAACGTGCATCATGGAGAGGGGCGGGGGCAGACCTGACGCCGCTGCGTGCACGCCTTTAGCCTGGAGAGAAGAAGATGGAGTTGGTGAAAAGTAAACTTGCCGCAGGTGAATTCACCATCGCTACTACAGCCTATTTATATATTTAAAGTTTATTGTTTCAGTTGTTTGTATTGTTTGTATTGTTAAAAGGCGTGAACATTAGGTTGATTTGAATTCCCGTCTGCTGGTCATGATAATACGTGTATGAGAAAAAAAAAAAAAACGACGCGGCGTCGGGCCGGGTTCGGGCAGATAATTCATGTTGATGTGTCGGGTTACATCGGGTCCGGGCTTTAAAAGCCACGGGCCGGGTCGGGTCGGGTTGTAATTTTCAGGCACGTTGAGAACTCTAATGTGTGCAGAGAAAGACACATACTGCCAGCTGTGCATGAGACTTTAGAGACAACTAGAGGGAGCAGCTGTGTTCTCGAAATTAGATGCCACATCTGGGTTCTGGCAAATACCCTTACACGAAGACTCAGAGCCACTAACAACATTCATTACACCCTTTGGGAGATACTGCTTCCGGCGTATTCCTTTTGGGATATCTTCGGCCCCGGAGCATTTCCAGCTCAGAATCTCGCAGATCATTGCAGGAACGACTGGAGCTCTTTGCCATGCAGACGATGTCCTGGTGTTTGGAAAAGAAAAAAAAGAACACAATGAGAGACTGTGTGAGGTGCTGAAGAAGTTTAAAAAAAAAGGACTGACGCTGAATGATAAGTGTGTCTTTGCTGTTGATAGAGTGAAGTTCCTAGGCCATACAATAAGCGCTCAAGGGATCGAAGCAGACCAGGACAAGATTAAAGCCATTCTCAACATGCCTGAGCCACAGAATGTGGAAGGAGTGAGACGTTTCATGGGAATGGTTAACTACGTCGGGAAGTTTTCACCTCATCTGCTGACTCTCACAAAGCCACTGAGAGACCTGTTAAGGAATGACAGCACCTGGACATGGGATGCACAGCAGAAAGAAGCATTTGCAAAAGTAAAGACAGAACTCAGCTCACCAGTTATACTGGCACAGTATAGTCCGAACAACGAGACTAGTTTCAGCCGACGCTTCATCCTATGGTCTTGGCGGGGTGCTCATGCAGAAACAAAAAAACGGTGAGTGGAGGCCTGTCGTATATATCTCAAGAAGTCTAACACCCACAGAGACACGATATGCACAAATCGAAAAAGAAGCTCTTGCAACAACATGGGCATGTGAGCGACTCAGTGCATATTTGCTTGGATTGGAATTTACGGTTCATACCGACCACAAACCCCTAATATCACTGTTGGGCAACAGACCAATTGATGATTTACCTCCAAGAATTCTTCGGTTCAGACTGAGGCTGCTCAGATATAAGTACAATATCACGTATGTCCCAGGAAAACAACTGGTCACTGCAGATGCGTTGTCACGAGCGCCATCGGGACCTGAAAAATCAACAGAAAACGAAACATTGGAGGATGAGTGCAGAGTATTTGTGGATCTCATAGTTCAACAAATCCCTGCAACAAAAACAAAACTGAAGATTCAGGAAATGCAGAATGAGGATCTAACCTGCCAACAACTAAAACAGTATACGCAAAAAGGCTGGCCAGAACATCAGAAAACGGTGTCGGAACATCTCATGACATACTGGTCTCATAGAACAGATATCTATGTAGCGAATGGGATTCTACTGAATGGAGAACGGATTCTGATTCCAAAACCCATGCAGAGAGAGATGCTCGAAAGACTTCATCATGGTCATCAAGGAATGACGACGTGCATTGCAAGAGCACAGCAATCTATATGGTGGCCAGAGACATAAGAGAATGTCAACATCTTTACCAGCGAGACCCTGGCAACGAGTCGCAGCTGATATCTTTCAATGGGAAGGAGGCCATTATCTGGTGGTGGTTGACTATTTCTCGAGATACATTGAGGTTGCAAACTTGCCAAAACTCATAACAGCAACAACAGTGGAGAGGCTGAAGGTCATCTTTGCCAGGTTTGGAATCCCTGAAACACTGGTGACAGATAACGGTCCACAGTTTGCATCTTGTGAGTTTGCAGAGTTTTCTCAAGACTATGACTTTGAACATGTCACAAGCAGTCCACGATACCACGATGGAGAGGCAGAGCGAGCGGTGCGTACAGTAAAACAAATGCTGAGAAAGAACCAAGACCCTCAGAGAGCTCTTTTGGCCTACAGATCGACTCCATTAGCTCATGGGATCTCACCTGCAGAACTCCTGATGGGGAGGAGAATAAGGTCAACAGTCCCAGTTCCACCTAAATCTCTCATGCCAAGATGGCCTGACCTGAAAGTGTTCAGAAGGAAAGATAGCTTGTTAAAAGAGAAACAACAAGAAACATTCAGATCTAGACACAGAGCGAAAAATCTACCAGTCATCATCCCTGGACAGAAAGTGTGGATCAGGACATCGAAGACCACTGGAACGGTCCGAGGAGAAGCATCAATGCCCAGATCGTATCAGGTAGAAACTGAGATGGGAACACTGAGAAGGAATAGAGCTCATATTACAGTTCTTCCAGAACCAACTCAGCAAGTTGACAACGGTACAGTGACAAGGTAGGGTAGGATTTCCCGCTCCACCAAAAAAAAAATGGACTTATAAACTTTATTAGCATAGGAAGACCTGCTGTTAAGAAAAGGGCAGAATAATCCCTTCAGTAGTGTCAGGAATTGAAATGAATTGCTTACGGAAAATCCAAGGGGTGACAAGAAGAGACCGAATAAGAAACGTCGACATAAGAAGAGAATACTTCATACTTCATACTAAAATATTAATGATTTGCATAACTGTACTATCATTTTGTTTATTTCCCCCAAAGAAAGGATTATGTGTTCCTTTTTGTCTCTACCAAAACAATGTTGTCACAACCGAAACTTCACACCATTTTTGGTCCTGACTGTTTCGGTAGTGACAATTTTAGATACTTTTGAGCCTAGCCAACAGATGCTAATCAGCACATGGTTAGCTAGCACAGTTCCGAACAGTTGTACACACATAAAAAAAAAATATATATTTTTTTTACACCCAAAAAAGTTTAATTGAGGTGTTTAAAAAGGGTGTTTGGTAGTGATGTTCCTTAAAGTTACACACAGATTTTCAGACCTTTGAACACATTTACCGCAAAGTGATGGTATCTGCTCGCCATATGAGAGAGAGGGACACAGGAATAATTCCTGATCAAAAATGTAGGGGTGTTGTCAGGAACCACTGGAAATAACAGGACCCAAGCACAGAGAGAAGCGGTGAATGGTGATTTATTAACAAGAAAGTGTGTAAGAGTTGCACAGTCCAGAGACAGTCCCACAGCAGAGGTCTAGACATGAGACTCAGGCACAGTATTGAGCAGCCCGGGAACCAGCAGTCAGAGGAGTCTCAGGCTGGGCAGGACAGGACTCGAACACACACACACAACACAACAGGGGACAAAAAAGACACAAGAACAAAACCACTAAAACATTAAATAAGTACAAGGCAGGGCAAACACTGGAGTAATGTGACTGAAAAACGTCTCCGGTTACCTAGCGTAACCTCGGTTCCCTGAGAGGAGGGAAAGAGACACTTCGTCACTGTTAGGTGGCGCTACTGGGTTATCCCTCTTTCTCCGAATCTACTGAAGCTTTCTGAAATCTCGCGGGCGAGAATTCGCCCGCCAATGGCGTTCAAGCGCACAAAATAGAGGCGGGCTCCCCCACACTATAGGGCGGTGCTGAGTGCCATTGCCTCAGAATCTTGGACTGAAGCAGAGCACAGCCGACAAAGACTCTGAAATATGTAACACGCCAGTGCACGCAGTGAGACGTTCCCTTTCGAGTCGGTCTCTCGACACTGTGTCACCGTTAGGTGGCGCTACGGGGACCTATAGAATCCCGCCGTGTTGATAGCGAAGGTCCAGATCGACAGCAAGCCAAGCAGTTGACCTAGCTAAAAGAACTCATGACCACAGCGTCAGCAGCCGTAGCGACAACAACTGTGAGCAAACGCAGTTAGATCAGAATAGCCAGTTGCACTGAAGGATACAGGGCAACATAACAGCAGTGATCACATATCAGTATGTACATGAGCACAGCGTCAGCAGGCATAGCGGTGACAACTGTGAGCCCATGTAGTCAACAGCAAGACTAGGAGATAAGCGAGGTTAATCACTCACCAAAAGCACTTGAGCACACGAAGAGCTGGTCCGTATGTTCGTGACTGACCACTGCACTGAGACAGGAGGGTATTCATCTTGCGTGAGTGGCGGTAATTTCGTCCTCCTTACACGACAGACCACTGTACTGAGACAAGGGGCTGTTTATCGTGAGAGTGCTGGGATTTTTTCACAAAGATTTGTTCATTTTGATGAACGAGATCGAACAAAAGAGTCAGTAAAATGATCCGAACTTCCCATCACTACTCTGGACAATCAAACCTTGGTATAAACACGATATTACAGAAAGGTATAAAGACGATACTACAGAAAGGTCTAAAACATGAACACAACACAACAATCCAGCAAAGACATGAGGCAAGGAAGCACAATATAAAGGGAGTAGAGCACACGAGAACCAGGTGTGCAAAATTAGTGAAATGAGGACTAAATGAGAGGGCGTGGTAAGGGGAAACTAGGAGGCAAGACAAGGGGAGCACATGGCCAACATGAACAAAGACAAAGCCATGTGCTCAAGCCCAAAACAAACATGGAAACATTAAACAAAGACAGAGCCCTGACAGTACCCTCCCCCCAACGGACGCCTCCTGGTGTCCAATCTAGATAAGAGAGCACTGACACAGCAGGGGACCAAGGGGGTACCAACTGGGAGGGCAGGGGAATTGTTAGATTTGAGGGTTCATAGTTGCCAGAAAACACAGAGGACGGGATAGGAAGGGTGGGGATAGGTCCAGGGGCATAGAGAGGGACTTAGGAATGAATTCAGGAGCCATGACCGCACTGCAGGGAAGGTGAATGTCTCAGGAACAGACATTGGAATGCCCCCGGGGGCAAAAAAAGGTAGGCTTGGGAGGACCCTCCTGGGCTACTGGAGTGGACTCTGGAAGGCCCTTGGGAGCTGCATAATTAAATTCAGAAGAGTCCTCATGGGCTGATGGAACAAACTCAGGGACTGACTCTGGAACATATTTGTTGGCTAAAGAATTAAATTCAGGAATGCCCTTCGGGGCCGCAGGAACAGACTCAGAAATGCCCTCGGAGGATGCCTTCCAGAGTTAATAGAGTAGACTCTGGAGCAGACTTGGGGACAAACTCTGTTGCCTTGACTGCACTGGCAGGGAAAATGGTTCAGAAGATTTGAAGACTAAAGTTACATTGGGAACAGCCTCTGTTGCCGTAATAAGACCAACAATAATTGATGATTCTGGTGGCTCTGGGGCTGAAGCGGGCTCTGGCTGTTCTGTGGCGGAGAGGACTCCATGGCAGTGACAGCAGGCTGCTCGGGAATGACCTCCATGGACATTACAGGGAGAGAGGGCTGTTCTGGGACGACCTCTGTGGGCATGACATGACTGGCAAGAATGACCTTTGTTGGCCCTGACAAGTAATGCAGATGACTCTGGGATGCCCTCTGTGTCTGGGACATATAGAATCAATGGCTCTGGGATGATCATCTGGGTCACACCAAAGGATGCGAGACACTCTAGAGTGGCCTTTGTGGACATGATAGGAAGAGTGAGTGGCTCAGGAATGTCCTTTGTGGCTATGACAGACAGAAAGGGTGGCTCAGGACTGGCACTCTTGTCCATGACATTGTCCTCATGCTGCTCTGGGAGAACAGAGAGAACCTTCCTCCTCCCCCCTTTGCAAGGTAGAGAAAACAATGAAGACTCAGTCTCTGGGGGTATTGTAACAGATTCAGGCATCTCTGGGGGTGCTGCAGTAGACTCAAGAACAAGCTCTGTGGCCCTTGCAGAAAGAATGGTGGGCTCTGAGGCTTGAGCAGGCTCCTACTGAGCTCTGGGGCTTGAGCCGACACTGGACTTTCTTTTTCTGGGATGGACTCTGGACGAACAGTGGACAGTAAAACAGCACAAACCTTCCTCTTCCTCCGTTTGCAAGGTAGAGACAATGTAAACAAAGACAGATCCCAGACAGGTGTGGTTAAAATCCGTCTCAGCCAATGGACTAAAACATACACTGTTTCGGTAGTGTTACGACCATCTAGGGGTCAGCCGCAACAGGAAAAACAAAGAGAGTCACACTACCAGAGAGATGACAAATAACCGGAGCTTTATTTACAATAAAGGGGTAGACAAGGCCAAAATAACAAACAAAACAATCTTCTTTTAGAACCTAAATGACCTCAAACAAAAGATAAAGAAAACAAAAATACAGCTACTCCCTTAACCATAAACAGAGTGAAAAAGGCGAAAATTTTAAATTGGCGAAAATTGGTACAAATAAAAAGAATCGGAATTCAAGGCGTAGTCAATCAGGTAATTGTCAGATAAAAGAGAATATCAGAAGTAAGATTACAATCAACAAACACACACTCACAGTATCACTAAACACTAACAATCTCTCTGGCACGACACTCTTATTTAAATGATGACGAAATGAACAAAGGTGAAGAGAAACACAATCAATTAGAACCAACGCGAAGCACAAAGTCAACACCCTCAAGGGGCCTCCATTGAGTGTTAGAGGCGGTCCTTATATCCGGGTCAGGTGCTTAGCAGGACCAATCAGAGTCTTCCACAGGTTAACAGAGGTAATGCCCATCTGAAACACAAACCTGTCTACACAGAGAGAGAGAGAGAGACAGTATATACACACAAGGACAGTTTATATAAACACACAAAATATCTCAAGGTCTTAACAGGTAGTGTTTTAAAAACAGTTAATGTTTTAACATAAAGTTTCATGATTTACGAAGAAAATATAAAATAAATAATTTTTTTGAACTTCAAAAATCAAAAAAGATATTTTTAAAAACAACAATGGAAAAAATTGCTAAAATTATTTCAATATAATTTTCTCAAGTTGAAATTTAGGGGTTAGGTTTCGGGACAGCCACCTCCCAATTGAAAGTACCCAATAAATTATGATTTTATCTATATTAAGCTTACTGATATTTTAAATATTACTGTGGATTTCAATAGATAATAGAAGTATGTTTATAAACATCTACGATTTTAGTAGTTAATGCTTTTTTTAAATGTGGTTGTTTTTTTGTTTTGTTTTTTGGTTGTGGGACAGCAGTTTGCATCAGTTCTGTAGAATGGCCCATAAATTAATATTTTGCAATAGCTGTGCCCGAAAGTTTAGGCAGCTGCCTTGCTACCTTGCAAATTACTTTGCAGGTAGTGTTTGCGTACAAAGAAAGCTGATTTCAGACAGGCTTTTAAGGTAACTGTCTAATGAACAAAATAGAGAGAGCTTTTTTTTCAGATAACCAAGCAAATTTTTTATTTCTACAATACTAATTTCTCACTTAGAACTGAAATGAAATGTTAAAAAAAGTTAAAAAATATTTACACACAAATTGACCACCATCCGCAACCTTTAGACGCCATTTTATTTTTTAGCTCTACTGTCACAGAATCGAATGCACAGGATTATGGGATATCAAAGGCAATGAAGGATACATCCGTGTTGCCTTCAGAAATCCAGCAGATGAAGGTATCTCAGTAGACAGGAATACAATCTACTGATATACAATTCGGATGTGCCTTGATGCCTTCCTTTTTTACTTTTACTTCAGCTTTCACACACAGCCCTATGTCAACTGGCTCATAATCATGAGCAAAACAATTGTCTCCTCACTTTCTGTCATAATGTTCCCAGTCAACACTCATTACAGGACCGGACTCAGGTTTATGCTAGTTCAGGTATTTCTCAAGTCCCCTTAACTACTTTTCCCTGGTATGCCACTTTTATTTTCCCCTTCGTTCGCTTCAACATTTGGTCTAGCCTTCCTCCATCTGACACAGCGTTGGCAGAGCACTATCACCATGCCGGCGACCCAAGCCAGTACAATGCCTACTCCAAAAATGACAAAACCAATGACCACAAAGAACAGGTAGTCCTGGTGACCCAGTCCTGGATGGCAATGTCTTCTCAGCCAAAGGCCCAACTCCGAGAGATGCTGCCCCCGTAAGAATGAAGGACCTTCACACACTGTCTGTCCCTCTTCTAGTCACATAAAACACACACACACAAAAAAAAGATTCCATTAACTCCATAAACATTTGTATTGTTGGTATATATTTAGCAACTTAATAAACATGACAGTCTAACATGATAACCACAGACACAAAATTGCACAAATAAGATTTTGTCACAAGTAAAACAATTTCAGAAGTATGGCATATGGTTTCCAGATCAGATGGTGGACCTGCGCCTAGACACGACCACAACGCATCTCTGAAGTGTCAGCAGAGATTGTGTCTACTAGACTCTCCCCTGTGAAGGCCTCATCGACACGACAGCCATCGGCACTGATCCTCAACAAACCCGTCTCCATACCGGCGTGACTCCGATCTTCAACCAGATGGAACTGGATAATATTCTGAATGTTCCAATCCAATCTGACTTCTGACCTGTAATGCTGCCTGAATCATAACCATACACTGTTTGTTCGTTGGCCAGAGGAGGACTGGTCCCCTGACTGAGCCTGGTTTCTCCTAAGTTTTTTTTTCTCCATTCTGCCACCTGATGGAGTTTTGGTTTGCTTAGTTTGGGACTCTTAATATTCAACAAAATTACTGATCTGCCTGCATTGACACCATTATATGAGAACTGAACTGAGCTGGACGGATGACATTACAGTTTTCTATAATATGAACAAAATGAATAACTTATTTAATTAATAACAACAATGAACCATCACTGAACTTACTTAAGCTGGACTATGATGCTATTTTCTTCTACGCTATATATCTGCTGTACAGGCGAAAAACAAACTTTGTTTCATTATTTTACAGTTATCACTGTAAAGCTGCTTTGAAATGTGTCTTTTGTCTCTGTCTTTTCTCCTGGCAAATTATTTTTGATTAAATGCAATACATTTTCTCATATGTATTTTCTCGTTATTTCATCTGACTCCATAAATGAAAAGGTTTTAATGATATCTGTGCATCATTAAGAGTGAATGTTTGACTATTCTTTTTTAACTCTTTACAGAAAATAATGCCAGAGTCCGTAGAATAAAATCAAAGGTTTACAATTTATTATGTCAGGTAAATGTATCATGCCAATTACATAATCAATTGAAAGATAATCAATATAAAACATCAAATGCTCTGGAATAAAGAGAAGAGATGCGAACCCGACATTAGGAAATACATGATGCTGAGAGTCTCGGCGGCTCTCTGCATCACGGGCGATGTAAGACTTGAGAAATTAGATAAATGCCAGGCAGTCTACTTGAGGAACGACCACTCCCTGAGAGGACAAAGGACCTTTCTGGAAATTAACATTTGAACTCTCTCTTGTGAAACTAGCACCATCATTCGAGACGCAAGTCTCACCTAAGCAATCCTAATCTACATTTCTTCCCCTCTTCCCCCACTCCCCCTCTGTCATGCTGAGATCACATGAAAATCACCCAAAAATCCATATGGTTTAATGTGTATAATTATCATCAGGTATTATACATGTTTGGTATAATTTGAAATGCCTCAGTGCGACTGGTACAAAGGTCTCATTCCCAAATAAGTAAAACAAAAGGTAATACAATTTTTAAGAGTTTAGAGATAACTGGCACACAAAGGAAGGTGGTCTCTAGGCAAATGGTCTCCTACACCCAAAAGGTGTAAACTCTGAATGTAAATTTCCATTGTTAGCACATGTTTCCATGTGAAAGAAGTTTCTGTCTGTATAATGAAATGCAACTAGAGGATCAGGGTGATTCTGTAACCCAGATCAGCCCGTAATGCGAAGTGCAAGCAAAATACTTCGCATCATGTATTTTATAATGTCACGGTAATGCATCTTCTCTCTTTATTCCAGAGCATTTGATGTTTTGTATCTATCATCTTTGAACTGATTCTGAAATCAGTATGATACATTTACCTGACATAATATATTGTAAACATTTGATTTTACTCTAATCGACTCTGACATTATTTTCAGTAAAGAGTTAAAAGTAAGAGTCAAACATTCACTCACATTTAATGATGCACAGATATCATTAAAACCTTTTCATTTATGGAGTCGGACGAAATAACGAGAAAATACATATGAGAAAATGTATTTCATTTAATCAAAAATACTTTGCCACGAGAAAAGACAGTAACACGCAGAGACCTTCCCCACTGACCGGATGCCTAGATTGGGCCGATTGAGCGCGGGCTTACAGAAACAATCTGTATTGCAAAAAACGCTATATAAATAAAGGTGACATGACCAGTGAGAACATAACACATGAAGCAAGGAGTCACATGAGGGCAAGGGAATCACATAACAAACCAGGAAACATGACCATGACTAAACTTCAAAATAAAAGACCTGAAAACAAAGAACATGAACAAAACCAACCGTGACACATCTCTTCTCTGATGGTGTAAGCCCATCTAGATTGGTCCAAAGGCGGCATCCGATAGAATGGGTGAAGGTCTCTGCGTGTTACTGTCTTTCCGCATGGCAAAGTAATTTAATTCCATTTAAGCTTTTATCTGACTCCATTTTATATCTGACTCCATTTCATCACAACCTCGAATTTAAGTTAGATTGCCAATTGGTTATTGGTCAATTATATAATAGTTTAGCAATACATGTGATTGTTCTATTTAACTCTTTACTTATATTTTACCCGTTCATATTAGGAAGCTAGGTCGCTCAGAGGTCCTCACGCCTTGTTTAACGTGGGTCTCACGATCACAATCTCGCTAGCTTCGGTCACCAAACAGAGGTAATTGCTATATACCTGAGATCGGCCCCATTCACGCTTACACAATCAAAGATACTTTGGTATAGCCCCCATGGAATTGCATACACTTGAATATAATGTAACGTTCAATTGATACTTCATTAGAGGTATGGCCACTACTACAGATATAAGTCAACCAACTTTACTTCTCTTATAATAGCTTTGGATTGGCCATACCGTGGTTTCCCACGTACACTTATCTAAAGTAACATTAAATTAAAACCGAGGTAACACACACCCAGACTTAGGTTGGTCAAGCAGCACGTTTGCTGCCTTAAACTGAAATTCACTTCTTGTCTTTGCAAAACCAAGTACACTTGAATTAGTGCCAAATATTAGTCGTCACTAATCTGACACAAAACTTGCGGTAACATACGAATCCCTTTAATCTACTTGGGAAAACAATTTCAGAATCAGTCGGAATAAAATCAAATGTAACAATTTATTATGTCAGGTAAATGTATCATGCCAATTTAATAATCAGTTCAAAGATGATAAATACAAAACATCAAATGGTCTGGAATAAAGAGAGAAGATGTGAACCTGACATTATAAATACATTATGTGGAGTGACCGGCTAATCGCCCTGATCCTCTAGTTGCATTTCTTTATATAGACAGAAACTTCTTTCACATGGAAACATTTGCTAACAATGGGATTTTGCATTCAGAGTTTACACCTTTTTGGGAGCAGAATGCCATTTGCCTGG
This sequence comes from Abramis brama, assembly GCF_963993115.1. Classification (NCBI taxonomy): domain Eukaryota; kingdom Metazoa; phylum Chordata; class Actinopteri; order Cypriniformes; family Leuciscidae; genus Abramis; species Abramis brama. The sequence goes on along the minus strand of NC_139969.1, from coordinate 34,715,693 downwards.
AGGACCCACCCCTCCTCTATGTGCAAGTTATCTCTAAACTCTGAAGAACTTATTTCCTTTTGGTTTACTTCTTTGGGAATGAGACATTTGTACCAGTCGCACTGAGACATTTCAAATGATCCCAAACATGAATAATACTCTATGATAATTAATCACACTAAACCATATAGATTTTTGGGTGAATATCTGGTGATCTCAGCGAGAGAGAGAGACAACATGGGGAGGTGATTGACTCGGGGATGCTAGTTTCTCAAGAGAGAGTCAAATGTTAATTTCCAGGAAGGTCCTTTGTCTTCTCGGGAGTGGTCGTTCCTCAACCAGACTGCCCAGAATTTCTCAATTCTTACAATGGTGTTTACTCGTGCGAGGGTGGGATAACCTGTCACTCATGGGAGATTGACCAATAGCAAACCACTGCTTCCCAGAACAATTTTTTATAGTGGGTAGTGTGCAGGAATCGAAGTAGGAGAGGATCAGAGCTCACCTGGGGTACTTCTCATTTCTAATTTGTGCATCCTTGTTTCCTTTCCTCAACTCTCAGCCCCACCACACGTAGGATTTGAGTGAAGGATGCAAGAAAAGAAAATGAGGATGGAGGAATCGAAAGAAAGCTTATTTGTAGCCTACTAATAACCTTGATCACTCGAGCATCACTTCAAAGCGCTCATCAGCTGCGCTCAAAGGATCTGCCCTTATGGCTTTAAGTTGGTTATTTAAGAAACATAAATTAAAATTATTGTGACAGATGTGAAGGGGGAGGAGAATTATAAAGTTATTATTAAGTGCGTAAAATTCGACAATAAAGACTTAAGCATATGATACACCTGTGCATCCTTGCTCATATCTCCTCAGGAATCTTTCTCACTCCTCCTTTCTCGCTTCCTCATGGTGCAATTATAGAAATAAGATGGCTAATGAATGTCTTCCTTTAAGGTTAACTTCATGAGTAGCACTGGAAATGAGCATTGCTGATTTAGGTGTAAATTAAAGCAGTGCCTTTTGGCATCCTTTCATACATGGATATTATGTTACCGTACACACTGACACACTGAATAATTCAAACCCATGGCTGGCTGAGTCATTTAGTCTTTGTTCTTATGCTTTTGTAAGGAGACACGTCGCCTTCTACTCCAATTCTCTCTTTATTTTACCTTCATTGTAAAATAATAGTGATTTCCCTCCTTAACAAAAAACACTAATAAATGAGGAATATGAGGAAAGAAATGCAAGAGGAATATAATGTACAGTAATCTCACTATTTTCCACTGTCTCCATCCTTGCAATTACTTTCTCCTTAGTTATGGTGACTGAATACCCACAACCCATCTGATGTGCAGTACTTGTATGGTCTGTCTCTTCCTTTATCTTTCTCTCATCCAATACCCTTTGTACTTGCGCCATATTTTCTTATCCTCACTCTTTGAATATGTCTTCAAAGCTTTTCACTTTCATTGAAATAAATATTCAAATAGTTGATATGCTTATGTAACGAGCCCTTTAAGATAAAAAGCTCAATATTGACTCTTGAGCCAATGTGCATTGACAGCTGTATGTATGCTACCTATGCCTGGTAGGCGCACCCCATGCTTTGAGAACAACTGAGTTTATGTTACAATGGCCCCTACAAATAAGCCCCTACAAAGCCAGTAAAAGGTAAAAAATAGGCCAGCATATATGGGGCTAGAGAAGCTTACAGCAGAGGGAGAGATTTTGTTTGTGAATAGTTGCATGTTCATTTGTAGAGAAAAATAATTAGCAGCACTTGAGGGAATACATCTGTGCCAATTAAAAGCAGGAGATATCTCTGTATTATTCCTCACACTATGTGTGTTTGTGTATGTCTGAGTGTTCAGTGTGGCTTTGTACACTAGAGGCCCTTAGCCTAAACATAACTGGATATAACTGGACTCTATGAACATTCCAAAAAGATGAACTCAAGATTAGCTTAAACAATGATCTGCAGATAAAGTATAGAATGTATGTGTATACACTGCAAATACCATATTATATATATATACATGTGTGTGTGTGTGTGTGTGTGTATGTATGTCTAAATATATATGTCTATCTCTATGTCTCTATCTAGTCATCCATCCATCCTCTAAGCATCACATTCTTGCGTGTCAATCAGATGGCCTTTACAAATCCATTGCCAGCTGTTAGTCTATTTCCCCCTCTTCATCAAGCCCTGAAGACAGAATATGACTGGGTGAGGCATTTATTGTTAGCAGTGTGCTACTGTGCCCTAAATCTAAAATAGTGTCCAATAACAAGCAAGACTTACAAACATTAACAAATAGCAGATTAGTACATCATGGTTTCGAAATGTCATGAAACTTTTTTTTTCTTGTGGTCAACTGATAATCATCACATCACAAACACTATATGTCAGTAACCAGTGTTTAGGGTTAACACATTATAAGTAGTGCAAGATACGTAATCAGACTAATTTTTCAAGTAACTAGTTAAGTAATGATTTACTTTTCAATGTACAACAAACGTTGTTTGTGCTTGTGTGATCATGATGGTTACAAGCAAGCCCAGCCCAGGTGAGAAAATGTAACTTTCAATAAAGCTGCAGTCCGTAGTTTTTCCTCTTTGTCGCCATCTCTGTACGAAATCTGCAACTTTTATTCGCGGAATTATCAACTTTACGTGCGTTGTGCCTCGACACGGCACAGCCACTCTGAAGCCTGTAGCCACTCCGAAGTCCAAAGTCTTTTGCATTTTACAAAGGGTGAATCTCCAGTTGTCACTGGTGATTGTCGTTTGAACCTTTCTGGATCCGCCATCAAATTGATAAGTTTAATTATATCAAGTGCTGTGAGAAAAGGCTATAAATCTCCACCTCCAACATCCTCACACTCAATATAGCCTACTAGCCGAGACTCCTTCTTTATGTGTACAGATGTGACGTAATGACGCAAAGACATGCCCGAATTTCCCGCTGAAATCCACCAGTACCACTGGAATTAAAAACATTATTACAAGCTTACCATTTTGAATCGAGCTAAGGAAAGCAGATAGTTTTGAAAACTGGCTGGTTATGTACTTGCTCAAAAAATTATTTGGGGTAATTTTTAACCCAAAAAAGTTACGGACTGCAGCTTTAAAAGTTACTTAGTAATGCAATTAGTTACTTTTTTTGGTAGTAACACAATATAATAATGCATTCATTTTAAAAGTAACTTTCCCCAACACTGTCCATAACTAAGTTTTTAAGAAATATTTGCTGGATTAAAAGGTATCAGCTAGCCGTACAGCATTTAATTTTAAATCAAGTGCCCAAACTATAAACTCTGCCAAGTGGGCATATATCTCAAATTCAGCAGATTAATCAGCCTGGATGATTTATCCGTCTATAACTGCATATAATATATTTGAATGTAGGAGACTGAGGAGATTCATAAATGAACTACAGGGCTGACATGACCACTGCTTTCCTGGGTGACAGTATTATAAATCTGTGTGTGACTAACATTCACACACACACATAATCAGTGAGTAATAGATGCTAAAACAAAACCAAGTTCAAGCACTGCCCATCTCCCTGAATAAATCTGATGCAAATCTGTTAAGTTTTATATAATGTTGTTATAGTAATCTATTCTAGAGCAACACTATTAAATAAAGGGTAACACTTTACAATAAAGGTTCATTAGTTAACATTGTTTAACTACATTAGTTAGCTGCACTTACACCGCATTTATAAATCTTTTTTAATGTTTCTTTTTTAATTTCAACATTTACTAAGACTTTATTAAAATCTTGTTAACATTAGTTAATGCACAGTGAACTAACATCAACAAACAATGAAGAGCTGTATTTTTATTAACTAACGTTAACAAAGATTAACAAATACAGTAACAAATGTATTGCTCATGGTTAGTTCATGGTAGTTAATTTAATATATTAACTAATGTTATCTAATTAACTTTATTTAAATTGCTACCAAATAAGTTATTTAAAATAAAATTACCCAATGTGCCTAAACAGGCAAAATGACAAACCCTAGACCCAAACTGTAACCTAAGTCTATAGCCTACCTTGAAATTTAACGGTGTCCGTGTGCATCCATAAGCAGAGCTCTTCCGTGTCGCAGGCGCACAGCCAAGGGTTCCCGCTCAGCCCGAGCGACCTGAGCCCGCCGAGTGCCATGAGGGAGCTCACATTGAGTCTGCTCAGGTTGTTCCTGCTGATGTCCAGCACCTGAAGAGCACTAGCGTGCGAGAATGCATGAGGGTGAAATTCTGACAGCCTGGGGTTATCCGTCAGTCTCAACATCACCAGGCTCTCCAGCGCTCTGAAGGTCTGCTCCTCAATCTTACCGAAGGAATTGAAGGACAGGTCCAGATATGCCAACTTCCTCAGGTTTCCAAACGTGGATTCTGATATGTGTGTGAGAGAGTTATTGCTGCAGTCCAGATACATAAGGTCTGACAGGAAATTGAGCTCGAGCGCAGGTAAATCAGAGATTCGGTTGTTGGACAGGATGAGCTGGCGGGTGGTCAGCGGGAGTCTTGTTGGGAATCTGCGGAGATCTTGTTCAGCGCACTGGACAACATGCTGGTCATCACACACACAGCGCTCTGGGCAGCCAGAAGGGATCGAGGACACCACATGCACTAAAAGCACAAGCAATATCTGGGTTCGGATACACATGCTGTGGCCGCGAGCTTCATGAAGCCTTCACAGGTTATGGATACGCCAAAGAACCTCCACAGAGAAAACAAGACCCACTAATGTCTCCCTAGTGTATGTGAGTGAGTAAGTGAGTGAGAAAGAGAGTGAGTGAGAGAGAGAGTGAGTGAGAGTGAGAAAGAGAGTGAGTGAGAGAGAGAGTGAGTGAGAGCTCTGTGGCTGCGCTTCTTCCTTTCATCGCTGTAGGACAGTCATATTCCTGATGTCTGTATGTAATTATGTGAAGATGACAAAAACAGTTTAATACACATGTGTCAGGAGTTCTTAGGCAAGTATTAATTTCAGGACGTTTTTGTCACGTTTTTGGGTGTATTTAGTCATGTTTAGAGGTTGTTTTTGTCCTGCTTTTCTGTTCAGTGAATGTTTGAGTTTCTTTGTTAATCTTAGTCGGTTGATCAGTTCTCCTCTGTTCCCTACCTGTTTGTCTCCTTGGTTACTAATTAATTAGGTTCCTTGTTTTCAGGTGTGTCGTTAATTAGTCTCATAAGTTCCTCTTGTTTTCCTGTGTATTTGAGCCCTGTGTTTTGTCCTGTTCAGTTGTCGTTAATGTTAAGCTGGTTGTTCTGCCTTGTTTCTTAGTCTCCCGAGCATTTCTGAAAATGACAGGATTAAGTCTTAAAATGGGCTCCATATTCTTCATTTAAAAAACTATTTCATGCCTTTTTTCTTCTGATGTTGTGGCGAAAAATAACATGTATATATTTTTGTGAGATTCATCCAACAACAATACTTTTCAGGAAATAATAATACAATTTATACAAATTTTCTTTTATTGTATAACAATGAGGCATTCAGGCATGCAAGGGAAGCAGATCCACATGCAGTGAGATTTATTAAAATAATCTACAAGGTCAATAAAAACAAGGTAACTGGAGCAAACAAGATAATAAAAAGTCTGTAAATACAATGACTGATAACCAAACTAATGACAAGCAGGGCTATAAATGCTAGCAGAACTAATGAGTTACTATGGAAACTGGTAAGTAGATGGGTGTGGTCAAATGAGTGTCCATGGCAACAAACAAGGGAACAGAGCAGCCGGGAAACATGAGGTGAACAAAGCAACAATGGAAATACAGAACTTTAAGATAAAAGTCCATTACAACTAAGGCTTGCACAGACTAGACGAGTAGTCAAAAGATTGACTACTTCAACCACTAGTCCGCGCTGTTGGAAACAATCGACTACTCGAGCGTGCATGCCATCAAGCATAAATGAATTAAAAATGGCGAACGTCACTAACAGATCAGATGTGTGGAAGTATTTTATCAAGGATGACAAAAATATCGTAATTTGGGAGCCATGGTCAACTGCGCTCTCCATGATGACGAGGAAGTATCAGCAAAGGATTAATTGATTTCCAGCCCTTGCATTAGCTTTACTACTAGATATATTTATGGAGATGAGAAATAAAAGCCCGCCCTGTACAGCTATGATCAGCTGTTCGGCAAAGCTTTCGATGTTGTTACGGAAAGGCCAAAGATGATCGGTTGGTTTTTGTCACATGACCCTGCGCTGCGCTTACGGCATTCTGAAAAGTTGAGATGTTCTCATAACAGAACACTCAAAGAGTTCAGAACTGGCATTCACTTTCGTAATAGGACTGGTAGGGCATTCAGTAACAACATCCACAGTCGTAACCGGACTGGCAAGGCATGACCGTCATAACAGGACAGACTAGAGTCGACACAGGATTGTGTTCAGGGGTTGGAGCGGCTTCTTGACTAAACACTGGAGCGAACTCATAGACTGGAGTGGGCTCTGGAGAGGATTTATGGACTGGAGAGGGCTCTGGAGCTGATTCATAGACTGGAGTGGGCTCTAGAGCGGATTCATGGACTGGAGCGGGCTCTGGACTGGATCAAACACCTTGATCACCCAAAAAAAAGCCCATCAACGCCTATATTTCCTGAGGAAGCTGAAGAAGGCAAAGCTGGACACTAACATCCTCAGCTCCTTCTACAGGTGCGTGGTGGAGAGAACCCTGTCTTCCTGCATCACTGTGTGGTATGGCAGCTGCACAGTGGCAGAAAAAGAGATGCTGCAGAGGGTGGTAAGGTCTGCACAACGGACCATCAGATGCAACCTACCAGGCCTCTCAGACATTTACACAAGCTGATGCAGGGACAGAGCAACCTGCATCATGAGGGACTCTACCCACCCTGCACACTGACTATTTCCCCACCTCCCCTCAGGCAGAAGGCTGCGTAGCATCCAGGCAAGGACCACCAGGCTGAAGAACAGCTTCTACCCGGATGTGGTCAGACTAATGAACTCCTCCACACTGCCATGCCTTTGTCTTCTCAAGAATTAGCACTTTATTTATTTATTTATTAACTTGCTGCTATTTTGATACTGTCTTTGTAAATTATTTTATTTTAATTGGAAATGTCTTAAGTATGACAGGTGTTGGATTACAAATTTATTAAATGTTTAATTTAGTTTGCAACAGTAAAAGTTGAGTACATTGAAGTTAGCATTTTAAGGTTAGGTTAGGATAATAGTAACAACAGTTTCTGCCAGTCCTGTTTTTCTCTATTGTAAGTCACCTTTTGTCTTTAATGGCTCGAGCCCGTAGCCCCAGACGCACCTTTTGTCTTTAATGGCTCGAGCCCCAGCCCTAGACGATGAATCGTTAGGCTGATTGGATTAGCACATATGCTTTTGAATGGTTATGCTGATTGGATTGAGACTGGTAACCCGCTGGAGTCGGGGGGGTTCCTTAACCTGTATACTTAATTTGCATACTTTGTTCAGAGTCTCCACCTCTATGTAATCCCTCCCCCTTGGAATGTATATAACTACAATGCATACTGTATTAGAGTTAGATTATGTTGGAAGTACTGCAGCAACGTACAGCGGAGATCTCAATAAAGAATAACTTCCGTTGAACGCGATCCCAACTGTCTCCTGGTCTCTGCTTAGATGAAAGAAAACTTTACAACACAGGGTTTATGAAGGAAGTGTTTTTTATGTTTTTTTAAAGTATTTATTAATCACTGAAGTAGTTGGTCAACACCGAGACCTGAGTTCTTATTTCGTTCCCCTCATCCATGTTGTGAGAATGACAATAAAGAAAAGTCTGAAGTCTGAAGCTGATTCATGGACTGTAGTGGGCTCTGGAGTTGACTCATGGACTGGAGCGGGCTCTGGAGCGGATTCTTCGACTGGAGAGGGCTCTGGAGTTGACTCATGGACTGGAGCGGGCTCTGGAGCGGATTCTTCGACTGGAGAGGGCTCTGGAGTTGACTCATGGACTGGAGTGGACTCTGGAGTTGACTCATGGACTGGAGTGGGTTCTGGAGTTGACTCATGGACTGGAGAGGGCTCTGGAGTTGACTTGTGTACTGGAGCGGAATCTGCCTCGGTAAGAGCCGAGTCAGTGTGTGTGTGTAGCCCAAACACACAAAATGGACACTGCCATAACAGGGAGCACTGAAGATAGAGGTACAGCCTCTGACACTTACAGCGCTGCAGGTGACAGGCTTGAGGGTTCAGGCCTTGGGATGCCAGCCACTCTTGCTGAAATTAGCGGTGACTCCGCCAAACTGGAGATCAGCCTCAGATGCCCTTGAAATGCCAGGGTGTCTTCAAGTGCGATGTTCATGACGACCGGGAACACTGGTGTGGCGTCTGTGATGGCTGAAGATTAGGCTCAGGACCCTCAGTGTACGGCATGCTGCAATCCATGGTCCAGTCAAGCTCTGTGGCCAAATGCTGAGCAGAACCAATGAACTAATGAGTTACCATGGAAACTGATAAGTAGATGGGTGTGGTCAAATGAGTGTCTATGGCAACAAACAAGGGAACAGAGCAGCAGGGAAACATGAGGTGAACAAAGCAACAATGGAAACACAAAACTTAAAAATAAGAGTTCATGACAACAGGTTATTGTATTAAGTCACTGACACACCTGCAATTCAAATCTTCTGTGATGTCCAACTTCTGCATGTCTCAACTTTTAGATGGCATTTACAATTATGCAACTAATGACACAAATGGCTCATTAAGTCTTTGAACTTTTTTGAGACACATTTGCTCACTTTATAATTCATGAATCACCACTGCAACAAGGAATTAACGAATTAAACACACATTTTGTGTGATTAAATAGTGAGTAAAGCTGTACTGCAAATACCAGTGTTGTTCTTGTAGCTTTATCTCTGTCCTATTGCACCTGCTGTAGTCAGTTGTGTTTGCCAAAGCAATATTCAACAACACTCACAAAATGTCCTCAGTCCACAGAAGGTGGAGCTCCTTTCGCTGCTGCAGGTTCTTCAGAATGAAGTCGCTCACATTCAGTGTCGCTCACATTGCACTGATCTATGAGGTTCATCCATATACAATGGATAGGCCTGCATTTCCAGGCCAAATCTAAAAATGGTGAAGTGTAAGAAAGTAATGTTCTGATCCTTTCCCTTGTTGCTGTAACATTATACAAAAAAAAAAAAAGTTTGTTGTTGTCTTAAACAAGAACATGAGCATTACTGCAATGCTCTTCTGTCTGGACTTCCATCGTGTGCAATCAAACCTCTACAAATGATTCAGAACGCTGCAGCTCGTCTTGCCTTCATCGAGTCCAAACGGGCCCACGTCACACCTCTCTTCATCTCTCTGCACTGGCTACCACTCGCTGCTCGCATCAAGTTCAAGGCATTGACGCTTGCTTACAGATCTATCACAGGCTCAGCTCCCTCCTACTTTCACTCGCTCCTACGACTCTACATTCTTAAGCCTTGGTTATACTTTCGCCTGGCTCCGCAACGCGAGTCTCCGCAAACGGACTTGACGTGCTCGCCGTTGTACTATTCATTGAAACGACAGGGGGCGACTCGAGTAATTGTCCTCGAAACCATCAGGAATCAACGGTGAGAAGAAGAAAGCTATACACACGTGACCAGTGGTGGACGAAGTACACATACCATGTACTTGAGTTAAAGTAAAGATACTCAAGGTAAAATATTACTCAAGTAAAAGTAGAAGTGCTGCCTTTAAACATTCACTTGAGTAAAAGTACAAAAGTATTTGCTTTCAAATGTACTTAAGTATCCATGTACTATGATTTTTTTTATGGCTATAATGTCCTATTATAATTTTTTTCACAAGACTCTTGCTTAACTCAGTCTACGTGAAGACTCTAATGTCACTCTTGGCACATCAATCTAATAATAAAATGACATTAATTAGTCTATATATATATTATTATTATATATATATTTTTTTTTATTGAATTGAATTGAATTGAATAAATTTTTTGTGTGATTAATTTTGGAGGGAAGGGGACTGTTCCCATAAGGTATAATACATTTACAGTATTTACTGTATATATTTTTCACGAGCGTCTATGGTCATAATTATAAACATCATAATGTTATGATACATTCACATAAACCTGCACAATGCCATTGATATACACACACACACACACATATATATATTCTACGTTATGGGAGCAGCCAATTTCCCTCCAAAATTAAACACCAAAACGTATTAATGCAGTGTTTCTGCTGCTCCCCAGAAAAAAAAATGCTAGCAAGTCATTTTAGTGTCAACGTAATAAGCAATGTTCATTATGCATCAATATTTACTGATAATTGCTGCAATAATAGCTGCCGCTTAAAATCATTGGCAACGCGATTTGTTTGGAACTATTGAGAGCTACACGAATCATGTGACCGCGCGGCGGCGAGATCACAGTAGGCTTGTTCAACTTGAATCGGCGCTGCACACTGCACAGACCAATCGGTGAATGACATTAAAATACCGCGAGAGCGATTAGAGAGTAGACGGCTCTGTATGCTTTTCAGTCGCTCTCGCGATTTCGCTCTATACTTTGATGTCATAAACTGATCGGTCTGTGCAGCGCCGGTTCAAGTCGAACAAGCCTAGTGTGTCGCAACCTCTTAGATACTGTCTATGGTCGCAACCCTCATATTTAACGGCTCTGGTTCGCGCTTAGTAGATACCGCCAAGGCAAGTTCAAAACAAAGCGTGCGCGCTGTACTGTGATTGGTGGCTCATTTGACCAGTTAAGTTTTTATCCACTCATAAATAAAAAGGAACGACTGATTTTGAAAATGTAGTAGAGTAAAAAGTAAGATATTTGACTTTGAAATGTAGTGGAGTTAAAGTAAAAGTCTTCCCAAATTTAAATACTTCAGTAAAGTACAGATACGCAAAAAAGCTACTTAAGTACAGTAACGAATTACATTTACTTCGTTACTGTCCACCACTGCTGTGGAGTGGGTAAAACTGTTTTTAATGGCAGGCTAACGTGCACCGTTGACTCGCGCTAGCCTAGCATAGGCGAACTATCCAAAAGTAAGGACTGGATGAATTTTTTTGAAAACGGTCTCCACTGATGAATAACAACCAGGCTCACTTGAAAATGAGGTCCGATGTCGAAAATCCTGAACCACCCCTTTAAAGTTAGCTGAAGCACGGCTAACTTAAACCAAGCAGCTTTATGTTGATCAATGCTGCAAATTTGCGTGGAAACCCCGATTCAAAATCGGCATAATTTTTTTCCACTTTCACACGAAATTCCAGATAATGAAGAGACCTTTATTAATAAATGGATTTTACACGCAAAATTTCGCCAAGCAATGGTAAACGTGACCGCACCTAGATTGTAACTTAGTGCTACTCGACTTACAATACAGCCAGCCACTTGAGCCAGTGATGTGCAGGCTAGGTAACTGTTAGCATACAATAACTTACATGTGCTAACTTTATATCAAATAAGTGACCTTTGCATTATGTCTAATATTTATTACACAGCAAATGAACCAATCAGAAGATGGACCATTTTCCACCGACCACCGTGTTCAGTCTCACCAGATTTAATTTATTCAGGTAAGCATTGCAGTAAAACTCACTAAATCATTCATTCATATCAAATCAAGCATTCTAAACAACTTAAGTTTTTATTTTTGCATTCTTTTGATCTATTTTTAGGCCAAGGAGTCCGACCTGACCAGGAAGGTGCCTAATAAGCATAGCCTATCAGCGCACAGGTAGGTTAACTACTGAGGGAAAGAAAAAGATCATCACATGGGGATTTCTTGCATCATGTATGTATCTTACTGTGTATTTGTCTCAAACAGCTGTCCCTTCACTGCAAACAAGTTGAAATTGGCTAGCCTAAATCCCTGATTGCAGTTAAGCCTACGAATCTCAGCATTTTAGGAGAGAATTAAGGAAATGTAAGTATTAAAATTTAATCTGGCATAATTTAGTTTACAGTTCAACTGAAATGTTTGAATGTGCTGACAAAAGGGTGTTACTTACAAATATATATATTCTGAATTATAGTATGATGGAGATTAAAAACAATTTGATGCTTGTGTAATTTTCTCCTCTCTCTCTCTCTCCCTATTATATTTTTATATAGTGTTGGAACTGCGATCTTCTCTGAAGAAGAACTGAGCACATTTGTGTTGGTGGACACGTTTGCATCCAGGAAACGGGACTGATGCATATGTCACACTTTTCTGGAAACACTTCAGGAGTTTCAAAGTCGCGATCTGATTGGTTGAATTCTACAGGATGTTCGGGAGATGTGAGTGTCGTGTTCTTTATCGGTTCGCCTGGAAACAAATGCCGTGACACCAAAACCCCTCGTGGAAGAAGAATGCTATTGTGCTTACAACTGTGACAATGAGCGCTTACCAGGGTCAACTAAACGCTGGATTTTCAAAAGTATTTGAAGTTCGCGGCTCCATTGTTGCCGTAAAATTGCTTAACGTTCTTGAATGAATAATTTATTAGATGCAGCCAGTCTGTTATTGTAGGGACATCAACATCATATATTATCACGCCCCTAAACATGACGCAGAACAAAACAAACTGTGATTGGTTGCGTTACATGTCAGTCAAACGTCCTCTTGGGTGGTCCTTGGTCAAGAAAAGCTGCAATAGAGTCTAGGGATAGGTCTGGCTAAACAAGACTAAGTTCTGAACAGGATAAGTTAATTTAGGTTTAGGTTCATTTATGTATTTTTCCCAAAGGTGAACCAAATGCTTATTCCCAAAGACTGGCTTATTAAAGACTGATTTTATGATCACTTTTACTTCAATGCTGTGAAAAAGATGGAGGAGTACAGACATTGATAATAATAATGAGAACTGTTTCTTGAGCATCAAATCATCGTATAAGAATGATTTCTGAAGGATCATGTGACACTGAAAACTTGGAGTAATGATGCTGAAAATTCAGCTTTGATCACATGAATAAAATAATATTTTTTAAATATATTCAAATAGAAAACAGCTGTTTTACATTGTAATAATATTTCACAATATTTACTGTTTTTACTGTACTTTTGTATCAAATAAAATATTTGGTGAGCATAAGAGATTTCTTTCAAAAACATTAAAATGCTTAATATTTTCTAAACTTGGCCACCAATGTACATCAAGCCAAAAAATTATTTTGAAGGTGGGGAAGTGTGTCATGTTACCTAATGAGATTGAGAAAATAACTGTTTTATCCTATGTTGGACATTTCCTTTTTGACTGCTTTAAATTGTATTGTTCTATTCTGGATTGAATTTAATTGTTGATATGTCAGTCATAATAAATAAGATAATCAACCACAGACTTTATTTTGTCAAATGCTTATTTTGTTTAGGATTTAGGATTTTAGATGCCTTTCTTAACACAGTGTGTGTAGCCAAGGATAGCACATAATGTGGTAATGTTACACATGTTTACACATCTTTTACACATATTTTACACATCTTTATGTTAACCTTTCTGACACATTTAGTGTGTTAAACTCATTAACACAGTGAATGAGTTGAAATTAACACAAAACTAGTAGTCCTGGAGCTCACCCACAAATGTGTTAAAATTTAACACAGGTTGTGTCATTTTTGACACATTCTTTCTAAGAGTGTACATGGAACAAGAGTATATTTCCCAGTATTTAAAAGAAATTGCAATAGTTACTTGCCTTGAAACATGTAAGCCCAGACTAAAACATCTGCACTTTTGTTATAAAAAAAGAAATGCATAGATATGTAAAATTTAAAAAGCCTATACAGTATGTATTGGTACAGTACAGTATGTACCATTATTTCCTAAATTGCTCCCAAATGTAAGATTGTTGTATCATAAGTACCTCTTAGTTCTATAATACTTACAGTATAAATAATTTGTAATTCTCTTGGTTGTTACCCCTTTATTCCCCAAACTTTACATATTGTTCCCTTATACTTACATGCAAATACTTTATAGGTACACTATAATTACCGAAAGTTACACTGTAAATTTGTCTTAATTACGCAGTACTTTCCGGGCTGTAATCTAAGCGTTACCAATACTTTTTATGCTTATGTAAATGACTTTTGTTGTGTTCTTTTATCCTGTTATAACTTTATAAACTGTATAAACTTTCAAAAAAATTGTTTTTAAATATGGCTTTTGACAGTTTGTTTGAACCTAAGTGTAACATCCATTGTGATGTCTGTGTATACAGTTCTACAGTAAAGTAACATTCATTCAGCAGTGAGGGTGATTTTAAACCTGTACCTTGTATTATTTGCTACTGAATGAACTGATTGTTAAAAGTACTAAGTTGAAAGAAGATCTAACTGTTGTGTTTTGGTGATTTAACCAAATGTTCTCATTACATATCACAATGATCTTGTGTTTTGAAACAATGATTATGTGAAATGAAAATATGTGCAACTAGAATGAAAGCATGAGATCAGGTTTTGAAAGAATGACAATGTGTTAAGTGTGATCAGTTTAAAGTTTTGTACAAAGAGTTTTGAAAATGTACCCCTTACATGTGAAAATAGTACCAAATAAAAGCAATTTAAAAAAAAAAAAAAAAAAGTGAAAAGAAAACAACAATGTGCATGGATAAAACATTTTTAATAAATAATACAAATTAAAAAAAGAATAGTCAGATTTAATGGTGATTTTAACAATGCTTATAATTGTGTTAAATCAGGCTCTACTCAGGCATTCACATGTAGTGTGAATCAATCTAGTGCGTCATAATACACGCTCAGGCTGACAAGATTCATGTGGCTGAGACGTCAAAGCAGAGGTTAACAGTGTATAAGCACACATGCAAGCCACATCCTTTCATCAATTCACTCTGTTCGGTGATGTAGGTACTGATACCAAAACAGCACAAATGGAGGTCGCAGGATTTAGAAAGGACAGCACATTTAAACGTTTCGAAACACGTAAGCAAAACATTTGAACCACAAATACACTATCGTTTTAGCTGTCTCATTCACAGATGCATATCTTAGACACAGAAATTGCACCTACTCTGGGAAAACCCAGAAATGGCAAAGTCACTTCTTAGGAGTAAATCAAGAAGGTACAGGAAGGTATTGATTGACATCTGTTTTAAACTATAATTAAGGGCTGTGAACTTCTGGATATAAGGCCTTGTGTTTGTTTTCCTTCAGACTGTCTAATGCTAAAGTGAATCAGTGCATTCAGTCTCTTGAGAAACTATCTTTTTGTAGCCTAAGTTATGACTCTAAAAATTATAATAACAGTATTTAGAGTCGACATTCAGTCACAACACAAAATTCTGTCCAATTGCACACTAGACACTAGCAAATGTTTGCAAAAATAGCATGACATATATAGCATGTCACACTCTGCGTCGTCTTTTTTTAAAAACATAGGCCACAACCTATAATAAACCTATAATACATCCAAAATGTAAAAATATGCAATCTACTCCTCTAGATGTAAAGTTCTCATAAAGGTCACATATCAATCCACTATTGGTCACATGCCTTCACATGACACAAATTGAGGAAACAGTTCACCTAACTTGAACTTTTCCTGTCTCCAATATTCACATCAATGGAATGAAAAGTGAAGTGTGAATGTGATCACCCCTTTAAAGGGGTCTTCAACAGGGGGCCCTTAAAGGGGTATTCAGTAGTACCACAATGGTGTTAGACACTGCACTGCTATCTCTCTTGTCTCTGAGTTTTATGTAATTTACAATGATGCTAGTGAGTTTTAGAGAGAAGTCTATACAATAATTATTTCCTTAATCTGTCCTTAAAAAAGAAACAACTTGCATCACTACTCAGGATTTTCTCAATCATCAAATCATCCCATCTTGTGTGTGCTAGTGACAAACAAATCCTTTGAGCCAATTGATTGGTAAAATGATTCACTGTTTCGAAGGACTCGAAACGCCACACACTGGTGACACCTGCTGGTCAGAAACAAGCGATAGTGCACATAAATACAATAGAACCCAGATACAAAATACACATTTTCTCTCTGTCTTTTGTTCCCATATGAGGGATGGAGAAGCTGAGACAGGAATCTCTGTCCCGGCCAACGCAGGAACCTCTGGAGCAGCTGTGGCAGGAACAGCTGTCACAGGAAACCTCTGGAGCGGCCATAAGAGCAACTTCTGGGACCCTTATGACGGTTGACAGGGCATTTTGGGACTAGTGTTACCAAGGCTTGCCAGCCCTGCAAGATGATAAGGTGTGGGGGGGGGGTCAGTGAAACTTTGCAAACCATGAATGGTTAAGAATTTCATCCAGTTCAATCCGCCTGCCTGGGTTCTGCTGCAGGAGCGATCCAATCAGATGGCAGCATTCTGTGCAGAACAATGGGAGAGCAGGAGAGATAAGGTCAGAAATTCTTGGAAAATTCCAACCACTTGGCTAAGATGTTACTTTTCCCGCCCTTTTTTTGTACGGTTTAGAATCACAATTGGTCTTCTTTGTTGTGATGAATGCCATCTTACCATCTGACAAGCCAGGTTGAAACCATTTCCCCCGATCGATCGCCAGCAGGTCGTTGGTTTCTGGATAGCGTCCACACACCATTACGAACAATAGCACTCCCAGCGACCACACAGTGGCAGGTTTCCCGTGGTACCTGCCCTCCATTTTGTACTCAGGGGGGAAGTACTTTCGTGTGCCTGAATGAAAGACATTTTGTCTGAAGGGTAAGCTTCCAAAACAGTGGGGTATAGTTGAACTCGTCACAAGAATAGAAGTCCTAAACTACAGGTTTGATGCATAATACATACCACAGAAGACGTCATAACCAGATTCTCTCAGCAGATCCCCGCACCCGAAGTCAATAAGCTTGACTTCAAGGGTTTCTGAATTGATCAACAGGTTGTTCAGTTTAATGTCTCTGTGAAAGACTCCACGGCGACAGCACATGTCAGCGGCGTAAGTTGCCTGCCACATGACAAGCCACGCTAAATCCTCAGCGAGGGTCCCTCCAAAACGATGGACATAATTCCCCAGATCTTGACATGGCGAGGGACGTTCCAAGACCATAATATACTGGTCAAACTGCTCCTGCCATTCCAGCAGCTCAATGATGTGAGGAACTTTAGCATCCTGACTGACCAGGATTAAAAGGCCGACCTCTAATGGAAGGGGTGTGGGATGGCCAGGCTAGAGGAGAGATCATTTTTAGGACTGTTCGATGGAGCTGCTTTCTCAAATAAAGATTTAGACCTGTCTTGGACTAATTGTTTACAATGAAGAACTGTGAAAAGAAGTAGTCTACTTACAATCTTGATGCGTCGCGTGTTCCTCTTCTTTCTGGCAAATTTTATGGCCACCTGTCCAACACAACAAATACTGGTTACACGTGCACAAAATAGTGGACTTGAAATGGACAGAGTGAGATCAAACAATTTGCTAGCTAAATATTATAAGTAAAATTACGATTACGATACCTCAAGGCCATCCTCCAAGCGTGTGCCTTCATAGACGGCGCCGAATCCTCCCTTCCCGAGCATTTTGCCAATTTCATATCGGCTTAAAATGTTCTGCTGATTTTCATGGAGAGGGAGATCAAGTCCGATAGAAAGAGGCTCCTGATGACCATGATCTGCCACAGCAGAGACAATGTCCTGTAGAAGATTGGGATCTAAAGCGGGGAATATCAAATGATTCTTCAGTTAGGGGCATTTTTTGATTATGATTATTCTCATAACGAGGTTATTTGATTTACCTTCAATGCCTCTCTCATATAATGGCACAGCAGTTTGGTCCTGCACTTTCTCAGCCTGACCTGGGCTGCCTCTGCGGTCGAAGAAAAACAGAGAAGACTCCTCCTCAACACTATCAGTCCTCCTCCTCTTTCTCTCCGGCCTCTCTTCCTCCTCATCAACAGTAACGGGCTGATGGTCCTCCGCCACACTGCTGCTGGCTGTACTCTTATAGAACTTGTGCACCTGATTCCATTTTCTCTTCCAGCTGGTGGAACACTTGGATTCATCTGTGTGGAAATATTTTAACACATACAGGGTTTGAAATTAACACCTGCAAGCCCACCAAATGCATGTAAAAATGTCTTCATTTCAAGGTTCATTTCTTTTCTTTTCATTTTTGGCTAGTAGAAGTTCTGAATGGCCAGTAACTTAAAAATGTTGTAGCCAAATTGGCCGGTGAGTGAAAAGGTTCATTTCAAACCTTGAACTCATAAATTAATGGCTAGACAAAATTAGATGAAAATGCTGTAGAGTTTTTGATGCGCAGAGCTCTAAATATGATTGATTTACCATCAGCGCTTCTTTCATACACTGGAGCAGCAGTTTGGTCCTGAACTTGGCTGTTAAAAAACAGAGAGGTCCTCCTCTTTCTCTCCGGCCTCTCTTCCTCCTCATCAACAGTAACGGGCTGATGGTCCTCCGCCACACTGCTGCTGGCTGTACTCTTATAGAACTTGTGCACCTGATTCCATTTTCTCTTCCAGCTGGTGGAACATTTGGATTCATCTGTGTGGAAATATTTTAACACATACGTCCTGGAATAAAAATCTAATCATGGCCTTAATCAAACTTGAGTTAAATTTTGATATAATGTGTGATAGAGTGGATTATTTTTGCTTATGGTCATTCATGTCACATAATGAGAAGGTTCTCCTAATTAAGTCATCCTTAATGGAAACCCATATTTAGGTGAACATTTAGGTTCTGGATTTGCTGACCTGAGCTGCTTTTCGTGTCAAAACTACTCTTCCTGCTCTTTCTCTCCTGACTATCATTTCCCTTACTAACACTGGAGGGCTGATGGAGCACAAAAATCAGAAATCAGGGTTGTTGTTTACATGCATTACACTTAGAAGATATTTGACTTCACACTTCTTTCCATGTCACAATACCAAACATAAAACAGTAGGTAAAAAATAAGAAAGAGAAACAGTGAGCTGGTCAGTCACATTTTAAGCATGTAAAATGCACTGAATAGTGGACTTATACAAAAAGGACCGGTTTCACAGACCGGGTTTAGATTAAGCCAGGATTAGGCCTTAGTTCAATTAGGACATTTAAGTAGCTTTTATAGACATGCCTTGGAAAAAACACTACTGGTGTGCATCTTGAGACAAAACAATGTTGCACTGACATATTTTAAGATATCTCAGTGCAAGTTAAAACAGCTCAAACTTGCATTTTAGTCTGAGACTAGAATTAATAACTTTATATATATAAATT
The DNA here is from genome assembly GCF_963993115.1 of Abramis brama. Classification (NCBI taxonomy): domain Eukaryota; kingdom Metazoa; phylum Chordata; class Actinopteri; order Cypriniformes; family Leuciscidae; genus Abramis; species Abramis brama. The sequence continues at coordinate 34,696,525 of NC_139969.1, read as the reverse complement.
AAACAATTAACAATAAGGTAAATTTGAGATTTGCAACTATTTCCTAGCTAAACATTAAGTAAAATGCGTTAACTTACCTCAAAGACATCCTCCAAACTTCTGTATCTTCCCTCACCAAACACTCTGCAGTCATACCGCTTCAAAATGTCATCTATTAAAAGATAAATATTTCAAGCACTGGCAGCAGTGTGTGTAAATGTTTAAAGTTATGGCAGTAAACTCACCCTCAACTGTCACGTCCACTTCGTTGTTGTCAACTGGACTGTCTGAACTGTGGTGGACTTGAGCTGGAGGGGTTTGAACCTGCTGCTGGTTTTCAAGAGGAAGAATTTCAAGACCACTGAAAGTAGCCTGGTCAAAACTCTCTCTCTTCATCCTCTTTCTCTCCGGCATCTCATTTCCCTCACATCCACTAGCGGGCTGACGGTGGTCCTGCGCCGCATTGATGCTGGATGTTGAAGGTGAACCGGTACTTTGATGGAAGTCGTACACCTGGGCACTGCGAAAACTCAGTTTTCTCTTCAGTCCAATCATGATAAACGCTGTCAATTAACCCGATAAATCGATATTAGCAACTGCAGAATGAGCTATAGTAAACTATATGCACTACTGTGAATTTTACGGCTTTAAAAGTCTGTGCGCGAGACAATGTTTGTAATATTCACCTCACTGTGACATCATCGCTTTAAGACGCAGCCACAGATCTAGTTGTGTATCGGTTACTATAGTAATCCGGTTACTATAGTAACCTCGGTTCCCTGAGAGGCGGGAAATAATTATTTGCCAAATAATACACAGATGTTTCAGAGACATTTTCATTCAATACTTTATGTACTGCTTCATACAGCGTCTGTTTGAACAAGAATAAAGTTCAACATAAGTAAGCTAAAGCTACTATCAATGAAGTGGAGTCTACGTTTTTTAATCAGTTTTAATCCGTTTTTTTTTAATCAAATTTAATGTCAGAGTGGAATTTGAGCGAACGCCGTTTTACTGGTGATCATGAGGGGAAGGGGTGCGTTTTTTGAATAATAATCAAATAAATCCCAGCAATCGTCGAATATTATTTTTGCTTGAAACGCCCATCCCTATACGAAATGTCTTAATCAGACAAAGCATCATAGCATAAGAAATAAAATATAAATAGGCCTAAATAAAGAAGTAAAAAAGAAAAAAAAAAGAAAAAAGAAATAAAAATACATTCAAGTAAATAATAAATAAATAAAAGAGGCTCAGTAGCTTCTGCAGCACGAACACAAGCATGTAGTCGGCAATTGTTGTTGCTGTAGGCTTGTTCGACTTCATGCAGCTCTGCGCAGACCGATCGCCGGCTGACTTGAAGCAGTGCATGCTGGTTAGAAATTTTGTCCGACTTGATGCAGCGCCGACGCCACGTGACTGTGACGTGTGCCATCAAAGAAGCGCGAGAGCGATTTGAAAGTAGCCAGAGCCCATCTACGGAGAGCCTTGGCACTCCCTATTAGCCCCATTGTATAGATCTTGGTTGTAGTTCCACCAGAGTTCCACTGGAGGTGATCGCGGGCGAGTACAGACTGAATGGGAGTCTATGGGGCTATACGGCTAAATGTGTATCTTTCACCCGATTGCCGTTGAGAAATCTCAGATTTTATTGTAGGTTTTGCAAGTTCAACATGGGTTATGGGTCGAAAGTTGAATGAACGAGTACTTATGTCCTTTCGATTTCTTACAGGTTGAGTTGTTGTTGCCCATAACACGCTAGCATTCTGCTAATGAACGCTGATTGGTCAGTGAAGGACTGATTACGACCTTGTTAGTAGCCTACATAAATTAATATTCAGTGACATGTAATGGGGCGATAACGGGATGGAAATAAGTAAGTCTTATACTTTTATTGGCATAATCATAACTAATGTCAGTTTCTTGTGATTACAGGCAGCCAAATAAACGACAGACTTCACCCGGATTTTGTTCCGTCAATTTTCCCCCACCGAAGACAGGCCGTGTCTGTTACAACACAATCGAGTCGTTTTCATAACTTCATAGAGTCACTTTCATAGTGAGTGATGGTCCTCCTGCTACTCTGTGTGATGAACAGTCTAGCAGTGAAGGTGGAGAGACCTCTGCAGGTCAGCCTGATGCCTTGGCGGTTGGATTTGAAAGACCCTTGGGAGAGAGTGAAAGGGCTCAGATGATGGCAGAGATTGATATGTTAAGGAGAGAGAGAGACGAGGCTAGACAGCAGAGAGACACTGCTCAGGAAAACTTGTCAAGACAGTGCCTTAGTGTCAAATCAGTAGAAGGAGATGACTTAAAGTGCAAAAACATGACAGTTGGGCAGTGTTTTCATGCTTGCATGAATACTTAGTCCAGTTCTGTCCAGGGAGGCTGTTTAAATTGCCCACGCAGGACCAGCTCTTTCTGACCCTTCTGAAACTGAGGTTGAATCCATCTGTTGCCCTCCTTAGCCAAATTCTGCACATAGGACACTCTACTCTCCAGGACATGTTTGTGAGATGGATCAACATCATGTATGCCAAAATTACATTCCTTATCCATTGGCCGGACAGAGAATGTCTCTTCACTACAACCCCACCACACATGAGCGCAAAATTTAACCATCTAACCTCAATAGTTGACTGTTTCGAAATTCGCATCGAATACTCCAGAAAACTAAAGGCAAGGTAAGTAGGGCCTACAAAGAAAAACAGAACAGTGAAAAATGCATTATATTTATTATTATTATTATTTATTATGAAACAATTCATACTTTTTTTAAACAGTGTCAGACAAGATGGCAACTTATACAGTCCATCATTTAACTGATTGATTTATATTAAAACAATGTAACACTTTTTTGCTTAACACAGGGCAAAGACTTACTCGCACTACAAGAAATGGACAGCTGTGAAGTACTTCATTGCCTGCAGCCCAGCTGGAAGTGTCACATTCCTATCAAAGGGTTGGCAGAGCATCTGATGTAAAGATTGTCAGACAATCAGGATTTATATCCCCACTGTACCACCAACCTGGAGATCAGGTAATGTAGACTATTTGATTTAAACCTTTCATAAATGTTGGGAAATGAGGCTAGGTAGTGGTGCTCTGGAAATCCTTTATACTGTACATGTATAACAAATAGTTTGGATTTTTCTATACATGTGTTACAGATCTTGGCTGATCGGGGATTTACCCTCCAAGAGGACTTTGCACTGTTAGGTGCCAGCCTAATTACACCAGCGTTATTACACCAGCGTTCACAAAAGGGAGGAAACAGCTGTCAGGGAGAGAAGTTGAGGAATCCAGAGTGAAGTCCAACGTTCGAATACATATTGGTAAGTTTACCAGAAGAAGGAATCATGTATGATTTCGTTAAATGTTTATTAACTATACTGTATATAAGGAACAACATTTCAGTAAACAGTGCAATATTGTATGGCAACCAAAACAAAATATAACAAGTATAAAGATTTTCTTCCCAGCCCCGGTCCTGTTAATTTCACAAACAAGCAGATGGTGTTATCTCTGTGCTTTTGCTTGTAGAGCGTGTGATCGGCGTCTTGAAGAACAGGTATCACATCCTCAATGGCCCACTTCCTGTGCAGTTCGTCAAGTCCCTGAAGGATGAAATTGAAGACAAAGAGGTGGCAACAATAGACAAAATTGTGCATATCTGTGCTGCTTTAGTTAATATGTCATCAAGTGTTGTATTTAACCATGACAGAGTGGGGGATGAGAAATAATCAATATAAAGGCTATAACATCTTAATGATGTAGTTTCTTGGTTTATACACTGTATCCCTTATCTACCTGCATCCACCTCAACATAAAGCTGTCCCTGCACTGTCTGTAGCTTCTGCCTCCATCATCTGAAAACATGCATTTAGCATTTGAACACTTAAAATACATTATTGTTCTTTGGTAATATTATTATAATATGTTATTTGTAATGTATTATTTATTATATTAAATATATGTATGCACAATACCCACTGTCTCTCTGATTAGTGTTTAACAGTGATTTAAATCAGTTGTTTTACCTCCTGGTCCATCCTGGTGAATGAGGCTCCTGTCAGACGCGGGTATATCTGCCTTGCCCAGAACCTGCTAATTGTATCTAGACTTTTAAAAATAAAATCCTCATCGCTTGAAACGCGGAAGATGGTGCTTTGCTGTGGGGTCCAAGTTATGAAGTCAGCATAGCTGGCATGACAGGTAAACATCTGCATCTGCACCTATAAAACATGTTTATTTTAGTTATAGTGTCTTCTCAGATTGACATGTATACCAAGTTTTTTTTATATATATATTGTAATCATAATGTACCTGTGTGTAGTATGAGTGGTTCTTCTTCAAGGAGAATAAAGTGTCCAGATGCCCTGTACCATCTTCTGTCCAGTTGATGGTGGGATCGTTTGCCCATTTAAAGGGACACTTGGCTTCAAGTACTCCTTTACCACAGCATGTGCATGAAACATACCCATCACAAGACACTCCAATTTATGGCCTCTCTTTAGAAATTCTAAAGCCTGCTATAGCCACTTTTAGGTTGATGTGGGTCTTGAAAATGTCCTCGGTCACCATTACGGAAGCTGAGGTGTTGGATGTAGCGCTGCACAGGCAGAGAGCATATTTATAGGTGTCTATGGCATCCACCTCGTGGTCCTTGCCCCACTGCAAAGACGGCACTCTCAGTGTGACCGATGAGTGACTACAGATTTCGTTAATTAAAGTTTGTGATGGTGTTTCCAGAGATGTGTGCAGGACTCTGTGTGCAGTAGAGCCTGTGATCCGCCCCACCCGATGTTGATGCCAAGCCTTGCAGGCAGCTTGGCCTTTAGTTTCCTCTTCCACTTGGAAGCACTGCTCTTCTTCTGTAAAGCCTTCTAAGTTCTTGTACCAGGGTTTGGGGGTGAAAACATTAGCATGGCTCTTAAAAGTGCTTAGCCCAATGGGAAGCTCCTTAGTGTTAGAGAGCATTTGCAGTAGCTGATTTTGCTGTGAGACCGAAGCTTTTGGAATGGGTCTCTGGTTCCTGACACTTCTTTTTTTGGCATGCTTACTATAGAACTCAATGTCTTTAATCATTGCTGGCTCAATGGTTTTGGTTGAAACACCATTCCAGGCACAGGCGACGCTGGTGCATGCAACTTTGTTGTAACCCAGGCGGACACAGGCTTCCAGCTTAAAGGGATAGTTCACCCAAAAATGAAAATTCTGTCAGTAATTACTCACCCTCATGTTGTTCCAACCGCGTAAGACCTTCGTTCATCTTCGGAACACAAATTAAGATATTTTTGATGAAATCTGAGAGCTGATCACTTCTCCATAGGCTGCTAGGTGGCCCAAACTTGCTGGCCCAGAAAAGTTATTAAAGAGATCGTTAATATAGTCCAAGTGACTACAGTGGTTGAATCTTAAGTATATCAAGCGACGAGAATACTTTTTGTGTGCAAAAACAAACAAAAATAACGACTTTATTCCACTATTCATTTCCTTCTCTCTGGGCCTCTGGACAATCTAGTTTGGAAAGAGCGCGAAATCAGTAAAAATGTCGGTAGAGACAAATAACGTTAATTTCAGAAGACGTCTAAATGCGATTAGGGATCGCATAAATAGCCAACTTGATAGTTTGCTGGAAGCATCGCCACAAGGGCATGGGGAACAAAGTCTCGTAGACAGGTAGGTGAGGAACAGAGTTTATCTCCAACCCCGCTGAAACACACCTGAACCAGCTAACGTTAATGTTAGAGACAAGTTTGAGCTAAACTCTGCAGGACAGTGTCCCTCCAGGACCGACTTTTCTGAAGGTAAAAGAGGGCAAAACTCGAGCGCATGTAGAGGTGAATTTGAGAACTTGTACGCTAAAATTTACTCGTACAGCTCAGAGGTGAAAACCTGTCAAATTAAGCAATAAGCCCCGCGAAGCCGTGTTTTGGATTTAGAACATGCAGCTAACGTTAAAGTCCCTGTAAAGTCAAAATTAAGTATGTGTTCTGAGGGGCGTTATGGAGTGGAGGGGCTTATACACGGCTTCAAGGGGCTTATATTACTTTTATAAAACGGTTACTCCATAAAATATTAATTTTAATATTTATTTTAGGCTATTCATAAAATAAACACCAGCAGCAAAAAGTATAACGTTAACACATGTATTCCTCCGCCAAGCAATGTAGTTCCAAAGAGGTTGCTAAGCAACACATGCAGCAACAAAGCATCACAAACTGCAGTTGCGCAATGTAATGCGGTCACAGGTGTGTGTTTGGTGATTAATTTACAACGGCTTAATCAAAATCTGAAATTGAATGTTGAGATTTACACGAGCAAACAATAGTCACAAACATTCATTTCTGAATTTGAAATTATTATAAGACGTACAGTATAAAAACTGCTAATTCCAAAAACAGGCCATTGTGCTATAAAAAAAAGTAATAAGCCCTACGAAGCCGTTATTTACAGTGACTTTAGAACAGCTAAGGGGCATTGTTCTAAATTCAGAATGGTGCAGATATATGGTACCCAACCCCTATAAATAGAAGGTCCCTATGCATGGTTCTTTATAACGTCACATAACCGTTATACATTTTATTTTTAAAAGCCAAATACCACATTTTCTCTTCTACTAAAGTAGTAATTAAATTGCATGTTTGTATTTTAATTATAATGTATTTGTAAATATCTCAGGGCATTACTTAGTCAATAGCACACTCAGTGTAGTAGCCTAATGTGTAAATGTTCTCTGAAAGGTTTGAGATGTTTCGCAACAAACACTCGTTGCGCGGTCCTGCTCGTCCCAGGAGGGCAAGGAGGAGAAATATGACGTGTACATTTAGAGTTACACTTCTCAGGACAGGAGTTGAACGTTTCACATCATTGAGAGGTAAGTCATCTGCTAACGTACTGTTTACAATCAACATGATAATTCCATGAGTAACATAGCCTAATAAGCAGAGTTTTGTTATATTGAATTGATGACGGCATTGCACACTGTTGCCCAATAGATGCCATTGCCAGTCAGAGGCTTGTAGTGCAGAGAGAGCAAAGTGAGAGTCAGTTTGCAGAAGCTCTACGAAGTGCATTCCCACAGCTACAAGGAAGGGAGTTTGTGTTGTGCAGGGTTGATGCTCAGAGGCAGGTTTCTTGTTTGAGTCTGGAGTCAAAAACCCCAGCAGCAATAAGTGCAAGTGGGCAACTTGGAAGATCAGCACTTTATATACAGGAAAAGGTAATCTAACATAACAACAACAACAACTAGATTAAAAAGTTCGTCGAGACAAACTTTAAGTTGGCTTGAGAAAGCCGGACCAGAAAGTTTGAAGAAGTTTGAAGTTTAAATTATTTTAAAGTTCATATTAGTTTGAAGTTTAAAGTAGTTTAAAGTTAAAATGTGTTTGAAGTTTAAATTAGTTTAAAGTTTAAAGTAGTTTAAAGTAGTTTGAAGTTAAACATTTTTTGAAGTTTAAATTAGTTTGAAGTTTAAAGTAGTTTAAAGTAGTTTGAAGTTAAAATGTGTTAGTTATGTATTAGTTTGAACACACACACTCATGCACATACACCCACACAAGTACACACTCACTCACACACACACACACACACACGCACACACACTTACACATGCACACACTCACACACACGCACACTAACTCGCTCACACTCTTTCACACACACACACACACACACACACACACACACACACGCACGCAGACACGCTCACTAACACACACACACACACACACACACACACACTCACTAACTCACTAACTCTCACACACACACACACACACTCTTACACACACTCTTACACACAGACACGCTCACTAACTCACACACACACACACACACACACGCAGACACGCTCACTAACACACACAGACACACTCACTAACTCTCTCTCTCACACACACACTAACTTGTTCACACACACACAGACAAGCTCACTAACTCACACACACAAACACACACACTCACACACATAGACACACACACACACGCACAGACACGCTCACTCACACACACACACATGCTCACTCTCTCTCTCACACACACACACACACACACTCACTAACTCTCTCTCTCACACACACACACACACACACTAACTTTTTAGTTAAATTTTTCCGCTCAGAAGAATAATAATAACTAGATGTACCGCATGGCGGTACAAAATATGACCGCCGCTCAGGCCTGCACTGGCTTTCCACAAAAATAAATGACGTGGAGTAATTTGGCTGTATTGCGTGTTTATGTATATACCTAAAAAAAGTAGTAGTATGTGCATGTCTGTCTGTGTGTGTGTGTGTATGTGTGTGTGTTTGTGTATGTGTGTGTCTGTGTGTGTGTGTGTCTGTGCGTGTATGTATGCGTGCGTACATGTGTGTGCGCGTGTGTGTTTGTGTGTGTGTGTCTGTGCATGTGGATTTGTATGTGTGTGTATGGGTGTGTGTCTGTGCGTGTGGATGTCAGTGTGTGTGCGCATTCTTGCGTTTGTTTGTATTCCTGCATGTGTGTGTGTGACAGTATCATCCTAAACCAGCAACCCTTCGCTCAACACCACCATCTACAGGCCGATGAGTGTACAGTCACTAAATGTGCACATAAATGAATTTATTTTATACCCCCCCCATGGATGAAATTCTACGAAACTTAGCATACCCCCAGAGGATGTCAAGTTAATCATACACATGAAATGTGGTGCAGTTCTGAACATCTCAACTGAAGATAGGGGCGATTAAAGCAGAATAATATTGCATTTTCATTTTTTATGGGAGGGGCGCAAATCACAAATGAGTGATTATGGGCTAGGTTGATGTGGGCCCTTAAGACCAACATACCATAAAAATGTCTTCATCCTCGGTGCCACGGTTCAAGTAGTTATTTAGGAAAAACTGCATTTTTTGGGTTTGGGGGGGCCCAGCGCGGGGGGGGAGTGGGCCCCGGGGACCAAACGAAAAAACTTTGGCAATCCCTATATGACCGCTTTCGCTAGCTACGCTAGCGGCGGTCATAATAAGTTTAAATAGGATTTCAGTAAGTTGGCTCTCTCAAGCCAACTTAATAAGTTTAAATAGGATTTCAGTAAGTTGGCTCTCTCAAGCCAACTTAATAATCAAAGTGTCGGAAATTCTCCTTTGTATATAAATTGTGTTTCCAGTATTTGATATGTTTCATTACAGTCTTCCTTTTCCTTTTCATTTGATATGTAGGCAGCATCTCATTCTTTTATTACTTACATTGTTTTATGTATAAATTATAGTTAATTTAAATGAAAGCAGTTACAGTTGTTCAATTTTACAGAGTACTTCTGCACCAGTGGCCTCCTCTCCAGCAGCACCAGTGGCCTTCTCTCCAGCAGCACCAGTGGCCTCCTCTCCAGCAGCACCAGTGGCCTTCTCTCCAGCAGCACCAGTGGCCTCCTCTCCAGCAGCACCAGTGGCCTCCTCTCCAGCAGCACCAGTGGCCTCCTCACCAGCAGCACCAGTGGCCTTCTCTCCAGCAGCACCAGTGGCCTTCTCTCCAGCAGCACCAGTGGCCTCCTCTCCAGCAGCACCAGTGGCCTCCAGCAGCACCAGTGGCCTCCTCTCCAGCAGCACCAGTGGCCTCCTCTCCAGCAGCACCAGTGGCCTCCTCTCCAGCAGCACCAGTGGCCTCCTCTCCAGCAGCACCAGTGGCCTTCTCTCCAGCAGCACCAGTGGCCTCCTCTCCAGCAGCACCAGTGGCCCCCTCTCCAGCAGCACCAGTGGCCTTCTCTCCAGCAGCACCAGTGGCCTTCTCTCCAGCAGCACCAGTGGCCCCCTCTCCAGCAGCACCAGTGGCCCCCTCTCCAGCAGCACCAGTGGCCTTCTCTCCAGCAGCACCAGTGGCCTCCTCTCCAGCAGCACCAGTGGCCTTCTCTCCAGCAGCACCAGTGGCCCCCTCTCCAGCAGCACCAGTGGCCTTCTCTCCAGCAGCACCAGTGGCCTTCTCTCCAGCAGCACCAGTGGCCTCCTCTCCAGCAGCACCAGTGGCCTTCTCTCCAGCAGCACCAGTGGCCTCCTCTCCAGCAGCACCAGTGGCCTCCTCTCCAGCAGCACCAGTGGCCTCCTCTCCAGCAGCACCAGTGGCCTCCTCTCCAGCAGCACCAGTGGCCTCCTCACCAGCAGCACCAGTGGCCTCCTCTCCAGCAGCACCAGTGGCCTTCTCTCCAGCAGCACCAGTGGCCTCCTCTCCAGCAGCACCAGTGGCCTTCTCTCCAGCAGCACCAGTGGCCTTCTCTCCAGCAGCACCAGTGGCCTCCTCTCCAGCAGCACCAGTGGCCTTCTCTCCAGCAGCACCAGTGGCCCCCTCTCCAGCAGCACCAGTGGCCTTCTCTCCAGCAGCACCAGTGGCCTTCTCTCCAGCAGCACCAGTGGCCTCCTCTCCAGCAGCACCAGTGGCCTTCTCTCCAGCAGCACCAGTGGCCCCCTCTCCAGCAGCACCAGTGGCCTTCTCTCCAGCAGCACCAGTGGCCTTCTCTCCAGCAGCACCAGTGGCCTCCTCTCCAGCAGCACCAGTGGCCTTCTCTCCAGCAGCACCAGTGGCCTCCTCTCCAGCAGCACCAGTGGCCTCCTCTCCAGCAGCACCAGTGGCCTCCTCACCAGCAGCACCAGTGGCCTCCTCTCCAGCAGCACCAGTGGCCTCCTCACCAGCAGCACCAGTGGCCTCCTCTCCAGCAGCACCAGTGGCCTTCTCTTCATTCAGTCCAGTTGCAGATATATATATCTCAGACGAAGATGAGGATGAGTAAGTGATTTTATATTGTTGTTAAATGTATTTATAGTTACAACAAAAGATGAAGTAACATTTTGTTTTATTTCTTGTTTTCAGTGTTGACCTCAAAGCGTTATTAACTACAATGCTAAGCAAAGTGGATTTTACATTTACACCTGCTTCCAACCAAATCAATACCACAAGATGCAACATCCTAGAAAGTGGTATTAGAGCTTTTCGACGTCAACGATTTAACCCTGAAGCAAAATTGGACGTTGTGTTTAGAGACGCTGATGGAATTGGCGAGGGGGCGGCTGACGAGGGTGGTCCTTCTCGAGAATTTTTAACTTTGCTGATGAGGGAAATTCACACATGCGAAATATTTGATGGAGAAGACTGGAATAAAACGCTTGCCTGCAATTCCAAAGGTACCGGTAACCTAATGTTTAATGTTTATTTTTTGTGTTTTACATTAAACATAGTGGAAAAAGTGTTTACCTCATTGATCATTTTCCTGTAATTCTGCACATTTTTACACAGAGTTAAGTCTTTAAAGGGATAGTTCATCCAAAAATGAAAATTCTATCATCATTTACTCACCCTCAAGTTGTTCCAAACCTGTATGAGTTTCTTTGTTCTGCTGAACATAAAGGAAGATATTTGGAATAATGTTTGTAATCAAACAGATCTCGGTCCCCATTGACTTTCATAGTATATATTTTTCCTACTATGAAAGTCAATGGGGACCGAGATCTGTTTGGTTACAAACATTATTCCAAATATCTTCCTTTATGTTCAGCAGAACAAAGAAACTCATACAGGTTTGGAACAACTTGAGGGTGAGTAAATGATGATAGAATTTTCATTTTTGGATGAACTATCCCTTTAAACAAAACCTGTTTAAGTTAACACCTAGTGCCCATGTGAGTCAATACCAGTTTACACCCCATTAGCAGCACACACTTTATAAGCACCATTTACAGACATAATAATGCTTCTCACATTTGCATTACAGCATTGTACAATGGAATGTACAAACTAGTTGGACAAATGATAGCCGTATGCCTGGTACATGGTGGTGTGGAGCCACATTTTTTTTCACAAAGACTGCTCTGTCAGGTGTGCAACCTTCAGCCCCCAGTACCAGACCTTCAACAGATTGTAGACTATGACTTCAGAGAAAAGATGATCAAGGTATGTATTAGGCGACAGTTGTAATATCTTAGAATGCATGAATTGATAACCTTAACTTTAAAGGGAGCGGATGGCAGTGTGAGAGAACCTCTGGTATATTGAGTCAAAGTGCACTCTTCGTTTGTTTTATGATGTTCCCTTAGGTGCAATTATAGCATTACTATAGTTTTTTGGACACAAAAACTTTTACATTTTAGTGATTTATGACCTTTTCCCGACCTGTTTCTCATCCTCTGATTCAAACAGTCTGTTTTGGGGTGTTTCCCCTTTAAGAGTTCAGTGTTAACGCCCACTGTTATGATTGGCTAACGTCACTGGCTAAAAGTAGTTTTAAAGCTACACTATGTAGGATTTTCTCCCATCTAGCGGTGAAATTGTTTATGACTACCAACTGAATATTACTTTCTAGCCCCTCCCATTCCGAGGGCGTTTTAACTACTACGTGGAGCTGTAATTAGAGCTTGATTAAATAAATGCTTTGTTTATAATGGGGAGGACATCTTAAGCTTTGAAACTTGCAGGAAGTTTTAATAGTGCAAAGACCTCTTATATACCAAAAGATCAAGGCAAATTTGGTTTCTCATGTCATGACCCCTTAAAAAAAGCTGTGTGTGCATAAAATATCGAACAATATTTTGTTTCTTTTTGAAATTTAAAAGACAAGTTCGGTATTTTACACTTAAAGCCCTGTTTTCAGATCGTTTCTGATGAAATAGAACAGTTAAGATTCTTTTGCAGCATCTTTTGCAGCGATTTTTGTGTGAGCATATCAGTGAACACCCCTGGCCTGACCACTCGGTGAGTTTCACGTCTTTGTAAACGAAAGTTCAATGTGTTTTAGGAAGGATTGTTCTGTGCACATATGCAAGGATTGTTCTGTGCACATATGCAGTCATTCTGGAGGTGGGGGGGTGCTACCACAAAAAACGAAAATTCTCGGGACAGCAGCGTGTGTCCAAATTTCAATCTTAACCGTTCTATTTCATCAGAAACAATCTGAAAACAGGGCTTTAAGTGTAAAATACTGAACTTGTCCTTTAAGGCTAGTTTTGTGTTAAATTCCTTCTCAATTTAGATCCAGTCAGCAAATAATGTAGATGATGCCCAGTGTGCTATAATGGAAGCTTCTGACCAATTGGCGATGCTGGGGTCTCTAAGGCACATCCAAACCTTAGAGGAGAGAGACGACTTGGTGGAATCGGCCACAAAGTTCTTCCTAGATAATAGGCTGAGGGATTCCTTGGATCAGTGAGTATAAGAATGTTCAGATATTTTTACCTGACAAATTAACAGTATTAGTTTGACAATGTATCATTGTGTGCATCATTTTTTTAAAATCTAGATTCAAAGAGGGCCTGAAGTGTCTCGGGCTTTTGCCTTTGATGCAAAAGCACCCTGAGCTCTTTAAAGAGCTATTTATGAATGAGGAGAAGCCACTGTTGGCCAGAGACGTGTCTGCTTTGTTTAAAGCAGAGCTTTCTCCAGTTGGCAGCAACAGGAGAGTAGTGGAGAGTACAACAATCTGTTTTTGGAGGGACTGGCTCATAGAAGTGGAAGGTATGACGTCATACTGTGGTTATATTGTATCTATGTGTCTGTCTGTCTATCTATCTAACTATCTATCATCTAATATCTATCTTTCTCATCTATATACATACATACACATATATATCTCTTTCTCATCTATCATCTGCCTGTATATCATAATGGGTTCTGTCTAAATCTACAGTAATCTCTTTTACCCTATATTATTAAAATTATTTTATTTTACCCAAAGATGTTTATGTCATCATCATTATCTTTATACATCTATAAAACTTAACCTTGTGTGTGTGGAAAAAAATGTTTGAAATGTTCATGTTTTAAATATTAGGATGGTAGACAGTTTACATTCTGCAACTTACAGTGTGGCAAATATGAATGAAAGTACAAATAAGGTAGTAGAGCTGTGGTGAAGGAAAAGTTTGTTATTAACTAATTGACTGTCTGGTCTTGGGTTCTTTTATAAAGCTTTTTGTACTTTTTATTAAATTTTTTTAGCTTGACCGGCATTTTAGCATGACCTTGTCCCTCTTTAAGTAAAAAAAAATATATATATAAAAAAAATTATATATATATGTTCAACAACGTGAGGGCCATTAAACTTTGACAACTATTTTCATGGCCATTCTATATTTGCAAAATGGTCATTGACTTTTTCCTGTTCATTTTTACTAGAGGTGAAGGGGGTGGATTGGAATCCACTGCTGCTTCAATGTATTTGTAAGAATTGATTATAATCAAGGTATTAATCAATATTTTTTTTTTTCCTTCTAAATATCACATGAGTTGGATGACTTCTCTGGAGATTTTACTTTGTTATAGAAGTTACCAGTGTGATTACTGAAATGTTATTTTCATGCATTCTTTAATGTCAGTATTTGATATTTGAATGTAGTAACATTGCTTGCCTATTTACTATTTACATTACTTGTCCATTGCTTCCAGAAATTAAATAGGGACTGGTTTTGTGTTTGAGAAAGGTCTTCAACATGTTAAAACACATAGGGGTCATTGAAGTCTATAGTTTAAGGGACCATTTGTCAGTTAAATCCTATAGTTTCCATTTAGACTAAAGTGTCCTATCCTGAGAGAAAGAACTTGTTATCTTGATGTTTTGAGACGAGACTCCTGTTTATAGTTAAAGCCTGGCCAAATCCAACCTTGGAAAAGATGTGTGTCGTTGTGTGTGTTAGTCTTCTTGCTTACAGGTTAAGGAACCACTGGCATTACTGGAGATTGACTGAGTTGTTGTTCGAGACATGCTGGCACCCAGCAACCCAAATTTGCGACCTGGAAGGTCACGACGTGCCTAACTTCAGGGTCCGAGTGTCAGCAGCATAATCTATGGAGATATGCTTCTGTCTATCTGTATATGTGTGGAAAATTACTATGTTTATCAATTTCTTGGCCAATGAGAATCATTCAGCCTGTAAGTAATGACGTAGCTTAGACCTTGGAAATGGTATAACTGCTGTGATCTTTGTAACTGTAAGGGGGGCGGCCTACGAACTCCTGTGTGAGTCTTGAAGCTGACTTCTGCTGATGAAACTGCAAACTATCTTCAGTAAAACTTTTCTTCAATTTTTTATAATTCTGACTCCGGGTCTTCTTTCAAACATCTGGTCCATGGGTCCTAAACTGTTAACCCCTAACAGAGGGAACTGCATACCCACTCACCTTGGAGAAGATTCTTGGATTTGTGTCAGGATGCACTGCTATTCCAAGGTTAGGGTTCCCAGTGGAACCAAAATTAGAGTTCCTACACCCTCAAGAGAATGAGGCCATCCGAATTTCCCCCGAAGCGAATACCTGTGGCATTGTCTTGAGGCTGCCAATCCATCAGAATTATGAATTGTTCAGGGAAAGTATGGAAAGTGGTATTTTGCAATCCCCCACTTTTGGAGTAATGTAATGTAATGTGGAGTTATGTTTATGTTTTAATGTTATATTATGGACACGTATACATTTAATATACATTTTTACTACTTACCTTTTGTGATGTTTGTGGGTATTGTAGAGTTTTGTTCTTTTCTTCAGTTATGTTTTGTGATATCTATGATCTGTATAGTGTTCATTTATGTTTATTTACTAGTGGCGTAGACAGGGGAGGGGCCATGGGGGCACTGCAAGCCCCCAACCCCTTTATTTGTCTGTCACTCAAAAATTCAAATGATATCTTTCGGCTTGCATTTGAATAATTAACAATTCCGCAATGCTTCTCAACAACCGGACTAAGAATAGCGAGCTTCTGTTTTCCAACTAGGCTATAAAAAAACACATGGTAAGTTGAGTTTTTTTTTTTTTAATTAGCAAGTTATGTAATTTTTTAATTAGCAATGTTATGGACAGATCAGGTTCGATCTCATTACAATGCTCTGTAGCTGAATTATTGTAATTCATAATGACACAATCAGGGTTTTCCTGTGTTGTGATAGTATTTTTTGTTTTCGGCCGAGCGAGATGCCGAAGCAAATCAGTAGCGACAGTAATATTTGTATTACAATACAGAACAAATCAATGTTTATGTTCATTCAATAAAAACTTGACTAATGTTTTGCAAACATCTGAATCTTTACTTTTTTTTATAACAGTTCTGGTAAACATTTTGGGGCAAGATCTAAATGTATTTGATAGTCAAAGAATAAGTAAATCACAAAACACTTGGTGTGGGAGGGAACTGGACAATTTTATTTCAGAAGACTTTAACATTGAGGCACATGACTATTAAAGTCATAGCCGCAAGCAGCAATTATTTGGGTCCATAGAAATGTAAAACGGTGACCAAATTTCACACACAAAAAAAAAGGTTGTGGATGTTTTGGACACAGTGTTTTTGGTGTCATTAAATAAAATAGAAGATGAAAGCAATAATGTATAATGGACCATAGCTCTATGTTTTGTCCATTTAATGAAAGTCAACCATAACATGCAGTCATAATTTCTATATTGGGATGAACTCGTCCTTTTCTTACGATTGATTTAAAGATGTCAAAAAAGACAAAACATTGCGAATGATGTCTAATCCAAGTTCTGCTTGTGCCCCACCAAGTGGATTAAATTGTGCAGCAAGTTGCTCCACGGTTGCGTTATTCACAGAGTAGTGATTCTGTGGTACTGCTACTCTGTCTGGCCAGTCAACATTTGGTGCCCCCTGCATTGATGTCGTTTCTTCTTGTTCAGATGGTCCTTGAACAACAATTTCATCTGCTGGCCCAGCTGTTCTGCCAAAGATTTCTTGCATCGCTGTGGTTCTTTGTCCTTGTTGTCCCAGGCAGCCTCGGACAAAAATCTGTAATGGGGTCTGATGTCTTTCAGTTCTCAGCGCATGGTTGTTCCATTGTTGAATGAATGCAGTCAGGTCCCTGTTAATCCGTGGTAAGTAGACATAGTGAAGAGCCCAGAGATGCATTTCATTGTCTATGTCCACTATACCTTCACTCTCAAGGAAGTGGAAGAGGTTATAATAAACATTAGTCAATCCCCGCCACATGTCACCCCAGAGCCTCTCAATACGTTGGTTATGAGTGCTCCTGCCTCTGATAGCACTGCCTCTGTCTGAGCCTCTGAAAATGTTCATCACACAGACATCATTATTTTCACCTCCATGATCTGTTCTGACCCTGGAAGGCACTCCATATCTGGCCACAGCATTCAAAAAGCAATCCATTACAGTGCTGCTGCGGTTATTGTTTGAGGCACGGAGAAAGACTATGAGGCGACTGTAGCCATCTATACCTCCATGAATGACAATTCTCCATCTAAAACATAGAGAAACACTGTTATAATACAAGACGTTAAGAACAAAAAGAATATACATTACAGTAATTTAAAATTTCAATATCAAAATATCTTATAACCTTAGGGGACCGTACTGACGACTATGTCAGTTGGTAATCTGCCTGTTAATAGTAAGTGATATTAAAATAATAACCTGCAGAGAACGTTCCCAGAACGTTCTCTTTAGGTTATAAAAATAAAACCTAAAAATAACCTGCAAGGAAACGTTCTGGGAAGGTTCTCTTTAGGTTATTAAATAACAACCTGCAGGGAACCTTCCCAGAACGTTCTCTTTAGGTTATAAAAATGAAACCTAAAAATAACCTGCAGGGAACGTTCTGTGAAGGTTCTCTTTAGGTTATAAAAATAAAACCTAAAAATAACCTACAGAGAACGTTCCTAGAACGTTCTTATTTGGTTCCCAAAAAAATAACCAAATGGGAACCATATGGGAACGTTAGGGGAACGTTCTGTGTTTGCTGGGACACTACAAAAAGAATCGTGTAAAACCCAGTAAACCCTGAGATTATTACTTGTGACAATAAAACAAAATATATGGATATGAGAATGTGTAGGCTATACAACAGAACTAAATTAACGATCTCTTACATATTTTCTAATTTCACTATATTTCATTAAGTTTCGTGAACATTTTTATTAAACATGGACCTTTATGTTCATTAAAAATACTTTTTATGCTATTGCTCATTTTTTTAAATGTAATCAACTCATAGACGTGCAAACTGGGTGCCGGTGTGGTGAGAAGTTCGAGCTCGGCCAGATTCGGCTCGAAGTCGTTCATCTTCGGATGCGGCGCCGCGCGCGTTGTTACAAAAAATGTCGCGCACACCGCCAGGCGAAATTGGGTCTTGCGAACCCAACGCGCACGACCGCCCACACCGCAATGACGTCATTTTTGCCGCGCGCACCTTCGCGCTCGTGCGGACGCGTCGAGTATAAACCAGGCTTTACCAGAAGCCTACGATCGGTCAATGAGCGGCGGCTCGTGGCACCATCACAGAGAAGCACAAAATCACTCTCCAGAACATTTTCGTTCACTGTTCTTTGCTGGTGGAACGATCTCCCCGCTTTCATCCGGAATGCAAAATCCTTGACAATACTCAGAAGACAGCTGAAAACATGTCTCTTATGTGAGCACTTAACCCCATAAAAAAAATTCTATGCTTTCACTTTCCTCGAATCCCTCCCTATTCTAGCTTATGCTACTCTAAGCAATGTCTTAAAACCCTCTGGGCTTCTTTGCCCGAAAACGGGCAAAAACTTGAACGTTTCGAATTGTTTAATTTTTTTGCTTCATCGGATGGGGGTGAAACTTGGTGACTTTTGTTTTATTACCTATATGAACACACAAAAAAATCAAGGAGATGATTCTGATATGTTAAAGGGTCGTAAAAAAAAAAGTCACACTTAGCTTCCTCCCGCCCGAAAACGGGCGACATAGGAAATGAATGGGAAATACGAAAAAATAGGAAAACTCAGAGAAACTTTTGGTGTTACAAGCTACAGATCAGCCACTGTGCTGAAAAAAAGTGTACAGCAATGAAGGGGTGACACTCTAAAACATCAAGAGTGCAAATAAGACACCCCCCCCCCCAAACACACACACCCACACACACAAACACACACACACACACACACACAGAGAAATGAACTGGTAAGACTGAAACAGCAAATTTTGCCCCAAACTATATAAAAATTATATAATCATAATAACTCCAAAACTATAGCAAGGAGAGTCAAAAGGTAGGTATCGTTTGAAAGAACTCTTTTTAAATTTTTTGAAAATATAAATTACATTACATTTGGACATTGTTCTGCCAAGAAACAGCGGATAAAAGACAATATATATAATTTGTATTATGATTTTGCATATCTTTCTTATTTGTCATGGAATAACTCAGGAAGGAAATAAGGTAGGAGGAAAATTCTTTTTTAGTTAAGTTCCCCTACATGTTAGCTGCATCTGGATAAAAAAATAATAATTTTTGGATAAAGGAATCAAAAGTTACAGCATTTGGAAAAGAGACAGCCTTTTTGTACAGTCTTTGACACCCCCTCATGGGCAATTTTTTCTCCATGAAGAATATCTTGTCATAAAAGCAATAGATTATGTTAATTTTGGGCTCATTTTAATTGTAATAATATGCTGTAAAAAATGAAGTGCCATTTTCAATTATCTGAGAATTTTTCATGAGCTGTATGATGTTTTTGACACATTGCAGTACATTATTTTATAGATTATGAAAAAAAAGAAATTCTATTTATCAGCAAATAACTCAGCAATACTTAAGAGTTTTTCAAAGTGGATACATTCACTGTAAAGTTCAGACTCTAAGCTTTTAAATGACATCAACTTTGTGTTAATCAAGGCAAGATTTTTTAAAAATATGGTAAAGAATATTTTCGCAGCTAGGTGGCGCCTGCTGGCGGTACACTCGGTTTTAGAGGGATTACTCAGCACTCGTTAGGAGTTAATAAATGAGTTAATAAATGAGTTAGGAGTAAATAAATAATTAGATGCATTAAAAAGCTGAGACCCTAAGCTTTAAAATGATATATAATTTGTGTTGTTCCATTCAGTGGTTGCTTAGTAATATTTTTTTTTCTTTCCGAATGAGAATAAATCAAATAAATAAATAAAAAAGCTATAGGCCGCCTATAGGCGGTTATAGGACATGACACAAATTAATACATTTTGAAGCCACTAGATGGCGCTCTTCTCACTTGAAATTTTTTTTTTTTAGGCCTGCACTCTATTTTGATGTGAAATGTTGCATTTATTGAAAAATAAAATAAAATAAATAAAATAAAAATATATATATTAATTCTAATGGAAAAAATAGCTCATAAAAATTATATAATTAATGCAAAGTATCATAAAAAATTCTAAAAATTCTAAATAATAATCAGAAAACATTATAGAACAAAAATATATTTGATTGGTTATCCTGGGAAAAAGTAAAGTAAAATTTTAAGGCTTCGCCCGTTTTCGGAGCTAAGTGTGACTATTTTACGAAGAAGCCCAGAGGGTATTTTGAACACTTCTTGTGTTTGTTTACCTTTTCACAATGAATCGCTTGCTGCATTCCTCATTTGTAAGTCGCTTTGGATAAAAGCGTCTGCAAAATGAATAAATATAAATACAGTTGTACAACCATACAGAACAAATGTCACATAAAAATGATAATAATAATAAAGGTAACACTTTAGAATACTGTTCCGTCATTAATGAATAACTACACAGGAACAAATGAGTAACGCATTATTAACACTCTAGTAATTACTATTTACTAACAAGAAATTCTGATCAATGAATTAGTAAGTAATATCGCTCAGTTGAATAAGTGTGCATAATATTGTGTATTGCAAAAATTATTAAAAAACAATTCCCATCTCGGAAAGTGTCCTAGTAAATATATATCGTAAGTGAATGTAAAAACAGTAAAAACCTGTTAATTGGTTAAGTTTCCTTACTAAATATAGAAAATGTATTGGCTCTAACCCTACATTTACAGTAAAATACTGTTAAATTTACAGTTTTTGGTGAAAGTAAAAAAGTCATTGTATAATTTACAGTGAATAAAATTCCCTGCGTGACACTTCACATTTTTTAGCGCAATTTTCCAACGGACAAAATTGCGATTGTTAACTCATGATTTCTGTTCTGTCTGTGCGCACCAATCTTGCACTTCTATCTCCTCCTCAACCAGACCACCTAGAGACTTCGGGTTTTCGGCATTATGTTAAGGAAGGTCTAATCTCGGGAACGCACAAAAAAAAAAAAAAAAAAAAAAAAAAAAAAAAAAGAAAAAGATTTACTATCTCTTAGTGTTGTGATCCCATGACGTCAGAAAATTGCGCTAAAACACTCACTGAGTTTTTATTACTTGTTTATTTCTTCTTAGTTTTTGTAATGTACATTAGGGTTTTATGTTACAGCTGATAAATGTTAAATAAATGTTTATTGCATTACTTTTCTGTCATGTGTGTTACCATGAGGGTGTTTAGTATGTGTGTGAAGGACGCTGTGCACCTTCAATATTTCCTACTGTGATTGACCAAAATTCCTTAGAATAGGCTGCAGGGTGGAATTTGCACAGAACTGGTTTGGGGGAAAAAACACACATGCATATCGTGTCTGTCTGTCAATAGGAGGAAGCCACACCCTGTTTTGGAGATTTCACCCTGTTTTGGAGATCTCCAGGCTGCAGCTAAACGTTGTCGCCTGTTTTTAATACATTGTTGTTGTGTAAACATACCCCTAAATAGTGAGTAAAGCAACCTCCAACAACACTCCCAAAATGTCCTCCGTCCACAGAAGGTGGAGCTTCTTTCGCTGCTGCAACCTCACCTGTGTTCAGCAGAGGTTCTTCATTCTCCTCAGTGTCGCTCACATTATGATGACATCCAATTGCACTGAATTGAAATAGCACTAAATAAAACACCTGATTCAGCTCATCTGCTTCTTAGTGCATTGAATAGACATCTAGACATTCTGGGAGGTCAGTCATGAGGACTGAGAAACACTTTATTAATGTATAATAAAGTAAAACCATCTGATAGACTATAGCAAGACAACATAGGCTATTCATAGTAGAAAATTCAACATGTTCTTGGGACACTTTGTCTTTGACATTATGTATCTTGTATTGTTTTTTTTAACCACTCAATTTCTGTGCTCAGTACATTGTTGTCGATTTCAGGTTTTCTTTGTAAGAATATTTGATCCCCACAGTTTTGCATATAAGTTTTTCAGTTTTGTTCTTATGTTTTTACATGCTTATTTTATGACAATTGTGTATTGAATCTAATTATAGCTGCTCTTCTGCTTTTGTATTTTAAAAAAAAATAAAGTAGCTTAAATGTAGCAAACATGTCTTGTAACGTAACTCTTCTCTTTTTGCCTACTATTTTAAGAGTAGACCTACTCTGATTTTGGACATAGCCTACTTCTTTTGCCACCTCACTGATTCTTGGGAATTTGGATAAAACATGTCCCACGAAGAAAAGTGCTAATTCTGTTGGAAATTAATAACATTTTAATGAATAAAAAGAATCAAGGTTATAATCAGGGGGTCCTTTGCACATATGTAAGGTTATTTTATAGGTTTATTTTTAATTTGTATTAATTTAATGATTATATGCTGGCCCATTGCCTACAAAATCAGTTGTCCTCGGATAGGAGATAATCATTTCAACTTGATTAAAAAAACAAAACGTAATAATTAAATTGAAAAATATCTTTACCACATGAAAGAGTACATAGTAAATATTGTTCAAAACTCACTGTTTGTAGTTTTTAATACATATTACAATTATTTTGTGGTTGCTCAAAATGTGTCCCACATATCCGTCACCACCGTCAGATATTTATAAAAAGCAATAAAATCAGGCAACTACAAGGTCAACTTAATTCCTGGGGACCCCATTTTCAAACCTTCAACTGTTCTGCATGCTTCAAGATCACTCAAGCTCCTGTAAGTTTGCTAATTTCTCTTAGACTTGTTCATATTTTTGGACACTGCTACTGTCACAACCATAACATGTCAACACCGTCTCTTTTGTATAAAAAAATATTAGATTAGATTATGACATAAATGTATACTTTTTAAGAAGAGGTCTGAAGTAGATAGCAACAGAGGGAAAAAAGATGGCTAATGTGAACAACTCATGCATATCATGTGAAAGAGTAGATTTTGTCACCACCGTCATACGTCACCACCGTCAGGTTTTCTGTCTGACGGTGGTGACGTACAGTCTGACGGTGGTGACGTACAGTCTGACGGTGGTGACAAAAACCTCCAAATGGTCCTCAACAAAGGCTAGAATATAATTGTTGATCACAATAAATACCAATATGGCCTGTAATGTTTCATTAACCTGTTTTATATTTGTATTTATGTAATTCTCCCTATATTTCTTCCATACAGGCCTACACAGCATGCTACTATTAAGCAATATAGCACGAGTGAGAGTGAGGATGTTCGTGGATATCCATGAACATCCTCACGAACACGAGTTTCTCTGAAACGCCTTTGGAGACTGCTTATGGTAGAGAAATGAACATTAAATTCATGGGAAACAGCTCTGCTGGACATTCCTGCAGTCAGCATGCCAATTGCAGGCTCCCTCAAAACTTGCGACATCTGTTGGAATGTGCTGTGCGATGAAACTGCACATTTTAGAGTGGCCTTTTATTTTGGCCAGCCTAAGGTACACCTGTGCAATAATCATGCTGTCTAATCAGCATCTTGATATGCCACACCTGTGAGGTGGATGGATTATCTCGGCAAAGGAGAAGTGCTCACTAACACAGATTTAGACAGATTTGTGAACAATATTTGAGAGAAACAGGCTTTTTGTGTACATAGAAAAAGTCTGAGATCTTTGAGTTCAGCTCATGAAAAATGGGGGCAAAAACAAAAGTGTTGCGTTTATAATTTTGTTCAGTGTAATTAGACCGGACCTAACTGCAGTATAACCATTGGTAACCATTCTTTCAATTCACTATTATGCCATGTTCATTTGGCTTACGTCATTTGGAATGCACATAGTGCACCTACTACCTACCTATATAGCACATACAATATCCCTTGTAGGCTATGCATCTCCCATGACTAAAGCCAAATGAAAATGGCATGACAACATTTAATTAAATCTAACATTCACTGTAATTCCCCCCCAATTTCATAGTCATTACTTTAGGTCAACTTTGACTTTATGTATTTTAGGAAGTTATGGCTAGGTAGCAGCTATCTGTGGAGGAGAAGAAACAGGGAATATCAAAAGAAGCGGAGAGAGATAATACACAGTGAGGCAGAGTTAAAGCAGAACTCGGCAACTCTAGTAATTTCTTCGCTGATCTTCACTTTTTTTGTCGCGTGTTTTCTCAAAGAGCTCCCCCTACAGCTGTGGGCCGTATATTTCACAACACAGTCATAAAAAAAACTCACTTGAGGCACCCTCCTCCCCCTTTCTACCACTGCTCATGTGCATATGTTATTATCGTAGCCGGCTGAGGTGGGTAATACATCATACACAGTATCATATGGCATGTGTTTATGTCGAATTGCTGTAAAGCAGTTCGTGTTTCTCGCTTCTCGTTCTCGCTTCTCACAAGACTTCCAATTTCTATCTTGCCGGGACGGTAGTCCCCAAGTTGCAAGGTTGGTTTTCCGCATGGGAACGCTGGGGGGAGCGGGGAAAGTCACCAATATCACCAGAACAGGTTGTTTAACCATCCAAATTATTTCTAGACAGTTTTATTAAGTTAAAAAAGTTGATGGAAAGATGGAAGAAGAGGGTGGAGGAAGGGAAGCTAAAAAAATTGCAATGACTTGAATGAAAGGGAAAAGAGAAGTCAGAGAAAGGCTTGGAAACATAGACAACAAGTATCAAGAGAACGTAAGAGAAAGGGCTCAGATCACCTAGAAACTCCCCCAAACAGTCCGGTGGATCAGGCCATACACGATCCAGCTCGGAGTAGGCAGGCTAAATGTTTATCACAGTGCTCAGGATTGTTATTTTTTGGACCAAATAGTTAAATAAAGTTGTTAAGCAAGAAGCCATTGACTTGAGTTGTATAAATTTTGGAATTGTATGTTGTAATGAGGACACTGTCACCACCGTCAGATTAGTGTCACCACCGTCAGAGGGAGTTTTAAATGAATATGCTTACAATATGTTTCTTCAGTGCTGTTGAGTTATTAAAGTAATGGTATCTTTTAATACAAAAAATATGTTTGTTAAATAAAAAAACATAACTTTTTCTATTTAGGCTTAAAGTAAACGTTGTATGATGTTAGATCTTTTAAAGGAGTACACGTGAAACAGTATAAAACATGAAAAAAAGTGAATATTTAACACTTAACAGCAAATATGTGTACTAAGAATTCCAGATAATGATTTAAAAACTCTAAATACATATTAGACCAAATAAATAAAAAATTATTTGCTTTTTATTGTGTCTGACGGTGTTGACAAAAACAAAGTAATAACTGGAAAAACGCCTATTTTATGAAAAAAATACAAAATGAGGAGGTTGCACCGATATATTGCTGAACAGCCAAGACCTTGGTCTATAATAATATATCTTCAGATTTTGTAATTTTACTAACTTTTTATTTTCAAAATTAAAACCTGTTTTATCCAAATTCCCAAGAATCAGTGACCTACTGATTTTTGCCTCTATAGTGAACAATGAGATTTCAGATGCAGCCTTTGATTTGGAACATCAAATTGTGTTTTCTTTACCATGATGATTGGCTACATTTTACATATAATCAAGTAAAAATCATCTTTATTCATAGCACTTTTTACAATACAGATTGTTTCAAAGCAGCTTTACAGTGATAACAGGAAAATAATGCAACAAAGTTGCAGTTCAGTGTTGATTCAGTTCGGTTCAAAATAACCATAACCACTAAATGCTTGACAATTCTGCATGAGTGAACTGCACAGTGCACAGAGATCAGTAGTGCACATGTAGAACTACACCCCCCATGTGTCGCGCGAGCCGTAATGTCCCGGATACTGAGAGCGCCGGAAGAGAAGCAGGTGTGTGTGTCTTCCTTGGCCATCTTGTGGTTGTCCACCGTGAGCCGTTTGCTCGAAGAATCGGAGGAGAATCCCGTTGTTGGGGCGCCATCATGCCCGGGCATCTGCAAGAAGGCTTCGGCTGTGTCGTTACCAATCGGTTCGACCAGCTATTGGACGACGAATCCGACCCGTTCGAGATTTTAAAGGCGGCCGAAAACAAGAAGAAAGATGCGGCCGCGTCGGGCGGCTCGAAGACGGCAGCTCAAGCGGCTAAACAGCTGAAGAAAGAGTCCCAGAAAGACAGGAAAAACACAACGCAGGAGAAGAAAGAAGACATCCAGGCCCCTGTGCCACTTAAGAAGGAGGGTATGTAGAAGTTTCAGTACTAACGTTAAATATCTAAAAACCGAATGAGCTTAGACAACATATTTGGATATTATAGACACGCTCCAAACAACAAAACGCCGCCGAGTCGCAACGCGCCTGAAAAATGCTGACGCGAACCCCTCAAACGCTCCATAAATGAGTTCGTAACGCACATGTGGTGCCCAAAAAATGCTGTCTAGGTAACGTTAGGCAGCTCAGTGGGTTATGGGACAGGGCGACTGACGCTTGCTCGTGTGCATATAAACACAGCAGAGAAGTCAACATGGAGCGGCTGCTGCTGCTGCTGGTGTTGTTGTCGACATTTGATGTGCACTAACACCATATTTTGAGAGCGAAATGCGCCCAGTGAGGTTCAGCATACGTGCCTTTCACATGTGTTCTTCCTCTGACATGTCAACATCTCTATTTGTTTGTGATTTGATCATCCTCACTTTATTTATAACTGCGTAGCTGCCTTAGCTACATGCTAATGTGCTAGCCGTATGTAAATATATAATGTGATGATGGTTTACTTCACAGCGTGCTGATGTGCACATGGAGAAAATGTCGGCGTGTTTTGATCTTATGCAAAAATATGAGCAGGACTTTCACTTTTATATCGTAAGGTGTGTCGTGACTGTAACGAAGATCTATGCAGGAATTCATTCATGTTGACAAATTTAGGCTAGTGTTCACCAGTCTGATGTGTCATTTCATATTGTCATGTTTTAAGTTTTTATTTTATTTTATTCTTTCTCGTTGAAATGACAATATCTGTACCCTAGTGCTGTAAGATCTGAGCTAATTAGTGAAAAGGTGTCTTCAAACATCACTAGGATTGATTGGTGAATAATTGTGACCTCGTGCAAAACACTAAAATGAGTAACAGTTAGCTCACCCAAATTGTATAGGGATAGTTCACACAAAAATTTACATTTTGTCATTACTTACTCGCCCTCAAGTTGTTCCGAACCTGTACACAGTTCACAACACAAAACACAACGCACTTCTCTACACAAAAGAAGATATTTTACAGTATGTTGGTAGCCACTGACTTCCATAGTATGAAAAAAAATTCTGTGGAAGTCGAAGGCTACCGTCAACTGTCTGTTTACCGACATTCTTTAAAATATCTTCGTTTGTGTTCAACAGAAGAATGAAACCCATACAGGTTTGGAACAACTTGAGGGCGAGTAAATGATGACAGAATTTACATTTTTGGTTGAACTATTCCTTTATCATTTGATCACCCTTGTGTGCTCGCATAAAATGTTTTTTTTTTACATACAGTGGAAGTAAACTCGTAGACTACTTTCATGGTCCCCGCCAGCCCACAACCTGCGCACTTTATGCTTAAATAATTGTGTGCTGTTTAAGTACTAATAGAGCTTCAGAAATAGATTACTTTTGGCCGCCACATGCAGCAGTAAGATCAAAAAGCATATTTCATAAAATCGGTTCTCATTTTCTCTGAGTGAAGGATGAGTTGTTCAAATCAAATTCACAGGTTCTTAGTGTTGGGCTTTTTCACTCATGTTTAATGAATGTCTGAATCTGTGTTTTAGGAATGAGGAGAGTTGGGCGGAGGCCGGAGGGTCAGCAGGGTCAAGCCAGCTCCCAACACCCCGGAGGTCAGGGAGGTCAAGGAGAGGGTCGACCCGGTGACCGGCGGCCAGAGAGACGACCTCCTCGTGAGCGACGCTTCGATAAACCAGCTGAGGAAAAGCCAGAGGGGGGCGAGTTCTCTGTGGACAAGTGAGTTAATAATCATAGCAATGTAACTGACGGTATTAGGTCTGGGTGGACTATATCGGTCTATCATCATTTTTACTGAACCTATATACAGTAGTCAACATTTGAAGTGGATCAAAAAAGTTCATAAAAATGCTCCTAAGACAAGAACAGGTATTGTTCAAAATTCATGTATAACTTTGATGAAAGGTTTTGATCCACTTCCAATGTTGACTACTGTAGATTCTTGAATCAGTCTTTTAGTGTATGCTGTTTTCAGTTGATGCGAGAACAAAACTTCTCTAAACATTTGTTTGTAGCTTGCCTTCCGTCCAATATTCCCAATAAGCTTTGTTACTTTTGATATAAAACAAAGTCTCAGCTTTCAAATTCTATTAATTTTATCCTGAAATTCAAAGAGTAAATGCCATTTTGAATAGAGATCGACTGATATTGACTTTATATATCTAATACTGATTATATGCATGTTTATGTACACGATAACTGAATACAGAACTGATATATTTTTATTATTTCTGTTTTTGACATTTATAATTGTACTGAACAAAACTGTTTTAACACTCTTTTATACTGTAATTTCACTCTCTCCTTGCATTTATAACAAAACACACTTCTACATCAATAAATAAAGGGGTCTGCAAAAAGAGTGCAAAAAATAAAAAACACATTAAGTGTCTCTCTTAAATGAAAGCTTTGATCAGGTGAACAAACAGATAACAAATATAGCATGTGAAATAAACACACACACAAAAAACATCCTGAATAAAAAACATTGCTGCTGTAGTGTGGCTGTTTAAGTGTTGCTTAATTCTTCAAAATCACAAGACAGACTCATGTAATTCATCAAGTCATGTCCCAATAAAGATTAAAGACTTTATTGGGACTTGACTTGATGAATTACATACGTGACTCTGTGAGTTCGTCTCTATTATTTAGTGCCAAGTTTAAACTACATATCATGCATTTAACATCTCATTTGTGCATTAATGGCTGTTATGTCAAATTTACAAGTTAAAATATCAGTAAAACCGATTATCGGTTGATCACTAATTATGAAGTTCTTTAATGTGGCGTGACAGATCACTGTAGCAACCTCAGTTCAAGAACCCATCATCTCTTCCACTTTACTACTAGTTATAGCATGAAAAACATGAACATCAGAAGGTATGTTGAAAGAAACCGTACAACTTACTGAAATGAATTATGTTTTATGTAGTCCCTCAGTCAGTGTTTCGACTGCAGAAAGACATCAGTGAAACAGCTTGTAAACACTGTCAGGCAACATTTACTTCAGGATAGCCATTCAATATCAATTGCTCATTAGTCAGCTAGGAATTTGAAGTTAGGTTTGAATAATTGTGTCATGAAAACAATAAGTTGGATTAGAAACAATTATATAATTGCGCTTAAATAAAAAGTAAACTTCTAAGCATTTAAATTTGGACGCTTTTGTTAATTTTAAACTTTAATGTTATAGTAATGTACTGAAAGACTGGGTTCCCTGTATAGTTTACAATATTAGTTGAGAGATTGTTCTAGCTGAGTGAGGGTTATTTCATTTAGAAAAGACTAAGCCTAAAAAAACAACTGATATCACCAAACAGATTTTAAAATAATGTCTAAGTCCTGCATCTGCCATTGGTTAGGCAGACAGGAAGTCAAACTCCCCAAACTCATGCCATTGGTCGAGCCAGTGTTGCAGTGTTTGTCTGGTTGAGATTCTCAGTTGTTTAACCACCATGGTAAAGAAATCCACTGAAACCCCATGTGATGAATAGCTACATCTAAGCATCTTTTTACTTTTTTTTGTAGCTCAGGATTGCCAGTCGTCTTTGTCATAAAATGTTCTAAATGTTGTCCTCAGGCCAGTTGGGGATAAGCCGTCTCGAGGGCGCGGAGGAGGACGCGGGGCCAGAGGTGGCCGTGGACGAGGCATGGGACGCGGAGATGGTTTTGATTCCCGGGGCAAACGTGACTTTGATAGACACAGCGGCAATGACAAATCGTGAGTGTGAGAAGCCAGCAATAACAAATGCTTAAAGGGGTGTTGTTGCATTAGTCTCACTGGAATTGTTCTTCATGTCTTAGTCGACAGAAAGGAGAGGAGAAGCGCGGTGGGAGTGGCCCGCACAACTGGGGCAATGTGAAGGAAGAAGCCAGGTAGGATTGTAGATGGGAAATATTTGAGGCTTGGGGTTGTGGCAGCTTATTTGGGAACTTGACTTTCAAGCTTGTCCATTGTGTCATACAGAAATATTGTAGATCAGGGGTCGGCAAGTAAGTTTGGCATCAAAAATTTGCCACTAGATGGCAGGCATAATTTAAGAAATGAATTGATGAAAAATGCAACTAGAATTGCCTGTGACAGACTGTTACAGTGTCTTTTGTAACTGGTAATGAGCTGGTACTCTGTGTTCAATCCTGTAGTAGAACAGTCATTAACAAAAAGCCACATTTGTGTGGCGGTGTCTGGGTTTTACACTGGGTAAATTAATAAAGCATTAGTGACACGTAACCTGGCAAGTATCTTCATTCACCAGTTGCAACACAGACTGTGTGTGTATCATTTTAATACGAAAATAGGGCATATAAAGAAGAATGGAAAGAGAACTATGCGTTCATCCTACCTAGTTTTGTGAATGTAAAGCCGGTGTGTCTTGTCTGCAACGAAGCGATCCACGGACTCTTTTGAATGTCTTTCAGACCTTTTCAAATTAAAAGCTCTCAATTCATCTCAAAATAAAACATTGCTGCAAAAACGTTCTCATACTTTAATTCTGAAGGCAAAATCACTAAAGACGAAGTGATTGTAAGTAACTGTTGCTCTCATGACAGATCTATTTCAGAACCAGGCGATATCAAAATAATCTGGCTGTGTGCGCGGGCCAGATATGATCGCTGGTGTTGGCCAGTTTTGGCCCGCGGGCCGCCTGTTGCCGACCCCTGTTGTAGATCGTCTAAAATACCACATCATGTGATGTGACTCTTGTTGATTCTAATTAGTGGTGTTTAAGACAAATAAATCATTTTTTATTTAATCAACCCCAAGTATAACATTTTGACATGAAACTTGTCCCGCTTGTGCTCTAGATATGAGTAACGCCTAATCATTACCATAGTATGAATCTGATCATTATCATAGTGTTTATTTAGTTAACACTGCCAAATTCAGGGTACATTTCTGAAATGTTTAAAAGGTTAAGTTTGATCATTTCAAGGGTTCTCCAGATCTAATAAGTGTCTGATTTGACAGTGAGCTTGATCAGTCCGCTGCACCTGAGCCTGTTCCTGAAGGTGAAGAACACGCCCCTGTCGACTCCGAAAACAAGTGAGTGCAATTCTGTTCACCGTAAGTTGATGTGAAGAACTGAAAATGCTTCACGTACTAAGAGCATGCCGTTGGATGGTTGTGTGTGTGTAGGGAGAATGAAGTAGAGGAGGTGAAGGAGGAAGGTCCTAAGGAGATGACACTGGATGAATGGAAGGCCATGCAAGACAAAGAACGGTCCAAAGTTGAATTCAACATCCGCAAGCCCAACGAAGGTAACGATGGTCAGTGGAAGAAGGGCTACGTACTGCACAAGTCAAAGAGTGAGGAAGTTGGCACGGTAGGTTCAATTAGCCAATATTCTAGTCTTGTAAATTCAGTCATTTAATGGTTCTAAGACTCATTTCTGCTTTTGTGTTTCCAGCGGCACGCTGGAGCTGTGATTGAAGCTGGAGATGTTGACCCCGACTCGTTCCACAAGGTATTTGTCTAAATTTGTGTTTGGATTGTTTTGTGTTTTTTTACTATTCAGGCACTCAGGTGGTCACCCTCTTGGTCACCTTTTAAAGTTGTTTTTCAGTTTGTAGATGGTTATCCTAAACTGAAGTTCAGTTAAAATAGTACATCTATGGCCATGTACACTCAATGACATGCTGACTTCTTAAAACCAAAAAATCACTCTCTTGCAAGCTTCTGTTCCTCAATCATCCTCTTCCTGGTTTACTAGCTCTATGCTTACAGTCAGGGTTTTTCCGGGGTCAAAATCTTCGGTGGGGTCCGACAGACACTGTCATCCTTTCTTGCCCTCCTTTAAAAAAGCTGTGATTTCATAGCTTTTTAAGATAAAATCCTTCTTTGCTATAACTGATAATTATTTTGGTATATAATATCAATATCAAAAAGAAGAATAAAAAAGTAGCATTAAAAAGTTTATTTTAACTAACAGTCTAATTTTCTACCATATACAATTGAATAAAATTAGCAGCTAGCTAACAACAACTTGCTTTGCACTTTTTTTTTTTTTTTTCTGGTTTCACCTCACTCCAGTCTAAACTAAATGATTATTTTGGTAATGTTTCTACACATTGTCATATAAATAACCTGAAAAAACTGTAGTTCATTAAGGTTAAATCTTGCTAACCACTCTTACCAAAAAAAATGTGGTAAGCACTTACATTCTCATTTTAAGAAGTGTTCTGAGTAAGTGATTTGTTTGTAACACTTTACGATATGGTTTGATTTGTTAACATTAGTTAATGTATTAGGCTAACTAACATGAACTAACCATGAGCAATACATTTGTTACAGTATTTATTAATCTTTGTTAATCTTAGTTAATAAAAAATACAGCTGTTCACTGTAGCCTCAATAATGCAGGCTACTGGTAAATGGTGAAATTAACATTAACAAAGATTAATAAATGCTGTAGAAGTTCAGTTTATTAATAGTAAATGTTAACTAATGTAGTTAACTAGAGTTTAATAAAGCGAACCTTATTGTAAAGTGTTACCGATTTGAACCGATTCGGACGTCTCTTGAGTTCAGTGTTGGATAGATCAGTTGTTTTAACCATTCATTAAAGTGAATCCGTTCAAAGGAGTCATAGTTCGTGAATTGGACGTGTCATTGGCGGACGTTGTGTGATTATCCCGGCAGTTAAACATCGCACAAGATTTGTGTCAACACAGAAAACATTTCATCACTGGATGGGTTTTTTCATTTATTGAAAGTGTGGTTTATGTCAGCTGAATGTGCGGAATGCTTTTCAGAGACGATAAGGCAATGTTTGGTTTTTCACAATTCACACCCAGCGGTAATTCAGGAAAACAATCCCCGAATGCTCCACGTGAAACTTCGGTCTTCCGACCTTTTAACATCGAGTCAAAACTGTCAATTGGGAGAGGGAGAGAGAGCTAGACAGCACTTAGTGTGCAGACGGTAGGAGTGCGTGCGGTCGGGGCTCTCTCTGCTCTACGTCATCTACGTCACTCAGCGATCAAATAAGACTTTGGCGGGACAGAAATTCACTTTGGTGGCCGCCAAAAAATGTTCAATGCAGGAAAAACCCTGACAGTGATTTTCTATCCAACCGCTCCTGTTAATTTAGTTTGCCTTCCCTGATGACAGCATGTTAAATTAATCACATATTTTACTGTAATTAATCGCGATTAATCACACCTCACATTAAAGTTTTTAAAATATTTTGATGTTGTAATAAAGTAATATCTCCAAAATAATGTAGAAACAACACACAGTATTATTTTAAATACTAGTTTAATGGCATCTTCTTACTAAGAAATATGAATGAAAGCCTGTATCACTGATACCAATACAGTTGTCTCTATTGCAGGGATTGTTCCCCCTCAATTTTAGCCATTATTTAGACCCATTTAACGTTATAGTATAATTAAAAGCTATTTTAACATTTAACAGGCTTAACATTTAATAAATGTGAACTTAAAACAATCTTCACCAAATTGTAATGTCACATTTAGCTGTGCCTTTAATATATCAGGGTTCAACACAGGGATAAATATCAGGGTTGCACAAAAGAATATTGTTTTCGTTGTTTCTGACCCATGTGACTTTGTAAACAGTGCTTTAAGATTTTCAGGTAGGTCTCCCAGGTAGGAAATAAACAGAAATTGAATACAGTTATCAAACACTACCGTTTTCACTGCATAAATTATACATTTAATATTGATTAATCCTCCTTAAAGCTACAGACATTATTCAGTCCAGAGCAGCGAGTGGTTTTCTCTCTTGTTCTTTGATTAGCATTAATCAGACAGCAGTTAGGGTTATAGGGTTATTAGGCTGCTGTCACTTTAAGACCATTTTGTGCCGATTTCCGTTCTTTTTTGCATCTTATCACGCATGAATGGTTTAATAGCACTTGACTGAATGATAGCGGGATATACTGTAGATTAGCCAAAGGATGACAAAAAAAACAGTGCTGTGTTAATATAGTTAAATATTTGAAATGAGTTGAAAGGAAAAATTAATTGCTCGCATTAATTTTGACAGCACTAATATTAGAACTTCTAGCTGGATTGAGGGGTCAGCTCTGTGGTCATAGTTTCTTTGCTGAAGTTCTCATCATGTGAAATTGGGAATGATAGATTTGCTTCCTGTAATATTATTTCCTAAAGGCTGAAGAAGGTGGAGAACACCACTTCCGTAAGCCAGCCAATGACATCACATCCCAGCTGGAGATCAACTTCGGAGACTTGGGTCGACCAGGACGTGGTCGTGGAGGCTCTCGTGGAGGACGTGGAGGCCGTGGAGGAGGAGGAGGCGGCGGTGGTGGAGGAGGTGGAGGAGGAGGAGGTGGCAGCAGTGGCGGACGCCCAAGCCGAGGCGGAGGCAGATCTGAGAAGGTAAAGAACTAAGACGTGTACTCTATTTTTGTTACAGATACTGCTTATATCAAATAAAACTAGTATGTCCCGACAGCATTATCACTATGCATTATATTAATGTTTTACTTAGAAAATACATTGTTTTTAAATGAACTCAATTGGTATGGGGCCCAATATTGCGCTCGTTTACAACTGATACCACGCAGCGTGTGTACAGTACAGTGCTTGTGACAAAGAAACACCAACAACAGCACAAATAGAGAGCAGAATGGAATGGGTATATAATAGAGAAGGATGTATATGAAGTAAATTAATTAACAGATTATTAAACAAATTAAATATTCACGCTATAGCTGCTGATAAGTGAAACAGACACAGACATCACTGGAAACTTTGTAATTCGGTCGGAAATGTCAATGGCAAAGACAGTTAAACAAGGAGCATATTACTAACGTTAACTTACGGTAAAGAAAGACTTTAAAAAGAGCGCGCTTGTGAAACATTCGAGAAAGAAAACGTGTAACAGTATATTGGATACGTGCAGCTCTTAAAGGGACAGCAGCCTAATAAACCAGCTGCTGTTTTCGTCCTCAATGTTAATATAGCAAGAAAAGAAATGACACTTGTAATTTTAACAATGATTTAATCTAGATTTATACAGTGAATACTTGTATTTGATTACTTCTGTCAATTTCTGTACCTGAAAATTGAGATATTTCACAAATACAGGATCGGTCTTTGAAAGTACTAAAAATGAAAGGATAGATATCGGACTCCTCCTGTATTATTTACACAATAATAAGGGAGACCAAATGAAAACAACAATCATAAAGTGTAATATAAATTTATACCAACAAATCTAAAAGAAAGAAAAAAAAGGAAGTTTTCCAGAGAGGTTTAAACGAGTCCAGCAAGCATCCGGTGTCCGTCACAGACTTTGGAAAGTTGAATATGGCACGAGATGCTGAATGCTTGAGTACTAATATTTCACTCATTTAGTAGGTGTTTGATTTACAGGGAAAAGAGCAATAAATGAAAGCACTATTAGTAAATGATTGTTTCTCCTTATTGCTGTGTAGTCCTGAAGTGTGTTGCTTTTGAATTCGACAGGGTGGAGGTGTTTCTGTTCCCAACGTGGATGATCCCGAGGCTTTTCCGGCCCTGGCTTAAACCTCAGCTCCGCCACCTAACCTTCCTCCAGGCTCCCCTCCTCTTTGACGCTTGCATGCTTATGGATCGTTCGACCATAGAAACCGGGAAATAGAAATACATGAGACTGTCATCCATACATACACTGAGAACTGACTTTTACCTGCGGAAAAACACAAAAAGGACTTCTTGTTACACTGAAGCAAATTATGGGTAGAGGTTTTGTATTTAGAGACATGATAGCAGGGATGTTCATACAGTATTTTTTTCCCTTTTTTCCAGAGATTATGCATTCGCCATAAATATTTTTTTATTGCTGCTTGAATGTATGCATTTTCAAGATAGAAGTTGAAGTGTGTTGTGAACGCTTAAGCTTCCCTCGGGACACGGCGGTGTCTGCGTGTAATTGAGTGCACTCACTCTCTCAATGGCTCTACCAAAAGCAGATTTTTCTTCTTTTTTTTTCTCTCTCTCCATCTCTCACTACTAGGTGAGAATACAAGACTTGTAGTGATGATTTTACTATTAACATATACATGAGTAATGTATATTGACTATTTTAAATGTTTTGAAAGAAAGCTCCAAGGTCAAGCTACCCTCTTGTTATTTGGATTTTTATTTTATTTTCTTGACCGGTAGCAAGAAGCAAATGCGTCGTCTTGATCTTGCTTTGGTGTTTTGTCGTCCTTTGCTGGACCTGTGATATTAGTATGCATAGTTGTCTTTGTTCCTCAGAGAGATTACTTCCTTATCTTGTTAAATCACCCAGGGCTCAACGTAGATCCAGGCTGGTCCTCAAGTCATACAAGTTCATCTCTTAGAAACCTTAGGACCACTATCGTGATGTGTTGTGCGTGTGTATGAGAGAAAGATAACCTGTTTTATTTCATCTGCCATAAGTTTATTTTCCAGAGCTTGGATGGTAAGTTTCAGCAAGTCATGTTCTTAACATGAAGTTTCGTTTGACTTTAGTGAGTTTTCTCTAGCTAAGGTTGTTGACATATCTTGCACTTAGATTTTTGGTGACATTTGAAATATAGCTACTAAGCACGTGGTCTTTTTGCATCAGTACCATTTGTTTTATTTTTATTCCTTCTGTGATCTTTGCTGTGTGTTTATTTTTAATTATTACTATGATGGCACTACTGCTTGCATTTTCTGAAAAATGTGTAATTCAGGGTGGGACAACAGTGTGCTGCAAAAGAAAAGTTGGAACCAGCTTCTTTGTGTATGTGAAATAGCAAGACCTCAAAGTGTGATGGCCGATGTACTCTGTATTCGTAGGAGGGACAATAAAATGGAAGACGACACTATATTTGAGTCTATGCTTCCGGTTTGTCAATACTCTGCTTTTGTCTCTCCTTCACCCCTCCCTCTGTTACCTGTTTGTCTGGTACCGAGAATATCAGCAAATATCTGCAGGATCACTTGTTCTGTCAACGCATGCAGGAAAAATTGGTAAATTAAGACCACCTGTAGTACCATATTCTGAATAATAACCCTTTCCTTTATGCATTTGTTGAATTTGTCCTTAGCAGCATTATACACGAGTCACATTCATAGCAGTGTTGATCCAGAAATATTTCTCCGTAGTGTTTTCTGGTTGTGAGGTTCTGCTGTCAGCTGTAGTTAACCCCATCCTAAGCAGACGGTAACGTGTCAAATATCCATCCAAGGGGAATAACAGATGGGACGAGACGTGCTGCCAATTCAGAGGAGCTGCGTAGCAACAAGGTGTTTGATCAAGAGAGCCTGCATTAAACCCCTGCACCCCCAAAGCAATGGGTTGGTGGACCGCATCAACCGCACTTTTACCACCAGCTTGCTATCCTGGCCGAACGGCACCGGCATGGCTGGGAAAGTCACCTGTGGATTTAGTGTTTTGGGTGCTACCAGAAGCCTTTTTGTGTTTATGACTTCTGTGTAGTCCTGAAGTGTGTTGCTTTTGAATTTGACAGGGTGCTGTTTCTGTTCCCAATGTGGATGATCCCGAGGCTTTTCCGGCCCTGGCTTAAACCTCAGCTCCGCCACCTAACCTTCCTCCAAGCTTGCATGCTTATGGATCGTTCGAACAGAAACAGGAAAATAGAAATACATGAGACTGTCATTCATAAACAGTCGGTAAACACAAAAAAAAAATTTAGGCAGAATTAACTCTCCACGCCATGTGGAGAAACACGAGTTGCTATTCTCTCCGCCGTAACATGACTACTGACTACCATACGATGCTAACTTTTAATGTAGGTACGTAAATACATTTAAAGTGACCCACGTATATTTAGGCGGTCACTCACAGATACACTGAGAACTGACTTACCTGTGGGAAAACACAAAAAGAACCAGGGGTTCAGCAAAAATTGGGACTGTTATTTTCCCCTTCTTCAGGGTTCCAACTCCCAGCATGCACCACAGGACCCAGCACACCTAGTTGTACATTGTTGTTAAAAACATATCAGCTGCTGAAGATAATGTTCTTTTGGAAATAATATTTTTTTACCTGTGATATGTTGTGACTAGCCAGCGGTGCGTTTTCAGTACAACGACAGAACTCGCTGCTGAACTACCGTTTCCCCAAACCTTACTGTCGCAAATTTGTCGTTTAACCACTTTAGTTAACGATGTCACGTTACGTACATGCTGGAGTAATACCTTGTTTTAAGGAATCTGTTTGAGATCGAATTAATGCTAGATTTTTTGCTATAAATTAAGGACATGGCATCAGGACTATTTCTCATTTTTCAGTCATTTTGCTTTATTTCCAGATTCATCCATAGGCTCGTTCTTGCGTACTAGAGCACGTTCGCACATGCGCACTCTTCAAAAACGGTGCTTAAAATCTCTTGACAAACTAAGACGTAAATTACATTTTTTACATATTCGAAATAAAAGATATAGATTGTACTCAATTTCAACTTGCTTTATGTGCTCGAGATAATGATTTATTGAGTCCACGTGTCATGCAAACGAAACTATGCTTCTAACCACAGGTCGAGAGCTGTCGTTCCAAACACACAACTTTGTGATGCTGTTTGTGAATGTTAGTTGGAATGATGGTTTCGGGGAAATAGACTCGTTGAACTATGCTGATAATGACAGAACTTGCGAACATAGTTGGCTAGAGATGGTTTCAGGAAACGCACCCCTAGATGGTCATGAAAGTGGTTGAAAGCATCTACCTGTAGGTGTGTTGGCAGTGGCTTCACCGGTGTACCGTTGGGCCTGTTTCAGTGGTGGGTCAACAGCTGAGGAAGTTGACCGTCTGCAACCTCACTGCTTAAGGGCTTCAGATGCTGTTGAACTCCGTTACAATAGATATAACCCCCGTTTTTAACTCTGGGTGATTCATTGGGTGGAGTATGTCACTGCATTTTTGCGATTACGCCTCATATGGAAGTTAGCGTGGCTCATTTTGCTTTGGGTGCAGAACAAACTTCTGTCACTAAGGGTGGTGTACATCCCAGGTCGATTGAATCTGGGAGCAGATCTTCTCTCAAGGCACCTTGGGTCTAATTTTTCTCGTCACCTCTGGGATAGACGCTCTATGCCTTGTACGCTTATAGGTCGACAATTTTGTTTCCGGCAGTACTTGCAAGAGAGTGTGAAGTCAGTGTGTGTCTTTGCACTGTTTTGGCCTTTCAACATTTGGTTATCAGATCAGGTGTCAGAGTTTCCTCAGGAGATCCCGATCGGAGTAAATCTACTTTCCCAGGCTTGGGGCTCCGTGTGGCATCCCTGGCCAGAACACCTTTGGACTGGGGCCTCTTTGATTAGTTCTAGATACAGCGACCATTTTGAATGCAAGAGCTCCTCCTACGGGGCGGCTCTATGCTTTAAGCACTTTCCCTGCCAGATTTTCTGTCATTTATGACACAACACTTCCCCTTGATTGACAAGTTTTTCCAGCTTTCATGTTTTCACTGTTATACAGTAGGGGCACTGCTACAGATCTTTTGAAATAGTGCAGCATTCAAAACCAAGTGAAGAAAATGATCTGCATAAACCATAAGGAGCTTTTGCACAATTAAGCTAACGCGATCATCAAACATTCAACAGCACATAAAAATCAAAACTTCCCAACGTTACCAAATGAAATGTTGAACCCACAAAGAGATACAGGAGTGTGCAAGCTTTGTTTTAGTCATCATTCTGAATTTGATCCAGAAAAAGTGTTTAACAAAAATGTGATTTTCTTAAGATTTTTGTTCAAAATGGTTTTTAATGACACTTTCCACGTTAATGGAAAAAAAATATTTTTCACTTGTTTCATGCGAGGGATGAGATGGCTGAGAACTTTCCACTCTGCCTGTGTTCCTTCATTGAACTTATCTATAGTCCTAGAAGGTTTAATACTTGATGCATTCTTCAAAATACACAAATGAAGGAAGCGAAACGAAGCCTGCCTACCAAGGATCCTTCAAATTGACATGTCCTTCCACTGTGCTTGATGATTTACTTGAGATTTGCAACCTTGCCAGGATACTGCCTTCTATTTTTAGGAAGAAGGAAGAATCTGGGCTGTTTGGAACACCAAATGAGCGACCATGCTGTCAGGTCGCGGGAAAAATCAACTTGACGTCATTTGTCTTTGCGTGGTTACATCTCATCCGTAAACAGAAAGATGACCTGGCTACAATATGCCATAATCTGAAGATTCAGCTGCTTAGAATTTAAACTTGTCATCTAGATGTCTGCTTTTTTATCTGGAAAGGTCTTAACGGCAATCGTCGTTGACTTCTGGTGAATCGCCTGTTGCCAAAACCAAGAAACCTCAAACTATGGAGAGCCTGCAGTCAAAAAGGGAAAGCGACAATTTGCTAGCCAATTTGTAATGTATGATCTGACTGAGCAATTGCTAGATCTAATTTGGTCAGATCAAAAGCTGCAGATATGTTACTTATATACAAGCTGATTTTTAAATGAATACATAAAAATGTTTCTCTTTGAGCTTTGGTTAGAGGTGGCTGAAATGCAACTTTATTCAACTGCAGTCTGCAAAGAGAGATTCTTGGGTCTCCAGAGACACTTTATTTTTAAAGCTGCCCATTTTTTATACAATTAATTTGTTCTTAAGCCTTTATCTGACTGAGTTCTTCTGTGCTCTAAATCACTCACAAATCTTTTAACAGTTTTATCATCTCTATTCAGTTTTTGCAACATAGTTTTCATGCCTTTTGCAAGACTGCATTATTTCATGCTTTTCATCTTCAGAAAGAGCTTTCTTCCTCCCCATATTGCATGAGAAATGTGACTTGCTTAATAATGTGGAACAACCTTTTTAAGTAGATTTTCCATTATCTAAGAAGACCCGGCAAACTATTCAACAAACTTGTCTGAGACTAATACCAGTTATCTAATCAAGATATGAGAAATAAAACAAACACTTTCTTTGAAAAACTAAAATCTGAATGTTTATTTTACTTAAATCACTTGCATAATAATTTGAAACAGTATAAACCAATATCTGCTTGTTGTTTTTGAGTGTTTATTTTATTTTGCTTGTGTTTATATATTTTTTGTATTACTGTTTAAGTGCTCACTAACCAGTGTTAATCATTCCAATATGGGGGACTGCTTATAGCGGCCCATAGAAACAGTCACTAATGAGGCATCTGCGTAAACATAGATTATGGTAGTGTCGTTTTTCATCCAGAAACATGAATTTTAAAGAATTTAAGAAATTTAAACCAACAGTACTATAAAAAAAAACACACTTAGTTTAGG
The DNA here is from genome assembly GCF_963993115.1 of Abramis brama. Lineage (NCBI taxonomy): Eukaryota > Metazoa > Chordata > Actinopteri > Cypriniformes > Leuciscidae > Abramis > Abramis brama. The sequence goes on along the minus strand of NC_139969.1, from coordinate 34,655,131 downwards.
CAGAAAAAAAGAATAATAATATTATATATATATATATATATATATATATATATATATATATATATATATATATATATATATATATATATATATATATATATATTTTTTTTTTTTTTTTTTTCCTGCTGAATCTCAGTTGTATTAGAGTTGTGAAATGTCTTCTTAAAAGGGTACATAGTGGTACATCCCTTTTTTAATTCTTCAGTGCATTACCATGTTAAATCCATTGTTTTTTCGGGTTTTTTTTGGTGGTGTCACTGAAAATCCTCCACTAGAAAAAGCAGACAGACCAAACAAGAAGAACATGAGTGTTTTAAATTCTGAAAATACAGACATTTAAAGAGTTATTCCTAAAATGATTAAATCACAAGTAACGACAACATTAACAGAACATGTTCATTGCAGAGAGATGTTAGCACGTTTTGAACCTGGGCTGGCGGGATGAAGGTTTCGCTCCAGGATCTTAAGGATGTTTTCTACCAGACACTTCACGTCACTGTGGGTGTCTGGATGGGTGCTCAGGACTCTCAGTAGGTCTGTTCCTCCTTCCGTCTGGAGCATACTGCAGTACTGAGGGGCTACAACAAGAGAACAAGAGCTGCATTTGAACAAGTGGCTCGAAATTTCACCACTAAGTAAGATGACATTTATTCAGCACATGATCAGTAAGGTTCTCTCTCTCGCCTTACAGAGTAAAGTGTATAGGCACTCCCCTATTCCAAAATCATACAACATACACGCGAACAAACATGCATACATCATACAACCACATCACATGGGCTACTACCAACCCTAGCGGGCACATAAACAACTAGAGAGTGTATTTGTGTGTGCTCGTGTGTGTTAATCGGAATGACCATGCTGTTCTCTGCTATTCACTGAATCATTTGCACAGCCGTCTTTTTATTTATTCATTTATTTTCTATCTGAAGCTATAGCAGCAACATTAGCTATGTTTCCATCCAAACTTGCGAATTTAACTTATGCACTTAATTGGAATGTCACATAATAAAATGTGAATAAAGTAGTGTTTCCATCCCCCCAAAAAAATAAAATAAAATAAAATAAAATAAAATAAATCACCACTTTCTGGGAAATTGCCGCAAAATATCTGTAATAAAAATGTTTGTACATCATAAATTACTTGTGAAAACAGAAAACTCTAGGCTGGGTGGGACCAGTGGGGATTTAATTTAATTCCTTAAATTAGAATTACAAAGATACCTCCAATTTCCAACATCAATTTAAATTCAGGAATTAAAATGGAATTTTAAAGGAATTCACAATTCAGTTTTGAATGGAGCCTGGTAAGGAAAAAGACTGTAAATATACTCTGAAATGGTCTAAATATGTATAATGGGCCAGTAGTGAATGTCACTATAATCAAACTAAACTACATTACACCATTATCTTTTCTTTGTTTTCCTTTTTTTAAACTAATTTCTGTGAAAAGCAAGGGATTTCAGGGATTTGCTGTGTATCTCAATGAACTTGCCGTTTATTAGTCTGTCTGGCTTTTTTCTTACCGTTCTGAGAGCAGACAAACTGTATGGCCCAGAGAGCCCACAGCTGAACACCAGAACACTGAGAGATGTGTAGCAAAGGATAGAAGGGCTGGAGCGTCCTGGAAGACAGAGAGAAACAAAGTGCGGTGTACTGCAGTGTTAAATTAACAAACTTGAATGACTGTGTTGAATTTTGAAAACTGTTTCTATACTGTTTTCCATTTAAATACGATAAACAGTGTGTATTTGCATGGAAACAAGTGACCAGCTTATTCTTTGGATTTTCTCCTCCTTTCTTCTGGACAAAGTCTTTCTTGTTTGAAAGAAATAGAAAAATAAGATTTTAATTATTAGTTGGTTGGGTGAATTTAACACAATGGCTGCACATCACGACTAATAATAATAAAATGGCTTGCTGATTATTTTTCAAGTTCATCTATTGTTTTGGTGAAAAACTACTTGATATTTAAAGGGATAGTTAATTTAAAAAATATTAATACATACAGGGTTGGAATGTATTTTTCATTTTCATTTTTGGACAAACTATCCCTTAATTGTACATGTATGGTGACTTCAGCCATTGTTCTCCTGTGCACAATTTAGCGCTACACACTCCAGTCCAGTAGGTGGCGTGAGTAAATGATGGCAGAATTTGCTACTCCTTGCCAGTACATTTTCTTATAATATACAGTTTTATGCTTTTGATGGCCCTTTTGATCAAAAAGCTTGCTGTATGGCTGTATATCATGACTTACACTTTTGAGTGCTTTAATAAATGTGAAAGCAAGAAATAAATTGCAGCTCTGGTTATTTTTCAAGTGCTTTAATAGTTTTGAAAATCAACCCGATAGTTCACCAAAAATTTCTTGAAGCACAGACTGAATTTATGCTTCTCATGATCCTTTTTATCAGAGCCTCTGCCCAAAAGCTTAAAATTAGTCTTGTGGACACATAGAAATATAACTCGTGCCTACAAATGAATTTCTTTCCAAAACTAAAATGTAAATTTTTTAAACTTTGCTCACTTCACAATTCCCCTATGTCCATTTGTGTAATATTATAGTTGCACTATTTTTCTGAAATTTGGTAAGTAATAATAATAATAATAATATGGAATGATTAGGTGTGTCCTGTCTTTTGACTGATTATTGTATAATATTACATAAATACAGAATAATCAATAAAAAAGTAAATATTAGAATGCTTACCGGTAGGAAACCATTGCATGCTCAGGAGAACTCCATGATAGGATAGAGGAGTGCTAAAAGTGAGAGATTGAAAAGGTACAGAGTTGAGCACATAAAAAACACATACATTTGAACTAATGCACGTGCACACACACACGTGGTTTACGGGGACTCTCCATAGGCGTAATAGTTTTACAAACTGAATATTCTATCCCCTAACCCTAAACATCACAGAAAACTTTCTGCATTTTTTTTATTTTCAATAAATCACTGTTTAGTATGTTTTTAAAGCCAGTTTGTTTACGAGGACACAGGAAGTGTCATTATACACAATTCCGTCCTCATAAACCATATGCACAAGAACACACACACACACACCAGTTTCTCCTGCACTGTGCAGTGCAGCTCAGCATCCAGACCCCACGCAGGCCCCCTGGCTGAGGTGAGATGTGCCAGGATCCCTCCAGCAAAGTAACGGACATCCACCTCCAGCTCTGAGTTGATTAAGAGTGAGAGAATGTGCTCCACCAGGTCCTCATCCATCAGCTCCATCCGCAGCTCCTCCACCTCTGCTACATTATTCTGGAGCACAGAGGAGATTCGCTGATTTCAATGTTGAGCAAGCTATTCGTCATTTGAAGTAGATAAGCTTCTAGAACAGAATATTAAAACCCCCACGATTCCACATGGGGGACGCTGAAGGTTGAATAAGGACATGGTCTGATTTTCCTTGCAGGTTAACAAACTGCATGAAGACATTTCATTTCTAAAGATTTCAAGGAGTCCAAACTTTCCTTGCTAACACTTAATAAAGTTTATTTCATCACCATTAGTTCATGCATTAGATATCAACTAACAATTAACAATTGCATTAGTCTAGGTTAATTTTCATTTCTAAATATACTGTTATTAATTATTTAAGGGATAGTTTACCCAAAAATGAAAATTCTGTCATCATTTTCTCACCCTCAAGTAGTTCCAAACCTGTATGAATTTTTTACTTCTGCTGAACAAAAGATATTTTCAGTAATCAAACAGTTGATGTTCATTGACTTCCTGACTGGCACACAGGCTGAATCCGAAATCGCCCCCTATATCCTCAAATAGGGTGTTATTTGAGTAGTGTTAAGTAGTGTGACCATTTGTAGTGTTGTCCGAATCCATAGTGGACGTTATTGAGTGCACTTATTCAATCCCATATTGCACTGCAATAACTAGTGTACAACCGATGTATGCTCAACAGCTGTCCAAATTCGTTCACTCCTTTTCATTCACTCCTTCAAGTGAACAGTATTAGTGGACTAACATAGGGAATAGTGAATGAGGGTTTAGGGGGCGACTTCGGATTCAGCCGGATTAACAAGTTAATGATGCACAGGTGGATGTAATCACACAATATTGAGTCCAGGCAAAGGTTTATGGGAAACATAGTTTGTGAAGCAATGGTAATGGACTAGGAAGGATTGCTCTCTGGTGGAGATTAAGGGCACTCCAGCTGGTGGAAATGAAACTTTATATAGAAAAACATATTATGGAAGTCAGTGGGGCCCATCAACTGTTTGGTTACTGACATTCTTCAAAATATCTTCTTTTGTGTTCAGCAGGAGGAGGAAACTCATACAGTTTTGGAACAAATTAAATTTTTTGGGTGAACTATTCCTTTAAGTCATGTTTGAATCATGATACATTAACTAGTGTTTTCATTTGAACACCTATACATTTTAAAATGTATTTGTAAATGTAAAAATTATCAATAACTTTTTACTTTTCATTGTTACTTAATGATAATGAATAGAACCGTAATATAAAGTGTAAACCTGCCAGAAATTGGATGGATCAAAAATCCCTCACAGGAGTTTGAATCAATATCTCCCACTAAGATATACAGAGGAAAGCATATGAAATACCATTTACTTACACTATCAACAAGCAGCCAACGCTATAATATTAACATACTATACATTTAAACCAAATCACATTAAAGCCTCTTCACATTTATGCATTTCTGAACATTTTTCAAATTACTTCAAGAATATTAACAAAAACTGTATAATGTACAATAAAACAGTAAAAATCATATTGTTAATAGTTTATGGTGGGTTATTTGTTACAGTTAACAGTTGTTCAGCAATTATTCCTAATATTCTCTTTTTCTTTGGACCATTAGTCAACAAATAAACACTGAGCAATTAATCATTTTGAGTTCATTTAGATTTTTGTGTGACCAAAAGTGATCATGTCAGAGTGGGTGAGCTGTTTGTTTAGTAATTAATCCATTCACTTCCACCAGTTTTTACATGACATTTAAAATATATTTACCAAAAGGCCCAGGAGCTTCTGCTGGATGGAGAACTCCGAATAATACGACTGTGGAGGAGAGGAGAGAGTGATGAGAAGATACAGAAAATTAACAACCATTTAAAGGGTATTTTTCTCCCAAAAATGAAAATTCTTTAACTCATCATTAACTCAAACTTATGTCATTGTCTTCTGTGGAAAACAAAAATAAGGTATTTTGAGAAATGTCTCAGTGTTTTTTTGTCAATAGAATGGAAGTCAATGGTAACCAAAATGGTTTGGTTATCAACATTATTTAAAGCATCTTCTTTAGTGTCTCACAGAAGAAATAAAGTCATACTAGTTTGGATTGGATCAGCAAGAGGGTGAGAGAATGGTCACAGGTTTATTTTTGCGAGAAGTGTTACTAAGTTCAAGAATATACGTCATTGTTGCAAATTTATGATATCAATCTATAATCTGACTTGTGATGCAGCCTGTAATTAAACCACACCATGTTTGTTCATTTGGCGAGAGGAGAACTGGCCCCTCAACTGAGCCTGGTTTCACCCACTCAATGATGGGAGTTTGGGTTCCTTGCCATGGTCGCCTCTGGTTTGTGTAGTTGTGGATACATAATATTTAACAATATTATTGACTTGAATGCATTGACACTATTGAATGAGAGCTGAACTAAGATGGATGATGACATCAATGTTTTCTCCAGAGCTACTTTATAGATTAATTAACTAACTACATAGTTATTGAACCAAACTGAATCAACACTGAACTAATTTCAACTAAATACTGACTGTTGTTTACTTTTGTCTTTTTAGAGCTGCTTTAGAGTAGAATTGAACTCCTTTTCCTGTTTATCGCCGCAAAGCTGCTTTGAAACAATCTGTATTGTATAAAGCGCTATATAAATAAAGGTGACTTGACTTCAAATGTGTCCAACTGTGCATGTTAGTTGTGCATGAGTGCGTGTCTGTGTACCTCTAGCAACTCCATGTAGAGTTCCAGTCCTTGGCACTGAATGAAATGGCGACAAGCGGTGGGTGTCTCATCTGTCAAGTTCCACAAAGCACTTAATGCAAACTTCAGAGTTGAATCCACTACACCCAGTGAGGCCTTCTGTTGAACGATGCTCAGCAACTGCTGAAGTTCCACAGAAAGGGAAATAAAATCTATTGTTTTGGTCTATTCATGTAGTCATCTGTCCATTCAGGCATTTGCAATAGAAGCTTAAGAATTTAGCCATTTACATATCCTATAGTACTTTAGGGGAACAGTATGTTTAGTGTAAAAGACCCCATTAAATGTTCTGAAGAATTTGTCTTTCCTGTGCTGACGTATTTGCTATTGAAACAGAAGGGGTGGGACATATTAAAGGCCTGTCTTTTTTAATAACTAACAAACTTTAGCTTGCATCACAGTCTGACATGTTTTGCTGTTTGCTATTGTCAGGATATAGCAGACTCGAGAGAGGTGGATCAGTGGATCAGTGAAAAAACAGTGCTTTATTTGAGCAAATTGCAAACACAGGTGAGTAATGACAACACAGTCATTCAATGATGAAGGCAGGTATTAAACTTCAGTTCTTAGGTTTTGCAAGTGAAGATAGAGATCGTGACTTAAGTTGCTGTTGAGCTTTGTCTTACAGGTCTTGAGGAAATGCTGAAGGGAATGCTGGAGAAGACAAACAGACGCAGGAGCAAGGAGACAGGAACTTGGGAATCGATAATATTCGCAGGTAGGGAATTCAGGTAAGTAATCAGTGCAGGTGCAGGTGATAGCCGAGTAAGTGCAGGTGAGGAAGAGGAGGGATGCTGGGAAATGTAGTGTGCTAAGGTGACTGGGATGGTGATGGGACTTCATGACAGCCTAACACACTGCAGACAGTTGCCATCACAGACAAAGAACATAACCGTGGCATTAACTCTGGGCCTAACTGATTCTGATGTGTTGAGACTATTGGGTTAAGTAGCCCTCTGGATTAAAAATTCCCTCAGGATCCTTATCCTCCTCCTTTGCCTCCTCTTCTTTGCGGGGCTCAATGTGGTGTTCAAATTGGAGGATGCAGGGGATACTGGTCTGGACTCTTGGTGAAGCTCCGTAGTTGGAGCGAATTCTGGAGATTCATGGGCCGAAACGGACTCGGGAGAAGACTCCTAGACAAGCACAAACTCTGGGGCACACTTCGGCCGGAGAGGGCTCTGGGGTAGACTCGTGGGCCGGAGAGGGCTCTGGGGTAGACTCGTGGGCTGGAGAGGGCTCTGGGGTAGACTCGTGGGCTGGAGAGGGCTCTGGGGTAGACTCGTGGGCTGGAGAGGGCTCTGGGGCGGACTCGTAGGCTGGAGAGGGCTCTGGGGCGGACTCGTAGGCTGGAGAGGGCTCTGGGGCGGACTCGTAGGCTGGAGAGGGCTCTGGGGCGGACTCGTGGGCTGGAGAGGGCTCTGGGGCGGACTCGTGGGCTGGAGAGGATTCTGGGGCGGACTTGTGGGCTGGAGAGGGCTCTGGGGTGGACTCGTGGGCTGGACTCGTGGGCTGGAGAGGGCTCTGGGGTGGACTCGTGGGCCGGAGAGGGCTCTGGGGTGGACTCGTGGGCCGGAGAGGGCTCTGGGGTAGACTCGTGGGCTGGAGAGGGCTCTGGGGTAGACTCGTGGGCTGGAGAGGGCTCTGGGGTAGACTCGTGGGCTGGAGAGGGCTCTGGGGCGGACTCGTAGGCTGGAGAGGGCTCTGGGGCGGACTCGTAGGCTGGAGAGGGCTCTGGGGCGGACTCGTAGGCTGGAGAGGGCTCTGGGGCGGACTCGTGGGCTGGAGAGGGCTCTGGGGCGGACTTGTGGGCTGGAGAGGGCTCTGGGGTGGACTCGTGGGCTGGACTCGTGGGCTGGAGAGGGCTCTGGGGTGGACTCGTAGGCTGGAGAGGGCTCTGGGGTGGACTCGTGGGGTGGACTCGTGGGCTGGACTCGTGGGCTGGAGAGGGCTCTGGGGCGGACTCGTAGGCTGGAGAGGGCTCTGGGGCGGACTCGTAGGCTGGAGAGGGCTCTGGGGCGGACTCGTGGGCTGGAGAGGATTCTGGGGTGGACTCGTGGGCTGGACTCGTGGGCTGGAGAGGGCTCTGGGCTGGACTCGTAGGCTGGAGAGGGCTCTGGGGTGGACTCGTGGGGTGGACTCGTGGGCTGGACTCGTGGGCTGGAGAGGGCTCTGGGGCGGACTCGTAGGCTGGAGAGGGCTCTGGGGCGGACTCGTAGGCTGGAGAGGGCTCTGGGGCGGACTCGTGGGCTGGAGAGGATTCTGGGGCGGACTTGTGGGCTGGAGAGGGCTCTGGGGTGGACTCGTGGGCTGGACTCGTGGGCTGGAGAGGGCTCTGGGGTGGACTCGTGGGCTGGAGAGGGCTCTGGGGCGGACTCGTGGGCTGGAGAGGGCTCTGGGGCGGACTCGTGGGCTGGAGAGGGCTCTGGGGTAGACTCGTGGGCTGGAGAGGGCTCTGGGGCAGACTCGTGGGCTGGACTCGTGGGCTGGATAGGGCTCTGGGGTAGACTTGTAGGCTGGAGCGGACTCGTGGGCTGGAGAGGGCTCTGGGGCGGACTCGTCGGCTGGAGAGGGCTCTGGGGCGGACTCGTGGGCTGGAGAGGGCTCTGGGGCGGACTCGTGGGCTGGAGAGAGCTCTGGAACGGACTTGTGGGCTGGAGAGGGCTCTGGAGCGGACTCGTGGGCTGGATTCGTGGGCTGGAGAGGGCTCTGGGGTAGACTCATGGGCTGGAGAGGGCTCTGAGGTGGACTCGTGGGCTGAAGAGGGCTCTGGGGCGGACTCGTGGGCTGGAGAGGGCTCTGGGGTGGACTCGTGGGCTGGAGAGGGCTCTGGGGTGGACTCGTGGGCTGGAGAGGGCTCTGGGGTGGACTCGTGGGCTGGAGAGGGCTCTGGGGTAGACTCGTAGGCTGGAGAGGGCTCTGGGGCGGACTCGTGGGCTGGAGAGGGCTCTGGGGTAGACTCGTAGGCTGGAGAGGGCTCTGGGGTGGACTCGTGGGCTGGAGAGGGCTCTGGGGCGGACTCGTGGGCTATTTAATTTTTGATCCATTTAACCTAATGAGAAAGGCTGATTTTTTTTTTAATCTGTATATTTTACAAGCTATATTGCCAACATTCAGGAGTACATTGCACATAGACGGCTTCAAAGCTAATAGCAATGGACCAAAAGCCACAAAACGTTTTATTTAATTGGGGTCTTTAAAACAGCAACAGCAAATAAAAGCACCTGTGAAGGAAAACATTTACCTTCATTATAAATGCCTCTGCACCCAGTTCTGAGATCTCCTCTGTGCTCAACTGCAATGAAGTGAGAAAGAGTTAAATTCTCCAGCCTCAAAACCTTTTACACATTAATAATGTCCCAGAGATGAAAATTATTTCATAATAATTTTTGTTCATATAAGCAGATCTCAAAATCAATGGTAATATGTTTTTCAGCGGCGGTGGTTCCAAAAGTATTTTTCCCAGTTATATTTTTCCAACAGGGATTTTAAAAGTCATAAAGAAATTCTAGCATTATTCAGCATGACTATATTCTATAACTAATAGACCATTAATTAAGGGTTTTCCCCTCAATAAAGTCCGAATGACTGCTTATTGATAGTAAGTAAAGTAGTTGTTGTACATGAATTATGATTTTAACATGCGTTGCTCAGTATGGGCCTCATAAGGCGGTAGCACCACAAAAATAAATTAAGTCTTTCTATGTCCAAATATGTTCCCCATTCTAAAACTCTAGTTTTAGAATATGGTCATGCAGAATAAGGCATTAATATGTGCCGTATAAGTACTATTATAAAACGGTTAGTTCCAATCCTTGATTCTGATTGGTCAATAGCTGTGCTTTATTCACGATAGGCTATGACCGCTTCACCCAACTGTTCTATGCATCACTACACAACACCCCTAGCAACCACTCTTAGTAACTTAAACACATGTTTGATCTCATTGATATTGTTCATTGAAGCTATAGTAGAGTATTGTGAGAGATCGAGTAAGCGAGTGTACCTGCATTTACAGTAGATATAGCATTTTCCTTCAGGTCAGTCATATTCATAAAAAAAAAAAAATCCATTTGAATGTCCGCTGCGATATCTTGTCCTTTTAACAGTTAAGGGGTTTTTCCGTGCCCTAGTCATCTGTGTCTTCCTTCTCTGTGTTCACAAGTTTGATTCCTTTCAATGTAAAAGTCTTCTCTACTGACTGACTCACTCATAAAGATGGTCTTTGTCGCCATCTATTGGCGAAATAATGTATGTAACTTTTATTGCAGTTTACGATCAGGGACTATTTTTTCCAGCGGAAGGAAGGCTTTTAATGATTTTACTTCATAAAAGTTGCATAGATACATGTTTTTCGGCTTTAATAGTTGTATTGTGTGGTAACCGTTTTATAAAAGCAATAAGGTACTCGAGACAAGTGCTGTATCTTGAATAAGTAACGGCTGAAGGGCGTTGTTAGGCACGACGCGGCACAGCCTCTCGTACCTTATTGCTTACATAAACAGTCAATAATATGCTAGTAATATGCATGCTAATAAGCAACTTGTTAATAGTGAATGTGTACCTCAATATAAACTATATAAAATAATGCAACGGATAGCATCAACAAGCATACCATACCTTGGAGCTCACAACAGGTCTGTCTTTAAGGGTTTATAAGTCATTGTTACAAATCAATTTTACCTTGGAGAAAATAAATGGAGTTTTTACTTCCAGAACCTAAGCACTCAATACGCCACTCGCTACTTTTTACTGCCTTAATTTTTTTCTTTTACTTTTGAATCTACTATTATTAAAAACACAGCAAGATAATATATCTTCTTTAAAGTCTTTAAAATAATGTTCATAAAGTTTAAAATAACTTCCCCTCCCCCTTGCAACGACATCTCTTCTCTGATGATGCGTTTACTGGTGCAAGAGCGGGACAACCTGTCACTTACATGAGATCCACCAATAGCAAACCACAACCATCCAACCACCCAATCAACTCCCCATGGACAAAATCAAGCACCGTCCTAGATTTTTTCTTGTTTGACAAATCATTTCAGTCAGATATATGTCACAACTCACAACAGTGAAAAAATAGCTAGCGCAACTTCCATTTCATGCCGACTTTAATAATACTAAACATCTCTGAACTTAACAGCTCAGCACAAGCATCAAAGCTTCTCCTGGTTGTAGATATTGAACAGAATGCTGGTGGTGATGTAATTACCTTAGACACCAGTATGGAGACTATAGCCACCGCCATTCTCTGCACCGTCTGATCTCCGTGATTCCCCAGCAACATCATTATCAGCTTAGCAGCTTCGTATCTATCCAGGAACAGGGGTCAAGACTAAGTTAAGCCACATCAACAATAAGCTGAAGTGCGCTGAGGAAATGTGCATGGACTGACCTGTCAAATGGGACAACCTGTAAGATATGGTCACTGCAAAGGGTAAGCAGGCAATTCTTCTGCAACTAAAAGCAGAAAAAAATTAGACACTGATAGTCAATAAAGGGTGAATCTTACAAAAATTGCCAAGAATAATTTTAGGTCATATTTAATGGCAAAATATAAAGAAATAAAAAAAAATTATATTTTACTGATACAAAATTTATTTTTGCATGATCACCAATTTTCGATGCCCACAATCTCATTCTCATCACTGTAATGCAAAAAATATATATTACATATACATGATTTAAAATGTATAAAATGTATTTATACATCATGGTAGTATATGTTGTACTTGTACTATATGCTTAAAGGTGCAGTGTGTAGATTTTAGCGTCATCTAGCGGTTTGGTTGCAAATTGCAACCAACAGCTCACCCCTCCCTTTTGAAGAAGCTACGGTGGCCAAAACAGGACAAACATGTCGCAAAATGGAAACTTAACTATGCCAGTTTAAAACACAGAGCAGAAGCAACTATAAAGTAATCCATTATGTAGGTTGTAAAAACTGCGGCGCTGTTAAAACCACGCTCTGTTTGACTAGGCTGAAACTGTCTGCAACATTGGCTCAATCAATGGCTTGGGCAGGACTACCTGTCTTGCAGACGGGAAGGGGGCTTTTGGGGAAAACCAGTTAGAAAAACCCTGTGGGCAACATTGACCCCCAATGCATGGATGGATACAATACTATCTGGGTGCTTTATCATACAAACCGTTGGACGATGGATAGGATAAATATCGAATGCAGCCTGAGTGTGTTTATACCTGCTCGTGGTTTGGGAAGTTCTTCATGGCTGTAAGAAGCTGTTGAACTACAGTTCCCGCCAGGTGTAAGGATATTCCCAACACCAGCTCCTGTACGGTCAGGTTAAACACGCATGCAGTGGCCACAAGCTGAACATGGAGAGAATCTGTGTGGTGTTGCATTCCAGCCAGTACCAGCTGCAACAGGAAGAGCCACATGTACATCGGCTGTAAATGTCATTTAGCACACTAGAAAATGTGTTTTTCAACATGAGTCAAGACCCTTTAGAGTAAAGGGAGGTTAAGGGATTGTTTCTTTTATTATGCTATGCCATCATTATATAATTTCTGCCATCTTAAAAAACTGCCCTTACATTCATTTAAAAATTAAAATAAAAAAATTAAATGTATGCATAACAATGACTTTTCTATGACACACCTTTTCTATGATGACAAATTATCTATATTCTATTTCATTCTATCATTATACAGAAAATTAATTTCTGAAATAATTTTAATGAGGGGAATTGAGTAAAAAAAAAAATCTCACAGGTTTGGAACGACACGAGGTAAATTATAAACGACACGAGTAAATGATGACAGATTTTTTTTTTTGGGTGCACTATCCCTTTAAAATCTCAATTTGAACTTTTTATAATAAGGTAATGTTGGTTCAGGCTGTAAAATGTGATATGGTCTGATTCCTCAAAACTTAAAGGATATTTTTGAATCTTATTTACTGATCCTAGTAAGAAACCAGCTTAACATATTTTGTTCACAAATACAGATGATGAGACAACAGAAGAACTGCTAAAGAAGAATTTTTTTTACCTTTAATATGTTTGGCTGAGGTCCATCCATGTTGTTGGTGTGACTGTAAAGATGTGTGAGAGCCTCCCGCATAAAACTCTCTCGGTCGCTGTATCTCCTCAAGGCTTCACACAGTTGGGTCAAATTGGACTCTCCAGCCACCTGGATGTGTTTACAAATCTCTTATCTTCCAAGAATTTGCAGGTCCTGACAAAATCTGCTATTAGTTCTGATTTTTAGATTATTTATTATTTGTCACATGCTCAATGAGATTGCAGTCAAATGTAATTTTTCTGCAAGCTATCATGTTGTTTCTAGTCTCTCATAGACAAACTTTTGAATAGAAGCATAAAGTCTGGCCCACTTTGCTGCTTATTTTGGTCAGGAACTGCCCAGGTAGAAATTGTTTATGTGCCGTTCATGCTCCGGGTAAATGCTAACAGTAACGCTGGAGGATCATGTGTACTTTACCGTCTGCTCTCTTATCAGCAGCTGCCACATCATGCCACTGCATATTAGATTAAAGGGGTCTTGAATTGGATTTTTGTTTTATTTTATGTTTCCAGATGTGCTGAATTGAAACGTGAATGTGGATGATTTCAAGTTAACTAAGGAGAAGGAAGTACCGATGTACATTTTTAGCAATCGAAATAAGCCTGTTGAAAGTATGACGTGAAACAGTGTGTGTATTGTCAAAAATAAAATGTAATGGAACACCAGCGTTTTCATATTTTTATAACATCCACTGTGCGCTTGAATTAATTATCTCATGCCAGGCTTTTGTCTTGTCCGCAAGAGTGACTGATTATAGCGGCAGGCTTGGGTGTTTCCTCCCATCTTTCAAAAGAATAGCTTTTTTTTGGTCCTTGGTCCATATTGGTTTAGATTTCTTGTTTTCAGTACAGTAAAGCCGGTTAGCACACAAAACTCAAGCCGCATCCCGTCTAGGACACTGAACGCGTCAATCAGTGAATCTAATCACCAAACAGGCAAAGTGGCGTTGATGCGGGAGTACAACACAACAACAACAACAACAAGTTGGACAAATATAAATGTAATTTAATAGTAAACTGTGAGTGGCGCGGCAGGATTTTGAGCATCCTCCGGTGTCGTAGTTGGACGAATTTTAGGACGCTCTGAACATGCTCCACACACCGAGCCATGTGTACCTTCCTCCACCATAACAGAGTCAACTCCGCAAGTTCACCACCGCTTCTTCATTCAAAGCGGAAGAAATCGATTGCAACTTCAGCACCATCAGACAGAACTATCAAGACTTTCTCCTCGCGACTGCATATCCGGACGCTCTTCAACAGCGAAGGCAAATGCAAGTATCGTACGATATACTAAATCGCTGTTTGGCTAAAGTTGCGAGCTTTGTAGTAAGGGACTGATTGTTTATCCAGAAGGTTAAATGACTCTTTTCATAGCTTCATTCGTCTGTTCGGTTATGGTTTTTCAGTCACTTTCACTTTCCATTCTACTTATGTATGCGTGATTGTGTGTGTTTGTTTAGATTAGTTATGTGTTCGTGATTTAGTTAAATAAAACTTTTGTGCACATTCGTGATTCTGGTCTGCTTATAAATCAATGTTAATTTAGCGTTTCTGATCACAGCTACATGCTAAAGAAGAGTTATTTTTCTGTGGCCACAGAAAAATATCCTTTCTGAAAAGTTGGTAGACAATCAATAGAGTGTTCCCTGGACGAACAGATTGATTGTAATATTAATTCAGTTACATGAAGTTAATTCGATTAACTGATCCAAATATTTATAATTAATTATAAGGAGTTATGATTAATTATTCATATTCATCCTGTTGTCTCTCAACAACGCTCTTTCATCACGCGCAGGAGGCAGCGCAATACTGCTTATCTGCGTCCCATTCTCTCATCCTCACACACACCTCTCTCTCTTTCCGTGGGTCTAGGGAATTGTCAGTCAGCAGTCAATAAAGCTGACTTTATTCCAGCCTTTGCATCTCATTCTACTCTTAGTATCTTGGGCTTGACTGAGACCTGGATTCGTCCAGAAGACTCAGCAACCCCTGCTGCTCTCTCTAACAATTTCTCTTTCTCTCACACCCCTCGCCAGTCTGGGAGGGGTGGGGGTACAGGGCTTCTCATTTCTAACAATTGGAAATACTCAGCGCTCTCTTCTCTATGCAACAACAACTCGTTTGAATATCATGATATTACACTTACAACTCCCAGTAAGATCCATATTGTAGTCATTTATCGCCCCCCAGGTCAGTTGGGAAGCTTCGTAGAGGAGCTGGATGTGCTGCTGTCCTCTTTCCCTGAGGACGGCACCCCACTTGTAGTCTTTGGTGAACGTTCATCTTGAGAAGCCGTATGCAACAGATTTCAACTCTCTCCTAGCCTCTTTCAAGGTACTGACAAATCAGGCAACCAACTGGACCTGGTTTACACACGCAACTGCATCACAGACAACATTTTGGTGAGACCTCTCCATGTTTCAGATCATTTCCTCATTACTTTCAATCTACAACTTCCTACCCGTGCACCACCAACCCCCCTACCAGTCACTTTCAGGCGAAACCTGCGCTCACTTTCTCCCTCCCATCTTTCCTCTGCCGTGTCATCTTCTCTTCCCTCACCCTCACAATTCTCATCTCTGGATGTGAATGCCGCAACAGATACCTTATGCTCCACTCTAACTTCTTCTCTAGACAATATCTGCCCTCTCTCCTCCAGGCCAGCAAGCGCTACTCCCTCTAACCCCTGGTTATCTGAGGTTCTTCGTGAACACCGGACCGAACTCAGGGCAGCGGAGAGGAAATGGCGCAAATCAAAAGACACATCTGACCTGAGTATGTATAAATCTCTCCTCTCTTCCTTTTCTGTGGATGTTCATGCTGCAAAATCTTCATATTTCCACAACAAGATCAACAGCTCCTCTAACACACAATCACTCTTCAAGACATCCAACTCTTTCCTCTGTCCACCTCCACCTCCACCTGCCTCCTCTTTAACTGCTGATAAATTTGCTAACTTCTTCACCAACAAAACAACTATCAGCAGTCAGTTCTCAGCGCCACACACAGGAACACAGCCAATAACTCTCACAGGCCAAGAACCCCTTCCACAGCCAATAACTCTCTCTCCTCCTTCTCTCCGCTAACCGAGGAAAAAGTATCTAAACTTATCCTCTCCAGTCATCCTACCACCTGTCTTCTAGACCCCATCCCCTCACACCTTCTACAAGCCATCTCTCCCACACTTCTACCAGCACTCACACACATCATCAACTCATCCCTACATACTGGCACTTTCCCTACTGCATTCAAGCAGGCTCGGGTAACTCCACTGCTTAAAAAACCAACACTAAACACATAATTTGTAGAGAATTACCGACCTGTCTCTCTCCTACCATTCATTGCTCAAACACTTGAATGAGTTGCTTTCAACCAAGTAACATCCTTCTTGTCTCTGAACAACCATCTGGATGTCAACCAATCCGGCTTCAAGAAAGGGCATTCAACCGAGACTGCATTACTGTCGGTCACAGAAGCCCTACGGATCGCAAAAGCTGCTTCCAAATCTTCAGTCCTCATTCTCCTGGATCTGTCTGCTGCCTTCGACACTGTGAATCATCAGATCCTTATGTCCACCCTCTCATCACTGGGCATCACAGGAACATCCCTCCACTGGTTTGAATCCTATCTCACAGGTAGGTCCTTCAGGGTTGCATGGAGAGGCGAGGTATCCAAAGCACAACAACTGACCACAGGGGTTCCTCAGGGTTCAGTTCTTGGATCCCTGCTCTTCTCCATCTACACTACATCACTGGGACACATCATACAGGCACATGGTTTCTCTTACCATTGCTATGCTGATGACACACAGCTCTTCCTCTCATTTCAACCAGATGATCCCACAGTAGCTGCACGTATCTCAAGCTGTCTGGCGGACATCTCGGCATGGATGAAGGAACATCACCTGCAGTCCAGGCCCTGGTCATTTCTAGGCTTGATTACTGCAATGCTCTTCTAGCTGGACTTCCATCATGTGCAACTAAACCTCTACAAATGATTCAGAATGCTGCAGCCCGTCTTGTCTTCAACGAGCCAAAAAGGGCCCATGTCACTCCTCTGTTCATCTCTCTGCACTGGCTACCACTCGCTGCTTGCATCAAGTTCAAGGCTACAAAATCACTTTCCAGAACATTCTCATTCACAGTTCCATGCTGGTGGAATGCTCTCCCTACCCTCATCCGGAATGCAGAATCACTGGCAACATTCAAAAGACAGCTGAAAACCCATCTCTTCCATGAGCACTTAACCTCATTAAAAAAGAAAGAAAAAAAGAAGTCTTTCCTTTTCCTTTAATCCTCGCTTATCGGGCTTATGCTACTCTGACCAATACCTGAACTTCATATTTTGAGAACTTCTTGCGTTGTTTTTGCCTCTTCACGATGACTCGCTTAATTTAGTCCTAATTTGTAAGTCGCTTTGGACAAAAGCGTCTGCTAAATTACTAAATGTAAATGTAAATATTTCTCTTTTGAGCTAATACATTACACAACGCTCTTACAGAAATCCCTTGCCTCAGGGATGTTCTCCTCAGAATACCTTTAAGTCAAACCACTTTAGAAGTTTCATGCAACCAAGCCCTGGACTTTATGTTGTGTTGTGTTATGCACTTTGGTTTTGTTATTTATTTTTGGATTAAAGTTTATGTTGAACGTTTATGTGGCAAACAGGGCGAGGCTGAGAGCCTTGGGAACGGAGCGAGCCACACCAGTCTCGAGTCCCACGGAGGAGCTCCGGAAGGATTGACGGCAGTGAAGAACGAGAGAGGACCAGGCCTGAACTTTATGTTGTGATTTGTTATTTGTTTATTTTTGGATTAAAGCACAGAGAGGTAATGATATTTTTATTCCAGTGATCCTGTTTTAATATCTCTAAGTAGGTGGGGCTAAAGAGGAGATGAAGAAGTAGATATTGATCTGTCTCTCTGCAGGTAGTCTTGTGCTGACGTATTCGTATCCATTATGTAATCAAGAGGAGACAGCTTGGTTTCAATAAAAGCTGTTTTGGACTAACAAGCAAGTTTTTTTTTATTCTAAAATGACCTCGTATATGTCAAAAGATCAAGGGAAATTAAATTTCTCAATTCATGGCCCCTTTAAGATTTTTTAGTCAGTCATTAGCTACGTTTACATGCAACCAAATAATCTGTTAGTAATCGGACTGAAAAGCCTTCATATAAACACCTTAATCGATCCGATAGAGCTCGATCCGAATGAAATTAGTACTGCGTGATAAATATGAGCAGCACAGCACAACGGTTCATATGTTCATTGTCTCCAAATTATGACCAGAGATGGATATTAAGTCTGCTGTTTAAAACCAATATAGTAGAATAGTTATGCACAAACAGCGGGAAACTCTGTATATTTGTGCAGTGTTTTCCGATTTGAAGCTTGTGACATATAAAACGCGCACATCAACCTGATCACTTTTTTTAGTGTTCGTGTAAACACAACATTCAGATTCATTAATCGGAATGAATTCAGTCCAATTGAAACAAAAGGTGTGTGCATGTAAACATAGCCAGTGTGAACAAAGACTCTTACCTTCAGATGTCCATCTCCACACAGCTCAGAGCCCCCTGCACCCGTGGCTAGCAGCCCGATGAACCTCATCCCAGGCTGCACCTCTACAAAGGCTTGGACAGTAGCATCGCTGACACCTCTCCAGCCCGACACATCCAGGGACACAAGATGCGGAAGGATCCCTGGGCGCTCGAGCAGTTGCTGCACCAGGTTGTCTCCATCCATTACCAGCTTGTCATTAGAGATGTCCAGGTGCCTCAGCAACTGCAGCTTGGAGAGCACAAAGATGAGGCTGGAGGTCGGCATCACTAACTTCTGAAGCCCGTGCATAGTTAGAGACCTCAGCCGAGACTCACAGTTCAACAGAGGTGTTAGATCTGTGATGTTAGTACCGGAGATATCTAAGCTCTCCAGCATGGGCATTGTGCAGATATCCTCCAGACCTCTGTCCTCCAGGTCCGTCCAGGCCAGAGAGAGCTTCTTTAAGCCCCGGAGTGTGTTGAAGGAGGCCTGCAGGGACTCCTCACCTGCTTCCCCATACAGACGCAAGCCATTCATCAGCAGTGTCTGAAGGCCCTGCCTGCACACTTTGCTGGAGGTAACGCTGTGGAGAATATCTGAGATTGTGAGGTCACTGTGTATATGTGAAGCATTCAGTTCTTGAAGCTTGTGAGGGCAGAGAGCCAGTCTGAAGGCCTCGGCGGAGAGGTGCGAGGACTGGATGTGCGCTCGCCGCAAACGCAGGTGCTCCAGGTTCTGGAAAATGCCTACGGTTCTGTCATTGAGGACCCCTGAGTGGAGCAGGAAAACAGATCACAACATCATGCAACAGAAAATACAGCAAAGGGTTATAGTTGAACAATTTGAACATAATTTCTTTCACTTGATAAACTGTTTATTAATAATAATAATAATCTTTTTTTTTTAAATACTTTATTTTAAGGATTTTTCAAGTTAAAACACAGAACAAACAACACTGGCTCGGACTACACACACATACACACACGGGGGGGATGGGGGAAGAAGAAAGAATGAGAAAAAAAAGGAAATAAAATAATATATAATTGGTCCAATATATAAAAGTGCAATAGCAAAAAGCTGCATTACAGTCAAGGTGCCCAGAAGAGATGTTCAGCTTAAATAATAAAAATCTATTAAGTGAATAATTGAACATCATTACATTCTTTTTATAACTGAAATATTTGGACATTTAACACTTAATTCAACACATAATTACACATAATTATATTAAAGATGATTGTGAATACATGTAGGCTAAGTTCAAATGTGTGTATAAACTAAGCTATCAGGCTAATCGGGTATCTGTATGCTATGCTAGCACGTAAGCTAACTAATACAGACATAAATGATCATTATAACATAGTTCAAAAAGCATTTCTCATAACATGACTTTGTAGAAATTGTAATCAGGCGCTAACGAGAGTACCTATTAAAAGTAATTTGAGCCAATGGGATCGCTTGGGGTCCAAACAGAGCACTACACACCTGTATCCAATGTGTGACTCGTGTTGTGGACGCGGTCTTCCTTGAGCAACGCGCAGAAACAAGGCAACCAAACTCAAATAATTACCAACGTTTTATTACAATAGTGTTCTCTTTATTATGTTATGTAATATGACAGTCCCAATCACAGTCATTATTAGTCGTGCATTGCCGTTTGAGCTGCATGTGATGAAGCTGAAGATGATCACCGGCATGTTTTACTACTGCGTTAAAGGTGCTCTAAGCGATGTTGGGTGACGTCACTTCTTGTTGACGTTCAAAGTATTGTCAAACAAAACAGAGGCTAGCTCGACCCTCCCTCCACCTCATCCCGTCCATGTTTCGTGGTCCAGGCTGGGCCAGTTTGATTTTCTTGCCGTTTGTGGAGCCTGGGCTGTCTACAGAGACAGCGTTTCTTTACAGTGTGTTCAGGGGACAGGCAGCTACCGGATAGTGAGGAGATGTTTGCTGTATGTGACAAAAAATGTTTTGGCCTAAAAAACGCGTCACAACGCTTAGAGCACCTTTAATTCTCAACCAAGCGAATCCTATATGAGATCAATCAGATATACAGTTGTGGTCAGAATTATTGGCACCCCTGGATTTTTTTATGAGTAAAATATCTCTGAAGTATATTCCCATTAATATTTACCTTTTTTTAGAAAGACACCAGGGTGACTAGGAACATGAAATTGTCCAGCTATGACTTCCTGTTTCACAGGAGTTTAAATATGAGGAAACACAAAGGCCAAATTCCCTTAATCATCCATCACAAAGAGTAAAACCACAGAATATAGTTCTGATGTGCAGCAAAAGATTGTTGAGCTTCACAGAATAGAAAGTGTTGTAAGAAAATAGCTAAAGCATTGAAAATCCCCATTTCCACCATCAGGGCAATAATTAAGAAGTTCTAATCAACTAAAGATGTTACGAATCTGCCAGGAAGAGGACGTGTGTCTATATCTATATTGTCTTAATGCACGGTGAGGAGGAGAGTTTGAATGGCCAAAGACTCTCCAAGGATCACAGATGGAGAATTGCAGAGATTAGTTGAGTCTTGGGGTGAACCCGTACCATCCCCACATGTTGTTTGGGAGGGTTTCAAGAAAAATCCTCCTCGCTCATCTGAATTTGCTGGAGTTTGTTTTTGGATGTCAGACACGACTGGAACTTCAAACGGCACAGGGTTCTGTGGTCAGATCAAACTAAAAAAGGGCTTTTTGGCAGCAAACACACCAGATGGATAAAGGGATGGACAGGGATAAAAAGTCCCCCATGCCCACGGTTAAATCTACCGTTGGATCTTTAATGTTGTGGGCCTATTTTTTTGCTGGAGGTCCTGGACATCTTGTTCAGATACATGGTATCGTGGATTCTAGCAAATACCAACAGATAAAAAAAAAAAAAATCTAAACCTGACGGCTTCTGCTAGAAATCTTATAATGGGCCGTGGTTGGATCTTCCATCAGGACAACGGTCCAAAACAAACTCAAAATCAACACACAAATGAGTCTCTGAGCACAAAACCTAGCTTCTGCCATGACCATCTCAGTCCCCTGACCTGAACCCTATAGAAGATGAGTGGGCTGAACTGAAGAGAAGAAGCGCCAGCATGAACTTGTGAATCTGAAGGATCTGGAGAGATTCTGTATGGAGGAATGGTCTCTGATCTCCAAACTCATCAGGCGTTATAGGAGACGACTCAGAGCTGTTATCTTGGCAAAAGGAGATTGCAAAAAGCATTTAATAAAAGTGTGCCAATAATTATGGCCAACGTGTTTTGGAGAAAAGCATTTATTTCATAATGTGATTTCCCCCGCACTTTCAATTCTTTTACTTCAATGAAAGGTTCGATTTTTGCAAATGAAAGATCAAAAGGAAAAACAATGCAGATTTATTTTTTACAGCCATTTTTGATCATATTTACCAGGGGTGCCATTAATTCTGACCACAACTGTAGATAGGCCTACACAAAATAAACACAATATTACAACTTACATTTGCACAAAACAACAAGGCTGCGAATCCACAAGCAAACATGCAGTCATTAAGGTGTAACTCTAGCCTTAAAGAAAAATGGTCCCAATCAACTCCAGTGCGCTCGTGTCTGCTTTAAGTGTTTCGTGGTTGAGCAGCACGACCTTGCTTAATCGATACGTTTTGATTCGTTTATAAGATTAAATCGATCATCGATTAATCTTTAGCATTCCTAGTTGATTTAAAATACCAACAGTATTTCTCAGAAATCGCTTACTGCACCTTTAAGTACATTTGAATATTAAATGTTCCTTTTGTGTTTGAAAAAAAGCAGCAAGTGGTCACGGTCTTTATTAAAACACCTTTTTCACTATAATATATATATCACGAATATCAACAAATAAAATATAATAAAATGTTGAGATTTTTGGAGAAATATTGAATTTCTAGCTACCCTCCTGAGCCATCGTGTGCAGCAGCTGATCAGCCAACTCTTGAGGAAATAAAGGACAGTGGTGGAGCTGCAGTGACCCATTCTCTTGCTCAACACAAAGCACTTCCACGTTGTGACACAGCCAGGCCAAACTAATGTCAGTCAGGGACGAGGGACCCTCTTCATCCTGAAACAAAAATATCACTGTATAATTCTTTCATATTGTGACCAATGAATTATACTGATGATGCCTTTAGTCTGTCTTAAACAGTGAAGTAAATGGTTATATATGAGTTTAAATGAATCATATAAAACCACCAGTCAAATATTTTATTATGTAATGCAAATTAAGAAACCTTTGTCATGTCTACTTTTGAGGAAATTGTATTCAAACCATTACATTGTTAAACAAATACATTTAAATGTGTTTATAAACCGACAGGACAAGATGAACACAATCTAATCAAATTTTGTGTCTATTAAAAAATGATCTGTGAAACTGAATTATGTTGAATACAAGTGTTTTTGTGTCTATTTGTAAATGTTTTTAGATTTGTTGAGTAAAAAATACAGCTTTTTCTTAAATTAACGTTAGACCTTTGTGGTGAGATTAGGCACTGAGGGTCCAGAGTGGCATGTTGTTAATACTGTAATATTTTTATTTATTTTTTTACTGTAATTCATGGGGTTATTACTCAATAATTTCATGAGTTACATGTACATTTCAGATATCTTTGCTATTCATTAAAACCTATCTAATTGAGTGAAATCATTCTATTTGAATTCAAAATGTTGTAAAGACATGGCTTTGATTGATTTATGGGCAGTTACAAATATGTCTATAAATACCTGTACATAAGCAATATAATAAATGTACCTTTCAGATTAATCTCTTTTACTGGGATTCTGCGTTGTCTGTTATTTCAACTGAATTTTACAATATCCACAACAAAATGTTTATAGATAATTTGATGTGTTCTTTGATGTAACAGTCAAATGATAAAATTACATGCATATGTTATCAAATACATGGTATGTCAAATAACTATCTGCAGATATGATTAAGGTATATTTGGCACTTTTAAGTTGTTGTTTTTGTTTACAAAAATATAAAACGCTGTAAAAAGAAACTCAAAGATTGCACGTAATAAATGCACGCAAAATTCACTTTCTCCTATGGAAATAATAATAGAGATAACACATGTATGGCTCTTGAACGTTACTACGATTTGTTGTTGTTTTTGTAGTTCAGAGATCAAACTTGCGCAAAGTAAATCTTTGAATCACTTTATCTCTTTCACACATGTAACGTTAGTTTGTTAGTGCGCAGTAAATAGAGTAACTCACCATTATGGATGTGCTGCAACAGGTGTCAATGTTCAGCTAGCTTCTCTAATGCATGCCATATGGGCCTAGATTTCTCTCTTTACGGGATTAATCTTATTACTGCAGCTAACGTCGAGTTCTTAAAGAGAAACTCCTCTAGGAAGAGGAACACAGTAATGTTAGCTACTGTTGGTCCAGTTTGCGTAACGTTACATTAGCGTTTTTCATACAGCTCAACGGTCGCTTTCAGTTTGTTTGTCATTAAAAACTAACGAGCCAACGTGAAGTAATCTTGACAGCTGAGCTGATCACTCATGGTGGGCGTGTCTTCGGTGACATCTGATTATTGTGGTGGGCGTGTCTTCTGCGCAGACGCCCTTAGCACAGCCTTTTGATTGGCTGCTTGTTAAACGTCGCCAAGGACAGCAGCAGGACAACCGCAATGTGGTCGCTTGGAACTTTTAAAAAATATATATTTACAAAATTGTACCATATCATAATTCCTACAAAATACTATTGTTACAACACTGTTAGAAAACTACAGAACAAAAGGTACATTTTAAAAAGGAATTAATCGCCCTGGTGGAAAAATAAAATATATGCTAAGTATACTTGCAGCCAGACTAATTATCAGTATCTTCAAGTATGTTAATGATTAGTTAACTTGAAGTGTGCTATTTTGGAACAACTAATTTTGTACTAAGTATGTTTTAGTTGTGATTAAATTGTAGTAAAGCATAATTTTAATAAGTGTATTTAGTGTACTTTTGTGTGTAAATTGTATACTTAGTATACTATATATATGCCTGCCTGTGTAAGGACTAATTACATGCTTGATTAGTGATATTAAAGTGTACTTTATTTGTGTTACAAGTACATTACAAATTCATTACGAGTGTTTTCGAAACATACAAGCAATTTAGGCTACCATAAGTGTATTATATTTGAGTAAAATATATATATATTCAGTAATACCTTTGGCTTATTCGAAATACTACTAATTGCACACTTTGTCTTCAATATCAAATATTACTTAGCTATACTTTGCACAATATTGTATACTATAATGTATTTTGAAGTACTTTCAATGCATTGTTACAATGATCATTTTCAGCACACAGTTAAAAATATACCTAAAATATATTTTTAAGTCCAAATAAATGCACTTTTAAAAAATAAACAGAATTTTCACTTCAAGTATATTTTTCTAAAATATAGTTTTTTAAAATATACTAACGTACAATTATTTTAAAGTGTGTTAAAAGTTCTATTGTGAAAATGGGTAAAAGCATGATGCTAATATACTTTTAATTAAAGATAGTAAAAAAAAAGTACTATTGTTACTTTTTTCACTAGGGTCTCCACTGTCATAAAAAAATATATTAAAAGAATAATATTTTAAAGCTTCTTGGATGTCCTACATTCATTCATTATGAATTTACGGAAGAAACAATAACACACACACACACACACACACACATTTCATAGTGTAAACTCTCAAGTATCCTTATCAGGAAATGTAGATATAAATGCATAATTTAAGCTGTTGTTGTTTTCAGGTCATCACATTCTGTCCCAGTGTTTCTGGTTAGACTTGGAATGGAATGTTTATACAATTCTGGAGCTTTGTTTGCATCTTCTTCTCTTATGCACTTGTGTCAGACTAAGTTGCGTATAGTGTATTTTTAATTATCAGAGCAATTTCCTTTGCTGGCTCAGCATCAATCCCAAAACTATGATTTGAGGAATGAAATAAATGGTAAAAATGATTCTCAAACATACAATTGGTCCCCTCACTTTTGAGTGAGTGTATTCAATAATGGACCATTTATTCCACTTACATCACACAAACCACAAAAAAGTTGCTAATCAAACAGTGATTTCAAAGTGTTTTAAAAACAGCAATGCTGCCAAAATAAAGCGTATCTAAGGTATAAGACGCCCAGCGTTGTATTTAGGTTTAGGATCCTTGAGCAATATCAGTAGAGAGCAAGTCACATGCTTTCCTAACAGAGGACCTCTACTTGCGTCAGAATGAACCACAAACAAAGCCCCGGTACAGTTACTTTCCCCTAAATAGTTTGTATTGGAATAACTTGTTCTCATTTGAAGACTATGACCTGTGCTAGAGACATTACTTTATCAAACACACTACAGACGCACATCCCATCTCAGAATGCAGCTTGAACTTGGAACAGATGTTCAAAAAACGTCATATCTCAGTTCTGTATATTTGCTGAAAAGTTAAAATTGCTGGCATTTTACGGAAATATCGAAAAATCAATATCGATATTGAATATCGATGTAACATGTATGTTCTGTGTTTCCCCCTTCATTGTGTTATTTTCCTATTTTCCCCAGTCAGTGTAATTAGTCATTTCATTCACCTGTGTCCAGTTAATTACCTGATTAAGTTCCTTTGTTTGCCCTTGCATTTATACCCTGTGTTCTCCCTCATTCTTCATCCGTTCTCATCTATGTTATAGCGTGTTATGTTTCCTGAGTTTTTGTTATCAAAAGAGCCTGTTTCTCCTCGTCTTCGTGTGTTTGCTTCCACGTTATGTGACAATCGATGCTAATTTTGTTCAGCATAATAACTGCAGCTTATCTCAATTTGCACAGGTAAACTAAGCAGCATATTTTGTGCCCTATTATCAGTGTCATTCCATGTCAATTAGTAAATAAACCAAAAGTCCAAACATCATTGTGGAACTTCACTAATTAAAAAATAAATGCAGAGTACTGGCAACTCTCCTATGATCCTGTGAAATAAATTCAATTTAACCATGTCATCTGTTAACTGAGTTTGTGACATAGCCTTGTGATGTGCTTGACCAAAACAACCTCTCTAGCAGCTGAGCAAACTCATGGTATTAATTCTCTTAACAAAATCAAAACACTCAGGTATCTTCAGAACTTCTCAAAACGTGAACGGAACAACCAGCAAAATGGATGATAATGACATAGAATAAGTGAAACTGAGGGCTATAAATACACAGGGAAACATTATAGGGATTTCACTGAACAAGATAATTAACAAGACACAGGTGTAATATCAAAACCATGGCAACTAATGAACATAAAGAAAACATGAACTAAGGGTACGTTTACATGACAATGATATGCTTAAAAGCTTAGTTTTTCGCGTACAGACAAAATGATCCCCATTTACACTAATCCGTGAAAACGACTGTAAACGCTGTATTCTGCTGCCAGGCCATTAGACGGCGCTAAAACACTATAGACTTAACACATTATACACATGTGCATGACCTCATCGTCTTCAGAGATTCACGTTTTTGTTGTTTAAATGGAGACTGTTTTCAAAAACTTGCACTTTGAAACCCGTTCTCAAAAGTTTTCAGGCACCCAAAACGCCGTTGTTGTGTAATTGAACGGCCAAAAAGTATAAAAGTTGTACATTTTTAGTTGAAAATGGTGTCGTGTAAACAGCCCCCGAAGGGGCAAACTTTTGAAAACAGGGTTCAAAGTGCAAGTTAAAAATAATAATACCATTATTGTCTCTGTGTAAACGTCAATGGGTGTTTCTCAAACGGAAGGCTGCATGTCTCGGCGGCCACGTCATCAAACGTCGCTGAAGGCCGTCTCAGTTTGAAGGATCCTTGGAAGGCCGCCTTCGTTTCGCCTCCTTCTTTCGGCCTGTTTTAAAGGATGCATCGGGTGTATCCTTTGCGGCCTTAAATCACCCACAATCCTTTGCACACATTTAAATTCACAAAAATAAACTGACGGAAAAGGAGTCGATACTAATTGTCTGAGTTTATTATGAAATGTAATACAAAAAATGTTCAGACATAAAGTTGTTGTTATCTTTTGTTTTGGTGTAATCACTTAAAGCATTTTTAGGATCCGTGTGAACGGGGATTGTTTTGACAACGTTGTCGTCTGAACTCGAAAAACACAAACTTTTCCGTTTTTACATCGTTGTCGTGTAAACCTAACACTGGAACCTGAACTGAAAACAGTGCAAAACCAAACAAGAACTCAACTCAACTCAAACAAAACCTCAAACCCAGATCAAACGTATCATTAATAAACAGTTATAGTAACATTAGAGATTTACTGCAGTTGTGCTCGATCATAAAAAGCTTGGAGAGTTGGTTTTGATTATTGTCATGGCACACATTTGTTTTTTATTTGTTAGCACCATCTTGTGGCAGTTTGGTGTTATAACAAAGAAATTGATTATTGTAAACCGTTTTCTTAGTGGTTGGTTTAGGTCATGTGACTCTTGGGTTAGAGGTTAACCAGGAAATAGCCGCTGTGTTCCAGTTTCTTTCCATGCGGTGGGCCAACAAGTCATCTCTCTGTTTTCTTTACGTTTTTGTGCCTCGGAAAGGCTTTGCCTGTAAGTTTGTTATCTTTTTTCAGTGATGGCAATTTGTTGATAATTACACTAAGAAGAACTGATTGTAGCCTTTTGATATGTGCTCAGAGAATATTTGTAAACAGCGGAAATTCATTTGTGTTTATTTTGAGAATATTTTGTAACAAGACATTTGTAATCTTTGTATATTTCAGTTTTACAAAAAAGAGAAAGAAGAGGAAAGAACAAAACAGTAAAACTTTCAACTTTACTACTGCGTCTGCCCTTTTCTGACTCCTGTTAGCTATCTGTCAGTGTTGCGTAGATGGAACACGCATCTAGGACAGAATAGTAAAAAGGCAACCGCTCAGTAGGCACTGAAGTTCAAGGAAAGCAAGCTTTAACTCCATCATTCCTTGTTCATCATCACGCCCTGTACTCCTAGACAGTATTAGCAATTCATGATGGCGGAGAAAGCTACGGAGGCTGAGAAAGCTATGGAGGCTGGAAAAGCTCTGTTTTGCTCTGTCTTCAGGAATCCATAGTGTGTTGAAACCAGAGCAGCAATTCAAGAGACAAATGAAAAGCTCAGTCTATACTCACAAGACGGAAGTGTCAGCAGCGACTGTGAGTCAGACACGCAGCTCAAACTATGAGTTGGATGATGTGGATAAGATCTGCCCGATTCATAAGAAGCCCCACCCTCTCAATCGTTGCAGAGGTTTTAGGATCAAACCTCTGGATGAGCGCAAGACTTTTCTAAAGGAGAAAGGTGTTTGCTACAGGTGCTGTGCAACAACCACTCATCTGGCCAGGGACTGTAAGGCAGCTATTAAATGTAAGGAATGTGGCAGTGATGTCCATATCGCAGCGCTTCATCCAGGACCACCGCCTTCAAACTTATTTGATCATGGCGGGGAGGGAGAGATAGACACACCTCAACCTGCTATAACTTCCAAGTGTACAGAAGTCTGTGGTTACGGTGAATGTTCACGGTCATGCTCTAAGATTTGCCTGGCTAAGGTTTACCCAGAAGGCCAACCAGAAGGAGCAATCAAGCTTTATGTGATCCTGGATGACCAGAGCAATAGATCTCTCGCTAGAACCAAGTTCTTCGACTTGCTGCATGTCAAAGGAGAGAAGTCAACATATACTCTACGTACCTGTGCAGGTGTGACAGAGACCGTGGGAAGAAGAGCTACTGGTTTCATTATAGAGTCTTTAGATGGAGTAATGAAGGTGAAATTGCCAACGTTGATCGAATGCAACAATATGCCAGACGACAGGGCCGAGATACCAACACCTGATGCAGCACGTTGGCACACTCACCTAAAGCCCATCGCTCATTGCATTCCTCCTTTGGATCCAGAAGCCCAAATTCTTCTTCTTTTGGGTCGTGACATCCTTCAGGTTCATAAAGTACGGGAGCAACGTAATGGTCCTAATAACGCACCCTACGCGCAAAGACTAGACCTAGGATGGGTCGTAGTCGGAGACGTCTGCTTAGGATCCGTCCACAGGTCTGCAGCACTTAGTGCTTACCGTACCCATGTACTTGATAATGGACGTCCTTCTCTACTTCCTCCATGTCCCAACAAACTCAGCGTTAGGGAGAAGTTTGACATCAAGCCTCTGCCTGAGATATCTCTGGCGCATGGCACCTTCATCTTTGATGACTATGCCATAGGAGATACCATCTTTGAGAGGACAAAGGAGGATAATAAAGTTGGATTGTCTATTGAAGACAGGCGCTTTTTGGACATCATGGATAAAGAGATGTTCATGGACGAGAGCAATAGTTGGGTTGCACCACTCCCATTCAGAACACCTCGCCAACGACTCCCTAATAATAGAGAACAGGTATTTACACGCCTAACCTCCCTTTTGCGCACATTGGAAAAGAAGCCTGAGATGAAGTCTCTTTTTGTCACCTTCATGCAGAACATCTTTGATCGTGACCATGCCGAAGTAGCCCCTCCTCTTCGAGAAGGCCAGGAATGTTGGTATTTACCTACCTTTGGGGTGTACCACCCACAGAAGCCCGGTCAGATCAGAGTTGTCTTCGACTCCAGCGCGCAAAAACAGGGCATCTCCTTGAACGATGTTCTTCTCTCTGGTCCTGACTTAAATAATAGCCTCTTGGGAGTCTTACTGCGTTTTAGAAGGGAGCTGGTAGCTGTAATTGCAGACATCGAACAGATGTTTCACAGCTTCGTTGTAAAAGAGGAAGACAGAGACTTCCTTCGTTTTCTCTGGTTCAAGGATAATGACACCAGCAAAGAGATTATTGAATACCGCATGAGGGTGCACATGTTCGGTAATAGTCCATCTCCTGCTGTAGCCATTTATGGTCTTCGACGAGCAGCGGCTTATGGTGAGGAGGAATATGGTTCAGACGCCAGACACTTTGTAGAGAGAGAATTCTACGTCGATGATGGACTTTTGTCAACACCCACAGCTGCGGGAACAATCGATCTGTTGACACGAACAAAGAAAATGCTGGCCACTTCAAATTTAAAACTGCACAAGTTTGCTTCTAATAGCAAGGAAGTAATGAATGCATTCCCGACCGAAGATCATGCGAAGGGACTCAAAGATCTCAACTTGGAAGTTGACCCTACTCCCATCCAACGTAGTCTCGGACTTAGCTGGGATGTGAAGGGGGACACATTCACCTTTCATGTAACCGACATTAAGAAGCCCTTTACTCGCAGAGGGATACTGGCTACTGTCAACAGTCTCTTCGACCCACTTGGGTTCGTTGCCCCTGTCATCATTGAAGGGAAATTCCTGCTACGAGAACTCTCAGGTGAGACTTGTGACTGGGATTCTCCCCTCCCTGAAGACAAGGAAGAAGCATGGAATGCATGGAGGAGATCCCTACAAGATCTCAAACAGCTGGAGATTCCTAGAACATATGTTTATACTACTCTCTCTACAGCTCTGAGGAAGGAACTCCACATTTTCTCTGATGCTTCTGTCAAAGCGATTGCAGCAGTGGCATATCTTCGTGTCATCAATGGCGAAGGAGCATGTCACACTGGGTTCGTCTTGGGGAAGGCCAAATTAGCTCCGCAAGCTGCTCATACCATTCCCAGGCTGGAACTAGGAGCTGCGGTTTTAGCTGCAGAGATAGCAGAGATAATCACAAACGAGCTGGACTCTAGATGCTGTGGAGTTTTACACGGATAGTAGAGTCGTCCTGGGGTACATCTATAACCAGACAAGACGGTTCTATGTATACGTAGCCAACAGAGTGCAGCGTATCCACAGAGTGTCAAACCCAATGCAATGGCACTATGTGTCTACTAAGCATAACCCTGCAGATCACGCCACCCGCTCCGTTCCTGCAGCTCTGTTGGGCACCACCACTTGGCTTACAGGACCTGCCTTCCTGTCGCAAATGGATCAGAATCTGTCTCTAGAGGAGAGGGAATTTGACCTCCTCGGGCCAGAGTCAGACACAGAAGTTCGTCCTCTTGCTACTACTGTATCCGATGATTTTCATCTTGAATGTCAACGATTCGAACGATTCTCTTCTTGGAGGTCATTAGCCAGAGCCATAGCTTTTCTCATACATGTCGCCCAGACTTACAAGTTGTCTGATGATAGAGAAAGAGCCTGCAGCTCATGGCACTACTGTGCTAAGCCTCGTACAGTGAAAGAGTTGTTACAAGCAGAGGAAGTTGTAATCAAGAGCGTTCAGAGGGAAGCTTACCAAGAAGAGCTCACCTGCATCGCCAAAAGAAATGACATCCCGAGGCACAGCGCTCTGAAAAAACTGACCCCTTATGTAGATAGTAGAGGTCTTCTCAGGATAGGAGGTCGGCTTAAAAATGCAACTTTGGATCTCCAAGAGAAGTTTCCTTTGATTGTTCCAGGACGCAGTCATGCTGCGAAGCTACTTGTGGAGTATTACCATGATCGAGTCAAGCATCAGGGTCGTGTGTTTACTGAATCAGCTATCCGCAATGCAGGGTATTGGATTGTTGGTGTTAGGAAGCTTATCAACAGCATTGTACACAAGTGCGTCGTATGCAACAAGCTTCGTGGGAAGGTAACTGAGCAGAAGATGGCGGACCTGCCCATCGATCGCCTGAGCACTGAACCTCCCTTCACGCACGTCGGTCTTGATGTTTTTGGACCTTGGACAGTTTTCGCAAGGCGCACGCGAGGAGGACAAGTTCAGAGCAAAAGATGGGCTGTTCTTTTCACTTGTATGAGTATTCGTGCCATACATATTGAGCTGATTGACAGTATGGATTCATCCACCTTTATAAACGCCTTGAGAAGGTTTTTTGCTCTATGAGGTCCTGCCAAACAAATCCGGTCTGATTGCGGGACCAATTTTGTAGGAGCGTGTAAAGAGCTGGAAATTGTGGTAAATGATCCTCAAGAGCCTAGTGTGAGGAAGTACCTGGGTGGAGAGGGTTGTTCATGGGTCTTCAATCCACCTCACGCATCCCACATGGGAGGAGCCTGGGAGCGGATGATAGGAGTCTCCAGGCGCATACTAGATTCCATGCTCCAACAGATCAGTCCTTCCTGCTTGACACATGACGTGTTGTCTACCTTGATGGCAGAGGTTACAGGAATTGTCAATTCAAGACCCCTTGTTCCTATTTCCACAGACCCAGATTCACCTTTCTTGTTAACGCCAGCCATGCTCCTAACTCAAAAGGGTCATACACTCCTCCCACCTCCAGGTGACTTCAAGGAAACCAATCTCCATAGACAGCAATGGAGAAGGGTGCAACATCTTGCTAATACTTTCTGGAATAGATGGAGGCGTGAATACCTCTCAACGCTTCAAAGCCGAAGTAAATGGCAAGAGGAACGACGAAATCTACGAGAGGGCGATGTTGTCCTTCTTAAGGATGCTCAAAGTAAGCGCAATGAATGGCCTATGGCTCTTGTGACCAAGATTTTTCCCAGCAGTGACAAAAGAGTCAGAACGGTTGAACTAAGAGTTGCAAGGAATGGGACAATCAAGACATTCCTCAGACCTATATCGGAAACAGTTCTGCTCATGCCAACGGAGGACTGATGTTTGTGAGGTCTTATGTGAACATTCTCAGGTTATATGGTGGTATCTAAACAATACCAGGCGGGGAGTGTCATGGCACACATTTGTTTTTTATTTGTTAGCACCATCTTGTGGCAGTTTGGTGTTATAACAAAGAAATTGATTATTGTAAACCGTTTTCTTAGTGGTTGGTTTAGGTCATGTGACTCTTGGGTTAGAGGTTAACCAGGAAATAGCCGCTGTGTTCCAGTTTCTTTCCATGCGGTGGGCCAACAAGTCATCTCTCTGTTTTCTTTACGTTTTTGTGCCTCGGAAAGGCTTTGCCTGTAAGTTTATCTTTTTTCAGTG
Source organism: Abramis brama (assembly GCF_963993115.1). Taxonomy (NCBI): domain Eukaryota; kingdom Metazoa; phylum Chordata; class Actinopteri; order Cypriniformes; family Leuciscidae; genus Abramis; species Abramis brama. The sequence continues at coordinate 34,621,613 of NC_139969.1, read as the reverse complement.
ATGGCAATTTGTTGATAATTACACTAAGAAGAACTGATTGTAGCCTTTTGATATGTGCTCAGAGAATATTTGTAAACAGCGGAAATTCATTTGTGTTTATTTTGAGAATATTTTGTAACAAGACATTTGTAATCTTTGTATATTTCAGTTTTACAAAAAAGAGAAAGAAGAGGAAAGAACAAAACAGTAAAACTTTCAACTTTACTACTGCGTCTGCCCTTTTCTGACTCCTGTTAGCTATCTGTCAGTGTTGCGTAGATGGAACACGCATCTAGGACAGAATAATTATGTTTGATCCACAGCCCTTTTCTCTTTTTTGTGAGTAATAAATTGCTTCCTCTGAACAGAGAAATTACATTCCACAGAGAAATAAGTTTTAAATGGCTCAGAACCAGAGAAAAGGAAAGTTTTGCAAAAAACAAACAAATAAAAGGCGTAAGAAAGATTACATGATGAGACAATCCCACTGACTGGGGTGGCCACAGTGAAAACCTGTTGTTTATTGACAGTGATTTAAGATGAAAATTGATTGCGTGTTTTTAAGTGACTTTGCAGTAAAATTCACACAAGTGAAACAATTATGAAACACAAAATAAATAATGAAAGTGTCCCTATTATGCTTTTAATATTACCTTTCATGCAGTGTGTAATAAAGCTGTTTGTGAATGTAAATTGTATAAAGTTTTAAAGATTAAAGTGCACAATAAATAAAGTTTCTGTCTCCTAAAAGAAAGAATCGATTCTGAACTGCCGAAATGAGTCGTCAGGATTTCCAGTCTTCCTGTCACAAACCTACGTAACAATGTAACAAATTTGCATAAGTCCAGTCTATGGTCTTCACTGGCTGCCCTCGAACAACTTTGACCCTCAAACACTGTATTTGTAGCTGAGACTGGAAGAGTTTGGTTTGAGTTGCCGACATGTCAAGAAGACGCTGTTTCCAGCGCTGTAAATCAACTTTGATGCATTTCCAAAGGATGAGGACTCGCGCTGGAATTTATACGTAAAAACCGACGGCATCATTACTGTTCGTATCACTGTGTATAAAGCACTGAGGAAGAGCTGAAATTCAGATATGGCAAAAGTCGTTTTGTTTTCGACGCGCGTTGTAAACGGTCGACCAATCAGAGCAGGCTGGGCCATCTGACCAATCAGAGCAGGCTAGCAGAAAGGAGGGATTTAGAGAAACTGAATCTTTTATCGAACCGTTTCAGACACTGTGAGAAAAGAGGTGATGATTCAGAATTATGGATTCATGTAAAGCTATTGCAGGAGACCTCCAAAACAAAATTATGAGCTTTTAGAGTATGCATAATAGGGGCACTTTAATGAAACAGCTGAAACATGTTAAACAAACTCAAAATATTGTTTCGGTGAACAGATATTGTTAATCAACTTTTACAGCACAGAAAACATAAATCATTAAAAATCAGCACTGAACCACAGCAAGAGAAAACTATACTTAGCACAGTTTAACTGAGGTTTGCTCCTAAAACCAACCAAATGCAGTGCAGTGGAAGCCATAGCACATAATAAATGATTCATATTCTCTAATCTTTGTTTGCTAACAGAGAGATGGAATGAAGTTGTGATGCCGGAAACACAATGGCCGTGGCTCTGTATACGCACATCCTGATCTTGGCATAGTTTTTCCTAACATAAATGACCAGAAATAGACACTGTATCTCTTGTGGAAAAGTTCAATGTGATCTGGCCACAAGCAAATGATATTTTGTTCTATTTTAAGTGGATTGTTTGTATTAGACACCAAGAGATCTGACGATTTGAAAAGGATATGAAATGGAAAGGAAATGTTTATTGACTCAGTGAAGTGTTTGGAAATGGTGTAGAAAACCAGTATACAGCACATATTACATAAACAACAGTTCTATTCTGACATCTCAATATGTAAAGATGTTAATTGCCATGAATTGCCACATTATTGAAAATGGGAGTTTATGAGCAATCACATTCCAAACATAACAAAATGTGTTTACTTGACTCTATAGAGCGGGTCAACTTTTGTTTGTAATGAATTAACTGTAAATTAAAACAAGCGGTTGAAACAATATTGGTTTGGTCTGAATGATAGAGATGCCAATTATGCATTTCTGCCCAGAGACTATTCCATACAGAATTAACAAATTTGATCTATTATTTGTATATATTATTATTGTCATTGTTGTAGCACTTGCAAAGAGCTATAAAGAACTGAAAACTGGCAAGTTGTGAGGCATTTCCAGTCAAATCAGATCTATAATATCTATATCTGAAGCAGTACCTCATAGGCCTATGGCAGTGTCTTGGCAGACTAATCTGCTAATCTGTTCTACATATTAAAACTTTATGTAAATTGATATTAAAATGCATAACACTATGCAGTGATTCAGACGAAAAGTGAATAATAGACTATTATAGACTGTGTTTTTTATGATCTAAATCATATAGGGGCTGTCAAAAACATGTTAATTTTTGCAATTGATATTTTTTAATCTGTATCACGGTAAAATATTGAACGCAATTAAAGGCAGGGTAGGTGATTTGTTCCAGAATTGTTTTTTTGTTATGCTAGTTGAAAGTCTCTTCACATCCTGATAGCAATCATTATCAAGTTAAGTGGTGTAAATGTAATCATATGTATGTATATATGTGTATATATATATATATATATATATATATATATAGGCCTATATATATATATCATCCGTGGAAGGTGTAGGACAATAAAATGTTTGTCCAATCATTATTCGGTCTGAATGAAATGATACGATGTCCTCCCTGCCTGTCAACACATGTATTTTTAAACCTCCATGTACCTGCTCGCTTAGACATCATACGTCATCAGCGAGTTTGACAGACGTCAGTCACCGAGCACCACAAACAGCACAGCAGCCATCTTTTACAGTTCCTCCTGAACCAAAACAACCAGCTCATGCTGCGTTCACGCCATTACTACTGTAATCTGGAAGAGATGGAAACCTGTGACGTTATACTCGGAGCAGTTTGTGACTCAAATTTATGCGTTTCAATGGCAACCCTATCAACTCCAAAATGCAGCAGTCAGGTGGCACAGGTCAGTGCCCTTTAAGTTGATTACGTTCATTATTATTGTAATGTAATGTGCTTTGAGACATGAGGTTTAACGCTGTCTCTTGTGACTCTTTTGTTTGCTGCCTGCTGTACGCGATCATGTGTTTTGGAGGAGGTGTGGCTTTGGAGACGCTCTGAAGGAAGGGTGGGATCTTATGCTTTCAAAGCTAACTCGTTATTGCTAGCCTCTCCCACCCAACCTTTAACACAGTATCCATATTCCCTTCCTGGCATAATCAAGCTATCTAGGGTTTCATGCTCGCCAGCACCGTGAAGCGCATGGCCTTTAATCATTGTACTTGGTTGTACTTGGCATTGCACTTAAAAGTTTTTATTAATTAAACAACTATTTAAAATATACCGTCTTTATGTTGTTTTGGAGATTCAATGTGAAATCATGTATTATAATATCAAACATGTTGTGCATTTTTAGTGTCGGGTGTAATTAATAAGTAATCTAATAGTGTAATTTAATTTTCCTTTGAAAAAGTAAAGTAAGGGACTACTCATAATTTTTCTGTAATTTAATTACAGTTACTTCTGATGTAGAGATTATAGAACAATTATAAAACAAAAATAAAACAATAGGGGATTTAACATCAAAGTTTTATGTTAAAATGTATGTTTTAATGTAACCTTCACCCTCTACTAAATTTGGTCAGTTCAAGAATTATGCAATTGTTATTGTATATTGTTCATTTGAAATAATCAAAATCAGTTTCTATCATTGTATTGTTCAACTGGTCGAGGTTGATATGGGATTTAGAAAGTAATTACAGTTAACCTAATTACAGTGTTTAAGGTGTAATCAGTGGCTAGCAATTAATTATTTAACTTTTTTAGAGTAACTTTCTCATTGTAATGTTGTGTGATCAATCGCGATCTATTGTCTTATTTAATAGACTTATTTCATCGTTAATATGTAGCCTTAAATAATTGCACTTAAAATTGGCTCTTCTGTGCTATCTGTCATCGACTTCCTAGAGATGTTATATCATGCAAAAGCAATTCACATGTCTTCATGTCTCTGAAAAGCATGCTTGAACGAACTAGTGTCAGACAATGCCAACAGTACACAATGTTCCCTTCACCGAAGGAACTCCCCCTATGTGCAGACCTTCATAATGTTTAAGTTACAAAACCTCATGCCATATTTGATTCATTTAAACAGTTTAATTTTTCTTTAAAAAAATATAATGGCAATGACTGTGTGCAGAAAACTCAGAATTTGGACTTTTAACAAGTTAAAGAAAAGTATCAATTGGCACAATGCGATATATACGCAGGACAAAAACGGACCGTAACATAGTTGCGGGTAAAGGGGGTAATACCTCCTAACATTAACACAACAGTGGCTTTAAATAGGAGCATACAACTAATACTCCGTTTCTAAAATGTATTTTCAGTAATATGATAAAAGCAATAGCAATTTACAATAACAACAAAATAATACAAACAACAACACAACGACATCCTGTATAAAGTGTCCCCTATGCAGATCGATGGTATCGTCCTCAGACACTTACATCGTCCCAAACCTTATAAGAGTTTGATTCACTCCAGACACTCTGTTCATTTGGATATTTAGATCAATACTTAGCGTTATTAACGTGATGATCATGTATGTTAATCTGGTACATGATCATAAGCTTCATTGCTAAGTTTTATTTTAAATGACTGGCTGCCAAATTTTTTTTTTACAACCGGACACTTGGATTAAGAAGTGGAAAAACGGGCTTTTTTCGGATTTTTAACATTGTTCTGCCGTTGTTTTCATCGTTATCTTAGATATAACAATTAGACAAACGTTCACGATTGTTTGACGGTCCGATTTACAGTATTTAAAGGGCTTAATTCACTTCGCGAACACGATCCATTGTTGAAGAAAGGATGTCGTCTGAACCTTTTTCTTACATCGAAATGAGTCGTGTCAGCGCAGAGGGCACTGGTTCGTAACTATATTTCTTTATTGTTTTCCTTCTCATCGTTTTATATTTGGTGTGTTTTCTGTTTAAATCACACTGTCTTTGTTCTCGTCCAAACACAATCCCAAGTGTCACGCGTTAATCTTGGGAACAATAATATAGCCGTATTCATGAAGAGAACAATTGTGAAAGTTAGTTAATATTATATAAAAGTGAGTTAGCCCAGTCTCGGGCTATTCGTTGAGTCTTGCATGTCTCAACATGTCATCGCTCAGTTCATTGAGGTCAGCAGTGCAGGAGTATCGGGCCACGGAACTACCAATCCTACTATGGAGAAGCGTGAGCTCATGAATATTAAATAGGCAATGGTGACGTCGCTTAGTAACAGTCTTTGAGCGTCCAATCACGTAACTTGATTAGTATTCATGAGCCCAGTGCTGTTTTCAACGGTTAAGCAAAGTCTTAATTTAAGCCAATCACAGAGACTCGCTGATTAACGTCACGCCATGTACTGAATATTCACACACCTTCACCTTTTCCATAGTGGGATTGTTGAATTCGAGAGCGGGGATCCCAGGGAAATCCCGAGCGCTGCTCTGTCCACAGCTGTCACTTCAGGCACACAGTTCAATACAGGCGTCTTTACACAAACTTACTGTGTCTTGTTAACAGTATTACTGATAGGTTAATAAGAGAATTTAAGTTTCTATCTGCAAGTTTCCGTTGCTCCGCGAACCCCCTCATACACGTCTAGACGTTTGCTCTTCTATAATGCTTGTATTGTGTAGTACTCTCTAGTTTCTGTCCAATTTGTCACTCGTGTTTGTATTAAAATTATATGTATTAATGTGAAAACTGGCATTGACAAAAAAAATAATAATAATTTTTTGTATGTTTTCTGTGTAAAATGGATTAAACACTTAATTAATTTTACAATCTAAGTATTTAATATCATTTTATATATTTTATATCATATTAATTATATTCATTATGTTCAAATATGTAGGAAAAAATTGTCATGGCAGTCATAGACATTATTGATAAATACATTTATACAAAACAATCTATACAAAGATCTAATATAATATCTTTAAAATAAAATAGGTAAAATAGTGGATTGGCACAATTGAGTTTTTTTTAATTTTTTTTTATTTTCAGTGACAAAACCTGACAAATTGACAATTTGTTGCTGGAGGTTTTCCTGTAGAAATGTAACAGTTGCTGAACGCTTCTGTATAAGGTTGTCTCATATTATATTTCTTCATCAGTCATCAGTAGCGACGATCATCTACCAAGAGAAATGGAGCCCAGCGATTCATTACAGGAGGCCGGGTGGTACTGGGCTGACACATCAAGGTGAGAGCATTTTAACTTAATTCGGTAAACTATTTAGCTGAAATAAGTCTTATTTTTTTTGTCTTTATCAATTTGTTTGCATATTATTGAATTTTATACCACTTGCATTAGGGAGGAGGTGAACGAAATCCTCCACGGCATGCCTGACGGTGCTTTCCTGGTCCGAAATGCCTCCTGCAGGGTGCAGGGACAATACACATTAACTGTGAGGTAAGGATTGCATGTTTTAGGATTCCTCTTTTAGTGAAGCATATTTGTGACTCGGGTACTGACAGTGGCCAACCAATCATTAGCCACTCTCACACATACAAGACAGTCTTTTGTCTGTATTGCGACCAATCACACATTAGTGTCATTAAAACTGTGATTTGCTAGTACTTTAAGCATCTGTCTAAAGGTACGTTTACACAACAATGATGTACTAAAGTTTTTCCTTTACGATTTCCGCGTACATACGACAATGTCGTCAAAACGATCCCCGTTTACACAGATCCGCGAAAACAACTAAAAACGCTGTATTCTGCTGCCAGGACAATGTTTGGCGATAAAGACGCACTTACGTGCTTATAGACTGAACACACGTTTGTTTGTTTTTGCACCGAGACAATAACGCTATGGTTTTCAAAAACATGCACTTTCAAACCTGTTTTCAGGCCCCCAAGATGCCGTTTTCGTGTGAAAGAACGGACGAGACGCATGAAAAGTTTTCCGTTTTTATTTTACAATGGTGTCGTGTAAACGTACACGTACCCTAATTCGATGACATAGAATGATGATGGTGATGATTAACCGTGTCACAGCATGCAGCAACTGTGTCAATCATAAGTTTAGCTCAAACTGTTTTTACAGCATACTAACCTTGAATGTGCTAAAATTAAATGATGTTAACTTCATTTTACGGCTTTGTTCACATTTTTACACATTTTTTTTCAACAATATAACTGCTTCTTTAGCCGGCAAGTAAGACGGCAAATTGCCCGATTTTATTGGTTGGGATTTCAACAATGGGCTCTTTTCACACATGACCTCTACATGGAGAAATACACTGTACCATTGAATTATCAGAAAAGGCTGTATGTCTGAAAGCGCTTCTCTCCACAGGAACAATGGCACCAACAAACTCATCAGGATCCAACATCGAGATGGAAAGTTTGGATTCTCTGAGCCTCTGACCTTCAGCTCGGTGCCGGATCTGATATCTTACTACAGGCACAGGAGCTTAGTCCAGTACAACACTTCCCTGGATGTCACGCTGGCTTATCCCGTGTCCCACTGTCACACGGTCGGTTCCTGTTCAGTGAATTTCATTGTGAAGATGATCTTAGTTGAAAGGAAGCTTTAGTCCGTGTGTTTTTGTGTCAGTAAGCAAATGCCTTATATTGCATGTTCAGGATCTACCTGTGAAGGAGGAGTTTTTGAGCGCAACCAGAGAGAAACTCCAAGAATGTTTAAGACTGTTTCAGAAGACGGCAGAGTATGACCAGCTATATGATGCTTGCACCACTCTATTACAGGTAAGCTTTTCAGGATCAAATATGTGCTGATATAATAGTGTTTGAAAAATGTATATCAAATGCATTGCTTTTCTAAGAATGTTCCTGTTGCTTTACAGGAAATCCAAAGGAGAAATACTTTAGAGCCCGTCAGTATGACCGAGATCTCAAAAGAACCGTGTTATTCTCAAGAGAACTCTTGCAAGGATTTCCCTGACTCGACCCACAGTCATCTGACACAGTGAGTGCTCATATGCAACACCAGTACTGAAAGAGCACCAGTGTTTCCCGAGGAATTAAAGGGATAGTTCACCCATCATTTACATCCTTTACTCAAGTTGTTCCAAACCTGTATGAATTTCTTTCTTCTGTTGAACACAAAAGAAGATATTTGAAGAATGCCGGTAACCGAACAGTTGATGGACCCCATTGACTTCCATAGTATAGTAAAAAATACAGTGGAAGTCAGTGGGGCTGATGAACTGTTTGGTTACCGGCATTCTTCAAATATCTTCTTTCATTCTCCAGTCACTTCATCAGCATTTCATTTGAGAAAAACCATCGTCATCGTCAAACTAACTCATGACAACCTGTCAAAATAAAAGTTTGGTTTGATGTGAAGAAATTGTGACAGAAATATTTTACTGATATTAAGAAGATGGTACTAATCAAAGTAATAATAGTAATAAAGTGATTCAAATTTTATTTTTAAGGAATATTTAAAAAAAGAAAATCTTGTTTTTAGTATAAATGTTGTGCAGAACTTTGTTTGCCTAAAATAAAATAAATTAGACTAATTCAACTGTACATTTTGTATGCCTTTATTTGATCACAATATGTATTAAATCATAAATACTGAAAAATGAAAACAAGACAACAGAATTTCTGAAAAACAAAACATGTTAATAAATCATTATGAATTCAATTGATTAGACATGCTTTTTGATAATTAAATTGAATTAAACCTAATCCAGTATAGCATACAGCAAATAGCATAATCCAGAAAATAATGAAACATCTAAAAATGTCATTTGTTTCATTTAATTAGACAATCAGACTATTGAAACAAAATCCAGAAAAAAAAAACCTGAAAAAATAAAACCGATTTCATAAGTTTCAAGTTTAATACTTGGATTTGGGGTTTTAGACTTTCATTCATCATCATCACAACTGAGGATATATTTAATGAAACCTCAGAGATTTCTGTTCCTCCATCGCAAGTCCATTCACCCATAAATCTGACGCTTCAAAAAGTTAATAAAGAGATCATAAAACTAATCCATATGAATTGAATGGTTTAATCCAAGTCTTTTGAAGAGACACATTTGATGAACGGGTTTAATTTAAGCTTTTATTCCCATATAAACACACACATTCATCAGATATGGTAAACGGAAGCTAAACTGTACTTCCTGAAGCGGCAAAGTTTTGGGTGAATGGACTTTTAATGGAGGGACAGAATTCTCTCAGGTTTCATTAAAATATATTCATTGTGTTTCAGTTCATTTTTGGGATGAACTCTATTCCTTAATGTGTGATACTTGACTTTGCAACCACCAGTTATTATGATTTTTATTGTATTTCTAAATAATCTACCCATCACCACTGATTTGATTAAAAAATCTTGCATTATTTCAAGTCTCTCAATATATTACGGCACCTTTTAAAGCGGTTCAATTTCCGGTTGTTATTAACAAAGTCAAAGGCAGTGAGTGGGATCACGTCTGGCTGCTTTGCCTGACGCTAGAGATCAGAGAGGTCTGTAGGAGACAAAGGGACAATGGCAGGTGAACAGGAACTGGACTTCAGAAGACAGAGGTGCTCTCGGAGCTGCATGAGGCGCTTTCAGAGCTTTCTGCTTATCAACGAGTGTTTATTTTCTCAGGTCTCCATATGAGGTGAAAGAGGAGCAAGAGGAGAGTGCGGAGCTCCTGGAGGAAGAGCGATGGTTTGTGGGAGATCTCGGTCGAGGTCAGGCGGAGGAGCTTCTCCACGGGAAACCGTCCGGTGCTTTCCTCATCCGCAACAGCAGCTCGAAGGATTGCTACGCCTGCTCTGTGGTGTAAGTCATCCGTCAGTGCTTTGTCCTGTTTGTTAATTAGCACAAGATAGAAATGTCCCGTAACTTCATGTGAATCTATTGTCTTCGGAGGCTGTGGTCCCGTATAGGCAGACATTTTGCAAGTCTGATCCACATTGGATCTTTTTCTGGCCATGAACGATATAACAAAAGATACATTTTCTGCCCCGTGTTTTACTTAATATTTGCAATCTGGCAATCATGCGCACAAGCTCTTTCTATAATGCGAAAGTGCCGCCGATCTGAAAACACTGAAGACTCAGACAAACAAGTAAACTGCAGTTCAGCAATCTCCATTTGAGATATTCTGCTTAAATGAAAGTGTCATTCAGTCAGTCTGTGTTCGGTTCACGAGCCGCTTGTGCGACTAAATCTGCGAACTATTGTTTGCCATTGTGGGTGAATAAATGCACTTATGTGACAATATAAACTGATGTTGCTTAAATTAAATTTGGAATTATAACTATTACTATTAGGAATTTCACCGGTTTCGTTTTTGACAGAAGTTTCTTGTTAATAATAATAATAATAATAATAATAATAATAATAATAGCAAGATCAGTTTTGCCTGATGGTGGAAAGCAGCTAAAATCATACAGTTTTAGCATGGCATAAGGGGGAGTAAATGATGACAGAAATTTCATTTGTGGGCAAACTATCCCTCACATGACAACGATATGCTTAAAACTGAGAAGTTTTTTCTTTGAGTTTTCCGCATACAGTCGACACCAGTGTCAAAACGATCTTCATTCACACGGATCTGTGAAAACAAACTAAAAACGCTGTATTTTCTGCCAGGCCATTAGATGGCGATGAAACGCGTAATACGCATGTGCATGACCTCATCGTCTTCAGACTCACGTTTTTATAGTTTACACGGAGACCGTTGTCAAAAACTTGCACTTTGAAGCCCGTTTTCAAAAGTTAGCGTTTTCAGGCACTCAAAACGCCGTTGTCATGTAAACGAACGGCCAAAACGCACAAGTTTTACGTTTTTAGTTGAAAACGGTGTCGTATAAAAGTTTTCAAATGAATTGAATTGAAATGAATGAATTTTAGAGTTTCTTTTTGTAGACATTTTAATCAGAGATGCTATTAAAACATCAAACAAACATCTTAACACTTAGTCATTCAAGTCACGAGATAATTAAAGGGATAGTTCACCCAAAAATTTAAATTGTCATCATTTACACACCCTTATGTTGTTATGTATGAATTTCTTTGTTCTGCTGAACACAAAGGAAGATTGTAGATCGAGATCTGCTCGGTGAACTAAATCTTTAAGCATTGCAAAACTAGTCTAGTGACTCTTCAGTAAACCTAAAGGCCAAATAAAAACGGCAATATTCATTGCCTTTATTTATAGTACAATAGAGGGCAGACAGAAAAGGAAGGGTACTAAATCATCGTTCATAGGTCCAACTTTGCAAGTTTTATAAATGTAGCTGCTAGATGAAGCTTTGTTTCCAGCTTGACCCTGATTCTCGCTGACCCTGCTCTTGATGTCTTGAACCACAGGGTGGGCAGCCAGGTGAGGCACTGTGTGATTCGCCACACTGAGCGCGGCTACGGGTTCGTCGAACCGTTCGATCTCCACAAGTCTCTGAAGGATCTGGTTCTGCACTACCATCACACCTCACTGGCGCAGCACAACCAGGCTCTGGACGTCCGGCTGGCGTATCCAGTCCACAGCTGAGTCCACTGGCGTCACGGTGAAGATTACGTGCACTAAGACTGAAGAAGATTTGCCACTCGTTGGCGTCGTCCCTTCATTTTACATTGTGCGAAGGGTGGAACCAACTGTGTATGTATATTGCACTTTCCAAAGCATTCCTCATGGTCATAATGAAACTCCAGTACTTGAACAAGTATTCGATGAGCCCTTTGTAGACATGTTTACAGATAGTCACAAAAACAACAGAATTTGTAATACGATCACGCTTTTTAAGTGGGGATGAATGCATATAGCCTTTTTATTAAAGTTTTATTAAAACATTTTAAAGTGTATTTTGTGAATGTAACACAGTGGGTGCATTTATTATTGAATGGCAAACTTTCAAATCTTGCTTTATTGTCTAAAACAAGATGCCTGCAATTCATTTGTTTTATTTTATGTTTTTGCACCCGAGGACGTTGTTGACGCTTGGTTTATTAGAAATCCAAAAAATGTTTCAGAAACTGTTTTTAGTTTATAAAAGCTGAGTTACACTTTAAGGACAGCTTGAATATTTTGTGCACAATACAAGTATCCATTTAAGTTCTACTTCTAATGTGTTTTTATAAGGAAAGCCAGGACAGTGTAGTTGTCTTATGGGACACTTCATTGACTTTAATAAATGAGCGTGTCTATGGTAAACGACACAATGCCAAACTGCTCATACTTGAGATGAACAACTCTCTCTGTAAAATGATTTTTTTAATGTCATTTGTCAGCAGCAGACAGGGAACATTCACCCTTATTTGCAGAGCTTATTTTTTTGCTACAAAGTTTTCCCTTGCATGCTTCTTTAAAAATCAAAAATAAAAGAACAGATTGTGAATAAATTCAGAGCCCATGTCTGATGTGTTTATTAATTAAATGAATGGGTTAAATGTGCTGCCATTACGTGCAGTGTAAACCAGGCCTGAGCGGTCTGAAACATTACGTAAATAACATTACATAACAGTTTTATGAACATTAAACCCTGTTATATTCAAACACAAAACATTTTGATTGCAGCATGTTTCGAGTTCATAGAAACATGATTTGTGCCCCAATTGTCTATGTTTGCTACTTTGGGCCTGGAGTGAGAGAAACTGTTGAAAGTTTCAAATTTGACGTGAAATGCAAAAGCCTTGAATATTAACTTCCATTCACTAATGGCATCGTTTCCTGAGAATGATCCAGTGACACTAATAGGACTTACTGTTGCACTGCTGGTAATAATTCAGAAGAACTGAATGTTCAGAAGAGAAATGTGCACAGGAAGACTATAATAAGGTATTAGGTGGGGGCATGCAAACAAGGACATTCTTGTAGCAGGTTGCATATGAGAAGTGTTCGGGATTAGCCCTCGCTCTGTGTCAGCAGTGTGGATGGGCTTAAAAGCTTTGTGAGTGTGTGTCAGTGTGTGAAGAACAGGTTCCTGGTTACATCACGCAAGGACAGCTTGTAACAAGTGTGCAGGTACTATAAGTAAACCCTGATTACTGCATCACCTCATATGAGGAAATTTGTAGATATCCAATCCTGTTGTGGCTCATGTTCATAAAATACATACAGCATAGTCTGATTCACTATTACATCACATGAGAATAACCACACCCACACACATACTGTAATTTGTGCACAATATTCCATTTCTTTTTGAGCAATGCATGCTTTTTAATTTAAAATATAAAAATAGTTTTGAAATATAGCTGCTGGCAGCAATAATGGGGCCAAACCCCTCCATTAGTTCCATGAGTTCATTCAAAAAGAGGCAAAGTAGCTAAAAAAAGAAAGAAAATGGGAAGAAATATAACAACTTTGGTTTTTAAAGTTACTTTTAATGTGTTAAAGTGTTCTATAGGATTGGTGTGGTTATAAAAAATAATGTAAAATGGTTCGGGTAAAAATGGTTCTGATTTTGTCAAACAGGATTTATGTAAACACAAACTTTCATTTGGAAATTCTGTTGCTTAACATTAAGTATCACAGAGAGGGCAGATTCTTGTTTTGATACTGAGATTCAAGGTGAGAATATTTTTAGACATAGCAGTTGTAGCAGAAAACACATTTAATACAAATAAACCCTTGAATGTACTTGGCATATCAGTAGCAATTTGGACATTTGTGCATATGAGGTTCGAACCCCCAACTTTCTGATAAAGTGTTCATTGCTCATCACATCAGGCTGCTGAGGCAAGATTGAGCACACAAAAGCATTACTCAGCATGTTAACTGGTTAGCATGCTATGCTAACTTCGCTACTAACAGTTTATGGCCACATTAGAATGAATGGACAATAGTTAACATGCTAACCAATTAGCATGCTAAGCTAAGAAGCATTAGAAAACAAACACAGGCAGAGTCAAATTAGAATAGGTACTTATTTCTCGATAGCGGTAGCAAATATCAAAAATCCATTCAGCTATTTTTGTGTGGTCCAAAGATCACATGATCAGATTTTGGGCAAAATTTGTAGTAGCAAAAAAACTGTTTTTCATAGCCTACTTCAATATGGTGGACAGACAAATTGATGTAAAATTACAATTGAGATATTGTCAGATTCGGCATAAACCAGGGAACATAATGAAAACAAATTTAGAATTTATAAACAGCGCAAGATGCTCCACTCTGGCCTCCTTGATACTTTCTTCAGTTAAATAAAAAGATATTATGAAACATTTTCTAACTCCATTTTCTAAACGGTCTATTGAATGAGGAGTTCTTCAACAAAACAGAATCAAGTCTGGAAAGCCACTGGCTGCTAATCATAAACACAGTGGTTCCAAAAAGAAAATAGTAATAATCTGTCACATTTATATAGCACTTTTCTGTGTCGCATGTACCTGGATGAACTGAACATTTTTAAATGACTCTTAGACTTATATCTAAAGAAGAGTTTCTTCAAGTTCACACAGGTGTCTCATACTCCAAACTATCCATAGCAACTTGGGATAATTTATATGATTTTCTATTTAAATAATACAATGTTTTTCTTCACTTAAATACATAAGAATTAGTAAACACTGTGTTTAAAGGTGCTGTGTGTAACTTTTCACTCTACTAAAGCATAAAAATACCATATGTTAGGAAACTTGCTCAATATTGAAGCATTATTGAAGTTCACATACTCGTTTCTCTGAAAAACACTTCTATAGCCAGTTATTTTACTTTAAATGTGCGTTTCCAGGCTGGAATGTTTGTTATTGTTTTGGTCTGTGATACTGTTGCCAATTTTCATTGCGTGTGCTCAAACTGGCAACCCGTGAGCGTCGAGTCTGAGGAGGAGGAGGCGGGACAAACCACGATCTCAGATATCTTGAATTGGACTGCAGTACCTATTTCCACCACTAGTCATTCTTACAGACTGCACCTTTAAAGGTTAATTCCTATTTCTAATAGCTCAGTCCAAAAGGCTCTGAAGATACTATTTGGGGAGTCATCAGTTTCCCTAAATACCTTGAAATGTGCATTTTGCATATTCCCTGCATGTTTCTTCCTCTGTTTAATGTCGGATTGCCTTTTCAGTGCATTACTGCCATCTCCTGACAGCAGATTTTAAAAAACAAGTGTACTGATAACAAAATACCCATTAATTCTCCTGTATATATAGTGATATCTAGTCAGTTATTCTTGCTTTTTTCTTTGAGCAAAACATAGTTCTTTACTCTAGCTGTTTCCAATATGAAAAAATATATTTTATTAAAAAAACAGACCTTCAGTCTGAATTCAACCCCATGACACGATCTGTTCTACGCCCATAATAATTATAGTAAATATACTATCAGAAGATAGTAGTTGGTATCGCTCTTTTTATTCATATTTTTGAGGTGTATTATATGGGAGGGTACTGTCTAGCTTAAAAAATAAAAGGTCTTTAATGCACGAGGTGGGAAATGTTGGAGGTTTATATATAATCTTATCTATATGTCCTTTCTGTGTCACCCAAATATTTCATTTGACATTAAAATCAACTAAGCGATATGAGGAAGAATTGAACGTTACAGTAGCAAAAGATAAATGCAGTAACAGATATATTAAAAATGTATTAAAGCGAAATGATTTGCCATGTTCAACAGTGTTTTGGTCATCTAAATATGAAATTATTCAGTGGAAAAAAGTATGGTCAATAACAAATAAGTTTTTTTAATATAAAATTGTACACAGAGTTTACCCTGTTAAGAGTTACTTGAGCATTTCAATTTGGATATGCACTCCTGTGAATTTTGTGTTGTTGCTAAATAATCTGTGATCCATCTTTTCTTTGAATGTGTAGGCCAATATTCGAGAATGTTTTGGTTGGATGCCCCTAACTTTATTTCTAGGCTGTTTAGAACATTAATACACATTTATCTGTATACAACTTTTGTATGAGGAAAATATCACATTTATGTGAAGAAATGCCAAATTGTGAACATTTTAAGAAATTAAACATATGGCACTACTTTAGATAATATTAAAAACAAAAAGCAAAAAAGACTTACGAAACATTGCGTCACTTTAACTTATTGTAATTTTTTACTCCTGGCATAAATTGTTTTCCCTTATACATTTGTTGCGAGTTGTATATGTTTGTGCAAATTTTGTATATTTTTCTGTAATAGAAAAGAACGTTACAGTATTTTAAGTTCATGGTCGTATATCGATTACTTCGGTCTGACAGATTACTTCTTCAGATTGAACGCCATTCGGCGCATTACCGCCACCACCAGGACTGTTAAAACGGCAAAAAAAAAAATTATAATAATAATTTAAACGAATAACTATTAAAAAAAAACAAATAATAATAACAATAATAATCGTGAAACCCTGGCACACAGTCCCGAAGTTTTTAAAAAATCCTGAACATATTTGGATGTTTCGGATCGGTTTGACAGACTGAAATGCCGATGCAGGAAAACTCGATGCCCATGCGGAAGTCGGTCTATGAGCATATGGATAAACAAAGTGGAGAAAATAACGAAATTAAAATGTAAGTAGGTTTATACGTCCATTGATTAGCACTGCACTCTTAACTGTTCTACCTGTTGAACTGAGCTTTTGCTTTTCGTATGTGTTGCAGTTTGAGCATCTAATGCTGATGTTTGTTGTGGTTTTGGGCTGGGCTGTATTTTAGATGCTGTAAACCTATCACAGGAACATGGACATTTCAGTCCACACCGGAGGCCAGGGTGATGCTAGCTTTCATGATTTCACGGAGGAGGTGTGGCTCATTTGTTAAACATCTGGTCTGAGCACTTGAAAGGTTGCAGGTTAGACAGGTTGTTCCTGTGATCAGTTCACAGCAGCATGACAGCTAAAACACAACACAACACAACACAGCCCAGCCCAAACTAAACTACAACAGGTTGGGGTTTATTCGGTTACACCCATCAAATGAGCTTTTTATTTAGCCATAGAACACCACAAAATGTCCACCTCAATTTTTTTTTTTTTTTTTGATAATGTTAATAACAATACATTTCTGCACATAAATGTACATATTCCTTGCAGAATATGCCCCCTTAATGTATTAATGCACTGCCTTGCCTTCTTGAGCACCAGGGAATGTGTTTACCTTTTGTAATAGTTGTGATTGAGTCCCTCAATTGTCCACATTATGGGAAAAGATGGATCTCAAAATCATACAGTCTGTTGGAAAGAACTCTCACAAAAACATCAAAATGAACGAATAAAAAAGCCTTTCTAATCCAAGAAGGAACAATATGAGTACAATGCTTATCTGGATTACAGAGGAGTTGAAATGACAACAATACACTCGTATAATGTTGCACCATGCAGGAATCAAAACCACAATTTTCCGATCAGGTGAATGTTACTTACTACCACGCTCCACTTGGAAGACACATGTTCACCTTACTACCGAGCTTCAGTAGTTCAGGTGAGAATGAGTTTAAAATGAAAAGAAGTTTATATTAAGTTTAAAAAAAAAAAGAACAGCAATCTTATTTATTGCTGTTCAAGTAAACAGCAATAAATAAGAACAGATAAACAAATTGCAAACGGTAGCACAAATAAACACAATAGAATAAAGAGATAAATGAAATAAACCCAAAATAAACATTTTCAGTTGGGTCTAACAGTAGTATTCAGGTAAGAAATACTATAGAAATTTAAATAAATTACTCAAATGTAAACTAACACTGGATAGTTTCCATTGCATAAATTAAATACAGATTAATGCTTGCAATTAAAGTTACAAAAGTTATTCAGTCAAGAGCAGCGAATGATTTTCTGTTCTGTTCTTTGATTAACATGACAGACAGCAGCAGGTTTATTAGGCTACTGTCACTTTAAGAGCTTAATATGCACAGATTCACAGATTTACTATTACACAACATGCGTTTTCTCTCAACTATTTACGTTCTACAACTGGCTGTGTTTACCTGAATATTCGGCAAGGCGGGCATTTTCGTTTCGATTGATCAAAGTTTTGCAGAGATACAGCTTCTGATTACATTTTGGGTCAACATCGTTTAGTTCACGACATCATAATTTTTGAACAAAGATAAATATTAAAAATCTGTTCAGTCATTTCTGTGCAGCTCGGTTCAATGATCATCAAAATTCGACAACATTTGTTGGTGGAGAAGTGAAAAAATGAAAAACTGTACTTTTCAAAATGGCCCCCACTGTAATGGGTGGAGTCTTAATGTTAGCTACTGAATGTGATTAGCATGAAGAGAGTAATCAAGTGAACTCAATTACATTTTTCTTCCAAAGTTATAACCTTTTGAAAAGTACATTTTTGAACTGGTGGTAGTGCTGTAGACCTGAAGTTGGTCAGAGTACTATTCATTATCATCACAATAAGTGTGCCAATTTTCATAATTTTCTATGTTCCATTCATAAGGGAAGAAATAATAATAAAGATGAAGAAAACTAACAATTACAATGGGGGCTACAGCCACTTCGGGACTTGGGCCCTAAAAATAACACAATTTTAATGATCCCTTTTGTTAAAGGGATAATTCTCCCAAAAATGAAAATTCTTTCATTGATTACTCTCCATCATGTCATTTCTTTCATCTTCGGAACACAAATGAAGATCTTTTTGATGAAAACTGAGAGCTTTCTGTCCCTCCATTGACAGCTACACAACTATTACTTTGATGCTTAAAAACGTTCATAAAGAGATCATAAAACTAATCCATGTGAATTGGTAGGTTTAGTTCAAATTTTACGATGACACTTAATGGCTTTATATGATAAACAGATTTCATTTAGGCTTTTAATCACATTTAAACAATGATCAGTGGACATAAACAGAAGCTCAACTAAACTTGCTTGACACACGATAATGAACCTCATTGGTTCTTGCAGAAGCTCAGAAGTGCTGCGCAACACAAGAGAATGAACCTCATTGGTTCTCACACGTCAAGCAATCATAATTGAGCTTCTGTTTACCACAACTGATGTGTGAATGCTGAAAGTTTATATGTGAATAAAAGCCTAAATTCAATCTTTTCATCGAGTGTTGACATCAGTCTGTTGAATCGGTTGATTATGTTTAGGTTTTATTATTTTTTTTCCCAGCAAGGCTCATAAATAAAAAAACGAATTTATAAAACATGATCAAATACAATATGCAAAGTAAATCAACTTAGGCATTTTCTGTTCAATTGTGTCTTTAAATGACTCTGTAATAAGGGTCCTGTGAGGGGTTTCGGACGAGAATAGCATTATTGAAAGTGTCTGTTTGTGTGCTTTAGGTAAAAGCATTGTTGCGGTGCCCAGCTGGAATCATGATGTCCTCCGCTGGTCCATCTCTTCCGTCTACTCGCCGTTCTGTGGCTGGAGATGAAACCGTGGCGGCGAGTGATCGTGGGATTTACTCCTCAGACAGACACGCTGGTCTCCTGCTAGCCCAGATGAACAAGATGCGTCTGCTCTCTGACTTCTGCGACGTGCGGCTGCTGGTGGGCGGACGGGTGTTTGGGGTCCACAAGCTGGTGCTGGCGGCCAGCGGCCCGTATTTCACTGCTCTGTTTTCTGGAGGCATGAGCGAAGCCCGCGAGGAGGAGGTTCGCATTGCCGGAGTGGAGGCTGACGTCTTTGAAATTCTCCTGGGATTTATTTACACTGGTATGTTAGAATCATATTTGTTGTATGTTTGCTAATGACCATTGTCACTATTAATATTACCAATGTCACACCGCATTGGAAACGAATGGGAGACGAATCACTGCTTTAAACCGTTTTCACTTCAGCAATAATTTGCCAAATGTCGTCTTTAAAAAGAGATCAAACTTAAGTCTGTGCTTTAAAGCATTTAAGATTTACTACAGTTTAAGTTGGAAATTTAACTTTCAGGTCTATGCTCAAAACGTGAATAAATGGATTGTAACTACTGCGTAAATATAATGTAGTACCATAAAATCCCCTAAAAATACAATCAAATATCAAATATTTTACATTCCTTTCATTGAAAAATTAGTTCATTTTTGACCGGCACGCGAAGATCACCAGAGGGTTAAGCCTTTTTGATTTTTTGGTCATGCTTTATATAAGGTGGCCTTAACTACTATGTATTTAACCAGTTAATATATACTTATTATGTGCATACATGCGGGCGCTTTGTAATTGCATTTAAAGTACTTGCATTTAATTAACATTTGTAGTTAACTTTACCCCTAACCATAACCTTTATTTAATGTGCAGTGTCCCTTTAAAATGATATTATAACAGGGGAAGGTACAAGATCGTCATCCAGTCACTTCTTTGACACTGTCAAGTAGTGAAGAGTTTAAGTGGACTAGTATGTGTGTGTTTGTGCCTATTTAACTATACGGGGAGAGATTTGCATCCTGAATTGAGCTAAATCTGACAAAAACACTTCCATTTGGGGATGTTTTCATTTGTTCTGGTGGCCCTCAAAAATGACCACCCAACAATTGTAATGATTTATTTAAACTGTTGGCCCTGGAGGCACGTATGTCTGCTTCTGTTGGGTAACTGGCCATTGTGGAATCCCCGGAAATGAGCAAACTAAAGAGGTACTATACACAGGCCTTAAAAATGTTCCCAAACTCAAAAGGTGCGTCCCAAATCGCGTACTTGTGCACTATTCTACGCCATTTTGTAGTATAAATAGTGTGAGTAGTGCGTTCACACTGACAATTCTAAAAAGAAAAAGTGCACTTTAAGTACCCGGATGATGCACTTATTTAACCGAAAGAAATGAAACGTGGAACATTGGACACTTCATGCACTCGACTGTCACAGCTTTAATTACGTAGTGGAGGGGGAGGGGCTATCAGACTCCGATGTTGACAGACAAAATAAACATATAAAGTTCATACACTACACGATTGTGTAGTGCATAAGTACATAGTGTATAGTAGTGCGTCATTTGGGACACGCCATTTGCTATAATCTCGTTCATCAGGGTTCCTTAAATCCTCGAAGCCGTCAAACCCCTGATCAAACTCAGCGGCCTGTAATATGATGACCTTGATTATCTTGCTCAGGTGTCTTTGATTAGGGTTGGCAGTGGCCCTCCGGGTGCCAGATATGAGGAATCCTGTCGTACGTAATCAACAAATGGCACAATGAATGGGATCAATGCATTCCAAACAAACTACATGAAAAAGACACATTTTCTACATCCAATAATCACTGGAACCAGATC
The DNA here is from genome assembly GCF_963993115.1 of Abramis brama. Lineage (NCBI taxonomy): Eukaryota > Metazoa > Chordata > Actinopteri > Cypriniformes > Leuciscidae > Abramis > Abramis brama. The sequence goes on along the minus strand of NC_139969.1, from coordinate 34,600,351 downwards.
ATTTACACCCAGCGGACATTCCAAAGGATTACACATCATGTTTTTAATATCAGGCAATTGAATGCTCCATTATACCCGCTGTCTTTGAAGAACAGTTTATTATAATCATTGAAAAGTTAATCAGTTTTAGAGTGTTTTTGTAAAAATACATTTTAAAACCTTACATAAGTTTTATGTCCATGGGGACTGGACCTGTAAAAAGTACACTGAAAGTTTCTTTGGATAAAAACCTTTCTGTGTGTAATAGTCTTTTCCAAGTATATGAATGCTAAACATATTTGAAGAAGGCCTTCTCCTGCTCCTGACAGGCTCTATTGACGTGACGGTGGACACCGTGCAGGAGCTGATGGTGGCTGCAGACATGCTGCAGTTGAGTGAGGTGGTGGATATCTGCGGAGAATTCCTCCGGGCTCACATGGACCCGTCCAACTGTGTGGGCATCTATCGCTTTTTGGAGCAGATCGCCTGTATGGAGCTGTTAAAGTTTACTGAAGACTACATCCACTGCCACTTCCTAGAGGTGGGTCTATTGACTCGAGTTTTCTGTTTTAAATATTCTCAGCATTGTGTTCTTTCTTCTTTGTTTCTTTTCACCCTGATTCAAAGGTTTAAACCTGAGACTGGGTTTTTGTAATGGCAGAGTTGATTCTGGATGAGTATTGTAAGGACTCAGTGGCTCAGTGGGTATCACTGTCGCCTCACAGCATGGAGGTCTGAGCCAGGAGGCCTGTGTGGAGTTCGCATGTTCCCCCGTGTCTGCACGGGTGTCCTCTGGGTGCTCTTGTTTCACCCGCAATCCAAAAACATGCAGTATAGGTGAATCGAACAAAATGAACGACCAAAAACATTCTTTCACAGGTTTTTTTGACTGTGAAACTCAAATAGACGAAAAAAAACCGTAAATTCTCCTTGAATGAATCACAATATGAGACTTAAATTTTGAGAGTAAATTCATTATTTCTCATGTATATTTTATTTTTTGACATGCTACATGAACGATTATCTTTTCCCCTTGTTTCTGTTAGGGTTACTTTATTCAAAGTGTTGATTTTTGGCAAATTGAATGGAGTAGTCAACTAATGGTGGACCAATTTGACCCCTAAAACAATTGATGTTGCCAACATTTATTCAGCCTTTCCAAAACACATCTATGTGTTAAAGATTTGCATGCACATTCATGACCCTAAATGTGAACGTGTCTCAAAATTACCAGTGTTTCAAGCAGTTGGAAATTGAATGCAGGTCAAACTGTCCCCAACAGCATAGGAGGGTTTTTAATGTGTAGAAAGTCACCCAGTTAAATGACTTACTATCGTAATTATTGTCCACTGTTGTTCTCCAAATACCAGCTTCCATGATTTTGAGAACCAATCAAAACCTCATGTATTAAAAAACCCCGTGTTCGGTCATGTGTGTGGTGTCAGGTTCGCTCCTCAGAAGAGTTCTCCAGCTTGTCTAAAGATCAGCTGGTGAAGTTGCTCCGCAGTGAGGAGCTGAGGATTGAAGATGAGTATCAAGTGTTCACGGCTGCCATGGACTGGCTGCACCACAACGTGCCCCACCGGAAGAAGCACGTGGTGGAGGTTCTGGAGCCTGTGCGCTTCGCTCTGCTGTCCCCACAGAGACTCTACAAGTACATCGAGGGTGAGCTAGAGAGACTGGCATTCAGATGAGTGCCACACTAATGAATGAAAAAATGTTTTGGTACTCATAATTGTTATCACCATGTAAACTCATGTTTTCTTGCAATTTCGAGTTTATAACTTATTTTCTCAGAATTGCGTGATATAATTTTTTTTTTTTTTTTTCATGGCAGAAACAAGCTTCCATAGGTTTCTTATTAGATATAATTGGAAGAAACTTTCACATTGTCTGACATGGGCAAAGGGTATAATTTACAGAAAGACATTTAAATTTAAACAGATGTGAGATGTCTTTTCTATGGAAGCTTGTTTCTGCCACGTAAAAAATAAATAAAAAATGTAATATTCGATAATTGCGACTTTTAATCTCACAATTCAGACTTTTTTTGTCTCGCATTTGCGAGTTTACATCTCGCAATTCTGACTTTTCTCAGAATTGTGATATAGCAACTCGCAATTACGAGTTATAAAGTCCAATTCTGAGGAAAAAAGATCTCTCGTAACAACAATAGCCATTATAAAAGACAATAGGAAATAAACATACAAGAAACAATTCAGTCAAACATACTGCAACATATTTCCACAGCTGGAAAAGGCTCTCGGCCATTCAGATTCGAGAACCAGAAAGAACTGTTGTATAAACGGAAATAAAATAATGCAGTGCAATAAATAAAGTGAAGTTCATTATCGATAGAGAATTGAATGAATGTGCAGGTGTGCGTGTCTTGTTTATTTTACAAAAAATAGAGCTGGAATTATTTGTTTTATTATGTTTGTTTTTGTGCACACATTGGTGATGAGACTTTCCCTCACAGGTATTTCTGACTTCAGTTTGCGGGTTGCATTGCAAACCCTTCTGAGAGAGTACACTGAAGTCAACAAGTCCCCTAAAGAGAGCAAACATTTCAGCCTTCTGCAAACGGCCAAGACCCGGCCCAGGAGAAAAGCCCGCAAGTACCTCTATGCCATTGGTACGTAAACTCTTCTGCCAGTGTGCAGCTGGGATATACGTCTCAAGGCTGGAATACACTACAGAGTTTTCAATTCTAAACAGATTTGAACCTGTTAACTGTTTTTTGTATTACTTTATTATTTATTTTGTAATTCATGAATGCTTTGGAATACGGACCTAAGGCTGGACTGTATTATTATTATTATTTTTCTTCAAAAAAAGTTTACTGTAAAGCAAATGTACTAAACTCAACTTATTATACAAAATATATATTTTACTAAATAATTTGGACTCTAGAAAAACAAAGTAATGTCCTACCAAGTTCCAAAGTTGATATTACAAAAATGAAGCCTGGATAAGTAAAAGTACTGTCTTCGTGACAATGCAAGGTCCAGTTTTAACCTGGTTTTCACGTGAGGAATTTTGAGTGTTTAAGGGTCCAAATGATAACAATTTTTTGATGCTTACTAAAATAAGTGCTGGGAAAAAAGCATGCCAGATGTCATGCTACCAGGACACTGACAGCTAACTATTGTTGACTCTTCCAGACTGTAAATCTGGGCAAAAGTCATGTAGTGCATTCTAGCCTTTAATCATGTTCATCCAATTCAGCTTCTTCCTCCTCCTGTCTATAGGTGGATACACTCGCCTGCAGGGCGGCCGATGGAGTGACAGTCGGGCGTTGAGCTGTGTTGAACGCTTCGATTCGTTCAGTCAGTACTGGACCACCGTGTCTTCCCTGCATCAGGCCCGCAGTGGACTCGGCGTGGCGGTCCTGGAAGGCATGATATATGTAGTAGGGGGTAAGTGTGGGTTTATTCTATTGTGTTGCCTCATGCAAAAATGTCTTGTGTGGGTTTATTTTTGGTGTTTTTTCTATTGTGTTGCCTCATCAATATTAGGGCCCATGCAAATATGAAATACAGTAAATGGACAAAAGTATTGGGACACCTGACCATTATAACCAACATTATAATGTAATGACATTGCATTCTAAATACTGAAAAAAAGAAGTGACATGACATTAATATGGAGATTAATATGGAGTTGGTCTTTTGCAACTATAACAGCTTCCAGTCTTCTAGAAAGGCTTTCCACAAGATTTTGCCCATTCATCCAGTATTGAGCATTAGTGAGGTCAGGCACTGATGTAGGACGAGAAGGCCTGGCTCGCAATCCCGTTCCAGTTCCTCCCAAAGGTGTTTGAGGTCTGGGTGGCCCTGTCAAGTTCTTCCAACCCAAACTCATCCAACCATGTCTTTATGGACCTTGCTTTGGGCACTGGGACACAGTCATGCTGGAATAGGAAACGGCCTTCCCCAAACCATTCCCACAAAGTTGGAAGCATAGCGTTTTCCAAAATGTCTTGGTATGCTGAAGCATTAAGATTTCCCTTCACTGGAACTAAGGGGCCAAGCCCAACCCCTGAAAAACAACCGCACACCATAATCCCCCCTCCACCAAGCTTCAACAGTTGGCTCGATGCAGTCAGGCAGGTAACGTTCCCCTGGCATCCGCCAAACCCAGACTCGCCCATCATCAGACTGCATGATTCGTCACTCCACAGAACAGGTTTCCACTGCTCCAGAGTCCAGTGGCGGTGTAATTTACACCACTCCTTCTGACACTTGGCATTGTACTCGGAGATGTGAGGCTTGCACGCAGCTGCTCGGCCAAGAAAATCCCTCAGCACAGTTTTTGATATTTTCTGTTATTAATGCCAGTAGAAGTTTGGAACGCTTTGGCTATGGAATCAGCGCCCTGAGTTGGTGACTTTAACGTACCATCCGCCTCAGCACTTTACATGGTCTTCCGCTTCGTAGCTGAGTTGCTCCTGTTTCTAAACGCTTCCACTTTCCAATTATACCACTTTCAGGTGACCGTGGAATATCTAGCAGGGATGAAATTTCACTAACTGACTTATCCTATCACAGTGCCACACTTGAATTCACTGAGCTCTTCAGAAAGACCCATGTTTTTCATAAATGTTTGTAAATGCAGACAGCGTGCCTAGGTGCTTGATCTTATACAACTGTGGCAATGGGTCTGATTGAAACTCCTGTGCCCCAATACTTTTGTCCATATAGTGTGTATCATTTTTAAAGTCCCCCTGTAGTCAATAATTTTATCACTTAAAACTCATCTTTGAATACCAAAATGACATATTTAAAGGTTTTTTAAAATCGCGTCAAATACCGCTTTTTTGAGACTGTCTTTGATTCACTGCAGTTTTAAGGAGAAAATACTCAGCAATGGTGTTGACCTATGAATTTACACATGGCTTGTCTTAAAGCATATTAAAAACACCATATAGACATATAAACAACATTAAACACTTGGTTTTCACCACAGGGGGACTTTAAAAGCAAGCATCAGTATCTCCACTAAAATTTCAAACATCAGTATTACTACTACTAACTTATCCTTTAGAAAACAAATAAAAAAAACTTAAGGCCCGTTCACACCAAAAACAGTAACTATAACATTCTGTATATTATAAGCATGTGCTGCAATTATGTTGTCTCTCATTTAAAATGCTCAAGCTCTCTTTTAAATAAGGTGGATTCTGATTGGCTGTCAGTGATTTTATCGTTTATCAGCTGGGAAAAAAATTGTTTTGAAAGTGATTCCAATGATATCATTCCTTCCTGTTGTTATCGTTATAAATGTGGTGTGGACTTCAATATTATCATAGAATTAGAATGATTATTAGAACTTTATAGGTATCAATAAATGCCTTCATCTTGTATCGCACAGGAGAAAAAGACTCGATGATCTTCGACTGCACGGAGCGGTACGACCCAGTGACCAAGCAGTGGGCGGCAGTGGCGTCTCTGACCTATCCACGCTGTGGGGTTGGAGTCTGTTCCTGTCATGGAGCTCTTTATGCACTCGGTATGCAAATTCATACGCTTTCTGGCAGGGCGAGTCTGCTGCTCTCTTCAGTTATAGTTTCACTATAACACCATGTGATTGATTGCGTGAAGATTCCTGTAGTTCAGCATAGCTCTGGCAAAGCCAAGCTCATGGGTTCCCTAGCAATGCATGAACTGATGAAATGTACACATGGCAAATATAAGTGGCTTTGGATAAAAGTTTCTGCCAAATGCATACATGTAAATGTTTATTGTTTCAGGAGGCTGGATTGGCTCGGAAATTGGGAAGACCATGGAACGATATGACCCATCAGAAAACAAATGGGAGATTATTGGGAGCTTGGCTGTTCCTCGATATTATTTTGGTTGCTGTGAGCTGCAAGGTACGTCCTCATGGATAACTGAACCATAGTGATGACCAATAAATGACTTTTAAAGGTTTAATGTATTTGACTTGAACATCCACTTTGTTTCATAAACCCATTTATTTTAAATAGTGTAGCATTGAAATCAACATCAAATGAAATGGGAATACATTTATCTGGCTTAATTGTGCATGATTCTTCACTTCTACTTTATACCTCTTCTTTTCACTCTCTGTTCTCCACAGCAGGGTTAGCACAACTTTTTAGCCAAACTTGTACAGTGTGAAACGATGCAGTGTTAGAATGTTACGGCTAGACACTAAACAGCAGAAACCCAAACACGTGCCTCATTTTCATGTGCTTTGGTCCGTCACAGAAACACTGCACATTGTATGACCAGTAGTTTCAGAGTTTGAGGGGAGAAATGTCAAATGATGATGGAAAAAAATGTGAATTGTGACATACATTTGTACTCAACCTGCAAACTGTTTAAAATGATACATTCACAAACTGGACATAACTATAAAGTCTGGAAGCTTGTTTCCACCACAGAATAAAGAAATAAGAAAGGTAATTGCAAATTTTTATCTCAGAATTCTGACTTTTTATCTCACAATTGCGAGTTTACATAGCAATTTTTATCTCAGAATTGCGTGATATACTGTGAAGTCGCAATTGCGAGTTATAAAGTCAGAATTGTGTGATATAAAGTCGCAATTCTGATTTTTTTCTGAGTTTATATCTTGCAATTCTGACTTTATAACTCACAATTGTGAGTTTATATCTCGCAATTGCGACTTTATATCAGAATTGCGAGATGTAAACTCGCAATTGTGAGATAAAAAAGTTGCAATTATCTTTTAAAATGTTTTATTCTGTGGCAGAAACAATCTTCCTTAATAAAGCGCTGCAGTGATTACATATTTTTGTATATGTCAGCCTGGTTTCCTCAACAAAAACCCAATAGGATTTTTTTCCATTGGCTTTTGGATTATTGCAGAAAATAAGTTCTGTGACGAACAAAATGTGTAAGAATCCTAAACTTTTGTTAATGATAATCTTCACAAATGAACACAACTTTTTATGAATTTCGAAGCCTAAATACAGTAGGCTGAAGCTAAACGTACAGTGGGCTATGAACGAACTACATCACTGTTATATGACGTCACCAACACCAAACTCTTTCAGTCATTATTTAACAAACATTCTCCTTGAAAGTTTGAATTAGAATAGTTTGCAAGAATGAACCACAAGTAAAATCATTTTTTTAATATTGTAGAATAAAGCCTGAACCTCTCTTAAGCTTGTGTTCACCACAGACCTTATTTCAGGCATTTAACCGAAACTCCATTGACTTCTGGACGATGCATCCAGAAGTGCTAAAATGCACTGTGGGAGTATGGGGAAAACGTAAATGCAGGCTCTAGTCTTCAGTGTGGTGTGTGAATGTTCCAGGCTTCATCTATGTGATCGGTGGCATCAGTGATGAGGGAACGGAGCTGCGCTCGGCTGAGGTGTATGACCCAATCTCTCGCCGCTGGAGCGCCCTGCCTGTCATGGTGACCCGACGGGCGTACGTGGGCGTAGCGAGCCTCAATAACTGCATCTACGCTGTGGGAGGCTGGAACGAGGCCCTGGGGTCACTGGACACTGTGGAAAAGTATTGCCTAGAGGAGGTTAGGATTCCATGAAGTCTGGTTTACATGATGTCAAGTCGACCCTTTATGCAAATGCTTCTCCTTGTAATGCTGTGTATGGCTCTGTTCTTATAGGAGAAATGGGTGGAGGTGGCGTCGATGGCCGTCCCGCGCGCAGGGGTAACAGTGGCGGCTGTTAATGGGTTGTTATATGCGGTGGGTGGTCGGACCACTAGCCGGGACTTTTCAGCACCGGTTACTGTAGACTCGGTGGAAATCTATGACCCGCACCTGGACACATGGACCGAGATCGGTAACATGATCACAAGCCGCTGTGATGGAGGCGTAGCCGTGCTCTGATGTTCACAACCAGCAATATCACTCAACTCCACTCTTCTAACTGATTTTACAGTGTCTAATTTATTATACTTTTTAAACGCGTTAAGAAGGACACCTGGGATAGATCTCATATGTTAACCTGTGAACTTGAGAAGGCATGTTTGGGAGTGAGGCATCAAGGTGTATCTTTTTTTTCTTTTTCTTTTTTTTTACACCGCTTGTGTTTTGTATGGAAGCTTGTTTCCGCCACAGAATAAAACATTTTAAAAGATAACTGCGACTTTTTATCTCACAATTGCGAGTTTACATCTCGCAATTCTGACTTTATTTCTCAGAAATGTGAGGTATAAAGTTAGAATTGCATGATATAAAGTCTCAATTGCATGTTATAAAATCAGAATTGCGATTCTGACTTTTTCTTGCAATTCTGACTTTATATCTCGCAATTGCGTTAGAATTTCAAGTTTATTTCTCGCAATTGAGACTTTGTATCTTGCAATTCTGACATCTTTTCTCAGAATTGTGAGATATAAACTCGCAGTTGTGAGTTATAAAGACCAATTCTAAGGAAAAAAAATACTTTATAGAGTTTATATCTCACAATTCAGACTCTAAAACAGGCAATTGCGACTTTATCTCCCAATTACGTTCTCGATTTTGAGAAAAAAGTCAGAATTTTGAGTTTATTTCTCCCAATTGCAACTTTATATTATGCAATTCTGTCTTTATAACACACAGTCACGACTTTATATTATGCAATTCTGAGAAGTCAGAATTGCGGCGTGTAAACTTGTGAGGAAAAAAAGTCAGAATTGTGAGATTAAAAGTCGCATTTACCTTTATTTTTCATTCTGCGGTGGAAATGAGCTTCCATAGTTTTGAGATCATAAGCATTCATCAAAAGGTCACTCAGTTCACCCATGCCGTTCGTGGTCCATTGCGTTAAGTTGTTTGTGGTGTTATCATCTCAGTGTTGTTGATGTGCATCTTAGCCAGCAACTTGCTTCTTTTGTTCAGTTTCACATTTGCCTCGTTTCAAAATGTTTTATTTGTTACATTTTGCACTTTTGTATTGTACCTTTGGTTCTCACGATCTTAAGCTTGTGGAAACCTGCTTGATTGTTGTTAAAAAAATATTTTAATAAATTTAAGCACTAGAATTTGTTCAGCTGAGAGCTTTAATATTTCAAGATCCTGGAATAAAACCAAGTAGTTTTCCACTTCTGTAAGACTGTCATATCTGACTCAATGGCCACCACAGACATTCACAAAAGATGTTAATGAATTATGATTCTACAGACACAGTCCTACTGTAATATTAGACCAACATGAATGTCCATTCACTTCCTTAACTGTCATTAACTATAAGTACAACTATAAGCACAATGTAAATTGGAATTTAAATGGGGTTTTTTTATGATCGGTTTGTATTTTTGTCGTTGCAAATATGATATCACAATGTAAATTTCTATTGACAACTAGTCAGTCATACAGTCACACTGTAATAGTGTAGTTTTATTACACCTGCACGGTAATGTACAAAGACTTAGAATAAAATAGAAAAGAGTGACATTTGGTTTATACATTTGAGACATTAAATGCATTCTCAGATTTCATATACACCACAAATGTTTGACAGGTGTCTTTTAACAAAATGTTTAAGATGCACCAAGGAATAAAATAAAACTCTGAAATGGGTTCTGCAGTTTTCTAAGACGCCAGAGACATAAAAAACAAAAAAATCTGTCAAGTTGTATATGCAAAAACAAAATTATTAGCAGTTGTTTCGCAACATACACAGGATCGTTCTACATTTCATAAACAGCAGGTGTCTGGTAATTTGGTTTCCTTCGATTCTTTCAAATTGTGCCATTTTAAGAAAACCTTTTTTCCCATTTGGTAATCTTCATGTATGTGTATACACCACAATTTACATTATATTACATTGTTTTCACACTCGATGGATAAGTCACACACAGTACTTTGAAGGTTTGGGAGAAACCAATATAAACTTCTGCTGAACTGTAGTCACAGTGTATGTACTGAACAGAAAAAATACAAGAACGCATTTTAAAAGTCAATGTATTATGTTAGAATATTATATCAGGTAAACTGGAACCACATAGTTCATGATCTTTGACATATGGGAAGGAAAGAAATATTTCTATCATGTCTATCAATGTATTTACTCAAGTAAAAATCAGTTTTAAAATGTTTCGACTGCTAATAAACAAGGGTGTAAACAAATCGACAAGAAAAAAAATGATTCTGAAGTTTCAGATTTTAAAACGATGTTTTACTTTGGTTTCCAAATGATTTTGTTGTGACAGGAACAGATGAGAATAGCTGAGCAATCTGAACATGTTAAAGCTGTATAAGACGAAAAGTGCGTGTCCTAAACTTACTGTGGCTGTGTTTATGAGCTGCCTTACACAGTCTGAAACCACACCTATATTTCCTTGAACTTTATCAAATAAACAGATCACGTTTTGTTAAAAAAAGGACAATATCTCACTTTAATATGAGCAATATGCATGTAATGGGTCTCTAAAACGTGATTATGCAATTCAAGACACCAGCATATGAGAAGCAACCATTAACATTTTTTAAGAATTAGTTATTAGTTAAGAAAAGAAGCTTTGCTTGACTTTTGCTATGTCAGATGCTATCATAATGAATAAAAGCAGGTGTAACACACTGCCTATATGTGCAGATAATAGCTAGAATGTTTAAATATAGCAAACAGAAAGCTGCTTATCCAATGTGTATACAGCAGCAACTAAGACAAAATCTGCAAGTTATCATAAAAGGAAAAGGAAAGACAATAAATTAGTGAACATGCTAGTTCGATACATCAATACCAAATAGATATAGCAATCAATATAGCCAAGATATATCCATCTTCCTTCATTATACAAAATAAAAACAGAAACTGTTTCAAAGACTAGACCTTGAGTGTTTTAGAGTGTTTCTTGGTTGAATCATACATGTTTTCTAGCTTTAGCCCTGGAATGAAGTAACATACGTGGTCAAAAAATAAACTGAACATGGAATATATTAATCTGCACCTTTTAGTCATGAATATATTTTACATCCAGCTTTGTTGGAGTATTGACCGAACTTCATAAAGTCTTCCCTGGGTGGAATGTTCAGATCTGAAAACTTTATAAGTTGGAGGAGAATAGAGAGGTCGCTGTTGTTGGCAAGTGTGTTCTCTTCTAGGATTTGTTGGTGTCTCTGACCTTTTGGATTTCCTGTTAAAGGAAGAGAAGACTTGAGTGGAAGTGAAACATTTTCACATGAGACTTCAAAGATAAAATTAGGTGTTATACAGATGAAGGAAGACACAAGAGGGATTTTTAAATGATGTATTAGGAGGTAAAAGAATGTAACGGTATGGCGATTTTGCAGTACACTGTTATTTTAAATAAGGGTGGTGTCTATGAATTAGATTTCCATTATTATACATTCAATTATGTTCAAAAATGTCTAAAATCTCCATTCACTCAACCCAGAATCCCCCAGTCCCAGTGTGGTTAGGGTTTGGTGTTTGGGTGGCCGTTATAGACGGGAATAATCAGAGCAGCCTCAAAGACGGCAGCAGGAACACGGTAACACTTTAATTTAAGGTGATGTAGTTACAAAAAACAGAAGATAGAAAGTACTAGGGTTGTCACGCTACCAAAATGACAGTAATCAGTACCAATACCAGTTCTCAGAACAAATTTCAGTACAAAAACTGTTAAATTAAGTACTTAAAGGGGTGGTATAATGCCCTTTTCACAAGATGTAAAATAAGTCTTTGATGTCCCCAGAGTTTGCATGTGAAGTTTTAGCTCAAAATACCCCACAGATATTTTTATATAGCATGTTAAAGTTGTCACTTTTTGAGGGTGAGCAAAAACACACTGTTTTGTGTCTGTTCCTTTAAATGCAAATGAGCTGCTGCTCCCGGCACAGGGGGCGGAGCTTCAACAGCTTGCACTCACACAGACGTGCACTGAAAATTTCAAAAACTTTTAGCCTTTTATGTTCAAACCGGATTCAGACAATAATGGAGAGACTCAAGAAGTGACAACATGTAGGATCCAACAGGACATTTCTGAATGGTTAGTTGATGAATTTATGTAGCTGATGTGTAGTTATCTTCTAGTCATTGATTAGCATATTCTGTCTTGATCATCTATAAATCTCGTTCCCGGGGGCGGGGTTTATGTAAATTCTAGGGTTGGTGATGTCACTAAGCCGGGAGGAATGTTGTATAGGCCCGACCAGCCGTTTGTTGTAGTCCTTAAAAAGTGATTTCTTTAAAAGAAAATATCTCCCTTTGTTTTGAACTTTGAGCGTTGTAACTTTGCAGATGTCGTTTATGCTCAAACAGCAACATTACACACTAACTAAAGTTAGAAAAGTGAAATCATAATCAATCACCCCTTTAAAAACAATTGTCGCATTTTGACTCATCCATTGGTTATCACTGTCAATCATTTCAGTTTCAGATTCAATCGCATATATAAATACAGTTGTCAATCCAGAAACTTTACAGTGTACCGAGCAGCATGAAAAACTTCAGATTGTGAATGGGTGTAATAAACAGAAAGCAAGAGAAGAGCCTTATAATCACTAAGGCTGTCAAATCTCTAAAGCTGAATTTGCACTCTTGCGTTTGTACAATCAATCCCTTATTTACATTGTTTACACTTTGTTGGTTATAAGGAAAGGACTCGCGTTGAACAAAACAAAACCTTGTGCGTTTTCAGCGGTGTTGAGTGGATTCTGACTAACTTATTGACTAGCACCTCTGATTGGCTATTGGGTTCATGCGCTCAACAGATATAATTGTGATTGGTTAAAATGAGACTTTTTTTTACGCTTGTAAAACACGAAGTTTGAAAGCGGGTATCAGCGGGTACCAAATACACCCGGTGCTGCTATGGAAAAAAATATTTAATAATAATAATAATAATAATAATAATAATATAATATAATATAATAAAATAATATATTATTATTATTTTTTTTTTTTGCTAAATTATTCAATTGGATTTTGAGCAAATCTGATTGAGAGCATTTCAAAGAAATCCAAAATAAAGTTGATGATGATTAATACTTTAGTAATCCCGAAGGAAATTCAAGTTAAAGAATTGGTTATAACTTAAATGTCTCTAAGGGCCCTCTGTTGCTGCTGGAAGAGGTCTTAGTGAGGCCAGCAGGGGGTACGGCTCACCCTGTGGTCTGTGTGGGTCCTAACACCCCAGTGTAGTGACGGGACACTATAAAGACAAAGAGCACCGTCCTCCAGATGAGACGTTAAACCGAGGTCCTGACTCTCTGTGGTCATTAAAAATCCCAGGATGTCTTTCGAAAGAGTAGGGGTGTAACCCTGGCATCCTGGCCAAATTTGCCCAGTGGCCTCTGTCCATCATGGCTTCCTAATCATCCCTATATATATATATATATATATATATATATATATATATGTAATGGGTGTGTTTTGGCCGTAACGTGCAACAAACCAATCAGAGTCTCATCTCCCATTTCCTTTAAAAGCGGATTGGCACCATGGCGGATTTTACATGACGGAATTTGCAAGCGTAAAAACTGAACGGTTCTCTAGCAAGGAAATGGATCTGCTCAAGCATGAGGTTAAAGCGCACGAGCAGACCATCTACGGGACAAAGTTTACGCTCGTTTTGGACCCGTCGATAGGCACACATTACCAACGTGCTCTATTTCAGTCGCCTCAAAATAGCAATACGCCAACAATGCGCCTGAACACACCTCGTTTTCAGACCAGCACCCATGGGCGCAAGTGCATTTGCCATTTAAACAACGTGGCGCAGGACGTGAAAATGATAACTGCGTCGGGCTGATACTAGCAAAAAACACTTGTGTCGCGCCTGACGCCCCATTTAGACTGGAAAATGTTACCTCGAGAAGAGTGTCTTTTAATTTTCCATACGCTGCGTCAAGATCATCATTGATAATGATCACATCAAATAATCCAGGCTCTTTACCTGAAAGATGGATAAATAACGGTTAGCATGCTATTTTAGATGTGAAAAAAAATTGCAGCATTTTATAAAAAAAAAATTCGTAGAAATGGATACCTACTTATTTCCACGTCCACTTTGGCTGCGTCTAAGCGTTTTTGTAGACTTTCCTCAGATTCAGTTTTTCTATCCCTTAATCTTTTTTCCTAAAATAAATAAAGTTATACAACTGAGATTAAAATGAAGACATGTAAACATTATATTTGGGGAGAGCGCGCTCATTTGAAGTATTTCTTACCAGGATGTCCATTGACGGGGCCTGGATGGACACATATATGGGGTTGAGATCGGTCCTCTTGATGTTCTTCACTCCCTGCATGTCAATGTCCAAAATGCAAATCAAATTTTTGGCCTGAACAGCCTGTACAGCTGCTTTACTGTGAAGAGGGCAAAAGTGAGGTTAGTTATAATTACAGAAATATTTCTGCATACATATTTCTAAAGTTTGAATATGAGGACAAGCGTGTTAAGTTATAGACCATTCAATAAGAACAAGCACTTAACAATGGGATTGTATCAGTGGTTTCAAAAGAAGGATGTCAGTTAAATCTCTCTTCAAACAAGACTTTCCAAAGAGGGCTGTACCTTGTTCCATACATGTTCCCTGAAAATTCGGCATTTTCAACAAATTCACCATTTGCTATTGCTGCCTGCATAACTTCCCTGGTAACGTAATGATAATCTGAAAGAAAAAAGAAGATTTTTTCAGAAGATACGTCACTCATCGACTGACTTTCAAAAAAACTGATATTTCAAAGGATGTTGCAATTATCATTTAATCAGCCAGAATACCAATTAAAAACAACACGCAACTGAAAGCACAAATTTGGAAAGCATATTTTTGATGCTTCATTTATGCACATGCGCTGACCCATGTTTTTTGGCTCATCACTGTATCAGTCAATTTGGGAATAGGGAAGAAAAGACTTGCGCAACTTCCACTTCATGACGACTTTAAAGTGCCTCTATTATGCCATTTTAAAGGTTCCTAATTTTGTTTTGGAGTTCTCCTACAACAGGTTTACATGCAAAGGTAAAAAAACATTTTTCATTTTCACATAATATACATTTCACATCACCACATTTTCAATGATTCTCAAACGACTCCGATGCTTCAGTCTCTCTAAATCCCTCCTTTCCGCAAGCTACTCTGCTCTGATTGGCCAGATGGCCCAGTCTGTTGTGATTGGTCGACCGCTTACAGCGCGTCAGAAACTAAACGACCATTGCCATTAACTTCAGCTCCGGAGGCTTCCTAAAGCTCAGCGATTGAACTGTAAAGACCGTAATGATGACGTCGATTTTATTTTATCAATTCAAGCATGACGATGATGAAACATTGGAAGAACTAGTTATTCAACCCGAACCTCCATCGCAAGGACAACTCGAGCAGGAGCTACTCAGTTAGAGGTACATTATGAGATGTTACAGCTGTAATTCCTCACCATCAGCATTAACAAGTGCAGGTCCATCAACAAACCAATGTGTATTTTTCTAATATATTGCGGTGAACATGCGGGAACTGAATCAATAACAGCGCGTACGTTAGCCGAGCTCTAACATGGATAACTGATGTAACATTAAAGTTTATAAAACAAATCTTGCTCCATCCTTTATCTTTACTCAAAGTAGTGAGAACGACAGACAATCTGCATTAATAGACAGAGTTTTAGGTAACAGTGGCCCACAACTGATCAGCAGAAGTATTTCAGTAAGACAGTAATAACATGATTCAGCCAGTTAGCAGGAGACCTACACAATATAAAACACAATATAAAACTCAAAACTAGGTATTTTGAACACCCGGTAGAAAATATATACATCAATAGATAATCATTCTTACAGGTTGTGATTCTGAGGAGCAAATTGGTCTAAATAAAGTGGGTACTGTCCCATCTTTAATGCGTTTTGTGAATCACATTTAGACCTCATGGATATTTGAGAAGCAATGGTAATACTGTTGTATTGTTGTGGTAATTTTAACCACTTACTCTTAATATCCTCATCCTTTGGAAGTGTTTACAAAGAGAATGTACTTCTGTAGAGCAGAAAACATCATCTTTTCGACATGTACACAACACGAACCAGCTACAGTGTTTGAGGAGGATCAAATTAGCCATGTTCACGGGCAGCCAATGAAGACCATAGACGGGCATTACGCAAACGTGTTACTGGCGTTACGTATGAAGGTCACGGAAGTGAGACTGGGATTCCTGACGACTCGTTTAGGTGGTTCAGAGTCGAATCTTTATTTTGGGAGACAATATTATGGATATTGGATATAAATAGTGGATTATTTATCATCCACTTTCGACAACTTTGCAGAGTTTAAATTCACAAACAGCTTTATTACACACTGCATGAGAGGTAATATTTGAAAAAGCATAATAGGGGCACTTTAAGATTTGATTCTGTTTGACTAACAACTGAAATAACTAGATATTTATGTAATGAACATTATGTTTTATAATAACAAGGCTTGTAGTAAAATTTAGTTTTGGGTTTTGAGGACAATGCAAAAGATATTTTCAGAAAAACATTGTTCTCTTTACCACTCAAGATCAAAAGCCTAACCTTTGCCGTTCTCCTCTCCTGGACGAGGGCTTCGCGTTGTATCTGGAAAAAGACCAATCTTAATTAAGAAAATTGAAAGTCCCTCTGTGCTGAAAATCAAGTTTTTAATGTTGTTTATATGTCTATGTGGTGTTTTTAATGTGCTTTCAGACAAACCATGTGTAAATTCATAAATCAACATCATTGCTGAGTATTTTCTCCTTAAAACTGCAGTGAAACAAAGACAGTCTCAAAAACACGGTTTGAAATCGCTGGTGTTTCTGATGTCACAAACTACCTTGTAACCAATCAGGTCAACGTGTGGCCGGCTTTAGCATATCATCATAACTATGCTGCGAAGCAGGGGAGTCTCAAGAGAAGCCAGATTATCCAGGTATATTTTTCTGTTGATATGAAAAATCTTGTACATTTAGCAATATAGCGGGTGAATTGTGTATATGATGTACAGTGGTGTGAAAAAGTGTTTGCCCCCTTGGTAAATATGATCAAATATGGCTGTAAAAAATAAATCTGAATTTTTAATCCTTTTGATATTTTATTTTAAAAATGTGCAAAATTCTAACCTTTCATTGAAGTAAAATAATTGAAAGTGGGGGGAAAAAATCACATTATGAAATAAATGAGATTCTGATGGAGGAATGGTCTCTGATCTCTTGCCAGGTGTTCTCCAAACTCATCAGGCATTATAGGAGAAAACTCAGAGCTGTTATCTTGGAAAAAAGAGGTTGCAAAAAGTATTTAATAAAAGGGGGCAAACAATTGTTCCCAACGTGTTTTGGAGAAAAAACATTTATTTCATAATGTGATTTTCCCCCCACTTTCAATTATTTTACTTCAATGAAAGGTTAGATTTTTGCACATTTTTAAAATAAAATATCAAAAGGATTACAAATGCAGATTTATTTTTTACAGCCATATTTGATCATATTTACCAAGGGGGCAAACACTTTTTGCCTGTACACTGTATATTACGATATTATGATGAACTATTTGCCTTTCTCCACTGACGTTCTTAGTTGTTCAAAGCGTTTCTGATGCTGATTTTTAGAAGGCATCTGTCTGACTCTGAGATGGTGAACGCGAACATGGTTTGTGGAACATAAGCATCACATTATTAGCTGTTTGATAACGTAGTCAAGCAAAAGGCTAATCATATTAATTACCATTATGTGTCCAACATTGTAAAGAGCGATATCCTTATGCAGTGTTTACTACAGTAACTTGAGTAAAATGTTGACCGATCAGGATCAGGTATCAGATTTACAGATCAGGTATTCTGAGCAGGTGTGAGTGAGTGGAGGTGGGGCTAATTTGCATAGTCATGGTTCACATATACTAAATGAAGCAAGAGTGTATAGTTACATTCAAGCTATTTTTTTACAGGACTTTTTATTTTAAATATGTCATTTTGGTGTTCGCAGATGAGTTTTAAGGAATAAAATGGTTGACTATTATAATTGTTACCACAAAAGAATTGCTGGTTCAGCATTTGTACTTGTGTCACATATGTATGTGACTTACGGGATACGCTGAAGCCAAATACACCATCGAACTCCTTGAGCAGTTTCTTTAACAGAGTGCTTTTCCCAGCCCCGGAGGGTCCACTCATCACCACAGGCCTCGGTCCAGCCATCGCTGCAAACACACCACAGACAGGGAGGAAGAAAGAAAGAAAGAGGCTTTCAGAAATATTCAATTCACTTTCAGATTAAAGTCACATTCACACAAGAATGAATCAGTCTAAATGTTTAGAAAACTAAAGACTCTTTGTGAACTAAAGACGAAACATTACTCTTTGTAATGAAATGAGCTTTGAGGCTCAGAAGGATCATGTGACACTGAAGACTGGAGTAATGATGCTAAAAATTCAGCTTTCCATCATAGAAGTAAATTACATTTTAAAGGTGCACTGTGTAATTTTTAGCGGCATCTAGTATTTAGGTTGCGAATTGCAATCAACAGAAGTATGGTGGCCGACAGGAAAAGATGTCGTCGTCTGAGACAGCAGAGAGTAGCCAGTTCAGCAATGAGGTTTCTTTACAAAGATAAATTAAGAAATTAGGTTTACTTAATTATTCAGTAAAACAATTGTTATTGCGAATGTTATTGTAACTTGTTCATCAGTGTGTCAGTGTTTTATTCGCTGACTTTAGCAAGCTTCCTTGCACGAAGAACAACATATTGACAAAACATTTGTCCGTTTAGGGCTCCTGTAGAAACATGTCGATGTAAGGGGATGTATGTAGATAGAAATGGCTCATTCTAAGGTAATAAAAACACAGCGGTTCATTATGTAAGGTCTTTATGCACCACTGAAAACATAGTAATGTATATGATATTGCATTTCTGTCAATAGATTCGCCTAAATATTACACAATGCACCTTTAAATGAATTAAAATAGAAAATAATTCTTTTAAATTGTAATAATATTTCACAATATTACCAAATAAATGCAACCTTAGTGAGCATTAGAAACTTCTTTCAAAACTATAGCCTATATATTTATATAAAAAGTTAATTATTCCAAACTTTTGTCCGGTAGTGACTTCTTCATGTCAAAATCCTGTCTCAACATGTTCCAACAGGACTGAAGCACAACAGCTCATTAGCTCTGAACGCAGCTGATGAGTTTCAGATGAGCCAATTCACTAAGGACATTTTAATTACGACGACAGTGGAAAATTACAGATCCTGTATTATGCCATGTTTCCGGGGGGATGTAACCTCCCCAATAATCAAAATGTTCACACTGCCAGTCCAAATCAGATTATTTGTGTATCTGATCGGAATTTGATCTAAAAATATTGATTGTCCACACTGTGTATGGCAACAGTTCAGATCCGATTTGTGTGTCCTGTGGCACTTTCTAAACTAAAAACTAAAAAAAAAAAAAACAGATGAAAAGAGGAGAACATCATCTTGCGCCAAGATCAATTAGAAAGCTTTCTAAACTACTCATGACCATCCTTACTAGAATTCATCACGTTTTATTTTATTTATTGTGGTAAATTTTGACTAACTAGACTTTCTAATAGATAATCTGTTAAGGGAATAGATTTTTTCCACTTGTGGCTATAGTTCCTCATAACACATGCCATCCATAGTGTGCGTGGCTATTTGTAAATGTAATGTGTCTGGCTTCTGGTGTAATCCACTTCCAGTTATTTCTAGTGTACAAAAAAAGCTCATTATGCTGCTTGATATTGCAAACTGGTATTTCTTAGCCTATTATTTTAATGTATTGTCATAATTGTAAACACAGTAGGTTGTAGAGCAAATAGTTTTACCATACAATATGTTTTCATTCTCATTATTTCCATATAGTGGCTAATGAACCGGAAGTCTCGCACATTCACAGATACAAATAGCTTACTTTCGTGTTGAAAAATAAGGTGGATAGATTAGAAAAAAGACAAAATTCTTGAATTACTGACCAAACATTCAGTGTTCCTGTGTAAAATGTGTTCTGATCTAATGATGACTGACAGGAAAAACCTGACCTACATATATAAGACAAAGCCAAAGTTGTTCCAAACCTGTATGAGTTTCTTTATTCTGTTGAACACAAAACACGATATTAATGTTTGTTAAGTTTTTTTTTTTCCTTCTATGGAAGTCAATGGCTACCGTCAACTGTCTGATTGCCAACATTTTTGGGTGAACTATCCCTTTAAGAGCCTGATGTATTGTTAAAGAGTAGGCGATAAACAATTTAAGTAAATATAATAAAATCTTAAGTTAGTTTGACTTCCCATGGCACTTGGAAGTAGAAAATTCGATAACACTTTACAATAAGCTTTCATTTGTTAATATTAATGTATTAACTAACATGAACTAACAAGGAGCAATACATTTGTTACAATATTTATGTATTAATATTAATCTTTGTTGATGTTAGTTGACAAAAGTCTGTTTATTGTCCATTCATGTTAGATCACAGTGTAATAATTAATGTTAACAAATACAACTTTTGATTTTAATAATGTATTAGTAAATGTTGAAATTAACATCAAGATTAATAAATGCTGTAGAAGTATTGTTCATTCTTAGTTCATGTTGACTAATGTTAGAAAATGAAACATTAAAGCAGCTGACATGTTAATGATAATGTCAATTAAACTGCTCGCTTAAGGCTTAGGTTTACTGGATTTAAAATATTTAAGCATTAAAACAATATGTAAATACACTCATAATAACAATAAGTCAATTTACATCACAATTCAAGCTCTGTGTTTGTATTGCTTACCTTGCTCAAATGTGCAAAAGGAAACATGTACAACACTCAATCTGATCTGAACGTGTGTGTGTGTGTGTGTGTGTTTTCTGATAATGTCCTGCTCCTATCAGCTCACTGGAAGCCAAACCTGTCCAACAACCCAGCCTTCTTTGCATGAGTTACTGCCATATCAGCATTACACCAGACTGACTCACAAACACATCTGTGCTTACGAGAACAAAAACTACAGCGTCAACATTGAGTAGTGATATTTCCCATTAATCTACTGAATAATTCAAATTTGAATCAAATTCAAATGCTACATTTTAGCTATGGGTGCGTGAATCTCACAAAAACATGTCCAGGTCAGCATTTAAGCCATTTTAAAATCAAAAAGAAAAAATATTCTGAATAAAGAAATGTCAATTTTGTATGTCTATTTGGACATACATTTTTTTTTCATTGATATTTTTCTTGACAATTAACACTTCCCTAAAATTTTCATTACCATAGACTTTTTTTTGTTAATTATGTATTGATATGTGTCATATGTATGATGACATTGATATGTATTGATTCGTGTGTGAAATATATGTACAAATGTACGATTTTTTTTAGAAACAAACAAAACCACACGACACACGTATGCAAAAATCACATACTCTGGGTGGCCTAATAATAATTTTAAAGGAATAGTTCACTTAGAAATTTAAATTCTGTCATCATTTACTCTCCCTCAAGTTGTTTCAAACCTGTATGAATTTCTTTCTTCTGTTGAACACAAAAGAAGATATCTTGAAGAATGTTGGTAACCAGACAGTTGATGGACACCTTTGACTTCAACGGTAGGAAAAGAAAATACTCTGGAGTCAATGAGTCCATCAATTGTTTATGCATACAGGTTTGAAACAACTTGAAGGGTGAGTAAATGATGACAGAATGTTCATTTGAACTATTCCTTTAAGAGGAAAATGTATTCATTCATTCATTCATTTATATATATATATATAGTGGGTCTGTAGAAAAATAAAATATTTTATAAAATAAAATAAAAGATGTTTATTGTGTTTGAACTGGTTTTGAGGATGGTGCACTTGAGGATCTTTCAGGTGTCTTTGTTTCGAGAGTGTAACATGAGTGTCGTATGTTTACTGAGTTATGAATGGCTGTAAAGAAAAGGCTGTGGAACGCCCTTAAAGTCATCATGATTGACGATTGATCAAAATTGACCCCATTTACTTTGTTAGCGCACATTACTAGACTTGTGGTGAACAATTAATCTGTGCAAGTTAATATACAGAAACATTTGTTTTTTGTGGTAATCTTTAATCAAAATCTGAAAATTTGCTTCCGCTCTGGAATGGCGTTCCTCCTCTGATGACGTTAGTTTGGAAAAAGGAAATGAGTCACAACAAATAAGTTGGAAATAAGTCAAAACACTGAAGTAAAGTCGGTAAACTTCAGGTTCACAGGGACTTTAAATGGAGATGGTACGGGCAGGTTTTATGCCAAACGACTAACCTTGGGCATGCAGTCGCTCATTTAGAATAAGCCAAATTCATTAACATCAGAACGAGGTTAAGAACAAATCCATGTGCGCACGCTCGTGTCGTGAATTAGGTGGATTCCATCAATTATTAGTGAATGACACCCATTATTCTCTCATTGAAAGTGACATGTGAAGGCCAAGTAACCCATACTTGGAATTTGTCCTCTGCATTTAACCCATCCAAGTCAGTGCACACACATTAGGAGTAGTGAACACACACACACACACACACACACACCTGGAGCAGTGGGCAACTATTTTTTGCTGTGGCGCCTGGGGAACGATTGGGGGTTAGGTGCTGATTTTGAGAATCGAACCCGCAACCTTTGGGTTACCAGTCTGACGCTCTATTAACCATTACGCCACTCACATTCTCAATGGTTATTCTCATTAAAATCTCCTTACTTTAATGTAGTATTTGTTACTGCACCACTTTTCTACAAATCAACTCCACCTCTACCAAGTCTACACCATGCAAGGTCAGTTTTCATATTGTATATTTATATACTACAGTACGTACTCACCACTATTTTAAAGACACTTCGTTTTTGCGTTTAAAACATTTTTTTTTGGGATATTACTGGTTTATGGTATATTTTAATTCATAATAATATCAGACTATAGATCTTAGTCAGGGTAGCTCCATATTTCAATTTTGACAGGAATGAAAACAATGCTGTGAGGGACAAAATACACTGCGTTCGCCGTTCAATGTATTTCACTGTTGTTTAACAACAATCAGATTGTCAAAATTCTGTAATCAATCGCTGACCCTCATGTCGTTCCAAACCTGTAAGACTTTAGTTCATCTTCAGAACGCAAATGAAGATCTTTTTGATGAAATCTGAGAGCTTTCTGTACAGTTTCTGTAGACAGCTACACAACTACCACTCTGACGCTT
Source organism: Abramis brama (assembly GCF_963993115.1). Classification (NCBI taxonomy): domain Eukaryota; kingdom Metazoa; phylum Chordata; class Actinopteri; order Cypriniformes; family Leuciscidae; genus Abramis; species Abramis brama. The sequence continues at coordinate 34,577,245 of NC_139969.1, read as the reverse complement.
CAAAATGTTCATAAAGAGATAGTAAAACTAATCCATATGAATTGAGCGGTTTAGTCCAAATTTTCTGAAGAGTGACGATCGCTTTATATGATGAACAGATTGAATTCGGTCATTAAATGCTCTCTGCATGGGTGTAGTGGGTGAGTGATTAATGACAGAATTTGGGTGAACTATCCCTTTAAGCTAATCAATCTTTTAAAAATAACTACAAAATAAGTCACTTTTTTACTTTTGAAGTAAATTTAAAAGGATTAGGAGAAATTAGGAGAAAGAGATTTGAAAATCGCCTCGAGTCTTATAGTCTTACTCCAGTGAGAGCTGAAGTGACGTCTCAGAGCAAACAGCTGTGAGGGACATAAGGCACTTGAAGGTAATAGGCTTGGAAGTCCTTACAGCTCCTTTTCAGTGTCAAAATCAGAGCCACCGCTCACAAGAGAACGTTTAAAATACACGCACAGTCAATACACGCACAGTGAATTCAAGCAAGTTCTCACATCAATCACAGTTAACCACAACATGACACCTTGTGCTATTATTTAAAATTTATATTCAAGAATTCAATTCAATAGGGAACCTGAATCAATCAAACCCTGAACAATGAATGTGAACCATCCACATCGCTGTATAATTCACTACAGCTGGACGTTCCCCTAGATTAAACTGCAAAACAGCTGTAATCACAGGAAAAACCCTTGACAATGATCATAAAACAGGCCACATCTCATACTGACAGACTTTATAAAGAAGCTTTCCTCCAGCCTAATGAGCCTATCATATGTGCAACTGTTTTCCCCCTTTTTAATTCAGTGTCCTACACAACATTTGTTTCAACCTCTCCATTACAAACTGATGTCTTCAAATAAATGAGCTCCACGTGTGACATCCACATTTTAATGCAAGTCATATGGTGCAACCCCTCGCCATGAGACCAGTTTTGGCTGGTGCTTAAAGACAGCGCGTTTGTTTCCTCATCAACCTTTATAGTACTATTTAATCTTATGTTGTGTGCTGTATCGTCCATGTCTGAGTCTTCAAGGTCACAAGACGACGAGTGGGATCTTCTCAACACTCAAACTCCTCCATCCATTGACCCAGAAATCAATGAAGGAATCATCCAGCTTAGAGTCTTCTCGAACTGCACTGAGAAACGTGGATTCTTCCAGAGGCGCTAAGAAAAGCGATAGCTGTCGAAAAACCTCACGCATGTACAAATTCTACTCCCCCTTCACGTCACAATTTATTTAACTTACGTTTTACCTTTGCATAGGGGTGAGCGACCTGACGACAAAATATTAGAAAAGTGGAAATAAAGTGCTTAATGTGCATTTAATAATAAAGTGTTTATCGGTTAGAGGTAGGTTTAGGAAGGGCTTTATTGTCCCAATAAGGTGGCATCCATTTAATAGATGTAATCATTTACACTATGTTATTATTGTATACCGTTTAATGTACAACACTGAGGTGCTAATAGTGGCTCTGAATGAGCCAGTGGAATGGATCTGACTGACGGCGCTCTGAAGAGGGAACAGACATGCGCTGAATTAGAGACGGTAATAGTGAGTGGGTCCAATATCATTGGTCTTAAAAAGTTGGTGGGTTTTGTCCCAACGTGGGTCTGGTTCTGACACCCGTGCTTCTAACGATTGTGGAAACGTGATAAATCAAGATAAAATTACCATTGTGTCACATGCCATTCTTTTCCTTTAAAGCCATGTGCTTTCAGCTTTCCTTAAAATCCAAAACTTAAATGTCCAAATCAGTCAACTGGGACATTCTTTATTTTCAATTGAGTTATTAAAAGTGCACTAAACTGCGAAAGAGACACACTTTTGTGAGCAAAGTATACTTGGGGTTTTAGGCGCGCACATAAACGGTCAAATATACACAAAACATGTGACAAAATGTCCATCTTCACGAGCATTTACATAAAGACAGTCAGTTATGTGTCTTAAGTTGGGAATGAAATTGGATGCGTGTCATTATATTAGATCCATGCATTCGGTCTTAAAACCTAATGCAAATACCTGCCGCTGTCTGTGTCATTAATGTTAAACAAAAGACAGACAGAATCACTCACTGCTGTTGACTGAATCACTTTAGTTTTAATAAGAATCAATTCATACAGTGAAGACTTTGCTGAGTTTAACTCGGGGTTTAATTACCATTTTGACAACTGACTGTTAAATGCAATTCTGTGTTTTAAATTGTGCAAATATAGAAGTTCATAGGCTTGTTCCAATCTGGATATTATCGATAATACATCTCAAAATTGGGAAGATCGCGATTTAGATTGTGATATTAAAATTTTGGGAAGATCACCCACCCCTACCTATGCAGTTTAAATGAAGTGCATTTCACATATTTCTACAGGGCTTCTCGCTTTACTAATATTCAGAATGAATGTCTTAAACCAGCAAACCTCAACACGAGGACAGATCCTTTGGGCGCAGCTTGATGACATTTTGAAGTGATCAAGAATATTCCAATTTACAAAGAAGTTGAGTTTAGATTTCTCAGTTTCATTCACTGCATCCTTTCCTAACATTGAGCAGAGCCGGGAAGCGAGGAAAGTAAACAAGGATGCGCAATTAAAGAGATTAAACCCAGTGGTCTTTTTTTGCCATTGCCTTTGTTGGTTGACAGTTGTGCAATAAGTTTCTGCTCAGACAAAGTCAGACTGAGATTCCTCAAAAAAACACGTCTGTCTTCTTCCACCCTTTTACCTGCCTAGCCTTTTGACTGTTAGAAAAATATGATATTTCATTATTTAGAGATCTAACTCTTGCTTCAATTTTTCAATTAGGGTTTTCTCAGATGTTAGGCTGATAATGCGCTTTATTAGTAATTTTTGTTTAAACATTACATTACAAAAATGGAAACCAGACACTTTTTCACTCATCACACTGTAGCTTCCATATCTTTACACAGATGCAATCAAAAACCCTTAATAAACTATACATAAATCCATCCAGGCATATGCACAGCACTGTATTGTCATTTAAATGCTTGCATAATGCATTACACGTTTATGACATGCATATGACTAAAGCATAACGCAGCGGGTTCACTTTGAAACACACCGAACGTGATGAATACAAATCTGCCACGAGTATAAGAAAGTATGCAGTACAATTAAGCCTTATGAAAAGTCAACATCATAATGGCACTTCACAAATGGTCTGTAACACTTGACTGAAAAGGATGATGATGCAACTGGCGAGTATTTAAAGTTGTAGCTCATTTCAACTCACCTGAAAATAGCCTGGAGATAAACCTCACATACATTGGGATAAAAGTGGTCAAAAACAGGGAGAAATGTCTTCCCCCTCCGCCTAAAATCTTCCTCTCTCGCTCAGGTGACTGGCTTTCGCATGAGAGCCATTACTGATGCCCGGTGACGTCATCAGACGCGGACAGACGCTCCGCAGATCTTCAAAACATCATCAGCGAAGCGCGCGCCACACGGCAGATGATGTAGACATCGCATTTTCGTATTCACGACACTGCACGCGCTTTGTTGTTTTTGTAAGGAATCGTTTTTTTGGGGGGTGTCGTTGTGAATAGAGCTTGCTCGACACGATAATGTTTGTGGTTGTTAAAAGAGCTCTTCGTGCTGAATGCGTTACTAAGTAAGTTAAAGACGAGCGGTTTCCCGGATGTTGTGGAAACCCGAGGCCTGACTCCTCTTCTACTATACGCGTGTAAAGCATCTCTCAGTGCCTCCAGGAGGCTGGAAGTGTGCCTGGATAGTGAGCAGAAGTCATGTTCGGCTCGTCGAGATCTGGAGGGGTGAGAGGGGGACAGGACCAGTTCAACTGGGATGAAGTGAAAGTGGACAAACACAGAGAGAACTATCTGGGTGAGTGTCGAGCTAACGTTAGCCGCTAACTCAGTCAGCGCTATTATTGTGTGCTCTATATGCGAAGTTCACCAAATACAGCGTTATATTCAGAGAAGCATGATTTCTTGTGCAATTTACACGCTTGAATTAACTAATAATTGCTAAAATAGAGCTCATGCAACTGGTCTGTGGTAACATTTTGTACGTTAGTTTCCTGGCACACGATAACCTGTTCAGAAAGCTAATAACTCGTGAGGATATTGTAGCAGACTTGTAACGAATAGTTGTTTTGCTTTCCTGTAAAGATATTGCTACTCGACATCAGCATGGTTTGTCCATGACAGAGTGTCCTCTGGGTACACGTTGCATTAAATGTTTTCTTCTGTTTAAAGTCCTTAGTAATGTAAATTCAAACATTCCTACCTTTTTCCTTGGTATGATCTCTCATTACAACGCCTGTTAGTTTAATGTGTATGTGTCGGACACAGTTGTGGCTTTTGTTGGTGTAGTTGACGTGTTGGCTTTCTAGTTAAAGTACCCAGAGTCGCACGAGACGTGCACGCAGCGCGTCAGTTCACGAATCCTACTATGGCAAAGGCTCAGCATCTGAATATTAATAAGGTCATGCGGTCGTTGCTAGGTAACCTGCCCCCAGCGTCCTGCAGGAATCCTTCTACTGCGCATGCGTAGCTCATTAATATTGCTTTTATGTGCCGTGATGACGTCAGTGAGGCCTACTGGGCAGACGTGACGCAACCTGTTCAAGAACGCTATCTTCATCATAGTGGGATTCATAATTTGATGTACCATGTGCACATTTGACGTACCACGCAGTTTTTTTTAACCCCTAAGACATTTAACTTACAAAGTTGCTTGCTTATCTAGTCTCTATCAGTCAGAAGGGCAAAATGATTTAGTATTGATTCGTTCCATATCAGCTATATTTTCTACCCTTGAAATAATAATTTCAATTTCACTTGTTAATAACTGATAAGGACAATAATGCATTATCTATAAGCCCTGCCGCACACAAAATATTTTCATATTTTCATGATAGTTTGGCACATTTTCCAATAAACGCATATCAGATCAAATATCATATCATATCAAATAAATGTAATTCTCATGTTTTCTTTAATTTACAATGGCCATAAATTAAATGCAATACAACCAATACTACAATCAATGTGGTGCAAATACAATTTAAATAGTTCATTTTTTCTAATATAATCTTTAATAATGTGTAATATATTTTCAACATTACCCTATACTAAGAATGATATTTTTATGCTTTATATGATAATGAAAATTATGGGGGAAAATGTAGTTAATTGTCATGAAAGTACTAATTGTTCTGATGGTCATAGGTTTAATTTTTTAATAAGCTAAATATAATTTCTTGTTTTTTTTCTTCTTTTGATTTTGGGGTGAAATATTACTTCTTGACATGTTATGTAAGATTCGCCTAAGGTCTTGGGTAACACTTTAGTTTGGGGACCAATTCTCACTATTAACTTGTTGCTTATTAGCCTACATATTACTAACATATTGGCTGTTTATTAGTATTATAAAACACACATTAATACCTTATTCTGCATGACCATATTCTATGTCCCTTAATCCTACCCAGTATCTTAACCTCTACAACAATTACCTTACTAACCTTTAATAAGCAGTAAATTAGGAGCTTTTTGAGACAAAAGTCATAGTTCATACTAGTGAATATGTTTTCCCAAACCTAAAGTGTGACCAGCTCTTGTGTTGATTTTCCTCAGGGAATTCCCTCATGGCGCCGGTTGGACGGTGGCAGAAAGGCAAGGACTTGACGTGGTATGCCCGAGATAAGAAGGGTGGCGCAGCGGTGTCTAAAGAGCAGGAGATGGCAGCGGTGCGGGAGGCGGAGCACGAGGCCATGCTGGCAGCGCTGTAAGTGTGCGTGATCCATCAGTGGCCTGTCAAATAAAATCAGTGCAAATCTGAATGTTCTTGTCTGTTTTAGGGGCCATAAAACCATCAAAAAACAACCAACTGGTCTCACCAAAGAGGTTTGCATTTGTAAACATCCAAACATGGACATTTTTAATTATTTGCAGCATTTCTTGTTGCATTTTCTGATGCGTATTTCTCTTGCTGGCAGGATCTTGCAGATGTGTGCAGGAGGGAAGGAGAGGGGGAGGAACGGGACGTGGACCGGGTCTCTGGGCTCGGAAGCTCCAGGTAAAGCCAGTGCTGTATGTTCGTTTGCTGATCTCTTTGCCTGTTAAAAATACATTCTAAAGACATTTTATGCTCCAAGTAACTAATATTCCAGCATAAAATTACCCTAATGAATGTATAATACATATTATCAGGGTTGAGCAAAATTCAGAAGTGCAGAATATCTACCTATAAAAAATGACTCCTCTATTTTCATCTTATTTTTTATTTATAAATAGAATGTAACGTTCTGAGATTCTGCTTTTGTTCTTCATCAGGGCCGGGGCGAGAGGAATGTTGCTTTCCAAGCAAGAAAAAGAAGCTGTGAAAATGGGTTTGCCGGTTTTCACGGTATGTAGACATAGATAATCAGGTTTTAATGCTAATTTGATTTTAAGAATGTGTCATGGCTCATATCTCAAGTAAAGCTGTCACTGACGGTTATTTTAGTAATCGGACGATTATTTTGGTGTTTAATCGAGTAAATGGATCATTTTTTCTGGTACTAAAAATAGTCCTGAGTGAACAATAGCCTTTAAAATTACTTAAAATACATACAGTATACTGTATAATAACAATGAGGTAATAATAATTGATTCAAATGAAGTATCAAACCCAAGTAATCATATGGTTTTATTGAATAGCACTGTTGAAATACATAATGTAATATACATAATATAAACATAATCAACTTGTGTACATTATGTATGATAACAAATGTCTGCAGAAGGTGCCAAATGGTGTTAGTTGTTACACAGCATGATCAAATCCTTTAATATTGGCCAAACAACATTTATTTAAAATGTCCACTTAATCTTTAATATTTGGCCACTTTTTTCTAATGGAAACGCTACAGCCACTGTAATGTCTTGAACAAGAACATCAAAACACTCAAACTCAGAGTGAGGGTTAAAACTTTTATTTTTAAATCGTGATGAACAACAATTCGCATTTTAGAAACATATTCTCCTGTGTTGGCTTAGGTTTATAAATGATTTACATTACAAATCTGGTCAAATGGTGCACATTATGTTCCCAGATGAACATTGTAAGCAACCCAAACTCACGGCATATGCAGAGATGGAGTTTGTTAAGCGAGCTGCATGATACATTAAAACCATAACCAATAACCAATTTACCCCGTTTCAACCGATAACCGAGAAACACTTTGTGTTTCATAGCGAAGGAGCACGTAAATGATAACAGTGCAACACTTCGCTATGAAACACAAAGTGTGTCAGACTTTTATGCAGCATTTACTGAGACGCTGGAAGAAACACGTAACCTGCACGCATGTAAATAATAAAGCGTTGCGCTTCACTTTCTATAGATATTTTAATTGAATCACAGCCTTTGTGATTTCTCAATAGCACTAATGCTATATTATGATTTTTCAATGGTTTTAATATATCATGCAGCCTTAGAAAACGAATGCACCACTTCCAGTATTGTGCCGGTTAATCGACACGGGTAAATTGCAATCAATCAAGGATTTTTAGAATCAAGCACTCATTTAATTGAGGAATTCTGACAGCCCTAATCTCAAGAATCATATTACAAGCAGAGTAAATCGTTACTGATCTTGAATTTATGAATTTATGTTTTGCCAGCATCATAAAGCTGACAGACCGCAAGAAGCCGCTAAGACGGCGGAGGAGTCCAACAGACATGACAAAGGAGATAAAAGGTATATAGACTAAATGATTCACAGGAAAAAAATAAGTTTGATCCATTTTATGGTTTTAAAGACTTGAGAACTGATATTAATTACAGATCTGACAGCAAAAAGAAGAGTAAAAAGGAAAAGAAGAGTAAGAAGGAGAAGAAGGAGAAAAAGAAGAAGAAAGAGAAGACGAAACACCGAAGCAGAAGGGACTCTTCAGATTCTGACTCTGAAATGTACAGTAAAAGGTAAACTGTGTATATTTTTTCCATTGTGTCAATTAACTAAATACCATCATTTACTTTTTGTTATGGATTATTTTATATGTAAAACTATAGATGTTTTATTTCTCTAAGGTGTAACGCAGTTTCTTCACAAGAGGGCGTTGTAACACAGTTTAACTGCTTTAGTGCTCACTATGAGCATCACATGTTTTAGTTAGTTTCCTCTTCTTATTACATAATACAGTCCTTTTGAAGACAGTGGTACAACTTTGTTTGGGTTGAAAAAAATGATCAAACTATGGTTCTGTTCAAAAACTTAGGGAGCTTCTAAGGTATTTTTTATTTTTTAGAGAGAGAGAGAGAGAGAGAAAGAAAATATTCCATTCTTTGTTGTCATGAAGTGCATTTAACATTAATTTACGCCAGTTTCTAACTGGGGTTAGTGAAAAAACTGCAGGGAGTTCGTGAGTTGGTTAAAAAGTATTAAAATAAGTAAATCACAAAAATTTTACCTTTTACAGTAAATAATTTTAAAATAAAATACTAGAATACTAAAAATAGAAATATATTTTATTTGTTTACCTGCATGTCAATGTGTCCATTAACAGGATTAATCAGAGAGCCGTAAACATAGAAATTTGATTAAATTATTGAAATATTAACTTAAAATTCAAAAGGGTTCAAACAGTTTGGGAATCCCTGAACAAATTTTTTTTGTGATTTTTTTTTTAAATTACATGAACAAAAACATTAATAAATATGAAAACAGCAATGACAATATATGGCCAAAGTCTTCCAGGTTTAAAATATTTTTGTCCAGACTTCCAGAATCAATAATTAGTGAAGGTCACTGGATATGATGATGACAGTAGATGAAGACAGATATACATTTGCAGTGTAATCTGCATAATTATTCATCTCATACAGTAGAGGCCAAAAGTGATGTCCGGAGGGGATATTTGTTTTAAATAAGAGGAATATATATATATATATATATATTATAATATTTTAAATATGAGGGAAGAACAAAACAATAAACTTGGTTAGGGTATATATCTAAAAAAATTATTTGGCAAAAAAGGCAAATTACATCTACAGGATTTCTTATACTATGCAAAAAAATTGCATAGAAAAACAAAAAGCTCATAGGATTGCATGCACTGACTACAACATAATCACGTATTAATATTTTTTTGGTTCTCTCTTGTTTTTGCATGTATTCATTTCTTTTTATGACAGCCTGGATAAAAATGATGTTGGCAATTTGGCATGTTTCATTGCGTTATCACAAATAAAACAATTGACTCGAAGCACTACTACGCAATATGCTTACAAAATCTTTAACAAATTTGAATCATATTTTAATAAAAGGTGAAGATGTCAACTCAGCTTGGATTATCTCGGCAAAGGAGAATTGCTCACTAACACAGATTTAGACAGATTTTTGAACAATATTTGAGAGAAATAGGCCTTTTGTGTACATAGAAAAAGTCTTAGATCTTTGAGTTCAGCTCATGAAAAATGGGGGCAAAAACAAAAGTGTTGCGTTTATAATTTTGTTCAGTATATTTAATTTTTTTTTTAATCATACCAAATCACAATTCATTCAATTTGTAACATTGCACCTATGATGCCTACAGTGGCAGCTAACTTGATTTTGGAAAAGAGCTGTAGTTTGATTAGATTTGGGAATCACAAATAGCACTCATTTAAATTAGTTTTTTTTTTTTTTTTTTTTTTTACGGAAGCTGAGATTGTCGGGTGATATTTCATATTTTAACTTCACTGATGCCTCTGTGGCTGACACTTAAACTGCTTAGGAGGGGGGATCACAATTTTTAACTGTGATTTATATCACCGTATCAGTGTTACACACCACCAACTTTTTATAAATCAAACAAAACCTCACAAGCTTCATTACGTTCATAAATTCACTACATAAAGTACACTCACGCTTAGCGGTATGTACTACTATAGCAAGTCTCAACTGTTTGATTGTTAGGGTTCAAATTTAAACTATAGTTGGATAAAAGTTGGATATATAACATCCTACTTTACATTCATGCATAAATACACTATAGTCATGTAAAGCGATCCATGCCATGGTCTGTCTGAATACCCTATTCTGATTGGCTAGAAGGTGTTCAATAAAATAGTTTAATGCACAGGTAGTTCCCAGTCAGTTTAATCACCGTTCTATATTAATGCTCTGTTTTCATTGAAGCACACACACACGGAGATCATGCTGAACACACACAGAAACATTCAGGAGCACAGAAACTTATCAACGGCCCATGGATTTTATCGATAAAATAGTTTTGCCACTGAATCGCTGAGCAGTGATGACACAAAATGCGATGTAAAAAATGAAACTAAGATAAATCATATTTTTGCACCTTGAATGTAAAAATTACAACCTATGCAATGTAACTGAAAACCAAAGTGACACACTTTAGAGAATTGTTTTTAAACTTGTAATAACTAGCTGCATTTTTGTTCACACCCCTGATTAATAGTAGTTGAAGCACCCTTTTATTACAGCACCAAGTCTGTTTAAATAGGAGTCTGTCAGCGTGCCACATCTTGACTTGGGAATATTTTCCCACTTTTTGCAAAAACATTGCATATCTGTTTAATTGTGATCATGGCATCTCATGTGCACGATCCTCTTCAGGTCCCCTTACATATTTTCTATAGGAATCCGGTCTGAGCTCTGGCGGGGCCATTCCAAAACATTCATCTGTCTTTGCTGAAGCCATACTTTTGTTGATTTAGATGTGTTTTGGATCATTGTCCTGCTGAAAGGGGAAAGTTCTCTTCATTTTCAGCTTTTGAGCAGACAACACAAAAGTCAACTGGTACTTGGAGCCAGAGATGTAAAGAGAACCTGATAACCATACTTTAAGTAAATGTTGAGATCAACGACTCTTGAGTCAAAACAATGGCAGTGACATTTTAAGATATCTCGGATATAGTTCTAGTGCAAGTGGCTTTCAGTTAAAACAGCTCACACATTAATTTTAGTCTGGGACTAGCCTTTAACCCGTGGTTTCACAGACAAGGCTTGAGTATCTAGTCTTAATAGTATTTTACTCATAGTGAATGTAGGCCCAAGTATGCATTAGTCCTCAACACCTTTATTTTTTTAAATCAAAATAAAACTGAACATCTCAGTATTGCAATTAATCAAGGTGGACACAACAGCCTCTTAAAAGTCTACAAACAGTGAAGTCTCAGTTAAGCTCAAGTGCTCAAAAGGGCATGAGTGCTGGTTTGGGCCTCATCAGTGGCTGCATGTCCTCATCTCATATATGAAAAACACCTGCGTAGCCTTGTTGTAGCCTTGTTGACAGGTTTGGGAGAGTGAAGGCAAAATGCACAAGATATCCCTTACGAAAAAAAGTATACTTCAGGTTCATTAATGAAGTATACTAAAGTAAAGTTCAAGTACATTTTTTTTAAGTATAATTAACTTTATGCAGTAAGTATACTAATATCAATGTACTGGTAGTATACTATTGTACTATTTCAATACTGCTTGGGACTAAATTGGCCCACTTTTTATTATATAAAAGTATATGTTTAAGTGTACTATAAGTGTAACAGTAATAAAATTTAACTATTTCACAACTACATTTCTCATTTGTACTGAATAAACATCTTAAAACGTCTTAAGGTACTTGATAGTACCTTCAATGTCCTGTAGATGCCCGGATCACTTCTTTTATAGCAGAAATAAACTGCTGCAGAAAAGGTTAGGTGCCAAACAAAATGTAATAAGTAATTGCATTTCTCATTACAAATCTATTGGAGTAAAGAGCACATATACTTACTCAAATGTTCATGTTTTTACCCGTGGACATCTGGCCTCAATGGGCTGGACAGAAGATTTCCACGTCAAAGAAGGCGGAGCCACTGAGCCACGCCTATTATGGATATGCTGTTCTTTTCCAGATGTGCGGTGTTGTTTTTGTGCCAAACATACCTGTTACAATTTTAGCCAAAAAGTTCAATAATGGTCTCATCAGACCATGGATTTGGGTGACTGTGTTTCATGGTATATCTTATTTACCTAATATATAAAAAAAATTGTAGCCCTCGCCTGAGCGACACTTTTTAACAACGAGATCCCATTGATGCTTCGTAATCTCTTGTAGAAGCATTCAAACAAGAAGATGTCAGAAAAATCTTAAAAGAACAGCTGAGATTTATTCAGATACGTTAATCAGTGTAATTTTTGGTGAAGATGGGCGTTAACTATTTCACATGAGCTTGATGATTATTTCACTCTGAAAACAGCCACAAACTCAATTATAAAAGGGTGCACTCTTATGCAGTTGGGATATTTCAAGTTTTTATTTTTATCTTTTTTCTCTGAAATGTCACTTTGTTTTTCCGTGGTATTGGATGGGTTGTAATTTTTACATTTAAAAAGTTCTGATATGATATATCTTCTCCTTTTTTACATCACAAAAAACAGCTGTTTTAACAGAGGTGTGTAGACTTTGTGTAAATCCACTGTTTATATACTGTCTAATTTAATCCGCATACGTAAAGCAATATATAAAATGTAGCACATCTCAACTGCTTGACTTTATTTAGTACCAAAATGTAATTAATATTATCACCCAGCTTTTTATATAAAGTTGGATATGTAAGTACACCCAGCTTTATCTGCATACATCAGTGTACTCGCATAGGGCGATATGTACTATATAGCAATCTCAGTTCAAAAAACTGTTCGATTGCTTGTATTATTGCAAAATATAAGCTATATTATCGCCCAGCTCTAATCTTCTAATTGCGACTATAAGGCATGAATATATTAAAATGTTATACACGTCAACATTATCATTTTCTTTAAAGAAGTTTTGAAAAAAATGTGTATTGTGAAAAGTGCTAAATAAATAAATGTGACATATTTGATATAATCCGTAGACAAGGATAGTGTATTCCTCATAGTCCGTGTCAAAATTATGGTCCTCCTCTCAAACAGAACCAAACTTCCCATGCTCACCAGGAATAAATGATTGTCTAGGTGTGTTTTGTGCTCCCCAGGCCAAGAAAAGATTCCCGGGACCACCATGGTCCTAATCCATCAAGGAGCAGTCAGAGTGGAGCCGGAGCCCGTGACAGCCATTCAGGAGGAGGGCCAAAGGCTGACCGCAGGACACTGCCCCCCCCTCGCCAGCGGCACGACACGGACTCGTCCTCTGATGGACCAAGCTACCGGCGGCGCCACCACACCAGCTCAGATCCCTGATGCCCCGTCCACACCACCTCACCCCGAGAATGGATCTGATTGGCCCCTTTGTCAAGCCCTGGTCAACTTAGGCCACGAGACACGGCAGCTCAGCGAGCACAGATTCATATGCAGCACACTAGTAAGGAGTTCTGGGTATCATGTAAATGTGGAGGAAAACTTTACCTTCGGACTAATTAGCTTGTACAGCACTCTTATTCTGGACACAAAGTGAGACCTTTTCCCAAAAATGAAATTCTCTCATCATTTATTCACCTTCATGCCATCTGCGATATATATGACTTTCTTTCTTACGTTAAACAAACAAACTAATATTTTTAGGAAAATAATCAATCTCTGTGAGTCCATAAAATGCAAGTGGCCAAATAGAAATGATAGGTGTGTAAGCAAAATTTTTCAAAAGTTAAAAATATGAGTATTTTTCTTACACATACCTATCATTTCTATTCAGAAGACATTGATTCATCCAGTGGGGTCATATGGATTACCGTCCGATTGCTGTGTGTGGTTTTTAAAAAACATCTACAGAGTGGCACACAGTCACTTGCATTATATGGACTCACAGAGATTGATTATTTTCCTAAAAATATTAGTTTGTGTTTATCGGAAGAAATAAAGTCCTATATGCATGCAGATGGGATGAGGATGAATAAATGATGAGAGTTTCTAAATCATTTCCTCTCAAAATACTCAAAAAAGAACAAATTTTATACCATTTGTTGTCTTGCTGTGTTTGAATTTATGCTGATTCTTATTAAAAAATTACAGCAATCAGAATGACAAAAACTCAGTTATGTATTAGAATTTTGGAGTAAAATGGGATTATTTGTCATGAAAATAATATCACATAATGCAAAAAAAGAAAGAAAAGGTTTTGAGCCTTTTGGGTTTTGAGCTGAAATGATATCTGGACACGTTTTGGTCTTCGATGCATAAAGAGAAAACTCCGATCTCCAGCGATTGCTGCAGATATGATTGACTTTTTATTCTTGTATATGTTTGGTGAAATAAACTTTTTCCATCACATTGTTATGGTCAATGCACCTGCCCTCAACACCTCTATCCTTCAGATATTGTTTTCTCAGTCTAATCTGTTCTTATTTTAAAAGTGCTGCTTCCTGGCTGCAGGAATGCGCTCCTGTCGCTAGAATAGAGGAGTGTTTGCATTTGCATTGAGTTGCTGTGAAAGGCGGTATTCTGCTGGCTGGCACCTGGGGCCATGCGAGAAAAGAGCAAAGCGCAGACAAAAGACAAGTGCAAAAATCCCGGCCCAGGGATGGCCCGAGCGCCACACACAAACCCCAAGCCGCTGGAGCAGCAGGAGTGGGCTGAACAAAAGCCACCCTGTAAGAGAGCCAGCGAACCCCTCCTTTTCCCACCATCATGCCTTCCCTGCCACGCATTACTGGCTTGGCTGCATTATCCATGGCAGCCTAATCGGGCCAAAGGAACGTTGTTGTAGATTGCTTTCCCTCCCCCTCGTTGGGCGCCTGATTCCAGGCTGCTGACCCCGTAGGCCCGGCCCATCCTATTTGTCACTTATTAAAGTGCTTCTGCTGAGAAGGCGAGGGAGGCATTTGGAGAACTGGAGGGCGTTTGAGTGGAGAATTAATGAGTTCCTCAAGAGAACACCCTCACACACCAGGCACACGCACCGCAGATCTCTGCCGTCCCGTCCACTGAACGCCCAGGCACTCGCCACAGATGCTTACTGCTCAAGTAACTCTGCTCATTTCTCGAAAAAGGTTTGATGTTAAGTTAACCCCTCAGTTGGATGGCTAAACATTTTTGAATCTAAAAATCAGGTTTGATGAATGTCTTTGCTCTTCTTAATTGTCATTTCATGTCATTTCATTTGTGAGATTTAGTCAGTTCTGAGGTTGATTAACCCTTTCCTCACTAGCCTTTAAAAAAATTATTTCACTAAGCTTTCATGGCCCCCAGAATATTTTGTTGTATGAATATCTGAACATGCACTATGTAAGGGATAATGCATTAAATGATTTTAATGCACAATGTGGATGGAAAAAAAACACCTGACACGAAGTGCATTCAAATTGCCTCATCCTTCCCTGGGTAATTTTGACCCGGATTTTTTTTTTTTTTTTTTATATAAATATTGAGTGATCATCGGAGGGGTCCAAGACCCCGTGAATTTTGTTGCACTTGAACCATGAATACACACAAAAAAATGTAATGGATTTGAGGAGTTTTGTGGTTGAAATTTAAAAAAGTAACAAATCCTTCCCTCTCGGGTCAAATTGACCCCCATAGAAATGAATAGAATGCAAGGGATGCTTCAGTACACATAGAAAAACCTAAAAATGCTCAAAATTCAAACTAAAAATGCTTAACTTTTACCAAAAAATTATTTGATAATGTCTACATGTATATCTGAGTGCATACTGAAGGGTAATGACTTTAGGACCCAGCGGAAACAACTCATTTGCTCCATATAGAGCTATAAGGCCATCTAGTGGCAAGAGTCATGAAATATCATGTTTTAGCCTATATATATTTTTTTCCACAAGAGGTCGGCAAAGACACCCAATGTAAGGTATTTTGAGCTGAATTTAAAGGTTTAGGCATGAAATTAAGGCATGAGTTATTTTGAATTTAAGTTGAAAGAATGTGAGGAATGTGCTTCTAAATACTTATAAATTATTTATTGATTAAATCTAGTAATTTAAAGAAAAAAAAATTCTAGACAAAAAAAAAAAAAGTATAATTTTAGGGCTTTGGGTCATTTTGACCCGCGAGGGAAGGATTTATTACAAAACGCGAGGGAAGGGTTAATGATGATCCCGCTCATTCCATGGTAATTTGCCAGCATTGACAACTTAAATGCTTCAATGAAAACAGCACATTAATACAGAATGGTAACTGACTTGGAACTACTTGTGCATTAAACTGCATTAATCATTCGGTAACGTTAGGCAGTTTTGATTTATATGCTGTTTAATGTTTGATTTTACATGTACGTAAGCAACGGTTTTATCGCTTGTTTCTGCTTCTTCGCCTGTGTTATGAATGACAAATTCTCTAATCTTTTAGAAGTGACTGTTCTGGAGTGGCAGTCTACAATTGTGAGATATAAACTCGATATCCTTGTGTCATAAACTTACAAAAAAGTCAAAATTCTGAGATAGTAATAATAATAGGTTTAAATGTTATCTATGTAAAATGTTATAGTTTTAAATATTATGTCATGCTGTAACTGTAGGGCTAAAATATGGAACTTTTCCATAAACTAACAAAAATATACAATGAGAAAAGAAAAACAATCGAAAACAATGAACTAAATTGTAAAAGTTTCATACGGTCTTTAAATAAACTATTCTTTGTTATCAATTTTCTAAGCTTCCATTTTGCTAAACATGGTTTATGAATGCACTGCCAGAGTTTTTGCTTGCGCTTTCAGATTTTTCATTTAAAGCCCTGAGATACTCAGGGTCTGAACAGAAGAAATGAACCAGAGAAGATTTCCACGTCAAAGAAGGCGGATCCTCATCCTCACATCTATTACATTCTCAATGCTGTATGAAGGTGTTACCAGCTGGAGCGAACTTTTGGAAAGCTCGCGTTGGCAAGCTGTTACAAATTCCCGAAAGGAACTCCAAATAAACATAGTTTTGGCCTGATTTTGTTCGAAATCACGTCACACCAGTTCGTTCTTCGGTTTTGCTTGAATTATATATCAGGGTATATAAAGTATATATGATGCTGTTCATCACTTACACAAACAAATCAATGAATCTTCATCGAAAATGTCACAGCATTGTGTAGCCTATGGCTGTAAGAACCACCTGAACATGGCAAAATGTGAATGATAAGGTGGTCGGGGGTTGTCTTCATCTCTATCAGCTTGTGATATCATTTGTAAAAAGTCTCACATAGTACGCGTTCTAATTAGATAAGTTTGAGGCATATTGGTTCAGGTGCACAACTGGATTAGGTCAAAGGTTAAACTAACCTAAGGGTATGGCACTCAGGTTCAAATGGCTAAAGTCACTAACCTTTGTGCTGGGTTGAAAACCCTAAAACATTTGTGGTGTTCCCAGTCAAAAATGACCGGCCAGCAATTTTTTATTATTTTTTATAAATCTCTCGTTATGTTACCTTATTACCAAATATTGGATTCAATTATTTCAATCTGATGTAGTCAGCCGGATCCGGGCCGTATCCAGATCAGATGGTGGACCTGCGCCTAGACACGACCACAGCGCATCTCTGAAGTGTCAGCAGAGATTGTGTCTACTAGACTCTCCCCTGTGAAGGCCTCATCGACACGACAGCCACCAGCACTGATCCTCAACAAACCCGTCTCCATACCGGTGTGATGACTCCGATCTTCAACCAGATGGAACTGGATAATATTCTGAATGTTCCAATCCAATCTGACTTCTGACCTGTAATGCTGCCTGAATCATAATCAGACACTATTCATTCACTGGCCAGAGGAGAACTGGCCCCCGACTGAGCCTGGTTTCTCCCAAGGTTTTTTTCTGTCACCTGATGGAGTTTTGGTTTGCTTAGTTGGGGACACTTAATATTCAACAATATTATTGATCCACCTGCATTGACACCATTATATGAGAACTGAACTGAGCTGGACGATGACATCACGTTTTTTTTCAGAGCGGCTCTATATATAAATGAACTAAATTAATAACTTTTTTACAACAAAAATGAACCATTACTGAACTTAGTAAAGCTAGACTGTGATGGTATTTTCTTCTAGAAACAAACTTTGTTGATCATTATTTTCCTTTTATCACTGTAAAGCTACTTTGAAATAAAGGTGATTTAACTTGACTTGTCAGCTGGTTTTCTATCAATTAGGACAGGTTTTGTATTTATTTTTTAAAGTGATTGATCGTAGGCCTCACTGATTTGAGAATAAAGTTCATCTCTGTGAAAAAGAAAGCCTGTAATACTCAAAATAGTTTGCTTGTGCACATGAACGTGTGTGTGTGTGTGTGTGTGTGTGTGTGCACGGATTCATGAGTATGCATGTATCCACACATGCACAGGTCCGAGGCCTTTATTTTTGCAAGCCCACATGTACATATGTGAACACGAACATGATGAACACACTCCTGAACACTAATTGTTTCTCTGATTTTCAACTCCCCCATTCGTTTTCAATGGGCGGCCATTTTTGACCAATATAAGCTCAGTACAAATATAAGCTAAAATACAAAACCTGTCCTTATTTAAAGAAAACAAGTTTACAAAAAGATTGAATCCAGTATTTGGTGATAAAATAGCATAACAAGAGATATAAGCTATTTTGTAGGCCGGTCATTTTGACTGGGAACACCACAGTTGTGACTTTGACAAAATTATCCACAAATAATGCTTTTTTCACTCAAAAACTGAGGTATGTAAGCTCAGATAAATGAGGCCTACGATCAATCAGTTCCAAAAAGAAATATAAAACCGGTCCTAATTGAAAGATAACAAGTTGACAAAAAGATTTAATCCAATATTTGGTGATGATGTAGCATAATGAGAGATTTAGAAGCAATTTTTTGTGGGCCGGTCATTTTTGACCGAGAACACCACAAGTGTTACAATGTGGGGAAAAACGCACAAAAAGTATCACATTTTTTTTGGGCAAGTTGTTAGACTCTGGGTGAGTAAAGTCAGTAAATTTTAGTCCAATGCAAAAACATTCACTAGCATTTTCAGGTATGGGAAAATCCTCTCCATGTCAAAATGACCTGAACACAACATAAGGGTTAGTTAAACAACTCTATCCCTTCGCTAGCCCACATACACATAAGTCAAGCCGCTAGATGAGAGAGCACATAAGTCTTGGCGAGATCTATGTGTTTTGGGGAGCTGTATTGTCCTATTGTCTTCCTATCATCTCTGTGTGATGATTATATGTGTATTAATGTTGCAGCATGTTTTAGGTTCTCTCAGCACCAGGCATGTGTTGGCTTGTATTGTGTCATTCTTCTTGTTCCTGCTTTGTCTGGGAATTTATGCATGTCAATTTATGCAGCAGCAGCATATCTTTCATGCTCACAGCATCGTGTCTGTGTATCTATTAGCAGTAGCAAGTCCATAGACTACAGCGTAGCAGATCTAGTCGGCCAAGACCAAATACATTAACACTGACATATTCAATAGCATGCTAAAACTATTTCGCTATTAGTCTATTTAGAATAAGTCTGGATTAACAGTAAACGACCTGTGAGTATGCCATGTGAATGGAAATGAGACAGACCATCTGGCTAAGCAGGCTCTGAAATATTTGGAAATTGACATTAAAGTGCCAAGTGAAAGGGTGTTACTATTTTCTGTGAATGTGCGCAACTTCCAATTCATTATAGATCAATAACTGTAACAATAACAAAATCCTGTAAATGGTATAATAATTTGTGCTACAAACCAGTGTTTATGATTACGCTAATATGTTAACAAATGAGTTTTCAATATAAAACAGGTTTACTCATCATCAGGTACTCAATGCATTTGAATGAGTAAAGCAGGTCTATATATATCGCTTCTCTTCACTTACTGCCCCAAAGGAGACATGCTCACAAATGGACAAAATACTTTCTAATTACATCTGGAGAAACAAACCTCATAAAGAAAAATTAATAAACTCTCTGGAGGTGGCATACATATTGTGGATTTTAAAGTTTTCAACCAAATTCTGAAAAATAATAGGATTAAAAACTTTTTGAAAAATGTTGTTCCTCATTATTTTATACAAACACAATTTCTTTCAAGGTAATATCACTCATAACATTATACACTTAGCCCAATTATTTTTCAAAATATGTTTTTAAGTTTTTAACTTTGCTTTGAAAAATCCTAAGAACAGAAATTTCAACTTAATATAAAGTTTTGGGGTCAAAGATTAACATAATTTATTCAAATCAAACTGATGTAAATTCTGACTTTAACCACCATGTGGATCAGCAAAATGTGCGTACATTTATTTTTTCAGTTATGAGCCACCTTTTTCTATGAATTACTGATGCCATGGCAGTCAAAGCAGCAGATGAACAAGAGCACACCAGTAAACGTCCAGTGATACTAATATCTTTAATTACAGTGCATTTCTGTCAAAATGAAAAACAATAAAAAAGACATTGGTTAAGAGTCACACTATACAACAGTTTGCTATGAGATTCACATAGTTTCGACCCCAAGTAATCAGTGTCTACCAAATCAGAGGTTAATTGAGAAGAGAGAGAGAGAATAAAAGATAAATAATAAAGTGGCTTTTAAACCATCATTTCTAACATTGCATTAACAGTGACCATGTGATTGACGTGAAGGTTGTTCATCTCTAACAGGTGTCTCTGCGGACTGTAAAGGCACCAGGGCTTCTGGGGGAAAATCACTTCTACATGCAAAACACAAAACTCAAACATGACATTGATATTAACATGCCAACATTCTTATAGTTGTTTTACATCTTAAATCTATAAAAATGCACTACTGATTTGTTAGATATTAAGTTATAATGTGCTAAGATGAGGTCGGTGTTGTTTATTCCTTGTGCTGGTTAGATATTGAGTTCATAACACACTTAAATCCAGAACATGAAATTGAAAATAACACTTAAACAAGAGTGTCAAAACAACAGGAAATTTATTTAAATTAAGGTTTCAGTTTATCTTAAGGGTGAACCTCCAAAAATATGCCCAAGTGACATTTCACCCGCCAAAAATAAATAATTGTAATATTTTGTAAAAAGAAAACAAAGCCTATTTTTGTAAAACTAAAAAAAAAAATTATATTGTTGCATTATTTTTTTTAATGACCAACCTCCCCTTAAAAAATAGCATTACTGTTACGAGCCTGAACATTTTACCTCAAACCTTTGTTAACCTGAGCCGCACCGACTTTTCTTCCACATATTCACAAAAAACATATGCTGTGTATTGGGAATCTGATTTAAAATAATAATAATAATAATAATAATAATCTGAATCTTTGTGTAGCTGACTTAATGATTTAAAGGCATCACTCCTCTGTGGCTTCTAAAGTATCACGACAGTAAAGCTAGAGGTCACGTAAGCCTTGGCTGAGAAGACAGTGTAATCGATTTTTGGTTTCTCTTCCTCAAAATTGAACCGTAATATGTGCAGGTAGTGTCCGTAATGTTTGATTTCCTTTACTCAGTTCAAGACAAACAAAACAGTTTTGTTTACAGTACATCTAAAAGAGAGTCTTATTATAAGCACAATAAAATAATACATGTGCAAGATTCAAATGAGACCTGACAGAGTTTACAGGACTAACGTTCTTCAAACTCTTTCCAATGACTCAAACAGAAAGAATGTGAAAAAAAAAAAAAAAAACGTAACAATGAAGGGCTAAATCTATTTTGCATAATGGTGCTCAAAAAAGCTGCCTCACAACAAAAAACTATTTACATTAAAGTGAGTAACACTTTTTCTCTCTTTATTTGAAATGAGCGCAGCTTCCAGCACCGTCGGTTTAAAAACAAGAGTAAAGCGAGTGTTGAGAATATGAAACTAAGGAAGAGCAGTACAGTGAGGTCATTATTTGTGGTTCTTCAGTTGGTTGGACAACCAATCGAGTCCTTCATAGAGGCCATCGCCGCTTGTGGCGCACGTGGCCTGAATGTACCAGTTCCTGTGCCGGAGCGAATGCAGCCCCAGCTTGTCCGTGATTTCCGCAGCGTTCATGGCGTTCGGTAGATCCTGTCGGACAAAGACATTGTCAAATATGTAAAGCAAAACGCATTTGGAAAGAACTGCAGATAATCAGTTGAAATCTGTTAGCACCTGTTTGTTGGCAAACACTAGCAGGACTGCTTCCCTGAGCTCATCCTCAGCCAACATTCTCATCAGCTCTTCTCGTGCTTCATTCACACGCTCTCTGTCATTGCTGTCAACCACAAAGATCAGACCTAAAGAAAGAAAGAAAGAAAGAAAGAAAGAAAAAAACCCATCAGAATAATGGACTGGTGTGAGAGACCAGCTTATGGTTCCAGCCACAGGTTAGGGATGAAATGGTAACCGGTTTGACGATGAACCATGATAATAAAAAATTCCTGACGGTTAGTATTACCGTTTCATATTTGAACTATTAAAGGGTTAGTTCACCCAAAAATGAAATTTCTGTCATTAATTACTCACCCTCATGTCGTTCCAAACCCGTAAAACCATCTTCTGAACACAAATTAAGATATATTGTTGATGAAATCCGAGAGGTTTCTGAACCACCAATAGACAGCATTGCCATTGCAAGGCCCAGAAAGGTAGTAACAAAAAGTATTCTCTTCACTTGATAAACTTAAGGTTGAGCCACTGTAGTCACTTGGACTATTTCAATGATGTTTTTACTAACTTTTCTGGACTGGCACAATGAAATTAGACAGCTCTCAGATTTAATCAAAAATATCTTAATTTGTGTTCCGAAGATGGTTTTACGGGTTTGGAACGACATGAGGGTGAGTAATTAATGACAGAAATTTCATTTTGGGGTGAACTAACCCTTTAAATATTGGCCAGTTTATTAGTATTATAGTATAATCATGGACAAATTGCTTGGTTTAACCATTAGTTTTCAATGATTCACTTGACTGCAAAGTTGGTACGTAAGTGGCAAAGTGAGGAAGTAAATGTGGACTTGGACAACAAAAACAGACTAATTGATCTTATTCAAATATATAGTGATTACAGCAGCCCGATTAAAACTTTCTTAAACTACTAAAATACACAATATCACACAGGAATGTCTGATAACACTGCCTGCACATTTGAATTAACTGGACTTCCCAACTCTAACACAATACACTCAGGGCCCGACATTAATGCTCGTCCGAGACAAGTGGATGTTTTTGAAGGGGCAAGTGAAAGAGAATTGTATTTGTCCGACCAGACAAGTAGCCCGATTAAAATGTAAATAACAAAAATAATTAGGGAATCGCCAAAAAGCGAGAATGATTCTGATTGTATTACATTTAGTGTAAGTGGATAATAATATATAATGTATTATGTACCGGTGATAAGGTTGTGCTGTTGAGGCTCGCACAGCCTCATGAGGAGAAATAGAAACATATGAGTGCAACACACACAAAGAAACTTGGTTAACATACTGTGGTTAAAAATCTAAATGTGGAGTTTTTATGCCACAGTTAAGCAACATCACAACCTAGAGTGCTGTTTTCCTGAATACCATCACGATTGAAACTGTGATAATTTGACGATTGAAACTGTAACTAAAGTAGTTAATATTAATGTCACTTAGATTTTAGAAGCAATATTGACTGTTTTTGTTCTATTTCAGAAGTGAAAATAGCTCCAAACAAAGATCACAGCAGAACCTTAGCGCATCTCACAGCAACACTCAGTCATGTTTCTTTACTGAATGATTCAGTGTTTTGATCGAATCTGTTGAGTCTGTCTGCCTTATACCGTAGATTTGTGGCTGTCAGACTGCATATGAGATTTTACGGCGATGGTTCCCATTGTAGCTACCCAACTTAAATACCTTTTTACAAACGCTGCAAAATCCTTTATTTTGACCACCAACGGACTGCAACCATGTCCTAAACTGTTTGTCTTCCACCCACTTTTGCACATTTTTCTGGTCTAGTTTTATTCCTGCTGTTCAAAATGACCCAGGTCTAGGTTTGGTAACCGAGAATCGGTTCTTATCCAGATCCGTTAGTGTTTTTGAAAAATACCGGAACCGTGCGAAATTCCTAAGTTTCGGTTCCGATAACGGTTCTGGAGCGATGTGTGGCTGAAGTTCTGGAGGCTTATCCTTTAATAGAACATGAATATTCTCATGAATATTAAAATAGTAATGAATGCACTGAAAAACCCTCGCGCTACTCGTATAAGTTTTGCGTCAGATATCAACGCAGAGAGAGAGTATAAAGACAGTAGAGCTGCACGATTAATCTTTAAAAAATCTCGATTCAAACGATCTTATTCCTAAATGACAAAAACTTCACACCGGAACATTCAAATCTGTTTGCGCTGTCGCTGACCCAGAAAGAGCAGTTGTCAATATGAAACAGCTTTACTTTCAGTCTTTTCAACCACACAGTATTGATATTTCTGTGTTACAAATATTCAAATGATCACAGAAATACTAAGATAAAAGTTTATAGTTTGAGTATAAACACTGACGTCTACGGTAGCAACCAAAACCTTTTGAAAGTCACTTCAGAACTTACAAAATGTATATAATGAGCGAGTACATCATGATTGCCTTTTTTCAAACCGTGTTTTTGTCTTATCCTGAATCACTACGGTAAGCCTGTAATAAGCGTTTATACTCGGACTACTTTACACCGGTCAGGTCGGCACCGCTGCGGAGTATCCCAGTACCTGCGTGACTTGTCATAGACATATACAGAGATGTATATGCAGTTCTGTTTATTAACCGCTAGAGCGCTGATTCATCCAGTGATGAAACAAGTGAAGTCTTTATGAATCAATCAATCAAACCGATTTTAAAAATATTCTGTTTCACCTGTCTGGATCTTACATGTGTTCAAGCATATTCTACCCTTTCTGAGAGGGTATTCTCCACTGCTGGAGATACAGTAAGCTTGGAGAGGTCCCAGATTCTCAAGGAGAATGCAGAAATTTTTATTTTCCATCAGAAAAATTAATTATTTTTGCATAAATTGCTAAATAATATGTTGAATTTGTTGACATTACCAGTCTGTTAAACTCATTTGACAAGTATAAGAAATAAACACAAAAGGATTGTGCATTTTTCCCTTGCTACTAGTTTTATTAGTTGTTTTAAATCATTTTTATTGAATGGGAACCGGAATCGGAAAATTTCTTCCGATTCCCAACCCTACCCAGGTCACATCCGCATCATGCCAGTTTTGCTCCGGCCGGAAGCAATTACCAAACTGGTTCCGTGTGTTTATCACACTAACGTAAATATTTTGCAACAGCAAATAAAAAATATTAATTATGAAGGCTATATTCAAATAAATTGATAATATAACATTTTCTTCAAAACTATCTACATTTTGAATGTCTGTAGGATTAAAATTTAATGCTTTTTAATGCCATTTAAGGCCTTAATTTTCGCAAAATCCATTTAATAACTTTTAATGCTTTTTAATGCCATGTGGAAACCCTGAAAAACACACTCAGGGTAAATATGACTAATATGCAGATTTAAATATGTCAAAGCTGATAGAACACTGATGTGAATATAGCTTCAAAATAGATTATATTTACACCACAACTTTTTTACTCTGAAAAGTGAATCACCGATTTACTAGTCTGAAGGACAAGAACATGACAAGGCTTAAATGTCGAGCGTTGACACTGTATTACTGTCTTACCTTGTGTGTTCTGGAAATAATGACGCCACAATGGTCGAATCTTATCTTGACCACCAACGTCCCAAACTGTGAAGCTTATATTCTTGTACTCCACAGTTTCAACGTTAAAGCCTTGAACACAAAAGAAAAAAAAAACATATATATAAATATATATATATATATATATACACACACACGCATTATTTATTCTCTTTATCAGACACTGATAATGGGAAACAGATCTTGGTCATCTACCGATTGTTGGGATGGTGGTAACAATTTCTCCCAGCTTCAGCTTGTACAGAATCGTCGTCTTTCCAGCAGCATCAAGACCCACCATAAGAATCCTCATCTCTTTCTTGCCAAAGACTTTAAAGAGGTTTGCAAATAGATTGCCCATGTTTGAGAGATGCTTTTTTCACTCCACTGAAACTAAACAGGACAAAAAGTGAATTAAAAAGCCACTTCCTCCAGCAGGACCAAGTGTGAAATACTTACTGACACAAATAGTGTGAAAAATCATATGCATTTTTACACTTCACAGAGGCTAAACTTCAAGTCGACATAATGACAAAGTGTGATTCTCCAAGTGGATAACATGTACATGACAACTGACTCTTTAAATAAACCAGGAAATGCTGTAAAAAGCTCTCACGACTAAATATATAATCAAATATTTCATAACTCAACAGCTTGGAGAAATTTTTTAAAATAATATTTACTCATAAAGGCTGATAGTGTTCAGAGGCAGTTTTACAGAACTTGTTATATCTCATCTGTTTAGTAAGCATAGCGATTTCAGTAAAATATCAGGTTAACTTATTAGATCTGATCATCAGACGTTTTAGTAACATGGCCACACGGCTTTATAATAATTTAAAATAAGTCGATTAAACTAGTTTTTGTGGTTGACAAAAGCCTCTATAATACTCATACATAATTTTAATAATAATGTTGAGTGAGAGCAAGTTAATGTATTACATCATCTATACGATATTAGTTATTTGAGAAGTAAAGTTGACTTCGGATTGTTGTTTCCTTTGTCACAGACACTCACATCTGACCGGCTTTAATTCAGTTTAACTCCGAAAATCTCCCACTAACCCTTTTCACTGGTAACGCATCATACAAGAGTATCTAGCGCTTGTTTTCACTGTGGTTAACATTTCGAATACAACAATTAAAGTTGAAATTAAATATACAAAAGTATGTTTTTTAAATGAAAAAACTCACAGTTCAAGTTTCCTCAACTTCGAGGCGTTTCCTCCCTCAAGATGGCGGGTTTCCGGCCACGTCAGTGCGTCTCGCATCACTTCCGTCGAGAAGGTGATACATAACAGAGAGCTCTGTAGGTCAGGTTTAGTACTACACGTGTGTATTTTCTTTTTATATATATATTATCAATGCAAAAAATACAGAGATGACATGTTTATGGTGTATGAACAATGTGAAAAAGAAGAAGAAAATAATGAACAATAATAATAAGAAGAGAAGATAGAGAAAAAGAACATGAGGGTAAGGATATACAAATTAAAGACATCACTTTTTTTTCACAGTTAGGTCCAACATGCACACATCCATGTAAAAAAGTAGGTAATGTGTCGGTGGCCTTAACATTTTCTTTCCAATTTCAAAATGATCCGAGAAATGGCAATATTATCTTACTGTCTCAGCATTTAGCCTGTAACGATACAGATAGACAGATATAGGCAAAGAAATGTACAAATATAAATAAAAGTGGTCGTTTTGAAACTTTAATTAATTATTTTTTTATTTGCAGAATGTAGGCTATATCCTATCTTTAACAAGTGCAGCTGTATGTTTGTTTAATTTAATCTGTTGTATCACCTTGGAAATGAGGTGTTAAATCAAGCTAATTGCTCAATGTTGACAATACTTGACAACTTACATTTAGACAAGCCCATAATTTCATAATTTCAAAAACTAACTAACACGTATAGTTGCACATAAAAAAAAGATTTATTATTATTATTAGCTTTGCAGCCATTTTAAGCAAATCATTGCATCTTATGCACACAAAGGCACTTATTCATGTGTGTCGCATCAAAGTATGTTGAAAGCATTTAGCTGACTTTCCCCCAGACAGCTGTCTTTTCATGAGGCATTTCTCAAGGCCAGGTTAACAGCTGCTACACCTCTGGGGGTGGAAGTTTGGGACCTCAGATCCAAGTCTCCTCCATGCATGCTGGCACAGAAATATTAATGCGCTGTTGGAGAAGCACAAAGCGTGATGGCAGGGCCATGTGGATACTAACGGCTGCTATAAGAACTATAATGTGACAAGCCAGCTATTGCTAAATCATTATCCAGTAGATTTATGTTGATGTTGAAAACACAACCTACAAATAAATATATTTATTTCTCATAATGGGATGTTAACATTAATAAAAAGCGACATAACCCACATTAACTATAACTACATTGCTGTTGCAAATAAAATGTCATATAGTGGGAAACTAGTGGAAAAGCAATATGGTTTGACCATTATAAAGTTAAAGTTAACCACTTTATTAATCCCACACAGGGCAATTATATTAGGGCAGTGGGCATCACATCACAAACTAAAAAAACATACATTAAAAATCATATTCCACATACACATCTACATTTTACAACATTCCACTGCACCAGGAATATATAGGCCTCATATTACAATTGAATGGAATGAGATGTGCATTTTATATCCAAAAAATAAATGAACCAAGGCTGTTTGGGAGGACCTAAGTTGTTTTTTATTCATTTATTTATTTTATTGATTTATGTATTGTTTGTTTTTTGTGAGAAGTGTTTTTTTGGTTATTGGTCTATTTGCAACTATTTGCAAATAATATTTGTCCACCTCAGTGTCTATATTGGTTACGGCCCTGAAATTAATATGCATTTTACACAAAAAATTTGATTAAAACAGAAATATTCATAAAAATTAATTTTAAGGGTCATTCCTGGGATTCGATGCCTTTTGTGTCCCCAGTAAAAATCATGATCTTTTTGCCTTAAAATTTTGAACAATATCAATTTTAAACCTGTATTAGTCAGAAATAACTCATTTTGAACTCTAAGCATATTGAAGTTGATTTAAAAAAATATTTGAATTTTGAACATCACATATCTTCCTATTTCCCCAGCGCATTTTCATAATAAACACAACACTTACTATACATGATTTAAAAAAGAAAAAAGAAAAAAAGAAAAAATTACATTGTTGGGTATATCAGTATTGATTCTCTCTAATGTAAATATTATTTTTTTTCAATTATTACATTTATTTTAACAGTTATAATTAAGGTTTTTAGCTTGTCCCTCAATCTATTATCCACCATGTTATTTTTTACTACTTTCCCTTTAAATTAAAGTTGGAAAAAGGAAATGACACCATATCATAAAGCAGTCATCATTTCTTTGGAGGGAAAACAACTTGGGCAAGTGAGTGAGATCCTCGATAATTTTAATTTTTACCAATCTATTTTTACCAATTTTATTTTTCAAATTTGATGTGATCAACCTTAGTAAGGGAAATATGAAAAAAGTTAGTGGAAAAATCTAAAATTAATTGTTTCCCATCTAAATCCAGTTCAAAATAAAGTAAAATTTGAACTGGTTGTACATGAGAGATAGGAAATCATCCATCCGTCCATTCTTTATACCACTTGTCCACCCTGTTATTATTTTGTCCACCCC
The DNA here is from genome assembly GCF_963993115.1 of Abramis brama. NCBI lineage: Eukaryota > Metazoa > Chordata > Actinopteri > Cypriniformes > Leuciscidae > Abramis > Abramis brama. Next base: position 34,548,058 of record NC_139969.1, on the reverse strand, counting down.
TGTTATCAGTTTGTCCAAAAAAAAACCCCAAAAAAATTTACTAGATCGAGTACCAATAATGCAGTACTTCCATTTAATTATTATTATTATTATTATTATTTTATTTTTATTTTTTACCAAGCTTGACCAGAATATTTTTTCAAATCACCCTATCATGACTACACAATTTTTTTTTGTAATTCACAAAATTCACCAAAGATTATGACTTTTTTTCCACCCCAAATAGGCTCTGTTGTGGATCTGCAACATTTTGAACAGGTCCGTTGTTGGATTCAAGGCAAATACTCACATCCATTTATGTTGATGGTATTTGCTATGCATTTGCAGGAGTTAAAGAATAAAGTAAATGAATCAGTCCACCAGAGGGGGCAGCATAGCGAGTTCACAGCAGGAACTGCATGATTCAAAATAAAACAATGAACCAAACAATAACATCTAAACTAAAAGTGTTTTGATCCAAGAGGCGATAAATCTACATTTTTGTCCTGTAAAAATCTATATTAAGGGCTTACCTGTGCAGCTGTTAGGTGTGAAATAAGTGAGCAAAAAATGTCAGGACTCAGTGGCAAACAATTCATTTGACATGATGACAGACATTTGTTAGAGGCAGCATATAGTTCTGCAATGTCTTGAAAGCACAGAGTGCAGTTATGCCAATAAGTCAATTTATGGAGTCATATTAATAAATGCACTTGACAAGATCAAATGATCAAAAGGTTCTCTTTCAGGAAAACATCTGAATGACTTTGTGTCAAATTCTGCTTCTTCAACAACAAAGAAAACAAAAGCTACTGGATTCACTCAGTTCACTGTTACGGAAACGTAACTTATTTGCATGTGACACAGTATATATCGTATGTATTTGTGTGTGTTCTAATGAATGGTTTGAATGGATCTAGGGGTAGGCTACATACATTTTAGCCATACTAAAATGAATCCTTTAACAGTAACGTATTTAGTAACATAGTTATCATTCAATAACCATCTCTCCAGTTACACACACACACACACACACACACACACACACACACACACACACACACACACACACACACACACAAATAATATATATACATAAGGCCTCACACATACATAAATGCATGCAGCATGCAACTTTACCAGCCAAAAGTTTTGTATCAGTAAGATTTTTAATGGTTTTAAAATAAGTAATCTCTTCTGCTCACCAAGGCTGCATTTATTTGATTAAAAATAAAAAAATAAAAATATTATGACAGTTTAAAATAACTATTTTCTATTTTAATATAAAATAATATAATATATATAAAGTGTAATTTATGTCTGTGAACAAAGTAGGCTAGTTTTGAATTTTCAGCATCATTACTCCAGTCTTCAGTGTCACATGATCCTTCAGAAATCATTATAACATGATGATTCAATGTTTAAAACAGTTGTGTAATTTTTTTTTCAGGATTCTTTGATGAATAGGAAGTTCAAAAGAACAGTGTTTATTTGAAATATGAACTTTTGTAACATTATAAATGTCTTTACTGTAACTTTTGATCAATTTAATTCATCCTTGATGAATAAAAGTATTGATTTATTTTAGTTAAATCCCCCCCCCCCCCCCATATTCACAATTTAATATTCACTCTTCCTCTGCTTCTTCTGAATCAGTTTCTGGTTCAAACATATATGGCTGAATTAAACCAAAATTTCCACTTGCAGTCATGCAGTGATTACTACAGTAAAGTTGACTAAGTATATCAGGTATTCTTAGCTTGTGTGATTGAGTGGAGGCAGGGCTAATTTGCAAATGTACGGATTTCCTATACTAAATTAAGCAAGGGTGTAGAGTTACATTCAAGCTATTTTAAGGCAGGAAGATTTTTTTTTTTCACAGGATAAAACATTTTAATATGTCATTTTGGTGATCAATGATGAGTTTTAAGGGATACAATTATTAACTACAGGGGGACTTTAACTATTCTCCTTTCTCCTTGTCTCCTTAACCAATAAAATAGTTTTGCTATTACATTACTCATTACTTCAGTAATATTGATGTTACCAACTTGTCATTAAGAAATGTAGTAAAACTAATAACTTAACTGAAAAATGGGGTTTCACGCTATTCTAAGGTGTTACTGTTTCAGTGTAATTATAGATTTTAATACCAAGTAATATTAATTAACTACATGTACTTTCAGGGTTAGAGTTAGTATTATGTTTGGTTTAGTTGTATGTAACTATGCTTAATTTAAAGTTATTACTATAGTAACTACATGTAAAATGTAACAAGGACACTGCAAAATGAATTGTTACAAATATGGTATAAGGGAAATATATAAGTGGAATAATTGACTGAATTATTGAAAATGAATGCAATTTCCAATCATTTATTAGTCCATAATCAGTTATTCCTTACTAAGCACATTCTCCAACACATTTAATACTCATCTTAGACAGTTGACAGTAAGCCTTTAATTTCAATAGTAGGAAAAAAAAATACTATGGAAGCCAATGGCTACTGTCAACTGTCTGGTTATCAACATTCTTCAAAATACTGTAAATTATTCTGTGTTCAGCATAAGAATGAAACTCATACAGGTTTGGAACAGCATGAGGTTGAGTAAATGATGACAGAATAAAAATTTTTGGGTGAACTATCCCTTTAACAGATTCATTAGCATTAGAGAGCAACAATAAGTTAAGATCAAGGGTAAATATGTAGAACAGCAAATAATTCTGTACAGGCTCATCAATCTGTAGCTACTGCTGGTTTTATTTATAGGGTCACTCACCACAAAAAGAAGATAATCCCCTTAGATTTGTGTATTGGAAGCATGGAGCGCCGCTTCAATGGAGGAAGACCGCCAAGGGACAAAACAGGCCTCTCAGTAGGAAATGGGGCTTGCATCTCAGTAGGGCACAACCACGTTCCCCTCTGAGATGGGGCCTGGAGAGCAGAATATTGCACAGTGTGAGAACAGTGTGTTCTTCAAAGGGATTGTGGGAGAATGTGTGTGCATTGAGATGAGTTTGGGGCATCAAATACGAGCCGTGCTGGCTTTGTCAATTGAAAATTGGGTGAAGCAACTCGCGCCTGGTGTGCTAGGCGTGTCTGTCATAATAATAATGTGAATAACGACAATAGCAAAAGTGCATCACTATTTGTTCTCATTGTAAAGAACTGACCAGGGACAGGAACAACGAGACTTGCTTAATTTCTCAATGGGAAGCAAGCTAGCGTGTAGCTTTTTGACGAAGACTGACAGACGTGGAAGCACCCCTCTGTTCTCAGACGCCCAAGAGATTGTGCTACAAAAGAACCTAAAGACGTCCAGGTTAGGAAACAAACAACATTATGACCACACCTCCCCTTCCCTCGCTGGCTCCCAGTGTTGGCAGCAGGAGTCGTTGGGCACTCTACCCCACGCCTCGCACAGTAGGGGTCAACGTTGAGAGGGGCAGGGTTCAGCGTGGATAAATGCGCCTCTCAGTGTCGGCTGCCAATCACCTTTGTGTGCTGATTACTGATAGCCTGAAAGGTCGTTAAGGGGATTTTCATCGCATTTTGCACCACTTCCGCAGTCCCGTCGAGAAACGTGCGCAGCCTTCGCAATATTTCACTGTCATCGAGTTGAGTTTCCACCCACAGCTCGAACTCTACTCTTTTGGACTGCATAACGAATTGCAGTTAGAGCACAAGGCTTAAAGAAGTACTGGGCCCATCAAATGTTTCCCTTAAAGGATATAGCATTGTGAAAAAATCTTGATTTCATTGATATTTTGGACGGAAAAAAATCAGCATCAACTTTCAGAACTCCAAACTTCCTCTCAAATCCAAGACTTTTCTTTGAAACTAATCAAAAAAATGGCTTGTTGCAACCATGACATCACAACCATTAATACATTAACACCGCTCACATTTGCATGACACCTATTTGGTGTTCAGCCACTCGGCCCATGCAGTCATGGTGAGGTAATATCGAGGAAGTAAGGCATGTGAGGGAAGTTTATTGAATGTATTTCCTGGTTAAGTGATAGCACTTGTTTTAAGTGTAGCCAATGTTTTATTTTCTACCAGGGTCCCTGAACAAAAATTGGAAATTGTCATGACGTCTGGTTTACTTGGCCATGCTGGAATTACATGAGGGTGTTTAAATGTTGACATCATTTTCATTTTTGAAGTGAACATGTTTAATATTTACATTTTATAAGCAGTGTAGCCTTGTTGGGCATGCTTTGTAAAATGTTTAGCTTGTTGAAACAAATCTGAGACCAAAACAATTCCACTTGGCACAGTGTGCCACATTTTCATTTTGATCTGTAAGACACCCTTGCCTCACAGGTTTTTGTCCTCTCAGGATGAAGGCTAAGAGATGGCAGTCGAATTCCCCTAATGGGGTTAAAGGGAGTTTAACCATGTAAAGAACCTCTCAAAGCGTCAGAGATCTCATCGCTCTAAGGTGGTCCAGGCGTGTCTCCTTAGTGCTTTTCACATCACACCAGTGTCTCTTTTGATATGATCAAATCCCATAGACAGGCTTTTCTCCTTGATGGGCATAATTTCTGTAATTATATTTAATCCTGCACTTGTGGCAGAGTCAGTATATTGATTGTGAAGTTTGAATCACTTTTGACACTTAAGAATGCTGTAATGTTGTCAGCATGTCCTCCATGTCACAAAGAGACTCAGAGCCTCCTGTTGTGTGTATCGGAATCAAAAGACAGTACAAATAAAATGAGGATGCATAAAAATGGTCCTTGATAATGGAAAGATTCATTTTTATGTTAATCTTGTCTGTGCGCCAACACCTATAGCAGCTTCCAACTAGAAGACCTTTGGCATTCCCTCTCTCGTGCTGTTGCAGAGCACACCTGTCCTCCTCAGGGCTAAATAAAATACCTCAGTACCTGGCAGGCGGCAACAACCACTCATTGCCGACTGACATGGCGGTGTGGTAACGTCTCTGGAGACTTGTCATTTTGCTTTATTAAGCCCCACTGACAGGCTGTTTGACACTGTGTGTGGGGTCAAAGGTGTCAGGCCACTGTGAGTGAGATGTGGGTTATACTGATTACTGCACAAATTACAGCTGAGGAGAGCCGAGCAATTGAGCTTCATAATTACAAGGGATGCTTTCACCATGAAAGGCCTCTTGAGAGACTTTATCTACATGTGTGTGTGCGTTTGATCTGTGGGGTGGAATGTCATTCCAGGCAGTATTTGAAAGATCTACAAGCACATCTGTACGAAATGCACCATGCATGATGTTCGAGTGCGGTATAAACGTTTGGAGCTTCACTGGAATTTTTATGCATGCCGTAACTGATTTGAAATTGGGTCTTTGCACACGGTATCCCAGTGTTAATCTTCAGTTTTAACTTGTCCTTCTGTCATACGCAGGTCTGTCTTAAAGGGTTAGTTCACCCAAAAAATTCATCATTTACTCTCTCATGTTGTTCCACATCCATAAGACTTTCGTTCATTTTTGGAACACAAATAAAGATATTTTAATGAAATCTGAAATATTTCTGTACCTCCATTGAAAGTCTATCAGAGGGAGTGAAATGGTGCATATAATGGCGAAGGATCACCAAGCAGGCATGTTTAACATTTAAACATTGATCAGCAAACAATGTTTGCAGCATTCAAATTTGTTCAAGGAAGCTGTACCGACTTCGTACCCAGCAAACTAAGCAGTTCTAATCAATATTAAGTCTTGACACCAGGAAGTCGCACAAAAGCACAAAAGAAGATATTTTAAAGAATATTTGTAACCAGACAGTTGACGGAAGCCATTGACTTCTACCGTATTTATGGTATTACTATGGAAGTCAATGGCTACCGTCAACTGTCTGGTTACCAACATTCTTTAACATTCGCTGTTCTTCAAAACTTAACCCCGGAAACGGAATAATATCAATTTAAGCAGTAGAATATAAAATGACCAGTAGGGGGAGCAGAAACTTGTTCTGTTTTGGCAGAACTAGAACAAGAAGGTCAAGCATACTTGCTTAACGCACAAGAAGCAATGAGGTTCATTCTCGTGTGTCTCACAGCATGTTTGAGATTCCCCAATGAGGTTTGTTCTCGCAAGTTTATGTTCATCACATAAAGCATATAAGACTTGGATTAAAATTTACGATCTCTTTATGAACATTTTGATGCGTGAGAGTTTTGGGTAAATAGACTTTCAGTGGAGGGACAGAAATCTCCCAGATATCATTAAAAATATCTTAAAGGTGCTCTAAGCGATGTTGGGTGATGTCACTTCTTGTTGACTTTCGAAGTATTGTCAAACAAAACGGAGGCTAGCCCGACCCTCCCTTCACCTCATCCCGTCCCCTCCCCCTCCCTTCCATGCTTCCTGAAACAGTCATGAACCATTTAGAAAAACCAAACTGGATTTACCCACCTGTCCAGCAAAAACAGAGCCACCTGAATGTCAGATTGGAAGCCCTTCTGCCGGCGGAGTTCTCGCCACCTTTTGTACGCTTTTTCGATGTAAATTCGGGACTTTGCGTTCCTTCTCCTTTTCCCTATTCTTTGTTATTTGTTCATCGGAACGTCGTCTCTTTGGTCGTGTGTCGGCCATATCAAAATTCTCAAGAATATACCATTTTAACGTTAGTCGTTGTTAGGACATCTCTCCTTTAGCTTACTTCCCTCTTCATGCTTCTCTCTCCTCCACTCCCCACACACCCCCCTTCATGTGCATGCGCACTAACCTCCCAACCCCCACCCAAATCATTCTTGTCAGTTAATGGCTGGAACACTGTTTGTTATGTTTCATGGCCAAGGCTGGGCCAGTTTGATTTACTTGCCATTTGTGGAGCCTGGGCTGTCTACAGAGACCGCGTTTTTTTACAGTGTTCAGGGGACAGGCAGCTAGCGGATAGTGAGGAGATGTTTGCTGTACAGACCCTTTCCAAAAAATTTGAATATCATGGAAAAGTTTATTTATTTCCATAATTCCATTAAAAACGTTAAACTTCCATAGATTATAGATTCAGGGCCCACAACTTAAACAATTTCAAGTATTTAGTTAGTTTATTTGTACATAATTTGGGCTTCCAGCTCATAAAACCCACGAAAACAGGATTTCAAAAAATTAGAATATTACATGAAATCACACAGTAATTACACAGTGATACCATGGTCATTGAACCAGGTTTTGGTTATTTTGGCAGTGTGGGCAGGTGCAAATCCTGCTGGAAAATGAAGGAAGAATGAAGTGCTCTGAAAATGTCCTGGTAGACGGCTGCGTTGACTCTGGATTTAATAAAGCACAGTGGACCAAAGTCCTCTTTTCTGAAGAGAGCAAATTTTGCATCTCATTTGGAAACCAAGGTCTCAGAGTCTGGAGGAAGAATGGAGAGGCACACAATCCAAGATGCTTGAAGTCCAGTGTGAAGTTTCCACAGTCTGTGTTGGTTTGGGGAGCCATGTCATCGGCTGGTGTTGGTCCACTGTGCTGTCCACTCAACGCAGCCGTCTACCAGGACATTTTCAGAGCACTTCATGCTTCCTTCAGCAGACAAGCTTTATGGAGATGTTGACTTCATTTTCCAGCAGGATTTGCACCTGCCCACACTGCCAAAATAACCAAAACCTGGTTCAATGACCATGGTATCACTGTGTAATTACTGTGTGATTTCATGTAATATTCTAATTTTTTGAAATCCTGTTTTCGTGGGTTTTATGAGCTGGAAGCCCAAATTATGTACAAATAAACAACTAAATACTTGAAATCGTTTAAGTTGTGGGCCCTGAATCTATAATCTATGGAAGTTTAACGTTTTGAATGGAATTATGGAAATAAATAAACTTTTCCATGATATTCTAATTTTTTGGAAAGGGTCTGTATGTGACAAATGTTTTGGCCTAAAAAACACTTGACATTGCTTAGAGCACCTTTAATTTGTCATAAACAAAAGTCTTATGGATTTGGAACGACATGCGATGAGTAATTGATGACAGAATTTTCTGTCTTTACTAAGGTTTTTCCATAGCTGAAGTTATAACAAACTTTCTTCATCTAGTAATTCACTTCTATCCTTAGCTATTTGTGTGTTGGTCATGAATGATACTTCAAATCATGTGGTTTGTTGAGGAGTAGTGTCTTACTAAATAAAATATTTTTTTTCTTTGGGGACCTAAGTCAAATGGGACAAGAATATCACAGAGACTTGGAGTGGGCTATTTTGACTTGGGCAAGTAAGGAACCCTAGCAACAAGTTAACAACCACTCAGAACCCTTTAGCAAGTGCATTGCCACACTGCATGGTCAGAAAAAAAAAAAGGTGCAAACATTCTACCTGTAGAGGTACAGCTGTAACGGAGACTGATGAAGCAGACAGGTGAGTATAAAGTAACTGAAGTTTATTATGAACAGAAGCACAGAAACCAGCAGATGTAAATGGTGAGTTGAACACAATGAAGATAGTTGAATGGAACTTAGCTGATGAATAACAATATTGTCCTTCACAGGTAGAGAACAGAACAAGGCTGATGGCAGACGTGGATGAGAGTCACTGACGATGATAGCAGGTTCATGGAACGGGATCGGAAGACGAGGATGGCAGGTAAGTGGAACAGGTAAGGATCGAGGTAGAGTCTATGTGTCCATGGAAAGATGAGATCAGACAATGAAGAGTGGTGCAAGTGAATGTATATAGTGAACAGGTGACGAGGTACAGGTGTGGTGATTAGTAATCAGGGGAGAGTGAACGAGTGGGTGGAGTCTGTATATCTGGTGGAGCCGTGACAGTACCCCCTCCTCCATAGGCGGCTCCTGACGACTGGGTGGAAAGATGATGACGACAGCGACGAGGTCTAACACGACCCCTGGGAGCTGGACGATTTGGGTGCTCGGTGTGGAATTGGGTAAGGATTGCTGGATCGAGGATATCGCCACGAGCAACCCAGGATTTTTTCTTCTGGTCCAAAGTCCTCCTAGTCGACTAGGTACTCTAATCTGGCACCTCATCGTCGTGAGTCCAGAATGTCTCGAACCGGTAGATAGGCTCCTCTTCGGCAAGGTTGGGAGGAGGAAGTACGTCGGCATCACCAGAATCTGTGGGAGGAGGAGAGAAAGGTTCAGTGTGAGGTTTCAGGAGTGACACATGGAAGGAAGGTGAGATTCTAAAGTGAGGTGGTAAGTTGAGTCTATAGGTAACTTCATTGATCTGCCTCTGGATGGTGAACGGTCCAATGTAATCGAGGACTCAGCTTACGGCAGGGCAGGCGAAGACGGATGTCCCGTGTAGAGAGCCATACTTTCTGTCCTGGTTGATACAGTGGAGTGGAGGTGCGACAACGATCAGAGTTTTGTGTCTCCGCACTGCCCGTTGGAGATGCACGTGAGCTGAGTCCCATACCCTCTCGCTCTGCTCAAACCAGTGGTTGACAGCTGGAACCTCCGAGGGCTCACCCGACCAAGGAAACAGCGGAGGTTGGTAACCAAATATGCACTGGAACGGGGTGAGCCCAGTGGTGGACTGGCGAAGAGAGTTTTGTGCATATTCTGCCCAGGGGAGGTATTGGCTCCATGCTGTCCTGGTTCTGGTGGCAGTAAGACCTCAGGTATCTTCCAATTTCTTGGATCTTGAGCTCAGTCTGGCCGTTGGTTTGTGGGTGGTAAATGGAGGAAAGACTTACGGAGACTCCTAGAAGTTTGAAGAAAGCTTGCCACACTCTCGAGATAAACTGAGGACCCCGGTCCGACACGATATCTTCGGGGATACCGAAATTTCTGAACACTTGCTGGAACAGAGATTCAGCGGCTTCAAATGCTGTGGGTAGACCGGGCATAGGTATCAACTTGCAGGCCTTGGAGAAACGATCCACAACGACGAAGATACAGGTGTAGTTCTTCGACTTTGGCAGATCAAGAGGGTACGCCTACTACCTGGGTGTCCAGAAGGGCCAAACGCAGAGGAGGTGGAACGTAAATGAGCCCTTCTGGACCTCTCGGCAGAGCAGGGTTGGAACGGTTTTCTTGAGAGATCTGTTCAGACGGGAAAGGGCATCAGCTTTGCAGTTCTTGATTCCAGGGCGGTAGGTTACGATGAAGTTGAACCGTGTGAAGAACAACGCCTATCGGGCTTGACGGGGATTCAGTCTTTTAGCCTCTCTGAGGTACTCCAGATTACGGTGATAACTTCAAATTGGTGAATGGCTCCCTCCAGCCAATGTCTCCATTCTTCTAGGGCCAGTTTGATAGCGAGCAGTTCTCTATTCCCGATGTCGTAGTTCTGCTCTGCCGAGGACAGCTTCCTAGAGTAGAAGTCACATGGATGGAGTTTAGGAGGGTCACCCTGCCGCTGAGAAAGAACCGCTCCTACCCCGGTAGAAGAGGCATCTACTTCGACGATGAAGGGAAGGTCAGGATTGGGATGGACCAGGGTCGGAGCGGTCTGGAAGGCGTACTTCAGCCGTTGAAATGATTCTGAGGCTTCGGAGGTGAAGGACAGAGACTTGGGCCGGCCTTTGAGGGAGGAAGTCATAGGTGAACTGATGAGACTGTAGTTGTGGATGAATCTGTGGTAGAAATTGGCGAATCCTAGGAAGCGTTGAAGTTCCTTGACAGTTGTGGGTTGTGGCCAGTTCCGGATGGTGTCCACCTTCCTCTGGTCCATCTGTATGCTGTGTTGATCTATGACGTACCCAAGGAAGTGGACTGAGGTGGTGTGGAACTCGCACTTTTCAAGTTTGAGATAGAGCTGGTGGTTTAGGGTGAGGTGAGTATAAAGTAACTGAAGTTTATTATGAACAGAAGCACGGAAACCAGCAGATGTAAATGGTGAGTTGAACACAATAAAGATAGTTGAATGGAACTTAGCTGATGAATAACAGTATTGTCCTTCACAGGTAGAGAACGGAACAAGGCTGATGGCAGACGTGGATGAGAGTCACTGACGATGATAGCAGGTTCGTGGAACGGGATCAGAAGACGAGGATGGCAGGTAAGTGGAACAGGTAAGTGGAACAGGTAAGGATCGAGGTAGAGTCTGTGTGTCCATGGAAAGATGAGATCAGACAATGAAGAGTGGTGCAAGTGAATGTATATAGTGAACAGGTGACGAGGTACAGGTGTGGTGATTAGTAATCAGGGGAGAGTGGGTAGTAGTAATCAGAGAGTCTGTAGATCTGGTGGAGCCGTGACAACAGCAGTTTGTCACTGTTGTACCCCTAAAGGTACCCTTTTTGCATATTTTTAAAGTATGCATATTTTAAAAGTATGGCAATCACCACAACGTCAGCATTTAGTGACTGTTCAGAAAATATAAAACATGCAGATCCACAATAGGATGTAGTTTGGTCTATGCTTCTCACATCTGTGCAATTACTCTGTGCATGACCACTCTTAGTACCAAAAAGACACAAATGTCCTCTACTGTGTTAAATAACTTGCCATTTCAAACTTTTTTTGACTTTATTTAATGTAATTTATTTTGAATTATTAAGCTATAACATCCCAACTATTTTGAGAACATTCGCATTGTGCTCAGCACTCAACTTTTTTTTTGTCCTGTTATTTTGTCCTTTCCCCCCTGTTTACTCACTGACACAATATAATACAAAAAATGTCAAATTTGGATCATTACAAATTGCACAGCCATGCTCTATAAAGACTCTATAAAGAGTTGTGAGGTCCAAAATCCTGGTTAAGACTCTCCATTTTTTAAGCTAAAATGGATAACACCAAGAATCTTTTATTCTTTTATCCTGTTCAGATCCCTTAATCCTGCGGCCATTTCAGTTTTCTGCTGTTATTTCTATTCAATGCAAACAACACTTGCTTGGTTGTCCAGCTCTGGAATGTATCGAATTAGAAGCATGGACTCAAGAAGAACAGCTCAATGGTGCCAAGGACAAAATTAGATCTCTTTTAGTATTTTAATGAGATGAACTTCAGGATCCACATTTGAACAAACCTCTAAAAATGGTTAAAACGGTTGTTGATTCAGGGGTACACTGTTAAAAGAGCTCATATGCAATTGCTAACTTAAGGTTCTGTTTCTGCTAGATTTAACCCTTAAAAATTACTTTTGCAGATTTAACCTAATGTTGTTAGATTTATTCAGACATAACATTTTTTTTTCATATAAATAACACAAATTATTGTAGATTGTCACATGAAGCCCAGTTTAGATTACCTGACAAAACATTGTTACAAGATGTTATATACAATAACTTTTGTTATATACAACATGTTGAAAACCACAAAATTGTAATAATTATTTATTTAGTGTTCTATCTATAAACAGTGTTGCAGACATTGTACAATTTTAGAAAGTCAATTCTTTTAAAGGGATAGTTCACGCAAAAATTAAAATTAATAACTCACCCTCATGTCGTTCCAAACCCTTTCTTAAGACTTTCGTTTGTCTTCGAAACACAAATGAAGATCTTTTTGATGAAATCTGAAAGATTTCTGTCCATCCACTGACTGCTACGCAACAGACACTTTGGCGCTTCAAAAAGTTCAGAAAGAGATCATAAAACGAATTCATATGAATTGAGCGGTTTATGAATTGAGCAGAATTGTGTTCCAAAGATGAACAAAAGTCTTACGGGTTTGGAACGACATGAGGGTGAGTAATTAATGACAGAATTTTCATTTTTGGGTGAACTATCCCTTTAAAAGAATTGACTTTATGAAATTGTACAATGTCTGCAACACTGTTTATAGATAGAACATTAAATAAATAAATATTACAATTTTGTGGTTTAGTTTTCATTTTTGGGTAAACTATCCCTTTATTATCCCTTTTTTTAATAAATTGTTAATTAACCCCTAATTTAAACCGCCCAATAAACAAATTTTTTACTCTCTATTTACCCTGTGTTCAATGGCATCCCTAGTGTTCAGTGGTCAGACCGGGGGGCTGGGCAAGCCGGCACCAATAAAAACAGCACTAAAATGCAATTACAGTGCCTGAAGAATGGCCAAGCTTAGCAATTTGCCTGGGTTTAAGCAAGGAGATTGCAAGTCTGAGGCCACTTGGAATTCTGTGCCTGCCCTGTGTGGGAAAAACAGTGGGATGGCAAAAACCACCCTTTGTGAAGTAATTACTGGAACTAGTCGTGAACAGCAGCAGCAGGCTTCACTGATAATAACCCCTTTCCTCTACCCCCTAGTCACCTTGTCATTGATATACTTACGCTGATATAAGCACACTTCACCGCAGGGTAGGGTTCACACAATGGATCTCAGCTCAAAAAGTGAATTAGTTTTCTGCTCATCACTGTCATTTGTAGGTAAACCAATCCATATCCATCAGATTTGACCCTTAATGCATCACCCACAAAAAGACAGAGTGCCAAGTAATGTCAGTCATTATATTGCAGAATATTAACCATCACAGACTACTGTATGCAAAGCAAATAGGCCACGTTTGATAGCTTAAAAAAAAAGAATTATGAAGAATTATGTTATTCAGCATATGCAATGAAAACACTGCTAAGATGTGACACCTTATTTCAAACTGCTAAATGCTTCTCATCTCAAACTGACCATTTACCTCAACCAAGAGGGTGAATGTGATTTCACCAAGACCAATAAGCTCCTGGATCAACATCTTTGACATTCCAATCAACCAATCAGATTTAAGGGACTTAAAAGTTTACAGTTTATGTCAAGTTTAGGCTTACAATTAGGGTTAGGTGCTTCTACATCTGTTTTATTTACCTATCATTTCGGGACTGATTTTAGGGAGAAGTTATGGATAGGGTTAGTTTTAGGGGTTGGGATAGGGTAAAGACTAAACTTTCGAACAGGAATGTTTTTCTAGGATCAACAAAATATGTTGATCTAGGAACATGTCTTACTTGGCAAAATCACGGTGACCCTTCTCAGAGCTTATTTTATGTGATCTTTTTTTATTACTTTTTTATTATTATTTGCCTGACTGATACACAGAACACTGGCCACATTCAATAACTTTGTTAAACATCAAGAATAAGTGTCACTCAAACTCTAATTGACAAAAACAAGATTTATGAGCTGTATGACAAATAAAGCATTTATAAATATTAGCCTTAAAATCTTTATCTAAATAGAAATTTATATCAACATAATTATATAAATAGTCTCTATAGCATCTTCAAAATAGATCCTATGACCCTCAAGTATCCTCTTACGATGTTACCAACGAGTCATCGAATCGCAGTTGGAGAATTCTAACGGCTATTCATGTTATACTTTAAATTATTTAAATTTATTCTCTTAAAGCTAATGTTTGTAGTGTTTTGATTGTTGATAAATTGTTTAAATTAAAATTATTTGGGCAAAGGAATAGCCACACTATTCGTAGCTTCCATTTTCTGTGACAAATGTAATATAGTGAAAATGTTTCCTTGCTCGTATATAGGTAAGGATAAAATATATACCCCCCCAAAAAATAAAATAATAATAATTCTAGCGACATTTACGAAAACATTTCTCAACAGACTTTAACCCTACATTTGGTGTATTCTGTAAAGCCTTTGCTATCTTCAGATGTAATCAATGGATTTTTTTACAGTAAGCTTACCTAATATACAGTAACCATACTTTGAGCACACTGTAAACCCCAAATATGTTAGCCGAACTAAAAAAAATAGGAGGTAATCAGTTACATCAATTGTTTAATTTAAACTCCAAGATTAAGTTCGCAAAATTTTATATTTTGATTTTATATTACACAAGCATGTTAATTGCACAACTTATTGTGTACGCTAAATCTTGAGGGATAAGTTCATCCAAAAATGAAAATTTTGTCATCATTTACTCATCTTCATGTTGTATCAAATCGAGTTCAGATGCAAAAGCCTCTAAGTGCCATCTGAAAATTTCATTCATATTTTTAATGAAACTTGAGGGATTTCTGCCCCTTAATTGAAAATCCATTCTCGCAAAACGCTTTAAAAAGTTCATAAAGAGAATAGGATGAATCAAGCAAGTCTTTTGAAGAATCACGACTGTTTCATTAATTTTACATATTTAATTTAGTCTGCTTTTGTCAGGTGGATTTAAACTCATCAATAACTAATCACTGTTCTGTGTGTGTGTGTGTGTGTGTTTACTACTCACTGCTCCTAATGTGTGTGCACTAACTTGGATGGGTTAAATGCAGAGGACAAATTCCAAGTATGGGTTAGCATACTTGGCCTTCACTTCACTTCACTTCACTTCACTTCACTTCACTTCGGTCATTTTCTGCTGGACACCCAGAAATATGCCAACTGGATTTTGTTTCTGGTGTTCTTGACCACCAGCCCACAAACCTCAATGACAGTAGACCTCAATGACCTCACAAAAATGCTCTCTAAACTCAAAGAAACAGTTTCAATCGCAATAGCAATTGCAGCACCATTGTAATAACATAACCGAAAATATCTGAAAGCAGCAACTAACAGGTTTCAAGCATTTTAAGACCTTTATACCATATATGCTGTTAGGGTCTTGGCCGACCCGAAATGTAGGGCTGAAACCATAAAATATGCACAAAAAAGAATACGCTAAAACACACAGAAAAGAAAGGCTTAAACAATAATATTTAATACACACTAAGAATGCTTAAACACACATGCACAAACATTTTGTTGTAGATACAGATATTTGGAATAAATGATGGGCAACAAAATCTTTTCTGCAAGTCTCCTCTGTATAACACCATTTTCAGGTTTCACTACTCATTATATGGCACAATTGTCAAAACCAAGAGCTCATTACAAATGAAGGGATACATTCTGACCAAATGTGATTGTGTTATAATTATGATTTTATAATGTCTAAATATGAATGCAAAAGCAAACCCTGTGAAAAGAACTTTATTAATGAGTAGAATGACAAATTTATGATTATAACCAGCAGATGGCAGCAGAGGACCACTCATTGGCTCACTCTCACGTTAACTCCATTAAGCATGCTTACACACACACACACACACACACACACACACACACACACACACACACACACACACACACACACACAATTTCTCATCCTTCGGGTCCCTCTAGTGGACAACAGTAGTATTACAGCCTTCATCTTTCAGTTGAAATGGCTGATAGTTTAGAATTTAATTGTGAGCCCTCTGGGCATCAGAAATTCATGAAATTAAAGAGCAACTTGCAGGTTAGAAGACCCAACAAGTCAATGTATAGAAAAATAATGTAGGAACTAGATTTTCTTTAAAAAAAAATTATAAATATGCTACAGTGGCTTCTGGAGTCGTTTTTGTGAGAAAATTTTACTTCCGCATCTGAAAATGGGCGTGACGGGCGAGAGTCGTGACGTAGCACGAGGGAGAGCGGTCGATTCAAACAACAGGGAAATATGGATTGCAATGACATTTCGGACGCTGAGGAAATTGTTTACGGACCACAGCCATACAATTATGAGCCTGCTAGGCTGCCAAGAGAGCAGGGACAGGCCAGGATTAATGTTAGACAGAACATATTGGAACTTACAATAACAGAAACTAAGCTTTGATCAGGCGTTTGTCATGCTCATTAATATCCGCCCAGACTAACGTTACGTGATATAACTTAGCAGTTTCTCATGGAGAGACAGAGAGATATTTATTCCTGATACATTTTTTGTTCCATAGGTGCTTGTGTGGGAAATGCGAGGCAATGTTTACAGCTGAGGAAAGTCAGTGTAGGGAGGTGGATGCATACTGGGCCTTAGTGGAAAATGCCAAACTTTCCATGGTTGCAGTTAGTGTTACTACAGTAAAGCCATGGTGAATGTTGCTGATCTATGGACACTGGATAGTTCGTTCATTCATTGCACAATGTTTATTCCTGGTTTTCACGTCAGCGCTGTTTGATCCGTTAATAACGGAGAAATGTGAATATTTCTCACTAGATCTCGCAGCGATGTTATTACTAATGTGGCGAATTCTTTATTTACTGGATCTCGCAGTTAGGCTACAGTGTTGCTTGATCAGGCTCGCGCTGCACTGGTCCAAACTGATAAACGGTCCACACAAACACAATAACGAGTAACTGTTAGCTCAGTTTCGTTCGCTTACATTGCGTTTGCCAGTTGATGTTGTGCTCGCGCCTACATCCAGCGGGAGAACCCGAAGATGCGTGCACTGAAGGAACCGCACTAGCTCTGAGTCTCACCCGGTTCTTACTTCGGTATCCCATGTTGAACTCCTTCATATCGCCGGGACGATAATCCTCCGATCTGAAGTGAACGCTACACACGACCGCGTTTTCCGAAGCCGACGCGGAAGAGAAATCCCGTCTCTTCACCTGCACAACCCGCACCCAGGCACGAAAGATAGCACCGTCCTTTTTCCTGTTAGGAAACCGGTGGACTCGATGTCCTGACAGGCTGGAGTTTTTGCAAGCTCCACAAACACATAAATTTACCATGACGATGATAAATTGAAATACAAAAACTACTGAAAACACACTGTCTCACGACCGCTCTTACTGAATACCAACCCACTCTGCACTGAGCTGCGGCAGAGCACAGCACACGTCTCCCTCGTGTGACGTAAAATGACGCGATGTTGAAAAAAAAGCGGTTTGTACGAGCAGTCAAAGAAACGCTCACTTTATCTACTAAATTGGTGTCATTATGTCGTTTTAAAACATTTTAAATCCTGCATTATCTTTTCATATGGTATTTTCATACACGGTTATATATTCATTTAGATTTTTTTTTTACCTGCAAGTTGCTCTTTAAGCATGTTTCTTCAAAATGACCTGTTCTCCATATGTAGACTTTTTTTATAAGTTTGTACTTTGTGCACACAACATATAGACATTGATAAGAATGTAAATGTGTACCTTGAAATGCAATGTAAGTCGCTTTGGATAAAAAGCGTCTGCCAAATGCATAAATGTAAATGTAAATGTAAATATAGACATGTTACTCATAATGGACCATACCACACAAAATTTGTATCTGCTGAACGGCTTAATATATCAAAATTCTTTTGATAACTTTTTCCCTCTCTAGGTGATGTATTTCAAGTTTTGAGCAAATGGCCTACCATGTGTAAATTCATAAATCTACATCATTGCTGAGTATTTTCTCCTTAAAACTGCAGTGAACCAAAGACAGTCTCAAAAACACAGTATGAAATCGCTGGTGTTTCTGATGTCACAAACTACCTTGTAACCAATCAAGTCAACGTGTGGCTGGCTCAAGCATATCATCATAACTATTCTGCGAAGTCTCAAGAGAACCAGATTATCCAGGTATATTTTTCTGTTGACATGAAAAATCAGGTACATTTTGCAATATAGTGGGTGAATTATGTATATGAGGTATATTACAATGCAATGAACTATATGCCTTTGTCCACTGATATTCTTAGTTGTTTAAAGCATTTCTAAGGATTCTGGTTTTTAGAAAGCATCTGTCTGACTCTGAGAGGGCGGGAACATGGTTTGTGTAACATTAACATAATATTAACGGTTTGATAACAGTCAAGCAAAAGGCTAATCATATTAATTACTGTTATGTGTCCGATGTTGTAGAGAGCGATACATAAAATGCATTACCATTCTGATACATCCATTGTAGACGAACCTGTATAAGTGAGTGGAGGTGGGGCTAATTTGCATATTCATCGTTCCGCATTCTAAATCAAGCAAAGGTGTAGAGTTGCATTTATTTGATTTGAAAAACTTTATTAATCCCCCAGGGGGAAATTTACAAAGAAATATTACATTTAAGCTATTTTAAGGCATGAACAGATATTTTTCACAGAAAAAAAGTTTAAATATACCATTTTGATGATTAAACATGAGTTTTAACTGATATAATTGACTACAGGGGGAGTTTAACTACTTTTTGACACACACACACACGCACGCACGCACACACACACACACCATATCTATGTATGTCTAGTGGTCACAATACGAGCTACAATAACAACAACAACACCTTTAATGATACTGTACATTCAGGGGGTTTAAGCTCAGGTTCCTTTCGGGTGAATCCAAATGGAGCAGGCAGTCAAAACATGACATGTTACTGGACTGTGAATGTCAGTTGCCAACATACTCATTACACACTCTTCATAGTCATTCATCCAGCACTCCAGAAAGGCTAGCTGAAACCTTCCATAACACCAGCACACTAAACCCCGAATAGCATTTCTTAGTTGCTTCAGTAAATGCTCCAGTTTTGCAAGTGACATGACATGCACTAGATCTGAAAAAGCAGGCCCATTGCTTAAAAAAATATTGAATATGATTTTTCAAGTCAAGGCACTTTTCACAATACACATTGTTTAAAAGAAGCTTTACAGAAAATCATGATGTTAACGTTTATAATATCTTAATATATTTATGTCTTGTATTCACATTTAGACAATTAGAGCTCTGTGGTAATATAACTGACATTTTGTGACGATACAAGCAGTCAAGCAGTTGAGATTTCCCATAGCATATATTACCCTATGTGAGTACACTGTATGTACAGTATGCAGTTCAAGTTTCTATATTTTTGGCTTAATAACCAGTCAAAAGAACCCACCTTTAAGACTTTGTGATAGTTTAGGTATCATTCAACGTTGTAGCACAGATGGTGAGGGATTCCATAATATAGAGTATTCCATTCTGCACTTTTTTATGAAAAAAATAAAAATAAATCTAGAACGTTTGCATTCTTCTGCTCATGCAGTTGAAACAGCATAATAAAATATGCAGTATACACATCCAGATATTTTAATCAGATCCGCAAATTCATTTGAAGAACCAAATTAGCAAAAGATCAATTATCACGATTAAAAGATCTGGCATCTGTCAAATCATCTTAGATGTATTAAGCTAGGCATGAAGAACGGACCCCAGGCCTCTGAGGATAACTTAAGAATTGTTTTCTTGAACACATCCATTCTTTCTTCCTCAATATTACTAAAAGAATCGTTCAGGGGTGCATTTCCCAAAAACATTATTAGCCAAGTTATATTGGTCGCAAGTTCCATTGTTATCAACGATTTCCCGAAATCATAGTTCCAGTGAACATTTGCAGACAGAATTGCAAAGTTGTGTGGTTGGAAGTAAAGCTCTCGACCTGTGGTAAGCACAGTTTGAAGCAGATGTGGTTATAAGCACATGTGGACTTACATAGATAAAGCTCTTGAGGAAAATAAGCAAGCAACATGCAATATTATATATCTTTCATACCAAATACATACAAATTCCATTCTACGTCTTTTAGTTTGTCAAGAGAATTGAAGTGCTGTTTTTGAAGCGTGTGCATGTGCGTACGTGCTCTAGTACGCCAGGGGAACCCCAGAGTGACGTAAGAGGGAACCTGCGATTGAATGAAACTTGGAGAACAAAAATAGAGAAGTAGTGTTCAGAAGCCATGTTTGTTATTTACAGTAATCATCCGACATTAATTCGATCTAGACCTGATTAATCAGTAGACATTATTATTACTCCACCACCTGTGTTTTCGTAAACTATTATTGTTGAACCAACGTGGTTTGAATGCCGGATGTGCGACAAAGTTAGTCTACTATGTCAGGAAACAGTTGTGACTAGCTAGTTAGTTTCTCCCAAGATGCATTGTGGTTGAGCAGTAAGTTATGTCATTGTAAAGGAAACACACCCCAGAACCTTTAAGGAACCAAAATAAATAGGTGGAATCAGAATGATAATGATTTTATGCACTAAAAAAAGCAAACATTTAAACTATTTTGCAGGCGAGTTTTAGAAGAATTAACAAAATCTCAACAGCAACAAGCACTTAAACATAGTAAAACAGATATATTGTTTATCATTTCTATGTTTTAATTATTAGTTTGTTTTTGTTGCAAGGATATGATGGAGAAGTTACTTGGCAGGTGCTAAACCTTACTCCCTTTTATTGTACCACATTACTGACCTCTCACATATCACTAGCACCTACTCCTCCACATTTTGTTGTCCTTCAGAGACCAGCTGAAAATCCCTTGCTCTTTTAATGGCAAAGTAATTTCACTGCAAATACCTCAGACATCAAAAGACTGTCACGTGTGAAACAAGAATCGTTTGAACAGAGGTGTGACTTTTGTGTTGCTCCACCTAACCTTACTATGTTCACCCAAGAGAACATCTATCCATCAACTTGTCTTGGACCTCAAATGCATACGAGAGGCCCTGCATTCAGATGCATTGAAATGCCATTGTAAAAGTCTGCTGAAATTCACGTCATTAGAACAACAGTGAGTGAAATGCTGAGACAGTAAAGCTGGAGGACACTGATTGCAATTAGGTCCATTGTCTTCTATTTATATGGTTATTGGGTGGTACCACTTCGACTGTGTCAAAGTTCTCACACTCGTTGAGTGAAGTCTCCCGCAGTGGAGCTGCCAAGTCCTCCAAAGGCAATTACCTGTTAACTAGGTTGCTCTCACCTTGGTGACAAGCTTGTTAGGTGGGTTTCTTCACTGTAAAAGCAGACAATTTCCCTCAGCCTGAGGGTGAGGTGCTCAGCTACCGGTCTCTTCCGGCTCAAATTTTCCTTTTTTTTTCTGGTTTCTATCTGGTTGATGGGAGTTGGGATCTGGGGCCAGATATATGAAAATCTTCTTAAGAAAGAAGTTATGATTTTTTTTAAGACACATTCTAAGAACTTAAACCTCATCGTATCTTATCATCTCATCTCATCTCATCTCACCTATCTTTTTTTTTTTCCGTAGGAAGAATTTTCTGGCTTTGGTGTTATCTGATTAAATGTAATATTTTTTTACGTTAGACTCGCTGATCAACACCTTAAAGGTTGTCTTTTTGCACCATCTGCAGGTTACAGTGGCTACGTTTACATGCAACCAAATAATCCATTAGTAATCGGATTGACAGCTCAATCGGACTGAAAACCTTCATGTAAACACTTTAATCTATCCGACTGAAATTCGATCCGAATGAAATTTCGATCAGATTGAAAGGGGTGGTTTACACTTGAACGGATTGAAAACCGAAACTGAAAGGTCTGCGCATGTGCAATGTGCAAGAACGAGCTGTTCTTCCTGTTGAATAAAGTGTCATATAAATGTGTGTCCCGTCATTCAAAAATGTACCTTTCACTCAGCGTCTGTGAAGTGGAGCAGGACAACGTCCCACCAGTCCTTGTTCTTTTGGACTCTCATCCACAGACGACTGGTTTTGGGCGCTGGGAGGGGCAGTTTTACTGCGTGATAAATATAAGCATCAAGGCACAACGGTACATATGTTCATTGTCACCAAATATTAAGTCAAAAAATCAATTCTGATTTGAAGCTTGTGACATATAAACGCGCACATCAACCCGATCACTTGTTTAGCGATCATGTAAACACTACATTCAGATTCATCAATCGGAATGAATTCAGTCACAATTTTCACACAGTGATAATCACAATAAGTGCACAAGACTGTTTTCGTTGAGACTGGCTTGATGGGAGTACATCACCAGGTGTCACATTTTTTAATGCGCCATATATTTTAAATAGTTTTTTAAGAGCCTGTCTCAAGATGGAGCTGTATGGACCATGTCTTTTTGCACTCTCTCTAGAGTGAGTGCGTCCGGTATGGCCCTGTCCCTAATGGAACCCTAAGCCCTCATGTTCTTCCTCCGTGTCCGCACTTTAGTGACATAATGCCGCTTTGACTGTTGGGTAGAAGTCTGCTGCAGAGCTTGCTCAGTGCAGACTTGGCAAAAGTGTGTATTTAGGGTGCATGTCGGCTGCAAAGGGGGCTCTTGCGAATACACTTCTGGAACCCAAAATTACAAATGGGACACCCTACAGTCTTGTGGATTTCACGAACATGCGCATGTGGTGGCCATTGTAAGTGCACAAGACCATAGTGCACATGAAATGTGCCTTTTTGGACAGGGCCTATCTCTCATATGTGCTGAATGCTGCTGAGAATTATATCCTAATTATACAATTAAAAACGATGTCCCCATTTGAGTAATTTTTATACAGTTGTTACTGAATTTCAGTAACAACTCAATGGTGTCAAGACAACTTGATGTTATTAAGATGTTATTTGTGATGATTTTTCACTGATGATTCAAAATTTTCAAAGTTTTGTCTTTTGTTTTCTTTAGACAAGACCATGAAGAAATACAAACTATTTTTAACTTTATTCTTAAGCTAGAAGCAGTTGAGAAGAATTGTATTATTAAGAATGTTTTGTGAATCCAGCCCCTGGTATCAACAGTTTCATATATTTAAATGAAATTAATCTTTATCTGGGGTGCATTTCCCAAAGCCAACTGGTCGCAAGTTCCATCATTACCAACACAATTCAAAGGAACTTGCGACCATAGTTGGCTAATGATGCTTTTGGGAAACGCACCCCTGAAAAGTATAACTGTTTTTGACTATATGTATTTGCAAAATGGGACTATTGAAAGAAAGTAGTATGTAGTATGTGTTTTGTACATTTATGTACATTTTCTGTATGCTGTGCTTTTTATGAATATGCTACCTTACTACCTATACTAATTTGGTGTCCTCTGAAGTTCCTGAAAGAATTAGTAAGAAATAGTAAGTTTAAACACACCAGATCGCTGGATTACTCTGTGTATTATAATATAATATTTTAATAAACATATTTGCACATCCATTTTGTTGTATGAGTTCCCCTCATTACAAATGGAGCATTCCACAAAATGTTTAGAGAAATAATATTATTTGGGCCCTTTCTACAGCATGGCAGGAAGACAAGTAAATCTCAATTCCTTTTTGCCAATTTTTACCCAAATTCTACACCCATTCTGGACTTAAAACTGGATGCCATTCACTAAATAAGAAATGCAATCTAGAAAGGTCGTTTCACAGGCATAGAATGTGAGGAACTTTTTTTTTAAAGGCCATACTTTGCAGTATGTGATAATCAATATGCTAGCATTCTATTCTAAACATTGCTTTAAATTAGCTATATAGACATGAGGGGTCCATGTATGTCAATATTTTTTGGGATAGTGGGATAAGGCGATACTAAGACCTAGCTTCTGGCAGGGACATTGTGAGAGGAAGAATGAGTTATCAGGGGTCCTCTATTAGCCCCTAGTATTGGTGGGCTCTATTCACTTTGGCCTATAATCTGCTTCAGGGGCTGATCAGTGATGCAGTCCTGTCCCTACAGAGAATTTTTGCCTTTATTGTCCCCCAGAGAACTAAGCTGGCTCCTGAGCTTTCTCAAAAGAATCAAGTTATTATCAAGGGATTTTTCCCCTTCCTTTCTCTCACACTGAAATCAAGAAAGAATGATGCTATTGTGTCCTGTTTGTTCCCAGATCCTAATTGTGGACAAGACTGACAACTATCCCAAGTTTTAATCTGGTCTATTTATTGGATGGTTTGCTCTTCAGTGAGTCAGTGGGGGACAGATTTCATATAGACAGATATTATAATGTCCTCTAAGCTTTATAAAGGCCTGTACATGGTTTTAGCTTTTTCAGTTTCAGCTAATTCAGTTGATATTTTTCACACCTGTCCCTGATCCTTTTCTTAATTTGGACAGAATGGCACTTGCATCTGTCAGGATTGCCATAAGGTGCCCCCAAGAGCAGAATATTTCTGAAGTGAAACATTATTGAGTTTGAAGTGAAATCAACAAAAATCAGGCTGGTCACTGAGTCCCTTACTAGCTCAAAACAGCAGGGAGAAGGATGAAATGGTAGTCCTAGTCAGGCAAAGGTCAGCATCGAGAGATCAGTCCAATCCATCAAAAGGACCAAAGGTGAGGCAGAGACAAAGTCAATGATAGCAAACAATCCAGAGGGTAGATCACAGACCAGAGTCAGAATGAAGGGAGCCAACTTGCGAGCGGTAACCCAAATAGGCCATCCTTGATGAAGAGATAGACCCTTTGTCCAAAGATGCTACAGGACACCACAGTCCAACATTGGTCAACCATTTTTTCACGTGCTCCTCGATCTGTAGCAACGTCTCTCACTGCCTCATCCATGTGCAGCAGCAGCTTTAGATGAATACCTGGACTGAAGGAATAGCAGGCATTGGGAAGGAAACATTTGTACATTTGGTCAATTGTCTGGGGACTGAATCCTGATGACAGACTAGTGGTAGCACCAATCTGCCGACATAACTCCCTCCAAAAGTGAGAGATGAATTGGGGTCCCCTGTCAGAGACCCTGCCTTCTAGAGGACCACAAAATGACTTATTTTGAACACAGACTGAGCTGCACCCACAACCTGAAGGACATCCTCTGCCGTGGCTGGCCACAAAAACTGGAGACTGGCAGACCAGTTTGGAGTAATGACAATTTCTCAAAAGATTGTAGCCCCCTCCAGCCAGTGACACCACCCCCTCAAAGTCAGCCATACTACCAGCAGATCCCGGTTGCTGATTTTCTAAGAGATGTTTTTCACCATCACAGTGACAGAAAGCGGAGAGTCAATAAGCATCATTGAAGGTCAAAGCTTTGTTCCAGGCTAATGATGAGAGCGAGAATCAAATCTCGATCAAAACCCAAGAGCAGAGGAATACTGAACTGAAAATGTATTGAGTTTGCCAAAAATTCCAATCCAACAAAAATACCAGGGGTGAAGCAGAGACAAAGTCAATGACAGGCAGGGTTCAGAACCATAGACCAGTCCTTAATAGCAAACAATCGAGTGGAGCTACAATGTACAGGAGCTATCCAGCAGATTGACACAGCAGAAAAACAGACCAACAGGAAACACGACCGACAGGATAGGCAGAGTATGCAGATAAAGAGCGAGTAATCGGCAGAAATAATATATAATTATACACAATTATATAGAATATAATTTGCATCATTGCAGTACCCGATTTCACCATCTCTATGAAAGCTTTGTTTTAGTTTCAGTTTCTTTAAAACCCGCCTTCGTAAAAGCCCAGTTATTCTGATTGGTCAGTTGACCCCAGTCTGTTGTGATTAGTCTACTGCTGTATCGGAAATGTAATGGTGTGTATGAACTCTGGAGGCTGCTCGAGACGCGGCAAATACTACTGTAACTACGTCAACTATGGTGTCAGGTTTGCTGTATCAGTTTGAGCCTGAGTCTGATAATGACAATCATGATAGTGACCTTTGTAAGCACAACTTGAGCAGGATGTTTCACAGAATAATTCTTTATTTTATGCTACTCTTACATTTCAGATGTGATGTTATAACTGTTTCATTTCTCTACATCACAATACAAACTGTGTCCATTACCTCACTGACCTGCATAGAAAAGAAGCATAATAGGTCCCCTTTAACACAATTGTGCTTAGGTGTACTTGGCTTAAACTGACAAGTTTACAGAAAAGTATATTTGGCCTTTTTATTGAGATACACTAAAGAAAAGTATAATTAAGTATTGTAAGTATACTTGCCTTGTAATTGTGTTTATTCTTTTAATAGATAAACTTGTTAAATAAATATATATATATATTTGCTTCTTTGTGGTAATCTATATATTTGCTACACATAATTGCTTCTTTGTGGTAATACTCCTGTATATGTTTTACATACACTGTAAAAAATTTGCTGTAGTTTTGCAGCTGTTTGCCAGTAACTTACTGTAGATTTAAATTGATGTTATTTACTGGCAACAGTTTGCTCAAAGTTAAATGAACATTAAACATTAACAAGTCTTTGTCTTTACAGAATAAAACTATAAAATAACAACCTAATGCAAAGCATTCTGGGAACCAGAAATCTTCATCAACCTTTTTCTGTTTTTTTCCTTCAGATTTTGGTTCCCAGAATGCTTTGCATGAGGCTGTTATTTTAGTTTTATTCTGTAAAGACAAAGACTTGTTAATGTTTAATGTTCATTTAACTTTGAACAAACTGTTGCCAGTAAATAACATCAATTTAAATCTACAGTAAGTTACTGGCAAGCAGCTGCCAATAATACTGTAATTTCTACAGATTTTTTTTAACAGTGTATAAATGCTCACATTTATAGTAAGTCAGCCTTGGGGAGGGGTAGCTTAGAGTGAAACCAAACCTGATTTTTTTGTACACAGGGCTATTAAACACACACATAAACAGATAAACATTTGGATGAATTTATTGACAATTGTTCCAAGGAGAGATTATTATAACCGGCTTGATTCACAGTGGCCTCTATTTTAAGCTGTTACCAGAATAAATCATATGATGAGAAAACTTGAACTATTAAACTAGTAGTTTTCTAAGAGTATCAAATTCTTTTAATTTATGCTTTCATAAACTAAAATGTAGGCCAGAAGTATATAGCTAATAAACCAACAGTGAATACATATAAAATGATTTGAAGTACTTTTGTGTTGCAATTTGACAATAACTACTTTAACTATAGCCTTAAAGTAGTTATAGACAAATTTCAACACAAAAGTAATTACTGTTAAACTTAAAATTGTACTTGAATGAAATACTTTAAATGAACATACAGTACACAAATTTATACAAGCAAGAGTTTGTTTGTTAGTCGCCAGCAGCACACACTCAAAACCAATGCTACTCGTATGGAGCAGAAACAACACAACCTCGTTGTGCAACGCATCCGTTTTCAGGTCTTCCCGCTTAGGTCTCTCGGGCGCTGGAAAGCTTTTCTAATATTAACGCAGGTCCTAAAGCTCTTGCCTGATCATAACCCTTCTTTTCCCAGTGATATTCCTCTGACCTTTTCTCTTTTGTAATGTCTCTCAGCCATCTCTCTTTCTACAGTTTTTCTCCCTCTTGCTCACTCTCTCTCCTCCCATCATGAGTGGACATGACTCCCACTGCTGATTGGCCACAAGTGCTTGATCCAGCACAATGCTCGATCCACTTTCAACAGCTAGAAATTCCTTTCTTCATCTTTAATTTCCCCCCCAATAGCGACGCCC
Source organism: Abramis brama (assembly GCF_963993115.1). Classification (NCBI taxonomy): domain Eukaryota; kingdom Metazoa; phylum Chordata; class Actinopteri; order Cypriniformes; family Leuciscidae; genus Abramis; species Abramis brama. Next base: position 34,520,301 of record NC_139969.1, on the reverse strand, counting down.
CTGGTAGTGACTATACAGAACATCAAGAAAAACGTAGTTACACTGTGGGTGCTTCTTAATACTCAAATTGATGCTTCCTCGTTTCCTCGCTCCTCCGTCCACCAGCCTGTGACCTGGAAACCGATCGGACTCAGCCATCTTGAAGGACATTTCAATTCTCTAATTGTACCACAAGGAGCGAGGAAGCTTCCTGAGGAGTCATGAGCGAGGATACAGAGATGTATCCTTCCCTTGCATCCTAACGGGGTGCAGCTAAGATGCAAGGAAAGGAAGCGAGGATGCACATAAGAAATGAGAAGCATTCTGTGTCTACTCATTGTCCCTTCCTGTTATCCTCATGTTAATACAGAGCTTGATCATGACATGAGTTGAAAGCTATAGTTATAGTCATAGTTGCATATTTTAAATAATTTTTGCTCTTGCAAACAATTTCAAACAATGTTTCTTTGTTCTTAATCGAAATATTAAACTTTGACAATGACATGTAACTTGATGTCTAATGTCAAATCTGGGTCCATGAAGCAAAAACAAATTTGAATAAAAAAATCAATGACGAAAAATGAGAATTTGCTTGTAATTTTTATTTAATTTGGTTATAACATTAACAGCTAGAATTCTAATAACAGAGAGCAGGACATACAGTGCATCCTATGTGGTCAGTGAAAAAAAGCAGCAACAACAGTTTCTGGTTGCTGGTAAAACTGTTACACAAAACAACATTTTTTCCACACAAGTAATAATCTTTTGTCAGCAAATATATACTCTTACTAATATATACATTACAGTAAAATAAATAATCATAAAAAATCCTCAGACTTTAGAAATCCATAAACACAGAACTAGTCTGTACAAAACTTTGGAATTTAAGACCGTGTTTAGAATACAAATTGAACTGTGTGGAAGCAAACAATCGAAATTTAGATGCAGTGATGTACACATAAAAACAAGAAGTATTGATTTTGTAGTTAGGGGCGGATCATAATGTTAAATAAAGCTTTGTGCTGAATAGGGCATGTGCTTTGAAATTATCCCTGATTGATGAGAGATTAAATCAGTGTGAGATGGGCAAGAGAAAACTTGAGTTCATTCATCTTTGAGGAAAGATCTGTGAAAAGAACTTCTGCAAAAGAATTTTACAAGCCGGGGTTTTATCTCTGCCTTCTCACATTTCCCTGCGATATTAGACTGACTTATAGTTAATATATTGCAGGGTATGGTTACTAGATACAATTAGATACAGATACTTACACACAAGACCATAGGTATGATCACAAAATATTCTTCAGAAAGTTGGCTGTATATCATTTTTGATTGCTACTTTGTCAAAATATACCGTGGCTTTTAATAACACAATATTCAATGCATCTCAGTTTTCATACAGTACATACATTTTACAAGCTATTGTTCAAAAGGAAACGCAAAAGTGTTAGAATATCTCTATTTGGTTAACGAATACAAACTCTATCAAGATTCCATTAGTAGAAAACTTCACATTTTAGTTGTTAACTATGCTTACACAGTGTCTTTCACAGAAAGAAGAAAACAAAGAGTCATGCACATATACAGACACATTTACATACACACATCAAGACACTTACAGCAGATTTACACAGAGAAAAACAAATCCACAAGCACATAATCACACATAAATATAACAACAAACCTGTAAATAGTTAGCAGCATTATAAATGAAAGTAGTTCATTTAGTTTCTGCACTGCTGCTAACATTCAAACTGGGTAGGTAAAGTCACAATAATAAAAACATTAATTTTGGTCATGGATTCACATATAATATCTATTAAAGACAGATGTGAAAAATACTTGAGTATTACAATTGTCAATAAAAACTAAATAATTAATTTTGTCATAGCAGAAACAAAACCTATAATCAAGGTCCAAAATTAACCTTTTACCAAACAAAAATTATAATAATAATGAAACCTTTTCACCACCTGTCAAAGGTGGGTGGATTAACAAAAATATCTGTTTAGCATTAGTTTCTTTTGAAAATAATAAAAATAATTATTATTATTTACCCGCATTTGACACATGGCACATTTGATTGTTAATTTTGGACCCTGCATGTAATGTTTCAGCTAGTGAATAAAGGCACAATTACCTTGTATATTCATTCTGAAATGTCATAAACCTCTCTGTCTGTGAAATATTAATAATACTGTCACATACAAATAGGGCAAATGAATATCATGCTCCATTTCAAGATAGAAGTGCTGACATCTTTTTGTTTTCGCTTTAATAGAGTATTGATCTTTGAGGAAAACTGAGTGTTTTCACACTAGTACGTTTGGAGCACACCCGGATTAGTTTGACGTCAGAGTTCGGTTTGGTTGGACGAGTTGGACAACGAGAACGCTGATTTCCGAACTCTTTATAGTCTGTGGTGTGATATGAACACAATTGTCCAAAATCATTGAAGTGAACTACTATTGATGGTGTGTCGTTCTGTGTTGATGGTTAAAGATTCAAAAAACAAAGTACAAAACTGAGCCTGGCTGTCTATTTTGCAGCCTTCTCCCGTGTAGTTGTTAACTAGCAACAGGGGTAAACAGCTGCTGCATTAATGACGCAAACATGCCATGGTTCAGATTCAAAAATACAGTGTGAACACAATCCAGCAAGGTCAGGGAAAAAGGGGGAGCAAGTAAGCTCTGGTTTGGACCAAGCAATCAAAACAAGTGTGAAAGCAGCCTAAACAACATTAGTTAGAAGAGGACTTGATATGTGCAATGAGTTCTAAAATCATATCAAGAAAACAATGACATACAATGTATGGACATTCACTATGGTGCATTCATAACCTAATGTTAGTAACTTACTATAAACTCAACCTAATAATTTCAATGTTTGGTCTTACACACAGAAACAACATAAAGTGAATTACATGTTGTAAAGGAATTTGTTAATTGGTTGTTTGCTGGTATTCAGGTATGTTGGAATGCACTTTAAAATATGTATTAAAGTAAGACACAAATAGCTTCTTTAATGGTGTTAGTAGTAAGGCTATTGTTAAAAATGCAACTATAAACATATTTCAGAGGCGCTTATGGGCAAACCCTGGTATTCGGTTTATGCTGCATTTGTTTTTCAGAGTTCTCCCATCTGAGTTTGCTGCCACGTGCCGACAAAAACTCTCCCTTTTTAAAGAGACACAATTGGTCAAGGTCCCAAAGGCCTGAGTCTCTAGTAATCTGATCCATCACTTATCCCCTCCCATATCAGACTGGAAACGATTAGTCCCTTCCAAAGCTGAGCCACATGCCCGTGTTTGTCCTCAACAATGGTCCAGGTGGAGAATAAAGGATTAATGGTTTTATCTTTTTGTCTGTTTAAACAGCATTCTTATCAAATGTCTTTTAGAATGACTTTACTGTCCATTGTACCTTTTTTGTGATTGTCTTATTAGTGAAACCACAAACTCAATTCAACTCAGCCCACAAGTTTCGGCGAAAGGCCCTCGAATGTTTACAACCCCAAATGTCTAATCTGGTCCAATCTGGTTTTGGTTTTGTTTGGTGCTTACTTGCAGGTGTGGACATCATAAACTCGCGTACACTCCTGGCAGCTCACGTAGCAGCACCAGTGGAAGATGCAGTGGCATTTCTCCTTGCGTTTCTCAGTTCGAGTGTTGTGGCCTCGACCGCAACAGAGCAAGTCGCAGCCATCAATGCCGTGTGATGTCAGGTTACACATACGGTCACGGGTGCCAAAGGAGCCGGTTTCTGGGTTGGGTTCACAGAAGTTAGGGGAGCTTTCATAGTAGACAAGGTCAGTTTCAACAGGGGGCTTGAAGAAGGTGTACTTTGGCCGTAAGGTCTCGACCCAGCCTCGTGATTCCCGATGTTTCTCCACCACCATTTCTGAAGCGCTGTCATACTTATCCTTCATGTAGTCGCCTATCACCCGAAAGTCAGGCTGCGACCACCAGCAAGTTTTCACCTCACAGCTGCCCGAAAGTCCGTGACACTTGCATTTCAGGTACATGTGGTCAGTGATTGACTAGGGAAAAATAGGAAAACAGAATATAGATCTTAGCACTGTATTGCATGCTATATGTTTACCATAGAAGCAATTCAATTAGCAATTTTACACTACTGGGGAAAAAAAACGGCGTTTTGTATGCTAGTCCCTTGGTTTCATGACCAGGCATTTGTAAATTATTCAAATTGACTTGTTTTCAGAAAGGATATGCTTATTCACCAGCAAGCAGCATAAACTAACCTAAGCATATAAACCTGAGCATAAACTAACCCACCAGAAAACTGAATAAACTAATCTGATACAGAGAGGAAAAGCATTTTGGTCTTTTCAGCAGGGTTTTGCTAGGACCAGGCCAATATAACCAGGAAAAAAGTGCTCACCACACGTCCAGCTTCGTTGTTGTGACGATTCATAGCAGATCGAGCGTCTGGCCGATTCTCACGAGCATCGGCAAACTCTCGGGATACCATGCTGCCAAAATCCACATCCTCACTGCAGCCACCCCACTTCCAGCCCTCGCCTGGTGGTCCTTTCCTCCGCGTGTCACAGCCGCAGATGGTGGCAGAGCCCTCGGAGCAAGCCCGCGTCACAGCGAATGCTACCCCCGCTGAGGCAATTGCATGGACAAATGCTGATTCTCTGGTGGCTATGGAAATGTACAGAGAAAACAATCAATGTTACATGAGTTACACCTCAGGACGTTATAGAGAAGTTATGGTTAATTGGGAGATTAAATTCTTAGTCAAGACATTATTGTTCCCATAAAAATACTCAATTCAATGAAACATCTTATGAGCATGTGGTTAAATTTGTAGGTAAAAGCAGTTCACTCAGGTCTCTTTGTGTACAAGGTGAGGCATTACTGAGGCATGAGTCAGGGAAGACCAAGCATATCCTTTCAGATAAGGTAAATACAAGGCTGACAAGTCTATAATTAGAAAGACTCAATTAAGCAACTCTGAGGTGGAGAAATAGACCCGTATTACTCATAGCTAAGACTCACTGTCGAATTGTGGTAACAAGACCCAGCGCGTTACTTTCAGAATTAATGTGAAGAATGAACAATGCAAGTTTTTGGTTGATTATAATCTCAAAGATGATCCAACATTCTGTCTAACAGGGGATTTTATGACAATTCTTGCTGACGAGGGCCCCATACAAACTTAAAAGCATTTTCCAAGAGACAGCTAATGAGGTTGGTAATTTTGATAAATACTCTGTGGTCTTGTGCAGTCTTGCACTTGCTGGAGAGAGGAAACGGCTATGGAGATGTGAATCAAGTCTTCCTTTGTTGCAGGTTTCAACTGGTTGGAGAAATCAAGGCTAGAGATAATGATGTTGCAAAACTGGCCACAAGTCTTTCTTATTCCTTAATGCTAATTATAATGACAAAGAGATTTGGTGCCTTTGAATGTTTCGATTGAAATTACCACCCAAAACAATGTTTCTTTGTTCTTAACTACAAAATATCAATATCAGTTGCTGTTTTTATCTGTAGTACAGATGCCTTTGATTTCTCTTGCTCAAACTAGCAACTTCTGCTTCCATATCCATCAACTAAATCATACAGTGACTGGGGGCCAATAGCCAGGTCTGAAAGGGCCATTAAATTACAATTTAAAACTAACTGAGTGGCCTATGTTTTATGATCAGGAAGCCAATAAAATGTGGGTCAAATATGGTTGTCTGACAATAAAATGGCAGACTGATCTGGGGAATAAAGGAGAGACAGCATTGGGGGAAAGAGGGGGCAGATTAATATCCAGAGTAACAATGGATCAAAAATGGATAAATAGGAGACATAAAGATACTTTAGAGAGGTAGGGAGTCTTTACCTGAGAAAAGAATGCAGGTGAAGCCCGATTAGACTGATTATTTGTGACAACAGTTGGCCCCTGCTGCCCACCTTCTGGCTAACTTTGCTGGACGCTCACATGGCAAGTGGTCCCTGTTACCTGCTGGGATCCTGAATCCCCCATTGTGCTGCCACTGTCATGGTGAATTACACACACAAAAGCCCCCCGATATTTTATATGAAATTTGCCCTTGCCAGTGATTAGTGGGGACCAAGTTAAGTCATAGCAACAGAGAACTATGCATTGGCTGGACCCCACTTGTCGGCAGACGGGGAAATCCCCATTGAAATGGTTTAATAAAACAATCTAAAGGGCGTGTGAATTGTGAAAGGAGCTTTCTCTCTGGCTTAATCTTATGGTCGCCTAGATATTGTGTGGTGAGTTGGGCCCAGCAGGAGGCGGGGCTAAGGTCCCACCATCAACTCAGTTTGCCACACCCCATTCTTTCTTTCTTGGGCAGAGTTAATGATATGCCAGTGAGCAGACCTCCCCCATGCACAAGTTAAACATGCATTTGATGAAAGGCATGGTGCTCTCAGTACATCCTAAATTGTAACAGTTTCTCCTCCTGAGGGCAGAGGTCATAACCCGGGTAGCCTGACCTCATGCAAAGTTGGTTTAGATGAGGGTGTTAGCATTAAAAGTCATGGGATTCCTTTACTTGACTTTGTGGTGGTGGCCAATGTGGTGATGGCCCTTAAGGAATTCCAATGAAAAGGGGTTTCATTGACACCCAGATGCAATTTTATTGCTTGTTAAATGTCTGAGGAAATTGCTAAGAAAAGCTATTTTGAACAAATATCACAAAGACAATATAGAGGTACATGTACGTAAAATGCCACTAGGCCACAAAGTTATTTGTGTGTAAATAACCACTTTTCAGTTTAACTGTCTGATTTCAGTAACAACAGAAATCTCAAGTGACAGTAAGAACACGTTAATTCTGGTGTCCAGTTACAGCTCGCATGCGACTGGCAACGTTATCTGCTAAAGGTGTGTTCATCACACTCTTCTAGAACACCTGCGCTGACTCTCCTTTCATCGCGAGCGGATTCCAGTGGACCATGTTTTGACACTTTGGTTAATGTAAATTAATGAGCGCTGATGCAGACGTAGCCCGGGGCAACACTGTAAAATAGAGAGATGAGGCTGAGATTGGAGAGGCAGTTTACCTTTGCAGAACAATGCAATACAGTAGGCATACAAAAACAAGCAAAGCTTGGTGGCAAAACAGACCGATTTTTCAAAAATAAAGGCCTTTAAATGAGAAGTGTGCACTTTCTGCTCCTGTGTCCCCACTGAAATTGGGCAAAAAAAAAAAAACATTTCAGACAGGTTTCCAGAAAACTCCCCTCATCTGCCAAACAACAAGCAAACAGATCCCGCCCTAAATCATGTCATAAGTTGAGCCAGTGATCGGGATGCTTAAACATTTTCTGATAGCCATACAGGGCCAGACTGTTATTTCATTGGAGAAAGTACATTTCTCTGCTATCACCTCAAATGCTGAAAAAACATGTCTGCTGAAAGTACCAGAGCAGATCTCAGACAGTTGTGTGATTGTCAGTAACAAGCCACTGAAGACCTATTAAAGATCAGCACTCCATTCAGCCCAGCACAAAACAGAGGAGGAAACCGGCACATATCCGTCTGCACCGCAGACATTAACACCACCACACAATAGCACTAGCTCTGCAAAAGTGACAGTGTTAGTCACAAAGGAGCGAAAGTGAGAGGTGCTCTTCTTTAAGCTCTATGAAAAGCTTCTGAGCTTCGACGCGGTCCTTAAACCGCCCCCAACAAAGCACTTAATCTGCCCGCTTTGACCTCTCACATTATTAAGAGCTTCAGAAGCTTTAATCCAATCAAAATGATTTACTAAAGCCACCCCTGGACCCCGATGACTGACCTGGTTTAAACCTCCATCACCCCTGTCCCAGACCAATCTCCCCTTCAATTTAGACCGGAGGAGGGGGAACTGCAGGGGATATAGAGTGGCTATTAACACTACAATGGAGAAGACCTGAGCAGTCCTCCCATCATCAGTGACCCGCTTGGGCTCAAGCCCTCTCCATCAATGTAACAATTGCTTGAGAGTTTATTAAAAGCAATTGGCTCAGCTGACACCGCCTTCCACCGTAGCCGGTTCATCCCAACTGCGGCTCCTCGATGGGCTTTGGCCCCTTGTACCCTGACCCCTCGTTTCTCTAGGACAATGAGAGGGGAACTGATATAACAGTTGGGAATAAAAGCAGCAACAGGTAGCCAAAAGCCTATTAAACACATCTCTACTTTTTTCAAAATCTAGATATTCCAGAGCAATTGAATTGAAATTACGAATTGAAAACCTAACTATATTCTTACAGTAGCTCAGCTGTTTTAAAAACAGAGTAAATTTTCCTGTAGCTACTCCACAAGCTACTTCTACAAAGTGTGATGGTGTTATGTGACATAATATTACATTGCTATTTTGTTATATGGTATTTCACACACAGCTTTAAGACAAGTGAAGCGGTTATAACAATAAAACCCCAAAACTGGCCTAAAATACCCCTTTTCTCACTGGGAAGTCTGATTTGCTTAAGTGAAGCAGTTTGTTTTTAAACCAGTTTTTTTAAAAAAAAGGTTCAATCCATTTTACTGAAATATTTTGTGTCTGTTTTTTTATAGTGGTAAAATCAAAATATTCCTATTGTACAATCATTTTAATAGCAATGTTATATTTACTTAAATGTGGCTATTTATCACTGATTTCACTGAAGTTATATATAAAAAAAGAATAAATAAATCACTTAATAGTTTTATTAACCTCAAACTCACCAAATAGTTTGAACTGTAGTTTACTTCAATATTTATGAGTACCTTGTCAAGTTACAGTTGTATAATCTGTGATCAATAGCATAGCAATAATGCTTACCTTAGCAAAATAGTTGATTTGGGATTTTTGCTGAAAATGCCACCTCAAATCTACATAACCCTAAACTATGTGTTATGCACAGACTTGTGCCTCAGACAAGAATCCCAACTGATTAAAGACCAAAACAACACATTCATAACTTCACCTTAGACAAACACACAAGCTGGCAATGTAATCCATTTGAGCGGTGAAGTATGTCTGTTAATGTGTGCGTGTTACACACACAGTGAGAGACTTCTGAAGTGCCTTTAAGGAGCGTCAGTGTGTTGCTGCTGGGAGATGCATTACTTTTACTGTGCCGGGACAAACGCAATGAGAAATGTGGGGATTCCCTTCGACAGAAACAAACAAAACATGTCCCACCCACTTTACACGCGTGCATCACTACATCTGTACAAACGGTCATAGTCCAGTGCACCTGACTAATGCCCATTGAGAGTGGGATTAGAGAGCAGCAAATAAATAATGTGCACAGAACAACAGAGTAATCTCAGCAATCAGAGCTGTGTGCAAACAGGGAGTTTTGTTGTAATTGAGAAGCCATAATGTTACATAGCCACTGAATACAAAGAAACACAGAGTGAAATATGATTTTCATTATGGGATGGATAAAGGCTGATCACATTCCTGCTCTAAAAATGTAGAAACTGTGGCTTTTTGAAATTCATTAGCGATTTTTTTTTTTTTACATCTATAAGAATCAGCCAAAACATTTAAAAGCAGCATATGTATATTTGGAACAATCTGTTTTATAATTAATATTGCATAGTATAGACTGATTAATAAACCCATATCGGTTGACTACCATTGCAAAACAGTGAAAACGTCCTGTATATATTTGGGTATGGTTGTTACCAGTGGCAATTCCTGATCTTCTTCAACTATCTCTAATTCCCATTCATTCCCATGGATTCTCTTCTCGTTTTCCTACCTTTATCCAGCACTGGTCCGAAGATGGCCAGGTTATCATTGATAGTAGTGCAATTCCATCTGCGGCCACGGAACTGATGCTGACACTCTTGGATGCCGATTTTCACCCCCTCTGCCACACTAGGCATGATTTCCACATAGTTGCGGCAGAAGCGGAGCTGTTTGGGCACCAGACCAGGAATTGAGCTGCACATGATGGGCTGGGTACCCAAAGAAGTGTACTGGTGTCCCACCGCCAAAGACCTGCCGAGGAAAACATGGAGGTGAGCAACTGACTAGTACAAACCAGATTTTGGTTAGAACTTAATTTTTACAGTCCTGTTATGTGCATACTATGTACTTACTAACTTACTAATAACTTTGTACTAACCATGACTCCAACCGCAAACCTCCTTGGAAAATTGAGTGCAACTGTCTTTTTTCTTGCTTTCTCTTGCTTTTTTCTTTGCTAAACTTCATTGCTATCTAATTTATGAATGTTGTCTTGATTACCGACAAAATGCGCAGATTTGAAACAAATCTAGTAGCTTCTATGCTTCTATACTTTATCTCTTTATCTAGAGATAAAGTAGCCTGGTAATACCAGACTCTGCTACTTCGCTTTGCTTCGTAGAGAGAGTCTGGAGTTCCGTAATAGAAAAGCGTTTTCTTTCTCGCGGGGGGCGCTAGTCTCAAGCTTAAAATCATTGGTTACCCGTAAGCCAATCACATAACGTTTGGTTATGGCGTGTGTTATGCGCCGGCTCAGCCGCATCGAACTTCCACTGTAAACACATGTATGATGCGAAAACAAAACCATCGAGCGAAATACCGGAGTCATGGCTGTGAACGACTTTTGCAGATTATGTGAAGTAAATCTACGCATCCACGGTACAATCAGCGTCTACGTCACGGCTCTCAGCCCGCCCTCTGTTCGTTGATTGGCCGGCTGTTTTCAGGCCGGAGAAAAACGGAAAGCTCTGACGCTGTCTCAGACTGAGTACAGAAGCGAAATGAAATTGAGCGGAAGTACGAAGTCTGACGTAGTCAGGCTAGAGATAAAGTGCAGAATGAATGAATATCCCTACTGAAAAGACCAAATTAGAACAGAAAGGCTAGTCAGCCTCTTCATGGTGGTTTGCTGATGGATTGACCTGTTTAGCACGAATGTGTCTGGTTGAGATGGTTTACCCAGGTATTCTCTCTGGTTTGGCTAGTTAAGTAGCCTGTCAGTACACAAGCATTCAATGCTGCGGTCCTACATCCAAACCGGAACATTTGATGCTCATATTCCAGATGGAATTTAATTTAAAATTAGCTTAAAACACAGACCCTTCTTTACTAACTACACATGCTTACAGCATTATAACGGGTGTATCATCTACAAGGTTGGCTGAAATAGCCAAAAACAGTGTAATTAGAACAATTATAAGATCAAAGTGTAACGTGTGTGGACTCAAGGACCCAAAAGGAGGAGATCAATTGGCATTGACACTTTGCGTTGTATATGTACCACAGCAGTTCAAAACATTTCGCAGTAAGAACTACTGTGGCTTGTATTGTTTGAACCTGTCAAAGGCATTGAAGATCTTTTGCTTTGTGGGAGGGGTTCAGATAAAGCCATAACACATTGCTAAGTGGTAAACAAACATAAAAGAGCCAGCTGAGACAGGAGTAGTATACTGATTAAGGATTCACAGTGCGCGACAGGCACCTTGTCATTAAGGGCCACCGACATCCTTAAACTGTCCAAAAGTGAAATAGGTCTGTGGCTTCCTGTAATGACACAGTGTGCACTGGTCTGGCTGAGCATCAGAGGATAGTTTGAACTCGACCATTCTTTGATGACACACGGCTCAGATGTGACATGTGCTGACATGTTTTTCACTTACAATTCAGAGTTTCCATTGCAATGTTGTGGAAAGTTTGTCAGCTGTCAGTACTATTGGTGCATTGCTACTGTTTCCAACATTATCTGAGAACTGAACTGATCTGGACGATGACATCACGGTTTTCTCCATAGGGGCTATATATATAAATTAACTAAATTAATAACTATTTTACAACAAAAATGAACCATCACTGAACTTACTTAAGCTGGACTATGACACTATTTTCTTCTAGAAACAAACTTTGTTGCATTATTTTCCTGTTATCACTGTGAAGCTGCTTTGAAACAATCTGTATTGTAAAAAGTGTTATGTAAATAAAGGTGACTTTCAGGGTTATGTTTCCAGGTTATGTCATCAATTTCAAATATAACAATGTATCCTAACTCTACCCTAATTATGAAAAAAATAATTAAAAAATACACGATTTTACTTGAATTACTGCATTCGATGTGCTAACAACTCATGTTAAGAAAAAGACTTATTACAACACTTTTGAAGATTTCAGAAATCAGAAAATCCCTTTAAAACAAGCCGTATCCAACAGTTGTCTCTAACTATAGAATAAACAAATTTAATTTCTACCTGAATAATTTAGTTCAGGCAAGAATAAAAAAATTAAAAAGTAAATTCTATATTAGTACTTAATTAAAGTGTAAATATCAATGTTGTAAAATTAAGTAAAACATACCCAACTTTTTGATACCAGTGTTCCCATCATGCACTGGGGAATTAATAATTAAGGCAGTAATTATTATCTTCCATTTATGTTCGCTGATCATTGTTTAAATGTGAATAAAAGCCTAAATTAAATCTGTTCATCATATAAGGCAATCGAGTCTCTTCAGAAAATTTGGACTTAAACTGATCAATTCATGTGGTTTTTTGAAGCGTCAAAGTGGAGATGTCTATAGAGTGTCCAGAAAGTTCTCAGATTTCATAAAAAAGATGTTCATTTATGTTCAGACGATGAACAAAAGTCTTACGGGTTTGGAATGACATAAGGGTGAGTAATTAATGAGATAATTTTTATTTCTGGGTGAACTATGCCTTTAATAAAGTTGCATTTTTCACTGTTTTTCATCTGAAATTACACAGTTTTATTGCTTTAGTTGTTAAGTTTAGTTACTTGCTGTTTTATGACATCTGGAGTTCATTTTCTAGTACTAAAAATGACACATTCATAATCAAAAATGTTCAGACGAATGTCACCGTTATTGTGTATTGTGTACCAAGTATTGATATCTCTGTGTTCAGGTGCACTGAAAAAAATTATTCGTTGAATTTAATAAAAAAAAAATTATCGTAAGTGGTTGCACACAATTGATTTTAGCTACATTTAAACAAATGCATTAAGTTGAACTTAATCAATTTGAGTTCAACTTAATGCATTTGTTTAAATGTAGCTAAAATCAATTGTGTGCAACCACTTACGATAAAAAAAATTGATTAAATTCAACAAATCATTATGTAGATATACTGTCTACAGAATATCTACTGTATTATTTACTTAGATGTTCCAAGTAAAGCATACACACTCATGGCTTCATTCAGTGTTATATTGTTTGAGTAAAATGTACTTGAAACAGAGTATTGCAAAGTAAGCAAACTTTAACTGCCAAGCTAAGTACTTATTTTATTTGTTAATTTTACTTAACTTAGTTAAGTAGATTTGACTTGCAAAAGAAAAATTAAGTAAATTTCACTTATTGTTTTTTTTTTTTTTCTTCAGTGTTGTTCTTTCTGGAGAACAGGTGAACCAGATGGCAGCATGGTATTTTAGATAAACAACTAAAAATTACAATGCAATAGTGAGTGTGGATAGTAAATGAGTGCAACCTCTATGAATGAAAATGAGCGCAGCAGTTTCTGATGTGCAGCACCGAGCATTTGAAGTTGTCGCTGCAAACAGACACATTGCATGCTGATTTCCTGTAAAGGCAGCGCTAAAAACGTTAGATGCACAGAAATACATAAGCAGAAGCCTCATTCATTAAGGTGTACGTATTCAGACATCCTCAGTGTCAGTTTTCACACCTTCACGCAAGTGTGTTGTAGATGGATTCTACAAGATATTTTTCGATGGATTGCAAAAAGTGGTGGAGACAAAATTGCAAAGTGGCAAAAAGTGTTGGGAGCATGTCCCGCCTGTCCGCTGGTGGGACAGCGGACAAAAAAAAGGTGCTGTATGGATTTAAATTTGATTGGATTGATTGGATCATTATTGCATTGATTATTCTGTTTATAGCATGTTATATGTTTGGCAACAGTTCTTCTAACCCTAATTGATGGAGTGTGTAGCTTTTCATTTTTTAAACAACTATGTATGAAGACACATCATGGCCATATTCCAGAATGACAATGTCAAGATTCGTCAGGCTCAAACTGTGCAAGAATGGCTGTGAGGAGCATGAAGAATAATTTTCACACATGAATCTGCTCCTCTGAGTCCAGATCTTAAATTCATTGAAAGTCTTTGGGATGTTACTTTACAGAGTGTATTTACAAGATATTGACAAAATATTGATACACCTCTTGATCGAAATTAATATGATGTACATCAATTTTTACAACTCTTAAGCATTTGTTTATTTAAATCCAAACCGCGACTTGTTTTTTTTTGTCGGGCAATGTAGTTTGGACACACATCCGGTTAAAGCACCACCCACCCGTTTTTATCCGCATACAGAAACAGATAAAAACAATTTCATCTTTGAAACAGAAACAAAAGTTGACTTCGCTGAACACCTCTACAAAAATGACAAATGACAAAAAAGTATGCAAAACATTTATGTTTAAACATTTTGGATATTAAATATTAACATATTTATTTGCTTGAAATTTGACAAATGCTTGACTAATGAAAGGGACCTGTCTGTAAAGGTGTGAGCAGTCTCAATTAGCTGTGTGTGTTGACCTGTGTTATGAGCTGATTACTAATCACAACAAGTGGTCCCCTCAGTGACCCCTGACCTGTAGTGATTAGACCTGAAGGGCTCTCTCAATGACAAAGACTACGCCACTCCCTCATCAGCTGATGTGCCACCAACCAGTTCCTATACCTGCTGCATTCCACATCACTTCCTCTCTTCCATTGTTCTGGGGGGAAGTTATGGATCTCTGGCTGTAAAGGAAATGAATGGTGACTTTGATCAACCATGTTGGCCTAAAGCAAATCACTAATTTCATTGTATGTCACTGTAGTTCATTAATTGGAACTTTGTAAAAGAGTACAAAAAGTACTTGTGCAATCATGCTCGAGAAATGTGAACTAAAGAAGTACACATACTAGTCATTGCTAGGCAGCTAACAACTTCCTTGTTATTCTGCGGCATGGTGTACTCTTTGATGTCATTTCTATTACCGCTCTAGTCCAAACTGACTTCAATAGGCTATGCTTTGTATAAGTTGATCCCTAGCATTATTTTGCTATGAGTCAGGCGTTTTTACATCTTTCTTAGAGAGGAGCTTAATCTGAATTTTACTTTAAAGACTAAGAGAGCACAAAACAAGAGGGAACTTGAGAGAAACTGTCTCGAGAGAAGATCCTAACCTCATCTAGCAGGGTGTAGCGAAACTATGAGGATTTGTTCACTAAGTAACTCCTATTACAATTTGACCTTTTTTTAGCCTTTGTCAGTCCTTCGCCTCAGGGGCCAAGTAGCCTCTCAAACCAATGGCATGGGACGTTTACGTCCCCCCCGCCCACCCTGTCTGTCTCACACTCTTACATGCATTTCTTTTACAAGCATACAAATACACAACCAACTTCAGAGCTACCCAAGGGTGGAACTAGGGGGCCACCATTGAACAAAGCTTGGCCACACCAACACATCTGGCATTTCTGTTTCTTTTTCTTGGCAAGAATTGAGTTTATTTAGATCTAGAACTATCCTTTTTTAACCATAAAACATGAGAGACCTTTCAGACACGTGCACCAACTTCACAGTGCCAGGAGCAAGTCAAGCGAACACGGAAATAAGCACAGGTGCCAAAGGAGCTTCAGAAGATGAACGGTGAACAGCGAACAGTAGTTGTACAAGAGGAAGGAGAAGTTGGGTTAATACAACACGATTAAAAGGTGGAAATGATTAAAGCAGTGTCAAAACTTTGCATGCATGTATGTAATTGTTATATATGTATCGTATTCCTGTAGCTCAAACAGTAGAGCGTCGCTGAGATTGGTTCGACTCCCAGGGAATGCATGAACTGATCTAATGTACACCTTGAATGCAATGTAAGATGGTTTGGATTAAAGTGCTGCTAAATGCATAAATGTAAATATTTAAGAACATGTCTCTATAATAAAATAAAAGGCTATGTGAGATCACAATATTGTCATGGGTAGCGTGTGTAAAAAGGCTGTGCAGGTGTGTAAACGAAGACGAAAGAGATTCAAAATACTCTCTTTTAATGACAACATTCAGGAGAATAGGGAGATATCCAAACTACACACAACGTAACATAAACGAGAACGGACAAGGAATGTCGGAGGCCCCAGGGTAGAGTCGAAGGTTCTGGGGACCACCCTGGGGACGGCCACTAGAGATGGAGACCCAGGAGGAGCTGACACACGTCCACGCGAGACTGCTGGCACTGGAGACCGCAGCGACGAGCTTCCGAGGTGGAACATGGGAACCTGAAGACTGAGGTGGAACCAGTGGGACTGAGGAAGAAGACGGAGCCAGACTGAACCGAAGATGACATCTGACCAAGCCTGTGGGACGAGGGAGCCCGGTGGAGTCGAACGGATGATGGTTTCCGATGGAGCCGAGGGAGGGAGGAGCCAAGGTGGAGCCGACAGGTTGACAGGCCACGGTGGAGTGATAGGTACTGATGCTGGAGGCAGAGCTAGGGAATCTTCTGGACTAGGCGGAGCTGGTGGCCTGAAGTCCTGTGGCAGATCCACACAATACTGTGCAGAGTATTACAGAATACAGAGGAGGTGGGGCTGAGGAAACGACAGTTAAAGGAAGAGGGAGAGGGAGGCTGGGAGGGATCACAGGAGATACAGGACTGGACGGAAATAGCGGGGAAAGTTCAGGGCTTGGTGGAACCAGACACCAGCCATGTTGGTGGAACATTATTTTTGTAAAAAGTAAGCACATTCCACACCCCCTCCCCTACTTCTTCTTATTATGAATGCATATTACTTTTTTTTTCTACTGTATTTTTTACATGAAAATGGAGAAACAGGGGAGTAATATCCACAAACGCCTCCAACAGTCTGAAAAATGTTCCAGCAACCATAGCGAACACATCCACCACGAGCCCTTGAACTCCACTTAACACGATGTTGCGGGCTCACACAACTGGTCAGACACACTATTGTGTCACATTGGTTGAGCTAATTGATGTACAACAGGTGAATATAATGACTAAATCATTTATTAAAGTTTATTAAAGTCAATTTATGATAAGTATAAAGGTACACATTTATATGTACATTTTAACTGTAATTTAATGCACAAATAAATGCGAGCACTGTGCATTTATACTCAAAAATAGGTGCCGATTTTGCGTTAGTTGGTACAGTTGGTACAAAAATGGAATACATTTGAGTGTGCATAAAATTACTAAATTTACATTCTGGCATTTATGTCCTGTCGGCTGCTGTCATATTCTCTTTCTTGCACATGGGTATTTTATCCCACTTTATATTAAGTGTCTTTAGCTACTATGTACTAATGACTAATGATCATGTAGATTAATCATTTGATATCAACATACATGAATGTAATTACATCTGTAATTCATTTTTGTGATTACACTATTGACCCTTCCCTTACACCTTAACCCACCCTTAAACCTACCCATACCACCAAACCTGTTTCTAGCCGTACCCGTATCTCACCGCAATAGCAGCAAAAGTGTTTTGCAATACAATATGAACACAAATAAGTACATTGTACCAAACATTTTTTTTTTTTTTTGTACAAGTACATAGTAAAGACACCTAATATAAAGTGTGATCCATATTTTTTCCTTTTCTTGCACTGAGAATGTTTTATTTTTCAGTTTCATGTTTTTGAAACCCTAACCCAGAGTTATTGAAGAGTTCATTTGCTATATATTCTTCAATATATGCTGACTAATAAAGGCTGACTAATCTTTGAACGATGTAGCTATCTGCATCTCATCCATGAGGATGCAATGATAGAAAACAAGCTCATGGGGGTGTTGAGAACCAGAACCAAGCTGACTGAGCAAGTTGAGCTTTAACTGTAGTATGAGCTTCTTTTCTATTAATATGCCTGGAGGTGAAGTCAAGTCACCTTTATTTATACAATTGTTTCAAAGCAGCTTTACAGTGATAACAGGAAAATTATGCATTTTCGGCTGTTGTTCAGGTAAAGTCAGTAAAGAAAATCAATTATTAAATTAGTTAATTTCATCTATAAAGCAGTTCTGCAAAAAAAGATGTCATTTTTGAATAAAACAAAAATGGTCAAATTCACACAGTACTATTTAATATATTCCATCTCTCTCAGTTGCAATCAAGTACAATTAATTGTGTTCAGTTGAGTTGTAGGCACTAAAACAGACAAGTGCTTTGTAGTTAAATTTATTTTAATGTTGAATTGATGTTGACATTTCTGTGCCACCCCTATGAAAATATCCTGGCTCTGCCAAATGACTGCAAATCACTAGAACAATAAGATAAATTGCACAAAAATATCCACTGGTTGCATTTAACCCCAAAATAAAATGATAATAATAAATTCCCTCATTTAAGCCTATTTCAGGCATGTTACTTTTTTTTCTTTTTTTTTTGCATTGTTTTACAATGCAAATGTGACATTATTTTTGTGGCAATTAAGCACATTTCACACCCCTTCCCCTAATCTGTCTTATTATAAATGCATTCTACTTTTGAGGGTTTTTCTGTACTTTTTTTGTACTGTATTGTACATGAAAAAAAAAAAAAAAAACTACACTGTAATCCACAATGTTTCATTTAAATCAGCATAAATTATGTATACAACAAATCATGATGATGTTGTAATGTAGTACAACAAATCATTACAACAAATCATTGTTTTTTCACTGTAATCAGAAAGAGATTCACAGTTTCAAATGAGCTTTAAATGAGATTCATTATTTCTTATTTCTTTATTTTGAACTGGACATATTCTTGAGAGGTTTCATTACAAAGGCAAAAAGAGGCTGTTACAATCATTTCACCAGCGGTAAGTCTTGATTAAGTGTTTTCCTTAACCAATGAAAAGTGACTTAAAGTGACGAAAAGTGAGTAATATTAGCTCATTAGGCTAACTGTTGCCAAGCAACTTATAGAATTCAATATGATGCCACAGGTGTGCATGCACTGACAGTTTCAATTATGGATCATCCAATCATTTTTACAGCTAGAACTATCTTCTTCTCTTTTTTTTTTTTAAAGCTGGCAAACTGTTTGTGGGCTCCATCATGCGTGGACAGCCCTCAGGTATACTGCAGTCAAGACTAAAGTGATAATTAATAGGCTCTGTTGACGGCTAGAATCACCACCTCGTACTTTGTTATTGTACTTTGCCAGAAGCTGATAAATTTGAGACGTCACCAACGCTGAGTGAGGTGAACAGGTGTTTCAATGACATGTCCTCATGCTCAGCTGTCTTGGGCGTGTGTCTGCCTCGGTCATGTGTTGTAGCTCATGATATTGAGATCATCATTTAGTAAGAACGAAGAACTCAAACCAACACAAAAGAGATCGGAGTGTCTTAGCTCACTGGGCAAACCGGATTCATTGTTAATGTATCGCTGCACTGAGATTGGATTGCTGGTATTTCTTAAACAATGATCTGTAGATATTATCAATCAAATGCAACACAAGCATCTATAGGGTTGTCCTAATTTGCATCAGGTCTGTGGAACTCATAGCATTCTTTGAACTATGTGCTTGTGTAAAGTTGTCATATTTTTTTGTGATATACCAAATGAAAGTATGACCAAACTGACATCCTGCCTCCACCCCGGAAGAACAGTATTGTCTTTACATCCCCCAAATCTCTTAAAGCCAGGTAATTAAAAGACAAAAGGACAGAAATGAACATATCCATTTGCTCTGGAGTCTTAGATATATTTGCTCACTTTTCATCTGAAGTGTATCCAGTCTAGGTTTTAATGCATATTTCAGCAAGCCCAAGCAAGTGCACCTCTGAATTACCACTTTACTTGTAGGCCCCGGGGCCACAGAGCCGACTTTGACATCAAGAGAGAAGTGTTTGGGAGAAGGAATGTGCGGCAAGCTTTCACCTCCAGGTATTTATCTTTTAAGGTGGAGTGCGGGGGGTGGTGTTTAGGGTGCAGTCAGGCAACACCATCTCATAAGGAGAAGAAGGAAGCCATGAACCTGGTCTCTATACCTGATCCACGTCAAAAACCTCCTTCATAGCGGCCGATGTAACATTAGGTTATGGGTTAGATGTTATTAGCTGGTATAAGTATAGATTATATATATATATACAGTATATATATATATATATATATATATATATATATATATAAGTATTAGCTGGTTATTAGTATAGATATGCTTTTGTATACCAATACTTTTAAGGTCTCCCCTGCATGGACATGAGCAGTCCTGCGGCAGGTTGATATCACATATACATAACTCTCTCAGCTGGAGAACCGCAGGCCACCCTGCTGAGGTAAATTGCCCAATGATTTCAGTACGTTTTCACGCATGTCCCTTCTGTTACGGGAAACCGAAACTCTGTGACTTATTGCACTTGATTCTTAAAAGAACAATCTGTCTACATAAAATCCAACAAACTTCAATGACTTTATTCATACCTTATTTATGTCCGAAGCTGATTGTTTTAACCAAGAGAAATGGGTTCACATTCAGCCAAAAGCAAATTTGAAATAAAATGAGGCAGCAAAACTTACCCTATAACTATAAAACTATAAAACTATAAAAAGAGTGTTTTGACCCACTTGAGTACGGGAGTTAAGTACACACAATTGTATTGCTCATATTGTGTACAGCGCTTTGAGAAGCTGCTTTTAAAGGCGCTTTATAAAATAAAGTTCAATATAATTATTATTATTATTACACCTTTATATGTAATTCCATAATTACTTCTATTGTCTTTGAAATTTGGTTAAAGTGTAAAAGAGTTGAATGGACAAGCATTTATGCTTTAATGTAATTTCTGTTAAAACATGAATAACTTGAAATGTAATCTCCAATAACTAAAGTTATTTGATAACTACACAACAATTAACATTATAAGAAAGTGCTTTACATGTGCTTTAGCATGTTAGTAAACACAATGAAATAAGTGTACTTCTCTAAACATAACGAGTTCTTTAAATTAAAAGTTTTCATTTGACTTTAATACAAAGTGCACTTTTTAAAAGGGAATTGTGTTAAGAAACTCTCTTTAAGTCCACCTAAGAGACCTTATTTCATTAAAAATATATTATGTGCAAGTGCAGTTTTAAAAAAAATAGGCTATATACTGTCAAGTTTTGAAGTACAAGACAAGTGCACTTTCAATACAATGAAGTGTACTTCTTTTTCACAAGGGTTGGCTACTCATTATAAGCAACAGAAGTTGCTGGATGCTGTTCTCTGAATTGGCATTGTGAATGAGAAGGAAAGCACGGCTTTTAAAATCTCAAGAGGGTCAGACAGACAACAATTAACAAAAAGAGTGGTCTGGACTGTGACTAATGACCTACTCAATTACAGCTTTTACAACCACTGAGAAAACTCTGCTTTATTGTCTTGCCTCCCTGAAACAATGATCTTTTAGGCCTACGAGTGAAATCTGTTCAAGAAAACACCTTGAATGTTTCTGTCAGGTATGAAGTTATGACTTATGTGTGAATTTTTTGTACATACATTTAGTTATATTTCATGGGAAATACCTTCTGTTAAATTCTTTTAAATATAGTCTCAAATGATTACGCAATTCTGCATATTCTTAACAATAAATAATTTTCCAACCTTCTCAGTTACAATTGCCTATTTATTTTATTATTACTACAGGTGTTTTATTTAAATTACAACAACTAAGCGTTCAATTGCCAATGAAATAATGTTAATAAAAATACAACAACTAAAATCCAATGTTGAAAATGTTATAGGCCTAATTTAAATTCAGATTAAGTGTATCTCTGCGAAACAAACTGAACAGCTACACTAACAGCATTGATCTTTTACAACTACACTAGTAGGCTACAATGAGTTCCATGCTTAGGTTTTATTTATTTAAAGACAACGCACTTTTAAGTCCTCTATTGGAGAAGTTCCAGCCTGTCATAAAAGATAGGCTATTAGTGGCAAAAAGACGACATCTGAATCACTGAGAATTTATTTTCATTTTTTAAACTTTTTAATAGTTGAAAACAAATTAGCCTATAGGCTACTCACTCTTTCAATAAATCAATTGCACATTTTAACAAACAAATTAAACATGAGTTGTTACACATTTCTCATAGGTCAATGTTGATAAAAGTTGATCCAACAATTTACTTACAGTAGCTTACTCCAAACTATTAACAGGTGCACGACAGACAGACAGACAGACATAGATAGATAGATAGATAGATAGATAGATAGATAGATAGATAGATAGATAGATAGATAGATAGATAGATAGATAGATAGACATCGCGTAATCTATCATCATATCATCACCAGTTCAGCTGACGTCACGGACATTTTCAATCCCCAAATCATTGTCAAGTTGAAAGCTTGTCATTTACCCTTTCTAGACTAGCAAACTCATTGTATTTCACATAGAAAGGTTAAAAAGGTAATAAAACTTACCACCATATCGGGTAGCTTGCCATGACACGCGTGAGCCCACAAAAAAGAAACAGGAAATATCCAAGATATATCATCCTTTAAAAAGTTAGGCTTAAACAGACACGCACGCACACACGCACGCACGCACACACACACACACGCACACACACATACACACACGCATACACACTCGCCCGCGTGTGTCAATAAGAGAACACGAGATGATTATGAGCGATATTTCTCTCCGATAATCCTACAGCCTTCTTCTGTGCGCGTTCATGAGGCACATATTAAAGTTGAGAGCGGCTTTTCATTCGGACCCAATCACAGGCTTTTGCCACGGGCGAAATTCTGATGATAGAGTCACTCAGTCAGCCTGAACCGCAATGCTCAGGACACTCACTGTTTTAATAGTTATTGGGACATGCAAGGCTTTCTGTGTTATATATATAAGGTTGTCTACGGGTGGGTGGGGGGACCCCTGTGGATTGGGTAGCTATAACAACCTGTCCGGATTTCACCCCCCGATTTAAAGCCCCTCATATGCAAAAATGAAAAACGTGTGAATTGCTCGCTTGCCTCGTGTTCGTTTTTCTTGCTGTCCTATAGCATATTGCTTTTTTTCGCTCTGTTCAAATTATTCGATTTAATATATTTTCTTTTAATTTAATTTTTATTTTATTTTATAAATGTTTAATGTAGGCTATAAATGCTACATCTACACAAATCAAATGCCCAGCTGAAGATAAGCCGTAAATAGGCTATATCAGGTGTTTTCTTTCCAATTCGAATATCAAATCCAATTAAAACATTTAAAAAAAATGGAAAATAATACTCGGGTTAAAACTAAAAACTGTACGTTTTCCTTATACTAAGATCATGGAATTATTAAAGTTTTTAACAATTGTTAATCGTAATGATGATAATATGAAGGGGAAAATTTATATAGGCCTGCCTATATTATGCTATAGCCTAATATAGGGCATTTTTTCAATGTCGCATTTCCCAAATCGGAAACTTTCTTTTAAGCGGTTGCAGTATTTCTTTCACGTGTTGTTTTTACGACTGGAAGTGTATTCATCCTGTGTATTCATATTCATTGATCCTACACACCTGATCAAATGCGGTTTGTGGTGGAACAGGTCCTTTACAGAGATTTATCTATAGATCTAAAGGATAAGCTCAAATCAAGTAGAGTAGGCTATATAGGAAATGTTGATGAATGAATTAATGAATCTTTCGTTCTCCCTCATTATAAAGTCTTAAAATATAATAACTAACTTGCAGATCTAATCAGAGAATTCTTTCCGACTATTAACTGTTAAATAACAATAGATCAACTGTTACATAAAACTGCACATTTCTCTTGTAACATAATAGGAAACTACAATAACGAAATAACAAATGACCTTATAGGCCCAAATTTCCTCAAAGGTCGTATAAACTTATATCATTGTCATGTTATGAAAGGTGATTGCATGGCTGTATCGACCTGCCTTTGATCTATACAGTCACGAGACTTTACATTTCAAATTAATTCATTATTTCGTGTTCACAATATATTGATTAAAAAACACTATAATTATACCATCTTCACATTCGATTCTGTTCAAACATTTATTACATTTACTTGTGTTTTTTACTTGAATAAAAGGCTATCTTCATTCATTTTTTTTTATTTTTTTTATGCGCTCTTTGTATGTAGGCTACAGGACTGAAACCGGATTGACATTTCTGTTTCACATGTCTCCATCTAGTGGCAATGAGCTGCAGCAAACTCGATGGTGGCAAACACAATCTCACTTCATTCATGTTGCTCAGCAGAGTATTTAAAGAGAAGCAAATGTTTTGTCTCAGTACCTAAACTATATATATATATACATATGAGGGGACTATTTAGAGGATTTATGTCTAAGCTTTCAGTCCTGTCAAATCTGTCACTCCTCTGTGTTTCTGTGAACATCTGACCTGACCAACCTATGCCCTCTAGTGGCCATAGACTCTGAAGTGACTTCAGCTGAATAATGACAATAGCTAATTGCATCATTGATAACTATTGTCCTCACTGTAAAGCTGCTTTGAATCAACCTGTATTGTGTAAAGCTCCATATATATAACGCTGATTTGAATAGTGGAAAAGCCATGTTATAACAGACAAACAAGATCTACATATAATGCTTACCCAAAGATTGCTTTTTTGTGATTTGCGAATTACTAGAATTATTAAACAATAGAATCATGTTTGTAATGAAGAAATCTGTGTTGCCTTGTTAAATGCATTTTGAAAGATCTCTTCTTTACAAATCAGCTTCCTGGAATGACAGACATTTATTGCTGTTAAGTCAGAAACTAGGGTGTTTTGGAAGTTATTGAATGCTTCTGTGTTGTAATATGTGACTCACCTGTGTTGAATGAGAATATTAACTTTTGGATTAGATATTCATTAAAGGAATCTCTCACACAAACATAATCTGTATTGATTCATGTTGTTCCATTAACATCTATATGACTTTCTTTCTTTTCTGTTTCTTCTGTTCTGTTTTTTCTGTTTAGTAAAAAAATGAGAAATAAAAAGGTAATAAAAAAGCATGCAAAAAGAGCTTTTTTTGGGTGATCTGAAAACACATTCGTGTTTAGCAGATATTGATGATTGATTCTGAAGAGATACAGGTTTCGATGCAAAACATAACATTATCAAAAGACTGCATTTCTTTATTTAAACAATCTATTAATCCATGTTCACTTTTTTTGTCATAAAATACTCTTTTTACATCCCAACACGTTTTCAC
Source organism: Abramis brama (assembly GCF_963993115.1). Taxonomy (NCBI): domain Eukaryota; kingdom Metazoa; phylum Chordata; class Actinopteri; order Cypriniformes; family Leuciscidae; genus Abramis; species Abramis brama. The sequence continues at coordinate 34,495,177 of NC_139969.1, read as the reverse complement.
GCGGTGTTGGGAGGTGTTTTGTAGAGTGAAAATAAGTTCTGTGCAGTGTGTTTTTACTTTTTTTTTTTTCTTTCTGGAGAAGAGACAGCAGAGGTGTGAGTCGAGGCACTTTTTCCGCCCGTTGTAATCATGACCTCACAGGCAGAGTCAACACTCAAAACATACTCAAATGACATGAACAACGTCAGCTGCAATCCTGTCCACAATATCAGTGGTGGAGAAATATGAAACAGACACAAATGTTTGAGGTTCTGCTTCAGAGTCCAGCTAACAGAGCTTGAAGAGGGTGAGGTGTTGTTTAGTCATGGGTTACAGTATACGAGCAGAGTGTCAAGCTCTATTGTTCCAGCCATGAGAATGGAATATGATTAATATTGCCCCCAGGTAACTATGAACTCAATGAACCTTCACACTTTTTCCTCCTTACTCAACGTGACTACCAGATCATGTTGACAACGTTTCTCTAAAACTTTTGTCTAACCCCTTTTCCTGACATTTACATATAGGCTACATAAGGTACTGTAAGGTCATTAATTTATTTTTATCACTTTTAATGTTGTTATTTTGTTGTTGTTGTTGTTTTTACATCAAAAACAGGTATAATTTAGAAGTAAATTGCCATTTTCTACCCTGTTTTTTACCCTCTGGTTCAAGGATAGGCAACTCCGGTCCTAGAGGGCCACTGTCATGCAGAGTTTAGCTTCATCCCTAGTCAATATGTGTCCCAATTCAGAGGCTGCATCCTTTGAAGTCTGTTAAGTCGAACCGAGTATTGTTAAATGGGACGGTTCCTTCGAGATTTTCCTATGGGCTTTTATAATTTTATAACACAACTTGACTAATACTTTGACATTTTGTTCTGCAACGTAAATTACACACACCCATAGTGACAATGCGAATTTTGAAGCAGTTATGTTCATTTTTTATAATGTACATTTTTAATAAGTAACTAGATAGGACTGCTTTTTCCGAGGATATGTCACCAACCATTAAAGCATTACATTTAAGAGAAAATGCATGGCAGGTATTATCCAGGGAATACAGCGAAAACGTCTTGGTTACTTTTGTAACCCTCGTTCCCCGAAGGAGGGAACAGAGACGTTACATTGACAGACTGACATTTTGGGATATCACCTGGGAGCTCAATGTCCTTCAAGTGGTAACAAAATAAGCCAATGGACATTGGTGAGTGAGATTTGCATGGCAAGCCACTCCCTCCGACCCATGGATATATATAAGCTCGCTTGCAACTCACTCATTCAGGTTTTTTTTTTTGAGGAGCCGAGATATTCACAGCCATTCACCCAGCCGTCTCCAAGTATGTCGAATAGACCTCTGTACCTGGTGAGACGGAAGGACAGAACTTTCCAAGGGGAAGGTCGATAGCTGCTGTTCCTTTCAGTTTTACACTATACAGCCACAACTGGTTGGATAACACTGGGGAAGCGTGCCAAGTCCAGATGGAAAGGGATACTACGGAGACCACATTCTGCCCATAGGGAGGTAACGTGGAAATACACAGATGGATTGACCTGTGGGGCAGTGCTAGATATGAAAGATCTATGTGGTAGTTCCTGCCTAGACAGGGATGGAACCATTACCAATGCAGCAACAGGGCAGAGTGGAATCTGCCCGGGGAAAGACAAAGATTTACCGACAGGGAAACCGTACTGTGGAAAAATACACAAATGGGATTACCAGGAGGGAATCACAACATATGGGGCATCTAGCACAGTACACGCAGGAAGAAACCCAGAGATTTTTGAATCTCGCAAAGGTGTTAGGTGTCGCTCAGCCCGCAGCTCTGCAGATGTATGCTAGAGAGGCGCCGCACGCCAACGCCCATAAGCTTGCCTAGTAGAGGGAACTCTGGCTTGAGTGATAGTGTCTTTCACTGCTGGTGGTAAGCCACTTAAGTCTGGCACTGAGATCTGGATGCGGGTGCCACAGGGTGCCCCGTCCCCGATAAAGCAGGTCCTTCCTCAGGGGAATCCGCAAGGGAGGGGCTGTCGTGAAGACCATCAGGTCCGAGAACCATGTCCAGTTGGGCCATTAAGGTGCATCCATCAAGACCTGCTCCTTGTCCTCTCTGATCTTGCACAGTTTTAAATAAATAAAGGTTAACTAAAAGTGTCTGTGTGAGCAGGCTTCTCGGTTGGAGGGTTCGGCTCTATTGTGTCCTTCGCTAGCAAGACCACAATCTCCGCACGCAGGACAGGAGCATCCTTGTCTGCCACTGAGGTAAACAGGATGCCGCTAAACCTGGAAGGACGCTGAGCAAATTGAATCGCTTAGCCGAGTCTGATCGTCCAAGTGCGCCAACGAGATGGGCTGGGAAGCGCAAGCCAGGCCTCCAGACACCGACTAGACCTGCACCACTGTCCCCGAAAGGGGGAGCACTGCCAGGTCTTCATCCACAGAGGACTCAAGCCTGCCCTACGATGCAGCTATCAACATCTGGTCCCCCCGGGAGCCCCAAATGAGATGCTGGGTCCCCAATGAGAAGGACCCGCAGCCACCCCCGGAAACTTGCCTAGACACGTGAGGCAGTGATCATGGCTGTCAGACGGAACCAAGAAACGACCACATCCAGAAAGACACAGGTGTAATACCATCTTTAAAAAGACGCAACGTCACCAGTGCTTGCTCTTTTCGGGGAACTGCTCTTTTGTTTGTTGAAGTGTCCAGGGGTGTGATCGCTGCACTTCTCTGTGCACGTTTCCTCTTTCTGCGAAAACACACTACGAAATACTCAGAAAACAACTCTCCAACTCAGAATGCCTCCTTTTCTTTGTCAGCTCGAAGGCAGATTGGCTGAGCGCTGAAGATCAGCCACTCGGCTCCGAAGCAAAAAGCTGTATGAGTGAGTTGCAGGTGAGCTTATATACTTGTGTGTCCAGGGGTGTGGCTTGTCATGAAAATCTCACTCGCCAAATGTCCATTGGCTTGTTTTGTTACCACTTGAAGGTGATTGGGCTCCCAACTGAGCTCCCACAACGTCAGTCTGTCGACTTAACATAGCACGTGACTGACTGATAGGGAACTGCAAGTTAGTGTAGAATCTCTACTATTCAGGAAATGAAACTGTATTTTCAGACAGAGGCCATCAAAGATATCCTGCCCCGGCGGACAGCTGCTGCCTCATGTGATTCAGTTTGACCGGCATCCCCCCAAGTTCAGGGGCATCCAGTTCACTTCTGTGCGAAAAGCCGATGCTCCTGTCTTACGGGCAGAGATTGCAGTCCTACTAGTGAGGGACACGATCGAGCTGGTTCCTCCAGCCAATATGAAGGCGGGGTTCTACAGCCCCTTCTTGATTGTACCCAAGAAAAGCAGTGGGTTACGGCCGATCTTGGACCTGCGAGTTCTGAACCGGGCCCTTCAAAGGATACCGTTCCGAATGTTTATGCAGAAACGCATTTTCGAATGCATCCGTCCCCAAGATTGGTTTTTCGCACAATCGACCTGAAGGCCGAGTACTTTCATGTCTCGATTCTCCCTCAACACAGACGAGTGTCTAGCATATCAATTAGATTGGTTTCACTAGCAAGATTCCCGACTCATCAGTCAGTCCGACGTGGCATCTCTGTTCCGTCCTTCAGGGAACGAGGGTTACATACATAACCGAAACGTTCTTTATTTACCTTGCACTGCAAACAAGCAGAGGCGGTCTCCAAAATGTGTGCAGCACTTCAATCACGATGACAAGGCGGGTGCAGCTACTGTTTTTGCGGACAGTTTGAAGATCCACTGGAGTTACGGTGTCTGCATTCCAACCCCCCCCCCCATTAACTGCATAAAGGCACCACAGTTGTTGTAGAATCTCTCCCTTCACCAACATGCACCAGTGGGCAGAACAAAGAGTAAGAGAGGCCTTGATCTGTGTCTGTGCTGGCAGTTTTTAAACTTACAGTATATTTTTTATGGCACAATGACCTCTTATTTGTCAAAAGATCAAGGAAAATTTGATTTCTCAATTCATGACCCCTTTAAACAGAAACACCTTTCTTCTAAACTGCAGACATAGATGAGCACATGACCTTAGTTAATGTAAAACCATAATGTAACATGGTGAAAGGTCAATATAAAACATTAAGGCATAACTGGTTATGTCTTCAACTACAGGAATGTCCAATGTTTTTTTTTTCAGGTTCAAGAACTTATTTTCTATTCTTTATTATATGTTTTTTTATTTATTTTTACAATGTCTTAATTTTGTGTTGTGAAATGACCTTTCAACAAGTTTTCCATACCCAGACTTTCATAAAATGTAAAAATCAATGGTTACACTTTATTTTAAGGTGTCATTGTTACAGTGTAATTATATATTGAAGTACTGAGTAATATCAATGAACATCATGTACTTACTAAAGGGTTTGGGTAGGATTAGGATTTGTTTGAGGGTTAGTTGCATGTAATTATGCATATATTTGTGTTATTACTATGGTAATTACATATATCACAAGGACACTGTAAAATAAACTGTTACCAAATCAATTATCAAATGATATCAAATATGCCTCAGCTGTAATTTCAACCACAACCAACAATTTTGCCAGTTTTATTTTTTGTATATTTTAGTTTAGTTTAGTAAGTTGATGTTTTTGCTTACCATGGAGACAATGGCCCTCATTTATCAAAAGTGCGTACACCAAATTTCCAGCGTACACCCAAAACCACGGTGACTTTGAGATTTATCACTATGGACTTTGGCGTACGTTAATTTGTGTGACTTTACCAAAGCATTTGATTTGTAGGCATATATATTCCTTCAGTTGCGAGCCTGTGCGCTTTACCTGACGTTTCAGGGTTAGGCCCGGCAGGTGTGCACGGACTGGGTTCAGTAATGAAAGGCTTTCAATGACCAAAAAATAATTAGACTGACAAAATAATAAAAATGACATTCTTCTTCTTTTAAATAATAATAATAATAATAATACAAATAATAATAATAACGACATTCTTCTTCTAAATAACAATAAGCGTCATTAATAATAAAAATCATAATAATAATAATAAGAATATTACAAATTGTCATGCAATTATTAATGTGAATGAATGGTACTCCACATCACATCATCATCACTTTTGTACACCCCAATACATGTGACGTGATACGAAATTAAATGCTAATTGTTTCAAAACACGTGCTGTAAAATAATGCATTGTGATAGGTCATTTGCTCATCCAAACAGCTATTTAAACTGGATTTCCACCGTACACCAATTCTCATATTTTGTTTTTGTGGGCGCCTTTAATCCCACTCTTTAAACTCCCAAATAAAACAATTTTGTTTCTTTCCACTTCCCTGGTGATGGTCTCGATTTCCACGACGGAGAAGTTTCTCTTTGCCGTCTTCCGTGTGTCCATGGCGTAAAATGAGGGCGTGGGGGAAGAGGAGACTTAAATATATAGGGGCGTGTTATTCTAATGACGATCGTTTCAAAAGTACGCACAGCTTCATAAATCAGGCGGTGAGACAAGTGTAAGCATAATCTTACGCCAACATACAGTATACGCCCGTTTCTACGCAAGAATGATAAACGAGGGCCATTGTAGCTAAAAAATGTGATTGTACATTATTTCCAATTATTCCAAGCTATAATTTTGTCAAATTAGACAAAAAGTGTGAAAATATCATGTTTTATATTTAAGACACATAAAATACTCTAGCTATTTAAGTAGCTTTAATAAGGTAAAGGAGACAGCAAATTTATTCAGAAATGTTGAAAAAGTAATTTCTACCACAGAAAATAATAGGCTACATCATTTAAGATTTGTTAGAAAGAAGCAAAAACAAACAAACAATTAACTAATTCTGGCATGGAACTCTAGATACCGCAGGCTGATAAATCGAACTCATTTGGTAGCGATCACGTCATTATTTACACAGCACTGCTGATTAGTTGTTGTTGCATCAGCTGCCAATGATCTGCGGCTCAACATAAAAAAACCCTGGTAGCATTGCTGTTAGCAGTCTGCAGCGCACTTTCAGAAACCTGCATCTGGAATGCGATATTGACAAAAAATTATATCTCTATATTTTCTGGGATTTTCTTGATAACGATAATTAGACAAAATTTTGCTGAGTGTGTTTATTGTGTTGGTACATTCCCAGACAGCAACATAGTGTCGGCCCAGATCCGGCCCACATCTGCTACACATGGATTCCACTTGGGCCGGATGTGGGCCGGATCTGGGCTGACACTATGTTGCTGTCTGGGTTGGCAGGTTTTGGGCTGCTGTGGACAGCTGACTCCTAAAGTTTTTGATATTCTTCATATTTTTTGCAGTGACAGAAATAATATTTTCCAATAAGTTTAAATTGATTTTTACCTTTATAAAGACTTTTTCTAACCAACTTAAATGTATGCATCATCTTTTTTGCCAAATTCTTACATTAATTCAATAATTACATAGTTCTGACATGAAACTCTGAATGGTGCTGGCTGATAGGTCTTTAGCTTATTGGTAGCAATCATGTCGTTATCTACTTAGCACAGCTGATTGGTTGCTGTTGCATCAGCGGCCAATGAGCTTGCTGCTCAAACATTCAAATACTTGGCATTGTTTGCTGTTAACAGTTTGCAGCGTGCTTTCAGAACGCATCTGGAATCAACATATAAGATAAGTAAAAATTATATTTTATTCCACATCTCTGCGCATATCGTGTGGTCCGGTTATTAATTCCTAAGTGGAGCAATCTTTACAAGTTGGGTAGACCGGGTACAGTTGGTACAGGGGTACATTTGAAACACCTTAAATAACTTGCATGCACAACAAGTCTGATCTGTGATATTTGCTTCATACATGCGCATTAGCGCCCTCTTTGATCGTGGAAAATTTGAAGTACATGCGCTTCTCCAGTCCGAAGATATTGGTGAAAGTATTTTTTCTAAAGTAAGTTTTTAACTTCACCATGTCCCTTCCACACTGCTTTTCATCCTTAAATGACTGTTAAAGTTAACTTAAATTTTCGTAAACCTTAATCTGTGCTCTAAAAATTTACATATTGCATGACATTGTGTCATGCAAAGTCATTGTAAAATCTAGAGAAATGTTTGAGGTGGTCAGCACAACATTGTTGTACAGTTGAGACACAACATATCAAATACTAGAATCCTATTGCGGCACATGCGGTTTAGTTGCACAATGTAAGATCACAAGTTAATAGTCACATTCAGACAATGTACAAAGCAAATTAAAACAACATTTGAGGTTTGTGATATTTGAATTGTCTACTGTCCTAATTGATATTTTCTAACATGAAGGACATAAGGATATTAGGGCATGTTGTAAAATATGAAAGGTGGTAAATGGGTACAGTTGATACACCCTTTCTCAAAGCTAGACTAAGTTCAAAGCTAGACTAAAAACACATCTCTTTGACCTAGCATACACATAACACATTATAGACTTCTATAATTCCATATTAGGCTGCATAGATTAGGTCAGCCGGAACCGGGAACACTTTCCATAAATCCTGATGTACTCGTTACATCATAAGAAGAATGGCATCTACGCTAATTTTAGTGTCTTTGTTTATCCCGAGGTTTTCCCGCAGCCTGCCGGATCCAGGCCGTATCCAGATCTGACGAAGGACCTTCGCCTGGACCCGATGACAACGCAGTGCTGAAGTGCCAACTAGTCTCTCCCTATGGAGGATCCCTTTACCACTCTACAGATAAAGCGTTGTCGGGAAAATTCGTTTCGCGTACCTACCCCGAAGTAACAAAATAAAATAAAATTCTGTATCAAAATTTATAAGGAAAGACCAGTACTTTGTTTAGGCTTGGTCTGTAGGGAATGCGCACATATATTCAAACGCACATAACTATAGAACCAATTCTTAATGCGCATGTGAACGCCATCAGCGTTTCTCACAGGTTCGCATTTAAAGTCTGTGTAGAGAGAATGGTGTCGTCTTAGCGGCCCCTAATTTAATAACAAATGATCGTTGTGACGGAAGCGAGTCAATCAAAACTAACTTTAGCTGGAAAATAACTTAATTAAAGAACCACTATAAAGCCAAAACAATCTCTATTACCTTAAATTATACGTTTATCTCTGTAAAGCTGCTTTGAAACAATCTACATTGTTAAAAGCGCTATATAAATTAGGATGACTTGACTTGACTTTCTAGGTGGTTAGATCTGCAGTTACAGAGTTAATATACAAGGAAAATATAACTGTAGCATATCCTGTAGACTTTTTTGTTTGTGTGTGTGCTTTGCCTGTTTCAGGATGCCCCGCTTCAGAGTTAGGAGGATGAATAGGGGAGTTGCTGCAGATCTTTTAGAGAGGGCCTCAAAAATTGTCGAGGAAGGGAGGTCAATTAGGAGTGCAGCACAGAAGTTAAACATTCCTGTTGCTTCCCTGGCCCGATATGTGAAGAAGAGAAGAGACCTCATTGAGCAGGGCTCAAATTTGATGCCTCAGTAGGCTTTAAAGGCTGCAATGCAGTTTTTACTACTGAACAAGATATTAAGCTTGTTTCATAGGAAAGCAGCAGCTTTATACTTTGGGCTCCCCCCAAAAGAGGTAGGGATACAGTGAAGAGTAAAAGTTAAAGCATCAATAGGAAAAGTTCAGGTTAAGCACGATGTTGATGCTCAAATAAGCCAGCAAAGACACATACTGTAGAACATACGCACACAAAGGCACATACAGAAATGATGTCTTCTTTAAATGCATATCCTTAAACTTCAAGGTCAAATATGAAATTATTAAATCATAAAATGAAACAACTTCAATCATACTAGTGCAACTGCATTATAAACTTATTTTTTATTATTTCAGGTATGCAAATTGGCCTTTGAATTATCCAGTTTTTATGGATTGTCTTTTCCAGTACAGTGGGCTGCAAATGGCACGGCGAATGAGAGCTGGTTCTCAAACTTCATGAGAAGTCCTCTGACCACAAGTTTAAGCAGGGCCACCAGTTTTAATCCCACAAATGTGGCAACATTCTTTGATAAGCTGGCCACAGTCCTTTTGAGGCACGGCTTCACAGCAAAAGATATGGAACATATGGAACATGGACGAAACGGGCCTAACAACAGTCCAGAATCCTGGATGCGTTGTTGCAACTAAGGGAGAGAGAAGAGTTGGGAGTGTAACATTTGCAGAGGGGGGGGTCCTTGTTACCATGGCCTTGGCAGGAAATGCCCTGGGTAACATTACCCCACCCCCCATTTTGTCTTTCCCAGAAAAAAGTATCTCCCTCATTTCATCAGATGTGGTCCAGAGGGCTCAATTGGCACAGCCAATGGTAGTGGCTGGATGCAGGATCAGGACTTTGTCTTCCTCCAGCATTTTGTTCAGTATACCAGGGCAACAGAAGACAACAAAGTCTTGCTCCTGTTGGACAACCACTCCTCTCATTTATCAATTGAAGCTGTCAACTTCTGTCGGGCCAGAGGCATCCTGGAACAACAATCACCATCTATGACCTGCCAGAGATGGTCAACAAAATCTTGCTCCTGGCAATGTCACATCAGAATGTCAAGAAGGGATTTCACTGCTCTGGGATCTGGCCGTACAACAAGGACATCTTCAGTGAAGTCCACTTTCTCCCAGCGTCAGTGACTGACAGACCCCCTCCGGCTCCTTCTCTCTGCGGGCCATCCGCTGCTGTACCTCCATCTCTCATTCATACGTGTTTATGTGTGTGTCTGTTTTGATGTTCAGCAGGAGCAGGAGCCCCAAAGCCGGTCCCCGAAAGGCCAGTAGCCAACGGCGGAGGACAAGGGCCAGTGATATACTCACTGACACACCTGTAAACAATGCCCTTGAAGAGAAAAAAGAAAAGAAAAAAAAGTAGATTATTATGTTTATTAGGTTATTGTTTGCATTTGATCTATTTTATTATTGCTGTTTGCAATTGTTCAATGTTTTTTACTGTTTTTTACTACTTTTAACTAAACAAATAATCAAATAAAATACTGAATGGAAATAAAAACTGTTGAATTCTCATTTTTAAAGGTATTTTACAATTGGTTAGGCAAGCTTTACAGCATTACGGATGGGTGTCTCAACTGTACTCGGGTACTGTTCCAACTGTGGGTACAATTGGACCAAAAAAGCTTCTTGTGTTTATGAGCTATAATTATGGCAAATATGACCTACTTTTGGATGTTAATAATTATTAATATTTTATTAGACAAGTAAAGGAAATGTCATATGAAAAAATCATTTCTTTTTAGTCCCTAGTTTTGGCGTGGTAACGGAAAAAGCAAAAAGTTTACCAGCTGTACCCGGTCTACCATAAACTAGCTTCATGTTAGAAGTGTTTTAAACTAGCGTCAACAGTGCATGAGTGAATCAATCAAGCATATATAACAGCAGTGTTTACTGCACGTGTTTATGCAGCAGCCGTCTGTTGTATGTCATTGCTGTTTTATACACTGAAAATAGTTAAAGTGATATAAGCATTTGTGCTTTAAATGGAGTTCACCATATTTAGCAGTATAACTTCAATGAAAATTCATATATTTTCAAGAGCAATGTTTTTATTAGCAATGCTAAATGTGTGTGGTTGATTCAGATGCTCGTTGTGTTTGAGTTACGTAAAGAAAAGAACAATACAGTTAAACTAGCGTCATGTTTATAGTCTGGCGAGTATTTACTAAGCATAACCTGGAGCGTTATGCAGTTGTGTCTATGCAGCAGATGGTATATTGTTTGTATCTCTGTGAGCATGCTGTCTAAGCTATTGAGGTTAAAGTAAAATTAGCATTCACATTCAATGGGGTTACATGTTTAGCTGCAAAAAATAAATACAATTATGACATCATAATCATACACTGTTCGTTTGTTGGCCCTTATAGCGCTTTTTACAATACATATTGTTTCAAAGCAGCTTTACAGAGATAAAAGGAAAATAATGCAAAAAAGTTTGTTTCCAGAAGAAAATACCATCACAGTCCAGCTTAAGTAAGTTCAGTGATGTTTCATTTTTTTTGTAAAAAAAGTTATTAATTTAGTTCATTTATATATAGAGCCGCTCTGGAGAAAACCGTGATGTCATCGTCCAGCTCAGTTCAGTTCTCATATAATGGTGTCAATGCAGGCAGATCAATATTATTGTTGAATATTAAATTAAATGTTAAATTGAATGTCCCCAACTAAGCAAGCCAAGCCAATGGCAACAAAGGTGGAAAAAGGTGACTGTGGCAAGGAACCAAAACTCCATCAGGTGGCAAAAAAATAAAAAAAATAAAAAATACATCGCCAAAAGTCGCCAAGACCAAATACATTAACATTGCCATTTCCATTACCATGACAATCTCTATTACCATACCAATCTCCCGAGAGTTGTCATGACATAAATAAACATGAAGAAGAAAGAAACAAAGACCTGTGGGTAACACTAAATCAGGAATCTTTTCACATTTTTCCTGGTTTCACAGCTTTTAAAATGCACACCCTCAATCCTGTTTTTCCCAACCTACACTTTTTCTGTGGGTTACAGAGAGACCTTGTGTCAACATTATAGTGCTGTCATGAGCCTATTCTGACCTCACTGAGACCATGATGTCATGTGGAGAAATGCAAAGTCAAGGTGGTATCCAGAAAAGTAAGTGTACTGGGTGGGCCAGACCTCCACACCAGCTGTACGTCACTCAACCTTCCTCTTTCCAAGTTTTATTTTACCACCTTCTCAAAATGTCTCATCTAACTCATATGGTAGAAGGTCTTCATTTGCAGTTCAGAAAATATGTTACAATTAATGTGGATGTTAAAAATCTTTCTGTATTGACCAACATTTATGTTGTTTTAAATTCCTATGACTTTCTTTCTTCCATGGAACACAAAACGAAAAGATTTTAAGGATATTCAGATTGCTCTTTTCATTACAATAAAAGCAGATTTGTGAGATACAACAGAGGGTAAAATTGTCAGCGTGACATAATATACATTTTGATCAGTTGTTCACATATTGCTAGCAAAAGTTTTATGGACTACTTTTATGGTTCTATCGTATTTTTCAATCACATGACTGGCACGGAGACCTGAGACCTCCATCTCAAAAGAAGAAAAATCAAATATGTGTACAAAATTAAAGATTTGGGCACTTGTGATCTATACACAGCACCTGCTGCAGTAATACAATCACTAAAAACAGCGGGACATTTTAAAACACTTAATGTGCCTTAAATTTGCAGTTCCCTTTCAAGGGAACTCCCGTTGCGTCGAGAATGACGCTATGGGGAACGCTTTGCGTGATGACGTCTTGAAGCACATGTAAAATCAGTCCAATGGTGTGGCGGAACGTCAGAGGCGGGTGACGTCACGTACCAGGAAGCTATAAAAGCCGGCCCGAAACAGAAAACGAAAGCTTTCTGAGTCTTCAGTCGCGCTCTGTGTTGAAATCTGTCCTTGTTATTTGGTGTTGTCTGTCTATATATATATATATTCAGTATGGCGAGCAAGCAGCAGTTTAGAGTGTGTGTCCATACCTGCCCGCGTTATTTAACGGGAGGTGACACACACACTCTTTGTGTTGTTTGTTTGGGAGAGGAGCATGCCCAGTCAGCACTCGAGGGTGGTGACTGTGTGCATTGCTGTGCGCTTCCATTGCGTACGCTCCGATCCCGGTTGGCACGGTTCAGTCCCGATCACGTTCCCCAGGGCTCTGGTCCCGCTGCTGCCGAGGCACAGCGTCGATCTCAGACCTGGGGTTCGCAAATGGATCTATCAGTGGATGTTGAGACGGGCTCTGCCTTATCTCAGCAACCTTCTGATAGATCCAGTGCCTCTCATCAGGGTGTGGAAGCACGCGCTGCGGTTTCTTCCCCCCCGATGGAGGCACCAATACTGCAATTGTCCAGCTCTGAGGAGTTGGACGTTGTTAGTGTTGAAGCTGAGTCTGAGGATTCGCCACCTCAGTCTCACGCTTTTGAGGAATTGCTCGATGTTGTCACGAGAGCAGTTCACAGACTATCTATTGAGTGGCCAGAGGATAGGCAGGACGTTCGCTCGAAAAGTAAGCTCGACGAACGCTTCCTGCCATCTCGTGCACAGCCTCAGAGAAAAAGCCTTCCGTTTTTCCCCGATCTCCACACCGAGGTGTCGAGATCGTGGGGGAAACCTATGTCTTACAGAGTTTACACAACACAAACTTCTCACTACTCTTCCATTCACAATTATAAAGAGTATGGTTATGGGGAGATGCCGAAGGTGGAAGAGACGCTCGCGAGCTATCTCTCTCCAGCGACGGCATCTTCCTTGAAGGCTCCCTCTCTTCCCTCTAAACCAGTAAAATTTACTTCATCGCTGGTTCATAAATCATATGCAGCCGCTGGTCAAGCTGCAGCGTGTCTGCATACGATGTCTATTATGCAGGCCTATCAGGCTGAATTATTGGGGGATTTAGAGGAGGGCGGGGGTATTGGTCCAGACACAGTGGCTGAACTACGCAGAGCCACGGATCTGTCTCTCAGGGCCACCAAGGAGACCGCTAAATCAATCGGGCGGTCTATGGCAGCCCTGGTGGCCACTGAGAGGCATCTGTGGCTCAATCTGAGCGATATAAAAGAAAAAGAAAAACATGTTCTCTTAGATGCTCCGGTCTCCACTGATGGTCTATTTGGTGATGTTGTGAACAGTGCGATAGCTAAATCACAAGAGGCCTCTAAACAGGCAGTTGCACTCCAAAGACTTCTCCCCCGCCGTTCATTCTATGAGGCTGCTGAGCGGGAGCAGCCTCACTCCTCTAAAAAGAGCGCTAGCCATCGTGCCACTCAAAAACAGAGTGTGTCCTCTCGTGCTCCCCCACAAAAATCTCGGGGACACGGAGGGCGCTCTCAAACCCAGCAGCCCTCGAGGGGTAGAACGGATCTGCGGACCGTTATTACCGCCAAGAAGGCTGCTGGGAAAAAGTCCTGACGTCCGAGGGCTCAGGACAAATGAGGGTAGTCCCCCCCGAAGCAGAGCGGTTAACACCTCTTTTTACGGTGCCCGTCTCTCTTCGGTACCCTCAGGGGACCGTTCTGCCAACCCTGCCGCCTCAGGTGTTACAGGGCGCAGCGGTCTCCGGCGAGCACATATCTCAAGGACCACCCGGAAACGTAGTGGCCTCGGGATGCCCGCCCCCTCCGAGGAGGGTGTTAGAGCAGTCTGTTCGGTCGTTCCCTGCCGGTGCGCCGTTACAGGGCGACGAATTGACTACTCAACAACAACGAAATCCAGAAACCAGTCTCGAGAGGCTGGTACCTCTAGTAGAATCTTTGACAGCGTGGAAGCTACTGTCGAATGTTTCTCGTTGGGTCCTGCAGACCATGGAAAAAGGGTATCAGATACAATTCAAAAAACGCCCACCTCGGTTTATGGGGGTCCTGCCCACAGTGGTGGGCCCCGAGCAGGTTCTGGTTATGGAACAGGAAGTAAACACTCTGTTAGAGAAAGGGGCCATAGAATATGTACCTCCCTCCAACAGGGAAACCGGGTTTTACAGCCGGTATTTCATAGTTCCGAAAAAGGACGGGGGATTGCGTCCCATTTTAGATCTTCGAGTTCTGAACGAGTCAGTCATGCAGCTCAAGTTCAAAATGTTAACATTGAGACAGATCGTGCCACAGATCAGGTCCGAGGACTGGTTTGTCACGATAGACCTCAAGGACGCATATTTCCATATTTCCATCCGTCCGTGTCATTGGAAGTTCCTGAGGTTTGCTTTCGGGGGCAAAGCATACCAATATCGTGTTCTTCCATTCGGCCTAGCTTTATCACCCCGCACTTTCACCAAATGTATGGATGCAGCTCTGGCGCCGCTGCGCCTCCAGGGTATTCGCATCATGAACTACATCGACGATTGGTTGATTTTAGCTCAGTCGCATCAGTTGGCGGTTCAACATCGAGATGTTGTTCTCGCCCACATGAAAGAGCTGGGGTTACGGCTGAACGCCAAGAAGAGTGTGCTTTCTCCACTCCAGAGGACCACTTTTTTAGGCGTGGTTTGGGACTCAGTGTCGATGCAGGCGCGCCTGTCACCGCCACGTATAGAGTCCATCCTTGCAGCTGTGAAAAGTGTAAAGCTAGGCCAGCTACTCACTGTCAAACAGTTCCAGAGACTGTTGGGTCTCATGGCAGCAGCTTCCAACGTGATACCTTTTGGACTGCTGCACATGAGGCCCCTGCAGTGGTGGCTCAGGACCAGGGGGTTTTCCCCGAGGGGCAACCCATTTCGCACAATCAGGGTCACGCGGCGATGCTTACGTGCCCTGGTTATGTGGAAGAAACCTTGGTTCCTGTCCCAGGGCCCAGTGTTGGGAGCTCCTTGTCGTCGCAAACTGCTAACGACGGATGCTTCCCTCACGGGTTGGGGAGCGATCCTGGAGGGTCGCTCATCTCAAGGTCTGTGGGAAGACCATCATCGTTCCTGGCATATCAATCGCCTAGAGATGTTAGCTGTCTTCCGGGCTCTGAGGAGCTTTATCACAGATCTCAGGGGACACCATGTGTTAGTACACACGGACAACACGTCGGTAGTCGCCTATATCAACCACCAAGGGGGTTTGCGCTCGCGCCCGTTATCCAACTTGGCACGCCATATCCTCTTGTGGTCCCAGGGGAAGTTACTGTCACTCAGGGCAGCTTACATCCCCGGGGTCCAGAATATAGGAGCAGACACTCTGTCGAGGCAGGGGCCGAGGCCCGGGGAATGGAGGCTCCACCCCGAGGTGGTGGAGCTGATATGGAGGGAGTTCGGCCAAGCACAAGTGGATCTGTTTGCGTCTCGAGAGACGTCTCACTGTCCACTTTGGTTCTCCCTCACGCATCCAGCTCCTCTTGGACTGGATGCTATGGTTCAGACGTGGCCGAGGCTACGTCTGTACGCCTTTCCCCCAGTTGCTCTGCTCCCGGGAGTTCTGGAGAGAGTTCGCAGGGACCGGGTTTGCCTGCTTCTTATAGCCCCGCGCTGGCCGGGCAGAGTATGGTTTCCCGATCTGGTCTCCCTCCTCGACGGGCATCCTCTGGAGTTACCCGTCAGGAGAGACCTTCTGTCCCAGGCAGGGGGCTCAATATTTCACCCCCGCCCAGAACTGTGGAACCTGTGGGCTTGGCCTCTGAGGGGGCCCAGCTCATAGAGTCAGGTCTCTCAACTGTGGTTGTTGAGACCATTCTACAGTCCAGAGCTCCCTCCACGAGGAAACTTTATGCCCTGAAGTGGAGAGTCTTCACTTCTTGGTGTAGTGACCGTCGGTTGGACCCAGTTAACTGCCCAATTGGTACAGTGCTGGAGTTCCTGCAGGACCGGTTCACAGCAGGTCTAACCCCGTCCACTTTAAAGGTTTATGTGGCGGCCATAGGTGCTTACCACATTCCTTTGGGTGGAATGTCTGTGGGGAAAGACCCTTTGATATCTCGTTTCCTTCGTGGCACTTGGAGGCTGAGGCCTGCAGTTCGCTCTAGGGTGCCACCTTGGGACTTGTCCATTGCGTTACAAGGCTTGTCCCTGGCCCCCTTTGAGCCTATTGAGGAGGTTCCTGAGAAGTTTTTAACGCTGAAAGCTCTTTTCCTTCTTGCTATTTCCTCTCTCAAGAGAATAGGGGATCTCCAAGCGTTGTCGGTTGCTCCGTCATGCTTGGAGTTTGCTCCGGGTATGATCAAAGCATTTCTTCATCCGAGACCGGGCTATATCCCCAAGGTCCCCACTAATGTGGTCAGACCTATTGTTCTGCAGGCCTTCTGTCCTCCTCCCTTTCAAAATGCGGACCAGGAGGCTAATAATTTGCTTTGCCCTGTGCGGGCGTTAGACGCATATGTCCACAGAGCTGCCCTGTGGCGAAAAAGTGATCAATTATTTGTGTGCTTTGGGTCCCCTAACAGAGGAGGTCCAGTGTCTAAGCAAAGGATGAGTAAGTGGGTGGTCGAGGCTATCTCACTTGCTTATGAGGCGGCTGGGCAGCCTTCTCCTTTGGCTGTCCGGTCGCACTCGACGAGGAGTATGGCGGCCTCTAAGGCCCTTATTTCAGGAGTTTCTTTACAGGACGTCTGTGATGCGGCAGGCTGGTCCTCACCGCACACTTTCGTCAGGTTTTACTCTCTGGATCTAGACTCTGCTCCAGGGTCTCATGTTTTGTCTTCCTAGTGCTGCTCTCCAGATTACACACAGGACAGACATTCGTAGCTATGGAGGCGTTGGTATAGACGTTCCCCATAGCGTCATTCTCGACGCAACGGGAGTTCCCTTGAAAGGGAACGCCTCGGTTACGACTGTAACCTCGGTTCCCTGAAGAGGGAACGAGCGTTGCGTCGCCTTGCCATATCTCCTTCATGCCTGTCAGCTCGACTTCAGACTTTTACGAAGCTTTCGTTTTCTGTTTCGGGCCGGCTTTTATAGCTTCCTGGTACGTGACGTCACCCGCCTCTGACGTTCCGCCACACCATTGGACTGATTTTACATGTGCTTCAAGACGTCATCACGCAAAGCGTTCCCCATAGCGTCATTCTCGACGCAACGCTCGTTCCCTCTTCAGGGAACCGAGGTTACAGTCGTAACCGAGGCGTTTTTCTATGCATTATCAATAAGCTGTACATTGAATTTGGTCTTTTAATATCACTGTCAGACTACATTTGTACAAACCTGGTAAACATGACTGGTGGGCAATGGAGGAAAGCATTGTTTTGCCCTCCAGGTGGGCGTTACTATCAGGATGTTTTGTCACATGAAAACTACAAGCAGTTTGGACATTCTGCATAACCTCTCCTTTTGTGTTTCTGTAACATAGGTGTTCCCTGTGCTTTTGTTTCATTGACTTTTAGGGTGTTTACACAACAACGATCTACTAAAAATGGAAACATTTTTCCTTTGCGGTTTTCGCAGTTGTCAAAATGATCCCCTTTCACACGGATCCGCGAAAACGACTAAAACACTGCATTATTCATGCCAGGCCAGTAGTTGGCGATGTCACTTTGTAGAGAAACACTATGCGCCTATCTATAGACTGAACATGTAATACACATGTGCATGACGTCACCATTTTTTACAAATTCACGTTTTTGCAGTTCACAACTTGAACTTTGAAACCCGTATTCAAATGTTTGCATTTTTTTAGGCCTCCAAAACACCGTTGTCGTGTATTTAAATGGCCAGAACACATACAGAGTTTTCTGTGTTTAGCTGAAAACAGTGTTGTGTAAATGGCTCCTTAGTTTGTAGTGCGTGTGGTTCCTTTTTCCTGTGTTCCCTTCATAAATCTTTGATTGTTTGTGTACATAAGTGCTCATTGTTGGGTCTTGTCCCTCTATGGCTGTTATGTTAGTGTTCTCAGATTAGTCTCCTTGTGTGTAAATTTTGGTATTACCTTGATAAACCTTCTGCATTTGGGTCCAACCATCTCTTGTCTCTGAGTTTACCGTATGACAGTTTCACCGGAGAAAAAAATGTATGCTGATTTATAACGACATAAGAGTGAGTAATGTAAATCATGGTAGAATGTTCATTGGGTGAAATATTACTTTAAGGAGAGATCATCTGATGTTTTGTTGACAGATGTTATGATAAAAAAGGGGTAGTGGGTAAATCTATGGGCTGGTAATCAACAGGTCGATAAATGAATCGCTGCAAGGAGAGCGCCATTCATTTTGCCCTTAAAGGGATAGTTCACTTTGAAATTAAATTTTGGTATGTTTTAGCTTACCTCAAGGGCATCCAAGATGTAGGTGTCTTTGTTTCCGCAGTAGTTTCAACTTTGATATTTTTAGGTCAAACCGTTCTTGTCTGTCAGTCATATAATGTAGGTCTATGGTCACCACCTCAAAGAGCATGCACAGAGAAGTCCAAATTAAACAATTCCCCATCGTAAGTACACATTGATGGCCTAAGACACGAAACGAGCGGTTTGTGTGAGAAAACGAACAGTATTTATATCGTTTTTACCTCTTGTACACATCCGAGATCACGTCCGGCGCTTTCCGGCGCTTGCGCAGACTAAGCCAGAACGCGTGCACACGTCACACACCAGGAAGCGTGCGCGCCCTCAGATCACTTGGACGTGGTTGTGTAGAGGTAAAAATAATATAAATACTGTTCGTTTTCTCACACAAACTGCTCGTTTCGTGTCTTAGGCCATCATTGTGTACTTACGATGGGGAATTGTTTAATTTGGACTCTGTGCATGCTCTTTGAGATAGTGACCATAGACCTGCATTATATGACTGACAGACAAGAACGGTTTGACCTAAAAATATCAAAATTGAAACTACTGCGGAAACAAAGACACCTACATCTTGGATGCCCTTGAGGTAAGCTAAAACATACCAAAATTGAATTTCAAAGTGAACTATCCCTTTAAATCCACTTTAACACAGGTTGCTCCATAGTAAGGAGAGTTTCATTCAAGTCTGCTAAATAATTTATTGATATTACATATTTGTAAGCAGACAATGTAGAAAGATTCAGAAGACTATCCTGAAGATTGTTTCAGATTTTTCAGAGTCTTTTTGTTTTGCCAAACTCTTCGTCAAAAACAAATCCACCAAGAAAAAATAAATAAAAATATATATAAAAGATTAGAAAAAAAGGAAAACGGTACTTTGCTGCATTAAAATGTTTTACAACCCTGTTTTTTTTCTAGTGACTCATAAGGTTGAACTAATAATTTCCCTGACTTGAATACATTTCCAGTCTTCACAAACAGCAGGAATAAAATCTACTTTTTTCCAAGAGCAGATGAGCAGAGAGCAAGAGCTGACTTAAAAACAGAAAGTCTTACGCATCCTGTCTTATATCACCCACTGCTGAGACAAGTGTCCCATCAATCCACTCTGTCTCACTTTCCTTCACAGCAGGCGGACGGCCGTGCAGTATATTTCATATTCCTGTTTCGTAAGGTGCTGACTCACTGCCTGGAACATCTGTGTGGCTTTAGAGGAAAAAAAATGTCAGTTTAGGTCAATCACAAGGGACCAGGTCTGTGGCATAGGATACGTGAAGAATTGAAATGCTGCAAGCAGGCAAAAGCATTAAGAGAATGATTTAGTTGTTCAAGGTTATAGCAATGGAAAGAGCCAGTTTTACAGTAGCAGTTTATATGAATACTCACTTTTACTTTCCTGGTTGGCTATACAAATCAGGTCACTATAGGTGCGTGCAAGTGACTTAAGCAGTGGGCCTATTCTAAGCCAATCCCAATCAAACTCATTTACCTGTGACTTTCTAGTAATCCAGAAGACCTTGTTCAGATGTGTTTAATTAGGACCAGAGTTGAAGAGCCCTGTTCTGCTATTATCTGATTGTGAATTAAAACCACTAGAGGTCAGTATTGTCTGAAAATTTGCATGACTTCAGCTCATTCATAGCTTTGTAATTTTAAAATCGGAGTTTAATATGCATGGACAACTACGAGTAAATCTTCTGTTTGTTGTTTCCTTGTAAACACTCAGTGACTACCAAAACATTGCTCTGTTATCATTTTGAACACAACCAATGGTGTAGTTTGGCATGCAAGTGTGTGATTGTCCAAACAAAAGTAGTGTTCAGGAAACCTATTTTACAACAGTTACAATTTTTATATTTCTGTTTTTTAGTTGCATAGAAATTACACACATAACACTTTTATAGCTTCTAAATGTCTAGTTCAATTGAAGAGACAAAATAAGCAACCATTTTCAGAGCACCAGCAGCAGAAACATTCATGCAGGCTGACATTTAAAAGCTTGCAAATCAAACACAATACTCTACTAACAAATGTTACCTCACTGTTTATGGAATGTGCATTTTTTTCTAGGCATTGTTAAATGCATCAAGCTTTTGCTATCAACCTGTCAAATCTCCATTTATCATGACTCACTGACAACAGCCTTTTGTTGTTGAACTAAATCTATAAGAGCTTTCTGAATTCCTGAGGATAATGTTAGGACAGAAAACAATGAAATACCTGTAGCAGTCCCTCTCAGGTGTTTGATCTAGGTCTTGCTCTTTTCACTCCTACCCCTACCAAAGGTCATAGGCCAGCATGAGAACACTGTATAAGTTACTAAGGAGCAAAATGAGGAGTAAATGAGGAAGATAAGACATTCTTTGCTCTGTAGGTTTTCACAGAGAACCCAAGAATTTGGAACGATGTTTGTGGTCGAGCATGTGTTTTAAACTGATAAATAAGGTCAATGGTCAAAACTAGATTTTTTTTATTTTTTTACTTTATATGAAGAAATTATGTAAGGTGCTTGCTCCTGTAAAACTCACTGCCACAATAGGGCGGTTAGTATGTGGTTGATAAGGTGTTCTGAGTGGTTTTAAACCACATTGCTTATATGGTTGCTAGAGTGGGATGGGTGGTTGGTTACTTGCTCAAGTCATCAACAATTTGGGCACACCAATCATTATCAATTTAATGTCCATATCAGCACTGCAAGAGAAAAAAATAAACTCTGTAGAAAAACTGAAAATGTGGTAATTTTCTGCCAGGACAAAAATTCTATCCAATCCCTTCACAATAAATTAGGTCCTGTTTATCTGTTTAGCATCATTAGCATCATCAACCTTATTTTTGGTTAAGGTTGAATACAAGTAACCGTCTCATTGTTTGTGTTAGATAACAATCTGATATGCATGTGCTGCCGATTATGCAGAAATAAATTATTTGGGACTTCTTAGATCAGTTTCTGCTTGTAACTTGAAAAGCGCATAAGCCAACCACATGGAGCAACTCCAAATTATCTTTCTGTCCTTGTATTTTCTTTTGTCAGTCAGTTGTTTGACCATTTTGACAGGTTTGATCAAATTAGATCCAGATTCGATTAAATTAGATCCAGATTCAATTAATCAAATACAGATTAAGGTAATATTCAGTCCCTAATCACTAAAAAGTGATAATGTATTGTCAGCATCCCTTCCCTTTGTAATTTCTGTAACATAGCAATTATACAACTATTCCTTTTTATTTCAAAATACAACTAGTCTTTAATCTTTAATCCAAAAATCCAAGGGAAGGCTCAGGGAAACAGATATTACAACCATTAAACACTGACAACACCAAACAATGATCTTAGGAAACTCAACTAAAAATGTAAGACTAGAGTTTTTTTAAGAGTTTTGGCCATTCATTTACACGACAACAGCGTTTTGGTGGCTTGAAAACGCAAACTTTTGAAAACGACACCCTTATCATCTCCGTGTAAACTACAAAAACACGGATCTGTGAAATCGGTGACGTCATGCACATGCGTAGGCTATTACGTGTTTAGTCTATAGGCTTTTTTTTGCAAATGAAAGCATACAGATATTAACAGTAAGAAATAAGGGGGGCATACGGACAAGTGGTTATAAAAATTACACAAATCAACACAATATAACATTTTGTCATCATGAAAGGTTCCTTACAACAGACTTGATGATGATGCATGTTTTCAAAGCCTTTGTGTTTAAAGGTTTTGACATTTTCTTAAAGGAAGTAAAACATGACTTTATATCATAGGAGAACATTCTAAAATTGGGATTACAGTGAATATTTTTGGCTTTGTGAAGATGAAATTTACCCAGAAGACAAAGTAATAATACAGCACTATCAAGATTAACATCCCTAGAATGAAAATCGGACCAAAAAATGATAAATTGTTTAATTTGTGTGTATAGGCATGTGAGTTTGGATCGAGTGCACTGTAGTAAAAGAATGTGTGTGTGCGCAGGTGCAGTCTTTCTTTACAAAGTGACATCGCCAACTACTTGTCTAGCATGTACAATACAGCGTTATTAGTCGTTTTCGCAGACCCGTGTGAATGGGAATCGTCTTGATAACATTGTCATCTGTACAAAGAAAAAACTTTTCTGTTTTTAGTACGTCATTGTAAATCAAGCGATGTACTAAAAACAGATGACAACGCAGTCAAAACGGAACACAGATCTGTGAAAATGACTAAAAAGGCTGTATTATGCATGACAGATCAGTAGTTGGTGATGTCATTTTGTCAAGAAACACCCCGCAAACACATAATACGCATATGCATGACATCACTGTTTTCACAAATTCACGTTTTTGTTGTATTCATGGAGATGGTAAAGGCATCGTTTTCAAAACCTTGCACTTTGAAACCTGTTTTAAAAAGCTTGCTTTTTTCAGGCCCCAAAAACGTTGTGATGAAAATAACTACTAAAATGCATAAAAAGTTTTCCATTTTCAGTAGAAAATGATGTTGTGTAAACATACCCTAGGAAACCAGATCAAATCATGACAGAGACAGAACAGAACCATATCAAAAACATGGCAATAAAGTTAAAACAAAAACTGTCTGCCTACCTCCCAACTTACTATATACAATTATATACAAGTATAAGAGTTAATAAATCTGTACAGGGGTAATCTGGAATCGAGGTTGATAAACATGTGGTAGTCAAGATCACAAATATGACGGTTCACAGGAAACCAAAAATAAACAAACACTCGCAACAGACTTACTAATGCACTCTGGAACTAACTAGCAAAGTCAGACAAGGCGAGTGAGCACAAGGCTAGAGAAGTGATGATAGAGGCTTTTATAAATGTCCAGGAGTCAGCTGACCAAGCAGGGCGTGGCACCAATCAGACTGCAGGAACCAATCCGGTCTTCTTCCTGGACAGAATAGACATAAACACCTCCCACAACAAAAGGGAACACAAAAACCAATCAAAAGGGACGTAACAATTTATGCTTGTTCGACTTCATGCAGCGCTGCGCAGGCCGACTTGAAGCAGTGCATGCCGGTTGAAAATTTTGTCCCACTTAAGACAGCGCCGATGCCATGTGACTGAAGTATGGCATCAAAGTAGGCTACCGCGAGAGCGATTCGAGAGCAGCCGCAGGACTCAGCCAGCTGTTTCACAATTGGCGAATTCACCGCATGACAACAATCACGTGTGTTTTGTGTTTATTCCCACACCTTCAGTTCCACTTATGGTCACAAATCTATTTTTTATAACAGTAAAATCTCTTTTCATGTAGTCGCAATGTTATATTGTTTCATGTTTATCAAAATAAAACTGATTAAAAAACGTAGACCCCACTACATTGGTATTTAAATAGTAGGCTTATGTTATGTTTAACTTTATTCTTGTACAAACAGGCGCTGTATTAAGCAGTAGACTATATGGGTATTAAATGGAAACGTATCTGAAACATCTGTGTATTTGACAAATATTGCATTTATTTCACTTCATCTGTGGTAAAGTATGCAAACACATCGCAAGCGTCACTAAGGGAAGCAGAAAGTGTTCAAATTCGCGTCTCTGGTCTCAGCTCCCCCCCGCCTGCAGGCGGCAACTCTCGCTGATCAGTTACATCCAGCCACAGCCGATGTCGAACACACCTTTTATCTTACGACAGTGGTTAAGCACGCCCACCACTTTTCAAGGGCGGGTACTCGATCTATGTTCATCAAACAAAACAATCTACCATTGTGTACTGTGTTATAGACTAAAATGTAATTTTTTTAAAATATTTAATCATTGCGCAAGATTCAGAAAGCAAAAGCTTATTTTGTACAAGGCTGGTTATGCTGAAATACCTAATAAACAGTAGAAGATGAGAAAATAGTAAAGTTACAAACTAAGGTCAAGCCAGCCCCCACTTCGAAAAAACAGTAATTTAGGAGATTTTACATGATCTATTCAGGTAGATTCCAACTACTCAAAAATATTATGTGTAATATTGTTACCATATTTTTTTGTGATCAAAATTATTCAACCCCCATTGCAAATCAGGTTTTGGCAAAATGTATCAGCTGTTTGCAATGAAAAAAAAAAAAAAATCATACAAATGTAAATTAAATACGTAGACTCTAAGTCATGTTATCGTTTTGATAAATCAGATAGCTATCTAAACAGGCCCATAGTGAATCCGTTGACCAGGCTACACATGACACGAGTTGTGGTCTCTTTGGCACAAATGAATTTAGATGAGATTAGATCAGATTAGATAGAACTGAATTGATCCCAGATTGATTGCACTCTTGTATGTCACAGACTTCAGAAGCTTTGTTTGGTCACATGCTTTTTAAAATCGTATATCCTCTGCTCTGCGATGATTTTTCAGATGTACATTGTGTTAAAAGCTTCAAGTAATGAACCGTTTTTCGGCACAATTTGATGAAAGCCTCAAACACTTTAGGAAGCCTCAGTTTCCCATCACTAGAAGCAAGACTAGGGCATATACTGTTCTGTAGCAAACTCTCTCCATATACTGTACCACAAAACAAACTGGCCAAGACATGATGTAAGAGAGCACAATAAGTAGGGGGGAAGCACACAATGAACAGGTGAGAACAATTAGCAAAATGAGTATGAGAGAAAGACTAAACAAGGGGGTGTGGTAAACGGAAACATAGAGGCAGAACAAGGGGAGCACATGGCCAACATTAACAAAGGCAAAGCCATGTTTTTCTGAAGATTGAGCATACTACTATAAAACTCCATGTAATCGCCCAAACTGAAAACTGTCCACACAGACTGGCTTTATTTGTACAGTCTTTATTTTGGAGAAAACATCACAGAATCATGGCAGTGCAAAACTGTCAAGGGTCAATGTCATAAGGAAGTGATCCAACGCTTATAATTTTTGAGATAACATTCATCCATCCAGCTATTCGTTTTAATATGCACTCAGGATGTTGAACTATAGGGTTGTCACTTCACTTCTGTGTATTTGTCTTTTGTGTGTTGGCTCATTTAGTTTTTTTTAGTTTTTTTATTTGACAAATATTTAAAAAAAAGTATAGATTTTTTTTTTCATTTCCACATATTTCATTTCATTGTGGGGGCTCGAGAGACCCCGAACATCATGAGAGGGACTTTTTTTTCACGCTATCATACAACCAGATATCATTCCAATAAATTGTTTTGTTTGTAGAGATAGCAAGTGTCAACCAGAACATCAAGTCTCATGCCATTTATATGAAGGGACCTTTTTTTATTAATTTCAGCTAACTCCATTTGGGGTCAAAAAGACCCAGAATAGCGTATACGAGTCAAATAGCCTCTTGACCTAGTATTCAAATTACATGTGCCATTGCCATAACAACACATTTTACCATAGTTAAATTAAATTGGCCAAAAAGGAGGTTTGTATGTGTCAGAATGACAAAATGGCTAGCACCATAACTAACACCTTTTCTATTATTCATTTGGATTTGTTATAAATCTTAAAGTCATTATCCGTGACTTTCCGAATAAGGCTTTGGGTACATTACCACAAGATTCGCTCCATTTTTAAGTCTAAATCTTGCAGCAAATATTTATCGTTGTTTATTCATTGCCTCCACATTTTGAAACAGAAGATGAAACACGGCATCTGAATGTTTAATAGTTACTCTTGACATCAGCATCATTACAGCCATGTCCATCTGCGTCAACTATATTCCATCCAATCCTTACAGAGCTGAAATCAGTCGGGTGGACACCTCATTCCTCCCTTTGTTGACCTACTTATCTGACCCCGGCCTTTGAAAACTGGGCTCTTCCCTGGAAATGATTGTCCACTATTGTCACTTTGTCAGTCCCAGAGTCTGAAGAGACAGTGAGGGGAAGGAAAGGGATTTTGTGCTAAAGGTAGTGCCTTATTTGATGACCTTAGAAAGCTTTCATCAGCTATCAGGCTTGACAGACCAAGACAAAGCTCTATGACTCATGTTCTATAAGGTTAACTGCAGGACAAAGTAGGCAAACCCAAAAAACCTTGGTTGAGTATGTTCACTCAAAACTGCTCAATTCTTCACTCATTGCACACTATTGCACATATTTTCAGATAGATTTACACTGACACCTAATAAACTTTCCTTCAGTTTGTTGCTTTTAACGCTTTTACACTACAAGCAATAAGCTTATTTTTTGTGATCTTGGGGTTGATTGCTATGATATTGTGTTTCCTTCAGGGTCACCAGCAATTGAATCTCAGGCCCAGGAATCTTTTTCCTTTATGATGTTTAACTTAAAAAAACGGTGAGTATTGTGAGGACATGTAGTCTACAGAGAAAGCCTTAAGGAGATGGACATGCTCTGACATGTCATTACATATTATCAGAAGAATTTCACAATAAGTAGAGAAGAAATGCAAATTAACAGTAGCTAACTAATATTTAGAACACTAACAGACTGGGTCTTCCCATCATGATAGATAAACTTAGTAGATCAACTCAGTAATGTACTAATGCTTTTATCCAATAAAGTCCACTAAAACACACTGTACAAACAGTGTACGGTTTCTATGCAAGCCCTATTCTGCTTACACATTCCTCAGACACCTTGAAAGGGGGCTCCTCTGGACCTGCTCTATCAGTTGAGCAAATGATGCTTAAAAAATTCTTTACATTCTCTTTACAAGCCTGTTGTCTTTCACCAACCGTTTCCCTGGACATACATTATGCTAGCTATGATGTATAAAGCATATAGGAAAATATATTTGAGAGTAGCATTGGTATTGTCGTAGGAATCATCAAATAATTATACAGGACAGATTTGTATTTGAAACATGGCAAATTCTCTCACAAACAGCCCTTAAAGTCTATATTAAATCATATCGAGCCCATTTGCTTTACTAATATATGTTATAGGTTCACATTATTCTAAAGAAAATATTGGTAACACTTTATTTCACAGTGTCCTTGTTGCATGTTACATGTAGTTGCTAGTAATAAATTATGCATATTTACATGCAACTATCCCTAAACCAAAACCAAATCCTGCCCTCATCCTATAGTAGGTACATGTACTTTATTAATATTCCTCAGTACTGATGTACAATGACATTGAAGTACACCTTCAAATAAAGTGTAAACACCAATATATCTCACAATCTCCAGTGACCAACCCAGTCTCCAGCACTACATTTCCCAGAATCCCTCTTGGCTCCCCCCTGCACACACTCCATCAACCGCACCTGCCACCAATTACTCACCTCATCAGCTCCTCATAAAAGCACCTTAGCCTCAACATTTGTCTGGCCTTGAACAAGGAAAGACTCTCATACTTGCTCTGCTGATCCCCAGCGACTGCTGTGATGGGTTCTCTGAAATTATTCTTTGTGTCTTCTCCTGGGTAGGGTTGCACCAGCCGTTCGTAAGTTCTTTCTTAAATTGGAACGTAAAGTCCACACTAGAGGCTTAGTAACTACTAGCTAGTTTGTAACTAACTCTGAACTTTATTCCATTGCACCATTTGTTCGTAAGGCAGAACGTAGCTAGTAGGTCGTAAGCTCTCCGTAAAGTAATGCGTAGTCGCATATGACGTTTAGCCTCGATGATCCAATAGCAGCCTTCAAATACGTGAGCAGATGTTGTGTTGAAATGCTGTGAATTTCAGTTTATCCTTCATTCTTTTGCCTCACGTTACTAACGGTAAAAATAAGTTTCCATTAAATACAATACTTGATCATGAATAGCATAAGTGTTTTTATATGTAAATAACATTCAGAAACTGTATTTGAAATGAGGATCAATAAATAAATATTGATACAAAAAACATAAGAAATTACGTTTACTGATTATGACTGATATTTGACATGCACAACATGGACCGATGCACACAGGTGTGCAGTTTAGGATGGGTTCGTATAAAGCTAGCCGCTAACAAAGTAATCTTTTCACATAATGTTCTCTCTTAAAATGTAAGCGAGTGTAAATGTCAGCATTATCATGCATGTCTAAATAATTGAAGTCTGTCATGTAAAAGAAGAGCTTATTGATGCAGTTCAGTCTGTCTGATATTTTATTCCATCCGTTACTCCTGATCGGAGGCTGCCGTAAATATTTAGTTTATACGTAGAGTTACGCTTCAACTAAGTTTAATGGTGCAACGCAAAAATATTTAGAAGTGCGTAAGTCGTAACTTGGTGTCCATTTATGTCAAAACTAGTTATAACTTGCGCACAGCTGGTGCAACCAGCCCCTGGTGTCTCCCTCCCTGTTTGTTCTGTGGATATCTACCTTCAGTACTGAGTTGTTTCACCAGCCATCCGCTGAGATGTGTTCTCTGATCTCCCCGTCATCATCCATCTAACCTGTTAGGGAAAGAGACTGTTAATATCATCGTTCTCCATATTCAAGACATTGCATTACTACTCACCTGTTCACCCTGTGTCTGCTGTTTTGCGTTTGCCTACAATAAAGTATTGTCTGCACTGTAAATATTTTTTTACTTTACAGTAAAAAAAAAAACAGCAGCTGTGGTTGCTAGAAATTGACTGTAAAAAATACGGTAGCAACATTTTATGTTTTACAGATTTAACTTAAAGGGGTCATATAATGCCATTTTTGTACAAGCTAATATGATTCTTTAGGGTCTAAATTAAAAGTTTGTAATATACTTTAATTAAAAATTCTCATTAGTATTGTAAGAAAACACTAATTTTACCTGGTCAAAAACAGCTCTGTTTTCAGCATGCCGTTTAAGTGCATGTGTCTTTAAATGATAATGAGCTTTGCTCACCCCACCCCTCTGTTCTGTGCGTACACCCTTTATAACACAATAACCATAATGCGCTGTTCATTATAAACGTGGGATTATGAATTATATTGAGAACGTCGTATATAGAAAACATGCCATAATGTACCCTGAGTGTAAACAGCCGCATTCATCGTGAAGCGTGCAGCAAGCGATTTGCAAAGATTAATAAAAATATTAATATAAAGGTTAATAAAACGTTACACTCACTTCTTCTTCTGGAGGTGCAGCAGGAACACGAATAGTTGGTACCGATCCTTTTTTCAGGAGCAGCTTCTTAGCAAAACCAGCTTTATATTGACCTCGTTTGTAAAGCAGTCTGGTGTGTGAAATGATTCGCGCAAACAAAAGCATTGATGTTGATCGTGGGGAATATTCCCTTCGAAAACAAACTCAGCCACTGCGTCTTCAGCGGTTCGGATTTAGGAACATCAAAATGACTGCTGTGTTCCTTATTACACCCAAAAACAGAACACCACAATCGCTTAGATGCCATTCTGCTCATAGACAGTGCTCCAGCGTATCAACAATGTCCGCGCGGACTATGATTGGGCGGGTTTGTGTTGAAACTCTGCTGTCAATCAACAATCGCTTTGCAATTCATCCATTCCGTTATTATGGAATTAAACTAATCAAGAGTTCTAGACTTTGACGGGTTCTTCTTATTTGCTTTTATGTTGCTTTTCTCATGATTGCTGCATGAGATTTGTATATAGACAACTATGCCTAGGGCCTTGAAGTTCTATCACACCACATGTAGCCACTTACATGTATGCTTACTTGGTAAATGTAACTCTTTAGGTATTTACAACACCACTGGTCACTATATGATAAAAGTGTGAAAATTAATCATAAGAAGTTTATATTAGTTCAAGTTTGCTCTGTGTGGATGTATTGTTCTGTTCCAGTGATTTTCTATGACTAAACCTTGAAGGCAAAATATATCACCTATGGGGTCAAAGCCTGTTCCCCAATTGTATCTGCTGAAGCCTTTGCAAGAGGCATATATTCCACTCGGGTCCCAGCAAGTTTTCACCAAGGTGGTAGGACCCAGCGATCCTTTGCTCCACTTTGCATACCTTGTTTATTCGTGTAGCCTGCCCTCCAGATAATAAAGATGGACTTGCTTTGCAATTCATCCATTCCGTTATTATGGAAAACAAAATCGAATGGCTTGATTTGAGATGGGGGAAAACATATAAGAAGATGGATGGATTTTTATCATTTTATGATGGTTGTGTACAGGCACTGCCAACACACATTTCAGTACAATCAACTTGTAAAAGTGCATGTACCATTATATGACCCCTTTAAAGGTGCTGTATGGACATCTGGGAAAATGTTAACTTTAACCTGATAGCAGTAAAAGCGTACATCCCACCCTCCCTGCAAATCACCGTCCAAAGCCACTCCTCCTGAAAGCATGAGGCCTTGGTCTCGCACAGCCAAGAAGACCGGAGACAACGTTACTGCAATACCAATATCACGTGTCATTCACCGGTGAGAAAACTTTACAATGTTACAGTTAGTAACACTACAATACCAAACGTAAACAAATTCTTTAATAAAACAGAATTAGATGCAGCAAGTTTTCGGTTTGTTTAGCTAGCTGTCCGTGTGTAATAATATTTCTCGCATGACAGGGTTTCCACGATGAGAGTCTTCTTGGCTCCGATGAAGATATATAGGTTGTAGATCCTTTGGCAGTGCCACTTGTTGTCGGTTCAGAAGGAAAGTTAGGTTGTTGCTGCTTGCTTGCCTGCCATTGTCGCTCTGTCTGCACAGCGTACGTGAACACGCTGATGACTTATGTCTGCGTGAACAGTCTGTGCAGTGGTATGCAAACACACATTGACCGACAGGGAACACATGCTATAGGACCGTTTGAACTGAATGCAACGATTGAACGAACATTTTATGGTCCTACACCTTCATATATTTATAAAAATACATTTAGACTACTTATTAGAGTGATTGCTATCAGGAAATGAGGAGACTTTCAACCAGCATAACAAAAAAAAAAAAAATTCTACAGCACCTTTAAATTTACAGTAAATTTCTTACTTCCTTAACTGATATAATGTTAATTTATCAACCTACTGAAGTACTAATATATGTTTTGTACCTTTGTAATACACTGACAACCACCAAACGCAGTCGTGAAGAGTCACATGATGAAACAACTACGGTGGCCCAGTAGTGCACAACACAACGACATTTAAAAAGCAAACATAAGTTCACAACATAACGAAATTAAGCCACAACACAACGGAAACAAGCCACAACACAACGGAAACAAGCCACAACACAACGGAAAATCTACAACACAACGAAATAAAGCCACAACACAACGGAAATGCTCCCGACCACTACGTTAGACGGCCCTCGGAGCGCGATAAAGTTAGTTTTCCTTGCCATTGTTCATTAGAGAGTCGGCAGTCTATAAAAATATATTAACACCACGATTAGTTTTAACAGTATGTAGCTAACCATTGTATATCGACACTTATTAATTCAAAATCACCTACGTGCATTATAGCTGCATATTTATACTCTAGAATGCTTTGACGCGCTACCACAGCGCATGATCCCTGAGGGAACGTCTGCCAATTCCTCCAAGTTGTTAAAACGTATAATTTGTATTAATTAAAATTACTTTTAACATTCAAAAACAGACATGTTCAAAATCCAAAGCTTGATTGTATTTGATAGTAGACTGACTTAATACAGATAACTTTTTTCCAATACCCTTCATGTATTTACAGTAAACAATTTTTTTTTTTTGGAAATTTCTGTAAAAGTTTTCTTTTATCATGTTTCAAAGGTTGTAGTTCCTATTAACCAGACTGACTTACAACAGGTGAAATTGTGCCAATAGCTCCCTGTATGCACAGTACAAGATTTGTTTTTTATGCAAACATTAGGCCTAAATCAAGTTTTTTTTTTTCATGTCACAAAGCTTGTGGTTCCTAGTGACCAGACTGACTTATTATAGGTGGAATTGTGCCAATTCCTTCCTATTTCACCAAATGGTTTTTATTTTTATTTATCAAACCAGACCACTTGCCAGACGTTCCCTTATGGATCATGCGCTGTGGTAGCGTGTCCAAGCATTCTCGAGTATAAATCAAATACGCAGCTATAATTCATGTATGTTATTTTTAAGTAATATTTTATGTCGATATACACTGTTAAAACTAATCGTGGTATTGATATATTAAGACTGCTGACTCTATAGAACAATGGCTAGGAAAACTAACTTTACCGGGCTCCGAGAGCCCTCTAGTGGTCGGGAGCATTTCCATTGTGTTGTGGCTTTATTTCGTTGTGTTGTAGATTTTCCGTTGTGTTGTGGCTTATTTCCGTTGTGTTGTAGATTTTTTTACGTTGTGTTGTGGCTTTATTTCGTTGTGTTGTGGCTTGTTTCCGTTGTGTTGTGAACTTATGTTTGCTTTTTACATTTCGTTGTGTTGTGCACTACTGGGCCACCGTAATCAACTCATCACAGGCAGCTTTTCCACAAACTAAACACCATCATGGTAACATGCATGAAATAAATAAAAAAAACACAATAAACATTAACATTAATAAATGACTTGATCTTTTTTACTTCCAAAAACTGTAAATTTTACTGTAAAATTACATTAAATGTGAGGTTAGATCTATTATAGTTAATCACCATATATAGTACGGAAACTTTGTTAACCAATTAACTGTTTTTCACCGTAAAATTTGTACAGTCTTTTACCGTTAAAGTCACAATAATTTTTTACAGTGTGGATTTACTGCCATCTGCCTATAGTGGGTATTTCCTGACAATACTCTTTGAGCAAAGTGTAATAATTTGCTCCACCTCTAATGACTTTTCCTTTTGGCTTTTGTCACCAGTCTCTAATTTTTCAAATGTTCCTCTCCAATCACTTGGCTCTATTATGGTAGGCTACACTCACTTTCTATGATACAATCAGTTTCATTATTTATTTATTTATTTTACACATTCTGGCTATTACAGATAAGACAATGATAAAATTCAAACTATTTTAAATAAAACACTAAAAACTAAAATCTATTGTTTTAAATACAAGTCGATTTAAGCATCACTGTTATAATGCAAAGTATGAAAAATATACTAATTAAAGTGTAATATTGACCCATAACCACAGTGGTACATGTGTGTATTTCTAATAAATGCATACAAATGAAAGTAAAATTTTGTTGATGACTTTAAATGTGAAATTTCTTAGCCACTAGGGGCATCAAACAGAATTGCTGTTTCCTGACCAACCAGAAGTTGACATGTTGGACCACTGAAACAACCAACCATTTCACTTCTGTAATGTGACGTGTTTCAAAGTGAAACAGGATATTCAATAAGGAAAAAACATGTAGGGCGAAACTTGAATTTATCCATCTGGAATTGATCATAAAAAGTGGTCTCTGTGTGACAGGGGGTTGGAGGTGGAGGAGTTGAAAAACAAGAGAGCTTGGTGACATCAGCCAAAAAAGAAAGTCATTTTAGTGCCAGATCAAGTTGTTATATTTTGATTAAAGATTACAGAGACAAACTTTTTTCCTTTGGAATCTCATGCACCAATAAATCCCTCACAATAAGAGCAAAAAGACCCACTTTCTGAAGATGAGAGAGTAAATAAGGATTCGATTTCACATTGACTTTAAATGTGTGGTTTAAAGCCTCTCGTTTATGTTAGGGTGTGATGGTGCCCTCAGATGATTCAAAGAAAATAAACACTAGAGGGTGTCTCTGTAGTTGTCTGAGGTGCGAGATCTGAGACAACCCTGCTCCACAGATGCAGTGTCAGCCTCCACATCCCAAACCACTAATGATGCCAAAAAATCCAGAAAATACCACAGGGCCCCGAAAAGGTTGGCGGGGTAGTCTGACTTGATGCGTTAATGTTAAATGGATGGTGTCATGATCACCAGCCGGAGAGCAACTGATATCCACTAGAGGGCACTCCTCCCTGGACCATTGTCATTCTATCAAGAACTGAATTTCCCATAATCCTTTGCCTGGATTCATCATGTGTGATTGCATTCAGGTACTTTTCATTACCTTGTTTACTCACCATATACAGTATAAGCCTGGTTTGTTCAGTCTCTCATTGCAAAGTCTTGCCTAGTGCTACACTGCAATTCTGAGCATGCTGTCTTTAGTTTTCCGTGTTTATGGTTTTGAATTCCGTGCCTGGTTTCTTGGATTTTACCATTTACCTGTGTTTTCTTCCCTCTGATTGTTTGCCCCGTGGTTCTGACCCTTACCTGTATTTTGGATTACCCTCAAATGAAGATGCATTTGGATCCCCACCCGTTTCTTCGAGCAGTACGTGATAGATGGAATTTAAATACACACAGAGAGTAAAGGAATACATTTTATGAGAAGAACCCCACAACCCAGTTCCCAGACTAACTGTCATTTCTTTACTTACTGCTGGTATTCACAAGGGTTGGATATATAAGATATAAGATGGCAGGAAGATAGCGCTGATTCATTCTGTTGTAGGGTCTGTATATGCAGAGAGAGGGAGGTCGTTGGATTGAACTTCACACTAAGTGAGTGTATATGTTGTAAGTAAACAAATTCTTATACTACATCATTGTAAAATGAAGGATTAGTCATGCTGAGGTGTTGGTTTCTTTGCAATACACCGCATGGGTTATTTGGTGTTTTTCCTCACAAATTCAGTTAAATCAAAGGGTCCCACTTTATATTAATTGTATTTAACTATGTACTAACAGTTGAATGAATCATTTGACACAATGTACTTACTGTATTGTGTACATAGTACATGTTTTTACATTTATTAAAAAAAAATGCCTGCATGTAATTACAGATGTAATACATTTCTGTGGTTACATCTATAATTACGCTATTGACCCTTTCCTTACACCTTAAACCTTACCAGACCACCAAACCTGTGCCTAACCGTGCCCTTATCCTACCGCACTAGCAGCAAAAGTGTTTTGCAATATAATATGAACACCATACGTATATTGTACTTATCACAGTAGTTATAGACACCTTATATAAAGTGTGACCAATCAAAGCTTAAAAATGTGAAATACATTGAATGTAAGCAATGTAAGTCACTTTGGATATCAGCATCTGCCAAATGAATTAAATGTAAAACATCTCTGTAAGCGTATATAGCATCATGCTTTAAATGGACATGAAAATAGTATTATTTTTTAAACCACAAAACAGTTAATTAAAGGGTTGCTATAAGAAATGTTACTTGTGTTTGCCTGTATGTGACACATGGAAGCACAGAAACATAAATAATTTTAAGTGGTGGCTCAAAATGAAAATGACTGGTTAATCACTCCTGTGTACATGCTCAAAACTGCCATTCTGATCATTAACAGATGCTTGTTTGAGCATGTCTGATCTATAAAAACACAAGTACAAATCAATGAACATGCATGGATGCACTGTTTGTAGGAGTGGATTTGTCCAACACACCTAACCATAAAACCCTGGAAGGCAACATGCACATCAGTGCAAATGGCCTGTCAATCATCTTCTTCAGCTGTCTTTTTTTTTTTTTTTTTTTTTTTTAACTCATGCATAAGTCTCTATGAGCTAATTCTTTTCATTGAATTCCAGTCATACCCTATTCATTGAAAGTGGTGTGTCCAATATTGCAAACTGGGTGAAAAGAAGTTTTCTACTGCATTCCCTTAGCTAAGAATCTAACATTTTATTAAATTCTCATTTTATACCAGTGAGCTATGTAAAACTTAAATTGCTCTGTATTATATTGTTCTGCTCTCCTTTTGTACTGATGTTTTCTTTCACTTTGGGTGGTTTCTCAGACAGAGATTAAGCCTAGTCATGGACTAAATAGTCTTTTAAACCAGATTAACAGAAATCTGCTTTCTCTGTCATGGTTTTAAATAGTCCTAGAATTGGTCTAGTCCAGAGTTTAATAAACTGATTTCCTGGAGGAACGTGCGTGTGTGTGTGTGTGTGTGTATAGGCTGTATGTATGTATATATGTATGTATGTAACAGAGGCAAGCTAGTAAGAGCTGTGTTTGTAAACTTCACTTTCCTGGCCTCAAGAATTGCAGAAGTGACTGATGCTAGAGACTAGCGTCTTTAGTGTGCCTGTCTTCCATGCTGGAGACCCTGGTTTGAATCCAACTCTGAGAGTTTCAAAGCTTGGGGGAAAGCAAAGCATTTGCGAGAGAATGCTCTCATATTTTTTTTTTTCTTCACCATGTAGATTCCACAAGTGGTGTATGCAGTTTTTATTTGCTATTTGCTTTATTTGCTGAAGAGTTTTCTCTTGCTCAGTAATTAAAAAAAAAACTTGCTGTCATTGTTTTCCTTGAATTTGCTTCTCAGTTCCATACAATTTTTAGTTTTTCTTGGTTCGTTCCATTTTATAGGCAACCTCGTTGTGCTAATTCAGATTAGCACAGTTGGTTTTAAATTAATCTTGTTTATTTTAGTTCAGGATTTCATAATCCAGGTGTTAGTAATCTGTACTTAATCTGTGTTTCAGAAACCCATGATTAACTTTGGACTCCTTGAAATGATTTAACGATACAGACTTGTTTAAAACTTGCTTGATGATGCTTTCGGCGTGGATCTCTTTCAGTCCTTCCCTTTAAATTGCTTTCATTTGGAAGATTGTGGGAGATGATGGTGGTCTGTTTAAGTTGCACAACACAGTCCACTGTCCAGGCCTGCGGCTGAGATTAGGGTAAGTGTTAATACAGTAGGTAAGGGTAGGTGGCTCTTTTGTGTGGAATTGATGGGATTTGGAAAACCAATATTACAAGTAGTTGGAGGGAAGAGGTTGATAAATAAGAGGGATTTATGATGGTAGCAGAGAAAAAACATACACCAAATAATATACTAAGAAAGTAAAAAAAAAAAAACTGCATTAATATTGATTTTAAGGGACCCATGCTTAAAGGAATTATGGAATCTTGTCTTTGCCAATTAGTTAATTCCAGGTTGAATGCCCTATCATCTGGTGTCAATAAAGCAGATGTCATTACCTCGTGGTTGCTAGGTAGATGCTCAATAATGCCATTTCACCCTTGTTTTTTTTTGTTTTTTTTACCGGTGTCATGATCCAGCAGAACAGGCAGTTTAGCAAACAGAAACTTGGCAAAAGGTTCCAGTATAGCCCACCTGTTGTTGCTACTGTGATCCTTGTGATTGAAAAGGTCCATTTTGTTGCAGCATTCAAGAGCTGTCATGTCAAGCATGTCAAGAGCTCCTTCCAGGTGTACCCAAGAGTGAGCTGGAACCAGCCCAACAGATCCCTATCTTACTAACATTTCGCTGCCAAAACAAAGGATGTGTAAGTGGTGGATTATGATGCCAAGATTTGTGTTTCATCTTTGACTTCAATGCTAACTGATTTTATTAATGTTTAATGACACGTCATTCTTTGTGTATCAATAATTGAAGACTTCAGATGCAAAAACCGTCTGACATGTTTTTTATTTTAAATGAACAGTTTTTTATGTTTTTTATTTTACTCCTATCTGTGACATTTTTGAAAATAAGGCATTTCAATAACATTTTCAATAAACATTGCATTGCCATTAAAGTAAACTTATTGAATCTAAACAAAAGAGCCTGATAAAATGCTCATTTAAAATAAAAACTTTTTTTTTTACATCTGAAGTCTTCAGTTGGTAGCTACTTCAATGCAGAACAGATTATCTGAGCTTTTTACGAGTGTGGTGCATGTTGCCTTCATTGCTCATCATTAAAAACATTCAAACAAGAACCTTCTCTCCTCTGCTCTTGCCAAACCAAATCTCTCATCAAGATTTATGACTCCCAATGACTGATTTTGCTTTCTTATTAAATGTTTCATCTAGTAATTGCAAAATCTATCTAATAGAAAAAGAATGTACCTGTAATTGCTCACTGCCACTGAACTTGTGCCAGCCAGTATGTCCCCTCAGAAATGAATTAAATAAATAGTTAATTAAATAAATGTCATGTCGGTTTCTGTGGACATGAGTAGATTTTTGACTCTACTGGGCAAGCATGACCATGAATAATAGGGGAAATATTAATATGCTGGTTGAGTATGCTCAATATCTTTCATCAGCTCAAGAGCTTTTGTCTGATATTAAAAAGCCAGTAGAGATTATGTATAGTCTATATCAGAAAACCGGTACATTTATTCCATTTTAGAAGTATCACGATTATTACTGTCCATGCTTACAAAAAGAAAACGTAAATAATTAAGCCAGACTTACTTTCAAAATCTCTCTCTCTCTCTCTCTCTCTCTCTCTCTCTCTCTCTCTCTCTCTCTCTCTCTCTCCTGTTCTAAGTGAATGGGAGGGGCGCATAAATCCTCGGAGTGTATAAGAAGTGCCGTTCTCACAAGAAAGGATTTTACACAGCAACTTAGGACGAACGAAATGAGCTGCCCCAGAGCTGCTACAAAATGCTGGATGGACACCTTCTCCTTGGATGGTTATCATTTACCATTATAGTGCATCTGATCAGCTTGCCTGGACCGAGCACAGCTTACTTCGGGTAGGCAGAAGCTTTAAATGTTTTTTCAAGCTTCAGGTTTTTTTTAATGAATAGACGAAAGATAGATGTGAAATGATGAACCAAAGATCATAAACAAAAAAGACAGCGCAATCTAGGGGAAAAGTTATGTAAACTTCTCTCCGTAACAACCTGTGGAGTTGCGATTTAGTGTGAGTGTTGTTCTCATAACAACGTAATGTTTGCATGAAGTCTCCAGTTAATAACTTATTTATAAATTCATTAAAGATGCCCCTATTTACAAATGTATTAAATACTGCATATCAGGACATTTTATACATTTCTTAGGCTAATTCAGTGACGGGCAGGTACAAGCCGGTCAGGTTCGTCTTTTTTTCATAGATGCTTGTAGAGGAATGAAACTAGACACGAGCAGTTCTACACAGCTGTTAACAATAAAGCTACGAAGATCTCTAACCTGGTGGCCAAAACGTCTGTTAAGATCGCAGATAATATTTCTTCATCCAGCATAAACACTCGTTTTGGCACTCATTTTACTCCCTCACTAAGTTTAATTAGCGCAAGTTCAAGAATGTGTGTTGAATTTACAGTTTCCCCAGTTCCCCCTATAAACATTCCCCTAGCATAATTTTAATTGAGGTAATTGTGATACAGTGGGAACGCCTTTGGAATGTATTCCTCAATGACGCGTTCATTTCTGCTTATTGATATTCTTCCATTACGCGCCTTTAGCGGTCACACCAGAACTTCATGTTTCGAGAAACATGTGTTTAACTTTTAATCATCGTCTGTGAGCCATTGTCACTTGCATCAACAAGTTTTAAACCAGGTTTGTAGGGTAAAAGTAGCGAGGTTGACTGCTATTAAACTCTTATACGGACACAAAATGTAGGCTATTATAATGCTGGTGTAAATATAATCCAAAATGTATGGACATACTCCAAGGACAGGTGGGCGTTTAATATTGTCCTGGTGTTTTAACCCAGTCTGGCTGGAACTGTAGTGATGTACTAGGTTTTCACATTCAACAACTTCTCAACAGTTCAAGACATTGTATCATTATTTCTCTTGGCTCCATGGTGAAGAGTGATGGAAGATTATATGTAAAAAGGTGTGCTAAGGAGAGGATATTGTTAGGGCAAATCAAGGGCCAGGGCGGGAGTGGCTCCCTCAGGCCCCATTGAACATTATGAAGCAGTAAACCGGTTTGTTGGGCTGCAGTGGTTGTAGATTGGGTCTAAGCCTATTCTACCCCCTCTTAGGAAGTCAATAAATTTAATAAATGCTGGCCTGTGTTAGCATGGGTGGGATAGTACTTCATATAAAGATTTATAGTCTCCATTATTTGATCTGAAAGATTGTTACCAATTGCAATTAGCCTCTTAAGAATATTTCCCCTTGTTTTTTTGGCACATTAAATGGAAAAAGATAAACTACAATGTCTGATAATGAGCAGATATGCAGTGTCAAGAGGCTTCGTCTAATAAATGCCTTGATATTTTTAGCATTCAATTTGTCATGCTTATGTGAGGCTAAATAGCCATTGTTTAAAAGTTTTCACACTTTGCCAGTTTCAGCACTTTGTCTACTTTGACGGAAATTGCTTGTACTTCCATGTTATCAGGTCATGAAAACAAACTATAGGAAACTCATTAGTGATATATTTCGCTATGGCATTATGGGTGTTCTTTCTCACACAATGAGTGTTAATTTTTGAATGGTGATATGGGTGTCATTTTCCAGATAGCTAAGAACTCCACAGTCAGTGAGATACAGTCAATAAACAAACTTAAGTCTTTTCAACCTTGCCATTCGTGCCAGAGCCAGCATGAAATCATTATATTTTGACATGTTGTCACACTTGCTTCTACTAAAGTGCAAATAAATACCTTCCATGAAGCACATGCCGCATCTTCTTGGCACTGATTTACTTAAGTAGAGGGTCAATGTTGCATACCCAATTTCCCCAGTGCGGTGGAGCATATGTGAAATCTAAACACAGTCTCTGTTTGACCTCGGTCTGCGTCTCTGAGGGTTGGGTGGGATTCATTGCCTAGTTGAGCCGCTGCTGAAATTGTCATCCTGGCCACAAGAATGCAAAGACTTAGTTTTTTACCACCCGTCCCATCTAGCCTGTTGCGGCAGGTGCCCAATGTTTGTTTCTGCTGTATCTCGTTTAACAAAAATCCCAGGGAGACCAGGTTTGGATGGTTGGGGACAAAGTAGTGATAGAACATTGAATGTTCCTGAGAAACAAGGCAATACGAGGGCTGCACACTTTTTGTCTCGGTTTAGAGCTCACCTCAAACATCCTGAAGAAAGAAAGGGGAAGAGGTTACATGCTGGGAAAACATAAGGAAAATAAGCCCTGAATATCCATGGAATGAGATTCTTTTGTGCCTGGCTTTGACAAGTTTATGCAGATCTCCTCTGGAAGCCAGACTGGGGTACATGTGGGGAACTGCTGTCCCAAATGTGAACCCGAATCGAATTGAGGGAAGATATTTACGACTTTTGTGTGAGGTGCTGGTTATTCCCACCTAAATTCTGCTTCCAAGTATAAACCGAGGTGTAATCACGATGTACAAAGGGTCTACAATTTTTAAATATGTAGAGCCAAAAACGGTTGTATTTGTATTTGTATTGGATTTATTATGACAAATTAATTGTCTTCTGTGTTTGTTTGTTTTTTTGTCATTTAAGGTGCTGTTTACACCTGGTATTAATGCGTGTTGGTCTATCGGATCACAAGTGGGCGACACTAAATACAGGTGTTAACAGGGTCTAAAACATTTTGAGCTTCCAGAGGTAGTCGAAAACACTTGTTTT
Organism: Abramis brama; assembly: GCF_963993115.1. NCBI lineage: Eukaryota > Metazoa > Chordata > Actinopteri > Cypriniformes > Leuciscidae > Abramis > Abramis brama. The sequence continues at coordinate 34,453,417 of NC_139969.1, read as the reverse complement.
GTCTGTTAGATTGAAAAAGATCTGAAAAAAAAAAAACATACATTCACTCGCCCATAGACCCTCTCCTTGAAGAAATCAGGACAAAAGTGGTTGAAAGTGGACAAAAGAGATGGATTAAAACACCAGGTGTAAACGGTCATATGTCTGCCTCGTCTACTTGTGATCCGACTGACCAAAACGCATCTTAATACCAGGTGTAAACAAGCCCTAAAAAAAGACTGGTGAAATTTACTTAGACCTGTTAGCAAGAAACAATTCAATTGAATATCTTTATAAGTTGATAAGGTTAGATTTTCAGACACTTTTCTAGTAGATGATGTTTTTTTTTTGCTTTAAATGTGGCTGCACTTTTGTTTCTTACTGTACATGTTCCAAAGCCCTGCGTTAAAGATGTTGGCTGCAACAACATGCATGTGTATGTGCATTATAACCCTGTAATGAAGGCTCAACAATTTGGTGTCATTCCGTCCCCCAAAACCCAGACAGAACAAGGTCAGAACAGGCCCAAGGCTTCTACAGTCTTTCTATAGGAAATACTGTGCTACTAGCACTCAGCCTCTGGCCTCTTACATTTCTAGATATGCATCACTCGTCATGTAATTTATTTATTCTGATTTGGTTTAACTAATTAATGTGTCATGATTTGTCAGAACCTGCCCATCAATAGGTGTAGCAGTACTTGCAGTGCCTGATGTTTCCACCAGGGGGTACAGTCACTACTGTAAAAGTGCTCGGCTCTTCAGTCATCATCTGCTGCTTTATAAAACCTTAGCACAGTGGGAAATGAGTGGTAAAACAGATATGAGCACCGAGAGCTGTGTGACGAGTATACAGGGAGAAGGTAAACAGAGCAGCAGTTTTATTCAAAGGTAGTTGTGGTCAGTTTGATCTGTTTGCAATGGCATTTTTTGGCCACAGCTCACAGGAAAGCCCCTATACAGAAGCAGTTTGCTGCATAAGGCTTCAGATTTAATCTCTTGACTAGACTTGTGCTTGGGAATGTTGATGAGAGCTGCTGCCTGTGCTGTGGTGGATCGCCTTTCAGTGCCAGAGAATAGCAGTGTCTGCAACTGAAGATCTTCACGTGACCACTTCCTTCAGAGGCTGTATACACGCACAGACAATTTACTGAATCAAAATTAAAATGCCATTGTTAACATTTCACTTAACAGACACATAATGTAAAGGCACAACCCCACCAAAGTGTGTATCATTGCTGGACAGCTTAACATAGTGTAACTTTTGTACTATAAACACACTTAAGATTACCAACATTTCTTTGGCTTTCATGACATTTCAAGTAACCACTTGAAAAACAGAAAATCCGTGTCTCTAAATTTCTACCGGTTTGTTTTTCCTCAATGGCTTTCTTGACAAGCTTTGAGAATGGCTTCTCCCGCAGGAGTCATCCCAACCCTGCCTTGATTATATGGTATTATTGCTCTGGGGAATGTCTTTAAATGTGTTTGGCTCACTTGCATCCAAACGGCTCAATATTCTGGTAGCATGGATCCAACCACAGCTTGGAGGTCTGCCTCAATTTTTTAAGAGAGGGCGGGTCCGTTCCTACCATCAGCTGTGTGCTTTGTAGATATGTAGGCTGTTGTTGGAAATGCTGTGATGGGCATCGCAGACAGCAGCACAGACAGGCAAAACCGGAAAGCCAATATGGAATCTGAATAGCTTTTGGTGGTCACGGATTGATGAAATGACGTTAATTAGTGGCACTACCATGTCATGGGTTTTCCGTCTCCAACCACAGACTGTTTTCCTCCACAGAGGGCTTTGGGTGGACTGTGGGCCAAAATGATCAGTGACTACAGCCAAGATTAGATGACTAAAAAAACCATAAGATGACTGTAAAAACCCTGAGCTATGAACCATACATGCACATTTATTGCATGGACTGGGTGTTGCTCTCAAAACAGTAGGCAAGTCAAACCCAGAATGTACCTTGATGGAGTTCATGCTTTTGCTGTTTCATTGTGCTTGCATCAAACTAGGAGTTTTTTAATTTAAGTTGCATTGCTTTTTCATTTAGTCCATTAGAGCTGCACTGCTTGATGTATAACATGAATAAACAAAACAAACAGATACAACAACAGATCCTAGACTTTTTTTTTTTTTTTTTTTTTAAATATCTATTATCTTTCTATTATCAGTCATGCACCAGCAATAAGTCAGGTTGGATGTATTTCTATAAAAAGACTTTGTAAATCTTTTGTCTTTGTAAATTATGGCTTTATTGATGGCAGATTAATTGATTGTCTCAATAGTTGGTTTTGGTAAGGATAGGTTAAGCGCATGACTACACTCAGTCTTCAGTCTTTAAGACTGAACTTGGGAATAATATACTGCAATATGTTTTGAAAACAAATATTTGATTTGTACAAGTATGATGTAGTGACTGACTAAATGTTAGCTAGCAGTCCAAAAAGTTTCTAGATTTCTTGCTAGTCGCTTAAAAAAAAAAAAAGTTGCTAAAGCAGTGTGAAAAGTTGCTAATCCAGTGACAAAGATGCTATATTGGCAACACTGGCTGTGTTCCTTCATTTTATCTGCTCCCCTGTGTGTGTGCGTCACCCTGGTAAAAAAAAGTTTTCTGGTGCATATGATACACACTTTATTGCGTGTAATACCCACGCACCCCACACCACTAATCCTACCCAAAAGTATTATATGAACGTACCCTAATCCTACCCAAGGGGTTTACAGTGCATATCATATGAACGTAAAAAGTCATTTTCGTGTATAAATTGCACGATAAACACAATGCGTGCTATAGAGACGCTAATGAGATCTAATGAGAACGGGTTGAGTATATCATCATTGAACTGACTTGCATTTACTAACCTTTATCCTTACTCCATTTGTGTCAATACCTGGGTTCACGGTTGGGTTCACTAATGTCTCTGTCTCCAAGTCTGGTATATTCCTGACAAAATGTTTTTGGCTAATTAGGGGTCCAAGCACCAAAGGTGCCGGAACCCTATTGTATTTATACTGATTTTCTTCTTAATTTTATCAGGGGCCAAGCACCGAAAGTTCGTAGTCACCTATTTAATCTTTTAGTGTTCTTATTATTATTATTCCACTCTTGAAGTCTATGGCTATGGTGGCCCAGTAGTGCACAACACAATGAAATATAAAAAGCAAACATAAGTTCACAACACAACGAAAACAAGCCACAACACAATGGAATCAATCCACAACACAACGGAAATGCTCCCGACCACTAGAGGGTTCTTGGAGCACGGTAAAGTTAGTTTTCCTTGCCACTGTTCTATAGAGTCGGCAGTCTTACAAAGATATCAACATCAAGATTAGTTTTAACAGTATGTAACCATTGTATATCGCCATGAAATAATAATTAAAAATCACTTGCGTGCATTATAGCTGATTATTTATACCCGAGAATGCTTTGATGTGCTACCACGATGAATGATGCCTAAGGGAACGTCTCCTAAAATGCCGCTGCAAAATTCCTCAAAGGACAGCGTAAATTTGAAGTTACTCCAATTTTGAGATCGCTGCATTGGTTACATGTGCATTTTAGAATTGAGTTTGTTTTTAAAATCTTTAAATAATCCCGCACCAAGCTATTTGTCTGAGCTACTCTATCTATACAATCCCCACACAAAATCTGAGGTCCGGTGATAAGAGACTTCTCTCTGTCCCCAGATCGCGATTAAAGCATAGAGGAGATAGAGCCTTTGCTATTGCCGGCCCTAGGCTGTGGAACAGCCTTCTGGTGTTTATCAATCGGCGCAGGCTTTAACTGTTTTTAAATCATCTCTTAAAACCTATTTTTTCCGTTGGCTTTCAGTTAACTGTGAGCTTCTGTCAAGAATGTGTGGTTGCCCTGTGTTTCTTTGTTTTTTGTTTTGTTCAGCTCTTTGGTCAGCTGTGTTTGCTGTTTTTAAATGTGCTATATAAATAAAACAAACATGAATTAATATTTCATGTCGATATACAATGGATACGGTTTAAACTAAGCGTGGTATTGATATCTTTGTTAGACTGCTGACTCTATAGAACAGTGGTAAGGAAAACTAACTTTACCACGCTCTGAGAGCCCTCCAGTGGTCTGGAGAATTTCCGTTGTGTTTTGGCTTGATTCTGTTATGTTGTGAACTTATGTTTGCTTTTAAAATTTTGTTGTGTTGTGCTCTACTGGGCCACCGTATATGGCAGCCCATAGAACCATATGGTAAAAAGTTGTGAAATTTGGCACACAGATAGTGGAGTCTGAACAATAAACACAGCAAATTTGGACTCTACCTTAATCCCTCAAGCACCACCAACTGTCCAAATTTGCACTAATGTTTGTTAAAACCTAATGTTAGGTTAATAATGACCTGTAAGGGCTTCAAACAAAATTATATATTTTTTTGCTGATTCCTCGGATCAAGATGACGTTATGATTTTTTTTCCGCCATTTTGAATTTTCTGAAAAACCTAAATTTTCAAACTCCTCCTAGACCGTGGCTCTGACTTTCACAAAATTGAACCAGATAATCTTTAGAACATGCCAACAAAAAGTTATGGAATTCAAGTTGATTAGTCAAACCATTCTTGAATAACGCGTGAAAAAAATTGATGAAGAGCATGCCAAAATGAACATGAGGTTACCTGAGAATTACCTAAGGATACCTGCTAGTGGTCAGGAGATATGAAAAATTGGTTTTTTTTCACAACTTCAAAATTGGTCTCTTTAGATTTGGCACAGCATGCCAAGTCAAATGATACCAAATTGTGGGTGTCGGCCATTTTTTATTTTGTCGTAAAATGCTGTATTTTATGAAAGCATTAGTGTATCATTACAAAACTTGGTGTGTGTCATTGGCACCACGCCTTGAAGGTAGTGAAAAAGTTGGGACAGCGCCACTTTGTGGTCAAATTATAATGAAATTTCAAAAATGCTAATAGCTTTCAATTACTTTGGTCTAGTTTAATGAAACTAGTGTTGATTGATCCATTGAGTCATACTGAGAACAATGATACCAATTACGTCACATTTGGTTGAAATTGCTGTCTGCCATTTTGAATTACTTTGAAAACCTACTTTTCAAACTCCTCCTAGTCAGTTGTTCTGATTTTCACCAACATTGGCTCATATCATCTTCAGACCATTCAAGTTATTTGAAACTTTTTGATGGACCATTCTTGAATAATGCATCAACCAAATTTTTGGCATGATGCCAAACTGAGGCACTGTCCACACGAACACGGGTATTTTCAACCGCAGCCTATTTTATGTGGTTTGACCGTTCGTTCACATGCTCACCTCACACTGACCACACAACATCAATTTGGAAACAGCGCCACCTATTGGTCAAAAGTGATAAGCAATTAGTATCAAAATAGTGATTGTATTTGAGGTTTTTTTTTGTTCAGCCATTTTGCCTAATATAATCTAAAAATGTCTTTACTCATTATTGCACTTGAGTCTATGGCAGCCCATAGAACCATGTGCAGGCTTGTTTCAACAGCAAGCACTCCTGTGCACGAAGCTTAGTAGAGCATGCTGAAAACACACTGGTGCTCCACTGGTGAGCCATGCCTTTGTGCCTGAGGTTGTTGTGTGGTTGTTGTTTCTGTGCTTCACAATCCCACTGTTCTCAATGGGGACAACGTTGAGCCAGAGGATGATGAAGACCATGATGATGGCCCCCCTGAACCCCACAACCTTGAAGCAAGAGTGGAAGAACATGTGCGGGACAATCTGGCTGCCGCTGTGTCTGCTCACAACATTTGTGTGCCTGCTCTACCTGTAAAACATTTAAACGTTTTAAAATGAATGTCCGCATTCTGTTTCTTGCATATTTTATTTCATATTTTTACAATTACATGCTATTTTTTGTTGTAGCTTTATCACTTTTGTGGTGTAGTGGGCTAAACCACTGAACTGATTAGCAGAAGGTTTCTGGTTCGGTCTCCACAGCCGCCACCACCAGTGTGTCCTTGAGCAAGGCACTTTACTCCTGGTTGCTCCAGTGGGATATTCCCTGTAATAAGTGCGCTGTAAGTCACTTTGGATAAAAGCATCTGCCAAATGGATTAATGTAAATGTGATTTTTGTAATTCACACAAACGCTCAATAAAGCTGATTATTTCTTAAAGTTTATTTCTTCAAGGTACTACTATCATATAAACGCATACATACATTTCATACAATTTCTATTTGGGGGACTTAAAGGTTTAGTTCACCCAAACATATAAATTTAGTCATTATTTACTCACCTTGTTGCGTTGTTCAATCTTTTTTCTTTTTCTGAACACAAAAGTTGATTTTGGTCAAGTATGTCCTGCTGGTTTCTGTTCATACAATATTAGTCAATGGATCCTGACTTCCAGAAGCTTCATGACAGTTTTGATGATGCTTTTGAAGCTTCTGAAAGTCAGGCTCCATTGTATGAACAGAAACCAGCAGAACGAACTTGACCAAAATCTTTTGGTCTTTTTCTAGAAGCTCTCGCTAGCTCTGGGCTCACTGAGGATGAAGAGACCACAACATCCGGGCCAGATGAGGCAATAAGGACAGGTGGAGTGATTGAGGGTCTCGTCCATGGCGCTATACCATTTCGAGGATGCTGCTGTGGGCTCCCCATCCTCAGTGCTCACATCAGTCTGTGGACATTTCAGATCCTACGAAACAAACATTAAACAAAAGCAGTCATTTTAATAGCACAATATCAGTTGACTTCTGTATTAGAAGTAACAAAATGATCTTACTGTTTCAGGTTTTCTCTTTTTTTTCTGCTCCACTACAAAAGCTCTGCAGCAAATGCACAGAAATCAAGAATCAGAAAAGTGCTGTAATAACTCTGTTTGAAATTACAATAATTAAAATAAACTACAACTTTAGATTTAAATAGATTTGTATTAATTTCTGTAGTATACTCACTCATTCAAACAAGATTCACCTTACCTTTGTGATTTATGAGCTCAATACTACATTTATACGTTGAGGTTGTTGCTGATGTGTTAACTCACTTTTTATTCAACATAAATGTTTCTCAATTTATCAACAGTACTAATGGACAAATAAAATAGATAACTTATGTTTAGCTACTTTATGTAGATTTTTTTTTTTTTTACATTACTTACATTCATCTAATGTAAGCAGTGTTGAAAACATACATCACTCAGATGTCTATTTCAAGTTGTGATGTGCTCATCTTCAATACTTATCGAAGATTTTCCTGTCAGATGTTAAATAAACCATACATCTTAAAGACACTTACTAAATGTCTATGTAAATCTACTTTGGTGACGTACGTGTGCTTACTGAAGCTCCGCTGTTAGCTATACATCATAAAAGTGTTTTAACAGCAGAATCACAAATATACTGTCTAGCGTCTTAACACCTTCAACAATTCAACAGTTTACTCCATGGTAGTTCAACAAATGCGATTGTAATACAAGGAACCATGTTTTTGGTTTCTAATACTCACATTTGAAAACCCCTGCATCGCTGTTCTCCTCCATGTTCGATAATGACGTATCCTCTCCCGTGGCCTTGTGTGAAGGCTGGGATAGAAAAGTATCCATCGATGTGTGCTTCAGAACTTAAAGATCTCCCTCTTTTTGTTTTCTTTATTGCTGCATTAAAGATGAAATGGTTTAACTTCTATTTTCGTGCAGGCACAGTGAGGGAAAAAACACTTGAGTTTAGGTCAATCAGTTTGTAGCTCTGCTTCAACTGTTCATCCGACCATCCGATTACCGGGTGGGAGAGGTTTATTGCCTCTTGTTTCCCCCTGTACACTGCACGGCAAATGACGCACAACAAAACTAAAAAAAAGAGTCGCATGAGTCAGAATTCGGCTCAAAATCAGACGAAAATTGCACAGTGTATGCCCAGCCTTAGTGCAGAGGTGCCAAATCCTGTTCCTGGAGATGTAGCTACCTGCAGAGTTTCAATTAAACTCTTTCAATTCAGTGCAGCATACCGATTTGAATGATCCTCATCATGCCTTTCGGCCTCATGCTGCTTGCAGCTATATATACGCAAAGGTGCCAAACTTATTCTTTTTCAGCTGTATAAATCTCTGGCCAGCCAAAACCATTCATCCGAGAAACACCTAATTTGGCAGGATGGTCTCAGATGCACCCCACTTCTCAGGTGTACACACACCTCGATCTGACCATAGATGGCGCTATAATAAGTACTTTTACGTTGCTGCTTGTATCTCTGCAAATATGTAATAACTGGCTAGAATCAAAATTCTTTTTCCTCTGATGAACAAGGTTGAACAAGTTGAACAAAATGTGTATATCTCTGTTATTTTTTTGTTTTTGTTTTTTGCCATGGATAAAATTATTATAAATACAATTTTCAGTATACTGATTATCAAGCGTAGCGTTAGTTCTGGCAGGTCACGTTAGTCTAGCTCGCATCAGCTGACCCTCAGCTGATCCACATCTACCTATAGGAATACGACGCCTATCACCATATACGTATATAAGCTCCTTCAGTATTGCATTTCTCAGGAGCTAATTACCTCCTCCATCCCCAGCTCCTCCTCTCACCCAGTCAGGATTTGACATTCTGATTCGCCTTGAATCAGAATAATTATCGAATAATGTTGTACTTTAAAATCTTGAATTAAATATATTTGCAAATTTTCATGTTGGTTCTGTTCTGTTTACCCCAAGGGGGATTATTGCTGCTCTCCCTGCTCTTATCCATGCTAGGCTGCATGGATGCGCAGGGAGTTCTCGCCCAGAATGGAACCATACCGCCAATCCAAACTGTATGCTAATTGTCAATCATATTTGATGGTAGTGGTCCTGACAGAAATATTGTTTTCATTAACTTACTACAAGTCTAGTGATGCACCGATTCCGAATGTGATAATAGGAAATTAAAGTAACAGAGATTGTTTTGGCTTTACAGCAGCTCTAGAATAAAGTTATTGTCCAGCTAAAGTTAGTTTTGATTGATTCACTTCTGTTGCAAAGATCATTAGTTATTAACTTAGGGGGCGCTTACACGACACCATTCTAACAGAAAATCATAATACAGATTTGTCACTTCCGCGTATCCATGCGAACCGGAATCATTTTGACAACGTTTTATCTGTACAGAGGTAAAGGGAAGGGAAGGAAGTCTTCACAAGGAGAGACTAGTTGACACTTCAAGACTGCGTTGTCGTCGTTCTACACGGATGCTGTGTGTTGTTCACACAACTTCATGAATGAACTCAGTGATATTATTCTGAAGCTTCTGTTCTTCAAATCGCTTAACTCTGTCAACACAACTTGCTGCGCAGTCTCTGCTCCATGTCTTCATCCAGACGGCACGAAGAACACGACGCACCATAGGAAAACCTGGTCTTGTGCTGAATTTAGACTGCCTGCCAAATTATTACCTCCCTCGTTGAAGTCGCTACTTGATTGCCTAATCCTAACCCCTCCCCCACAAATAATCCTAAACCTACCAATACTAGGGGGGTAATAATTTGGATTATATATATATGTGTGATATGTGACAAAAATGCATCCTTAGTGTGGATTTAAGCGCATCCAGACAGTGAGGGTTTTTCAGTAAGGAAGGAGGAAATATATCGCAAACTCAGACTCTTTCTTGATCCAAAAAATGATAAGTGTTCTCATCTCTTGCAGCAGCAGAAGAAGTGGTACGGTCAAAATGCTGCATCTGTAACTGCATGAGAGGATAATAAATTAGCCGTAAATTTCCAGCTGACATGTTGCAGTCTTCTTCGCTTTTAAATGCTTTATTTACCATCACAACCGACACAATGAAATACTCGGTAGTCAGATACGCAAATTATTTAGTTTTGACATCCCTACTGGGAAACAGCAGGATTTATTAATAAAGTCTTGTCTTTATTAATAAAGTCTTAACTTGCATTGTCGGTTTATTGGTTTTCATGTAAACCCAGACAACAGGTTATTTCAATAAGCTGATTTTTGTGAGTTATCAGCGTACTGGTGTGCATGTAAACATGCTCAGTATTATTTGTCTATTTTAATATAGTACATAGCATAATGCTTCCATAAAGAGATACTTATAGACTTTATTTTATTTGAAAAGAGACATGCACATTGTATAACTGTATCATCTACACAAGCTAGTTAGGTTTCGGTAACAAAACATTTAAGCAATACAACTGGTTCCTTTATAGGCATCAGTTATGAAAAAGGAAAGATAAATAAAAATAAATAAAAATATAGAAATAACTAACTAATAAAGCTTAAGGTTTATAGCTTGCATTTTTAAGATGAATTGGTTCTGTAAAATGCATTTTGGTCTTTGGATCCTCTAGGAACAAGCTGCAGTACTTGTAATACTTTACAAGAGTCTCTAATATGTAGGAAAAGCTATATAATTTATGTCAGCAGCAAATATAAATAACTGTAACTAATTTAGGTGGTATTTTAAGATTAATTGGTTTTGTAAAAGGCATTTTGGTCTTCTATTTGAAATGAAGATGATCAATGTATCAGTGTACCCATAGAATCAGTGTCATGGATGCTGTGTCATTATATTGTCATGCAGCTTACAATAAAACCATAAATGCTATGTTACTGACCCCCACAGTCAAAGCATGTTAGGATTCCAATCTTCTCAAGTCCATTTTTATGCCTTTATGGTCAGGGCAAACACATCATTAAGGTCTATGTTTGCATGCTTTTAGAAAAGGCTTTTAGTGGAAGCCCAAATGAGAGAGTGGAGCAGCTCTCGTACCTGTCACTGGGTGCTGGTGTTCTCAGTGCCATGGTGTGAGGTCGATAGGTAGTCATGTGGAGCTCTGTGGCGCACCCATGCTGTGCCAGTCACACAGTCACCATCGCTGAGCAGCTGACCTGTGTCGAGCCCCGCGATTAAACCTCTTACTAATGCTAACCACACGCACGCTACTGTATGCACCAACTTACTGTGTGTGTCCTACTCTACCACCCCTACATTTATAGTTAAAATTATTTTCTAAGAAATTGTGGCTTGGAAATATTGTTTCTCATAGACACCAGTGAGATTACTTGTGGAGTCTGAACTGCTTCTCAAGTTAGTCTCCATATAAAACAATGCAGTTCACAACAATGTGAAAGACTATGCCTAAATTTGTAGTTATCGTATTTTCCGGTATATAAACGTCAGTGAATTCAATTTGAGTCAAGTAATTTCTCATCAAATTCATCCAAGACCAAATCATCTTAGCAATGTTGTCCACAATTATATTACTAGTGCTTGCCAAAGGAAAGCATTACTATTAATTTTCCTCAAACTTGAGTCCATCCATTCTCCAATCCACTTTGTCCTGGTTGCGGGGATGCTGGAGCCTATCCCAACGTCTCAGGGCACAGATGGACCTTTCTAATAGACTAGAATTTCATTGAAACATGGGGGTGGGCTCTTTTGACTGCAGACAGAAACCAGCCAGAGCACCTGGCAACCACTGAGCTTTGAACTAAAACAAACACCATGTGCATTTTCTTCAGAAAATGTAAAAATCCAGCTATTCTTGTGCACCTCAATTAATTTGTGTATTTCAAACAAAAGTTTTAGAGAAACATCAATGACAAAGTTAATACTTGATTAAAACATAACTGAAAAATCCTCTGAGAAATAATTTTCCTTTGGTATGTGCTTGGTATTGTCCATTAACTTTTCCTTTGGATATTACACCTGGTTACAGCTGTAGTAGACTGGCAACTCTGTTAATGATTTTAAGTACATTCTCATGTGACCTTGCCAAACAAAATATTAGTGCCGAGTAAATAATCATCTCATCCTCATCCATCTGGCCCCACTAGCACATGGAAAACATGTGCTTTTCTTTGCAAAATGTTCAAACAATCTCGAATGTCTATCCGTGTCCAATTGATTTTTAGCCATCCTGTGTTTGTACTTATCTGCAGTTTCCCTGTAGATTTTGGTGTGTTCTTAAGTGACTAGAACAGACAAATTTACAACCTTATATTTCTCAACCTCTCAGCCGTTTTGCCAGTTGACTGGTGTTGGGAACAAGAGAACAAGTCTCATTAGGTAGCTACAGCCCACAGTGACTCTAAAGGTCATTCTGTGTGTGTTACTCAACTGTTCCCATCATGACCCATCATCTTCATGTTATTTGGTTAACATTGGTTAGATAAATTTAGGGGTGCAAAATTGTGTCATGAAGATGTGTCATCATATAGAACAGCTGCTGTATGTTTACTGGCATTGCTTCAAGAAAAAAAAAGAAGATATTCTTGGGACTTGGAATGTCTACAATGCTTTTTTGTCAAATTTGTGTTAATAATTTTAGAGAAAAATTATGGAGAAGTTATGAGTGATCTGGCACCAGGTCTCAGTCAGGTGTTTTGTCAGACATGTAATTGATTAAACCATTACACTAATGTGTACACTAATTTACTATTACCATTACACCAATTTACTATTAAGTAAATGTTGTCATATAGTAAACAGTTCTGTTTAAGTTTAATCAGTTACCGTTCTCCTAACATGGTATACAACACCTGTATACTACTACTTCACAGCTGTCACCAATTTAAAAATTCATAAACAAATAAACACATCCAGCAAGTCTTTTCGATGTATCCACCTGTCAAACACTAATCAGCAGTAATCTGTAACCTGCCACGCTAACCGCACCCCACAGGTAAACATTAGCTTTAGCATGATCATTATGAAGGGAGTCATTAGAATTTTTTGGCTGCCACACATGTGGGGGCGACACAATGCACAACTGGCTGCCACTGCTGCTTGGCTGGATCTACCACTATTGCTTTCCTGCTAGGTCAGGCCAGCCAGACTCTAGATGGGACTCCAGCACTGCAGCCTGAAATTCATCCAGCTCTCTGGATTCTTCTACCCATGAAGTATAGGAGGATGTGTTTTTCTGCCCCCGAATGAGGAGGTGTTCTTTCTCTAGTGGAGGAAGTGCTTCATGGGCCCCCTCTACCCCTGGAGGAGGTGTTCTGACAACAAAATACAATCAGACAGGGTCAGGGTTGAAGGCCACAGGTTCATTTTGCTGACACTGAGCAGATATTGAGCATTTTTATAGTATGGAAAAATTAGCTTGGTATCTCTTCAATATTTGTAACAATGACTGTGATGTGTGAAATGTCATTGAAGCATCTTGAAACACTCTGAACAATCTGAACAATCATTGTGGACTAATGTTAAATCCATCTTGCAGACCCATCTGTTGAGATTTGGCTAAGATTGCCATGCTTTTGTCCAGAGAATTGAAGAAGTGCATTTCAAGCCAAGATAGAAACACGAATGGACTCCTCGAAGGTTTTTGTTTGGCTTGTGCGAGTAACTCATACTTTTCCTCACATCTGTCTTTGTTTTGGGTTACTGTGGTAGACAGCTGGGGGGGGGGGGGTGTCTGAGAAAAGGCTTTGTTTGGGGTCAACAGCTGGGGGGAATGATTGGCATGCATTTGAAGTAATTGGGGACCCTGACTTGCCAGCCAGGAGACCACACAACCAGCAAGCCCAAACGTGTTGAAAGCAAGTTCGTTTAAGGGGTGGTCACACTACAGTTTTCGTTCCATTGACTTCCATTCATACACGTGCAAATGTGGGAGACAAAAAATGCAAGCTGAAGCGAAGAAGTTTCGAATTTTGCTGCATTCCAAAGTTCAAATTTGGTGAACTCTGACCTGGGAATTCGTATCATGTGAAACCTTGTGACCAATAGAAGATTGATACAACACACCGTGAATATTTAGCTGACATAAAATAATACAAACTTTAAATCTACAGGATTGCAGAGTTACAGTAGAGTGGACTAGACTGTATATATACTGAAATAGGTTTTTTTAAAAAGACGCTGCAGAATGTGATATCATTTTGTTACCATTGCAGAAATTTTGGTTGCTCAAAGTCTAGTGTGACCGCAGCTTTAGTCTAGGTTCTAGTCTCTGTGTAAACAACAAAAACGCGAATGCACATGCATATTACGTGTTCAGTCTATAGTGTTTCATTGCCATCTAATTGCCTGGCAGCAGAATACAGCATTTTTTACTGTTTTCGTGGATCTGTGTGAATGGGGATAGTTTTGACAATGGCGGCATCTGTACGCGGAAAACTCAAAATAAGAACTTCTCCGTTTTAAGCATATCATTGTCATGTAAACGTTTTTACTGATGTGACCAATAACCCATTGCTTTCGATGATAAACTTTTGGTGGCTATACAAACGTTGTCTATTTTTATGATCAAAAGTTACTTTCTCAAAGTATCTTTATAATTTTGCCAGCTATAATGTGTCCATGTTTATGTTTATTTTTAAAGAATAATGCATATTCATGATTATACACATTAAGTCTTCACAAATTCAGAAATTATATTTTTATAATCCTATGCTACATATAAAACAGGCAGATAAAAGTACAGACAAAATAAAAAAATAGTTTTTCTGGGTCAGTGACCATGGGAACCAAATGAGAGGCGGGAAACAAAGACAAAGAAACACATGTCATGAATGAAACACACTAGAAGTCCATGTAAGCAAACTAACTGAACATGGTGACAGGTACACTTTCCATGTCAGGTGGTACAACTACATACTATTAGTTGTACCACCTGCCATAAAAACATTCAACAAAATAATTTAAACACTTTGAAATTTTATTTACCAACTGAAACTAGTTTAAACACATAGTTTATGTCTCACAAATATGCATTACATCAGTTTTGAAAAGATTTTTAAAAAACACCTTTTAGAAGCTTTATTTGTAAATTACCCTATTATAAAGAACACTTTTTAACAGTTTACTTAAATTAAGAAACACAGTCATGAATGTGTACTCTCTTAAGTAGTCTTTTATTTCATTACTATTATATTATCAGCAAGTAGTTTATTTTTTAAATACACACTTTTAAGATTTGAAGGGATGCCGTAAGGTCATGGGAGTGAGGTAAGCAGCCGAAAAACAAGCTCCTCCCGAACTTTTGTTTAGAACAACATATTTAAAAGTGTCAAGATTTTGAGTGTGATTAGTTATACTGTATTTCTTCACATCGGTTTTCTATAATCTCTCTTCCATACTACGGACAACATCAGGTTTAAATGCTATCTGGTGCATGCAAATTTAACAGAAAGGTCATGATCTTGATCTTGTGAATGGAATGTCACTCATTTGTCATGTTGTGGACAGCAGGCAGAGAGGATGGCAAAGTTTGAACTCCATTTCCACACAATGATGTGGAAAGGTTTCAATTCAATGTGATCAGGTTTTAACTCTTGCCTTGCCATGTGGCTGAGATACAGGACAGCCACAAAAAATATAAATTTTCATATACATTCTTGCATTACACAAACTGGACAAAAAAGAAACACATCCTCTTTATATACATTCATGGAACTGTATACACTTAATGAGTGCTGTTTGTGACAACAGTGTATATAAACTCATTACTTATAACTCATTACGGTATACATAAACACATAAGTGAAATTTCAACATTTGAGAATCATATTTGGACTCTATATGAGTTTAGCACAATGCCTAGATTAATCTGGATGTGGTTTTGAAATTAAATAAAAATTGGTAAAATCTTAAAGACACTGTTCAAACTGTGAACTTTAAGAGTGGGGCCATACTGTGTTTACTTAGCTCTGACCCCAGCCAATCACGTTGTTGGATCAGAAAGGCACCAGTTTGAAAAAACCTCCTGCTCATGAAGGATTAAAAGGATCTGAGCTTTAGAAGAACAACAACAGCAATAACCACAAGCAAACTTTCTCTTCAAAGCTCCTCCATCTGCATATTCCAGATTGCCAGGACCTTCTGCACCAACTTTAAAACATTCACTTCCAAGGTACCTTCATCTGTGTGTTCCAGACCTTCTCTGTGTTCCAGGAGTTCAGCATTCCCCAGTACTTTGTGTTCAAGGCTCTAGACATTGCCCGCATCAGACTCATCACCATGTGGAAAGTAAATATCACTTTCCCAAACCTCTTCCCTGAGACCTTGGCATTAGTTTGTGTTGTTAGTGTATTCTTTTTTAATTTGCATAAGATGTTGTATAGCTGATGTTTGTTAATATCAAATAATCATTGAGTTTATTTGTTAAATTTATACAGTTTACCTGGTTAATCTTGGATAAACAGCATTTTATCTTAAGATAACGTAACTTTTCCAAAGTAACATCCAATTCAGTCACCAATCACTTTATTTCTTTATCCATAGGTATTCATTTAGTAGCTGTGTTAGTTACTTTTTTCAATCTTTTTGTTAATAAAATTCCTTTATTATACTGGTGTCTTCCTTGATGATAAACTAATAGGAGGCTCTACAAGTTAATCTGACACTCTCACACTCCTTTTAAGTGACGTGTGACCACAACATTAGGGCTGCATCCGAAATCGCATACTTCCCTACTATATAGTAGGCGAAAAACAGTATGTGACAAAAGAAGTATGTCCAAATTCACAGTACTCATAAAAGAGTAAGCATAAAATACCTGGATGACCTACTTCTTCTGGCGAGATTCTGAAGTGTGCATACAATGAACATTTTACTATCCCATGAGGCCACAGGAAAGGATTTATGAATGGCAGTGAAGCGACGTAACTGATGCTGGCAGATCACATGATAATGACAAGATGGCGAATGTAGTACATCCAGATTACATTCATACTACACACAGTCATTCTATGTAGAATGTACTTTTTTAGCGGCTGTAAAGTAATTACTCATTCAAAATAAGTACCTACTCAAGAGTATGCGATTTCGGATGCAGCCTAAATGACTTTTCAAAAGTAGGTTTTGGAGGAGTCTAATCATTCAGTCCTGTCAATCATCATTATGAGTGTATATAAGCAGCAGTCATTACACCGTCCCAGTGACAAATCTTCCAGCATCCTTCCACCTCTCCATCTTCTCCTCTATTTCTCTCATTCACCCTCTACATAGTACAGTTATTGGGGGGGTTGAGCCGAGCCTTGGGTTCGAGCCTCCTTCGAGGACAGCATGCCCAGTTAATTTTCCATTTACTATTAAGTCTGGATGTGCAGGCAAACTCCTGAATTTGGTGCTACAGGTGAGAACCACTACAGTTATAAGCCGTCTATGTGCAGTAGCTTTAGTATTTGACAGAGTTAATCCTCAGATTCACAGGCAAGGGCATAATTAGCTTTTTAATTATAATCAAATGAAATGTGAACATTTGTTGTTGCTTTCCAATGTGTCTCACATTAATCTTTGAAATCTATTGAGCTCATCCATTAATCATCTTATTGACATTTTTTCATTCATAATCACTTCATCGCAAAGTCAGAACTAAGCTCCACAAAAATGCTGAACAGACAGTAATAAAAAAGGGGGCAAACAAGCCCCAGAGTGCTGAGTGACAGGACTTAAGTGAAGACTCTTGTGAGAAAGCATGATGGAAAACGCCAAGTGGTGAAAAAATCATACAACCATAAAGATAGAATCTGTACATGAACACCTGTAATAAAAACTATACAGTAAATGGTCTGGGACTGATAGTATAGGTCAATTCAAATTTATTTTTATAGCGCTTTTCACAATTAACATAGAAGTCACAATGTTAAGTCTATAATGTCTTAATATATAGAGCGTGTTTTTAGGACTGGGCGATATGATAGTATAGACCCATTTTGCGCCGACGTCACAGTTACGTCACGGTGTTAGCTGAAGGCAAAACAAAGGGAAAACTGGAGGCAGCCAATACAAACCAGCACAGATTCGGCTATAAGGAGCTTAAAATGTCATCTTGTTGTGTTGTTGGGTGCAATAATCGACGACAATTTTATTGCATGATGATTTCTAAACTTTTGTGATTATTTGTGAATCATCTATGATTGTATACATTGTTGTGATTGATTGTGACTAGACTTTCTGAAGAACCTGGTAAGAAAGAATAATCAAATACATAAAGTTAAAAAATAAATTTGCTGTATCTGTGAATTTTTATTTCTAGAAAATATTCACATCTTTAAAATTGCACTATAATGTCACTCTTTACATGGTCGTCTTCTGGCCTTGGCGCTGGCTAGGCAGAACTTCGGATTGAACCACACAAGTTGTGTACATAACCATTCATAAAATAGATATAGGCATCTAAAGATTTATATACCCTCAGTTTTTCAATGGAAGATCAAGTTTTGATGTTTTGATCCCCCCCCCCAAACAGAACATAGACATGGATGAATAGTTTACAATAAGATCTATAACAAGCATTTACAAAATGGATTTCATGCCAGCTTGTTAAGATATAAACATTATATTTGGTTTTGCTTGGAGTAAGCAGTTCTCAAAAAGTATTAACGAAAATATGATTGGTTGTCCCAAGTGAATTTAACTGGTTGTCGCAAAGTCTGATGTGAGTTTCACATGTGATGTGAGTGAAGTTAAACTTATATTGCAGATGAGAGTTCACATTCATACACCATGTGTATTTGGAGAGACCTAGCACCTTAAACTTTCAATCAGACTTTAATTAGTTAGTCAAGGTCTTTGAGTTCACATGAAAATGATAGACGGGTTGAAAATTCTGTGGAAATGTGGATCTCCAGAACAAGTACTGAGCATTTCCGGTTTAGAAGAACAAGTGACCTTATCATTTACTCTTCCCTTTTGTTCTCATACATTTACCATATTGGCACTAGGCTGTTCTAGTACAAAAGCATCTGTCTTCCTCCTACTGGTGCATCTCTGATCAATCTGATAGCTACACAGTCATTGTTTGTTTCCTCTTCCTTGTCTGATCATACACTGTTCATTCGTTGTCCAGAGGAGAACTGGCTGTCCGAATGAGCCTGGTTTCTCCCAAGGTTTTGTTTCTCCATTCTGTCACCTGATGGAGTCTGGGTTCCTTGCCACTATCTCCTCTGGTTTGCTTAGTTGGAGAAACTTATTATTCTTAATATTTTTGATCTGCCTGCTTTGACAACATTGTATGAGAACTGAACTGAGCTGGACGATGGCATCACTGTTTTCCCCAGAGCTGCTGTATCGATAAATTAACTAAGGGTACGGAAATGTTTTTTCCCCCCTCTTTACAGATGACATTGTTATCAAAAATTATTCCATTCACACGGATCCGCGAAAATCCTCTGTAAAGCTGATTTGAAACTATTTGTATTGTGACAAGCGCTATATAAATAAAGGTAACTTGACTTGACTAAATATTTCCTGCTCTGTGTTCAAATCTGTCACAAATTACAAATCTCTCTCTCTCTCTCTTATCTTCCTTCCGGTTTGTAGTGGGAGAGGTGTCACGGTGAGGGGGAATATTTATGGACTTTTCTATTGTCTTTCTTACTTCTTTTGAGAACAATTGATGTCTAAATCTAACATTAAATCTAGAAGCAACATTTTGTTTGAGTTTCATTGACCCCCAAAGAAAAGGAAATTGAAATGTGTAATTCACTAAGGGTGTCTCTATTTCTTCTTTTCTGTCTGGCTTTCTTTTCCCTCTTTTGGAACTTTTTTTATGGAGGTTGTAAGAGTAGGATACTTAAACATCAATGGGGGAAGATATTTAAAAGAGCAATGATTTCTGAATTTGTTAAAAGTCTTTTTTTTATTTTTATACAAGAAACACATTCTGATTGTAATACTGAAGAGCGTGGTATAGATGGTGAGAAGGAGAGTAAATTAAGTCAGTGAACAAATTTTAGTATGGGAATTCTCTTCTCGAAATCTTTGGATTTAAAAATTGTGACAACGAGAGAGATAGAAAAAGGTTGAGTTTTATTGGATGTAGCAGAAATTAAAAGTGTTAAATTCCTTTTTGTTAATGTGTATGCTCCAAATATAGGATTGTATAGTGAAATAACATTTCAAAAGCTAAATGATGCAATAAAACAATATGATGATGGCAATACATGTGATGATGGCAATACATGTGTTGATACCAATCTTTCATTTGAAAGTCACGTGTCTAGTATCTGTAAAACCGCATTTTTCCATCTTAAAAATATATCTAAATTACTTCATATCCTCTCAATGACAAATGCGGAACAATTAGTCCATGCGTTCATGACATCAAGGCTAGATTATTGTAATGCTATTATGGGTGGTTGCCCTGCACGCTTAATAAACAAACTACAGCTGGTCCAAAACGCAGCAGCTCGAGTTCATACCAGATAAGTATGACCATATCAGCCCGGTTCTGTCAACACTGCACTGGCTCCCTGTTAAACATTGTATACATTTTAAAATATTGCTGATTACTTACAAAGCACTAAATGGTTTAGCTCCGCAGTACTTGAGCGAGCTCTTAACGCATTATAGTCCTTCACGTCTATTGCGATCTCAAAATTCCGGCCAGTTAATAATACCTAGAATATCAAAATCAACTGCTGGCTGTAGATACTTTTCCTATTTAGCACCAAAACTTTGGAACAGTCTTCCTAACATTGTCCGGGAAGCAGACACACTCTGTCAGTTCAAATCTAGACTAAAAACACATCTCTTTGACCTAGCATACACATAACACATTATAGACTTTTATAATTCAATGTTAGGCTGCATAGATTAGGTCAGCCGGAACCGGGAACACTTCCCATAAATCCTGATGTACTCGTTACATCATAAGTAGAATGGCGTCTACGCTAATATTAGTCTCTCTGTTTATCCTGAGGTTTACCGCAGTCCGCCGGATCTAGGCCATATCCAGATCTGATGAAGGACCTGCGCCTGGACACGACAACAACGCAGTCCTGAAGTGTCAACTAGTCTCTTCCCTGTGAAGGCCTCCTTCCCTTCCCTTTACGTCTGTACAGATAAAACGTTGTCGGTATAATTCCGGTTCACGTGGCTATGCGGAAGCGCAAAAAAATTATTTATTATACATTTTTATAGGACTACACGCCTGTGCACATATATATTCAAACGCACACACCTGTGGACTGAACACGTGATGCGCATGCGCACACCGTCTGTGTTTTCGCAGGTTTGCGTTTTTGGGGTTTGTGCAGAGATAACCTTTTTTTCAAAACATTTCAAGGCTTGCACCTAGTTCAGTGTTTTCTGTTAAAACGGTGTCATGTTAGCGGCCCCTAAGTTAATAACTAATGATCATTGCGATGAGAGTGAATCAATCAATCAAAACTAACTTTAGCTGGACAATAACTTAATTCTAGAGCTGCTGTAAAGCCAAAACAATCTCTGTTACTGTAATTTCCTATTATCACTTTAAAGCTGCTTTGAAACAATCTATATTGTTAAAAGCGTTGTATAAATAAAGGTGACTTGAAATAAGCAGTGTGATTACGTAATGTACATTACTTTTAATGCATTACTTTACTCGTTACATCAAAAAGTAATCAGATTACGTTATGGTGGAAAAGCACTAATAAATTATACTTAAGTAAAAGTATTGCTACTTAAGTAATAATTTATTTGAGTACAAGTAGAAGTACTGAATAAGTAGTTTGCTTAAAAACTACTCAAGTAACTACGTTACAAAGTACTTTAGTATTATTTTTCTATTTTTACCCAAAATGGGGCGATGATAGCGATATGGAGAGCACTAAACACTCTCATGTCATATCATCTCAGCCCAGTACATACTAATTCATCCCTTGCGCAGAAAGTCCACTAGTGAGATTCATATGTGTATTAAACTTATGACTTTTCAGAAAATCCCTTATATGGATATAATAACATGCAAATAGAGACGTTTTGACAGATGAAACATAAAGACAAACACATGATAGCGATAATATATCTCTGTTCATCAAGCCATTAGAATTTAAAAAAATAATATTTTCTCACTCTGTGTTAATTACGCAACATGGAACCACAGAAGTTATTTCAAACACGACTGATATGCTTTGTGATTTTGGAGCAAAATATCATAAATTGTCGTGTTTGATGGTATGCTAAGCAAACATATTAGCTTTCCCTGTTGTCAAGAGCGATTGTTTTATTACTAATTTTGAAAAGTCCAGATAAGATCATTTGAATGTTTTCATTTGAATAATTTCAATTGAAAGCAAAGAAGGGTAAATGAGAGGTCCAATTTAAAAAAAAGAGAGATTTAATTAAAACAGTTTGAATAAAAAAGTGGCAGTAAAAAAAATTAAGTTTGGAAAGGGTTGACGTTAAATTAAATGCTCTTTTTTTTTTTTGTTCTACCGAAAATGTGCTGGGAGCCCTTTTGTTGCTATAGTAACAAACTAACTTATACTTTTACGTGCATCTGATTGACAGACAAATCATGCATCTTATTTCACTGCAGATATAGGGCTGCTAAAGTTGAGGTTATTTCAGCTTCGTACACGGTTAGCTTAATTCGTACATATAGTTTAACAGTATTGTTAAAGCAACACTAAGGAATTTTTTACCTTAAAATAATGTTTCCAAAATCGTATCAGTGGTTCATCAAGTCGTAACAGGGTGAAAGGCACTTCAGGATTCGCTTAGCAGCCCTATATCTGCTATAACCACACTATGCAAGTTTGCCAAACCGGGTCGCGTTTCTGTAGTTCGAATGAGACATAAGAAAACTACAAATTTGACTTGCTTTACGTCAAGCGTTACAATAGTCATTATTTAGTTTTTCTTCGTTTCTGATGTCGCAATACATCATACTTTCATGAAATCATACAACATACCTTGTCTGTGGACATTGTTTATTCCAAAGCCGGTGCTGGATAAACAGCGAGCGTGCGTGCGACAGTAGGCTAAATTATTTTTACGACAGCGGTAATGGACAATTCCGCTTCCAACCTGTAGGGTGACCGAAGAGGAAAAGTTCCCTAGTGTTGCTTTAAAGAGGGCAAGCTTTGCCATTCAACTGAACTGTGTGCATGAATTTTAGACACTTACATTGTTCCTGCTTTATCCTTGCAATAACTGCGTCCTTGTTATGAGCCGAGTTTTCTATTTATTTAAACTGCTCAGTGCTCTGGTATTATCAATGGGATGACCCATTTCAGGAGTTGCCATAATTAAAAT
The DNA here is from genome assembly GCF_963993115.1 of Abramis brama. Classification (NCBI taxonomy): domain Eukaryota; kingdom Metazoa; phylum Chordata; class Actinopteri; order Cypriniformes; family Leuciscidae; genus Abramis; species Abramis brama. Next base: position 34,430,493 of record NC_139969.1, on the reverse strand, counting down.
TTAAAATAAGAATATGAGCATAGCTCACTTACATTCACTAAAATATTGAAACGTTTGCGAATAGCGATACTGATTCAAAACGCAAGCGCCAGTGATTGAATGTCACCGCGGCGCGGATTGAACGCCCCGCCCCCCAGCCGAACTGGAAGTTTTGATTGGTTTTGCACCCGAGTCAAGCCTGTCTCTAATTGGCTGAAGCGCTTTAGATCTGTCTGTTATTAGCTGAAGCGCTTCAGATCTGTCTGTTATTGGCTGAAGTGTTTCAGATCTGTCTGTTATTGGCTAAAGCGCAGGGCTCCACCGCAGTAGTCTGAAAAGTGCCCGTCAAATGTCAGCTCGCCCTGTTGTTCCGTCTGCACCTTTGTCAAAGTACTTTGTACTTTTGGTGAAAAATAACTGTAGCGAAGTTAAATACTTTTTTTTTTATTCAATTCAAGTAAAAGTACCACAATTTAATTATACTCAAGAAAGTAGAAAAAAGTACTGTAACGAAAGTATTTGTAATTAGTTACTTTCCACCTTTGTGCATGTTACTTGTAATGCGTTACTCCCAACACTGCTCATTTCAGATGAGATTGAAAACACTGGATCACTAGTTTTTTTACACAGTCTGAAAACATCAATAGATCAATGTAGATTTCAGTCAGAGGTTTTCTCAGAGAGGAGAGCTACAGTAGAAATGTGTCCATTTTGAACATAATCATAATTATCAGCTAATGAGGGTAAATTGACGTACTCTGGGTAGACCGGAGGGAGTGTGATCTCTTCAGTTAAAACCAAAAACTCATACGGTCTACTCAAGTGGACTCCTGAAAATCTCATAAGAAAAAAAAACCTGACTGAGTTTGTTACAATTCATGCATGCAAATATTTGGTGCTGTGATGAACACGACTGAATACAAAATCTCTTTGGCCGTTTAAAACATTTAATACTGCTCAGAAACAGAAAGTAGCATTGCTTTGTTTATGGGAATTACCGAGGTAAAAGCTGCATTTCTGCTATTCAGTAGCGCCATCTGCTGTCAGAGAGTGAATGTGCATTTTCGTTCAGCGCGACTCCTTCACTCATTTCGCCATGCTTCTCATCCATGTTGGTGTAGTTTACATCAGAGTGTGGATGACTCTTTGACGCTGCATACAGCGGTGTTGTGCATTTTAACCAGTTGATGGAAAAGTTTTCTCAAAATGCATTCTATGAATCTAAATAGCTCGTAATACAATAATTATCACAATATATTGAAGTGCCCTTGATAACAATACCGAGCATGTTCATTATCGTGATATATCGTATTACAGTATATCGGCACGTCTAATGTCATCTTCAATTATACAGCGCATTTTTCCTAATGCGGATAAGCTGTATTAGAGTCTGTACAAATATTATTTATTGTTTTATTTATTACCATTTTTGTCAGATTTTATTCCTTATTTGAAATGTGTTATTGAAACAATAATTATAATGTATAATTATTAATATATAATATATATATATATATATTATATAGATTTCAGAGCTGGAGCAGAGGGGACCAGGAATAACATCTTATTCTGACAATGAACTGAATGGAAAAGAGCTGTGAGAAGATGTAAGAATATTCTTCAAAAATTCTATATTTTGTGTTCTGTGGAAACAACAGGACATGGTTTTGGAACTACATGAGGTTGGGTTAATAATGACATGACAAGTTTAATTTTTAGGTGATCTATTCCTTGAAGAAGTCAAATGATAAGGTATTTCCAGGGATAAAACTTCAATGTAAGATTTATTGCTTGTCTCTGTTGACACTGTAGACAATCTGAGCAGTAAGGCTGTCTGTCAAATCTATACAGTTTTGGAAAAAGAGCCCAAATAAAAGCTCACACATAGCTGAGGTGACTTCATCTTTCAAAAGCTGAATACTTGACTGCTCTCCATTCTCACACATCCAGGCTTGCCCTCCAGCATTCTGGGTAAAAGGCTAAAAATACTGGGCTGTAAGCCATCACCAGTAGCCCAGGGATTAGAGGAGCTCAGTGTCTCTGGCAGCTCTCCAGTTCCATAGTAGCTTTTGTGTTTCAGATAGAGGCTTGTCTCAAAGACTTCTCAGAGGCCCAACATGAAATTACTGTTTTGTTTCTGTGAGATCTGTCGGTTTGTTCTCTGTTGAATCTTATAGCCTAACATGTCTCTGGTCTGTATGTTATTGGCTGATAATGAATTCGTAATCCTTTTTTAAACGACTGAAGGGTATATTGTCAATTTTGAGTTGGGACTCTGAAAACCTTAGTACATGATTGAACCTTTAAAAAAAAAAAGAAGTAATTTCAAATCGCTTTAGGCCAGAATATAACACTTTAAAGGTTTTGTATTTTTGAAAAATAAATTAATAAATAAATAAATTCTGGTTCTTGCCTTAGAAACAGCCAATTGTTGTGTCTTTGATATTTGATAATAATAAAACAATGGTCACTTGTGAGTGTGTGAAGTTTATATCAAATGCATACATTTGATATTTTTTAGGTCGTCAAATTTAGCCTACTAATTAACGAAGTTTACTTGTATCGTTAAATTTGGCTGTGTTGGAGAGGGATAAACATATCATTATAAAATAAGCAATGGATGTGGGTGTTGTTAATATGCGTTTGCAAGTCTTTGCTTGCCTAGTTTCTGTTCCATAACTTGTCAATAGATGTCAAATTGCTGCAGTAAACAGATTCGTTACACTTAGCTTCAGTTCACAAAGATTGTGTTTGTGTTCATTTAAACATGCTGAACTCATGGCTTGTCAGGGCTCCCGGGAGAAATGTCTCACAAACATTTGCAGCCACCTGTTTAAATCTGTGTTATGTCTTCAGAATTTCCCTTTAGTACTTGGAATGAAACCTGCAGACTATGTATGTTTGGCTCTCATAACAATTTTCATCATATGTATGTATATATATATATATATATATATATATACTTTTTTTTTTTGTCAACTTCTCTACATAAGCTTCATTGCACTTGTTAGCTTATTAACTTGCAGTCTGCAGTCACTACTGAGTTGTATCTAAAACTTGTTGAATAAATTTCAAGTATTTTACAGCAGCGGAACCAGGATGTAGGTATAATGGAAATATACACTTTGCTTGGGAATTGAACATTCCTTTTTGCCATTCCCAGAGAACTTTAGTATGTTGGAATGTTGAGGGAGTGAGCCAGAATATTACAGGATCACAGTCAAGCCACAAGTGTGTCTAATGTCCTAATTGGATTATGCAGTTTCGGTTTCTTGACAGCAAATTATTCAAACAACCCGAACCTATGCTTTTTTCAAGAGATGACAAATAAAGACTTCAAATGTTCAGGTAACATCGCCTGATGGTATGTGACTACATAGTGTTAAAGCTCATTCATGAAGCGATCAAGAACTTTGTGGTCATTGCTGAGCACCCAGCACATTTGCTTAAAGAATTCATGGGAAAAGAAGCTGAAGTAATTTTTTGTTTCCCCCAGAAGTCCCCCATTTTGTCAACCAGATCTCACAACAAGCCTGAAGGTTTGAACTGAATAAAAACACAAGTGGACCCCCTTATATTTTTGCATGAAGTCACCTTTGAGCAACTGAATAAACATCTGGGGGTTTTTATGTGTCATGATTTCCTTATGAGGCAGCTCTTTTTCAAGCTCAGGATATATTGCATGAACATTTGGAAATGTAGCTGCATGACAAGAGTCAGTATCTAGTGCCAAAAACTTGGTGTCTTGACATGGCTTTCCTCAGCAAAATTGTATCAAAATGATCAGAGCAGAATGTTTCTAGAAACCTCCAGTGCTGTCATTAATGTCAACATCTGAAGCTCTGTTGATGTATGTTTTCTGGTCAACCCCTAGGTTGTAGTTAATAATAGACAGCACCTATATTAGAAGACAAAAGTGGCAGATTTAAAGCTATAATCTTCACTGTAATAACATATGTGTTTTAAAACCTGTGTCCGTGAGTTTTGTAAATCCATTTATTCCTTTGCCTCTCATTGAATGTGTAAAAGGAACCCAGAAATTGCACATAATGAGCTACTGCTCTGCCAATGCTGTCAATTGGTGTGACCAATATGGTCATTAGCTGACAGTCTTGTCCCTTAAATGTGTTATGAAAGTAACTCTCAGCTCTCCTCGTCACAAACCGCAGAATGCTGGTTAGATTTAAGCCAGCTATGCGGCAGACCCAGCAAGTGTGTTTTATGCTTGCATGCTCTAAAATAAACTGACAAAAGAGGGACTGCCCCATCACATGCTGCCTACACCATGTCTAAAACATGCAACATTTGCTGAAATGTACCGAGCAACCATAACTGTAAAAGTATACTGTATGTGGGGTTCATTGCTAGTAATTTGGTTGCTGATATTTCTGTGATTATTAGTGGTCTTAGCATCATTAGGGGCCAAGCCCCGAAGGGGCTTGAGGCACCTATTGTATCTGTTAGTTTTCTTATTATTATTATTCTTCCGCCAATGGAAGTCTATGGCAGCCCTATGAACCGTAAGTAGGAAAATGATGAAATTTGGCACACTTGTACAGATGATCATGAAAAGTAATTGGACCAATTTTGGAGTCTCTAGGTGCCACTCTATAGCGCCACCACCAGTTCAAAAATTCAACATTGAAATGGTTATAACTTTTGAACCCTTTGATCTAGAAAAATGAAACTTAGTACACTTGATTCCTCTCATCATGGTGATCAAGACCAATATAGTCCATTAAGACTCTGCCCATTACAGTAGTGGCCATTTTGAAAAGTACAGTATTAAATTTTTTCGCTACTCCTCCTTCAAAATTGAACCAATTTTGACAAAAATTTACTCAAATGATCTTTGGACTGAGACGCACAGAAATAACTGAACAGATTTTTTTATTCAACTTTGTTCAAAAGTTATGGTGTCGCAAACTTAACGAGGTCGACCCAAAATTGGTTCAGAGGCTGTATCTCGGCCAAAAATTGATCAATCGAAACGAAAATTGGTACGCTTCATCGGAAGTATGATCAGAGGGTCCCTGCCAAAGTTGGAAACAGCGCCACCTACGGGTCCTGAGATATGGAAAATGGCTATTTTGGCCAATAACTTTTGAACAGTTTGTCATAAATGTGGTATCTATGGATTCCTTGGGTCATGCCGAATCCGTGGATATCGATTTTGCCAGGATTGGATGAACCACTTGTCCGCCATTTAGATTTTTGTCATAAATTGCAATATCTTATAAAATATTTGACATATCGGCACAAAAATTGGTAAGGATCATCATTAGCATGGCCTGAAAGTACCTGAGAACTGAAAACATAGGTCAAAATTTGATTTCTTTATGTCATTACGTTCCTTGGATTATGCCGATTCCGACAATATCTCATTTGTCATTTTCCAAGAATGTGACTGTCCGCCATATTGAAGCAAATGGTAAACAGTTTTTTCGCTACTCCTCCTTCAAATCTTGCTCAATTTTGCCCAAAGTTTGCTCAGATGATCTTTGGACCGAGCCGCACAGAAATGACTGAACAGATTTTCATGACATACTGGTGAAAAAAAAGTTATGATGTTGCAAACTTAACGAGGTCGACCCAAAATGGGTTCAGAGGCTGTATCTCGGCCAAAAATGTATCAATCGAAACGAAAATTGGTAGGCTTCATCGGAGCCATGACCTGAGGGTCCATGCAAAATTTGGGAACAGCGCCACCTACAGGTCATGAGATCTGGAAAATGGCTATTTTGGCCAATAACTTTTGAACAGTTTGAACAGAAATTTTATCAGATGATCTTTAGACCGAGCCGCACAGAAATGACTGAACAGATTTTTGATATTCGCTACCATTCCCGAGATATTCGTCTGCAATGTTGACCTAGCCTGTGTTTGTTGCCTTGCTAACTAATTCACGTCCTCTGAGTGGCGCAAGTTGCTAAACCACATGTCATGAATCTCGAATCATTCCGGTCGTGGTTTCGAGTCCTGTGTGGAACAACTTTAAAATTTTGTATAAAGTTGTCATTTCAATTCCTTCCGGCTCTGCACTGCTTTTGGTGCTTAAATGCTCGCTGTGCTGCTGTGCTTGATGTACATTTACATGTATATTCAATTTCAGCTCTTTTTGTTCTTCTGGCTCCGCACTGCTGTTGGTGCTTAAATGCTCGCTGCGCTGCTGTGCTTACAGTACTTGCTGTGCTTGATGTACATGATGTGCTGGCTGTGCTTGCTGTGCGCCATACTTGTTCTGCTTGTGGTATGTTTAAGGGCTTGGCCCCTGTATTGCTGCTTGCAGCTATATTTATTATTATTATTGTTCATTCATAGGGTTAGGGATTTGCACAAACTCTGAATCTTGGTGAATGATTAAAAAAAAATCTAAACAAAACCATAGAGATTTGCATATTTTCACTTGGGCCCTCAAGCAACTAGCAACTCATCAACAGTATGCAAATTCTGTCTTAAGACATCTGATGAGCTGTTTGATTAGTGAGACCAGATCCAAAATGTGTACATTTGTACATACTATATGCCAGTGTTTCTCAACTCTCAGTCCTGTAATGCACATTTTGTCTCTCTTAGTTACACAGCTGATTTAACCCCTTAGCTGTCACCCCCCTTTTTGAGAATGGACATTAAAATGCACCATTCAAGCTTAAATGGTTGTAATTCAAGAATGCTTTGGAGTATAGACCCAAGTTTGGTCTTGTTTTAAAGGGGAAAAACTGCAGATTATTACTGAGGTGAAAGCACTTCAAATTTAAATTACATGAAATCAAATATAATTTATTTAATATTTTTCTTTTATATAAAATATATATTTTACAAAATATGTTTTACAAAAAATTACTATAAAATCAAAGCCATATATCTAACCAAGTTGTGTTCCAAATTTGAAGTTGATATCACAAAAATTTAAGTTCCCATGAGATTTTGTTTAGGCGTATTACCAAAAATAGCCACCGGGTGTCATTGAATTCCATTGAATTTAACTGTATGCATTCTGCCATAACAAATTAATAAATTTATGTCCAAATATCACTTCTGTCACAAAATATGGACTCAGACCTTTCTGACAATATGTGTTTTGTCAAGATTAGAAAATATTTTGATCATAAATTATGAAACATGACGACGCCCAAAAGGGGAGGAGCCTGATAAAATAATTTAGAGTACCGTTTCTATGGCAACACAATGTCCAATTTCAAAACAGTTTTCACAGGATGAATTCTGAGATCGTAAGCTTTCAAATGATACCTAATTTATGATAACTACTAAAATATGTGATGTAATAAAAAAGGCAATAAAAAAGATAATATTACATTGTAGAGGATAATATGTATATCATACTTTTTAGAGGATAATATTATTTTATAATTTTTTTTTTTATTGACAAATACTAGATTAAATGTTTTATTATGAACTTTCAGCATGAAAACCAAAGTTTCAATTATTAAAAGTGTGTGCGTCGACTTTTTGTGACAAACGCCAGAAATGCCTGTTATTATGTAGATTTTTTGAGGTGCGCTCTTGTCATAAATTCATCTATTACTGTTCCTGCATAAATTGTAACAAAAAACAATGCTGAAATATCTATTAAGGAGTCTTAGACCTTTCCAACCATATATAGTTTGTCATGATTAAATTAGGATTTAATTGTAATATAGTGAAGTAAACTTAGGCGTCCCGTATACGGGACGGTGACCACTCCTTAGCAGAGAGCTGCATGAATCTAGATCTAGGGCCCTATTTTAACGATCTAAGCGCATGGTCTAAAGTGCACGGCGCAAGTGCACTTAGGGAGTGTCCAAATCTACTTTTGCTAGTTTAACGACGGGAAAAATGGTCAGTGCGCCTAGCGCATGGTCTAAAAGAGCAGTCCCTATTCTCTTATAGGAGTAGTTCACTTTAAAATGAAAATTACCCCATCATTTACTCACCCTCAAGCCATCCTAGGTGTATATGACTTTCTTCTTTCAGACGAATACAGTCGGAGTTATATTAATAAATGTCCTAACTCTTCCAAGCTTGAATGGAAGTAAAAGGAGCTTAAAGTGAGACTGTGGCTTAAATGTGATACTATCAGTCCAGACAAATAAGAACTACTTTAGAGTTCCTGCTACGAATTAATTTGCAGTGGATTGCAACCAAAGATTGAAGCACAAAAAAGTTAATCCATCCGACATAAACAAACTCCAAACGGCTCCGGGGGGTTAATAAAGGCCTTCTGAAGCAAAACAATGAGTTTGTGTAAGAAAAATATTCATATTTACAACTTTATAAAGTAAAATAACTAGCTTCCAGCCAAATGAACGTACAAATCTGACTTAAAGGGATAGTTGAGCCAAAAAAGAAAATTAGCCCATGATTTACTCACCCTGAAGCCATCCAAGGTGTATATGACATTCTTCTTTTCATCATAAAAGTGCTTGAAATGGCTCTGGCGGGTTAATAAAGGCCTTTTGAAGTCAAGCGATGCGTTCGTTAGAAAAATATCCATTTTTAAACTTTATCGACTAAAATAACTAGCTTCCAGCAGACGGCCACACAAGTCGACTTACGCCAAAAGAGTAACACTTGACGATGTAGGATGTAGGAGTAGCGTGAGCTTTGACGCCTCTCGCAGTTCAAACAAACAGGACTGGGCAACTGCGTTCGTCATTACGTTGTGCGTCAAGTTCAAGGGTTACTCTTTTGGCGTAAATCGACTCGCGTACGGCCATCTGCCGGAAGCTAGTTATTTTAGTCAATAAAGTTTTAAATATGGATATTTTTCTTACACGAACGCATCGCTTGACTTTAAAAGGCCTTTATTAACCCGACAGAGCCATTTCGAGCACTTTTATCAGGGGTGGATGCGCTTTGATGAACTTACATAAAATACATCCATTGACTCCCATTATAAAGCTTGGAAGAGCCAGGAATTTTTTAATATAATTCCGATTTTATTAATCTGAAAGAATGTCATATACACCTAGACTGTGTTTGGCCGGAAGCTAGAATTTTTCTTTGTAACGTGTTAAATATGAATATTTTTCTTACACAAACTCATCGCTTTGCTTCAGAATGCCTTTATTAACCCACAGGAGCTGTTTGGAGTTCGTTTATGATAGATGGATGCACTTTTTTGAGCTTCAATCTGTTGGTTGCAATCCACTGGAGCCAGGACATTTTTTAATACAACTCTGATTGTATTTGATGGCTTCAGGGTGAATAAATCATGGGCTAATTCTTATTTTAAAGTGAACTACTCTTTTAATGAGTAATGGGTGTGTTTTGGGTGTAACGTGCAAAAAGACCAATCAGAGTGTAATTTCCCATTCCTTTTAAAAGCCAGATGCGCTCGCGCCATGAGGGATTCACTATTTACATGGCGGAATTTGCAAGCGGAGAGACTGAACACTTCTCCAGAGAGCAAACGGATCTGCTTGTGCGCGAGGTTAAAGCGTGCAAGCAGACCATCTCAGGACAAGCCGGATTCCACCATATCTTTATGTACACAATAATAATCTTTTAAATTGTAATCCTTTTATTTTCAATATTTGGCATATTTGTGTGCTGCTGCGCATCCCTGTGTGTGTGATAAGCAGAGTGTACGCAGGTTGTGGACCCGCCTATAGGCACACATTACTAACGCACTCTTTAAATAACAAAAAAATATTGCGCCATTGACTTTAGACCAGGTTTTTGTTGGTCAATTGGTTTCAGTTGCCTCAAAATAGCAAAGCGCCAACAATATGCCTGAACACACCTGGTTTTCAGACCAGCACGCCTATGGACGCAAATGCATTTGCTATTTAAACAACATGGCGCAGGACGTGAAAATGATAAATGCGTCGGGCTGATACTAGCAAAAAACACTTGCGCCTGGCGCTGCATTGCACCAGGTGTATGATAGGGCCCAAAGGAAACATAGAAAATGTGTAGTGCTGTGGGCCCCCACGTCTAGAGTTGAGAACCGCTGCTAAATGCACAGAGCTGGACAGTAGATAAAGTGAAGCCCAGTGTAGGTTCATACAAACATTAACTTTTGAACTAGAATTGTGTTTTCCATAGGGCATTAGACATTTGAGAACATTAACCACATCAGAATTCATTCATGCTTTTGAGCTGACAAGGGCGCACATAAAAAAGTGCCCAAAGCACCCCTCATTCATTTTTTCTTCCTGGAGGTGAAGCCAGGCTTGTCCTTTCATTCATTCAGTTATGTAGCAGGAACTCTAAAGTAGTTCTTATTTATCTGGACTGATAGTATCACATTTAAGCCACAGTCACTATTTAAGCTCCTTTTACTTCCATTCATACACATACAAACATAGGGGTCCAACTATTGTCAGTATTGGACCCAAGTACTGTACGTTATTACACTCAAATCAGTTTTATCTCGAAAGGGGGCCACTATAAACTAATAAACTATTGGTCAACCTGTGCAGCTTTATCAGCTCATCAAAGTTTGAACTGCCAGTACTTTATTAGAGAGGCTATATGTAAGAATATTCCTATGATGGCACGGGATATTTTTGCCAGGAAAATGAAAAGAATGTGATGTTTACGCTCGCTCTTCTGTTCAGTGACACATGAAATGAATGCTTATTGCTTTTACAATGTTCAGGATCATGCTGAAAGAGCTGCACTGTAATGTAATCGCATTAAAAAATAAAAGTTTGTGTTTACATAATATATGTGTCAGGATTCCATCACCATCTCCTTCCCCTCATTCCCTCACTCCGCCCACTCAGTCATTCACACGCTCATTGTCACCTGATTACTAATCACCGTCACCTGGACCTCATCATCAGTTCACCCATATATACCTGCTACAAACATTCAGTCATTGTCTGATCTCGTCTACACATGACACAGACTCTCTGCCATACTTACCTGTATACCTACCTTCGATCCCGATCTTCTCAGCCAGTCACCATTCCGTCTTCTAAGGAACTCCTTCATCATCATCTGCAAGAGAAAGAGAGAGAGAGACTTGGTTACACTTCAGTTAAGCTATCATCTGAAATTCAACTTACTGTTTACTCACCTGTTTCGCTGTACCGATCCATTCTGCAAATTAAAGCATTTAACTTACCATTCTGTCTGCTTCGTCTATGCCAAACCTGACAGAAGATCAGACCACCATGCAGAATCCTTCGGAATCCACAGCGAATTCACCTGTCAATCCGATCGCCATTCATCAACACACCTCTTCAGCTTCACTTCCTCAAGCGCCCGTTGCTTCGTTCACTGCCTCAGCGTGTCCCTTGGCCCGACCAGCGACATTCTCCGGTGAGGCGGAGGACTGCAGTGGGTTTCTACTTCAGGTATCTTTGTATTTCTCCATGCAAGAACATCAATTCATTAACGATTCAGCTCGTGTTGCTTTCATCATTTCACTTCTGTCTGGGCAAGCACTTCAGTGGGCACAGTCTCTGTGGAATTCGGATTCGGAAGTCGTCAAATCCCTCTCCGGTTTCATACAACACTTCAAAGAAGTTTTCGGTCAAACAGCTGCCGATCTATCAGTACATGATCAACTCTACAATCTTCGTCAAGGCCAATCTTCCGTGAGTACTTTCTCCTTACGATTCCGCACTTTAGCGGCATCCAGTGGTTGGAATGAGGCAGCATTGATCACAGCTTTTCGTCATGGTTTGAACCCTAACATTCGTCAGTTGATGGTGGTTTACAACGACAGTCTGGGAATTGAGAAATTAATTCAAAAATCCATTCGAGTTTTGCAAAGACTATCAGCCTGTGATTCTCCGACTCCCACTGTATGTCCTCCGCCCACGGTTCCATCAGTCACTCCTCCAGCACCAGAGCCTATGGTTCTCGGCTCCGCCCATCTTCCAGCTTCAGAGCGTCAACGACGAATTCTTCATAAACTCTGTCTCTATTGTGCATCTGATAATCATCTTCTCAGCTCTTGCCCTGTTCGACCTCCATGCCCAGTGGTAAGCACAATTCAAGTCTCACCTAAAATTGAAGCTTTAAATCGCACCACAGTGCATGTATTAACTTCTCGTATTTGTGTCTCAGCGCAAGCCCTTATTGACTCTGGTTCGGCGGGGAATTTCATCTCCACACAGCTTCTCCAAAAATTGAACATCCGCAAACATCGCAATTCTCAAGACCTCCATATACAAACCATCCAGGGAAAACCGCTGGGTCGAGGTCGAATTCGTCACTGTTCACCTACTCTGACGCTGTGCGTTGGTTGTCTTCATTCAGAGGAGATTTCTTTTATGGTGCTGGAGGAGTCCACCGCTGAGCTCATCCTGGGACGCCCCTGGTTAGTTCAACATCAGCCGACGCTCCACTGGAAATCTGGTGAAGTATTGCATTGGGGTGAGTCCTGCCATTTGTCCTGTCTATCATCCATCAAGAAAATCCCTTCTTCATCATCGACGCCTCAGAAGAGGTCCAAAGTTCCTGTTTGCTCCACCTTGGTTGAGAGCCCTGAAGTAGAGGATCAAGTAGAGATTCCAGTGGAGTACCAGGCGTACCAGGATGTGTTCAGCAAGAAACTGGCTACTAAACTACCACCTCATCGGCCATGGGACTGCGCAATCGACTTGCTACCTGGAGCCACTCTACCTAAAGGTCGTATCTATCCACTGTCCATCCCAGAAGCAGAAGGCCATGGAGGAGTATGTGGAGGAGGCTTTACAACAACAGTTCATCCGCACATCGACCTCCCCTGCCGCTTCAAGTTTCTTTGTGGGTAAGAAGGACGGAGGCTTGAGGCCCTGCATCGATTATCGTCATCTCAACTCTCAAACCGTCAAATACAGTTATCCCCTTCCTCTGGTCCCAGCTGCCTTGGAGCAGGTGCGTGGGGCTCGCATATTTTCGAAACTGGACCTTCGGAGTGCATACAACTTGATCCGTATACGGCATGGAGATGAGTGGAAGACAGCGTTCGTCACCCCATCTGGCCATTATGAATATCAGGTTATGCCCTTCAGGCTGTCCAATGCTCCAGCGGTCTTCCAAGGGTACATGAACAAAGTGTTCCGTGAGTACCTCAACCGCTTTGTGATTGTCTACATTGACGATATCCTCATCTATTCATCTTCAATTGCTGAACACCATCGTCATGCCATTCAAGTACTAGAGAAACTGAGAGAACACAAGCTTTACCTGAAATTGGAGAAGTGTGAGTTCCATATCACCTCTGTTCAGTTCCTGGGTTACATCATAGATCAGCATGGTATCCAGATGGACCAGACGAAGGTGGAAACAATCCAAGACTGGCCATTACCCACATCTGTCAAAGAACTTCAAAGATTCCTCGGTTTTGCAAACTTCTACAGAAGATTCATCAAGAACTACAGTCTCATCAGTGCTCCTCTCACATCTTCATTAAAGAATCGACCCAAGTCTCTGTCCTTGAATCCCACAGCTATCCAAGCCTTCCATCGCCTCAAAGAAGTCTTCACGACAGCACCAATCCTCATCCATCCCAATCCTGAACTTCCTTTCATCGTTGAGGTCGATGCATCTTCCACTGGGGTTGGAGCGGTGCTGTCACAGCGGCAGGGTGAGCCTCCCAGACTCCATCCATGTGCCTTTTCCAAAAAGCTGTCCCCGGCGGAGCAAAACTACGACATCGGCAACCGGGAACTGCTAGCCATAAAACTGGCTTTAGAAGAATGGAGACATTGGCTGGAGGGAGCAAATCACCAGTTCGAAGTAATTACAGATCATCGCAACTTGGAATATCTTCGTGAGGCAAGAAGATTGAATCCTCGCCAAGCCCGCTGGGCACTCTTCTTCACTCGATTCAACTTCGTTGTTACTTACCGTCCAGGAAGTAAGAATTGCAAGGCAGACGCTCTTTCCAGACTCCATCATTCATCTTCAGAGGACCTCAGTACTGAAACCATCCTCCCTCCAGCCTTAATCCTCAGGCCCATTCTCTGGGACATCGACCAGCAAATCTCTCAGGAAAATTCTCGCCATCCTGCTCCGCCGGGAGGTCCAGAAGGGCGTACTTTCGTACCTCAACATCTTCGTACTCCCCTTCTGGACTCTGCTCACACAGTTCCGGGCTCTGGACATCCAGGTAGCAAGCGTACCCTCTCGCTCCTCAGTCAGCGGTACTGGTGGCCGTCCATCTCCGAAGATGTCTCCAGGTTCGTCCGTGGCTGCTCAGTCTGCGCCATCACCAACACTCCCAGGAAACTACCTGAGGGTAAACTTGTGCCACTACCTATACCCAGACGCCCTTGGTCACACATCGGAGTGGACTTCATGACTGACCTTCCTAGATCCGGTGGATTTACCTGTGTGCTCGTCGTTGTGGATAGATTTTCCAAAGGCTGCAAGCTGATACCTTTACCTGGTTTACCCACGGCTTTAGAAACAGCTGAAGCATTGTTTCATCATGTATTCAGAAATTTCGGCATTCCAGAAGACATTGTTTCGGACAGGGGACCCCAATTCATCTCCCGGGTGTGGCACGCCGCCTTCAAGCTCCTCGGGGTCACTGTCAGCCTCTCTTCAGGATATCATCCACAGACCAACGGCCAGACTGAGCGGAAGATTCAGGAGATAGGACGTTATCTGCGAACTTATTGCCACCAGTACCAAGACAGCTGGAACCGATACCTCCCCTGGGCGGAATACGCCCAGAATTCCCTCACTCAGCGTACCACCGGTCTCACCCCCTTTCAGTGCTTCCTCGGATATCAGCCACCTCTCTTCCCTTGGTCGGGTGAGCCCTCGGAGGTTCCAGCTGTCGACTTTTGGTTCCATCAGAGCGAGGGGGTATGGGACTCAGCTCATGTGCATCTACAACAGGCAGTGCGGAGGCACAAGGATCAAGCGGATCGTCTACGAGCCGATACACCCCAATACCAACCTGGTCAGAAGGTGTGGTTATCGACGAGGGACATTCGCCTCCACCTGCCTTGCCGTAAGCTGAGTCCTCGATTCATTGGACCTTTCACCATCCAGAGGCAGTTGAACGAAGTAACCTACAGACTCAACCTTCCACCTCAGTACAAGATCTCTCCTTCCTTCCATGTCTCTCTCCTCAAACCCTTCACTGACCCAGTCTCTTCTGTTCCCTCAGATTCCACCTCGGATGACGTGCCTCCTGTGGAAGAAGATGCCATCTACAGAGTTCGATCCATCATGGACTCCCGGCGGCGAGGTCCCCGTCTGGAGTATCTGGTGGACTGGGAGGACTACGGTCCAGAGGAGCGTTCCTGGGTGCTCCGTGATGATATCCTAGATCCAGCCTTACTCTCCCAGTTCCATTCTGACCATCCTGACCGCCCAGCTCCCAGGGGTCGTGGTCGACCTCGCCGCCGGCAACATCTCTCTTCTTCCCAGCCGTCAAGAGCCGCTCGGGAGGGGGGGGTACTGTCAGGATTCCATCACCATCTCCTTCCACTCATTCCCTCACTCCGCCCACTCAGTCATTCACACGCTCCTTGTCACCTAATCACTAATCACCGTCACCTGGACGTCATCATCAGTTCACCCATATATACCTGCTACAAACATTCAGTCATTGTCTGATCTCGTCTACACATGACACAGACTCTCTGCCATACTTACCTGTGTACCTACCTTCGATCCCGATCTTCTCAGCCAGTCACCATTCCGTCTTCTAAGGAACTCCTTCATCATCATCTGCAAGAGAAAGAGAGAGAGACTTGGTTACACTTCAGTTAAGCTATCATCTGAAATTCAACTTACTGTTTACTCACCTGTTTCGCTGTACCGATCCATTCTGCAAATTAAAGCATTTAACTTACCATTCTGTCTGCTTCGTCTATGCCAAACCTGACAATATGTGTGTGTACTGTGTATAATTATTTTGTATATATAAATACACACATATGCATGTATATTGTTTATATAGTCACTATGGATTTGCTTTTGCAGCACATGAAAACAGAATCTTCTCGTCATGTCAACAAACCAAACTCTTCCAGGCCTCAGCTACAACTACAGTGTTTGAGAGTGGGTCAAAGTAGATTCTGTTTGTTGGCAGCCAATGTAGACCATAGGCTGGCATTATGCAAATTTGTTACAGATCTACGTAGGTTTGTGCAGGAAGTAAATCGCTATGATCATATGCTTTCTTAACTGCTGTTTTCTCACCACTGTCATTTTTGTTTTGCTTTTAATTTGTTACCGTGAGGAAAGCTTGTGGCACATATTTACATACAGTATTCATCTAAACGTCACTCTCAGCAGCATAGACGATGTCAGGATGTTCGTTAAAAGTACATCGCTGCAAAGGTATATCCAATTTCTTTTTAATTCTAAGCGAAGAACAAGAACTGAGCAGCGAGTATATCGGGGCCTTGAATCACATTCAGTCTTGTACATTATGTGACTGATTTGGTCATCCAAGGCTAGCTCGAATCACTATGGAATGTGTGCATGAGTGCGATCACAAGCAATAAGTTGCTGGCTGCAGTTCACTTAACGGCCACCGGTGTCGCTAATAAATATAGTTCATGAATTCTACATATGGTCTCTAAGAACAGCTGTAATTTCAGAGAAATTACAAAAAAAGAAGGAAATTTAATAAAACAGAGCAGAATAGGATCAGGAAATAATCTGAATAAGATCTGAACTTGCATTGGCCAGACAAACAGCTTGGCTCAATGTGTAGAGTGTATTTATATCACAATAACGGTATCATATATCACAGTAACTGTAAACTGTATCTCACAACTGTCTATATATTAAATAACTTTGTCTTTGTTTGGGACACAACCTTTTCTAAATGGTAAATGCTACTGGCTGACACATCCCTTCTGACATTCATATATATGTCATCATACCAACAAATTATTGCCTTTTAACAATTCCCAGTAACATGGATGATATTTGTCTCATTGATCTCTCTTATAGGCTGACAGGTAATGAACCCCTGTCCATTCTGCCACTGACCTCACAGCCAGATGAAAGGGCGGGCAAGGCACACTACAAGCTGTGTGATCGACTCAAACTGGAGAAAAAACAGCGCAGAATGTGCAGACGGGACCCTGGAGTGGCTGAAACTCTCATGGAGGCCATTAGCATGAGTGCATTAGAGTGCCAGTACCAGTTCCGCTTTGAGAGATGGAACTGCACCTTGGAGGGCCGTTACAGGGCTCATATTTTAAAGAGAGGTTAGTAGTATGCGATCTAAACAATTACTTTTTTGGTGGGCTCAATAAACCCCTCCTTTCCGAGAGCCTACTCTGCTCTGATGGCCCAGTCTGTTGTGATTGGTCTATGAAACATCCATAACCATATCTGAATTTTAGCTCCGGAGGCTTCCTTAGTACAAATGCATGCAAAGTGGATTTGCATTTGCAGCACATGAAAACATCATCTTCTCTTCATGTCGACAATACAAACCAAACTCTTCCAGGCCTCAGCTACAACTGCAGTGTTTGAGAGTGGGTCAAAATAGATTCTGTTTGTGGGCAGCCAATGGAGACCATAGGCTGGCATTATGCAATTTGTTACAAACCTACGTAGGTTTGTGCAGGAAGTAAAACTGGAATTTCGGACAACTTGTTTCGGGCAGTTCAGAATCGGTTCTTTCTTTTGACAAACAATAACTCCATTTATTGTGCATTTCGATCTTTGAAACTTTGCAGATCTTTTACATGAAAGGAAATATCCACAAAAAAAACATAATGGGAAACTTTAATTTAACTGTGTTTATCCAGTTGACTTTTCCAATGTATTTAAATTGACAAAATTTTAAAAAGTTATCTCAACTTTTGACAAGTGATTAAAACTCAAAAAAGCCCATGCAAAAAAAGAAACAATATAATTTATATTGAGATTTTTTACTGTGAATTTTTACTGAGATGAATTGGCAGTGGATTGCAACCAAAAGATTGAATCTCAAATAGTGCATCCATCCGACATAAACAAACTCCAAACGGCTCTGGGGCATTAATAAAGGCCTTCTGAAGCAAAATATATTTTGGCACCCCCAGTACAGTTATTTTAATATATATTTACCTTTTTTGTTTTACTGTGATGGCAAAGCTCCATCAGCAGCCATTACTTCAGTGTTACACGATCCTTAAGAGATCGTTCTAATAAGCTGATTCACTGTACTCAAGACACCAAAAAGTGTGGTACCCACAATACAGAAAGTTTAAAGAAAAACATTTATTTGAAATAGAAATCATTTGTAACATCATAATTGCCTTTACTGTCATTTTAGATTAATTTAATGCATCCTTGCTGAACAAAAGTAAGAGCAAGGTGAGGTTGGTGCTGTTACTAGCATCCCTGTGGGTGAAATTCAACATAAAATCACAGAACAAAAAAATCACAGGCTTGAAGGTCAGTAATGAACTATTGGCTGCCTCATAATCCCCATGTTCCTTACAGGCTTCAAAGAGACGGCATTCCTCTATGCCATCTCTTCAGCAGGCCTGACCCACGCCATGGCCAAAGCCTGCAGCGCTGGCCGCATGGAGCGCTGCACCTGTGATGAGGCTCCTGACCTGGAGAACCGCAAGGCTTGGCAGTGGGGTGGCTGTGGAGACAACCTCAAGTACAGCAACAAATTTGTCAAAGACTTCTTGGGTAAGAGGTCCAACAAGGACCTTCGCGCCCGGATAGACATGCACAACAGCAATGTAGGAATGAAGGTAGGCTGCTAAGATATTAAAACGTATTTGGTTTGTATGTTTATGTTTATTGGGGTGATTTTTTATTTTATTTTTTTGGATCAGGTGTACTGATCCTGAACGTCACAAGCAAAACTGTCTTTAAAATGGGAATCATAAATAATGTGAGAAATGTTGTGTGAAAGAAACATGCATGAGAAACTTGGAGTTATCTGCACACAATAAACTGTAAAATAGTTGATTGTATCACTTAGCGTTCTTTCTTTGTTGTGGTTAAATTAAAAGCTTCACACATTCTTTAAGGTCAATTAAATAGTCTGTAAAAGACCCATTTTAAATCACTTAAATTGACTTTTTAATTCAGTAATTTATTATAAATGCCCTTTAATCAAGGTTTGGTTTCCCTTTCAGTCTAAAGAGCACTAAGTCTGTCCAAGTCTTCCATTGTTTTTGGTAAGAGAAAGAGCCGACGTAACATTGTAAGAGTAAAAACAAAAAAAGAAGGTACAGAAAAAGACCCATAACAGAGAGCCAAAGTAAACTACAGGTCTGGCACCAACATATTGTCTCATATTGTTAGTTTTAGTTTTAGAATGAATATAAATTACAGCACCGCTCAGCAGAGGCTCAGGACTCTTTGCTCGTCCATCTGAAGTAGTCATCCTCGGGCCATTTTGTCTGCGATAAGAGATTTACAACACTGCATTTTTGGTCCATCTGCACATGTAAGGAGGTGTAAGGGGTTTGGGGTCAAATCCCATATGGAGAACAAACTTGGAATGTGCTAGCCTCGGCATCACCTGCATTTTAAAGCTGACGTTACACATTTTCCTCTCCTTTCTTTGTGGTGGATTTGCAGTTTTTGTTGAACAAGTCTACCACTGGTTCAAGAGAAACTGTCCAGACAGCGCCTTTTTATGCTTATCATAAGGTTCACTTTCTTACAGAAATGTTGAAAGGATCAAACATTGTGGTTGGTAATGCTCTCTGCAAAACATGAAATTTAAGGGACAATTCACTCTAAAATGAAAAATAGGTCCTCATTTACTCACCCTGCAGTATGCTTTTCTTTCTTTTTTGGACCACCAAGGGAGAAATAATAATAATAAAAAAGAAATGTCCCGCTCGCGCTCATCAGCATCAAAATATTTTTTTTAAATGCAAAAGTATCACAGAATAAATTGCTACCAAGTCAGATATTACAAGTGTTCTGTGGGAATATGACAGGGTTTGGTAAAAAAACTAACTGAAATTCGTTCGCAAGATTCTATTTCACTCCGATTCACCCAGAAAAAGCACAAAAGTTGTGAGAAATCAATATTTAAAAAAGTATCTGTGTACTTTCTTCTTTTTGTAAGTTCATCTCGTGAGTGGAACTCTAGTTGTCAGATGACAGTTGACAGATGTGAACACGATAACTTCTTATTGCGAACAGATATATTCACATAAGAGAAGAAAGTACATGGATTATATTTCATGTCGTGTTTGAATAAATCCTGATTAAAGATTAAAAACCTCAAGCGTGTGTTGGAAATGTAACGCCCCTTACCATAATCATGAACTTCAGCTTCCAAGGCTTCTAAAGCCTCTGTAAACACAGTTAATAATAGTATAGAAGCAGATTGATCAAAACCAACTTTGCAAGCATGACTTGAGCAGAACATTTCACAAGGAACAGGCGTTCTAGCCTAAACAAATCCATGGATTTTTAAGTTCCATCCATTTTTGCAAGGCCAGTCAAAGGTGTTAGCTTTTGCATCAAAACACGTCTCCACGACATGGTAGCAACACTACAATTCACTGAAGCCTCATCTTCTTTCTTTACGTATGCCTTTGGGTGGGCATAATGCTAATATTTAACATTGTGAAATAGACGTTGTCACGAGGTGTTTGCAGGCAGGCAAACAGACAGACAGACGAAGACAGATGAATAAAGTTCTCAGTTATGTACTCAAAAACAGGCGAACAGGCATTAGCAAACACGACTACATGTGACCAAGACCAGACAACGAGTGAAGATAGGGATACAACTATATAGCGAGCTAAACAAGGTAATTAGAACACAGCTGAAACAAAGGAACTAATAATGACGTGACCATAGTAACTAAAGAGAGGCGGGAAATCAAACAAAGGAAGGTATGAACTGAAGAAATACAAACTAAAAGTCCTTGAACTGAATTAAACTAAACATAATGGTGACAGACATTTGCGGAAGTACTATCTAGACTTTGATCAAGGTGTTTTGGGCCAGTCTGGAGCAGTGTTCTCTTTTAGATAGCATAAATCTCTTTGTGGGAGACTATGAGCTTTGTAAATTTGCAGATCTTATATTTACACACAGATACATTACACACTAAACGAAAAGGAAAACATTAAAAAGCATCAAATGACCCCTTGATGCTGGTTGGTATTCACTGCTATTATATAGATGATTGCAAGCAGGGCTTTTTTTATTCTCCTTGTGTGGCTACTCACCATGGTGAGACAATGACTTGATTTTGATTTTAGGTTAAATCAACTCTTCAAGTTTGTGTGTGTGTGGTGGGGGTGGTTTAGGTATACCCTACATTATGGGGACAAAATATCCCCACAAAATGTTAGCAATATCCAAAATCCTTGTCCTTGTGGGGATATGTTTTATTCCCCATGAGGAAAACAGCTTATAAATCATACTAAGTGATTATTATTTGAAAATCTAAAAATGCAGAAAGCTTTCTGTGATGGTGTTATGGGATAGAATATATAGTTTATACATTATAAAAATCATTATGTCTATGGAATTTCCTTAATGAAAACCCAACAACTCTACTTTGTTGCATGTCAGTGGTGATTTAATTCCTTAAAAACATTTAAAAAAAAATATAAAAAAAAACTCCACATATTATATTGTGATTGAATTTAAAGTGTCCACGGCTATCATAATAATAATTAATTTGGTCAAACTTCTTTTTAAAAATTGTATCCTTGTATAATTGACTGTTTAAAGCACAGATTTTTCATGACAGCTGATGCTGCTTTTGATAAAGCCATAATTATGGCAATTAAGTAAGAATGAGGATAATACCTACTCCTCGGTGCCCTGTATTATATTGTTTTTCAGTCTTGGAAAGGGTTACAGCAATCAAACTATATGTGGGAACATCAAAGTTATTGCATCAATGTGTTTTTGAAATTCTTGTTTTGTAAATAACATTGCCCATCAGTTTAACTGACCTTTAAAGATTTTTCAATATAAGGGGTAACATAAGGGTTTGGTAAACACTGCACTTACTGTGTCTTTCATGTATCGCAGCTGAGCTCTGTGCTGTGTCTGCTGAGATAACTGGAGACATAAATGTTGATGTTTGGTAAAACTATAATTCCTTTGATGTGTGTCGTCTCACTTCTTTTAACATTTGTCCCGCACAGGTCATCAAGGCTGGGGTGGAGACCACCTGTAAGTGTCACGGAGTTTCAGGTTCGTGTACCGTGCAAACATGCTGGAGGCAGCTGGCGCCCTTTCATGAAATTGGTAAGCAGCTCAAACAGCGTTACGAGACTTCAGTCAAAGTGGCCAGCTCCACCAATGAGGCAACTGGGGAGGGGGAGATCTCCCAGACCCGAACCCAGGGGCAACAGCCCCCTCCAGGCCCTCGACCAGACCTCATTCCCCGCACCCCCGATCTTCTTCACATTGAGGACTCGCCGAATTTTTGCAGGCCTAGCAAATATTCAGCGGGCACCTTGGCCCGCAAATGCTACAAGGATAAGAACTGCGAGGCCATCTGCTGTGGCAGGGGGCACAACACTCAGAGCCGAGTGGTGACGAGACCGTGCCAGTGCCAGGTGCGCTGGTGCTGCTATGTTGAATGCAAACAGTGCACACAAAGAGAAGAGGTTTACACCTGTAAGGGGTAAAAACCATCACAATCATGCAGAATATCTTTCACCAGTCTAGGAACAGTGGAGAGAAATGAATGAGTGGAAGCCAAAAAGAAAGAAGAAGTGAAAAGTTTAGGTGGATTCCCTTGTCCTAGTTTGGGGAAAGGTCTCAAAGGCATCAAATTAGTTTAAAAAAAGATGAAAGCACTTTTTGAGAGGTTTTGCAGGGCGTTTTATTTTATTATTATTATATATTTTTTCTGTTTTCCATGTGGAGCAGTGTGAAAGCTGTGTAATATACCAAGCCTAAGGGAATGGTCTACAGTTTTAAGCGACACTTTGGAACTATATTAAACATTTCACAGAGTAATTTGTCTGCCAAAATATCAATCAGCAGTAAAGTCCAGTCTTGGACAGACAATTATTCATCCAATGATTTGAATAATAGCTTGAAATGTCTCAAGCCGTATGTGTAAGAGTATGTGTTTCTATGTGACTTAATTCCAAATGATTTAATTTGGAGACAAAATGGTGTCAGATTTATTCTACATGCACATGTATTCTACACCCACACAAGAGTGTGTATGCATATGTACATAGATAAAATTACATTATAATTCTATTATATACACCACTTATCTGAGTATGTTAAATAACCACTAACCACACAAATGTTTTATTGTTTGTGTGCTTGCATTTGTGTTGTATCTCTCTCTTTGACAAGGCCCTTAGGAAAGCAATACTTTTGATTTGTGTTTTTCTGTGGATATAATTTGTGGAACACCGCAAGGAATAGTTCTTGCAAGGAATGAAAATGATTTGCTTTTACTTTTTTTTCTTTTTCTTTTCTTTTGCTTGACAGTGGAAGTCTTTGCCAGTCTATTTAAGATTTAACTCTGCCTTAAATGAACTCTACAAATGACTGTTCAGGGAACAAGTGAAACCACTATGCACCATTCGATGGTAAAGAAATCCTGGAGACATCACAATGAGCATTAGTCTCCATGATTTAGGCTTCCGCTTGATGACAGATCTGTCCATCCTCATTTAAAGCTGCTGATTCAGTGCTGTAATCGTTGCAGCAGTGCTTTTCAGGACAATGCTAGTTAAATATGAAATATGCTATGGTTCATGGTCACTTAATGCTCTGTCAGTTTCACAGGCAACTGGAGGGAGCAAATAAAAGTTGAGAATAAACATGACAGCAAATATGGGCCACTAATCTGCATTGGAAAGAAAGAAATTTCCCCTTTTCTGCAATGTATTTCTAGGGGGAAATAATTAACCTCAGAGTTAATATATTTTCCAGCAGATATTGATTTTGGAAAATTATGGTGGACAGTTTTTAGATTCAAATGCCCATGCTTGTTAATCAATCAGTGGTCCTTCTAAAATTACTGTTTCATCGAATCTATTCACAATTGTTGAGAGGCTGAACACAACATTTTTTTATATTTTTTTTATATGGATGTAGAAGTCCATATATTGTAAAATAGAACATTGAAATTTCATATTTTTGAAAATTATTTAACATAACAGCTGGCATGGAGAATACCGCTGTGTGACCAAATGACAAGATCTAAGTTTCTGATCAGACTTTTAATAATTTAAAACACAGAATTTTGACAATGTATGACTTTGTATCCAGATCACCAAACTCTGTTGAGATCCACTTAGTGTAAATAAATTATATAGAAACAAAGATATGACAAAATATATAAATGAATTATATATGCTCTTTATTTTTTTAGTTTAGTGTGAATGAACTACTGAGTGAGAGACTGACAAAAAGTAAAAAAAAAAAAAAAAAAAAAAAAAAAAAATGGCACCATTCACGCACTGAAGCTTGGAAAATCTTTTATTTATTATTTTTTTAAAGTTGTAAATAACTATGGTTATGATCCTGTGGCATACAGACAAAAGTGAGGCACATGCATACCACTTACATGCATTTGGACAAAAGTTTCCAGAATACTGATGTTTAGATCCGTCTAACTTGATGTTTTAAGTTTAATTAAATTCAGACTCAAACTGTTTTTCCCCAAAACTTTGTATGAAGTGCCAAGTTCAGTGCTTTGTAAATAAATGTTATGCTGTTACGAAATTATCCTCAGAAAGCACACCTATGTCGCTATGATCTCTGTGAAAGTATGTGTCATCTGGAAAGCACTGTATTTTATTTTAAATCTTATTTGTGTCAAATCTTTAAAAGTAGCAAATATACTTTTTGTTAATTTTTGAACAAATGTTGCGAAAACATATGGTGGATGATTCAACTAGTAATGTTTTGGTGATACATTAAAGATAAGCAAATGCTCAACTAAAAATGACATCCACATAAATATGAAAAAGTCAAACATGACAGCACTACAAAAAAAATGTTGTATTATTATTTTGTCTTGTATCCCAGTAGAAATATCGAAACATCCATTAAACAAGATACATTTACTTGTGCAAATTTGCATACGATCTAAAGTAAAAAAATGTATATATATGCCTGCCAAAAATGCTGATATTCCATATACTGATAGTAATAAAGTAATAAAAATAATTCAGAGAATAATTTGATGCAAAATTTAAATAGAAAAACAAGGGGTGTACGAGTACATAGGAAATATTTCTGTCTGAGAAGGGATTCATTTTTGGTAACACTTTGCTTAAAGCCTTTATGTATGGAAACACAAACACCTTAGCACACTACAACCATACTGGCTATACCTAGTCTTTCATCAGTCATGGCGTCTGCTCACAGCAGAGGTGAACAGAAAACAGCAATGACAAACATATGAGATGCAATTCTCCTCAGATGCCTGTTCACATCACAGCTCAATAAGTATTTTGACAAACAATGTAGATATCATATATAGTTGCATTTTTGGCATGCTGCATGTTCTCAGTAATCAGTAATATTTTTTCATTGACAGAAGGCTTTTTTTAGATTTTCATTTTCTTTCTGTTTTTGTTGTTGTTGTCTTGGTTCCTTAATCTTACTTTCCAATACAACCTGTATAAAATGTATTTGGTAGGGGGAAAAGGACACAGAGACAATATATAACTTATTTTTAAAATGTTTTATGAGCATGTGCTATTTGTACATTTTGTAAAGTTCAAGATGATTTTCTATATATATTTTTTTCTTGCATTTGGCCTATAACTGGATATTTGCTTTTTGGGGTTGAGGTATATGTTTTTTCCCCTCTCAGTGTAATTGTTCCTGATGGTCAAAGATACAGAATGCCAACACTCTATATTTTAATTCTGCTCTTATGTCTGAAATGCAACTTTTCCTTATTTCATTATGAGGAATACATACCAAAGAGTAAGAATATTAGCATGTAACCAATACTAAACTTCAACACCCACAGTAAGAATAAATATAAATATAATATATATATATATATATATATATATATATATATATATATATATATATATATATATATATATATATATATACATATATCCCAGTTAGCTGTAGCAATCTTTCTTTGTAGCAAAATGGTAATACTGAACAATTTTATAGTACTATATTGATTATTGAATCAAATAAACATAACGTTAAGAACCAGCAAGTGAGTTCACTGTTTAGACTTACATTCATTAAAAGTGGATCACAGACACTTAGAATTTGACCAATGTTATTTTTTTCTCTCTCTTAAATTCTAATGGCCTGGTCACTATTCTGATTTTTGTCAGGGTTTGTGCAATGCTGCAACTGTTAAAATGCATTCTTTTTCTTTTCAGGGCAGAGATTTTTCAGTAGTTTGTCTTTGTCCACTTTTTCTTGTCTTATGGGAAACTATTTTCCTCTAAATTATTTTCCTCTACCTCATGTGTATAGCTTGTAGGTATAAACTGATCATGAATGACTGGTAAGAATGTATTTAAGTTATTTAACATCTTTGTATAACAAAGGCAAGAAAATCTGAAAATAATAAAAGATTTTTTAAAGAATGTTGAGATTCTGTGTTTCTGATTTTATAGGACTTAAGATGTGGGGATTTCATTTATCTGAAAATTGTTGATCAGAAATGCTCATCTGATGAATGAAAAATGAAATCATCTTTAAAATAAAGAAATGAGTCCAAATGTAAAGAAAATAAAGAAAGAATTAAAGCTGCACGCATCATTGATCACACCTTGGTGCATGTTAGGCAGAGCCGGACAGTAACGGAGTACATTTACTTGAGTACAGTACTTAAGTACAATTTTGAGGGATCTGTACTTTACTCGAGTATCATTTTTGGGGAGTACTCATGACTTTACTCAAGTACATCTGAGAGGCAAATATTGTACTCTTTACTCCACTACATTTCTATCCATAACTGTGAGTACCCGTTACTTCTTCTAAAAAAAAAATAAAAAAAAGGAAAAAAGAAACATCTCGGACACCCTCAATTTGTTGTTTCCCTCTCAAATGTGATTGGATTGTGCAAGCGCCACCGATTGGGACAGCCTATCAGCAATCACCTTCAGCTTTCCGCCAAAGTCAACTCCATGGTCAGATTTAGATAAGAGACGAAACCATGGACGAAACAATGGATGAAGACGCAGCAGGTCCATCCCGGGAGCAATATTTTTTTTCCCAGGATGGTAGGGGAAGACTCATGAATATTCATTAGGGAAGTCATCCCTGATTGGTCTTAACCCCAGTGACGGGTAGGTTTAGGGAGGTCATAAGACCCCCAGTGACGGGGAGGTTTAGGGGTGGGGTTAGGGGTAGGTCATCAGACCAATCAGGGATGACTTCCCTAATGAATATTCATGAGTCTTCCCCTACCATCCTGGGGAAAAAAATATCGCATCCCGGGAATGTGCCAACCCGTGGCCCCACCTCGCCAGACTATTTCAATTTTCTGAACAAGTTAATGATAGTTTTCGCTTCAAGTGTCTGCTGTGTTTACCAATGTAAGCACTGTGGCAGTAGTAATGCAATATTTAGAAAATGTACTCTTGTACTCTTGATACTCAAGTACTTTTAAAAACAAGTACTTTAGTACTTTTACTTAAGTAGACATCTGACTGTAGTACTTTTACTTGTACTTGAGTAAAATTTAGCAAGGGGTATCTGTACTTTTACTCAAGTAATGTAGCTGTGTACTCTG
This sequence comes from Abramis brama, assembly GCF_963993115.1. Lineage (NCBI taxonomy): Eukaryota > Metazoa > Chordata > Actinopteri > Cypriniformes > Leuciscidae > Abramis > Abramis brama. The sequence goes on along the minus strand of NC_139969.1, from coordinate 34,402,949 downwards.
TCCGCCTCTGATGTTAGGGGAGTGTATCACAGTGTAAAACATGTCAGTTCCTGTTGCCAATGATTATAACTGAATATTGGCATGTAGATGTCTACAGTTCCAGAACTCTGAACAAACACTGGAATTTTGGGGCAGAGTGGACATTGTTTGAGTTACAAAAATCTCCTGTTTCACACCAAAACATTAAAATTTGTCAGGCCACCACAAACACTCATTTCAATAAAAACTCAAAAGCTTCGCAATTTAGCATTGCAGAGGTCTTTGGATTAGACTGACTAGAACTGATGTTGATCTGATTAAATCTCCAGGATTTAAAAAAAGGGGCCACTACAGAACATTTTTAAATTGACACACTTCCTGCTACCAGTTGGTGGCGCTATGACATGGACTCACAATAGTCACATCCATGTCATCAGCCTCCTTCAATGAACATAGACTTTCTGTTTCCCTTTTTTCGCCATTAATTTATAGCCTTGTCACGACCAAACCGTTCGAGATATCAAAAAACTTTGCAATTTAACATCCTCAATGTCTTCATGTCTTGGAAATCACTTGAATTCCCTAGGAGGAGTATTAAAAAGTTCAGTGTATGCGTTTTTCACAAAACCCTAAGTAGCTGACTTCCTGTTGAATGGAGCACATGTCTTGCAGTGCAGAAGTTGTTCAGTTCGATGAGAACTACATGTATACCAAGTTGCTTACATATATGTGCAAGAGTCGATCAAAGGGGGCACTGTAGAGACCCCCCTCCCCACGCCCGTGCCCTAATGGCCGACGATTCTGACATGTGTACAAAGAGTTTTTGAGCATGTTAAGGGCCTCAAAAACATCCAAACGATTTAAATAAATAAATAATCCGTAGGAAAAAATAGGGCCCTGTGCAATTTCAGTGCTTGGACCCTAATAAATGGAGCAGTTCCAAGCATCATAGGTGTGCAGGCCCTAAAATGAAAAAAGAAAGATCTTAATTTATATCGTCATATCCAACTTGACCAGTTTTACTAAAGGTAATCCTCTCTACTGTTAAAAGTTGTAAAAGTGGTCTAAAGGGTTAAAAATCTTTGGGTTTCATTCAATTAAATTCTATTTTCATTTAGAAAAAAGCAACCTATGCTGCCAGGTTAACATTTAATATAACACAACTCATGCACTATACAATCAAGTGCAAACAAAGACATGCCATCAAGGAACTGAACTGATCAACATGGTGTCACAGTTTCCTGTTCTTGCCTTTATCCTGTTTTGGGAGCACAGAGATTAATTACAGACAGGAAACAGCTGTCTCAAGGTGCTTTTCTGCAATGACAGATTTCTGTAAGGAATTTATATTGGATGGCTTTCATATCTGTATATTTAAGTCCACAAACTTGGTTCAGTTGAAGCCATTTCAAACTCTCTCTGGAATAGCATCTTCCAATGTCCGGCTCTAATTGGGGATGGGATTGAATTTGTTGCCACCAGAGATGTAATTAGTGAGAATTGGTGAGCTGAGAGGACGATGCACATCTGGGCAGATGGACAGGACAGGGGAAAAAAATAAAGTACACAATTTCATCTTTTGTAGCATATTTTGACGTCTTGGTACCAAACCCTATAATGTTTTGTAAAACATAAACAACAGAGTAACATTTATATGCACCTCTCTGATGACATGTTTTTGCAAACCTGTTCAACATCATGCTGACATAATTTAAGAACCTCTGATTATGTTGAATCAGAAGTGAAACAACTTTGCCAGATTATGATACTAGTTCCCCACTGAGGATCTTTTGTTCGGTCAACAGCCTCAATGTCTTCACCAGCTGTGTAAAGCCTTATAGTGAGAGAGCTCTGACTTTCCCAACAATATTCATGTGCTAAGAATATAAGAAAATTGCTCATAAAAGTGATTTAGTATTGACAAATCTACTTCAGTTATAAAGTAATAGTTCACCCATAAAGAAACATTCTGCTATAATTTACTCACCCTCATACTGAATTTTACTGAATACTGAACTCAGTGGAAAACTTTTTTTTTTTTTTGCAAAACAAAAAAGTATTTAGCAAAATGTAAACGCTATTTTCCATACAATGAAAGCATAGACCACTGAATGTCAAGCTCCAGAAAAGATAATAAACACCTTAAAAGTTATAGAAATTTCTGTGCTATATTTCAAGTCTTCTGAAGCCATTCGATACCTTTGCGATGAACAGACTGAAATTGACACTTTTGTTCACTGATCATCCACTATCCCAAAGCTCTCAAATCTCAATCATGGTTTGATGTTAATTATGCAGAATTCCATTGGTTCATTGATCGGAAGTAACATGAAACCTATGACCTTGGCTTTGCTTGACTGCATGTTCACTATGAACTTCACTTTAAGTTCTTACAGGATACCTTACCCCGATCCAGAAATATGCATAGTGTTAGTTCAGGCTGATCATATTAATCAAGCTCGCAATCAGCTGACATTCAGATGATCATGAGCAGTTCCTCCATTCACTTATTCTCTCGACTGTCTCTCAATTCCATGGATGCAAGCTGTCCTGTAACAGTCTGTTGCCTCTAGTACTCTTTATATATGGCTTGTTAATCTAAGCTGTTAGGAATCTCAGGTTAGTAATCTGTTGTGTATTTATCTTAGATGTGTTATTGTACCTTTATTACTTTGAAGTTATATCATGTCCATTCAATGTAACATGCAAGTGAAACTGTCTGCACCATGTAGTAATGTAATTCTGCTGGATCTTTTCTGTTACCACTGCGGGGCTTAGTCCAACACATACAGTTTTCTTCTATTGTCAGTGAAGTCTGTATCATTATTATTTGATAAAAGTGGTCCTGACTGAATATTATTGTCAGATGCAGTATTAGAGAAACTGAGCCTCACTATATTCCTTCAATAACAGCTTGTTGTGGTGGTTTACATCTAAACGGTGTACTGTATGTCAGAGAATGTTCAGTTTCCACATTGTTAATCGTTTGTAGCTAGATCATCACAGTAGAAACCCTGTCATATATCTGACATATGTTTTAGAATTACAAGCATTAGCATGGCTGCTCTCATTACATTAGCTTTTCCTCCCTTGGGCTGCTCTCACCTCACTCTGACGAACCGTATGGCCCTTATTCCTAGCATGCATCACCCCTCCTAGCTTCCTGTCCTCTGCCAGGCTCTAATGCCAGTGCGGTGTACTGTAATCCTGCAACGTTTTGACAGCTGTTACCATTGAGGAAGTGGGTGCAACTAGAGCAAAGACTGTAAAAAATACCAAGCAGACACACACACACAAAAGAAATCTGTTTCCTCTGTTCTCACCATTTTGTCTGCTAAGCCCCACAACAGGGTTGACGTGGTCAAGAAGGGTGGGAAAGTGAGGTAATTTGTCAGTCTAAACTCTTGTGTGAAAACAGCACAAAAGTACACAGCAGTCCTCTCACTAGCCTCCCATTGAGCAGAAGTGTGTAGCTGCCCATTCCATAGAGGTTTTGTGCTGAAACATGTTTCATTCTGTCTGAGGTTGGATGTGAAACCAAGGGCTATGAGGTGAAGAAGCCACAGAAATGGAAGAGTTTGCACTGCAAGTTAACATTGTTTACACAGGTAGTGCTTCTAGGCAACTAAAGCTCTATTCGGACGGGATTAGTTTTACAAGGGTAGATGGAGTAATGTAATTTTACCACAGGATATCTGTAATATTAATGGCCAATTCGCATGGGATAAGAAATCTCAGTAAAACTAGCAGAGTGGGAGTGCTTCCTGATATCACGTGTGCAAACACATTATAATCTATATATATCACCTATAACAGTTAGGTCCAGTCGATTGATTTATTAATTAAATGAATTACATTCTGACTGGATTATATTGGTAATAGGCACTTACTTAAACCTAAAAGAAGTTTTGTGCCTCTGACAAGTGCTTTCGACCTTCTTTTTTATCTTAATGGTATGTGGAAAACACTTGAGTTTTGCGACAGACTTGTTGCACCTGAATGCTTTTTCAAGCGCCCCCATACTCCATACTCCCAAAACTGCAGAAAACAACTTTTAAACAGGTAATGACAGAATATTTACATACATATTTACAACAGGTCTATTCGCACAGGATTAGTATTACCTGATGTAATTTTTACATAAATAATTACTTTACCCCACCTCTAATGTAATGTAAAACTAATCCTGTCCGAATAGGGCTTAAGAGGGTTTGTGGAGAGACCCTCAGATCATTCAAGCTAATACACTTACAACCACTAAATATAAGATCTATATTTTACTACCTTTGAGGAAAATGATCACATTATGTACATGATTTAGTACATAGTTCATAATGTACATAGTTCTCATTATGTATATGATTTACTCAAGTATCATTCAATTAACATCCATTATTGGTCTTGGAATATTCTTGTATATAGTCAGACTTTTGACGTATTGCAGGTCTCTGCAGACTGGAGAATTTCTGGAGAATTTCAACAAATCATCTGACTGACATGTAAAGCAAAGCATTTCGGCTGTACAGCAGCTCTAATAGAAAATAGTGTCATTGATCAGCTGAAGTCAGTGATTCAGTTCCTTTGTAAAGATCATCAATTTTAAAATGAGTTTATTTCATCTATAAAGCAGTTCTGAAGGAAAACAGTGATGTCGTCATCCAGCTCAGTTCAGTTCTCATCCATTATTGCAGTCAAAACAATAATGTTGTTGAAAATTATGTGTCCCCAACTAAGTAAGCCAGAGGTGTCATTGGCAAGGAACCCAAACTCCATCAGGTGACAGAATGGAGAAAAGTGAAGAGAGTGTTTATTGTTACGCTGTAAGGGAAGATAGATGTGGGTGTCGCCGGCATATAAATACCATATTAATCAAAAATAGAGGCCAGGAGGAGCATATACAGGGAAAACAACACAGGTCCAAGAATTGATCCCTGTTGAATGCCACAACCAAAAGGTATGTTGGAAGACGAGTGATGTCCCCGACCAAAAGTAAACAACCTATTTGCTAAATAAAATCGAAACCACTGTAATACAGTGCAATGAAGTCCCACACAAGTCTCCAGTCGGGACAGGAGTATGCCATAGTCAACCAAATCAAACACAGTGCTTAGATCTAAAAGGTCTAGAGCCATGGATTTCCCTGTATCAGTCATTAGTAAGATGTCATTTGAGACTCTTAAAAGACCAGATCCTGTGCTGTGTAAAGCTAAAAAAAAAAAAAAAAAAAAAAAAAAAAATCAAGCTTTTCTATCAAATTCTATCAAGCTTCATTGATAGAACTAATGGAAGCTTATTCATTTACAAATGATCATTGACACATTTTTTTTTAAACTTTTTTAATTGCACTATAAGCATTCTTACACAACAACCACAACTCAAAAACATATTGTAAGTTTCAGAACTCAAAACTTCCTTGTTAGTCTGAAGTCATATTTTATTGAAACCAAGCTGTCAAAATGACTTGTGTTCTACCCCCGGGTTTTTATTACATAATAGAGATAAAGTACATCAGTTCAAGATTGCCTGCACAGACCCAGATCAATGCCTCAATCCCTTTGATCCACCAACTGTTTCTGGTGCATGTTGGTGAAGGAAGAGATTAGGATCAATTTGAATAAAAATAGATATAGATGCCTGCAAACCATAATGCCAAAACACAGCATCGCAAAATCAAGACAGACTGAAAAGTCATATTGTCTTTTTTAGTAGCTTGAAACAAATAACTATTATTTATTATTAACTCTTATTATTATTATGTTCAGAAAGCAATCAAAGAATGCTCCCATTGTAATCACTGGAGCTATCAAACACTTTTAGTTCAGCACGAATTTTGCTCTCTATTGTCAGGATTCCATCACCATCTCCTTCCACTCATTCCCTCACTCCGCCCACTCAGTCATTCACACGCTCATTGTCACCTGATTACTAATCACCGTCACCTGGACCTCATCATCAGTTCACCCATACCTGCTACAAACATTCAGTCATTGTCTGATCTCGTCTACACATGACACAGACTCTCAGCCATACTTACCTGTATACCTACCTTCGATCCCGATCTTCTCAGCCAGTCACCATTCCGTCTTCTAAGGAACTCCTTCATCATCATCTGCAAGAGAAAGAGAGAGAGAGACTTGGTTACACTTCAGTTAAGCTATCATCTGACATTCAACTTACTGTTTACTCACCTGTTTCGCTGTACCGATCCATTCTGCAAATTAAAGCATTTAACTTACCATTCTGTCTGCTTCGTCTATGCCAAACCTGACAGAAGATCAGACCACCATGCAGAATCCTTCGGAATCCACAGCGAATTCACCTGTCAATCCGATCGCCATTCATCAACACCTCTTCAGCTTCACTTCCTCAAGCGCCCGTTGCTTCGTTCACTGCCTCAGCGTGTCCCATGGCCCGACCAGCGACATTCTCCGGTGAGGCGGAGGACTGCAGTGGGTTTCTACTTCAGGTATCTTTGTATTTCTCCATGCAAGAACATCAATTCATCAACGATTCAGCTCGTGTTGCTTTCATCATTTCACTTCTGTCTGGGCAAGCACTTCAGTGGGCACAGTCTCTGTGGAATTCGGATTCGGAAGTCGTCAAATCCCTCTCCGGTTTCATACAACACTTCAAAGAAGTTTTCGGTCAAACAGCTGCCGATCTATCAGTACATGATCAACTCTACAATCTTCGTCAAGGCCAATCTTCTGTGAGTACTTTCTCTTTACGATTCCGCACTTTAGCGGCATCCAGTGGTTGGAATGAGGCAGCATTGATCACAGCTTTTCGTCATGGTTTGAACCCTAACATTCGTCAGTTGATGGTGGTTTACGACGACAGTCTGGGAATTGAGAAATTAATTCAAAAATCCATTGGAGTTTCGCAAAGACTATCAGCCTGTGATTCTCCGACTCCCACTGTATGTCCTCCGCCCACGGATCCATCAGTCACTCCTCCAGCACCAGAGCCTATGGATCTCGGCTCCGCCCATCTTCCAGCTTCAGAGCGTCAACAACGAATTCTTCATAAACTCTGTCTCTATTGTGCATCTGATAATCATCTTCTCAGCTCTTGCCCTGTTCGACCTCCATGCCCAGTGGTAAGCACAATTCAAGTCTCACCTAAAATTGAAGCTTTAAATCGCACCACTGTGCATGTATTAACTTCTCATATTTGTGTCTCAGCGCAAGCCCTTATTGACTTATTGGTTCGGCGAGGAATTTCATCTCCACACAGCTTCTCCAAAAATTGAACATCCGCAAACATCGCAATTCTCAAGACCTCCATGTACAAACCATCCAGGGAAAACCGCTGGGTCGAGGTCAAATTCGTCACTGTTCACCTACTCTGACGCTGCGTGTTGGTTGTCTTCATTCAGAGGAGATTTATTTTATGGTGCTGGAGGAGTCCACAGCTGAGCTCATCCTGGGACGCCCCTGGTTAGTTCAACATCAGCCGACGCTCCACTGGAAATCTGGTGAAGTATTACGTTGGGGTGAGTCCTGCCATTTGTCCAGGACGGAGGCTTGAAGCCCTGCATCGATTATCGTCATCTCAACTCTCAAACCGTCAAATACAGTTATCCCCTTCCTCTGGTCCCAGCTGCCTTGGAGCAGGTGCGTGGGGCTCGCATATTTTCGAAACTGGACCTTCGGAGTGCATACAACTTGATCCGTATACGGCATGGAGATGAGTGGAAGACAGCGTTCGTCACCCCATCTGGCCATTATGAATATCAGGTTATGCCCTTCGGGCTGTCCAACGCTCCTGCGGTCTTCCAAGGGTACATGAACGAAGTGTTCCGTGAGTACCTCAACCGCTTTGTGATTGTCTACATTGACGATATCCTCATCTATTCATCTTCAATTGCTGAACACCATCGTCATGCCATTCAAGTACTAGAGAAACTGAGAGAACACAAGCTTTACCTGAAATTGGAGAAGTGTGAGTTCCATATCACCTCTGTTCAGTTCCTGGGTTACATCATAGATCAGCATGGTATCCAGATAGACCAGAGGAAGGTGGAAACAATCCAAGACTGGCCATTACCCACATCTGTCAAAGAACTTCAAAGATTCCTCGGTTTTGCAAACTTCTACAGAAGATTCATCAAGAACGACAGTCTCATCAGTGCTCCTCTCACATCTTCATTAAAGAATCGACCCAAGTCTCTGTCCTTGAATCCCACAGCTATCCAAGCCTTCCATCGCCTCAAAGAAGTCTTCACGACAGCACCAATCCTCATCCATCCCAATCCAGAACTTCCTTTCATCGTTGAGGTCGATGCATCTTCCACTGGGGTTGGAGCGGTGCTATCACAGCGGCAAGGTGAGCCTCCCAGACTCCATCCATGTGCCTTCTTTTCCAAAAAGCTGTCCCCGGCGGAGCAAAACTACGACATCGGCAACCGGGAACTGCTAGCCATAAAACTGGCTTTAGAAGAATGGAGACATTGGCTGGAGGGAGCAAATCACTAGTTCGAAGTAATTACAGATCATCGCAACTGGGAATATCTTCGTGAGGCAAGAAGATTGAATCCTCGCCAAGCCCGCTGAGCACTCTTCTTCACTCGATTCAACTTCGTTGTTACTTACCGTCCAGGAAGTAAGAATTGCAAGGCAGATGCTCTTTCCAGACTCCATCATTCATCTTCAGAGGACCTCAGTACTGAAACCATCCTCCCTCCAGCCTTAATCCTCAGTCCCATTCTCTGGGACATCGACCAGCAAATCTCTCAGGAAAATTCTCGCCATCCTGCTCCGCCGGGAGGTCCAGAAGGGCGTACTTTCGTACCTCAACATCTTCGTACTCCCCTTCTGGACTCTGCTCACACAGTTCCGGGCTCTGGACATCCAGGTAGCAAGCGTACCCTCTCGCTCCTCAGTCAGCGGTACTGGTGGCCGTCCATCTCCGAAGATGTCTCCAGGTTCGTCCGTGGCTGCTCAGTCTGCGCCATCACCAACACTCCCAGGAAACTACCTGAGGGTAAACTTGTGCCACTACCTATACCCAGACGCCCTTGGTCACACATCGGAGTGGACTTCATGACTGACCTTCCTAGATTTGGTGGATTTACCTGTGTGCTCGTCGTTGTGGATAGATTTTCCAAAGGCTGCAAGCTGATACCTTTACCTGGTTTACCCACGGCTTTAGAAACAGCTGAAGCATTGTTTCATCATGTATTCAGAAATTTCGGCATTCCAGAAGACATCGTTTCGGACAGGGGACCCCAATTCATCTCCCGGGTGTGGCATGCCTTCTTCAAGCTCCTCGGGGTCACTGTCAGCCTCTCTTCAGGATATCATCCGCAGACCAACGGCCAGACTGAGTGGAAGATTCAGGAGATAGGACGTTATCTGCGAACTTATTGCCACCAGTACCAAGACAGCTGGAACCGATACCTCCCCTGGGCGGAATACGCTCAGAATTCCCTCACTCAGCGTACCACCGGGCTCACCCCCTTTCAGTGCTTCCTCGGATATCAGCCACCTCTCTTCCCTTGGTCGGGTGAGCCCTCGGAGGTTCCAGCTGTCGACTTTTGGTTCCATCAGAGCGAGGGGGTATGGGACTCAGCTCATGTGCATCTACAACAGGCAGTGCGGAGGCACAAGGATCAAGCGGATCGTCTACGAGCCGATACACCCCAATACCAACCTGGTCAGAAGGTGTGGTTATCGACGAGGGACATTCGCCTCCGCCTGCCTTGCCGTAAGCTGAGTCCTCGATTAATTGGACCTTTCACCATCCAGAGGCAGTTGAACGAAGTAACCCACAGACTCAACCTTCAACCTCAGTACAAGATCTCTCCTTCCTTCCATGTCTCTCTCCTCAAACCCTTCACTGACCCAGTCTCTTCTGTTCCCTCAGATTCCACCTCGGATGACGTGCCTCCTGTGGAAGAAGAGGCCATCTACAGAGTTCGATCCATCATGGACTCCCGGCGGCGAGGTCCCCGTCTGGAGTATCTGGTGGACTGGGAGGACTACGGTCCAGAGGAGCGTTCCTGGGTGCTCCGTGATGATATCCTAGATCCAGCCTTACTCTCCCAGTTCCATTCTGACCATCCTGACCACCCAGCTCCCAGGGGTCGTGGTCGACCTCGCCGCCAGCAACATCTCTCTTCTTCCCAGCCGTCAAGAGCCGCCTCGGGGGGGGGGGGGGGATACTGTCAGGATTCCATCACCATCTCCTTCCACTCATTCCCTCACTCCGCCCACTCAGTCATTCACACGCTCATTGTCACCTGATTACTAATCACCGTCACCTGGACCTCATCATCAGTTCACCCATATATACCTGCTACAAACATTCAGTCATTGTCTGATCTCGTCTATACATGACACAGACTCTCTGCCATACTTACCTGTATACCTACCTTCGATCCCGATCTTCTCAGCCAGTCACCATTCCGTCTTCTAAGGAACTCCTTCATCATCATCTGCAAGAGAAAGAGAGAGAGAGACTTGGTTACACTTCAGTTAAGCTATCATCTGACATTCAACTTACTGTTTACTCACCTGTTTCGCTGTACCGATCCATTCTGCAAATTAAAGCATTTAACTTACAATTCTGTCTGCTTCGTCTATGCCAAACCTGACATCTATAGCCAAAAATCCAATTTTTGATTTTTGAACTGAAAATCAATCAATCTAATCTAATGAATCTCATATTGAGATTCTCATATTGATGAGAGGAACTTGTGCTGAACAAAACTATGGCTATTTGATTTTGTCAAAATTGGACAAGATTTGTAGGAGCAGGAAAAAAACTGAAAAATTGTTGGGCAAGCAAAATAAAACTTTTATTTAATTTATTTACAACAAATTTCAAAAAGGCAGACGGCTGATTTGTACAATTCTGGTACAATTGTTATTGTCAGATTCAGCATGACCAAAGGAACAAACATTATGACAAATATTTCACAAGACATAAGCAAAAATAGATTTTTTATTTTATTTCTTGACCTGTAGGTGATGCTGTCATCAAAACTGACTGGCACTCTCAGATCAAGTCAAGTCAAGTCATCTTCATTTATATAACGCTTTTAACACTGTAGATTGTTCCAAAGCAGCTTTACAGTGATAATAGGAAATTAAAAGTAACCGAGATTTTGGCTTTATAGCAGCTCTAAAATAAAGTTATTGTCCAGCTAAAGTTAGTTTTGATTGATTCACTTCCGTCGCAACGATCATTAGTTATTAACTTAGGGGCCGCTAACACAACACCGTTTTAACAGAAAACTCTTAAGTTCTCTCTACCCAAACTTTAAAAACGCGAACCTGTGAGAACGCTGATGACGTGCACATGCGTATTACGAGTTCAGTCTATAGGTATGCGCGTTTGAATATATGTGTGGAGGCGTGTAGTCCTTCCCTACAAACCAACCTTCAACAAACTACTTGTCTGGCCTTAAAATTTATAAAACAGAATTTTCGCCGTTTCCGCGTAGCCACGCGAACCGGAATTTTCCCTACAACGCTTTATCTGTAGAGTGGTTAAAGGAAGGGAAGGAGGCCTTCACAGGGGAGAGACTAGTTGACACTTTGTACTGCGTTGTTGTTGTGTCCAGGCGCAGGTCCTTCATCAGATCTGGATACGGCCTGGATCCGGCGGACTGCGGTAAACCTTGGGATAAACAGAGAGACTAATATTAGCAGAGACGCCATTCTTCTTATGATGGAATGAGTACATCAGGATTTATGGCAAGTGTTCCCGGTTCCGGCTGACCTAATCTATGCAGCCTAACATTGAATTATAGAAGTCTATAATGTGTTATGTGTATGCTAGGTCAAAGAGATGTGTTTTTAGTCTAGCTTTGAACTGACAGAGTGTGTCTGCTTCCCGGACAATGTTAGGAAGACTGTTCCAAAGTTTTGGTGCTAAATGTTCCGATTATCAATTTAAAGCCACTTTGGAAAAATCTACATTGTTAAAAGCGCTATATAAAAAAATGAAGATAAATAGGAAAAGGATCTACCGCCAGCAGTCCTTTTTGATATTCTAGGTATTTTCAACTGGCCGGCATTTTGAGATCGCCGTAGACGTGAAGGACTATAATGCGTTAAGAGATTGCTCAGGTACTGCGTTGCTAAACCATTTAGTGCTTTGTAAGTAATCAGCAATATTTTAACATTTATATGATGTTTAATAGGGAGCCAATGCAGTGTTGACAGAACGGGGCTAATATGGTCATACTTCCTGGTTCTGGTAAGAACTCGAGCTGCTGCGTTTTGGACCAGCTGTAGTTTGTTTATTAAGCGTGCAGGGCAACTACCCATAATAGCATTACAATAATCTAGCCTTGATGTCATGAACGCATGAACTAATTGTTCCGCATTTGTCAATGAGAGCATATGACGTAATTAATATATATTTTAAGATGGAAAAATTAGGTTTTACAGATACTAGAAACGTGACTTTCAAATGAAAGATTGGTATCAAAGACCACACCCAGGTTCCTAACTGAAGACTTAACAGAGCAGCCATCAAGTGTTTGACAGTATTCTAGGTTATTACGTGAGGAAGTTTTTTGTCCAAGAATTAGAATCTCTGTTTTTTCAGAATTTAGTAGTAGGAAATTACTAGTCATCCAGTGGGGATTTCTTTAAGACTGCAAGGGAAGCTCTGCTTCCCCTATAATGTCAACAAATTAATGGTCAAATATGTACTATTGTGTACAAGTTCATCTCAAAGACGAGTATAGGGTCGGCTGACTCGATTTCCTTCTCATACATTCCCGTAGCGTCACAGTGCATTTCCCTGTTGAAGCCCAGCGTCCATTGACTTCAATGGGGCTTATTTGAACAGTTTTTTTCAGTGCTACGAAACTAGATGGTCATTGGATAAATGCTGCGATTATGTCCCGCCCACGGATGCTCAGCGTCTCTGAGGGTGAATGAGGAGTGGGCTGGCCTGGACTCCGGGCTTCTGCGTGATGATTGGAGGGTCTGTTGAAAGGCTGCATCTCCTTTTGATTGACAGCTATTTCATACAATAAAAAGTCGCTGATGCAGAAGCTATTCGAGCTCAGTCCCATCGTGGATTTTGCAAGTGTAGTCGAAAGACAATCTGCAGCAAAATTATTTCTTGTTATTTGCTTGTCGAAATTACTTGCCAATTTTCATAATACATTTCACACAATTATACATTTATATCTTTATTATATTATTACTTATTATATTTTTTATATTATTAGTAGTAATAATTAAAATATAATTATTAAAAAAAATATATATATATTAGTAGTAGTAGTATTATTATACTTTATTATATTATTATTTATACCGTTATTATATTATTATATTTATCCAAAAATACCTAACTCTGCTGGCCATTGAGAGGACACTGGTCAAGTCACTGGAAAAGACGCCTAGTTGGTACGACAGGGTCACAGAGCATTTTCTTGAAAAGGAACGTAGGGCAGAATTTACGTATAAATAAATGGACAATTTTTATGATGTAGGCCGAAAATGAGCTTCCCCTCTTTGAAAGACCAGCAGCCACCACTGTTTTTTTGGCCCTGGCACAAAATGACCCGCTCTAACATCATTTCACTAACCATATCATCAGCACATGGGAAGTGTAAAAAAGTACTAGTCAGGTGAAATCACTCTATCATACCGATTGCTATAAAAGGTCATTGTGTCCTTGTGTTAGCAATGGTTACCTCTAAAAAAAGACATGCAGCCATCACTTTGCATCAAAATGGCCTCATATGCAAGGAAATTGCAGGATGTCCCAGAGTGTCCAACAAGCACCGGGACTGTCTCCTTCTGAGGAATTAGTTACAGAATCATGTCACCACCTGTGCAGAGCTTGCTTAATACTGGCAGCAGGTCGGTGTGAGTGCAGTGAGGTCTGTTCTGAACAGACAACTAAACAAAATATCATGTCATTTACATGATAAAATATCATGTAAGGTTCTGACAAAATGTTAGTTATCTGTAAAAAAAAGCTTAATTAATTTGAATAAATTTTTTTTTTTAAATAGGTTTGAATGATTAATTCAGTGAATCACTCATCAATACTTCACTTGTTTCATTACTGGGTGAATCCGTGTTTTGAACAAATCTTTTGAATGAATAATTCGATGACAAATGCATTTTTTAATAGTCCCTTTTAATCAATGCAATTGTTATTTGAAGCTTCAAGCTAATTTCAAAAGGTGATTTGCTCTATTTTGATCACTACCGTATACAATAGTGTTTATATTCAAACTATAAACTTTTATCCCAGTACTTCTGATAATTTGAATATTTGTAACACAGATAATGATAAATAATGATAAGGTGAGGCTGAAAAGACTGTTTGTGAAGCTGTTTCATATGCGTGACAACTGCTCTCTCTAGGTCAGCGGCAGCACCAACACAGATTTTAATGTTCCGCTGTGATTTTGTCAAAGGCAAATTGTTTAGGAATAAGATCGCAGTGATGTTTGAATCGAGATTGCAATCTTTTAACGATTAATTGTGTAGCTCTACAAGAAGGGCAGCAAAGCTTCTTTCCAAGAAAAACATCAAGAACAGACTGAAATTCAGCAGGAAGTACAATGATTAGACAGCTGAAGAGTTATTTTCATGATGAAGCCCCCTTCTGACTTTTTGGGACATCTGGAAAATCGATTGTCTGGAGAAGAAAAGGTGAACGCTACCATAAGTCCTGTCAACAGTGAAGCATCCTGAGACCATCCATGTGTGGGATTGCTTTTCATCCAACTGAGTGGGCTATCTCACAATTCTGCCCCAAAACGGGACTCTTTCTGTATAATGTATTCCTATAACGAAAATACAAATACTCTCTGTAGGGCCTGTATGACCAAGGAGAGATCCCAAGAGGCAGAGGCATGGTCTTGGAGGATTAAACCTCCGCGCACTTCTCAGGAACCTGACGATCAGGTCATGTACACCTTGAGAGTAGAAGCAGAGAGCTGCTTCTCTAAGCCTTCTTGGATGAAGAAAAGCACTGACCTGACTGTGCACCTTCATGGATTTTCACCCTGAGAGGAACACCGCGAAAAGGTGCCACTTCAAGGCATATAGCCGTCTTGTAGAGGGGGCTCTAGTCTGCGTGATAGTGTCAACCACGGCTGGTGATAGACCTCTGAATTCCTCCTCATCCCATCCAGGGACCAGACATGGAGGTTCCAGAGGTCTTTCCAGAGGCTCTAAAGAGGTTCCTTCCTCAGGGGGATTCGCCAGGAAGGGGCCGATGAACTCTGAGAACCAAGTCTGGTTGGGCCAGTAGGGCACGATCATTAGGACTTGTTATTCTTTGAGGCATCTGTTGTGACAACAACACGCCTGGACACTCGTTCTAGGGGAACACCTGCCCATAGAAACACGAGGTCTGACCAAGAAATTGGAAGTGCGGTGAAAGTGAAGGCTGAAAGTGTGAATACAGATCAGTGTGATGGCCATGTGGAAGCCAGCTTCACACAGAGAAAAGAGATGCTCAGCACGGGAGAGAGCTTGTTCTTCTCCCAGTTGACCCGAAGTCCCAATTGGCCTAGGTTTCTGAGGACCAGATCCCTGTGTTCGCATAACAACTCTCGAGAGTGAGCCAGAATTCGCCAGTCTTCGAGGTAGTTGAGTATGCGAATGCCCACTTCCCTGAGAGAGACATGGGCAGCCTCTGCGACTTTCGTGAAGACGTGAGGAGATAGGGAAAACCAGTGGCCATTGCATAGAGCCAATTAAATTATCATTACAAATCCAACGAAGCTTCTAGGCAGAGGTGAATGGAGAGAGTGGAGAGAGAAGCACAGAACAAATCTGAATTAGTGGATGCAAATGCCACTCTCCAATTCTCATTCGACATACCAGAAGTGTTTGGGGCTCCCAAGTGCGACCCCTTAGTGTCGAAACGTCGAAAGTGACTGACAGAAAGGGAAAATAAATTATTCAATGCATGTGTCAGGGTTCTGTTATTTTATATCTGTGTTTGATTTTTACTATGAACTGTTTTTTTCTCTGTTTTCTGTTTTCTTTTTTTTCTTTTTAGTCATGTCAGCTGTGTCTTGTTTCTTTGATTATTTCATTCTGTTATTTAAGCCCTGTGTTTTGTTTGTTCAGTTCTTTGTCCATTCTCATCCTTTGGTTGTTCTGTTTGCTGTTTTGTGATCCTAAGATTCTGAGTATTTTTAAGTTTTTAATTTTGTAAATACAAGAATTCTGTTTAAATATTGCACTTTCATCCTGTTTCAACCAAACCGTGACAACATGATAAATAAAATATGGTAACATGTCATTGCCATTCATACAAAACAAAGATAATAACAAGAAATGACAATTCAATAGTTCATATGGATTTGAATATCAGCCTGTATGTCAGGAAATATGATCTAATATTATATATAATTCAATATTGTTTGACTTTGAATATTACATAAGCATTGAAAAAAAATAATTTTGTCTTTTGATCTGATCATGACACATTTTCTTTGGAGTAAGGTGTTTATTGTTACGCTGTAAGGGAAGATAGATGTGGGTGTCGCCGGCATATAAATACCATATTAATCAAAAATAGAGGCCAGGAGGAGCAATGCAGGGAAAACAACACAGGTCCAAGAATTGATCCCTGTTGAATACCACAACCAAAAGGTATGTTGGAAGACGAGTGATGTCCCTGACCAAAAGTAAACAACCTATTTGCTAAATAAAAGCGAAACCACTGTAATACAGTGCAACGAAGTCCCACACAAGTCTCCAGTCGGGACAGGAGTATGCCATGGTCAACCAAATCAAACACAGTGCTTAAATCTAAAAGGTCTAGAGCCATGGATTTCCCTGTATCAGTCATGATGAGTAAGATGTCATTTGAGACCAGATATTCTGTGCTGTGTAAAGTAAAAAAAAAAAAAAAGAGAAGCTTAATTGATAGAACTAATGGAAGCTTATTCATATACAAATGATCATTGACACATAAAAAAAAAAAAAAAAAAAACTTTGTTAATTGCACTATAAGCATTCTTACACAACAAACACGACTCAAAAACATATTGTAAGTTTCAGAACTCAAAACTTCCTTGTTAGTCTGAAGTCATATTTTATGTCTTCTCTCATAGTCATTATTGTTGGGCATTGCCGTTTGAGATGTGTGAGCTGAAGATTAAGAGTGAATGAACAACGGTAAACTGAAGCACTTTGCTAGCAGGTTAATTAACTCAAGCTAATTCATTCTATATGAGATTAGTCATTTGTAAGCACAGGTGAGCCTCTACAATCGACTTTCACTGAATAGGTGAAAGCCCTCCACCCTTCTTGCGAACACACCAATGATATCTCAGTGTCTGTCTGTCTGTCTGTCTGTCACACTTTCTTTCTTTCTTTCTTTCTTTCTTTCTTTCTTTCTTTCAAAAACAGCCTGCATGATGACCGTTTTATAGCAAGGGTGGACCAAAGCACAATGTCTGGCAGCAAGGAGGTCATGGCAATCCCTTGAGGAAACCTCAAGTCAAGTCAGCGCTTTTTACAATACAGATTGTATCAAAACAGCTTCACAGGGATAACATGAAAATAATACAACAAAGTTTGTTTCTAGAAGAAAATTGCGTCATCGTCCACCTTAAGTAAGGCAGATCAATAATATTGTTGAATATTAAATGTCCCCAACTAAGCAAGCCAAAAACCAAGGCAACAGTGGCAAGGAACCAAAACTCCATCAGGTGACAGAATGGAGAAAAAAAACCTTGGGAGAACCCATGCTCAGTCAGGGGCCAGTTCTCCTCTGGCCAACGAGCGAACAGTGTATGATTATGATTCAGGCAGCATTACAGGTCAGAAGTCAGATTGGATCAGAACATTCAGAATATTATCCAGTTCCATCTGGTTGGATGACGGAGTCATCACGCCGGTATGGAGACGACTTTGTTGAGGATCAGTGCAGATGGCTGTCGTGTCGATGAGGCCTTCACAGGGCTGATGAGGCTGGCACTTCAGGGATGCATCGTAGAATAAACAGAAAGACTAACATTAGCGTAGATGCCATTCTTCTTATGATGTAACAAGTACATCAGGTGTTATGGGAAGTGTCCCTGGTTCCGGCTGACCTAATCTATGCAGCCTAATAATCAATTAACTGATTTGAATAATAGAAATGTAATGTTCTATATGAATGCCAGGTAAAAGAGATGCGTTTTTAGTCTAGATTTAAACTGACAGAGTGTGTCTACTTCCCGGACAATGTTAGGAAGACTGTTCCAAAGTTTAGGTGCTAAATAGGAGACGGATCTACCACCAGCAGTCGATTTTGATATTCTAGGTATTATCAACTGGCCAGAATTTTGAGATCGCAGTAGACGTGAAGGACTATAATGCATTAAGAGCTCGCTCAAGTACTGGGGGGCTAAACCATTTAGTGGAGCTAAAGAGCTAAACTTTCTAGGAAAGTGGACCTTGAGTAACAGAGTTGAGAACTCCTGTCTGAGGGGGTTTTGAGGCCCTGGAGAAGTTTTGACATGCCCTGACATTTGTGCATTTTTCAGTTGCTTAAAAACATATTAATGGTTCAAGTCTCATTACACTGTAATGAGCACAATCTGGATTACAATAATATGTGAGCAACATGTATGTCATGATTCTAGTCACACTACACACAAACGAAGCAAAATGCAAGAGATAACAGGAGAATCAAAATGAGCATGAACACACTCTACCACATAAAGACAATACAGGACAAAGAACTAACTCAAACTGAGGGCTTATGAATGTGACAGCAGTACAGGTTTAAAACACAAGCCCAAGTTCTTCTACTTGTAGAAAATTTGACTACTCCACCTTGGGAATTTCACCCAAGGAAATATTAATAACACCTAAAGAGGTGTTAATAGGTTACACAGGTTCAACTCTTTTATGAATGGTAGGCAGGAAACGTGGGTAATGTATAAAAATACAAAGATTTTAATGGTACAAAAGTTAATTTAAAAAGGAGGAAGAAATCACTTTAAAGTGTCCTCAGTGATACTGTAAAGTCTCACAACTATCTCCAACAACAGTACCAAAAAGAAATAAGCAATACACAAAAATAACTTTACATAAAGACTAAACTGTACAGTTCACAGAAACATAAAGACTAAACTGTACAGTTCACAGAAACAAAGACAGAAAATCAACAAAATACACTCACTGTTAAAGGTTCGTGGCTGAAACCATTTCAAATAATCAAATAATAAAGAAACAAATACATACACTTTACATAGAGACTAATATGCACACACACTGACAAAAATAAAAACATCAAAACAAACTACACCAAACTACAGGGCTGAGGTTCCCCACAGGAGTGATCACCAGAGATAGTTATCCAAAAGCACACTTCCAAACACACCACCGTGCACTCAGATCACAACCAAACACTTCAAAAGTGTCACGGCAAACGTTGAAGCACCACCACAAGATTCAAGATTAAAACTAACTATTAGCGTTCAAGATTATAACTAAGATCACCTACTGGTATCCAAGGGGCAACGTGTGGATCCAAACCTCTCCAAAACAAGTCCATTAGCTGGTGATCAGTCCAGGTTGATAGATCAGTATATTGTAGGAATTCCTCCATGCAGGCTTCAATTTTCCCTGCCATTTTGAAAAATGGAACACAGAGTCTCTCCCACAGAGTCCATCAGGATTCAACTTACGGTGTTGGGTCTGGTATTCTGTCAGGATTCTTGTGTGTTCTAGTCACACAAGGAAGTGCTGATACAAAGTATTTAATCAAAACACAGGAGATAACAGGAGAATCAAAATCAAAATGAGCATGAACACACTATACTACATAAAGACAATACCTTACAAAGAACTAACTCAAACTGAGGGCTTATACAGTATACACAAACTAAGGAGCTTATTAACAAGTCACACCTGAACTGAGAAACCTAATCAAATCAGTGGCTATGGAGGCAAACAGGTAAGAAACGAGGATGACTGAACTAATTAACCCTAATTAAAGCTCTCATTTTTACACATTTAAAGAATGATATAATATAATGACTTCCAAGAAGTACTCGAAGGCTGTGCAGCAGAGCAAAGATGGTGACGTCAAGGAATGGGAGATTCCTTCCCCTCAGCTACCGCCAGTGCTATGCTATCGAGACACAAGGCAACGATTTGAAGCGGCTAATTGAGGACACCAAGTTATCCAACAACACTCGCCTCGATGCGTTGGATGCCGTGCTGGCGAATGTTCAGGCTGAACAGTCAGGTGTCAAGAAAAAGGTTGAGGAGTTGGAATTAGCCGTGACCGGCTGTGATTCGCGTTTGGAAGAAGTGGAGAGAATCTGTTAGGAATTACGTTCTGACAACAAATTTCTCCGCACTAAGGTGAATGACCTCGAGGGCCGTTCTCGTAGGCTTAATCTGTCATTTGTGGGGATTAAAGGAGCGGAGCAGGGTCATCCTACTGCGTTTGTTACTGAGCTGATCTCCACGCTATTCAGCCAAGACGAATTTCCTAAACCTGTCAAAGTGGATTGGGCCCACAGGTTGCTGTGTCCGAAGCCTACAGATGATGAGAGGCCGCATTCGATTATTGCGAAACTACATCACGACCGCGACAAAGACCTAATCCTCACAAGATTGTGAGTTAAACACAAGGATTCAATCTCGATATTCGACTCGCCAGAGAAAGCACGAAAATTTGCGGACTCTTTATCTTCCAAATTATTTCTTTAGTGAATCTGGACTGCTGCGTTGGTCTGATTAGGCCGGACTGCAAGGGCTCCAGCTAAGATACTTGGGGATAGTTGGGGAAACGATAATGGGTGGGGGGTAAGTTTTGATGGGGTTTGCCAGACTGTTGCTGCTTTCCAAACCGCATACTTCCCTACTATTTAGTATGGGAAAAAGAGTAGGCGAGCGAAAAAGTATGTACGAATCCAAAAGAGTAGGCGAGAATTACCTGGGTGACGTACTAATTATCGCGAGATTCGAACTTAAGTGTGTTCGAATATGCCTACTTTCCTACTATATAGTAGGCGAAAACAGTAAGTGAAGGAAGCAGTACGTTCGAAACATCAGTATTCATAAAAGAGTAGGCGAGAAGTTCCCGGATGGCTTACTGCTTCCGGCCAGATTTTCGAGTGCTCAACCGATGGATACTCTTCTATCCCAGGAGGCCACGCTAGAGGATACGTCATTATCAAACATCGCAGAGATCGGCGACGCGGGTGCTTTCAAATGTGAGTAAACACAGTTCCTTTTGTTAAAATTGCATGTGTTGAACTACTGTAGAGTAAACTGTTGAATTGTTGAAGGTGTAAAGACGTTACACAGTATAGTATAGTTGTGATTTTGCTGTAAAAACACGTTTTATTATGTATAACGTTAGCTAACAGGGGAGCTCCAGTAAGGACACGTAAGTTACGTCTCTAAAGTGGATTTACATAAACCATATACATCTTAAAGACGCTTATTTTAAATGTCTATTTACATCTGGCAGGAAAATCTTGAAATATCACAACATGAAATAGACATCTGAGTGATGAATGTGTGCTATTATGTAGAACAAATCTATAAAGTAACTAACGTTAAACATAAGTTATCTATTTTATTTGTCCATTAGTAGTTGATAAATTGAGGAACATTTATGTTGGATAAAAAGTTAAAACAACCTCAACATGTAAATGTAGTGTTGAGTTCATAAATCACAGAGGTAACGTGGATCTTGTCTGGATGTTACAGGGTCAGATGAACAGATGTGTGTTTATCTGGTGGAGAGTGGCTCATGAAGGCTTTGAGTGAGTATACTACAGAAATGAATAACAACTATTTAAATCTTAAGTTGTAGTTTATTTTAATTATTGTAATTTCAAACAGAGCTCTTACAGCACCTTTCTGATTCTTGATTTTTGTGCATTTGCTGCAGATCTTTTGTGGTGGAGCAGGACCTGCAAGGAAAGATGATGGCGGCATTTGTGGAAAAAAAGCGTTTTTGTCTTCTAAATAATACTGAAATCAAATGACGTGCGGTTAAAATTACTGCTTTTGTGTTATGTTTGTGCATTTTGTAGGATCTGAAATGTCAGCAGGCTGGTGTGAGCACTGAGGATGAGGATCCCAGAGCTGAATCCTGGAAACGGTGCCATGGATGAGACCCTCCATCACTCCACCTGCCCTTATGAGACCCTCCATCACTCCACCTGCTCTTATTGCCTCAGATTGTGAAGCACAACACATCACGCAACAACCTCCGGCACGAGGGAACGGCTCACCTCTGGCGGTCAGCTGAGTCATCAGAATAAATCCGCAGAATGGGAACCACTGTGTTGAGATGGCAGAAGGATGTGGGCAGTGGCGGACTGGGACAATAATTCAGGCCGGGAATTTGACTCCACTGCCAGGCCACCTCTGCTGCTGCAGTCACCACCACCCTATTCATGTAATCTACTGGACTGATAAACTTGTAGGCTAACCCTATTAATGTACCAGGTAGACTACCAGATGCAATATAAATGAATAAAAAAATAACCCTTAAAAAATCACTAGGAATACACCATTTATACTACCAAACCAATGACAAATAGAAAATTGGCTTTTTAAAAGAGATAATAAGAGACACATTCACATGTTGAAATATTTACATTTTATGTATTTTCAGTGCTCAACTCTAGGGGTGGGCGATATGGCAAAAGTATAATATCACGATTCACGATTTTATCACGATTCTTTTTTTAATGTTGGTTTTACTATTTTGTGACTGAGCATTACAGCCAAACTAATGTCCATATTTTAAAAACAAAGCCTTAGGTAACAAAATATAAAATAAAAAAGAATAGCAGACAGGGGCGAAGATATTTTTTTTTGTCATTTTCTTTGTTATTAAATATTAAGATCAAAGATACACATTACACATACACAACTTAATATACAAATTAAATAAACAGTGCTTTATGTTTTCAGCTGCAGTAGGTGTATTTAACAGTAGCATTGAAGAAAGTACTTAAAATAACAAAAATAACAAATATGAAAATAAAACAAAACATAGACTTTACTGTATAAATTATACATTGATACTTATTAAAACTACTATTAAAAGTTATCAGTCAGGAGCAGTGAGTGATTTTCTCTTTGCATTTTGTTGTTTTATTAACATTAAAGGGATAGTTCTCCTAAAAATGCTATTTGTCATAAGTTACTCTCTCAAGTTGTTTTAAACTCGAATAAGTTTCTTTCTTCTGTTGAAAATAAAAGTTATTTGGAAGAATGTGGGTAACCAAACAGTTGATGTACCCCAGTGACTTCCATAGTATATTTTTCTCCTATGGAAGTCAATGGGGACCAGCTACTGTTTGGATAGCCACATTCTTCAAAATATTAATATTAGAAAAATATTAGAAAATATTAAAAGGAAATTAATACAGGTTTGGAATAACATTAGAGTGCGTAAATAATGAGAGAATTTTTATTTTGGGGTGAACTATCCCTTTAAGGAGAAGCGGCAGCGTGTTTACTATTACTACTATTACTACTGTCTCTTTAAGAGTTGCGCACGACGCGTCTATTTTACACGCATTTGACAAGCAGATTTTCTCAAGTTTGCGTTCACTTTAGACATAACCGACTTTGTTTATGTAAACCTTGTGTGTATTTGACAGTATTAGCACAATAAGACTCAAAAGATAACTTAGTCCAGTATCCAGGCGCTGGTAGACAGGCTTTTAGTGCATGTGAACTTCACATGTACGCGCTGAGAAACGCACACGTTAGAACAGCGCATCAGCACGCGAATTAAATGTTTAACCGACAAGGCATTAAAGCACTGCACTGCGTCTGCATTCGTAGTTGCACACCAGCCTATCACATGCCAGGCTGATGGTCTGCACAGCGGCAGCCGGCAGGCCAGAACGACCGTCAGGCCACCGGGAAATGTCCCGGTGCTCCCGATGGCCAGTCCGCCCCTGGATGTGGGGTTCAGCGCCTGTAGCCTACATACATGATTGTAGTTTGAATAAAGCTTTGTTTCATGTGTTGACTTATGCATTTGTTTATTGTGTGATGGTGACTTTCATTCATTCTTTTACTAATTTATTAATATTTCTCATTGTTGTCAGTAAATAAAATATAATTATTTAATTAATGTTTTATTTAATTGTTTGAAAGAAAATGTAGATATGTTAATTATATACACATCTAGAGTGTATTCAATCATGCATAGCTATGTCATATGACATACATTACAATTTGTTTGTTTTATTGAATTATATCATTTTCAGTAAAAAGTAATATAATTAAGTATTGGTCAGCATTTATCGTTATTATTGTATGTTTTGGGGTGGGATAGCAATGCAATTCATTCTGAGGTAACATTAATTTTTAATATTAATGATACTTAAATTTTTCCAGTATAAAATCAACAGTTTTCCTCCAAAGGCGAATCTTCGCACAGCTGCCCTTTGTGCAGACATTACAAACGCTGAGGAAACCCGTTCTAGGTAGGGCTGTCGAGTTACTGATGTTATGAGATCTGTAAAAAAATCTCATTATGTATGAAAACCCATAATATATATATTATGGGTTTGCATACATAATATGAGATTTTTTACACAGGAAAAAAGAACCTACAAGGTTGAATATCTTAATATATATTTTCTTACATAAGTCATTATAATACATTTTAAAAAAGCATTTTTTGTTATTTATAGGCCTGAGGGATGAAACGACGAGAAATTCAACAAGAAAAAGAGGAAAAAATAAAGCAGTTAGCCACTTTTGCTTGTGGATGAAAATGTTTGGATATAAAAAATAAAATAATTAACAACATATTCAAGAGATGACAATTTTGGGATTTCGTAATAAAAATAAATAACATCGTTAAGGATAAAACGTTGGGTCACATTAGTAGGGTTAAATATAAGAACTTAAATCAACCCTAAATGTATTCACAAAATAAATGGGCAGCAGTTTCTTCAAAAAGACCACAAAATGAGCAAGTTTAATCAATATCAAGATATTTACAGATAGATGAATTAAACGTGTCCGTTCGAATCTTTTAAGTTGTTGCGCGTGTGATAACGCGTCGTAGGTCACATGATAACGTCAACATGGCAGATGTCCGGTTCGCATTCATACTCAACGAGATCTGGCTATAAAGTACCTACTCTTTTAGCGCTCATTAAGTAAGTACTTATTGAAATTAAGTACCTACTCATTGAGTATGCGGTTTGGAACGCAGCCTCTTTGTGTTTCAGTGTGTATTGCCTTTGATCCATTACAAGTGTTATTCAGTTTCAATGACAATGGTTGATGCATATAATTCTGTTGGGGGGACAGATATCACATTTGTTTCCTGCAATGTTAGAGGTATGGGACACCAGATTAAAAGAGGCAAAGTATTTGCACATCTTAAGTCCCTCTCTACTGATATAATTTTCCTTCAAGACAGTGGCGGACTGGGACAATAATTCAGGCCGGGAATTTGACTCCACTGCCAGGCCACCTCTGCTGCTGCAGTCACCACCACCCTATTCATGTAATCTACTGGACTGATAAACTTGTAGGCTAACCCTATTAATGTACCAGGTAGACTACCAGATGCAATATAAATGAATAAAAAAATAACCCTTAAAAAATCACTAGGAATACACCATTTATACTACCAAACCAATGACAAATAGAAAATTGGCTTTTTAAAAGAGATAATAAGAGACACATTCACATGTTGAAATATTTACATTTTATGTATTTTCAGTGCTCAACTCTAGGGGTGGGCGATATGGCAAAAGTATAATATCACGATTCACGATTTTATCACGATTCTTTTTTTAATGTTGGTTTTACTATTTTGTGACTGAGCATTACAGCCAAACTAATGTCCATATTTTAAAAACAAAGCCTTAGGTAACAAAATATAAAATAAAAAAGAATAGCAGACAGGGGCGAAGATATTTTTTTTTGTCATTTTCTTTGTTATTAAATATTAAGATCAAAGATACACATTACACATACACAACTTAATATACAAATTAAATAAACAGTGCTTTATGTTTTCAGCTGCAGTAGGTGTATTTAACAGTAGCATTGAAGAAAGTACTTAAAATAACAAAAATAACAAATATGAAAATAAAACAAAACATAGACTTTACTGTATAAATTATACATTGATACTTATTAAAACTACTATTAAAAGTTATCAGTCAGGAGCAGTGAGTGATTTTCTCTTTGCATTTTGTTGTTTTATTAACATTAAAGGGATAGTTCTCCTAAAAATGCTATTTGTCATAAGTTACTCTCTCAAGTTGTTTTAAACTCGAATAAGTTTCTTTCTTCTGTTGAAAATAAAAGTTATTTGGAAGAATGTGGGTAACCAAACAGTTGATGTACCCCAGTGACTTCCATAGTATATTTTTCTCCTATGGAAGTCAATGGGGACCAGCTACTGTTTGGATAGCCACATTCTTCAAAATATTAATATTAGAAAAATATTAGAAAATATTAAAAGGAAATTAATACAGGTTTGGAATAACATTAGAGTGCGTAAATAATGAGAGAATTTTTATTTTGGGGTGAACTATCCCTTTAAGGAGAAGCGGCAGCGTGTTTACTATTACTACTATTACTACTGTCTCTTTAAGAGTTGCGCACGACGCGTCTATTTTACACGCATTTGACAAGCAGATTTTCTCAAGTTTGCGTTCACTTTAGACATAACCGACTTTGTTTATGTAAACCTTGTGTGTATTTGACAGTATTAGCACAATAAGACTCAAAAGATAACTTAGTCCAGTATCCAGGCGCTGGTAGACAGGCTTTTAGTGCATGTGAACTTCACATGTACGCGCTGAGAAACGCACACGTTAGAACAGCGCATCAGCACGCGAATTAAATGTTTAACCGACAAGGCATTAAAGCACTGCACTGCGTCTGCATTCGTAGTTGCACACCAGCCTATCACATGCCAGGCTGATGGTCTGCACAGCGGCAGCCGGCAGGCCAGAACGACCGTCAGGCCACCGGGAAATGTCCCGGTGCTCCCGATGGCCAGTCCGCCCCTGCTTCAAGAGTCCCATATTAAACTGACAGAGAAGAGACTTTGAAGGATTTTGATGATCCTAACTTTTTCAAAAAGGTGTTTGATTTGATTCCGGACCCCAGTTCTACAAACATAATAATTGGTGGCGATTTTAACTGCGATCTTGGTGCTTATTTGGACTGTTCCTCTCCTCAGGTCCCTTATATTTTGCACTCAGTAAGCACTTTAAACCATCTATGTAAATCTTTGAATTTAGTTGACATTTGGAGATTGCAACACCCATCTGTTAGAGACTACTCCTTTTCACGTGTGCACAAATCTTATACTAGAATCGATTATTTTCTTGTTGACTCTAACCTTATTCCAATTGTTATACAGACCAAGTATAATAATATTATAATTTCTGACCATAGCCCACTTACCATGGTGTTTAAGGTCTCTCTCTCTCTCATTCTAAGTATTGTTGGCGTTTGAACTCTGGTTTATCATTACAAGAGCAATTTCATACATACATTTCCTCTCACATTAAGCAGTTTCTTGAATTGCAGATGAATCGAGCAGGAAGAAAGAGAAACGCAAACGTCGAGCCGAATTTGAAGCCCTGCTTCCATCCATGGAGCAGGCATATAGACTATCCAAATATCAGTCTAATCTTAGTGATATGTTAAAACTGAAATATGAATAATAATATTTTGAGTGATCAGGTCAACAATATGCTTCTTAAAATAAAATGTAAGCAGTTTGAGTTTGGTGACAAACCTGAAAGGTTATTCTCTCGTCAACTAAGAGGCATACAGGCTAATAGAGACATTTTTCAAATTAAATCAAGCTCTGTGTCATGTAATGGCAGGACAAAGACAGGTATAATATATACAAAGGTTTATTAAAGAGCACTGGATTGACAATGACAGGTAAATAGCAGAATTGTAGATAAGTTGAATACTGAAGGTAGTGGGAAGCCTGACAGAGTCTCTTATCTGAACACAGGAATGAATGATGGACCGAAGAGACAACGTGATGACAACCAGACAAGACAAGGAACCGGAGAGACTGGATGAGGATCAGAAGTAGAACAGGTAAGTAGACAGGCTGGTAGAGTTCGGTTTAGGCAGCGGGTAGAGAGTCGGGTAAGTTTGTGTAGTATAGACAAAACCGGACAGTGAACTGATGGAGGTGCTGAACATAAGTAGTGGTGAGATGATGAGTGCAGAGTGCAAACAGGTGGTGAAGGCAGGTGCAGACAATCAGAACTCAGGGGATTGTGAACGAGTGGGCGGAGTGAGGATGTCTGGTGCTGTCATGGGTGTATCCGTGACACTCTGATGTGCTGTTAACTAAGCCAAAGGAAATTAATATCTGCTTTCTGGAATTCTACAAGTATCTTTTCACTTCAAAATGTAATGGGCCTGACTCCGATATTACCGAATTTCTCTTTTGCTTTTTTTAAAATCAGGTTTCCCAAAGTAAACAGCATAAACAATAATGATTAAATGGAGCATAACAATAACCAGTTTTAAAAAGATAATAAAATTAAGTAAAATTAAATAGTACCTTTAGGAGACCATTTAAATGGCTCAGATATGTTGGGTGGTCCTAATGACATCCTCTGACTTGTGAAAATAAACTTTATATCCAGAAATTACTCCAAATTGCTTAATACAGTCAGTTAATTCAGGTAATATATATATATATATATATATATATATATATATATATATTTGTCACGAGTTCTATCGCCATGGCGAATAATAAAGGGGACAAGGGGCAGCCCTGACGTGTTCCCCTATGAAGCACAAATGAGTCAAAGAGAATGCCGTTAGTTAATACGGCAGCCTTTGGTGACATATAGAGTAATCTGACCCATTTTACAGTTTTTTACAATCGCTATGACAATTTTTTCAATACTTTTAACAAATTTCCTAAACTCTTAACGCATCAACACACCTACAACACACAGTTGGCAAAACAGTTAATTTTATGCTCAAAATCACACATTGTAAACTAACTCCAACACTAATTTTCAAAATACAATAATACACTAGCAACAATACACTATGTCTACCAAAACACTGCAAACATGTTTAAAAAAATAAATAATAATTCAAAACACTAACATATGTTCTCATCCAACAGGAAGATTTAGTCAATCATAGCACAATGTCATAAAAACACTAACATCAGATGGAATTACAGAAACGTCCCGGGTTACGTATGTAACCCTAGTTCCCCGAAGGGAACGGACGCTGCGTGGAAACGCGGTGGGAACGCCTCCAGCGTAGTGCATCTGAAGCATGAATGAAATCAGTCAATGGTGAGATGGAACGTAGTAGGCGGGTGACGTCACCGACCAGGAAACTATAAAGCACCCCTGAAAACACAAGCGAAACAGCTTATGATGTTGCTGAAGCAAGCGATCACAGGGATGCCGGGAGTATGGCAAAGACACGCAGCGTCCGTTCTGTCCGTTCAGTGCCGCATCACAAACGTCCTGAAGAGAAACTCCTGAAAGGAGAGCTTTAGAAGCAGCTATACTCCGGGTGGAATGAGCGCGTACAGCCAAAGGTGAAGGCTGACCGACCGACTCATAAGCAAGTGAGATGGCCTCGACCACCCACTTGCTCATCCTTTGCTTAGATGCAGGGCACCCCTTGTTGGGCGACCCAAAACAAACAAACAGCTGTTCAGACTTCCTCCACAGGGCAGCTCTGTGGACATAAGCATCTAGAGCCCTAACTGGGCAGAGCAAATTAAGTTTCTCCTGGTCCGACGTCAGAAACGGAGGAGGACAAAAAGCCTGCAGTATGACAGGTCTAACTACAGTAGTTGGAACTTTTGGAACATAACCTGGCCTAGGATAGAGGAAAGCCTTAGCCATGCCAGGTGAGAATTCCAGGCACGAGGGAGCAACCGAGAGTGCTTGAATGTCTCCAACCCTTTTGAGAGACGAAATAGCAAGCAGAAAAATAGTTTTGAGAGTAAGGAACTTCTCGGAAACCTCTTCAAGGGGCTCGAAAGGAGCTAAGGAGAGACCCTCTAAGACGATGGCCAAGTCCCATGATGGCACCCTCGTGCATACTGCTGGCCTCAGCCTCAAAGTGCCACGGAGGAAGCGAGATATAAGTGGGTGTCTCCCAAGAGAAACTCCACTCAAAGGGGTGTGGTAAGCAGCCAGGGCCGCCACGTATACCTTCAGTGTGGAGTGGGATAACCCCGTGGAGAGACGGTCCTGCAGGAACTCCAGCACTGTACCAGCTGGGCAGTTAACTGGGTCCTGTTGGCGCTCTCCACACCAAGAGGTGAAAAGTTTCCACCTCGCGGCATATAGCTTCCTTGTAGCGGGGGCTCTGGATTGGAGAATGGTCTCAACGACCTCAGTCGAGAGACCGGATTCTATGAGCTGAGCCCCCTCAGAGGCCAAGCCCACAGTCTCCATAGCTCTTGGCGGGGGTGAAGGATCGACCCACTCGCCTGAGATAGTAGGTCCCTCCTGATCGGAATCTCCAGGGGAGAGCCGTCGAGGAGGGACACAAGGTCCAAAAACCATACTCGGGCCGGCCAGAACGGGGCTATCAGGAGTAGGCTGACTCCGTCCCGGCGAACCCTTTCCAGAACTCCTGGGAGCAGAGCAATCGGGGGAAATGCATACAGACGTGACCTCGGCCACGCCTGTACCATAGCGTCCAACCCCAGCGGGGCTGGATGGCTGAGAGAGAACCACAGAGGACAATGTGATGTCTCTCGGGAAGCGAATAGGTCTACCTCGGCATGACCGAAATGTTCCCAAAGGAGCTCCACCACCTCGGGGTGAAGTCTCCATTCCCCGGGCCTCGGCCCCTGCCTCGACAGGATGTCTGCCCCCCGATTTAGATACCCCGGGAGATAAATCGCTCTCAAAGACAGAAGTTTCCCCTGGGACCACAGAAGGATCTGACGAGCTAGCTTGAATAAAGGACGCGACCGCAGACCCCCCTGATGGTTTATGTAGGAGACCACCGATGTGTTGTCTGAGCGGACAAGCACATGGTGGCCCCTCAGGTCTGGGAGAAAATGTTTCAGAGCCCGAAACACCGCCAACATTTCTAGACAGTTTATGTGCCACGAGAGATGATGGTCCTGCCACAGACCCTGAGCTGGGCGACCACTCATGATCGCCCCCCCAGCCCGTGAGGGAGGCATCCGTCGTTAGCGTTACACAACGACAAGGAGCTCCCAGCACGGGACCTTGGGACAAGAACCGAGGATCTTTCCACATAACCAGGGCGCGAAGACATCGTCGCAAACTCATGATCGTGCGGAGCTGTTTTCCCCTCTGGGAGAATCCCTTGGTTCTGAGCCACCACTGCGGTCTCATGTGCAATAGGCCGAAAGGAATAACGTTGGACGCTGCTGCCATGAGACCTAACAGTCTCTGGAACTGTTTCACAGTGAGTAACTGGCCTAGCTTGATCTGATTTACTGCAGCGAGAATCGAAGCAATACGAGCAGGGGAAAGTTGTGCCTGCATCGTCGTCGAATCCCACACCACACCGAGAAAAGTGGATCTCTGTACTGGAGAAAGCACACTCTTCTTGGCATTGAGCCTCAACCCCAATTTCTTGATGTGAGCGAGAACGACATCACGATGCCGAACCGCCTGAGACTGTGATTGAGCTAAAATCAACCAATCGTCGATGTAATTCAGAATGCGGATGCCCTGTAAACGCAGAGGAGCTAGAGCCGCATCCATACATTTCGTGAACGTTCGGGGTGACAGTGCTAGGCCGAACGGAAGAACCCGATACTGGTACACTTCGCCCCCGAAAGCGAACCTCAGGAACTTCCGATGTTGAGGAAGAATAGACACATGGAAGTAGGCGTCCTTCAGATCTATCGTGACAAACCAGTCCTCGGACCTGATTTGTGACACAATCTGTTTGAGAGTGAGCATCTTGAACTTGAGCTTCCCTACAGTGCGATTTAAAAGACGCAGATCTAAAATCGGACGCAACCCCCCGTCTTTCTTTGGAACAATGAAGTATCGGCTGTAAAAACCTGACTCCCTGCTGGAGGGAGGAACCCGTTCTATGGCTTCTTTTTGTAGAAGAGTCATAACCTCCTGTTCCATTACCAGAGCCTGATCGGGGCCCACCACTGTGGGTAGAACCCCACTGAATCGAGGCGGACGAGACCTGAATTGAATTGCATAACCTCTTTCGACCGTGTGCAGGACCCACTGAGATATGTTGGGAAGATTTTTCCACTCCTCCAGAAAATCTACTAAGGGTACCAGCCTCTCGAGGCTGGCCTCTGGTTGAATATTCTGAGTGACAGACACAGCGCCCTGTAACGGCGCACCGGCAGGGAACGACTGGTCTGACCGCTCCAGAGCCCTCCTCAGAGGGGGCGAGTGTCCCTCGGGAAAACACTCGCCGGGTCCTTCTACGCCCTGTTTCGGCAGGGTTAGTAGAACAGACCCCTGAGGGCACCGGGAGAGACAGGGCACCCTTAAGGGAGATGAACACAAGTCTCTCTCGGTGGGGACCACCCTCAGAGTCCTGACGCTGTGGGCCTTCTTGGCGATAATGACTGTCCTCAGATCAGCCCTACCCCGCAAAGGTTGCGTCTGAGAGCGCCCCGACTCGTCCCTCCAGCACGAGACGCGACGCTCTGCTTTTGCTGCGCTCTCTTAGCTGAAGTACTCGGCGGCTGGGACTGCCCTCGCTCAGCAGCCCCAGGGACTCTAACTTTAAGGGGAATAAATTTATGAAAAGCAGCGGCTTGTTTTTTCTCTTCTTGAAACACTTTACATTCTGTCACCGAAGAGACCTGTAAGTGACATAGGAGCATTTAACAGAAGATACTTGTCTTTCTCTTTCATTGAGGTCTGACTCAACCATAAATGCCTCTCCGTGGCCACAAGGGCTGCCATAGAACGGCCGATATATTTTGCTGTCTCCTTAGAGGCCCGGAGAGTGAGATCTGCTGACTGCCTGAGCTCATTAATGGTTTCCATAGAGATCTGCCCCCCCCTCACTAGCTTCTTTAAGCAGATCAGCCTGATAAGCCTGCATAATAGCCATAGTATGCAGGCAAGCGGCCGCCTGGCCCGCCGCCGAGTAAGCCTTCCCCACCAGCACGGATGTATTTTTTAATGGTCTGGTGGGAAGAGCCGGTGCTTTAAGTGACGATGCCGATTCGGGAGAAAGATAGCTCGCAAGGGTCTCCTCCGCCTTCGGCATCGGCATAAGCATTAGATTGATTGGTGTAAATTCTGCTAGATACAGGTCTAACCCAGGTCTTCGACACCTCAGTGTGAAGATCTGGGAAAAAGGGTAAAGACCGGCGAGAAGGCTGTGTGCGTGACGGCAGAAATCTTTCATCTAATTTGCTTTTAGATCTAGACTCCTGCCTATCAACTGGCCAATCGATGCTACAGCTTTTCAACAGCACGGGACAAAACATTGATAAGCTCATCTTCAGCATGAGGCTGGAGTGACGAGTCTCCAGTCTCCTGAGTTCCAACACTTTCAATATCCAGCTCCTCAGAACTGGATAACTGAAGCTGCTGAAACTCATGTGCCTCATCCTGGACGGAAGTAACCGCAGTGCGTGCTTCCAAACCCGGGACAGAGGCACTGGATCTCATCGGTGAAAGCTGAGATAGGGCGGGGCCCGTCTCAACATCCTCGGTGAGATCCATCTGCGAACCCCACGACGAGCGTCTCCTCTCTGCCTCGACAGAAGCGGGACCCGAGCCGCGGGGCGCGCACAGCGAACCGCCCTCCTCGAAGAGTGATCGCTGCGAGCGCAACGTTCTTAGGGGAAAACGCTCGCAATGCTCGCAATCAGCCCCCTCGAGAGCTGACTGGGCATGCTGCATTCCCAAACAAGCAACACATAGTTGGTGTGAATCCCCACCTGTGATGTAACGTGTACATGGGGGAACACACTTCCTAAAATGCTGCTCGCTCGTCACTTTCTCTGTCTCTTGACTCAGTTTTGTTTTTTTTATATATATGGCGATATATATAGTGAAAACTCCTGCCTAGTAACAACTAGAAACAGACAAACACGAAATAGACAGTTTTCAAACACACACAGAGTGCTGCTGAAGTAACAGAAGCTGTTTCAGTTGTGTTTTCAGGGGTGCTTTATAGTTTCCTGGTCGGTGACGTAACCCGCCTAATACATTCCGTCTCGCCATTGACTGATTTCATTCATGCTTCAGACGCACTACGCTGGAGGCGTTCCCACCGCGTTTCCACACAGCGGTAGTTCCCTGATGGGGAACTGCATTATTTTATATGTGTCAGGTATGCCCTTACACAACAGACAGTATAATGTATTGATCATAGATTGTGTTTTGCACTGCAGTTTCTTTTGAAGCCTCTCTACATTTTTGTTTTGTTGGGTTTAGGTCTTTTGCTGCAGAAATTCAATAAAAAAAGACTCTCAGAGTGCTTTATAGAATGTACGGTTAATGAAAAAATGAAGACAGAGACAGAATTGCTGCAATAAAGACTTTATTTGCAAAAGGACATTACTGCAAGATAACACAAATATGCAATATAGCTGCCATTTATTATGTGAAAATACAAAATATACGAACAGTAAAAGAAAGAAAAAGAAGAAAAAAAAGAGTCATCTTCTAATCTGCCCGGTCTTCTGCATTTGGCCACATGTTCTCATCCACATCACACCTGATATCTTCTCTGGCAAGGCATCGTGGGAAGAATCTTTTGGCATGCCTTATCCACCCCTGGCAGTGTTCAGCTGTGATGTCTTGGCATGCAGCATCCATTGCATCTAGGAGGGACATTTGGTCCTGTGGATGATGGTCAAAAACCTTCCATCTCCAGGATGAGAAAAACTCCTCAATGGGGTTGAGGAAAAGGGAGTAAGGAGCAAGGAAAAGGGACCATGCTGTGACCTCACGGTAATGGTGGAATGCCACATTGTCCCATGTGATCACGTATATTGGCAAGTGGTCTCTCACCTGTCCCCTTTCTACCTCTGGCACAAGTCTTTCGTGCAGGTTTTCTAAAAACAGGAGAAGGCGGTTGGTGTTGTAGGGGCCAATCTCACATTTATGCAGGAGTGCACCATCGTTGGAGATTGCGGCGCACATGGTGATGTTGGCTCCTCTCTGGCTCGGCACAATAACTGTGGCCCTTTTGCTAATTATGTTTCTTCCGCACCGATGCCTTTTTGCTAAGTTAAAGCCAGCCTCATCAACGTAGATCATTACATGTGGTACTTGATTGGCCTCCAACTCCATTACTCTCTGAAAGTAATCAGACACAGTTTATGTAAATGCTTTACTGTATATCTACTGTATGCCCTAATGTACTCCAAGTTTATAGAGTAGTTTACTGCAAAACACACAATGTATAGTACAGTAATGACTGTATTGCATAACCTTACCTGGACGTATTGGTGACGGAGTTCTTTGATGCGCTCACCGTTCCTTTTAAAAGGAACTTTGTATAATTGTTTCATTTGGACTCTGTGTTTAGCTAGAGTTGATGTTGTGCTGATTGCTGCAATGTTCCTAAAGGTTGTCCTCTACAACTCTGGATGAATGTCCTTCAGTTTTATTTCATTGTCAGCAATCACCATGTTGACAATAGCAAGTTCCTGTTCTTCATTCAGGAGCTTTCCTCTGCCCCCTGAGGGAGGTAGACGTTGAATCCTTAGAGGGACAAAATACAGTTACATATTAGAGACCGGAGGCACACAGTCACTGTAATACATGATAAAATTATTTACACTTTGCAGTAGGAGAAGCAATATCCTACCTGTTGGTTTCTCTAAAAATCCGAACAATTGATGCCACCGTGTCCCGGCTGAGATTTGTCTGTACTCGTTCACCAGCCTCTCTGTATGATAGCCCGTGGTTTATGACATGGTCTATTATAGTAGCTCTTATTTCATTAGTTATCCTAGCTCTGGCCCTTCTTTGAGCGCCACCATGCATTCTAACTCCTCTCTGAGGTTGGACATAGGCAGTTTTGACTTGAGTATTCCCTCCTCCTGTCTGAAATCCAGCATGATCACTTGAGTGGAAATTGTCCACTATGAACCAATCAGGTGTCTGTTATTTGAGTTACTTTATGGAATATGTCATTTTGGAAAACATTATGGAATACCTTGACACAGAGGGCAATATTTTTTCTATGTCTACAGGTGGTTGTCATATGTAAAAAGCTGGACAAGACAAAAGACAGTAAATAGTGTTACTGCTAAAGGAAATATGGTCCACAGAATGACAGCCATAAATCTCTATGAACCCATGTTGAAACACAGAGGGAAAAATAAGAGCTTGGTGAATCTCACTTGGCCAAGGCACAAGAAGACATTTAAAAGATAGAGATCTGTCCCCATTGCTTCTCTTTTTTCTTTCTTAGTTGTTCAATGTCTCAGTGTTTATTCGCTTACTGGATTTTTATGTTACCATTTACATAAGACTAAAGAAAAAAGTAACCACAAAATTAGATTACAGACCACCCAGCTCAAAATCATTTGTATTATGTCTCACAACATTTAGTCAAGTCACCTTTATTAAAATACAGATTGTTTCAAAGCAGCTTTACAGTGATAACAAATTCATGCAACAAAGATTGTTTTGGCTGTTCAGCAGCTCTAGAAGAAAGTTATTGTCCAGTTCCATTGTAAACTCATTTGTTTGTCACGGTTCATGAATTCACTGTTTCCTTCTTGTCTCGTGTCTTTGTTGTTATACGTGTGTGGGTGTGTGAGTAGGGGGCGTGACCAGCCCATCAGCACTGATCAACGATCAGCTGGTCTAACTCTCAGACACCAGCTGCAGCTCATCCACTATACCTTTTTATACTCACCGTTTTGTGCTCTCCTTTGTCAGATCGTTGTTTGGTGTTTTCGTGTTGTTGTTCCTGATCCCGGTTGGCGTCCAGTTCGTGAGCTTTGTTCCTGTTCCTGTGTTCCGGTCGTGTCTTCGTCTCCGTGTTCTGGATTATTCACCATCATCATCACTTCATCTCTTCTAACCATTTCACCTGCACTCTGTTGGCCATCGAGGTCCCTGCGCCACACCCCGTGGTCGTGGTTTATTGGTTTATTTACCAATAAAGAAGAGTTTTACTTGCATATTGCTTCCTTGCCATTATTATCATGACAGAACGATCTGACCGTTCTATGGAAGCAGCGAGTGAATTCATGAACCGTGACATTGTTATCTGGAGAAAACAGTGATGTCATAGTCCAGCTCAGTTCAGTTATCATACAATGTTGTCAAAGCAGGCAGACCAAAAATATTAAGAGTAATATGTGTCCCCAACTAAGCAAGCCAGAGGCGGATAATTTGATTTAAAGCCAACATTAAATATGAGCACATGTGTAATGTCTCAGTCCAAGGAAGAAGGTGGACCCCCCGAGATGGAACAGGGCTACCGGAGGGCTTAGGTGGACCTGGAGAGACTGAGGGCTAAGGCGGAGTTGGAGGTAGGGCGGAGCCGTAGGGGTGACCGGCTCACACACCTGGTCAGACGTGTAACCATGGTTCCCTGAGAGGGCAACGAGACACTGCGTCACAGCTGATGCTTTGGGAAACGCCACAAGATGACACAGCAGCAATTAAGATTGGACTAGTTGCAAACATGCTTCTAGCTATAAAGGGAGGCTATAAAGGCGAGCCGGCAACACCACAGCCAACAGCCGTTTCCAGGCATGCAGGAAGTATGGCAAGGGGATGCAGCATCTCAGCAGAGAGATCGGGGGAAATGCATATAGACAAAGCCTCGGCCCGGCTGTACCATGGCATCCAGTCCCAGCGGAGCTGGATGCGTGAGGGAGAAATAGAGCGGTCAGTGAGTTGTTTCTTGCGACGCAAACAAGTCCACGTCCACCTCATTAATTCCACTGTCTAAGGGTGGAGTCTACATTCCCCGGGCTTCGGCCCCTGCCTCGACAGGACGTCTGCTCCCAAATTCAGGTGCCCAGGGATACAGAGTACTCTGATGGAGACCAGTTTGCCCTGGGATCACATGAGGATCTTCCATGACTGCTCCCCACCCTGTGAGGGATGCATCTGTTCACACAGTCTTGCGATGACTGGATTCTCCCAACACTGGGCCTTGGGACAGGAACCAAGGCATCTTCCACATGACCAAGGAAAGAAGGCAACCGAACGTAACCTTGATTGTGCAAAACAGGTTGCTCCTTGGGGAAACCATCTGATCTCAATGGTCCCATGTACAGCAGGCCAAAAGGTATCGCATTGCACGCAGCTGGAGCTGTCATCCCTAACTCTGAAACTGTTTTACAGTGATGAGCTGGCCTAGCTTGATTCTGGTTACTGCTGCCAGAATCAACTCGATACGTGTGGGAGACAGTTGTGTTTGCAATTGCGAGCTGGCATCTCAGCGAGGGGATAACACTAGGCCGAACGGAATAACCTGATATTGGTACGCTTCACCCCCGAAAGAAAACTTCAGGAACTTCCTGTGTTTTGGAAGGATGGAAATTTGGAAGTAAGTGTCCCTTAGATTGATCGCGACAAACCAGTCCTTGGACTTGATTTGAGTCACGATAAGAAGAATCGTCAGCATTCTATAATGCCACACAACCCCCCATATTTTCTCAGAACTATGAAGTACCAGCTGTAGAACCCAGCATTTCTCTCTGGAGGAGGAATATATTCTATGGCCTATTTGCCAAAAGAGACAACTTCCTGTTCCCTCACCAGAGCCTGCTCGGGGCTACCCACTGAGACACATTTGGATGTAGCCTCTAGGCCACTATGTAGTCTACTAAGGGGACCAGTCTCTCAAGGCTGACCTCGGTATACTCTGAATGAAGACATGTTTGGCAGAAGCTCCCATGCTGCCAGATTGTCTAATAAAGGAACTAGTCTCTCGAGTCTGGCCTCTGGTGTATTGCGAGTAGTCAACTCGGTGTCCTGAAGCAGACGACTTGCAGGTAACAACCGACTGGCTCCTCTAGTAACCTCAGAGGATGCGAGCCTCCCAGAGCCGCAAAATGCCCGGGCGTACACTGAGACCTGAGCTCGCTGGGAACTGGTGCGCCCTGAAGCACCAAGGGTGGCAGGGATGGCAGCACTTAGGCCTCAGGCCCTCTTAATTTGCGACCCCACAGAGACACAATTAGCAATAATTGCTCTGCCGCCAAATAGTCTAGAGATATCAGCCTCTCGAGACAGACTTCTCTTGTAGGTTGAGTAACATGCCCGGCGACCTGAAACGCCTCGTCAGCAGGGGATGACCGAAAATACTTCTCCAATACCCCCCTCAGAGGGAATGAGCCTCCCAGTTGCGCCACATTGTTGGGTAGAGACTGGACCAGGCTCACTGGTAACTGCTGTACCCCGAAGCACCAGAGGTGGTGGGGTTGACAGAACAGTTCCCTTTCATATAGACATCTAGACTTGTCAAAGCCAGTCAGCTATTCACCATTTAATTTCTCAAAATTAAATGCAGCCATATAACAACCAGACAAGTGAACATGGTCTGGATGAAAGGCTTAATATGTTACATTAATATACAGTGAAGAAAATAAGTATTTGAACACCCTGCTATTTTGCAAGTTCTCCCACTTAGAAATCATGGAGGGGTCTGAAATTGTCATCGTAGGTGCATGTCCACTGTGAGAGACATAATCACACAAAAAAATCCACAAATCACAATGTATGATTTTTTAACTATTTATTTGTATGATACAGCTGCAAATAAGTATTTGAACACCTGAGAAAATCAATGTTAATATTTGGTACAGTAGCCTTTGTTTGCAATTACAGAGGTCAAACGTTTCCTGTAGTTTTTCACCAGGTTTGCACACACTGCTGGAGGGATTTTGGCCCACTCCTCCACACAGATCTTCTATAGATCAGTCAGGTTTCTGGGCTGTCGCTGAGAAACACGGAGTTTGAGCTCCCTCCAAAGATTTAGGTCTGGAGACTGGCTAGGCCACGCCAGAACCTTGATATGCTTCTTACAGAGCCACTCCTTGGTTATCCTGGCTGTGTGCTTCGGGTCATTGTCATGTTGGAAGACCCAGCCTCGACCCATCTTCAATGCTCTAACTGAGGGAAGGAGGTTGTTCCCCAAAATCTCGCAATACATGGCCCCGGTCATCCTCTCCTTAATACAGTGCAGTCGCCCTGTCCCATGTGCAGAAAAACACCCCCAAAGCATGATGCTACCACCCCCATGCTTCACAGTAGGGATGGTGTTCTTGGGATGGTACTCATCATTCTTCTTCCTCCAAACACATTTAGTGGAATTATGACCAAAAAGTTCTATTTTGGTCTCATCTGACCACATGACTTTCTCCCATGACTCCTCTGGATCATCCAAATGGTCATTGGCAAACTTAAGACGGGCCTTGACATGTGCTGGTTTAAGCAGGGGAACCTTCCGTGCCATGCATGATTTCAAACCATGACGTCTTAGTGTATTACCAACAGTAACCTTGGAAACAGTGGTCCCAGCTCTTTTCAGGTCATTGACCAGCTCCTCCCGTGTAGTTCTGGGCTGATTTCTCACCTTTCTTAGGATCATTGAGACCCCACGAGGTGA
This sequence comes from Abramis brama, assembly GCF_963993115.1. Taxonomy (NCBI): domain Eukaryota; kingdom Metazoa; phylum Chordata; class Actinopteri; order Cypriniformes; family Leuciscidae; genus Abramis; species Abramis brama. The sequence goes on along the minus strand of NC_139969.1, from coordinate 34,362,462 downwards.
GATCTTGCATGGAGCCCCAGTTCGAGGGAGATTGACAGTCATGTTTAGCTTCTTCCATTTTCTAATGATTGCTCCAACAGTGGACCTTTTTTCACCAAGCTGCTTGGCAATTTCCCCGTAGCCCTTTCCAGCCTTGTGGAGGTGTACAATTTTGTCTCTAGTGTCTTTGGACAGCTCTTTGGTCTTGGCCATGTTAGTAGTTGGATTCTTACTGATTGTATGGGGTGGACAGGTGTCTTTATGCAGCTAACGACCTCAAACAGGTGCATCTAATTTAGGATAATAAATGGAGTGGAGGTGGACATTTAAAAGGCAGACTAACAGGTCTTTGAGGGTCAGAATTCTAGCTGATAGACAGGTGTTCAAATACTTATTTGCAGCTATATCATACAAATAAATAGTTAAAAAATCATACATTGTGATTTCTGGATTTTTTTTTTTAGATTATGTCTCTCACAGTGGACATGCACCTACGATGACAATTTCAGACCCCTCCATGATTTCCAAGTGGGAGAACTTGCAAAATAGCAGGGTGTTCAAATACTTATTTTCCTCACTGTAGATATCTAACTTCTCAAAACTGGATGACTTTTACACAGTTTAATTCCTCAGAATCAAATACAGCCAAAGATCAACCAGACAAGTAAACACGGACTGGATGAAAGGTTGAATATAGTATATTAACCCTCTGGGGCCGACAAACGCGCCCGCGCGTTTTGCTGGATTTTCGTCACATTGTAGCACAATAAACTTAAATTACTCCGTCATTTATGGTCATACAGAAAAAAGAAATATAAAAAAAAAATCTGTGATATTTCTACTTTTGTATGTGTCCACTTACAATCAAATCAAAACATTGTGCTTTTGTAAAATAAAGAAAATAAACAGGGTGTGCTTTCTGCTTCCCCGTCGCGGTGAACTTTTTTTTCTTGAGCACTTCTATAAACTGAAACCAAACTCAGCGAATACTTGTCACACATTTATGAGCCATATACCTTTATAAACATTTAAGTGTGTACTTTTAAATGATCGGATTCAAACTGAAAACAAATATTCTCTGTTTAAGTAATTTGTATAAAACCAACAAGATGTCCAGTATCTCAAACGCTTGCTCGTTATTTTTAATTTGACCACGCCCACACGCGCAAAAGAGATTCACATGCAAATCTCCACATGGAACGCGATCGTGCTCATTACCTCAAAAACAAAGCACGGAAAAACTTCACAAGTCTCTGCTTTTCGTCGAGTTTGAAAGACGCGCCGTGAGCTTACATTGGATTTACCTCAGAAGAAGAACGCGATTTGAAGACAAGAAAGATGTAAGGTGAGAAATTTTTACATATTAGTTTGTTATTGTTACATAAATTTCACATTGCAGTTGAACTGTTGCTAGATATATGGTGAATATTATAAGATTTAGACCCGTGTTTACTGTTACTGTGTTTGTGGATATCTGCTCAAACGTAGATATGTATATGGTAACCATAATGTTTCATATTTTGGATCGCGATCGCGTTTGAATGTTTCATATTTTGGAACGCGATCGCATTTGAAAAGCAAAACGCACCAAACGACTTCATGTTTTTACTATTATCTAATTTCATATCATCATAACGAATGGAAACATTTGAAGTAACATATGATAATCAATATATTTTTCTCTAGCTTAGTTGTTACTGAAATCTTTTGGAAGATTTACAGGCTGCTATAGGTTATTGTTATTATTATTTTATGCAGCACTGCGCATAGCCTATGCCTACAAGGCACAACAAACCTGGTGTTCATTATATTATATATTGTTGGAAACATTTGTGTGTGTGTGTGTGTGTGTGTGTGTGTATTCTGTGAATTTTAAAAAGTTTTAGCAATTTTAACCAGAAAAATCTAAAATGTATTCCCAAAATCGTGCAGGCCTTTCTCTTGATATCAGTATGTTCACTTTTTTTTTTTTTTTCAGGGCCCAGATGCCACTGAGTCCTGCTGACTTCAACATTCACATGAGTCTCTGTACATGAACATGGTAAAGTGAAAATCAAACACCTTGGAAATGAAAGGTATGTACAATGTTTTTAGGAATGGCACAAAGGTCTCTGTCTTTGGATCATTGTTTTCAATAAGTGCTTTTTTGTCATTTGTTTTGTATCTTTGGATTATGTTGTGTTGTAAATAAATCCAAACAATCAAAAAGCCATTCTTTTTTAAATCTCCTCATTCTTTGTGCAAGGTTGCTCAGAATGATAGGGCCTGATAGCTCCTAATAGGGCCATTAGGGGAGGGTCTTTGTCTTTCTCAGGTGTGAAAAGCTTACATATTAATGACGTGCTCCCGCATAAAGCTTTCTCACACAAAACACGTCGTACAAATTTTAAATCAATATATTGTCTTATCTGAATGAGCAGTCAGGGCGATTTTCACATAGTTTTGGAGCAAATATTCTAGGCTACGTGATACAATTTTCAAAAGTCTTGTGAAGAAATAATCAGTATGGGTTTCATGGCCTTATTTCAGTGAGAATTTTTTTTTTGTATTTTCACAAACCACGCATAAATGTCATTATTTGTATTGTCAACTACAAACTTTTACATACATGCTGCTGATATATTATTGTAGCAGAGTTTGTGCTGAATACAGTGTAATCAGACTTTAGCCATGAAAATGTCACAAGTAACAGAAATAAGCACAAATGTCAGAGCATGTCAGAACACCTCCAGGGCCAGAAAACAGCTCAGACCCCAGAGGGTTAATACAGGCATCTAACTTCTCAAAGTCAAATGCGTATTTATCATTTAATTCCTCCAAATTAAATGCCGCCAAAGGTCAACCAAACAAGTAAACACAGTCAAGTCAAGTCACCTTCATTTATATAGCGCTTTTAACAATATAGATTGTTTCAAAGCAGCTTTACTGTGATAATAGGAAATTAAAGTAACAGATTGTTTTTGCTTTACAGCAGCTCTAGAATAAAGTTATTGTCCAGCTAAAGTTAGTTTCGACTGATTCACTTCCGTTGCAAAGATATGAAAGCTTTAGCATAAGTTCTGCCGGGAAGACTCAATTACTACGTCAACTATTGCTTCACTTCTATCCAATCATATTCTTATGCTCACTATATAAAAGCTCGGTACTTACACATGTTTGAGTTCGCAGATACTGAAGTGACGGCGGAGCTTCCGGAGCCGTCCCGTGCGGTTCCGGTTGTCTCCTTCGGGGCGCCGCCTGAGGATCAGATGTCGATCGCGGCATCGGAGGGAGAGCAGTCATCTTCTGGTGATGACTCAGCGGGTCTACCCCCTTCGGGTGTGGTGGCTGCGGCTCAGCCGGACCCAGAAATGGCTGCTATGCTCGAACGGGCAGCCGCGAATGTCGGGCTCGTGTGGAACACTCCACCGGGTCCCGAACCTTCGCGGCTGGATGATTGGTGTCTCGGAGGGGGCCACGCTGTTGCCCCGCGGCCCGCTCCAGTACCATTCTTCCCTGAAGTGCATGAGGAGCTGAGGAAGTCTTGGCTGGCCCCGCTGGCGACCAGACGTAGGCAACCTCACTCCTCCTTCCTCACCACCCTTGATGGCGGAGCGGCGCACGGGTATGAGGGAATCCCCCCAGTGGAGCGGTCGGTTGCGATGCAGTTGTGTCCAAAGACCGCTTCCACTTGGCGGGGTGCCCCTTCACTCCCCTCCCACGCCTGTAGGTTTTCCTCTGGTCTGACCAGGGATGCCTACATGGCGTGTGGAGACGCCGCTTCCGCCCTGCATGCCATGGCGCTGCTGCAGGTCCACCAGGCCAAGGCACTCCATGCAGGGGGGTGGTCTCGAACCAGGATTGCTGCAGGAGCTGCGTGCGGCGACGGACTTCGCCCTCCGGGTGACGAAAGTCACCGCATGTTCCCTGGGTCGGGCGATGTCCACTTTGGTGGTCCAGGAGCGCCACCTATGGCTTACCCTTGCGGATATGCGGGAAGCGGAGAAGAACAAGCTTCTCAACTTTCCCATACCCAAGGGGGCCTCTTCAGTGACGCGGTGGAGAGCTTCGCCCAAGAGTTCTCCACCGCCCAGAAGCAGTCGGAGGCGATACGGCACGTCCTGCACAGGAGACGGACTGCTGCTGGTCCGTTTTCTGTGGCCGTAGAGCCTCCGGCTGCTCGTCGCCGAGGGCGCCCTCCTGCGGCCGCTCCTCCTTCAGGGCAGCAGTCTAACCCAGGAGGGCGGAGGTCTGGTCGTAAGAGGACGGCCCAACCCACTCAGGCGCCTCCGGCCCCTTCCCGAAAGAAGAAGGGCAGAAAGCGTCCCTGAGACGGGCGACCTGGAGGAGAGATTGGATGCTGCTCATCAGGAGGGTGCCTCTGCACACCTCCTTCCCCCGGGGGAGGGCCAGGAGGAGAATTTTGTGTTGAAGTCTTTTTCTGTTCTATACCCGCATTTTCATTAAAAGAGCAGTTTCTACCTCCTCTTCCAGGTCATCCACAGCCGAGACTGGTGGGCACACAGTCTCCCCCGTCCGAGAGGGTCAGAGTGGCAGTGCGTGCCGCCTCCGAACGGCGCCACTCCCGCTCCCCTCTCCCCAGCTCGCGGATAGTCGCTCCTGTCTGCAGCTGGGCCCGGAGGCGCAGAGACCAGGATACGAGGAGTCAGGGCCTCGTTCCTCGTCTCTCCCCCTCCCCTCGCCACCGGGCAGCCCGCAGCAGAATGCCCACCGGCCTTCTCTGCCGTCTGCCCCCCGGTGGAAGCAGGTTGGTGTCAAGTTCCACACCCAGACCCCACTCTCGGTCGCTACAACGCCACCAGAGCCGGGTCCCTGCCTTCCAACTCGCTGCCCCTCCGTGGGTACGCCGGTGGTTCGGGTGGGCCGGTTAGGGCGGTATCTGAAAGCCTGGCTAGCGCTTCCGGGTCCGTCCCGATGGCTCATCCGCACCATTCGGTTTGGCTATGCAATTCAGTTTGCACGCCGGCCTCCCAAGTTCAGGGGCGCCCACTTCACCCGTGTGCGGTCAGTGGATGCCCCTGTCTTGCGGAAAGAGATCGATGTCCTGCTGGCGAAGGACGCGATCGAGCCGGTCCCTCCTGCCGAGACGTTTTACAGCCCCTACTTCATTGTACCCAAGAAAGGCGGTGGGTTACGGCCAATCCTGGACCTGTGAGTTTTGAATCGGGCCCTGCACAAACTCCCGTTCAAAATGCTCATGCAGAAGCACATTTTCGAATGCATCCGTCCCCAGGATTGGTTTGCAGCGATCGACCTGAAGGACGCGTACTTTCACGTCTCGATTCTTCCTCGACACAGACCGTTTCTACGGTTTGCTTTCGAGGGTCGAGTGTATCAGTACAAAGTCCTACCCTTCGGGCTGGCCCTGTCGCCCCGTGTCTTCACGAAAGCCGCGGAGGCGGCCATTGTTCCCATGAGAGAACAAGGCGTTCGCATTCTCAACTATCTCGACGACTGGCTCATTCTTGCTCACTCGCGAGATGTGTTGTGCGATCACAGGGACATGGTGCTTCGGCACCTCAGCCGGTTGGGGCTTCAGGTCAACTGGGACAAGAGCAAACTCTGCCCCGTGTAGAGGATCTCTTATCTCGGTATGGAACTGGACTCGGTCGCCCAGACTGCGTGCCTCAAGGGGGAACGCGTCCAGTCAGTGCTCACCTGCCTCAGGTCCTTTCGAGGCAGGACAGCGGTTCCACTGAAACAATTTCAGAGGCTCCTGGGGCATATGGCAGCCGCAGCTGCAGTAACGCCGCTCGGCCTGTTACATATGAGACCGCTTCAGTGCTGGCTTCACGCAGAGCGGCACGTTCCGGGTCAAAGTGACCCCGCACTGTCGCCAAACCTTCTCCCCATGGTCGGGTCCTGCATTTCTTCGGGCCGGAGTGCCCTTAGTCCAGGTTTCCAGGCATGCTGTGGTTTTCACAGATGCTTCTGCCATGGGGTGGGGGGCCACGTACAAAGGGCATGCAGTCTCGGGTCTGTGGACGGGGCCCCAGCTGCATTGGCACATCAACTGCCTAGAGTTGCAAGCAGTACGCCTAGCCTTGTGTCGCCTCAAGGGGTTTCTCAGACACAAGCACGTACTGGTCCGTACGGACAGCACTGCGACCGTTGCGTACATCAACCATCAAGGTGGTCTACGCTCCCGTCGCATGTCGCGACTCGCCTCCCACCTCCTCCTATGGAGTCAGAAGCATCTGAGGTCGCTTCGTGCTGTTCATGTTCCGGGGTGCTCAACCGTGTGGCAGACGAGCTCTCACGGCAGCCTCCCCTGCCAGGAGAATGGCGACTCCATCCCCAGGCGGTCCAGCTGATTTGGAGTGTCTTCGGAGTCGCACAGGTAGACCTGTTTGCCTCTCCAGACACGACCCATTGCCAGTGGTTTTACTCCCCTCTACGAGGCGCCTCTATGCGTTGAAGTGGAACCTGTTCGTCGAATGGTGTTCCTCCCATCAGGAGGATCCCCGAACTTGCCCGATCAGAGTTGTGCTTTCCTTCCTGCAAGATGGGTTGGAGCGAAGGCTGTCTCCCTCCACCCTCAAAGTGTATGTCGCTGCAATAGCCGCGCATCACGATGCAGTAGAAGGTAAGTCTTTGGGGAAGCACGACCTGATCATCAGATTCCTTAAGGGTGCTAGGAGGTTAAATCCACCTCGTGTTTTGCACTCTGTACTCTCTTGGGACCTAGCTCTGGTACTTACAGCTCTTCAGCTCTTTGTTGACAGTAGAGCTTAATGTCCTGTCCATTAAGACAGCGCTCCTGTTAGCATTGGCCTCTTTCAAGAGGGTCGGGGATCTGCAGGCTTTTTCGGTCGACGAATCGTGCCTAGAGTTCGGGCCGGGCCTTTCTCACGTTGTATTGAGACCCCGGCTCGGATATGTGCCCAAGGTTCCTACCACTCCCTTCGCGGATCAGGTAGTGAACCTGCAAGCGCTGCCCCAGGAGGAGGCAGACCCAGCCCTAGCTTTTCTCTGTCCCGTCCACGCCCTGCGGGTTTATATTGACAGAACGCAAAGCTTCAGGACCTCAGATCAGCTCTTTGTCTGTTACGGAGGCCAGCAGAAGGGGAAGGCTGCGTCAGTGTCTCCAAGCAGAGGTTAGCTCACTGGTTAGTGGATGCTATCACCCGAGCGTATGAGTTTCTGGGTGAGCCTTGTCCTCCCAGGTTGCGCGCTCACTCTACTAGAGGTGTTGCCGCTTCCTGGGCTTTGGCTCAAGGCGCCTCGCTGACAGACATCTGTAGAGCTGCGGGCTGGGCGACACCGAACACGTTCGCTAGATTCTATAGCCTACGTGTGGAACCTGTTTCCTTCCGAGTACTCGCTACGGCCAGTGGTGCGAGGGAATAGGTTGTGTCGGCTTGCTACGCCACTCCGCGCCTCGGCCGGATACGTGCGTCCTTTGCTCCGTATGGTGCCCTACGTCGGTGAGCCTCGTGAGTTCCTCCATCACCCCTCCGGTGCCAGGCGTGGCGGACCGCCCGGCGCCAGGTCTGCTACCTCTAGTAGGAGTTGCTAGTAGACTGGGTGTTTTTTCCAGTGGTCTCTACGGTGACCCATGATGCCACGTGCAGTTCAGCCATGTCTTCCCCTTGACAGACTTGTTCTGTCGTCCCTGTTGAGTACGCTCCCACTTCCCTCGGATTGGGACTACCTCAGGGACTGCCATATGTTTCACTACCCCACTGGGCTAGTACATATGTGTATTCTAGGCCTTCCTCAGGTAGGATAGGGCTTTATACCCGCGCTGGTAGGCGGGTCGCGGAATGCAAATCTTGCATGCCAATGTCCATTGGCTCATTTTTAATTCTCTCGAAGGCAATTGGCTCCCTAGCATGATCCCAATTAGTCAGGGAACTCCCCCGACAACACGTCTCCGTTCCCTGTACTCAGGGAACGAGGGTTACATACGTAACCGAGACGTTTTTTATATCAGCTATGCATTCCGTTAATTTTATGAATTGGTAAGGTTTGTCAGGGCGTGAAGAAATATAGAGCTGAGTATCATCAGCATAACAGTGAAAACTAATGCCATGCTTTCTAATGATATCTCCCAAGGGTAGCATGTACAGAGTGAACAGCAACGGTCCTAGTACCAAAGACTTGTGGAAGACGTACTGAACTTGTGTACGGATAAGACCTTCGTTTACTTCTACAAACTGATAATGGTCAGATAAGTATGATTTAAACCATACTAATGCAATTCCACTAATGCCAACATAATTTTTGAGTCTATTTAAAAGAATGTTCTGGTCAATAGTATCAAATGCAGCTCTAAGATCGAGTAACACTAATAGAGAGATACAACCACGATCGGATGATAAGAGCAAAAAAAGGGGGTGTTGTTGCTGTAATCTATTGTAATATCTTCAGAATTACTGATAGGTCTAGTTTCAAATATAATTCTTTTGAAGTGTTGGTGCTTAATTAAACACTATCTAGTGTAAATGATAAATCACGCTTGACATTTGTGCTAGCTACTGTATACAGGCCACCAGGGCACCATACAGACTTTATCAAAGAATTTGCTGTTTTTTAATCAGAGTTAGTACTGGCTGCAGATAAAGTCCTAATTGTTGGTGATTTTAATATACATATAGATAGCGAAAAAGACGCATTGGGATTGGCATTTAGAGACATTCTAAACTCTATTGGAATTCTGCAGCAGAGTGATGACATCTCAGATCGTTATCTAGTCTCGTGCATACTTCATTTAGCCAAGGTTGCAAAGCCGACTCTGTGTTACAAATATGTTAGAACTATCACTTCTGCCACTAAAGATTGCTTTATTAATAATCCTGATCAGTTTCATCTCCTTAGCATCCTATATAGCTTAGAAGCACTCGATATTGCGACAGCACACAAACTCAACACTCAGAGGCTGTGTTCCAAATCACACCCTATAACCTCATTCACTATTCCATACATTAGTTCACTAATATAGTCCACTTGACTGAGTGAATAATTTAATAATTTAAGTAAGTTAATTCAGTTAATTTTCGAAGTTAATTGAGACTCTGTTGAACACCTGCTGTTAGAAAGCAGAATCACTGAAGTAAAGAGGAACGAGAAGAACAGAAAAAAAAATGAAATCAAGATAAAAGACATTAAATCTTAGCAAAAGATCTTAGCAGAGGAGGATTAAACAACTCCACAAACAGCATTTCCAGCTTCACTTATTACTAACCAGTTTGACTTTCTTTCTGTCAGATGTCTACAGAAGTTCTTATTAAAAGGTGGCAGAGGTTTAGACGTCATTTTATTTTAATTTGATGTTACCATGATGGTGATCAGTGATTGCTTTAGTTGGGCTCTTGACCCTTTAACACTGTTTTTTCTTTGGCTGCAATAGCTGTGTCTTTAAAATAGATTTGGTATGGCAAAAAAGCTGAAAGAAAACAGGATCAAATGACAATGGCTGTTTGTTAATGGTCACAATCATCATCTAGTTGTCTGATTCACTGATCTCATTTATTGTCTAATGTATTTATTTGGATGATATTTTGTTATTTTTGATTATTGTATCACTGTGATTTGACATCCAGAAAATATGAAGGATTTTAAAGTTTATACTCTGAACATTTTGAACTTCTAGATCAGCCAGACATACAGGCATCAAGAATCGGCATATCTCAACAATGGTGACAATCAAAAGTTTCATGCTGCAATGCATCTTGGGTACCAGCATAGTAAAAAACAATTGTCCATGACTCCCAGCATGCATTGCAGCATGAATAAATTATGCAGCTGAATTGTCTGGTTATTTTCTTTAATTTGTACTTTTTGCTTTTATTTTTGCTGTTGGTTTTGTGTTGACTTTTATTATGTTTTGTGATGTTCAGATTTGATGTTATCTTTTTTGTTGATTGTCAGAGAATGATGAGTTTAAAAAAAAAAATCCTTCATAACTGATTGTGCAGCACTGCTTGATCTTTTGTTGTAGTTTCACAGTGTTGTAATATTAAAGATGTAAAATTAAGATGTATTAAAACAACACATTTTTGATAAGGGATTAGACACGGGATGAGATCGGAGATCCAAACCTTATGTGATGAGATCATAATCAGCAGCACCTGATCTCTTTTTTTTTCTTTTTTTTCTTTGTTGCTACCACAATAAATGTGTCTTAAAAACACACAGTTACAGCAGCCAAAGAAAAACTAATGTTAAAGTCAAGGGTCAAGAGCCCAACTAAAGCAAACACTGATCTCCATAATGGTAACATCCAATGAAACAAAACAACATCTAAACCTCTGTTAAATCTCAATAGGAATTTCTGTAAACGTATGAAAAAATAAATAAAGTCAATCTGGTTAGTAATAAGTGAAGCTGGTAATGCTATTATTTGGAGTTTAATCCTCCTTTGCTGAGATCTTGAGAGATTTAATGTGTTCTGTGGCTGAAGTCAATTGTAGTTCTTGTGTTTCACTTTTTTATCTTCTTGTTGTTCCTCTGTCCTTCAGTGATTATGCTTGTTAACATCAGGTGTTCATCCCTAATGCTCAATCATCAGTTAATTAATCACTGAATTATATCATTAACTTCAACACTGCTTCAAAACGGACGTAAGAAGCATCATCACCACATGTGATCGCTAGTTAACCATTCAATGCATATGATTGATCACACTGATTAGAACGTTCAGATCACGTGATCATCAACTTCTAAATTCAAATCTGCGTTCGCGTGTTAGCTGGCGCTGAGCCAGAGAGAGACGTGCTCAGCGCTGTCATATATCACAACTATACAGTGTTTTCAACCACATAAAGAATATTTTAGGTTTCAGACTTTTAAATACACATAAGTATACTAATAAAACAATAAATGTATAGTTTGTAAAATACACAAGCAGGCAATCATTTAAAGTTCGTTTTGTTCCGTGTCATGTTTAGTGTGAAAAGTCGATGTCCCTACAACAGACCGGCATGCATCCAATCACGATGAGCACTCCTTGTCACAGTTGTAAACATGATGGTGTTCTAATGAGGGGTTTCGCGTCACGGCATTTAAGGTGATGCGTTCTAAAAAAACGCTCACCTTGTGCAGGACATGCAGTAAGTCAGGAGAGGTGTTGTATTTTGCCAGAGAAGGCAAGAATTGCTGAAATTTAAAGCTGGTTTGTAGCAAACCAAGAATACAGACTATTTAGCTTTTATTAGTAGCCTACTGTAACTGTTAATAGCATAATAGCATTTTTTTGTGTGTTATTTAGTATTAAATTATTGTAGTTGGTTAGGTGGCTTAGGCTTTATTGTGAATTTGTTATGTAAATTTGTTGTGTTTTCCATTTAGGCTACTTATTTAAATATATTTAAGGATACTTTAAAAAATGTATATATTGTTCGATTTTAAGAATTTTATATATATATATATTTTTTTTCAATAAAAAAGCCGTTCTTTGATGTCATTCACCATCGTTTTGAGGCTCTTAATTATTATCATTTTTTTAAAGTAGGCTATTGGTTCAGGCACCGTTTAGGCACCGGTATCGATTTGGTATATATATATATATATATATATATATATATATATATATATATATAAATGAACCTTATTAATAACTTTTTTTTTTAAAACATCACTGAACTTACTTAAAGGTATAGTGGAGGATCTTTCCGAATTTTAGATTCCACTCCCTCTCCACTTTTTGAATAAGTTTGATTGATTCACCAGAATGATTGACAATTAGGAGGACCAATAGTATAGGTGATCCACCCGGAAGTAAAAAATCCTCCGCTATACCTTTAAGCTGGACTGTGACGTTATTTTCTTCTGGAAACAAACTTTTTTGCATTATTTTACTGTTATCTCTGTAAAGCTGCTTTGAAGCAATCTGAATTGTAAAAAGTGCTATATAAATAAATGTGACTTGACTTGACTAAACAAACTACAGCTGGTCCAAAACGCAGCAGCTAGAGTTCTTACCAGAACCAGGAAGAATGACCATATCAGCTCGGTTCTGTCAACACTGCATTGGCTCCCTATTAAACATTTTAAAATTTTGCTGATTCCTTACACAGCACTTGTAAAAGTACAAAGTACTTGAGCGAGCTTTTAACACATTATAGTCCTTCACGTCTATTGCGATCTCAAAATTCCGGCCAGTTGATTATACCTAGAATATCAAAATCGACTGCTGGCGGTAGATCCTTTTCCTATTTAGCACCAAAACTTTGGAACAGTCTTCCTAACATTGTCCAGGAAGCAGACACACTCTGTCAGTTCAAAGCTAGACTAAAAACACATCTCTTTGACCTAGCATACACATAACACATTATAGACTTCTATAAGTCAATGTTAGGCTGCATAGATTAGGTCAGCCGGAACCGGAAACACTTCCCATAAATCCTGCTGTACTTGTTACATCATAAGAAGGATGGCGTCTACGCTAATATTAGTCTCTGTTTATCTCGAGGTTTACTGCAGTCCGCCAGATCCAGGCCATATCCAGATCTGATAAAGGACCTGCGCTGGTGTTAGGGGGTAACAGTTTAGGACCCAAGGACCAGATGTTTGAAAGAGTCAAAATTATAATAAATTGAAGAAAAGTTTTACTGAAGATAATTTGCAGTTTCATTCTAAGAAGTCAGCTTCAAGACTCACACGAGAGTTCGTAGGCTGCCCCGCTTACAGTTACAAAGATCACAGCAGTTATACCCTACACCGAAGGTCTAAGCAACATCCTTGCTTCAGGTTGCAGTTTCTGATTGGCTAAGAAATAGATAAACATAGTAATTTTCCACACATACAGATAGACTGAAGCATATCTCCATCGATTATGCAGCTGACACTCGGACCCTGAAGTTAGGCACGTCGTGACCTTCCAGGTCGCAGATTTGGGTTGCTGGGCGCCAGCATGTCAATCTCCAATAATGCCAGTGGTTCCTTAACCTGTAACCAAGAAGACTAACACCGACACACAGCTTCCTCAATTGGATTCGGCCAGGCTCTAACTATAAACAGGAGAGTATTCTCAAAACATCAAGATAATATGTTCTTTCTCTTAACCTTCTGGGGTCTGAGGTGTTTTTGGGGTCCTTGAGATGTTCTGACATGCCCTGAAATTTGTGCTTTTTTCAGTTGCTTATAAACATATTAATGGCAAAGGTGTAATTACACTCTATTTAGCACAAACAGGGCTACCATAATATGTGAGCAACATATATGTTCATGTTTGTATTTTTGAGAGAATAATGTTTATGCATGGTTATTGAAAAAACTAAAAACTAAAGTTTCTGAAATAAGGCCACAAAACACATACTAAACACATACAAAACACATACTAATGGATGTTGTTGCCTAGAGTTTTTTCTTCAAAATGATCTGAAAGTCATCCTGCCTAATGGGGAGACAATGGGGCCTGCATACATAATGAGCCATTCATTCAGGTGTGTCACTGAGCCACAAGAAAGAATGCAAGAGCTATTTTTATATATATATATATATATATATATATATATATATATATATATATATACCAAATTGGTTCACAGTTGGAAGCATCTCATTTTTTTTTTTTTTTTTCACAAATTGTGCTTGCAAATTGTATAATATCCAAGGAAAACATGTCTAGTAATTGTGCAGTTAATTCTCATACTGTATTTTCAGTTTTGGAATATGTATCCTCTCCCCAAATTTGTCAATAATAAAACACAATAAAAATTATTTAAAGAGAAGGCTTATATTTACCTTTTAAAATTTGTTTACATCTACCTTGTAAATATATTTTTTTTATTAAAAAGGTTACAATTACAACAACAATTCAAGTGTAATCTTTCTTTGTAAAAACTAAAGTATACATTTTATCATACATATTTCAAAGTTAAGGATTCATTACTTTGAATATAGCCTAGGCTACATTGGAACAAACACTATAACATATTATTTGATGACTTTATTTTTGACAAAACATACCATATTTAACATATGAGCAAAAATTGGCAAACAAAAGCTTATTTGAGGTGGCAGATATTTTACAGTAAAAATGTATAATCTATCCAAAACTAGTCAACGAAATGTTGTCTTTCATATGTCTGTAATATAGGTCTTTCGTTTTTATTATAAGGAATATAAATGTTAATTTGCAGTTTAATACATTGCTTATACAAATACATTTTATTTCAACATATTTCAGTCGATTTTTACTCATCTCAGTATAGCAATACAGTTTGCTAAAAGCGGATCATTCATTCACACACAGAAACGCGCTTCAAATTTAAACTGTCTTTTTGCGAGTTGTGGTAAACAGCGCGCATCTCTGCCGTTCATTCATTCACACACAGAAACGCGATTCACTTGAGAATGAAAAAAACTTACTACAGTATTCCATCCGTTGCTCCTCGAAATACCAGCACTTCCGAGGTACATTTTCCATTATTATTATTATGATAGTATTATTCCTCACAGCGCTGCGAGACGGTGTAAACAAGTACAATGATCTGAATAAACTTGATGTGTTTTCTCGAGCTGATGTGGGGGCGTTCACAGTTTGCATGGATAGCCTCGTTCATTTGCATTTGAATAGCGCGCGCTCTCCGTGGGCGGGATCACATTAAAACATAATGAGCTGAGATGAGAACGACAGACATCTCTCTCTTTTCATACAGATTACATAAACAGAGAATATTTTTTTTTTAATAAAAAATACTTCATTTAAAAGAAGAGAATTCAAGCTTCATGCCTGTGTGTCTGTATGCCTGTTTGACTAAGTATTCGCTGAGTTACAGTTCATTTTCGGACACGTTTCAGAATTGACTATACTGACAGAGAGAAAGCAGAACTCGCATCATGTTTATTTTTCTTTATTTGGCAAAAAGCACAACACTTTGCTTTTATTGTGAGTATACACAAAAATAATACACACTTAACAGGATCGATTGATGTATGAAACTTGTTTGTAAAATCAAAGTCAACAGAGTATTTTGAGTCTCGTTTCAACTGATAAGAAAAAAAGCGAGCAAATCACGCCGGCGTGATTGTCGACCCCAGGGGGTTAAGGATAGGACACTTTAGTCTAACTCGAAAGTAAGGCTTCAACTGAGAAATGGTCTCTTAAATTATAGACTTCAATGACCCCTGTGACTTATAGTCGTCAAGGTACCCTAGAAAAATAGATGTATGTATTGACACGTTAAAGACTTTTCTTAAACAAAACATCTTTCCATATTTCATTACTGGAAGCTGGGTTAAATAAGCAAGCACTGTTACTGTATTTATATCAAATACAGACATTAGAGAATACATGAAAATAACTTTTCAGTAATCACACTGGTAACATCTATAACAAAGTAAAATCTCACAAGCCTAGAGAAGTCATTCAACTCATGTGATATTTAGAAGGAAAAATATTGATTTATATCTTGATTATAATCACTCATTACATATACATAGACATAAGCAGCAGTGGATTCCAAAATCCATCCCATTCACTGGACCAGACAACAACGCAGTCCTGAAGTGTCAACTAGTCTCTCCCCTGTGAAGGCCTCCTTCCCTTCCCTTTACCTCTGTACAGATAAAATCAAAACTAACTTTAGCTGGACAACAACTTTATTCTAGAGCTGCTGTAAAGCCAAAACAATCTCTGTTACTGTAATTTCCTGTTATCACTGTAAAGCTGCATTGAAACAATCGATATTGTTAAAAGCGCTATATAAATAAAGGTGACTTGACTTCTAATTCGTGACCGGTGTTTTGTTTTGCTCTATCCTCTGCACTTCCCAAATTCGTCAATGCGTCATGTCAAGGGTTACTCTTTCGCCTTAAAACAATGAATACAGCTGTCGGAAGCTAGTTATTAGGGGCCAAGCACCAAAGGTGCGGAGGCACCTATTGTATCTGTTCCCATTCTTATTAGGGGCCAAGCACCGAAGGTGCGTAGGCACCTATTGGTTCCATTCCCGTTCATATTATTAAACCCACGAACAAATTTTACGTAGCGCTTGCGAAAACAGACGTAAGGCTGTATCTCCGCAACGCTTTATCGGATTCTGACCAAAGTTGGTACATGTCATCACAAGCATGACCTGAGGCTACATGCTGCGTTTCGGCGCAGTGCCACCTACTGGTCCGGAGATATGAAAAATGAATCTTTTTGCTTATAACTTATGAACAGTTTGTCCCAAAATCATAAAATTGGTCTCGTTAGATTCAGGGCAACATGCCGAGTCGAGCAGAGACCTCTGGAGGGGCAGGTGCTCAAAGTATAAAAGAGGGCACATGGAACAAGGCTTTAAATGGGGCTGTGTTTTTCCTGGCTCAAAATGAGGCGGAGGTGGTAAAATCCTACTAATGTATTTTAATAATAGATAATTAAATTTGTATTTTTTTGTAGATCATCATATAGCCTACTGTGTTTCCCACAGTATTTTTGTGGGTTGAGCTCGCTACCTCTAGGGGGGTCCGGGGGCATGCCCCCCCGTAAGAACATTTTGTACATTTTAAAGATAAATTCATTAATCTGGTGCACTTTGAGTCACCCGAATCCACTGTTAAAAATAAATAATCCACCCGCAAACCGCCCATATTCTTTGATTTAGATATCTGTATCTGATCATCACATTACAATTATTCAAATTCTTAGTGTTAAGCATGATAATATGGTAACATATCACACTGAAGTAGGCTGATTTAAAATGAACATTTATTTAAAATAAAAGTTCTTCTTTTGGCAAAATTACATTTCCTTAATCGTCTAAACAGAGGCTTTTCTCCCTTCAAACTTAAATTGTCAATGTTTCATTACATCACTGTTTGAAAACACTAATTTTTTGTACCTTTTATAAAGGGCATTTTTCCCCTAATTTTATTAAATGTATGCTCCATCTTTCATTTCAAATTCTTAAATTTGATCAATATATTCAATTAAAATAATAAGACACTAGGCTGTTACCAATCAAATTAAATAATTTACATTGAAAAATTATAACTGTATTAAATTAGATTATTTTAAATATTTTTGAATATACAAAAATAAGGAATGTTGAAAAGAATGATACTTTATGAAACTAAACCGCGAGTAGGAGGCGGCAGGTGACCGTTTTAATGAGCGAGTCATTGAGTCATTCATTCAAACGATTCGTTCAAACGGCTGATTTATTCAGAATGAGGCAGTTTATGAATGGGTAATTGAATCTTTGACTCAACCGATTCGTTCAAAACGCTGAATCATTCAGTAATGCAACAAGTGTTGCTGTGAGATGCGCTATGGTTCTGCGGTGATCTTTGTTTGGAACTATTTTCGCTGCTGAAACAGAACAAAAACAGTCATTGCGTCTAAAATGTAAGTGACTTCATTTTAACTATTTGTTTATTGACCTGTTATGAAATCAGTCTCGGTTTCAATTTGATTGCATTCAGGAAAACAGTTACTTCTACAGCCTACACACAGTAATATAAACAACATCTCTGCATGCTCTCTTCACGTCGTCCTTGTAAAATAATAATAATAAGTAAACAAACATCAAAATCACTTCGCTGAGAATGAAACGCCACTTACCAGCATTTCATTTTTATTTCTCGCTGCAATTTTGTAGTCCAAGCTAAAGGATGCAGAAGTTACGAGAGGGTAAGTTAAAATGTTTGGTTGTTGGATGTAGTAACCCACACGCTTCATTACACCGTCTAATGTAGATGAACTGCCGCGCTTATGACAGTGCGCATGTTAAACTGAAAGAACGAGCAGAGAGAGAGACCCGGTCGCGCGCGCGCACTCTCTCTCGGAGCCAGGCGAAACATACATTTGGTCATTTACTTTTAAATGCATCAATATGCACAGGATTCCACAGTAAATATTGATGAATATGCAACAACTGTTACTGCCTATATCAGCACATGCACAACGCTTGAAGTGACTCCTGACGAGGTGGAACATGCACCAACGCTTACCTCTACACAGGTTAGCAAGTCACTGAGTAGAGTGAACACACGTAAGGCGGCAGGTCCAGATAACATCCCTGGACGCTTCCTCAAGCTATGCGCCTCAGAACTGTCCAGCGTAACCACTGATTTCTTCAATATTTCCCTCACCCTGGCTACAGTCCCCTTCTGTTTCAAGGAACTATCATTCCTGTTCAAAAGAAAGCCACAATCTCCTGTCTTAATGACTAAAGACCAGTGGCTCTCACACCGGTTCTCATGTAGTGTAGAGTCTCGTCAAAAAATACATTCTGAGCTTCATACCAGCAAACCTGGACCCACTACAGTTTGCATACAGGACAAATAGATGCTATTTCATTTGCCATTCACAAAATTATAACTCACCTGGAAAATAAAGACAGTTATGCCAGACTACTCTTTATTGATTACAGTTCGGAATTCAACACTATCATACCCTCAAAACTCATAAACAAGCTGCATAACCTGGGGCTGCCTTCTGGACTGTGTAACTGGATACAGAGCTTCCTTACCAGTAAACCAAAACATGTTAGTATTGGAAAACATTCCTCCAGCACCATCATAAAGAACACAGGCACTCCTCAAGGCTGTGTACTCAGCCCCATGCTGTACACTCTTTTCACACATGATTGTGTGACTACCCAACCCAACGTCATCATTAAATTTGCAGATGCATCATTAAATTTGCAGATTTGCAGACCACAGTCATTGGTCTGATCACAGGCAATGATGAGACTGCTTACAGGAAAGAAGTGTCAGGACTGGTCACATGGTGTGATGCTAATAACCTCACACTGAATATCAGCAAGAGCAAGGAGATGGTTGTGGACATGAGGAGGCGTAAGCATGTCTATCAGCAACTATTGATCAGAGATGCTGAGGTAGAGAGAGTGATCAGCTATACATTTCTTGGTGTCCACATCTGTGAGGACCTCAAGTGGATGGAGAACACAACTGAACTGGTAAGGAAGGACAACCAGAGAATGTACTCTGAGTCTGAGGAAGTTTGGCATATCACCATACATACTCCATAACTTCTAAAGATGCACTGTGGAGAGTGTGCTAACTTGCTGCGTGGTTTGGCAACAGCACAGCTCATGACAGAAGGGCACTACAGAGGGTGATAAAGTTGGCACAGAAAATCACAGGGGCAGATCTCCCCTCACTGCAGGACATCTACAATAAATTAATCTACAAATGGGCTAACAACATTATCAGCGACCCTGATTATCAACTCATCCCACCCACAATTTCTTCACCCTCATGAAAATCCAGGTTTCGAAAAACTCTATACCCTGAAGTAATTAGACTGATAAAAAGTAGTCACCCACTGCCGCTCCCACCTGGACCATCAGGACAATTTTTTTTTGACTATGTCCCTTTCCCATCCATGATCAGATTCCAGTATGACTGCAGCAATGAGGGACATGATGGACGGCAGAGACCATCATGAGGTGAAGGTGGGAACGGTGGTCAGCTGATTCATCAGAATAAAGCCGCAGAATGAGAACTGCTGTGTTGAGATGGTAGTAGGATGTAGGTGTCACCGCCTACAAATATGCGATTGTTAGAACAATAAGTATGAATAAATCTTTGTTTCATATGTTGTTGACTTGTATATAAATATTTATTTATTGTGATGGTTACTTTTTTTTAAATTTTACTCATTTATTCATGTTTCTTATTGTTGTCAGTATATAAAATATAATTAATTTAATTAAATAATGAATTAATTCATTGCTTGACTGAAAATTTAGATGTTCACTGCAATTATCTAGTGTAGTCATGCATAGCTATGGCATATGACAAAACAAATTACATTTTGCTTGTTTTACTAAAATATATAATTTTTAGTAAAAAAAAGAAGAAAAAAGTCATATTAAGTCAGCATTTATCATTGTTATTGTGCATTAGTGTTGGAGTGGGCAAGCAATGCAATTCATTTTGGGGTAATCTTATTTTTTGAGGAGTGATGCTTACATTTTCCCAGAATAAAATCAAGTTTTCTCTAAAGGCGAGATCTTCGCACAGCTGCCCGTCTCCTTTGTACAGACATTACAAACGCGGAGGAAAACTTTTCTAGGTAGGGCTGTCGAGTTACTGATGTTAGTGCACCTGTCGCTCATATCATTTTGTTATTGCAGAACTTATAGTTACATAAAGATCAGGGAAATATACCATGGTTGTATCTTTCAACAATGAACAATCATAATGACAAAAAAACCCCCAGAAAACATAAATAGCATAGGTTTGCGCACATCATAATATAAGATTATATATACATATTATATACACAGGGGAAAAAATCACAATGACAGGTTTAAATATATTTGAATAATTCATCATAATACATAAAGAAAATGTATTTTTTGTTTGCTATTTATAAGCCTGAGGGATAAAACGAGAGTTAAATTCAACAAGAAATGGAGATTTAAGCGACTTTTGCTTGTAGGCGAACATTTTTGAATATAAAATGAAGAAATTTAACAACATATTCAAGAGATGACGATTTGGGGGTTTCGTAATAAAAAATAATATCTTTATGGATAAAACTGTGGGTCACATTAGTGGGTTAAAAATATAAGAACTTAAATCAACGCATAATTTATTGTTTATACTACAATCACAAAATAAATGGGCAGCTGTTTCTTCAAGACCACAAAATGAGCAAGTTTCGTCAGTATCTAGATATTTACAGATAGATGAATTAAACCTGTCGATCATATATTTTAAGTTGCTGCACTTGTGATAACGTCGTAGGTCACCTGATAACGTCAACATGGCGGATGATGTACGGCTCGCATTCATACTTAACAAGATCGTGGCTATAAAGTACCTACTCTTTTAGCGCTCGTTAAGTAAGTTCTTATTGAAATTAAGTACCTACTCAGTGAGTATGCGGTTTCAGACGCAGCCTTTGTCTGGTCTCATTCATGAGTAAGGACTCACCTGCCCGTCTGCACTTACCCCCTATGAAGTGTATGCATTGCTACGTCTGCTCGTCTCCCATCCTGTTTCTCCAAGTTTCCATCGTCTTCCTGGTTTCTTTCGTCTGTTTCCTCATCCAGCCACTACTCACCTCTCTTCCAGCATCGGTGTGTGTGCTCCTGCCATCTACCTCCTTGTCATCCGTGATCTCCTCAACCATCTACAACAGAAAGAACTGTCAGTATCTCCATTTACCATTTCTCAAAGACATTCTCATTTACCTACACCCGCTGCTGCTCACAACCTTCTGATAATAATAAATCTGTTTCTCACGTTAACCTATCTTGTTGTGAGTCTCTGTTCCGTAACATCTGAGGAGTAAACAAAATAAGAATTTCATTGTATTTAGTACAAATGACAAAAAAGATCTTGAACTATGCAAATTGAAAACACATGAAAGACCCACGACTGGTAGATCAATGTGTTACTACATTTCTCTCTGAAATGGTATGAAATTAAATTTTAATTTGACTTTAATTGTGACAAGATGATTGACAGGGCAGTTAAAATGGTTACAGGATGCACGTAACCAAGCGGCAGAGCAGTCCATTAAAGAAGCAGTTATAATGAAGTAGTATGTCCCAAAGCCTGCCTACTCTTCTGCTACACAATCAAAAGTATGTACTTTTTCTTCACAAAATCCTTTAAGGGCATAATATAGGTGGGTGAATTGGGACACAGCAAAAAGGATTCGTGACAATGATTTAAATGATTGTGATTGGCCATTGCATTCACACACTCAACTAATGTATGTGATTGGCTACAATGCTAAACGGTGCGAAACACGTTGTAAATAGAAAGGTTTGACGCTCTTCACAGAACACTCACACAACTCAGGGAGTGTTTGAAATCAGCCGACTATCAGCGGGTAACGGACTGACCCGGTGCTTGGTACTACAGAAAGGCTTTTTTGCCTTTACGTTTTTAAAATGTATGTATTGACTTGGTACCGAAGTACCGGTGTTGTGCTGAATTTTGAATTTTGAATTTTGAATTGAGGCTGCTACCTGATTGCCTAATCCTAACCCCACCCCTTAATCCTAATAGCATTCCCACACCTAATCCTAAACATACCTATACTGGGAACTTGGATTAATATTAATTTCAAATACAGTTTCTGAATGTTATTTACATGCTATCATGTAATTCATGATTAATTAGTGTTATTTATGTTAAGAAAATGAAGTTTGAATCAAGAATAAACTGAAATTCACAGCATTTCCACACAACTCCAGCACACCTTCTCATGTTATGCATTACTTTACAGAGAGTTTATGACCTACTAGCTACAATCTGCCTTAAGAACAAATGGTCTAACAGAATAAAGTACAGAGTTAATTACAAAGTAGCTAGTAGTTTGTGGAGGAGGGGGCATGGTTTGGCAGCCGCAGCAGGTGGAAAGCGAGTGCGGGGGAACTGAATGGTAAGGGAAACACCTCTGGTTAATGAGAACTAACAGGTGTTTGCACTTTGCAGTGAGTCGAGAGACGGGTTAAAAGGAGCGGCTTGATATGTAGAGTATGTAGCTCCCTAGAGTTTCTAGCATAAGCTCGAGCATGCCGAAGACATTTTCAGGTGTCTGGCCTTCAGCTGGAAAAGAGCCTCCTTGGCAGTCGAGCTGCTCTAGATACAGACTTCAGCACTCCCCTTGATTAAAGGGTCGATATGTTGAGTACGTTGCTCCTGGGGCTAGATAGCGGTCAAGCTGGCAGCTTTGTAAGCAGTCTGTTTCATGAACCTTTTTCCAGAGCCTAGATGCGCTTTTGTGAGTCGTTGGCCCTCTCTGGGCCTCCTTTAAAGTAAGCGTTTTTAGTTTGAGCAGGTGTAGTACCTTTTTAACAACTTTTGTGTTACTACTAACAGCTCCCTAGAGCTCTGTGATCAGCATCGTGTTGAAAGTCCCTGCAGGTGCCTCCACGATATTGCCTCCAAAAAAGTGTAGATAGTACTGCCTTGGTGGAGAGGGTATTTTTGTAGAGGTCTCCGTTTCTTCAATAGCCGCTGGGTAAGCTTACGTAGTACTCCCCACGTGTGAGAGAGTCAATGTGCAGAGTACTTTGTTCCCTGGGCCTGAATTACAGTTGGCATTCATAGGTTTCTTTGGCCTCTATTTATATAGCAAGCAAGACATTAAGTGATTGGCTTTCAGCTAAAGCGTCCTTGACAGTCGGGCTACTCCAGATGCAGACTTCAGTACTCCCCTTGATGCAAGGGTCATCATGTTGAGTACAATGCATGGGGCTAGATAGCTATGCCAAACTGGTAGCTTTGTGCAAGCATTTTTTAATAACCCTTTTTTAAAGAGTCTATGGGCCCTATTTTGCACCCAGCGCAATTGACTTTGTACACTGACGCATGTATCATTCCTATTTTGCACCCGCGCACAGCGGACTTTTCCCTCCACAGACGCACGTTAGGGAATTAGGGAATGAACTTGCGCTTCCGGGGGCGGTTCAGCGAAAAGAGGAGGCGTGTTCCGGCGCAAACGTTCCCTAATGCTATTTTGCAGGTTTAGAAAACAATTCCGCCACTGACCAGGAAAAATCTAGTCTAAAGTCAGTGGCGCGTTGCGCATGTTATTCAAATGCTATTTTGAGGGCGCATGCTTGGCCATAATATAGCGTGTGCACAACGCGCATACACTTTGATTCTCTCATCTACACAGAAATTTTGCAAATCATAGGCTACATTATTACAAGGAAAAATATTAACACATGAGGGAAATCATTGTTGTGTCCATGAAGATGTGAAAAAATAGGCATAAATCTAGCTTACACATTTACCCAAATTATCATACGCCTGTTTAACCGAAGCTAATTTGGATGAGTTTCTCCCATCCCCAATGTCACTTCTCTGTCTTTTACGGCCCTGACGAGAACGCTTGTCTCCTCGGCTGTGAACCGCTTCTGGTGTGCACCTGGCAAATCTGCCGTTATAACAGCAATCTGCCATGGAACAAGCGCGCCTGTTCTTAAAGGGAATGTGAGATGATGCTCTGATTGGTTTATTTCACGTTACGCCCAAACCACACCTATGAATAATGAAGCTACTTCAGACCAACCCATTTAAGATTTGCGTCGGGCGTAAGAGTCATTTATCCCGCCGGTATAATAGCAACAGCACCCAAGATCCGCCCACAAAGTTACTTGCGTTTCGCGTTTGATACTTGCATTTCAGATCGTTAAAATAGGGCCCTAGATGTGCTAGTCGTTTGCCCTTTCTGGGCCTCCTTTACAGTAAGTGCTTTAGATTGAGAGCAGGTTGTTGGCTACAGCTACATAGAGCAAGTTAGCCTCCCTGATATGGGGGTTGACGTTGGTCCCCCCTTGAAGGTGGCAGGGTAGGGTCCCTAGGGCCTGGGCCATACTCTCTTAAAGGAACTGCCCTCAAAGATGGGTTATGTTTTCAAAGCCTTTGAGCTCGGCTCTTGGTCAAGTCCTTCTTTGTGAAATAAGGAAGGTACTTTAACCCTCTGGGGTCTAAGGGGTTTTTGGGGTCCCTGAGATGTTTTGACATGCCCTGACATTTGTGCTTTTTTCAGTTGCTTATAAACATATTAATGGCAAAGGTGTAATTACACTCTATTTAGTACAAACAGGGCTACCATAATATGTGAACAACATGTATGTACATGTTTGTATTTTTGAGAGAATAATGTTTATGCATGGTTATTGAAAAAACTAAAAATTAAAGTTTCTCAAATAAGGCCACAAAACACATATGTGTCCATAAGACTTTAGACTAATGGATGTTGTCGCCTAGAGTTTTTGCTTTAAAATGATCTGAAAATCATCCTGTCTAATCATTCCCATAAAACAAGATTTAAATTTTGTTAGACACGTTTTGTTTGGAAAGGCAATATGCGTGGGGGCGTGAATAATGAATAATGCTGATTCACACCTGAGAAGACAATGACCCACATAATGAGCTGCATAATGAGCCTTTCATTCAGGTGTGTCACTGGGTACCACAAGAAAGAATGTGAGGACTTATTTTGTATGCTTGCAAATTGTATAATATCCAAGGTAAACATTTCTGCAGTTAATTCTCATACTGTATTTTCAGAAAATTTTGGAATATATCCTCTCCCCAAATGTGTAACTAATAAAAAACAATAATAAATAATTTAATGAGAAGGCTTATATTGACCTATTAAGATGTTGCTTACATCTACTTTGTAAATATATTTTTGCTATTTTATTAAAAAAGTTTTCACATGTTACAATTTTAACAATATTTCATTATTTCTTGTCTAAACATTCATATTTCGTCTGTAACATATTGTTTTTATGATATATTAGCATATAAATGTTAATTTGCAGTTTAATACGTTGCTTATACAAAGACATTTTATTTCAACATTTCAGTCTATTTTTACTCATCTCAGTATAGCAATATAGTTTGGTAAAAGCTAAACTAGTAGATGTGTTCATGTAAAAATAACATGTTTACTAATGTAAGTGCAAGTGTGAATGAACGGCACAGATGTCCGCTGTTGTTTACTACAGCTTCATTCATTCACACACAGACACGTGATTCATATTTAAACTAGGGCTGTCAAACGATTAATCGTGATTAATCACATCCAAAATAAAAGGTTGTTTTTACATAATATATGTGTGTGTACGGTATATAATTATTTTCTATATATAAATACACACACATACATGTATATATTTAAGAAATATTTGCATGTATATACTGTGTATATATATTTATATTATATATAAATATTTTATATATAATAACACATTTTTCTTAAATATATATATGGATGTGTGTGTATTTATATATAGAAAATAATTATATACCGTACACACACATATATTATGTAATCGCGATTAATCGTTTGACAGCCCTAATTTAAACCGTCATTTTGTGAGCTGTAGTAAACAACAATGCGCATCTGTGCCGTACATTCATCACACACAGACATGTGATTCATATTTAAACAGTCTTTTTGCTTTACAGACACTATTGCATATCGCGATTAGAACAAAGCACTTAGAAATAACTTACTATTCACAGTCCTCAGCTGGATCCGTTGCTCCTCGAAGTGAAACCAGCACTTCTGAGGTAAATTTCCAAGGATTTCTCCTCACAGCGAAGCAAGATGATGCAAAGTGCACGAGTCTGATTAAACTTAATGTGTTTTTATTGAGCTGATGTGGGCGTTGACAGGTTTGCATGTATTGTCTCAGATCATTTGCGTTTAGCGCACGGTCTCCGTGGGCGTGTTCACATTAGCACTTAATGAACTATAATGAGCTGAACTGAGAACGACTGACATCTCTCTCTTTTCATACAGATTACATAAACAGAGAATATTTGTTTTTAAAATAAATTACTTCATTTAAAAGAAGAATTTAATCTTTATAAAAACATATCACTCGTTCCTGTGTGACAAGTATTCGCTGAGTTACAGTTCATTTTCGGATGCGTTTCAGAATGGACTTCACTGACAGAGAGAAGGCAGAACTCGCATCATGTTTATTTTTCTTTATTTGTCAAAAAGCACAACACTTTGTTTTTATTGTGAGTATACACAAAAAATAGACACTTAACAGGATTGATGTATAATGTATAAAGTGATGTATAACACTTATATGTAAGATTAAAATCAACAGAGTATTGATAAGAAAAACTGATATGAAAAAAAAGCGAGCTGGTATCGCCGGCGTGACCGCCGACCCCAGGGAGTTAAGCTTAAAGGCCGTGTTGCAGGGTTAATTTTTCAACGAATTTGTGCAATTTACTTGTTGGTAATAAACATTTAAACTGTTATCCATTGTATTTTATGTTGTTGGGTATCACAAAACGGAATATAATACGAAAAAGTAGGTACTATCTTACAGCGGTTTGCAATTCTCCTTTCCACCACAATGCATTGCATTACATCACGTTGGGGAGAGAATTTAATAAAGCCCGCCTTGAGAGCATTGAGAGTGACTAAAGAGACGAGTAACTTAGTAGACGAGACGAGAGTATTCAGATAGCGCAGATTATAGATAAATAGATAAATACATAGACATAGATAGACAGACAGACAGATATAGATAGATAGATAGATAGGCTAGTATAGAGAGAGATAGGCAGACAGCCAGATAGCATAACGTTAGCATAGATAGCTAGCAGCTAGTTAGATAAATATATAGAAATATATAGTAGGTAGATTGACAATGGTGAACTACTGTGTTTGTGCTGAGTGTAAAAACTCTGGATGCTGAGTGAGGCACGTCACATCTGGTCGCTGGGTGAGCTCCTCGACCAGCGACAAAACGCACTCACTTCTCTACAGCACAAGCTTTCTAACGCAGTTTCCATGGGACGGCACCGGCGCCCACACAAGCACCTGTCAAACACATCAACAGACACGCGGCGGCTACGTTTGCAACAACATTTTCACCGGAGGAAGAGATAAACGCTAAGAAACGCCCATATAGCTAGCATGATGCCTTCTATTTCTAGATGACAAAGACAAAGTTTACCAGTACTACGTCTACAACATTATAACAAAGGTTAGCGGTACTTATCTGAACTAACGTCATGATCACTTCTACTAGATATAAAGAAAACGTTGATTTTTCACTCGGTGCTATTCAATGATAGTAAAAAAAAAAAAAAAAAGTGCCGTTAGTGCACTGCTGCTCGTAGACTATTTTTTACAGTCTATGGTAGACTAGATCCAGTGCTCATTGCTGCGTTGCTAAATGAACTCACCAGGACACTTCACCAACTCTCCACTCATTCTCCTCGGACCATGCATTTAATTATTAAGTATTTACGACATTGTGGTGGCGTTCAATTGCGTTTAACTCGTAAATACGATCTATACGAGATGACTTGAACGCACCATAATACTAGGCTGAGGCTACCTTTCCTCCACTTCTCCCCAACGTGACGTCATCACCGAATTGCGTAAAAAAAAACGTTAATACCAAAAACGTAAAAAACTGGTCTTTAAGACCATTTTTATGACATTTTAAAAATGATATACATATCTTGAGTGATTTATGTACCCATTAATCGACAGTGGTGGTTAACCTGCAACATGGACTTTAAGGTACTAGGGTGTAGTGCTACTGACAGACTGGTGTGTACCTGTAGTGGTAGTGCGAGTTCCCTTTCGAAAGGGAATGTCTCGGGTTACGGCTGTAACCCTGGTCCCCTGAGAACAGGGAACGAGACACTGCGTCTTGTCTAAGTGGTGTTCGCAAAATAATACAGAATTCATAGACAATTGGAAAAGTTTTTGGGGTAGACCTGACCTGTTGAAAAGAGATGGTATTCATCCCTCCTGGGATGGTGCTGCTCTTCTCTCTAGTAATATGGCACATAGTCTTAGAGCTCAAACATGACAATCTGGGGCTCAGGTCAGGAAGCAGACAGACTGGCTAAACCGACCGTCTGCTAGCTGTCTCACCTTACCAAGGTCAGATAAATCCCATCACATAGAGCCTCTTTCACCTAGATATCAGAATATAGAGACTGTCTATATTCTGTTCCCCGAATTAGGACATACAAAAAACTTCCAAACCCATCTAAGGGTAAAAATGTAATTGATGTTCAACAAATAAAAAACAGATATAATACAAATGAGCAAATTATAAAGCTTGGGTTGCTGAATATTAGATCCCTTACTTCAAAAGCACTTATTGTTAATGATATGATTACAGGCTAAAATCTAGATGTGCTGTGTTTGACAGAAACCTGGCTAAAACCAAACGATTACATGACTTTAAATGAGTCAACCCCCCAAGATTACTGTTATAAACATGAACCTCGTCTGAAAGGCAAAGGGGGAGGCCACTAGGGCACCATACAGACTTTATCAAAGAATTTGCTGACTTTCTATCAGAGTTAGTACTGGTTGCAGATAAAGTCATAATTGTTGGTGATTTTAATATACATGTAGATAGCGAAAAAGATGCATTGGGATTGGCATTTAAAGACATTCTTAACTCTATTGGTGTTAGACAACATGTGTCAGGACCTACTCATTGTCGTAATCATAACCTAGATCTAATATTATCACACGGAATCAATGTTGATGCCGTTGAAATTCTGCAGCAGAGCGATGACATCTCAGATCATTATCTGGTCTTGTGTAAACTTCATTTAGCCAAGGCTGCAAAGCCGACTCCGTGTTACAAATATGTTAGACCTATCACTTCTGCCACTAAAGATTGCTTTATTAATAATCTTCCTGATCAGTTTCATCATCTCAGCATCCCAGATAGCTTAGAAGAACTAGAGGTATTTCACATTTCATGGAAAGAGAGCTCGATTGCATACAGGGAGGCCTTAAAAGCTGCTAGATCTGCTTATTTTTCAATCCTATTAAAAGAAAATAAACCAAAACCCTAGGTATTTATTTGAAACAGTGGCTAAACTAACGAACAAAAAGCTTCAAGCCCAGAAGTTTCCAAGCAGCACAGCAGTAATGACTTTATGAACTTCTTCACTTACAAGATTGATAATATCATGGAGAAAATGATAACTATGCAGCCGTCTACTACAGTATCGCATCAGGCAGTGCATTGTCCCCAGGGAAAAAATTTATTCATTCATTGCTATAGAAGAGGAAGAATTTGTTAAACTCATTAAATCATCTAAATCGACAACATATACAGTGAGGAAAATAAGTATTTGAACACCCTGCTATTTTGCAAGTTCTCCCACTTGGAAATCATGGTCTGAAATTGTCATCGTAGGTGCATGTCCACTGTGAGAGACATAATCTAAAAAAAATAATCCAGAAATCACAATATATGATTTTTTAACTATTTATTTGTATGATACAGCTGCAAATAAGTATTTGAACACCTGTCTATCAGCTAGAATTCTGACCCTCAAAGACCTGTTAGTCTGCCTTTAAAATGTCCACCTCCACTCCATTTATTATCCTAAATTAGATGCACCTGTTTGAGGTCGTTAGCTGCATAAAGACACCTGTCCACCCCATACAATCAGTAAGAATCCAACTACTAACATGGCCAAGACCAAAGAGCTGTCCAAAGACACTAGAGACAAAATTGTTCACCTCCACAAGGCTGGAAAAGGCTACGGGGAAATTGCCAAGCAGCTTGGTGAAAAAAGGTCCACTGTTGGAGCAATCATTAGAAAATGGAAGAAGCTAAACATGACTGTCAATCTCCCTCGGACTGGGGCTCCATGCAAGATCTCACCTCGTGGGGTCTCAATGATCCTAAGAAAGGTGATAAATCAGCCCAGAACTACACGGGAGGAGCTGGTCAATGACCTGAAAAGAGCTGGGACCACCGTTTCCAAGGTTACTGTTGGTAATACACTAAGACGTCATGGTTTGAAATCATGCATGGCACGGAAGGTTCCCCTGCTTAAACCAGCACATGTCAAGGCCCGTCTTAAGTTTGCCAATGACCATTTGGATGATCCAGAGGAGTCATGGGAGAAAGTCATGTGGTCAGATGAGACCAAAATAGAACTTTTTGGTCATAATCCACTAAACGTGTTTGGAGGAAGAAGAATGATGAGTACCATCCCAAGAACACCATCCCTACTGTGAAGCATGGGGGTGGTAGCATCATGCTTTGGGGGTGTTTTTCTGCACATGGGACAGGGCGACTGCACTGTATTAAGGAGAGGATGACCGGGGCCAAGTATTGCGAGATTTTGGGGAACAACCTCCTTCCCTCAGTTAGAGCATTGAAGATGGGTCGAGGCTGGGTCTTCCAACATGACAATGACCCGAAGCACACAGCCAGGATAACCAAGGAGTGGCTCTGTAAGAAGCATATCAAGGTTCTGGCGTGGCCTAGCCAGTCTCCAGACCTAAACCCAATAGAGAATCTTTGGAGGGAGCTCAAACTCCGTGTTTCTCAGCGACAGCCCAGAAACCTGACTGATCTAGAGAAGATCTGTGTGGAGGAGTGGACCAAAATCCCTCCTGCAGTGTGTGCAAACCTGGTGAAAAACTACAGGAAACGTTTGACCTCTGTAATTGCAAACAAAGGCTACTGTACCAAATATTAACATTGATTTTCTCAGGTGTTCAAATACTTATTTGCAGCTGTATCATACAAATAAATAGTTAAAAAATCATACATTGTGATTTCTGGATTTTTTTTTTAGATTATGTCTCTCACAGTGGACATGCACCTACGATGACAATTTCAGACCCCTCCATGATTTCTAAGTGGGAGAACTTGCAAAATAGCAGGATGTTCAAATACTTATTTTCCTCACTGTATGTTAGACCCTATACCGACTAAGCTACTGAAAGAGATGCTTCCAGAGGTCATAGATCCTCTTCTTAATATCATTAATTCATCTTTGTAATTAGGATACCTATGTGGTGGGGGAGGCGTGGTTCAGCGAGGTCTGCGACGGGAGAGTGGGGAGACGAGCGACGGTAAGTAGGTCAAGTGCAAAATGACTCACACCTGTGTCTTGTTGCAGTAATTGGCGTGAGGAGACCGTATATAAGCCAGACTGGAACCAACAATCGAGGAGAGAGGGCTGAGGACTCGTGGGACCGTGAACGGAGAACTCTGAGCGAGAAAGACGAATGCTGCCGAGTAATTTGAACTGTTGAATGAGTTTTGAGTTTGATGCGCATGTGGCGCAATTGTTATACGAGTTTATTTAATAAAATACCCACGAGCCTCAGCCAGCCGACCCCGGTCTCACACTCACAAAAACAAGGGAATTTTACTACACTGCTGCCGAAACCCAGGAAGGAAGGAGAACGCCGCCGCCAAGATGCAAACTCCGTCAGGAACATCGGGGACGCCATTTGCGGACATCATCACATCGCTCGCAGGACTGCATCAGGAGAACCATCAAGCCCTGCTGGACTTGCAGGCGGACCAGGAACATCGGTTTCAAGCCATGATGCAAACCCAGCAAGAGGACCGCAAGTTGTTCCGGAGCTTGCTGAACCGGGAGATTCAGACGGAGCCGGTTTCCCTCAGCTCTGCCCCCGCCGCTCACATGTCTCTTACCAAGATGGGTGTGTCCGACGATCCCGAGGCCTTCCTGGACTTATTTGAGAGAACGGCCGAGGCATGTGAGTGGCCACAGACCAGCTGGCCGGTGCGGCTGATTCCGCTGCTGTCGGGGGAAGCCCAGAAGGCTGCTCAACAACTGCCTGTCCAGGACCTCCTGGTGTACGCTGATTTAAAACGAGCCATTCTCTAGAGGGTCGGCCTCAGCCCTGAACAACATCGTCAGCGCTTCCAATCATTGGAATTGGCGGAAGCAAGCCGACCCTTTGTCCTGGCGCAGCAGCTCCGGGACTCGTCCCGCAAATGGCTGTTGGCCGGAGGAAGGCCGTTATCGACAAGGTGGTACTGGAACAGTTCGTCTCTCGACTGCCCAAGAGGACTGCCTAGTGGGTCCAGTGCCACCGGCCAGCGTCGCTGGATCTGGCCATCCAACTGGCGGAGGACCAGCTGGCGGCGTGCTCCGGGGTCGGCGAACCCCTCCCATCCATCTCTCTCTCTCTTTCTCCCCCTGTCTCTCTCTCTTCCCCTTCCCCTAAACCCGTTCCTTCCCCTAGGACCCGTTTTAATGTGCCACCGAGGGCACCTCCCTGCTGGAAGGCTGGAGCCGAGCTTCCAGCTGGGTCGTGAGCCCCTGTCAGGGGGGCGGGGCCGGTTCACCCGGAGGGGCTCGGCGCGGTTCCTGCGCTCTCCCCACGCCAATTCCTTGACCCACTTCCTGCCACTAGGGCGGCGGGGAGGCCTGGGCCGGCCTGTTGGCGTTGCGGGGATCCGGGCCATTTCGTGGACCGGTGCCCGGTCATGGAGGTGGGAACGTTGGTCCGGATCCCAGACGTCCCGCAGGCCGCCCCCGATCAAGTTGGGTTATACCAGATACCTGTGAGTATTAAGGGGGGTACCTATCAGGCCTTGGTGGATTCACGTTGTAACCAGACCTCCATCCATCAAAGCCTGATACAATCCGGGGCATTGGATACGGGCCGCATGGTTAAGGTGAGGTGTGTGCACGGGGATATAGTGGAATACCCGTTAAAAGCCATCACCATTAAATTTAGGGGACAAAACCATTGTGTGGAGGTGGCCGTTAGCCCGCGCCTCCGGCATCTGCTAATTTTGGGAACGAACTGGCCAGCTTTTGAACAGTTATTGGGATGTTTACCATTTAAGCCCACCGGCAACTATAGTTGCCGCAGTGCATAGTTGTCATTTTCCTTTTGTAAGTATTTTTCTAGATGTTGTCCATGTTTTATTTCTCAATGACATGCAAGCAAACAACCAAATAAAGGATTTCAAGAAAAAAAAAAAGGTATTCACTTCCTCCCTGTCACATGAGGCTGTCAACTTCCTAGCCCTACTTCCAGTAGGCATGGCGAAGGCAAACCCTCCCAAAGAAAGGTCATTTTCATGTTACTAATAAGTATTTTTTGTTGACATATATATATGTACATAATCATGAAGGTCTCTAGAATCATCCAAACAAAACAAATCTTACAAGAGATCTATAGTTTTTTGTATACTTAGTCAAAAGTCCAAGCGGCAACTATAGTTGCCGGTGGGCAAATGCCTTGTAAGTACATATCTCATGGGAAAATGGGGTATACTGTGTTAATAGGTTAATAAATCAAGGTTATTGGTCTTGTTTAGTGCATAAACATAACTTAACCCTTTAAATGACATCTCTACTGTTCATAAATTGTCTGTATGTACTGTTATTTTTGTTATTTGCCTTTTTTTTGTTTTGTTATATAGATATATTTTTTCTTCATTCTATTTATTTGTATTTATTTATTTTCATTTAACTTTTTGATACACAATGCCCTGTTATGGCTGCACTTTGTTCTGCACTATGTTCCACAACTTTAAACCTTGTGCGCTGTTCGTTTGCGGTTTACAGTCAGGCTGTTTGGGGTCTGAGAGACCCCAGGCAACAAAATGTAATTTTGTAACAATATATATATTTTAAACAAATGTAATTTTACTGAGTTTATTAATGTTTTTACTCCACATTTGGACATTTTTACTCCACAAAATGTTCAAAAAAAAAGAAAAGAAAAATTCTCCAAAAAGAAAAAAAGAAAATTATGTAAAATTCGCCTTATAAAATACCCACATTTCTAACTTTCATTCATGGGGACAACATGGATAATTTGACATGGTTTAGTGTAAGATTTTTGCCCAAATTTTGGAAAATGCTGTTTTAAAAGTAAAAAAAAAAAAAAAAATCCCTTTAACCAGCCCAGGTGAAAAAGACGTACTGTTAAATGTATTAAAAATGCATTAAAGTATATTTGTATTGTACTAAAAACATACTCAAGTAAATTTTTTATGTCTTTTTCACCTGGGAGTAGATGGCTGCAGAGCTGTAAAAGTACTAAAACTTTCAAACTAATACTTCTTTTCACAAGTTTTTCCTGGTAGATTCATATCTACATATAATGAAAAAAACAAATCAGTTTTTCAATAATGTTACATTATGATTAGAATCAAACCTAATCAGGATGTTACAAAGAGAAAAGTTTTTAGAGTTTATCATTTATTTCAAACATCTGTTTTTCATATAATTCTACAAATTTAAAGTGTGCCACTTCATTTCTGTCTATGTGTGTTGTGTTGTTTCTGATTTTGAGGATGATTTTTGTCCATTGATAAAATTCATTTGATTCTAATCATAATATAACATTACTGAAAAACTGTTGTTGTTTTTTCAGTACAAAAAGTGCCTAAACTTTGACAAAAAGTAACTTTTATTATTATAATTGTGATTTCATAATATGTAGATATAAATACAACTGGAAAAACTTGTGAAAAGATGTATTTCAGTTAGTCAAATAGCAAATAGTTCTGCAGCCATCTACTGGTTAAAGTGATAATTTGTTACTTTTAAAACAGCATTTTCCAAAAGATGGGCAAAAATCTTACACTAAACCATGTCAAATTATCCATGTTATCCCCATGAATGAAAGTTAGAAATGTGGGTCAAAAAGACCCTGAACAGCGCACAAGGGTTAAGGCAAATGGATTTGTTGTTTGTTGTGTTTTCATATTCAAGAGATTATTAGCTAGATGCAGTTTTTTTGGGTTTGCATCAAATGTTCTTCGACTTTTATACATAATAAATTTGTTTATAAATAAAGATTGATCTGTTGAAAGCAGTTATTTTGAGATAAATGCCAAATGTTCTCCTCCTATTCATATTTTACATTGAGGGGGTGCATACAACATATTTGCCCACCGGCAACTATAATTGCCACACATTCAAATATGATTTTCAAGAAAGAAAGAAAAAACCTGGGGAAAATCTCCAGCCTGAGTCGGGTGGTGGGGGAGGCGTGGTTTAGAGAGGTCTGCGACGGTAGAGGGAGACGAGCGGCGGTAAGTAGGTCAAGTGCAAAATGACTTACACCTGTGTCTCGTTGCAGTAATTGGCAGTAAAAGGACACGTGGGACCGTGAACGGAGAACTCTGAGCGAGAAAGACGAATGCTGCCGAGTAATTTGAACGAGTTTTGAGTTTGACGCGCATGTGGCGCGATTGTTATACGAGTTTATTTAATAAAATACCCACGAGCCTCAGCCAGCCGACCCCGGTCTCTTTCCTTCTCACACTCACAAAAACAAGGGAATTTTACTACAACGTACCAAAAACTTTTAAGCTGGCTATGATTAAACCGCTTGTTAAAAAAAACGCAACTTGATCATACAGAATTAGTCAATTACAGGCCGATCTCGGATCTACCTTTTCTGTCAAAGATACTAGAAAAGGCGGTATCCTCACAACTATGTTCCTGTTTAGAAAGAAATGATATCTGTGAGTATTTTCAGTCAGGATTTAGACCGTACCATAGTACTGAGACTGCTCTCATTAGAGTCACAAATGATTTGCTCTTATCATCCGATCGTGGTTGTATCTCTCTATTAGTGTTACTCGATCTTTGTGCTGCATTTGATACTATTGACCACAACATTCTTTTAAATAGACTCGAAAATTATGTTGGCATTAGTGGAATTGCATTAACATGGTTTAAATCATACTTATCTGACCGTTATCAGTTTGTAGCAGTAAATGAAGAGATGTCTCATCGATCACAAGTTCAGTATGGTGTACCACAAGGCTCAGTACTAGGACCGTTGCTTTTCACTCTGTACATGCTACCCTTGGGAGATATCATTAGGAAGCATGGAATTAGTTTTCACTGTTATGCTGATGATACTCAGCTCTATATTTCTTCACGCCCTGACAAAACTTACAAATTCACAAAATTAATGGAATGTATAGGTGATATAAAAAAATGGATGACTAGTAATTTCCTACTACTTAGTTCTGAAAAAACACAGATTCTGATTATTGGACAAAAAACTTCCTCACGTAATAATCTAATAATGGCTGCTCTGTCAAGTCTTCGTTGTCGGTTAGGAACCTGGGTGTGCTCTTTGATACCAATCTTTCATTTGAAAGTCACGTGTCTAGTATCTGTAAAACCTCATTTTTCCATCTTAAAAATATATCTAAATTACGTCATATGCTCTCATTGACAAATGCAGAACAATTAGTCCATGCGTTCATGACATCAAGGCTAGATTATTGTAATGCTTTTATGGGTGGTTGCCCTGCACGCTTAATAAACAAATTACAGCTGGTCCAAAACGCAGCAGCTCGAGTTCTTACCAGAACCTACAGTTCTTAGCCCAGTTCTGTCAACACTGCATTGGCTCCCTGTTAAACATTGTATAAATTTTCAAATATTGCTGATTAGTCCTTACAAAGCGCTAAATTGTTTAGCTCCGCAGTACTTGAGCGAGCTCTTAATGCATTATAGTCCTTCACGTCTATTGCGATCTCAAAATTCCGGCCAGTTGATAATACCTAGAATATCAAAATCAACTGTTGGCGGTAGATCCTTTTCCTATTTAGCACCAAAACTTTGGAACAGTCTTCCTAACATTGTCCGGGAAGCAGACACACTCAGTTCAAAGCTAGACTAAAAACACATCTCTTTGACCTAGCATACACATAATACATCATAGACTTTTATAATTCAATGTTAGGCTGCATAGATTAGGTCAGCCGGAACCGGGAACACTTCCAATAAATCCTGATGTACTCGTTACATCATAAGAAGAATGGCGCCTACACTAATATTAGTCTCTCTGTTTATCCCGAGGTTTACCGCAGTCCGCCGGATCCAGGCTGTATCCAGATCTGATGAAGGACCTGCGTCTGGACACGACGACAGCGCAGTCCTGAAATGTCAACTAGGCTCTTCCCTTTTTAAAGTGTCTGAATAAATTACGTGTGCTGCACAGTCACTCTCCGTCTCCTGTCAATAAGCTCAATAAGCTTTAACTTTCTCACATAGTTACTTAGCATCTAGTCACCATCTAGTGTGGACATCAAGGGTGGACTTTATGTTCCAATTTAAGTAAGAATTTATGAATGACTAGTGCAACCCAACCCTTATTTAAATAATTGTAAACCTCATCATAACTCTATGGGCCAGATTTACTAACCGTTTATGCCAGTGCAACCCTCTTTTGGCTGTTAAGCTTCACCAGTGCGCCGACGCACTGAATCGTTCTTTGTTTAAATAGTTCAAAGTTACTATTAGATTTAATGTTATTACCTTGACAAACTATACATCATTAAAAAGATATAAGATTCAAGTTTCAGTATTTGACCACTATTTTATTCTGAGAAACTTATAGTGACAGTTATGTCTTAATTTGTGTCAGGAGTTATATAATGAAAAAATGAGTCAATACCTTTAATATGAATTATGAGCGTCAGCCGCTCCCATTCAGAAAAAAACTCCTGTGAGGTCGTCATGAAAGCGCTTCACAAAACAACATCCCTCAGGGCTTTTAGCTCAAAAATGTGCATATTTGGAGAAATATTGATCGATTCTCATAGGTTTATATCAGATTTCTATAGAGAGGAATAATATTTATTTAATTTATACCCAAATGTGCCGATGTAATCATTATGAGCGCTGAATACTATGATGCACTGTGTTTTCAATACACACTGGCAGCCTGAGGGCGCCCTATTTACATTTAGTCCATATATGGAATACATGAAGAAGAGCCATTCCAGGAACTACCTGACATAAACAGAGATTGCTGTAACATGCAGATAAAGATGTTTTGGAGACAATAAACATGATTACAACGATATGTGATTTATCTGTGTTCTTCGAGCCATGTCAGGTATTTTCATAATAATTGGTTATATTTATAATGTAATGCTAATCAATAGACTTCATCATTGTGCAGAATACTATAAAATAATATATTTTCTGTATGATTTTTTTTATCCAAAGCCAAATCAGATCACAGAGGGTTATTTAAAACACTTGACTTGCGTAATAAAGTAAGTTTGGAGCAAAAACATGGTTTTAATCTCAAAAATGTCATGTATTGATGGTGTGCTAAGCTAACATGCTAACGTTACCTAGCCCAAGATGCACCTGCCACCTAGCTGTTATTTTTATGAAAAAATTTAAATAGAAATGCTTACTGAAATGTTTCTTTTTTCAGGAAGGGCATTTGATACAGTTTCAAATGTGAAGTGAGAACTTTGATAAAAGAAATTAGGGACTGAAACAGCGTGAATAGCCAGTCGTTAGTAATTATAATGTAGACAAAAGAAAAGCATATTTAGAGCCATAACCAGGCCGGAGAGGTGTGAATGTGTGCAGGAGAGACTGAGACTGAATGGGGCAGTTTGCATCACAAAACAATAGAGACAATAGACTGAATAGATGCTTAGAAGATGACAATAAACATCAGTTTGCATTTTAGAGTCTAATCAAAATAAAGTCATATGACACGATCTTTAGAAACATTTAATTAAATACAGAGTTTTAGACTTATCTTCAGATTTGAAACATAACATGGTCAGACATGTGGCTTTAGCTACATTGCATTTCTAGATTGATACAATGCCAACTTCAATATTATTTTCATTAAGATATTTCATAAAAATACATTTCTAATAACTTTACAAAAATTTGAAGCTATTTATAACAATTTTGCTCATTATGACAATAATTAATTCTAAATTTACAATAAACTGCCAAGTGTCAGCTTTCAAATGAGACCATACTTGTGCTTTTAGTGCAAAGGGTTCATGAACTGTATCTGTTTTAGTTTGGGTATGCCATTTCTGGGCATTTTTCAAAAGTAGGGGTGCAGGCGTTCTCACGCTAATTTGCCATGTTTTGGAAATTTGGCCCCAAGTTGTGTACCCTAGTTCCCAAGGTTACACTTAAGTACACATAAAATTATTTTTATAGACTAATAAGTGGGCCAATTAATTACCAAAAAATACTGAAATAGGAGGGTCCCCTGTCCAGCAGAATGTATCTCCAACCAGCTCCAAAACAGCTGCCTGGAAGTTTCTAGTAATTCTAAATACCTTGATTAGCTGTTTCAGGTGTGTTTAATTAGGCTTAGAGCCAAATTCTGGACAGTGGCCCTCCAGGAACTCAGTTTGACACCCCTGTGACTAATAGATAAATATTCTATAATGACTCAAATATGGTCCTACAAGACACAGTAAACAGTAAGCTCATAAAGCACAATGACTTGCTTTAACATGATAGCGATATAACATTCCCAATAGGACTTTTGTGGTTTCACATTCCAATGGTCTCATGGGCTTACTTCCCATCAACCTAATATAACTGTGAATCAGATACAGATAAAGGACACACTAACAGGCTACATCATGCACAGTTTGGCTCGTAAAGATTCTCCAGCTGTCCAGTGGATTAAGCTTAGT
This sequence comes from Abramis brama, assembly GCF_963993115.1. Classification (NCBI taxonomy): domain Eukaryota; kingdom Metazoa; phylum Chordata; class Actinopteri; order Cypriniformes; family Leuciscidae; genus Abramis; species Abramis brama. The sequence continues at coordinate 34,322,836 of NC_139969.1, read as the reverse complement.
GATTAAAAGCTTAAGCCTCATGGCACCGTGGCTGGAGCAGGCGCCTCTGGCTTAGGGGCGGGCTGGTATCATCCCAGACATCAGGTCAGGCATTCTAGATCCTCTGTTCTATCCCACCAGGGATGGATTCTGTCTATTGGTAATTTGAGTAAAAGTGATATATTACTGTTTGTAGAATAATAGATTATTACAAAATTTTTAATTAAAATTTAAAACCAACGGTTGGGTTTGTCCATATTTGACCCAAACATGGGTTGAAACAAAGTGTACCACAGATGAATATCTGTTAACAATTTTGTCTGTATTTAACTAAATGTTTTGATGCTATTGTCTTTATTTGTTGGTTTGGTTGAAAACCTAAGAATAACATGCAAATGGGATGTTTATCTTGTTGCCCATTATCAGTAAACCACATGATGAAAGAATTCACCCTTTTCTTATTAAAACAATTAAGATAAATAAAAAATTCAAGAAATTTTTGCCCTCAGAAATGTAGCTCAAATACGTAAATGTAAAATAAAAAATCAAACATTAGGTTTAATATTTCTCTACTTACTTCTTAGTGATGTGCCATTGATGTGAAAAATGGTCATTGAATGGACTGGTCTGAAAGTTTAGGAAGAACTAAACTCTTGTTCTAACTCTTGTTCTAACTCAAAGAACTAGTGTTCTTTGTATCTTTTTACTCAAATGTTGGCTCAGATGAGACAACTGGAACCCGAATGACATTTGGGATGACAAATAGAGTGACACTCTGACTTTGTGCAAAGAAGTAACAGAGCACAGCAGTGAGCCGGACAAACACTCACATACCTGTACACACACATGCATGTCCACATACTTTAAAGGAACACGCCAACTTTTTGGGACTTTAGCTTATTCACCGTATCCCCCAGAGTTAGATAAGTCCATACATACCCTTCTCATCTCCGTGCGTGCCGTAACTCTGTCTGACCGCTAGCCTAGCTTAGCACAAATACTGGAGGTAAACGGCTCCATCTAGCCTACTGCTCCCAATAAGTGACAAAATAACGCCAACATTTTCCTATTTACATGTTGTGATTTGTATAGTCACAGCGTGTACAAAATAATAAGGTCACATGAGACACAGCCATCTTCTAACCGTATACATACTGGGAACTCAGAAGGCGAAGCACTGCTACTTCTGCGGAGTGATTACGGACTTGGATTATGGACTTATCTAACTCTGGGGGATACGGTGAATAAGCTAAAGTCCCAAAAAGTCGGTGTGTTCCTTTAAACATAGTGGTGGTTATTATCTATAAATCACTTATGTAAAAAGAATTCATTACATTTGGTTATCAATATCTGAAATTAATAAATTAAACATTTATATAGATGAAACACTTGTTTTGTGTTGTGAAAATGATGATTTGTGATTTGTGCATTGTACTAACACAATTGAAAATATACTAAAATGTTTGAAAAAAGTGTACTTTTGATGATCTGTTGTGATATTAGTACTAAGAGTTTTGAGAATGTACACTTTACTTGTGAAGATAGTACCAAAGCGAATAAAAATGACTTTTTTTTTAATAATTTCTTTTTCTAAAGTTAGTGATTTATTTTTACATTTTGTTTATTGAAATAATTTATATGGCATTATTGCAAAAACGTCTTGGTTACTAATGTAACTCTCGTTCCCTGAAGGAGGGAATGGGAGACGTAACGTTGACGTAACGACGTAATTGGGATCGCCTTGAGAACATTCAGAATATTATCCAGTTCCATCTGGTTGAAGATCGGAGTCATCACGCCGGTCTTGGGATCGCCATATAACGAGCAGCAGGTGCGTCACATATTGTTTTATGCTGAGGAGCCGAGACGTGTTTGGCCATACAGCGATGGTCAGCAACTGTGGCGACGGGACGTTACGTCTCCCGTTCCCTCCTTCAGGGAACGAGGGTTACATTAGTAACCGAGACGTTCCCCTTCAATCGCTCACGTTCAACGTAACATCGATGTGACGACGTAATTGGGATCCCATGGAAAACACCACGGTTGCTGCTACATCCAGCGCCCTACGCAAGACTCTCAGACCCCCAACTTGCTGGGGCAGAAGGCCTGGTTTACACTGTTTTGCCGATGATACTCAGCTCTATATCTTTTCGTGCCCAAAAAAAAAAAAAAAGATTTCCTAATGATTGGACCAAAAACCTCCGTATGTACTAACCTAGAATACTGTCTAACAATTGATGGCTGCTCTCTCAAGTCTTCGTCGTTGGTTAGGAACCTGGGTGTGCTCTTTTGGCGCTTTTCCACTACACAGTACCAGCTCGCCTCGGCTCGACTCGACTCGACTTGGCTTTGTTTGGTTTTCCACTGTGTAAAAGTTGTACCTGTACCTGCTTCCAGGTACTTTTTTTTGTACCACCTCCGGCGAGGTTCTAAGCGAGCTGAGGCGATACTAAAATGTGACGTGAAAACACAGCAGACTGCTGATTGGTCAGAGAGAATCGTTACTATTCACCGCGTCATCATTGCACACGCCAGACGGAGTATCCTGAATAAAAAAACAGCAAAAACAAAAACATCCAAAAACAGCATACACTCGATTTCCTCCATTGTCCTGTGTGTGTGGGTAGCGGGTGCCTCGCGTAGAAGATTAAGTCACGGCAGTTTCCTGCGGCGTCGCTATGACGACCAGGTACTATTGTGGAGGTACTATCTGCAATGGAAAACGGAGCGAAAAGCGAGCCGAGCCGAGGCGAGTCGAGTCGAGTTGAGCTGGTACTGGTAATGGAAAAGCGCCATTTGATACCAATCTTTCATTTTAAATCCACGTTTCTAGCATCTGTAAAACCGCATTCTTTCATCTTAAAAATATATCTAAATTACAACATATGCTTTCAATGAAAAATGCGGAACAGTTAGGTCATGTGTTCATGACCTCAAGGCTAGATTATTGTAATGCTCTTATGGGTGGTTGCCCTGCACGCATAATAAACAAACTACAGCTGGTCCAAAATGCAGCAGCAACAGTTCTTACAAGAACCAGTTAGCATGACCATATTAGCCCGGTTCTGTCAACACTGCATTGGCTCCCTATTAAACATTGTATACATTGTTAAATATAGCTGATTAAAGCACTAAATGGTTTAGCTCCCAAATACTTGAGCGAGCTCTTAACGCATTATAGTCCTTCACGTCTATTGCAATCTCAAAATTCTGGCCAGTTGACTGCTGGCGGTAGATCCTTTTCCTGTTAAACTCTGGAACAGTCTCCCTAACATTGTCCGCAAAGCAGACACACTCTTTCAGTTTAAATCTAGACTAAAAACACATCTCTTTAATTTGGCATACACATAGAAAATTATACATTCCTATTATTCAAATCAGTTAAATGATTATTAGGCTGCATTAATTAGGTCAGCCGGAAAAGGGAACACTTCCTATTACACCCGATGTACTCGTTACATCATAAGAAGAATGGCATCTACGCTAATGTTAGTCTTTCTGTGTCTTTCTATGTTTACTGTAATCAGCCAGATCTAGGCCGTATCCAGATCAGATGGTGGACCTGCGCCTAGATACGACCACAATGCATCCCTGAAGTGTCAGCAGAGGTTGTGTCAACTAGACTCTCCCCTGTGAAGGCCTCATCGACACAACAGCCACCAGCACTGATCCTCAACAAACCCGTCTCCATACCGGTGTGACGACTCCGATCTTCAACCAGATGGAACTGGATAATATTTTGAATGTTCCAATCCAATCTGACTTCTGACCTATAATGCTGCTTGAATCATAATCATACACTGTTCGTTCGTTGACCAGAGGAGGACTGGTCCCCTGACTGAGCTGGTTTTTCCCAAGGTTTTTTTCTCCATTCTGCCACCTGATGGAGTTTTGGTTCCTTGCCACTGTCGCCTTTTTTCACCTTTGTTGCCATTGGCTTTTGGCTTGCTTAGTTGAGGACATAAAATTTTACATTTAATTTAATTTTCAACAATAATATTGATCTGCCTGCATTGACACCATTATATGAGAACTGAACTGAGCTGGACAATGACATCACGGTTTTCTCCAGAGCGGCTATCTATATAAATGAACTAAATTAATAACTTTTTTACAAAAAAAATGAAACATCACTGAACTTACTTAAGCTGGACTGTGACGCTATTTTCTTCTGGAAACAAACTTTGTAGCATTATTCTCCTGTTATCTCTGTAAAGCTGCTTTGAAACAATCTTTATTGTAAAAAGCGCTATATAAATAAATGTGACTTGACTTGACAGCGCTGCTTTGTGTACCGAGTTTACCAGGAAAACTGCTTTATTTCTGCTGACCAGTGTAACATTTAATTAAAACTAAGAATGAAATTTCAAGTACAGCTTACCTTTGGTCTCTCTCTCTCTCTCAGGATTGTGGGTAGCGGCGAGAGTGTTTGGATCAGAGCACGTCATTTCTCTCTTTTTCATTTTCTCCTCAATATTATAAACTGTATTTTAAGTAAAATTGTCAGTTTAACTTTGGAGCGCTGACCTTGCGCGCAGGTATGAAGCTAGTCAGCGATTTTTCACGTTTGACTGTCGACCACGGTTCCAAGTGTATGCCGGATGACTCCATGTCAATTGAGGATGTACTGATAGCGATCAGCGAACAGGTCGGTGGTTTAAATATTAAATCTGCCTCAAGAATGAACAGAGTGCTTGTTATATTTCTTAAAGATGTTTCAATGGTTGATGAACTGCTAGAGAAAGGACTTCATTTTTTAATTTTTTAATTACTTTTTTTATTAACTATTTTTTTTTTACTGCCTTTGTCAAATCCTTCCAAGAAAGTTGTACTTTCAAATGTTCCACCATTCATAAAAGAAGGAACTTTGAAAGAAATTCTTGAACGGTATGAAAAATTAACTGCTCCAATCAAGATGATTCCTTTGGGCCTTAAAAATCCAAACTTTGAACATGTCATGTCTTTCCAACGCTTCACGTACATGATACCGAATTCGCAAAATGAGCCACTTAATATGATGCTAAAACTAGCAGTAGAGGGTAAAGATACAATCTTTATCAGTTCAGATCACATGCTGGCGTGTTTTTTGTGTGACCAACATGGACATCAGAAACAGACATGTCCCAAACAAGGGAGCGTTAACAGTTCAGCAGGTTCACAAACAATAACCAAAAACAATGTTCAAGAGAATAACACTGCCGTTCAAGAGAGTAACACTGCCGTTCAGGAAGTGATTGATGAAGCATTTGAGAGAAATGTAGAGGGAAATAATGTAAACACTGGAGTTGACCAGCCAGTAGATGGAGCTACTTGTGCTAATGCTGTAGAAAAAGAAAATGAAAGTATAAGCACAAAAAGTACCTTCTCAATCTAAAGACAGAGAAGATGAAGATCTATTGATGGAGTATGTAGAAACAAATTATAAAAATGATGATAAATCAGATGAACAAGTAAAAGAAAATTGTAGTCAGTCGTTTGCAGCCGGCTCTAGTGTCTGATAGTGATTCAGATAATGGAATGTGAGAGTGTAGGGAGTTTTTCCGAAATAGGAGACAATGATTCTTAAACAGGCACATCAGAATTGAGTGGCTGTGAAGCAAAAGTCTATTCTGCAAGAGAGATTAGTGCTTTCCTTTATGAAACTAAAGGTATATGGAATCCACAACTTGAATTGTTTTTTCCAGATTTGAGAAGATTTGTAGCGTCTTGTAGAGATGTAATGATAAATGCAACAGTTGAGGAGTTTAGTAGACAATAACGGTATTGTCTCAAAAAATAATCACCAAAGTAAAGAAGATGATTTATCAAGATGGAAAAAAGTAGCCATTAGAGTTTTGGTAAAAGACAGCTTTTTGTAGATATCACTCGCTACATTAAGATATTATGACATCCCTAAATACCGGATCTTTAAACATAAATGGATATCGTAATAAAGAAAAGAGAAGTGCACTTTTAACATTTTTGGCTTTTAAAAAGTCAAGTGTGATATTTTTGCAGGAAACACACACATATGTATTTAACCAGGCAGTATGGCTAAGTGAATGGAAAGGACAGGTTTTTCTTAGCCATGGTTCCAGTGTAAGTGCTGGAGTAGCTGTTCTCATATCGGAAAGTGTTCAGAGGAATGCTTCCAATATGATCAAAATTATTCCTGGAAGAATGCAGTGGTTAGATATTATTCTGCAAAGTCTGTCTTTTTCTCTTATTAATGTATATGCTCCCAATGTTGGGTATGAACAAGTTTTATTCTTTAAGAAATTACAAGACGCTATGATTAATATTCCTCGTGATAACTTGATTATTGTGGCTGGAGATTACGCTTAATTGTACCCATGATCATACAGTTGATCAGAATCATGATGAACCTCATCCTAATTTCGTAGAAGCACTTAAGAAAGTAATAACTTTTCATTCACTTGTAGATGTGTGGAGAGAATCTTTCCACAAAAGTAGGCAGTACACATGGTTGAACGTGAATTCCAATATAATATCGGGGACTAGATTAGATAGAATATATGTTCAGAAATGTCAAAGAGGAAAATTGTTTGAAAGTAAAATTAGTCCTACACCAATTTCTGACCATTACTATGTCTCTGTTATAGTTACAACATTGAGTAATACTACCTTTAAATCTTATTGCCATTTTAATAATATTCTGTTGCAAGATCGTACGTTTGTGCATTTATTCACTTTCTTTTGGAGAGCTTGGAGAGAGAGAAAGAAGTCAGTGGTGGGACATTGGGAAAATCCAAATTCAGTCTTTTTGCCAACAGTATGTAAAAAACAATACAAAAGAAATTCAGAAGAAAATCAAACAGCTGGAGCAAACTTTTTTGAGATTGAATACCTCCATAAGCAGAAGCAGTGGAACAGGTGTGGATTTGCTTGAACAATATACATTTCTTCTGTAAACCTTGCATGAAGAAAGAGATCAAGGAACAAAAGTACAAAAAAGATTTACTCAGCTTAACAACATGGACTCTTCAACATCATTCTTTTTTGCTTTGGAGAAAAAGGTTTGAGAAAAGAATTATCTGATTTACATTTACATTTTCCATTTAGTCATTTAGCAGACACTTTTGTCCAAAGCTACTTACAATTTAGGACTAAATTAAGCAAGTCATCGTGAAGAGGCAAAAACAAAGAATTGCTCAAAATACGAAGTTCAGGCATTGTTCAGAGTAGCATAAGCCCGATAAGGGAGGATTAAAGGAAAAGGAAAGAATTTTTTTTTTTTTTTTTTTTTTTATGAGGTTAAGTGCTCTCGGAAGAGATGAGTTTTCAGTTGTCTTTTCAATGTTGTCAGGGATTCTGCATTCCGGATGAGGGTGGGGAGAGCATTCCACCAGCATGGAACCGTGAATGAGAATGTTCTGGAAAGTGATTTTGTGGCTCTCTGTGATGGAACCACGAGCAGTCACTCGTTGACTAATCGTAGGCTTCTGGTAGGGATGTAGACTCGTAGGAGCGAGTGAAAGTAGGAGGGAGTTGACCCTGTGATAGATCTGTAAGCAAGCGTCAATGCCTTGAACTTGATGCGAGCAGCGAGAGGTAGCCAGTGCAGAGAGATGAACAGAGGAGTGACGCGGGCCCTTTTTGGCTCGTTGAAGACAAGACGAGCTGCAGCATTCTGAATCATTTGTAGAGGTTTAGTTGCACATGATGGAAGTCTCATTGCAGTAGTCAAGCCTAGATATGACCAGGGCCTGGACGAGAAGTTGTGTTGCATGCTCAGTTAGGAAAGGCCTGATCTTCCTGATGTTGTGCAGTGCAAACCTGCATGATCGAGCTGTCTTTGAAATGTGGTCTGTGAAGGTCAGCTGGTCATCAAATATTACTCCAAGATTTCTGACCAACCTTGATGGGGTGATTGATGCTGAATCTAGCTGGATAGTGAGGTCGTGCTGTAGAGACGGATTGGCAGGGAGACAGAGAAGCTCAGTCTTTGCCAGGTTGAACTGCAGGTGATGTTCCTTCATCCATGCCGAGATGTCCGCCAGACAGCTTGAGATACGTGCAGCTACTGTGGGATCATCTGGTTGAAATGAGAGGAAGAGCTGTGTGTCATCAGCATAGCAATGGTAAGATAAACCATGTGCCTGTATGATGTGTCCCAGTGATGCAGTGTAGATGGAGAAGAGGAGGGGTCCAAGAACTGAACCCTGAGGAACCCCTGTGGTCAGTTGATGTGCTTTGGATACCTCGCCTCTCCATGCGACCTTTAAGGTCCTACCTGTGAGATAGGATTCAAACCAGTGGAGGGATGTTCCTGTGATGCTCAGTGATGAGAGGGTGGACATAAGGATCTGATGATTCACAGTGTCGAAGACAGCAGACAGATCCAGGAGAATGAGAACTGAAGATTTGGAAGCAGCTTTTGCGATCCGTAGAGATTCTGTGACCGACAGTAATGCAGTCTCGGTTGAATGCCCTTTCTTTAAGCCAGATTGGTTGACATCCAGCTGGTTGTTCAGAGACAAGAAGGATGTTACTTGGTTGAAAGCAACTCATTCAAGTGTTTGAGCAATGAATGGTAGGAGAGAGACAGGTCGGTAATTCTCTACAAGTGATGTGTTAAATGTTGTTTTTTTAAACAGTGGAGTTACCCGAGCCTGCTTGAATGCAGTAGGGAAAATGTCAGTATGGAGGGATGAGTTGATGATGTGTGTGAGTGCTGTAAGAAGTGTGGGAGAGATGGCTTGTAGAAGGTGTGAGGGGATGGGGTCTAGATGGCAAGTGGTAGGATGACTGGAGAGGATAAGTTTAGATACTTCTTCCTTGTCAAGTCAAGTCAAGTCATCTTCATTTATATAGCACTTTTAACAGTGTAGATTGTTCCAAAGCAGCTTTACATTGATAATAGGAAATTAAAGTAAAGTGTTTTGGCTTATAGCAGCTCTAGAATAAAGTTATTGTCCAGCTAAAGTTAGTTTGATTGATTCACTTCCGTCGCAACGATCATTAGTTATTAACTTAGGGGCCGCTAACACGACAACGTTTTAACAGAAAACTCTTAAGTTCTTTCTGCGCAAACTTCAAAAACGCGAACCTGTGAGAACGCCGATGGCATGCAAATGCGTATTACGAGTTCAGTCTATAGGTATGTGCGTTTGAATATATGTGCGCAGGCGTGTAGTCCTTCCCTACAAATCAACCCTCAACATACTACTTGTCTGGCCTTAAAATTAATAATACAGAATTTTATCGCTTCCACGTAGCCACGCGAACCGGAATTATCCTGACAACGCTTTATCTGTAGATAGGTAAAGGGAGGGGAGGGAGGCCTTCACAGGGAAGAGCCTAGTTGACATTTCAGGACTGCGCTGTCGTTGCATCCAGGCGCAGGTCCTTCATCAGATCTGGATACAGCCTGGATCCGGTGGACTGCGGTAAACCTCGGGATAAACAGAGAGACTAATATTAGCGTAGACGCCATTCTTCTTATGATGTAACGAGTACATCAGGATTTATGGGAAGTGTTCCCGGTTCCGGCTGACCTAATTTATGCAGCCTAACATTGAATTATAAAAGTCTATAATGTGTTATGTGTATGCTAGGTCAAAGAGATGTGTTTTTAGTCTAGCTTTGAACTGACAGAGTGTGTCTGCTTCCCGGACAATGTTAGGAAGACTGTTCCAAAGTTTTGGTGCTAAATAGGAAAAGGATCTACCGCCAGCAGTTGATTTTGATATTCTAGGTATTATCAACTGGCCAGAATTTTGAGATCGCAATAGACGTGAAGGACTATAATGCGTTAAGAGCTTGCTCAAGTACTGCGGAGCTAAACCATTTAGTGCTTTGTAAGTAATCAGCAATATTTTAAAATTTATACGATTTTAATAGGGAGCCAGTGCAGTGTTGACAGAACTGGGCTAATATGGTCATAATTCCTGGTTCTGGTAAGAACTCGAGCTGCTGCGTTTTGGACCAGCTGTAATTTGTTTATTAAGCGTGCAGGGCAACCACCCATAATAGCATTACAATAATCTAGCCTTGATGTCATGAACCCATGGACTAATTGTTCTGCATTTGTCAATGAGAGCATATGACGTAATTTAGATATATTTTTAAGATGGAAAAATGAGGTTTTACAGATACTAGACACGTGACTTTCAAATGAAAGATTGGTATCAAAGAGCACACCCAGGTTCCTAACCGACGACGAAGACTTGACAGAGCAGCCATCAAGTGTTAGACAGTATTCTAGATTATTACGTGAGGAAGTTTTTTGTCCAATAATTAGAATCTCTGTTTTTTTTCAGAATTAAGTAGTAGGAAATTACTAGTCATCCAATTTTTTATATCACCTATACAGTACATTCCGTTAATTTAGTGAATCGTAAGTTTCGTCAAGGCGTGAAGAAATATAGAGCTGAGTATCATTGGCATAACAGTGAAAACTAATACCATGCTTCCTAATGATATCTCCCAAGGGTAGCATGTACAGAGTGAAAAGCAACGGTCCTAGTACTGAGCCCTGTGGTACGCCATACTGAACTTGTGATCGATAAGACATCTCTTCATTTACTGCTACAAACTGATAATGGTCAGATAAGTATGATTTAAACCATGTTAATGCAATTCCACTAATGCCAACATAATTTTCGAGTCTTTTTAAAAGAATGTTGTGGTCAATAGTATCAAATGCAGCACTAAGATCGAGTAACACTAATAGAGAGATACAACCATGATCGGATGATAAGAGCAAATCATTTGTAACTCTAGTCTCAGTACTATTGTACGGTCTGAATCCTGACTGAAAATCCTCGCAGATATCATTTCTTTCTAAAAAGGAACATAGTTGTTAGGAGACCGCCTTTTCTAGTATCTTTGACAGAAAAGGTAGATTCGAGATCTGGCCTGTAATTGACTAATTCTGTACGATCAAGTTGCGTTTTTTTAACAAGCAGTTTAATCATAGCCAGCTTAAAAGTTTTTGGTACGTATCCTAATGACAAAGATGAATTGATATTAAGAAGAGGATGACCTCTGGAAGCATCTCTTTCAGTAGCTTAGTCTGGAAAGGGTCTAACATACATGTTGTCGATTTAGATGATTTAACGAGTTTAATGAATTCTTCTTCCTCTTCTATAGCAATGAATGAATAAAAATTTTCCTTAGGGACACTACAATGCACTGCCTGATGCGACACTGTAGTAGATGGTTGCATAGTTATAATTTTGTCCCTGATATTATCAATCTTATAAGTGAAGAAGTTCATAAAGTCATTACTGCTGTGTTGTTTGGAAACATCTGGGCTTGAAGCTTTCTTTTTCGTTAGTTTAGCCACCGTTTCAAATAAATACCTAGGATTATGTTTATTTTCTTCTAATAGGGTTGAAAAATAAGCAGATCTAGTAGCTTTTAAAGCCTCTCTGTAATTAATCGAGCTCTCCTTCCATTAAAATCCGAAATACCTCTAGTTTTGTTTTCTTCCAGTTGCACTCCATTTTTCTGGCTGCTCTCTTAAGTGCCTGAGTGTGCTCGTTGTACCACGGCGTTGGACTATTTTCTTTAATCTTCTTTAAGCGCAACGGAGCAACTGTGTCTAAAGTGCTGGAAAAGAGAGAGTTAAAAGTTTCTGTCGCAATATCAAGTTCTTCTAAGCTATCTGGGATGCTGAGATGATGAAACTGATTAGGAAGATTATTAATAAAGCAATCTTTAGTGGCAGAAGTGATAGGTCTAACATATTTATAACACGGAGTCGGCTTTGTAGCCTTGGCTAAATGTAATTTACACAAGACTAGATAATGATCTGAGATGTCATCGCTCTGCTGCAGAATTTCAACGGCATCAACATCTGTTCCATGTGATAATATTAGATCTAGAGTATGATTACGACAATGAGTAGGTCCTGACACGTGTTGTCTAAGTCCAATAGAGTTAACAATGTCTTTAAATGCCATACCCAATGCATCTTTTTCATTATCGATGTGTATATTAAAACTCATGATCCTTGGTGATTCATAAAATGCAGTTCAACGGGTGCGTCACTTTGCAAGTCAAAAAAACTTGCGAAAAAAACAAGCGACACAAAATTAATACCTGTGAAACAGAAATCTTGAGCTCTAGACTCTTGTTTTCCTGGTAATAATGTTATAATCTGTTGTCTATATCTGCTTTTTGACATACAGAGTGGTGGCACCTGTTGACTTGCATTTTATGAATCACAAAGGACCACAGGTTCAGCTAAAATTAATTTTTAGTGTTCTACTGAAGAAAGAAAGAAACCTACATCTTGGATGTATGAAGGGTGAGTAAACTGACAATTGTTTTTATTTTTGTTTTTTTTCAGTGTGTCAGTTTTATACTCGTAGTTTGCAGTCGAAGTTCAAAATGTTATTTTGGAGTACATGTTTTTTTTTCAACAGGATCACAAATGTACACTGTGTACATATACCTTGACTTAATCACTTATTCATTTGTGCAGATCTGAAAAAATTACAAACGTCAACCTGAAGAACCACAACCACTTTTATGCCGTGTTGGACCAGCATGCTCCCTGTCTTCAGAGCTTGTTCAGAAAGAAAGCTGCTCGAACAGGGAAAGTGTCTTAAGTACTGAGTCGGCTCTTTAGGATATATGACCTCCAGGTCAGTTGGTTACACTTTTTGATGCCTGATATAGAAACTGCATTGGATTTTTAAATATTTTGGTTGTATTTACAGACATTTTAGGGTGATGCATGAGAGCTCGCATCTCATACTCATACTAATTCTCACACTGAAGGAAAAAGCTGCCGTCCTACATGCTCTCCCCGCCTATCTGCAAGAGGATGACTCCAACTACTACAAGAGCACGACTGCATACAGAAAGGCCTTAACAACTGCTAGATCTGCTTATTTTTCAACCCTCTTAGAAGAAAACAAACAAAACCCTAGGTATTTATTTAAAACAGTGGCTAAATTAACGAGAAATAAAGCTTCAACCCCAGACGTTTCCAAACAGCACAGCAGTAATGACTTTATGAGCTGCTTTACTTACAAGATTGATAATAATAGGGAGAAAATTATAACTATGCAACAGTCTACTACAGTATCGCATCAAGCAGTGCATTGTAGTGTCCCTGAGGAAATATTCGATTAATTCATTGCTAAAGGAGAGGAAGAATTTTCTAAACTCGTTAAATCATCTAAATCGACAACATGTATTGTATGTTAGACCCTATACTGCCTTAAGGCCAATTTATACTTCTGCGTCGAGTGTACGCCGTAGTGTACGTCGTAGGCTACGCACGTAGGTGACTCCGTCGTGAGCATTTATACTTCTGCGTTATGTTTGTGTTGCTCTACAGTTACACCACCGAGACGCTAGTTGGCGGGGGCGGGTTTTAATTTTCCACTGTGTTTAGATTCCTCGCGGCTGTTTTGAGTTTAGGCTACTAGCGTCTGAAAGAAAGTGGATCATGTTGGAGTTGGAGCTTATCGAGGTGGAAAAACAGTTTTAGTGAAATCACTAAAACTAAAAGGCAGAAACGAGAGAAGGCGTCGGAGGAGATGGTACGTGCAACCTGTGAACCTGTTGACGGTTGAACCGAATTTAAAAATGACGGGCGGTGCAGAAGAACACGCCGGAAATGTGTAGGAGGAAATGCGATGCTACCAAGCCGACCAATCACAGATCTTGCGGTCCGCGTCGCCGCGACGCGTAGTTACATTTTTGAGGAGGTGCGCGTCAGGGTACGGCGAAGGGTACGACGTATGATATGCGTCTATGCGTATGCTACGCCGTACCTACTACGCGCACCCGACGCAGAAGTATAAATTGGCCTTAAGCTATTGAAAGAGAGTCTTCCAGAGGTCATAGATCCTCTTCTTGGTATCATTAATTCATATTTGTCATTGGGATACGTACCAAAAAATTTCACAAATGTCACAAATGATTTGCTCATCATCCGATCATGGTTGTATCTCTCTATTAGTGTTACTCGATTTTAGTGCTGCATTTGATACCATTGACAACAACATTCTTTTAAATAGACTCAAAAATGATGTTGTAATTAGTGGAATTGCATTAACATGGTTTAAATCATACTTACCTGACCGTTATCAGTTTGTAGCAGTAAATTAAGAGATGTCTTATCGATCACAAGTTCAGTATGGAGTACCACAAGGCTCAGTACTAGGACAGCTGCTGTTCATTCTGTACATGCTAACTAGGGATGTGCAAAGCAGCCGGTATTTGTATCTGTATTTGTATTTGTTGAGGGGGGGAAAGTATTTGTATTTGTATTTGTATTTGAGTAAAATTCTAAATAGGTGTAAAAATCCATTTTTTTGCGTTACACTTCTAATTTACGTTATAGTGTAAGTATTCTTTAATTATAATAATTATGGATATGCAATATTGGTTGATGTTTTTCCTTAAATCCAGCAATGAACATGTAACAATGAATGTCATTGAAAAAAAAAATAATAACATAACAGCCATTACCTACGTTAACGTTACTCTGTCAACAGCCTTGTCTAAATTACCGAGCTAACAGAGCTCTAGTGTTGTCACGGTACCAAAATTTTAGTATTTGGTACCAATACCAGTGAAAATCCACGGTTCTCGGTACCTTTTGGTACCAAAGCTTAATTTAGATTAAGTTTACATATTAAAGTGTATCGGTTACAAAGATGGAAACTGTAGTATTAAAAACACTTTACAATAAGATTCCATTTGTTAGATAACATTAGATAAAATGACCTAACAATAAACAATAGTTAGGCCTATATACTGTCGTAATTATTCTCCTTGGGGTTAATTTAAAAAAACATTTTTAAAATCAAAAGTTAACATTATTTATGTTAACATTATTTAATGCACAATGAATGAAGTGAACAAACATGACCAATCAAGTGTTTGTATTAAATAACATTCAAAACATTAATTAATGTTGTAAAAATATATTGTTCACTCAATGTGTTGATGTTAGACAACGCATTAAGTAATGTTAATGAATGGTATCTTATTGTAGTGTTACCAAACTATACAGGAGATAATACGTGTTTTATTTGACTTGACTGTACTTTTATTTAATCCAAAAACTGCATTCATATTTCATTTTAAAAGGGCTTTTTAAACCTGTTAAGAGTTATCCAGCCAAGAATAAGCCGAACTGCTTTTCTGACGGACTGATATTAATAACATAATGACAGCTTTTTATTTCATTTCTCATCTCCATAAATATAAAGCTAATGCAAGGGCTAGAAATCAGTTAATTCTTTGCTGATACTTCCTCGTCATCATGGAGAGCGCAGTTCGCACCGCTTTCTCCTTTCCACAAGCGCTTGCTCTCTGGTGGCGTCTGTCGTTGCTATGCAACCGCGCCGCTCATTTGAAATCTGCACGCGCAAAAAACGCGCTATGTGAACGGCCCCGTATGAAAACGTGACATTAGCCTAATCCAAAATATTTCCATATGTGGCTCTTTCCTCCTTTCTTATCAACAAGTGGATTTACAGCCACCACATCAGCAGCACCGCCGGTCAGGAAACGCAGCTTTTTGAAATAAAGTTTTTCTTGTTCCCGAATACAAATATTTTTAAAGTATTTGTTCGAAATAAGTATTCGTAAAAAACACATTATTTGTGCCTTTCCGAATACCGTATTCGGGTTCGGCTCCACCCCTAATGCTAACCTTAGCATAAGCATGCTACATGCTAACCTTAGCATATTAGACATATCATTAGGAAGCATGGAATTAGTTTTCACTGTTATTCTGATGATACTCAGCTCTATATTTCTTATAACTCTAACCCTATATAACCCTATATAACTCTAACTCTAATTCTAACCCTAACCCTAACGAAACTTACCAATTCACAAAATTAACGGAATGCATAGCTGATATAAAAAACTGGATGACTAGTAATTTCCTACTACTTAATTCTGAAAACACAGAGATTCTAATTATTGGACAAAAAACGTCCTCACGTAATAACCTAGAATACTGTCTAAAACTTGATGTCTTCGTCGTCGGTTTGGAACCTGGGTGTGCTCTTTGATACCAATCTCTCATTTGAAAGTCACGTTTCTAGTATCTGTAAAACCGCATTCTTCCATCATAAAAATATATCTAAATTACGACATATGCTTTCAATGACAAATGCGGAGCAATTAGTTAATGCGTTAATGACATCAAGGCTAGATTATTGTAATGCTCTTATGGGTGATTGCCCTGCACGTTAAATGAACAAACTACGCAGCAGCTAGAGTTCTTACCAGAATCAGTAAGTATGGCCATATTAGCCCAGTTCTATCAACATGCATTGGCTCCCTATTAAACATTCATCGTATACATTTTTAAATATTGCTGATTACTTACTAAGCAACTAAGCACTAAATGGTTTAGCTCCCCAGTACTTGAGCAAGCTCTTAACGCATTATAGTCCTTCACGTCTATTGCGATATCAAAATTCCGGCCAGTTGATAATTTAGCACCAACACTTTGGAACAGTCTTCCTAACATTGCCTGGGAAGCAGACACTAAATCTAAATTAAATCTAGACTAAAAACACTTATTTTTGACCTTGCATTCACATAACACATTATCAACTTCTATAATTCAATGTTAGGGTGCATAGATTAGGTCACACTTCCCATTAATCCTGATGTACTCGTTACATCATAAGAAGAATGGCGTCTACGCTAATATTAGTCTCTCTGTTTATCCCGAGGTTTACCGCAGTACGCCGGATCTAGGCCGTATCCAGACCTGATGAAGTACATACGCCTGGACAGGATGACAACGCACTCTTGAAAGTGTCAACTAGTATCTCCCCTGTGAAGGCCTCCTTCCCTCACCTTGACCTCTGTACAGATAAAATGTTGTCAGTAGGATTCCAGTTCATATGGATATGCGGAAGCGAAAAAAAAAATCTGTATTTTGAATTTTTAAGGCCAGACAAGTAATTTGTTGAAATCAATTTGTAAAGAAAGACTACACGCCTGCGTACATATTCAAACGTGCATACCTATAGACTAAACACGTGGTGTGCATGTGCACGGCGTCAGCGTTTTCGCGGATTCACGTTGTTGAGGTTTTTGAGGAGATGATAACGTTTTTCAAATTTTTTCAACGCTTGCACCTTGGAACCTCGAGCATTGTTGTTGTGTGTATGAGCGGGCCTGAGTGCGTTAAGGGTTTTCTGTTAGAACGGTATCGTGAAAGCAGCCCCTAAGTTAATAACTAATGATCTTTGCAACGGAAGTGAATCAAACAAAACGTCTCGGTTACGTATGTAACCCTCATTCCCTGAGTACAGGGAACGGAGACGTGTCGTCGGGGGAGTTCCCTGACGAATTGGGATCACGCTAGGGAGCCAACTGCCTTCGAGAGAATTAAAACAAGCCAATGGACATTGGCATGCGAGATTTGCATTCCGCAGCCCGCCTACCAGTGCGGGTATAAAAAGGCGTAAGCAATGCACACACAACGCTTTTCGCTGAGGAGCCAAACAGTGTTCAGTCCTCCGCGAAGGTACAGCAACATGGTGAAGGGATGACACGTCGGAGTTCCCTTTACATACGTAACCGAGACGTTCCCTTTCGTCCTGGGAACTCCGACGTGTCGTCGGGGGAGTTCCCGGACGAATTGGGATCCCTAATAAAACGCCATGGTGCTGGCCCCTTCCAGCGCCCAGCTAAGCTACCCTGCAGCAGTTTCTTGAATAAATTGCGGGAGCTAGCTAGGGAATCACACTGCTGTTCCGTAAGACCCGCTCAGTGGATATTGGATAACACTGGGAAAGCATGCCCTAACCCATTAAGAAAAAGGGGGGGAACGCTGCGGAAGCGTAGGGTCGTTATGCTGAGTACGTCGCATGCCGCCACATTGCTAAGCTATATGGGTGTGGTAGGCTTCCTCACATCTGAGAGTTGTCATGATGAGGCCTCAATCCTCCAGAGTTCCATGCAAATAGATTTGTCTTTGCATCTGGAAGAGGTGTCTCTCTATATCAGAGAGTTGTGTTTTAGACCCTTCGCTTCTTGAGCTCTGTGTTGTGCATATCTGAGCTGTTTTTTACATGGTAAGAGGTAACACCAGAAACCCTCTGGTGTGAGTATGGCAGGCCTCCTCTTCCTTAAGAGTCATCCTGCTGAGGCCTCCATGCAAACAGCTTTTCAGGTAGAGCTAGAGAAGTGGTCTCTCTCACTTTAGGCCCCCTCACTCCCTGAGCTCTGTGATATTTGAGCCTAAGCTGTCCACAAACATGTGACAGACCTCCTCTGCTTCAGGAGTCATCCTGTTGAGGCCTCCATGCAAACAGTTTTGGAGGTAGAGCTAGAAAAGAGATCTCTTTCTCATATTAGTGAGCTGTTCTTAGACCCTGCGCTCCCTTCGCTCTGTGTTGGACATATCTAAGCTTAGCCTTTTTCCAAACGCTAGAAACTCTCTTGTGTGAGTATGGCAGGCCTCCTCTTCCTTAAAAGAGTCATCCTGCTGAGGCCTCCATGCAAACAGGTTTGCAGGTAGAGTTAAAGGAAGGGCCCTCTCAATACAGAGAGCTGTTCTTTAGGCCCCTCGCTCCCTGAGCTCTGTGCTGTGCATATCTGGGCTAAGCTGTTTTCCCACACTGTGAGAAAAAAGCACTAGAGACCACATTGGTATGAGTATGGCAGGCCTCTTCTTCCTTAAAAGAGTCATCCTATGAGGCCTCCATGCAAACAGCCTTTGCAGGTAGAGCTAGAAAAGAGGTTTCCTAAAATAAATAAATAAATATAATAATATTTTTTTAAGGGATATTAAAGTAGCACAGGTAGTAAGCTGAGCTTCCCTGTCGGTTTAGAGGCGTGGCTAGGCTTCATCTCATCCCAGAGAGTTATCTTCTGAGGCCTCCGCTCTCTAGAACTTTGACAGGGTGGCTATAATTTTAGCAGTCCCATAGTGGCGTTGTAGGCCTCTTCTCATTCGAGAGTCATCATGCTGAGGCTTCCGTCCTTTAGAGCTCCATGCAAAAAGCTTTGTCTTTTTGCAAGCAGAGTTGAGAAGAGGCCTCTCTCTCTCTTGAAACCAGAGAGCTTTTCTAGGCCCCTTGCTCTCTGAGCTCTGAGCGGGATATATATCTAGACTTAGCTGTTGTATTTGTGTATTTGTCTCTGGTTAAAAAAAAAAAGAAGCTTGTTGGCTTCAGCTTATAAAGCATGTTAGCCTGCAGGTAGAGCTAGAAAAGAGGTTTCCTAAAATAAATAAATAAATATAATAATATTTTTTAAGGGATATTAAAGTAGCACAGGTAGTAGGCTGAGCTTCCCTGTCGGTTTAGAGGCGTGGCTAGGCTTCATCTCATCCCAGAGAGTTATCTTCTGAGGCCTCCGCTCTCTAGAACTTTGACAGGGTGACTATAATTTTAGCAGTCCCATAGTGTCGTTGTAGGCCTCTTCTCATTCGAGAGTCATCATGCTGAGGCTTCCGTCCTTTAGAGCTCCATGCAAACAGCTTTGTCTTTTTGCAAGCAGAGTTGAGAAGAGGCCTCTCTCTCTCTTGAAAACAGAGAGCTTTTCTAGGCCCCTTGCTCTCTGAGCTCTGAGCGGGATATATATCTAGACTTAGCTGTTGTATTTGTGTATTTGTCTCTGGTTAAAAAAAAAAAAAGAAGCTTGTTGGCTTCAGCTTATAAGGCATGTTAGCCTCCCTGGTACAGAGGTTGACACTGGTCCCCCTGAAAGTAGCAGGCTAGGGTCCAATGGGTCTGGGCCATACTCCCTTGAAGGAACCCCCCTCTAAGTTTTGTATATTGTATACAATGTTATATGTCATAAACATGTCATCTCTGTATATTTTGCAAAAAAAAAAAAAAAAAAAAAATGAAAATAAAAAATGAAAATAAAAAACTATAAAAAAAAGTAAACTTTGTGCTATAAGCATGTCCCAGCCGGGTTCATCACTCATAGGGTCCCCTGGAAACATTTCCGTTGTGGTCTGCTATTTGTAGCGCGTTTATGTAATTGGTTGTGTTGTGAACTTTTGCAGCGCGTTTCTGTATTTGGTTGTGTTATGAGTATTTGGAGCACACATGTGTTGTAAAACTGATGAAGATGTTTTCTTAATTACTTTGTTTAGCCAACGTAAATTTGTTCGTTCATGCAATGTTGATTGTCGTATATTGCTAATAAATATATTCTTGTCACAGCAACTGAAACAACAATTACTGTTCTTGAGGTAATTAATTATTTTTCTGTTTCCTGGATTTAAAATTTTAATTTGTAAAATACAGTCACCACACTATCCTTTTTTTAATATTGATTTTACATCTATTTACAATATTAGTAGATCTCTTTAAAAGACTAATTAAACCCAATGTAACATTACTATTGAAATTGATTTCTAGACATTGTAATGTTATTTTTTCCCTAAAATTGTAGTGCGGTTCCTGAGATGCCTTTCGTTTTTAGGATTGACAGGAGGATCTGGTGGTAAACTGTGTCAAAGGCAGCAGACAGATCCAGCAGGATGAGAACTGAGGATTTGGACGCTGCTATTGCCAGTCTCAGAGCTTTGATTACCGAGAGCAGGGCAGGTTCAGTTGAGTGTCCGCTTTTGAAACCATTGGTTGTTGTCCAGGAGGTTGTTCTGTGTAAGAAAGGAAGAGATCTGGTTGAAAACAACTCGTTCAAGTGTTTTCATGACCAATGGAAGAAGATTTAGAGTGGGTTTCTTAAGCAGTGGGGTTACCCAAGCCTGCTTAAATGCTTTGGGAAAAGTACCAGTGTAAAGAGAGGTGTTTATGATGTGCGTGAGTGCAGGTACAACTGAGGAAGAAATGGCTTGAAGTAGATTAGTGGGAATAGGATCAAGCAGACAGGTGATTGGAAAGGAGGAGTTTGGAGACTTTGTGGCGAACATCATATAACCAGAGGGCAGAGGGGGTGGTGCGGGCTGGCCTGGAGGAAAGGGGGCAGAAGTTGTCCAAGCAGGATGTTAAAGTGGAGAATAGAGTATCAGTTGCACTGTTAGTATCTTGTTTTGAGAGCTGATCAGGTGGAGGAAGTGTGGATGAGACCAAAGAGGATAGGCGAGAGGATGAGAGTGAGCGTAGGTTTCGCCGAAAGGTGACCTGTGGAGGAGTTTGTGTAGTGTTCTGTGGCAGGTTGAGGTTGAGAGTGAGGAGGAAGTGAAGTGGAGAAGTAGCACGTGTAAATAAGGTATAATTGGTTACCTGATTTGTCAGTAGCCACAGTAGATACTCGTTTGAGGTCAAATGAGGCAAGCAGAGTGTGGAAATCAGCAGCCTGAGGCTTTTCTTGGTGGATGTTGAAGTCTTTGAGAACTACAAGAGGAGTACCATCCTCAGGGAGTAGGGTGATTGGAAAGGAGGAGTTTGGAGACTTCTGCCTCTGAAAGCAGAGAGAAGGAGGGTAGAATGTGTGTGTTAGCTGGTAAGATGTGTGTGTCAGTTTGTGGTTTGGTAAATTGGCCGCTGATGGTGGTTGTCCCCAAGAACTAAGCCAGGAGCACCATCCTCAATGAAGGATGAGATCAGCACATCAAGCTCCTCCAAGAAACTGCCAAGTTGACCTGGTGGACGATAAACAACTACAAAATGGATTTTAATAGGCCTAGTGATGGTAATTGAATGCAATTCAAATGAGCTGTTGTCACACAGAGGTGGTAAAGGATAAAATTACCAATCGTTTGAGATGAGAAGACCAGTACCTCCAGGCGAGGGGTGTGTGAGAAAGTGAAGTTATTGGAGAGGGCAGCAGGTGTGGCAGTGTCCTCTGGTCTGATTCAAGTCTCAGTCAGAGCCAATAGCCTGATACCTGAATGACTAGAAATACTGTAGATGTAATGAAATCAGCTTTGTTCACAGCGGACTGGCAATTCCAGAGACCGATGGGAAAAGAGAATAAAGTACTAGAAGACAGCGGAAAGGTACGCAGGTTGCTATGATTGTGCTGCCTCCTACATGTGACATTTAATTTACGCGTGTTAGTAATAGTAGGGATTTGAAAACACATAGTGAAAGAGAGGTCACAAACAGAAAGATGAGAAGAAAAGTTTTGTAGAAGAGTTGTGAATTCTGAAGATAACTGGTGACAGACTCAAAGACTGAAGACCACATAGTGCTCAGTTTTATAGGAACACTCCACCGTTTTTTCATATTAAACTATGTTATTCCCTTAACTAAGACGAGTTGATACATACCTCTCTCATCTCAGTGCGTGCACTCAATCGCTCTGGTGCGCGGCGACACTTTGATAGCACTTAGCTTAGCCCAGTTCATTCATTAGGGACCAAACAGAGATGAAGTTAGAAGCGACCAAACACCTCCACGGTTGTGACTTTTTACTGTGCCGAGTCGAAGTGCTCCCAAGAGCTATTCCGCCATACATTATAGTTATCCTTTTTACCCGTTTAGAAAAGTGCCACGTTTTATTTTGTCTCACCATCAGGGCCTGAAGTTAACTTTTTTGACCACCAGCCACTGTGGCAGGTGGATTTAAAAATCCACCCGCCACAGTGACTTTTTACCAACCAGCCTCATAAAAGGTGAAAAAAAAAGGAATTGCACAAACATTTGTTCTTTAACTTGTAAGAATACACATTTAAGTGCTGTCAAGTTATTAACGAGATCCTTACAAGTAATAATGACTCTTAGAATACAGATATAGACCTAGTGCAGCTCGTATGTAAACAAATCACACGCGGCTGTGTTGATGGCTGGGCAGCTGTTAGTTACAGCGTTCAGGAACCGTTAAGCAGAACTAAATTAATATTGTTATTACTGGTAAAGTTACCGGGTAGGCATTTTCTCACCGGTTCCCAACTCCCAACATCTGTGCAACTGTCATTGTAATGTAGCTTATGTCAGCGTTGCATTATCTCATCTCATCTCACCAACAGTTTAATACTTAACTCACATATTATTCAAACGTAGTCAGAGAAGGGCCCATTCGTTCTCTCCGATCACATATACGTTCCGAAACACTCAAACTGCGCTGCTTTCACAGATGCTTTCTGTACTCCAGTAATGTGCCGCCACATTTTTAGCTACTTCGTTTAAATGTCAAAGAACAACAGTTGCAAAAAAAAACAAAAAAAAAACGCAAAGACCCGGCCCCTTTAGTTACTGTTGCTATGTCCAACAAGCTACACCGCGCTCACACCAAACCATGATCTCATGCAATGAAAAACACATCGCGCAGCAGAGACACTGACAACACGCTGACAGACAAGACAGTCCAGGTTACTTTTGATATTAAACAAAGTCTCAACGTTAAAATTTGGTCATTTTTAAAGAAATTTAGACAATACCGTTTTTTGGCTCTGTAATGTGTCTTGACAGATCGCTGTGGTGCCTCAGTTAAAGCTGCTCGTGAACCGATCATCTCTTCCTTCTAGTTAATTTATAGCATCAAATAAACATGAATGAACATAAGAAGGAATGTAGTTTTAACTGCGGAAAGATGTCAGTAGGCCTACTTAGTACACTCCGTTTTTTCAAGTTCAAATCATCCAACGTTGAACTCTCCTGACTGCTTTGTCGGACAAAAAAAGGCGGATTCGGCGGATTATGATTGGCCAGATCGCCGTCAATCAAACTCCCTGCGAAGGGTCGATTCTCATTGGCTACCTGCCAATGTGGCAGGTAGATTGACAGTGTTACCCGCCAATTGCAGAATTCACCCGCATTTGGCGTGTGGTCGGGTGTTAATTTCAGGCCCTGGTCACCATACTTGGTCGTGTAACTACTTGTGTAACTATATTTAAATAGGGAAAACGTGGAGGTGTTTGGTCACTTCTAACTTCATCTCTGTTTGGTCCCTAATGAATGAACTGGGCTAAGCTAAGTGCTATCAAAGTGTCGCCGCGCGCCAGAGCGATTGAGTGCACGCACTGAGACGAGAGAGGTATGTATCAACTCGTCTTAGTTAAGGAAATAACATAGCTTAATATGAAAAAACGGTGGAGTGTTCCTTTAACGTGAGAATCAAGAGCTTGCTGGCCGCGACGGAGGAGTCTGTGGCTCGTCTTCAGAGAGAGCGCAGCCGCGCACCGGAGGACGATATCCCGGAGGCCTACTACTGTGCAGAGGAGTCATTGGCCCGTCTTCAGAGGGCGCGCAGCAACGCACAGGAGGAAGATTTCCCTGAGAGTTCTTCAGTGCAGCTGAGTCACTTATTGCTCCAAATGGAATTCAGGTACCTTTGTGTGAGTTTGTTTTTCCCGCTCAGGAGAGTGAAGAGGCCAGTTTGTTGTTTCAAAGGCTACCACGTACCCCAGCAACGTCTCAGGCCTGCAATGGTGTGTGTTGGGAATAACTGATGTGTGTGTGGGCCCACAGTGTTTCGTTTTCGTTCATATGTTATTATTCAGAGCACTTAAAACTGTGCTTTTTGACCATTTCATCTATAGTGAAGGTGTGACAGCCAATTTTGTCACATGATATATTGCATATTCAATTAAAAAACATACTAATTTGACTTTTTTATTTGATACAAAATGAATCCTTTACATTTTGTTACTTTCAAAGAGTTTTATTCTTTCAAAAGAGTTTATACCGGACAGTTTAATCATATGTGAGTATAGACAGGCAACATCATAATGAATCTGAAGCGCTGTCCTACTTAATTACAAGAAAGACAGGTAGGGGGTGCTACACAAGCTTTATTTATTCAATTCTACATTGATGTTGCTTTAGGTCTTGGTTTGTTTTCTAAAATTGGTGCTTCCAGGATGGGTGAGAACATCTGTTCTTGCATCAGCACAACACGTCATGGTGCTCTCGTGAACATGCGTTGGGAGATTTATTTTTTTGTGAATAAAGACATCATTTTTATTTATTTTTCGCATAAAGAATTTTCACACTTCACAAAATTGAGGTTAAAACCGCTGGAGTCACATGGACTACTTCAATGTTTTTACTACGTTTCTGAGCCTTAAAAGTGGAAGTTGCATGGAGGGACAGATATCTCTCAGATTTTATTACAAATATCTTCATTTGTGTTTCGAAGATGAACACAAATCTTACATGTTTGGAATGACATGACAGTGAGTAATTCAAGACAGAATTAATATTTTTGGATGAACTAACCCTTTCAGCCAAGTCTTTGATACTTTACACTTCTTGAATAGCTCGGTTGGATTCTCACAAAGAGAAACAGGCAGGCCTTCCAAAGCGTCAGTCCTCCTGTGATTAACTATGTCCGTCATCTTGATAAACATACAAAAGAAACAACGGAATAGCCAAAGTATTAATACTGTATTTATCTTCAGACAAAGTAACATATATCAAAGCATCAAAACACTGAAATTGAACTTACCCTTTCATCAAAAGGGTCCTGTCCGAAAGCTCCTTCTCTGGCTCTGTAAAGTTTCAGGAGCTTAGGTGTGTACATGTCAGTGGCTGCCATTAAGACTCCCAGAAGGGTAGGGGGTAGGGCCAGATAGCCCTTCAAACAAAGATTTTTCAGGACCACACTTCAAACGAAGGGGCATGAGAAATGTCCCTGCATACACTGGCTACAGAGGCAACATGGCTGCACAAGCTAAAAAAGACACCCATAAATGCATTTTTTTTTACATTAATAAGTATTTTAACGACAAAAAATAATTTGCTTTATGTTACATTCAGTCTTGTGTTCATATTTATGGTCATGTTCTTCAAAGAAACTTTGCAAAAAAAATCGCTGAAGTTCGCTAACGATAGTCCCGCAACATATTTTCATGTCTGATAACTGGTGAATGTAATTGCGGCAGGGAATTGGCTTATCTTTTACCGTACGTTTGCTATGAACGCATTTTTTCTTGTGGTTATATGTGATATAACACGATATAAATTGTGGTTATAACACGATATAAATGAACAGTGCTTACAGTTTCGTGCTTTTTGCAACATGATCAACTAGTCTTGTATGTTCTTTATCAAACAGGGACACCTGAGGAAACCCGGAGGCTCATTCATTTTTGCGCTGACAACAAGCAATGTTTCCTGAAGTCCAAATATAGTGCAACACAACTTTGGGAGTGAGTAATCTGTTAAACGTTACTGTGCTTGCACCTGACTTCTGTTAGATATGTGCACTTCTTTTCTGCACTACACACTATTTATACATTTGTTTATTTAACACACCATACTTCTTATTACATTTTCTTGTGTTTGTACAGAACATGCCTGTACATACTTATTCCGTCTATTGTCTATGTTTGTATATTGTGTATTTTTTTACATATTTTTACTTATTCTATTTTTAATTTTTTTATTATCTGTGCCTTGTCACTGTCATTCTGTCAAATAAATTCCTTGTATGTGTAAATATACCTGGCAATAAAGCTCTTTCTTATTCTAATTAATTTCTGTTCATATTGGTTAAATGTTACAGGACCCTAGTAAAAGAAATGGGGTTGGAAGGAAAGGTGACTGGCCAACAAGCATCCAAGAAGTGGGAGAATTTAAAGAGAAATTATAAGGTAAGCATAATTGGTGTTATGAAAACCTTTAACAATCTCAATTCTAGTCATTTATTTCACAACATGTTTTACATTTATCCTTGTTAAATGAACACACACATATTTTAGCAGGAGAAGCTGTCGTTTCTTACAATATTTATTACAATATTTATTTGTCACTTTCATTTAATTACTAATGTAAAACACCAAAAACTGGTTCAGGAACAGATGCTGGAGAGGCAACAGCTGCTACGTGGCAGTACTTTGAGGATATGCACGAGGTGTTGGGTGCCAGGCCTTCTGTGGACCCTCCTGTGGTGGTTGCATCATTCAGTGATGGGGATCCAGTAACAATCCTCATTGTAAGGTTTTAATTGTTATGGTCAGGAATTTATCATTGTTCTTTTTATGTCAGAATGAAGATTTTCAGAATCTACTACACATGATGTATTACCCATTTCTGTATTGTAATTACTTTTGTATTGTCTTGTTCTCCTAGGAGATTGTTGAGCCCAGTACTGTAGCCAGCACCATAGGAGCCTCCTCACATTTGCCATAACAGGAGCCACCCACGGCCATAGCAAGCCCCTTAACTCCTTCACCCAGGAAAAGAAAGCGGAAAACTTTACCTACATTTACTTAATAAAATTAACTGTAAGAATACTTCTATTTTGTAAGGGTAAAGAAGCCTGTGCACATCTCTTTTCAACCAGTTTCAACCTATTTATGTCATGTAATACGTTTATGTATACCTGTGATTATACAGGTTAATTAAATATCATATGTAATTTTTGTTGTAAATTAAAATGACAATAATGTATCAAATACCACCATGACAGGCTTATGGGCAATATCAAAATATTTGCTAAATTAAGCTGTGTCAAGTTTGCACTTAAGCAAGCCTTTGCTTTCCAGATATCAGCAGCTTTTGTGGACATAAGCTGGCATGCCACCATCTTGTGTCACCTTGCATTCACATCGACACACAGAGAGATGGTACTGCCAGGGGATAATCCATTCCATCTGATTTGTAAATATTTTGGCTTAGCCACATTAAGATGATTTGGGTACTTTCCACTGCATCGCTGCCATTAGTGTCTAAAGCGGCTCTAATTTGTACTGTGCCACCCACCGTGAGCATTTTCCCAGACCACAGAAAATTCAACCAATTATGTCATGGCTATTCTGTCACTGGGATCTTACTATATATTGTTGTTTAGGTATATTTCATGATATTTCTCCATTAGCTAGAGTCTAAGTGTTGCCCCAGGAATGTCCAACATCTCAAATTTGTGCTTGTGAAATGTTAAAAGCCTCCATGTTTGCAGATTTTTATGAGTAACATGGGAGCCAAGGAATTCTGGCAGGGGTCTGACAACATGGTACCTGGGTTTGTGTGGCGAGAGAGCAGAGATAATGCTGTGAGGATATAGGCACAACTGTTAGGGGTGACTGGCAGTACTCTCTAAAACAGATCTCAGAGAAAAGATCTGCAGCCTCAAAAAGAGCCCAGCATAATGCTAATGTGCACAAGTTCATACAGAACCAGGCATGCTGTTTCCAAGCAATTCCAGTCTGTAATTTATTTTAATTTTTTTGGCTGAGTATAATTAAAGAAGGTAGAGGTGCAAGGTCTGTGGTTCTTCTTTGATTTCAAGGCACATAGTTGACCTGAAAAATGAGAAGTATGACTAGGCTAAGTTGTGAAATCACATGAGAGGGTAGTGACTGTGTGTGAAATACTGTACGGACACCCCACAGTTTTGAAAAATCATAATACCAGTAGACCAAATTCTCTTTAGGACATTTAGTTTCAGGCACAGCATTGTGAAAGTCTGGCAGCATATTAATGTTTTAAGACAAAATAATACTAGTCTATAGTTTATTGCACTCATACAAGGATAGTATTACTTTTAGGGTGCCATCTAAACCAATGAGTTTACTAACTCTGCATGACTGATTCCACTCCTGATCTCAGGCCATGGCTAACTTATCCATTGTCAACATGGTTACAGTACTGTACCTCAGTGTCACAACAAATCAATATCTGTGACCTGCTGGCAATGTCCGTCATTTCCCCACCCTCCCTCCATCTGACCAATCTTCTATTTTCAGCAAATTCTAAACACAGTCACCAGCGAGCCAATGACAAGCTGGTCACACAAGTATTATGTTTAATGTTTCTCCATTACTGTCTACTGTTTCACATGGAGATTGGGAGCATCGAGGCAAACTGAAGCTCAGCAAATAATGGGCCCATTGATTCCCCAGAGGAACAGTTTTAGCTAAGGGAGAGTTTAGCACTGAGCCAGACTCAAAGGGGGCTTTTACCTTCTTCTCCAGGGCTGTGATCCATGACTGGAGAGTCTTAGCACAAGGGGAGTGAGGGGAACTGTCCTGGCACCAATTCACCACACCTAGGCACCTCTCTGCCATATACACTCTTAGGCACACACTGGTGCTCCTTTTAGAAGTCTGATGAGGTGTCTGGATAATTTTAAATATCAGGGATTTTCTTCATTTGTTACTTTATGGCATTGTTTAATGGATCAGCAATGTTTTGCCTCTTTATATTTTGAACCAAAACAACAGGTGGTATGGTACAAAATAAAAGCCCAGGTATATTCTCAACCCATATATTCTTCTACGGCTGTCCAAACAAAATGCTTCATCTTTTCCCTGAGCCAGGTTAATTTCTCACCAGTAGTTTGCCAACGTAAACGTGCCTTTGTATTCCTTAGGACTGGAGTTATAGAAGTGTGGTGATTGATTTACAAATGAATCACAATTATATCTTCTATCGATCCTAATTAATTCACAAATTTAAAAAAAAAATATTTTCTAAATGTTTTTAATAATGTGATGTTGTCAGATCAAAGAAGGTGGCAGTCAACTGTGAGAGCAATGCAGTTTAAAGAGCACACCGGCTTGCAATTGGGGAAGCATTATGATTGGAGCTTACTTGACAACAGTTCCTATATCAAAAATATCTTGATGAATGGAAAATACTCTTAAATTATATATAGTTACCAAGCTTTTCTTGCTATTTGTGATTTTTGCCTTCCATATGATTGCAATGGGTGGACAGAGGTGCTTCACAGCTTCATTGAGAGAAGGCAGCTTCTCGTACCCTTTTTCCATGGCGCCGTTGATAGTAGTCAGGGTGGTGGAGGTAGTAGTGCGCAGGCGGGCTGAGTAGGGTGCACGCCATGACTTGGTGAGTTTGTCGTGAAATTCAGGGAAGAATTGTGCTGCTCGCTGGCGAGGGGCCTGCTGGCGCCCCGGCAGGAACCATTCATGGGTTAAAGCAAAAAAAATAATCTTTTGACTGAATTTTTCCTTGGCCAAACCCCATTCCACAGTCTGTCACCCAGTTTAAGAGCAGTTTTTTTTCTTCTTCTTGTAATTAGGAGTATAGTGAGTACATGCTTTTCCTTCACAAAATAACATTTGCATTTAAAGAAATGCCATTTTGAACTGCATTTCTATTATTTACATTTTTATGAAATTTCAATGTTTTTAATCTAATGCTTTTACAAGACTTGACTCTTTGTGATGTAGTCATACAAATAATTAACCATTTGCATAACTTTAACACAAGTTTTTATTTCTCAAATAATAAAAGCCAACAGAGCTTTTGCCGCAAAGTGAGCTAATATCACAAACTATTTATAATATAATATATGTTTTTAACCTAGCCATTATACCCTGGACATTATAATAATAATAAACATTAAAGAAAACACTTTTAGGTTCATATGTATGTTTAAGTAATATAATACTATTTATTTTTTATTTCATTTATGTTGATTATATGAAAAGTGAACAGCATAAGTAAGATATGATCATTAGATATACAATATTGGGAGACATACAGTATGGAGTGGGTCAGACATGATTTTGTCCACTTCATTAAGTTTTGTTTTGTTTTGTTTAAAACCTTTTAAATTGAATTTCATTTTGTATAAATTGTACCTTAAATCTCAATGTTTCATCAACCAATAGCATAGATTTAATAGCAAATATAGCAGACAGTATAATAAGGACATGCAAGACGCCATCGCGATCACTTGCATTGCTCGTAAAAATGGAGCACGTATAGGCTACTTCACAGGCCTGAGAAATACATATATAGAAAGCTTGAAATGTCTACTTTTAAATAAAACAATTCAAAACAAAAAGAAACAGACTACCCTCTTATGTAATCTGTATAAAATGTGCATGTCCTCAATAGGCGAGTTCACTACATTTGGATATTTTTGTGTAATTATATTTATTAAACCTGTAGAATACTTTCCAAACCATTACATATAGTATTATAAATGTTGTGTTCAGACGTTCATAATATAAAAAAAAATAAACATTAGAATAACTTTTAAAATGGAGTGAACACGGAGCAGAGTAGACCCAAAGTGGAGTGATTACAGAACGTGGAGAGAGGAACGTGCTTTCACTCCACTCCAGGCTTTGATCACATCCCCCTCAGCAATGTGAATTCATCTCGTCTTTACTTAATTTAAGACCTATTCAAACTAAAATTATGATATATATTACACTATTTGAGAAATGTAAGCCTATTCACGGCCTTAAAATTATGAAAAGTGAATTTAAGACAATAAGGACAGACAGGAACCCTGCAATTGATGGAAATCTGTCGTAGACCAACTGCAATTAGCGGAAATCCATTGCAACAACGGAGAACTTTAATCCCTGCATTCATCAAGGCGGCTGCATGTGGGCTCCTCTGAGGCAGACCACTCTAACTCGAGCTCTTCGACAGCTTTGGAGAGAACGCAGAATAATTCGGCATCCAGCCCAGCTTTAGCATCGCTCTGGTCTCTCATCCACTGAGCCTGACCAATCCTCGACGTCTGAAGCCGCCAATTACAAGCTGTCACTGTGAAGATCCTCCAAACGAGACGAGGCCACTCGCCAAAAGAGGGTCGCTAGTCTGCACAGGTAAAGAGCACCGGAAAACATCTCTGTGTGGGCAGAGTGAGGCATGCAGGGCCTGTGCCGGCGTGAGCTCACTCTTGCCCGACTGTTCAGACCTCTGGCTCTGCTGTTTTGTTCTCCGAGGTCCCTGGGAGGAAGAAAATGGGAGAGCGTGAGGGGCAGAGCCACTCTCTGAAAAGAAAGCGATCCTCAAGCGTAGAGAGGAGAAACTCTCGCAGGGAGAACAGCTCGTCTTGGTGAGGCACTCACTGTGCTCATCAGATGGGTGCAGGTGGGCTCAAGTGGGACATTTACAACAACGCCGCAAAATTTGCTCTTTGAAAATTTGCTCTTTGAATGCACACCGGATAGCCACAAGGGAAGTACTGAAATTGGATAACACGGTCACATCCATAATTATTTTTTTTCAACAGAGGTTTGAAATATTCTGGAAAAGTCCCTTCTGAAAGACTCTTATTTATTACAGATAAAATACATGGCCCAATTGCATAAAAAACCTGAAAGAGTAGGTGTGTTGGAATAACATCAGTTGCAGACATAGTGGGTTTTAATTGCTTACCAAGTTCATGAAGAGAGTTTACAGAAATAGGCTCAAATTCATTCAAAACTGAGGTACTGGCAGCACGGATCGAGGGATCATAATATGGGGGGATAATGAGCTGTCTGATATTACTTATTTTATCTGTATCTAAGAAAATGTTCACAAACTATAGCTGGTTTATCAAAGTGAAAATCAACAGAAGGACTTATGACAGAGTTTATAGTGGAAAAAAGAATCCTATGTCTATGACAGTTTTTAGATATGATGTCTGAGAAATATTTAGTTTTAGCTGCTTTCACAGCTTTTTGATAGCTGGTCAGAGAAGTACGTAAAATTTCAAGAGACACATGCAGCTTTTCTTTTTTACACTTTCACTCTGTGCACTGACCTCGTCTCAGTACTGTGTTGTTTAGCCACGGCTCGACCTTAGGTTTTTGTTGTTTTTTCTGCAAAGGGGCTATAGAGTGGTGTTAAACCAAATAAGTTGTTTTTCAGCATTTAAATTGTTGGAGGAACAGTCAGGAGAAAGCGGTTGGTAAGCCTCCTTAAAATGTATAGAGAAATCCTCACAAAATGTAGGGCTAAACATACGGGACCAGAGTACAGGCTTCCACGCTTTGGAAAACTGACCCGAGAAAGAACTGGTAAACATCACAGGCTTATGATCGGAAAAACTTAACTCACAGATTTTAAAGGTGCTCTAGGTAACTTTTTAACCTTAACTGAACAGCTTTGGAGTCAGTGGAATGGTTATATTACTTATTTCGAGTTGAATGGTGGTGGTTTCGCACCCCCCTGGTGCCCGAGAGCGGAAAAAACTCACTTGCAACTTTGGGCCGGCGGGTCGGCGTCAGGAAGTATCGCGTGATATCAGGTCTCGCGATGTAACGAATTGCTTGATGGCACTGCACACGTACACGCCCCCATTCAAGCACCGGCTAGCTATAAGCAAAGGGCAACGATAGATTGAGTTATGGCTGAGGCTGTAAAAAAGATGCAGAAAGCTAGGAAATCTTTGTCAGAGGACCAATGAAAGAGGAAACGGGATACTGACCGAGCAAGTCAGACTCGAGTAAATATCGGACCGGCTTTTTCAGAATGGGGAGAACTGAGAGAAACAGAAGCCTGCAAAACGGATGCTGATCCTGCTGTTGCACTTGTAAGTATCTTTGGAATAAACTGTGTTTAATATTTAAATTTCAAGTAATTGCGACCTCAGGATGTTTGCTATTGTCTGTAAAGGTTTTTTTTATGATCGCTGTCTGTTACGGGCTTACTAGTACGCTAGATACTATAACTTTGATGTTAGCATTGTCATTAGCAAACACGCTTGATTTCTGTAGTTGTTTGGCCGTTCCTCTGTCGGTTTTATTTGTGTAACTTACACTTTTATTTTATGTCACTAAGTCAACGCGTCTGATAATAGGCAATAAACATGTTGCACATATCATGATCGAGCTAGAAAAAACGTTCTGATGTTTTCTTAGACAAGCAAAGGTAAACCGTCATTCTACCAGATTAACTTATAGACCTTACTAATATAACTTTAGACAAATATTAGCCTCCGATATATATATATATATATATATATATATATATATATATATATATATATATATATATATATATATATTTATGCTCATGCCCATTCTCCCAAAAACAAACACCAAAGCAGTAGTTCGCCTCGTTCATATCGTTCGTTCCCGGTAAAAATAATAGTATGCATGACAACACAATAAAATAAAAAAATAAAAAAATAAAAAAATCGCCATCAGTTGGAAAGAAAATATTGCTTTACTTGCCTCGGTAGACCTAACTGGTTTTGAAATAGCCTGTTCCTCTGCTCAGCTGGGTTGACAGCTAATCAGCTGGGTTGCTCGTGGCGAGGGGGGGAGGGACAACAGTTCGTTTTTACGACAGAGTGTTTGAAAGCATTTACTACCAGACACTAGGGGGAGCTACGTAGAGAAAAAACACTCAGACTTGCCTGGTGTCCCTTTAAGATCACGGATAGAAA
Organism: Abramis brama; assembly: GCF_963993115.1. Lineage (NCBI taxonomy): Eukaryota > Metazoa > Chordata > Actinopteri > Cypriniformes > Leuciscidae > Abramis > Abramis brama. The sequence continues at coordinate 34,288,960 of NC_139969.1, read as the reverse complement.
GGCCATGTACCAAATCCAGGTCAAGTGTATTGCCCAATGCATTTTGGATAAACCATTTGGATAAACTCCTTTTCTATGGGATTAGTATCACAACAGATGTAACGTGCTGGAGAAAGCAGGTGAAGGCGAGGATCTAAATGCACATAGTAACACATTAAACAGATAACACAGAACATCTCGGTTACGTATGTAACCCTCGTTCCCTAAAGGAGGGAACGGTTTTTCGCTGAGGAGCCGAGCAGAGCCCGGAGTCAGCATGGTGGTCCAAGCAATAGTGGCGATGGGATTACATACGTAACCGAGACGTTCCCTTTCATCCGCTCACATTCGATGTAGTCGACGTATCGACTGATTGGGATCCCTATTAAAATGCCACTAGTGTTTCCACCTTCCAGTGCCTAGACAAAAGCCTCTTGATCCTCCCGCATATTGAGGCGGAGATAGGACAGGGTTTAGGCCAGGAAAGTCACTGCTGTTCCACAGGACCACTGGGAAAGCGTTAACCTTTCGTTGGAAGGAATACGCTGCGGAAGCCACATCCTGCCCGTAGGGAGGTAACATGTGGATAATAACAAATATGGACTGAGCGAATTACCGGGCAGTACAACATATGGAATGTCACTGAGGTGGCTCCAGCCGATAACAGAGAGGAGAGGCAATCGGTCAGTGACGGCAGAGCAGGCTCTGTCAAGGGAAGACACAAGCTCACCGGAGGGAGCCGTACCGTGGAAGAATAAAGAAATGGGATTGCTGTAGGGATCGCAACATATGGACCCAGCCTAGCTCAAGTTCCACCAGTAAGGCGGAAGGAACAGAGAAAAGCCAGGGCTGGGTCTACCTCCTTCGGGGCAGCGCTTGCAGGCTCATCACCTGGTCCTGCTTAAGGGAGAGGTAGGAACCTTGGGCACGTATCCAGGCCGGGGTCTCAGATATTGTGAAAGTTGGCCGGCCCGAATTCCAGGAACGATTAATTGACCGAAAATGTGAGCAGGTCCCCTACCTTCTTGATAGAGGCAAGCAAGCAGGATAACTGTTTCTTTAAAACAGGATTTTTAACTCAGCTGCCTGCAGTCACTCAAGGGAAGGACTCCGAGTGCAGTAGCACCAGAGATGAGTCCTAAGAAGGTATAGAGGGGGCGCAAGGCAGATTCAGTCTCCTTGCTCCCCTCAGGAACCCGACGATCAAGTTGTGCTTCCCTAAGGATTAGATCCACTGCATCATGATGTGCCTTAATACAAAGGCAACATACATTTTTAGGGTGGAGGGAGCCCTCGCTCCGACCCATCTTGCAGGAAAGAAGCACAGAATTGATCGACCACCTTCGGGGGTCTTCCCGTGAGAAGAACACCAACAACGAACAGGTTCCACTTCAGGTCGTAAGCAAGCCTCACTTTTTAGAGGGAGTTCTTGCAGAAGTGATGGTATCTACGTTCTTGAGGTAGATAGCTGAACCTCCGCATCGAGACTTGGAGTTCCCAGAGGTCTGGTGCGAGTGCCAACGGTGCCCCGTCCCTGAGATGTCTCAGAGGAATGGGTCAGGAAGGGGCTGTCGAGAGGAGCATAAGTTCGGGGGAACGAGGTCCAGTTGGGCCATTAAAGGGATACTTCAGCATTTAGCATTAAGCTTTGTATCAGTAGAAAACCTGTAGTATTTTCGAATTACTGTGCTTCCCTCCCTCATATCCCCCTGAGACGAGAGATTTATGTATTTTTTGTCTGGAAAAAATCCTCCGATGACGCAAAAATCGTCAATTTGCATCATCGGAGAATTTTTTGTCCAGAGGCTAGAAACTACAGCCAGTAGTAGGAGCTCGTTCCGCATTTTTTCAAACCTCCCATAGGGGGTGGGATCTCACTCACAGCATGTACAAATAGTGTCAGCCATCTTTTTTTGGAAGCTAAGCTAACAGGCTCTTGTTCTGTGGAGAAAGCTGAGTAGTAGGGGTTACCATCCTCTTTTTCCCAGACATGTCCGGCCGTCGAGATCGTCCAAAATGTCCGGGATTCGGCTTTTGCTTTCTACAGTCACCATTCATTGTTTACATGCACACCTTTTGTTTCAATTTTTCAATTCAACTGAATTCATTCCGATTGGTGAATCTGAATGTAGTGTTTACATGAACACTAAACAAGTGATCGGTTGATGTGCGTTTTAGCATTGCTATGAAAATTCCCGCTCCTCCGTGAGAGATTATAGCCTTTGAGACCGGTGCATCTCACAGGTGTCGCTCATCAGTAATCACGCCACCGGCCTCGCGCCGTTCTCCCGTGCCCCTCAGCCTCGTCCTGCTCGCCACAGTAAACATAATGAATGGCGACTGTAGAACGCAAAAGCCGCATCCCGGACATTATGGGCGATCTCAAAATCCCGGGCAGACTCGTCACGGAGACTCAGGATAAAACGTCTTTTTTCGAGTCAACTAGTAGCCTAGCCTAGTTGTTAAACTGCGCGCTCTTACTGGTAGGCGTGGCTTGGGAGTGGCCTCGTAGGGCAGCGAAGCAAGTGCATTCTGTGAGTTGTTGTCTTTCATCCACATGAGCCAAAAATACATTTTCTGGCTTTTCTCAGTCTAGAAGGCTCCAAATTCAAAAATAATTTCACATTTCTACTACATAAATGACCCATTTGAAATACACATTCATCTTTCCAGAGGTGAAGTATCCCTTTAAGGGGCAATTAAGAAGACCTGCTCCTTCTCCTTCCTGACTTGCACAGTGTTGTACAAGGCTCACCGGGGATTTTTAATGCATTTACCTTAGACCCCGGGGTCAGCTCTGCCCTACAAAGGCAAAAGACCGTAACTCGCTAGAGTGTGGAACTGAGAAAAAAATACTTTAAAGATTTTTAGTTGTCCCGCCAAATTAATTATAGGTAGGACACTGGAAATCTGGCAATAAGATGTTTTAGTAATGAAAATTATCTACATAAAAAAATCTTGAGCTCAAACTTGACTTTTGACCACTATTTTAAAGTTACTGTACTCTGCCTTTGTATTGTCAGCAAAAAAGTGAGAAGTCATGCCAAGGCTAAAGGCAGTAACTTGCACATTATCAATATTTGGTTGCTGATCACCATTAACAAAATCATTATAGTAACACCTGTATAAAGCTAATGATCATGACATTTATGTTGTATGATTTACAATTATGTTACTAAATGTTCTGACCGCGTGTGTGTATGACAAAGGACATCAGAAGTTACAGGGACTGATGGCAGCTGTACAAAGTACACAGGCTACACCGTAATTTCAATTTTAATGGACAGTAAAACAAAGGTAGAACACCGTATAATCTGATAGTAGCATTATTTGATAGAACACCGGCACAGTAACTTAATATTGACACGCGGCTAAACAAAGGCAGAGTACCGTGTAGGGCTGAGCAAATATGGGCAGAACTATTTACTGCCCTAGTACTTCAAAAAGCCTTTTAAAGGTATACATGTAAATTAAACGTGGCACAATGGCCTTCATAATCACAGTATGCTAATGCCTATCTAGTGCAGGGATTTCATCAATATGCTGATTGAGGACTGTTGGGACACTCCAGGCACAGGATGGTTCTGTCGGGAGAGACAGTCGTTTGCACCTCAATGACACGTCTGTACCATTTGCTTCACAGGACATATGCTTTCAACTACATACTGTTTATTTACTAGTGTGTTCTAATATGTAACTATGCCATGTTTAGTCTCATCTGACAGCCAAATCAAATCAAATCAAATCAAATCACTTTTATTGTCACACAACCATATACACAAGTGCAACAGTGGTGAAATTCTTAGGTGCAGTTCCAAGCAGCATAGCAGTCATGACACAATGGACGAAACAATTTACACTTACAGATTACACCTCTAATGTGCGCACGATAACTCACAGCACCATATATACTATACAATATACAATAAATAATGTACAATATACAATATAGACATCTATACATACAATAAATACACATGCGAAAGAAAATAAATGTAAATATACAGTAGGTTAAGTTGAGGTGTTTTGAGATGCAGTGTGATTATGGTTATTGATCACTTGGGATCAGGAGTTAAGAAATCGAATTGCTTGCGGGAAGAAGCTGTCATGGAGTCGGCTGGTGCGTGTCCTGATGCTGCGGTACCGCCTACCTGATGGTAGCAGTGAGAACAGCCCATGGCTCGGGTGGCTAGAGTCTCTGATGATCCTCCGAGCTTTCTTCACACACCGCCTGGCATATATTTCCTGGAGGGAGGGAAGCTCACCTCCGATGATACGACTGGCAGTGTGCACCACCCTTTGCAGGGCTTTGCGGTCGCGGGCGATGGTATTGCCGTACCAGGCAGTGATGCAGCCAGTCACGATGCTCTCTACAGTACTGGTGTAGAACCGTGTGAGGATATGGCGGTTCATTCCAAACTTCCTCAGCCGTCTCAGGAAGAAGAGGCGCTGGTGAGCCTTCTTCACAACGGCCTTGGTGTGGACGGACCATGTGAGTTCCTCTGTGATGTGGACACCGAGGAACTTGAAGCTGCTGACTCTCTCCACCGGTGCTCCATTGATGGTGATGGGGTTGTGTTCTTTGCCACTCCTCCTGAAGTCAACCACTAGCTCCTTGGTCTTGCTGACGTTGAGGAAGAGGTTATGCTCCTGACACCAGCGTGACAGAGTGTGTACCTCATCTCTGTAGGCCGTTTCGTTGTTGTCGGTGATCAAACCTACCACCGTCGTATCATCAGCAAACTTAATGATGGTATTGGAGCTGTGAGTTGCCATACAGTCATGTGTGTACAAGGAGTACAAGAGTGGGCTGAGAACACAGCCCTGAGGGGCTCCAGTGTTGAGGGTCAGTGATGAGGAGATGTTACTGCCCATTCTAACCACTTGGCGTCTGTTTGACAGGAAGTCCAGGATCCAGCTGCACAGCAAGCTGTTTAAGCCCAGAGCCCGGAGTTTCACATCAAGCATAGAGGGCACTATGGTATTGAATGCTGAGCTGTAGTCTACAAACAGCATTCTCACATATGTGTTCCTTTTTTCCAGGTGGGAGAGAGCAGTGTATATTGTAGATGCAATAGCATCATCAGTGGAACGGTTGTTGCGGTATGCAAACTGCAATGGGTCCAGTGAGGGAGGTAAAACAGAGCAGATGTAATCTCTGACTAGTCTCTCAAAGCATTTGCTAATGATGGGGGTCAGAGCAACAGGACGCCAGTCATTTAAGCAGGTGATGTTGGATTGCTTCGGTACAGGTACAATGATGGACGTTTTGAAGCATGTGGGGACTACAGACAGGGAGAGGGACAAGTTGAAAATGTCCGTAAAAACACTAGCCAGTTGGTTCGCGCATTCTCTGATGACACGGCCCGGAATGCCGTCTGGACCCGCGGCTTTACGGATATTCACCCGTCGGAAGGATCGGGTTACATCCGCTACAGAGACGGAGAGTGTATTAACCTCTGTAGCTTCAGCCGCGAGAGCTCTCTCCGCGAGGGGGTTGTAAGTTCCCTCGAAACGAGCATAAAAAGTGTTTAGCTCATCCGGGAGAGAGGCAGCGGTGTTCACTGTGGAGTTTGTGTTCCCTTTGTAGTCCGTGATGATGTTAATTCCCTGCCACATGCTTCTAGAGTCGGTGGTGTTGAACTGTCTTTCAATCTTGTCCCTGAAATGGCGTTTTGCTACTCTGATAGTTTTTCGGAGGGTATAACTAGCTTGTTTATGCTCCTCCACAGTCCCGGAATTAAAAGCGAAGGTCCGCGCATTGAGTGCCGCACAAACTTCACTATTTATCCATGGTTTCTGGTTAGGGTAGATCCGTATTATTTTGGTTGGAACAACGTCCTCTACGCACTTCCTGATGAAACACGTTACGCTATCAGCGTAGACCTCGATGTTGTTATTAGAGGCCGACCGGAACATCTCCCAGTCCGCGTGATCAAAACAATCCTGTAGCATTGAGTCTGATTGGTCCGACCAACACTGGATCGTTCTGAGGGTGGGTGTTTCCTGTTTTAGTTTCTGCCTGTAAACGGGCAGAAGGAGAACGGAAGAATGGTCTGATTTGCCAAGTGGTGGGCGGGGGAGGGATTTGTAGCCATCCTGGAAAGGAGAGTAGCAATGATCCAAAATCCGGTCCCCTCGTGTGTTGAATTTTACGTGTTGGTGGTATTTTGGTGCTATTTTCTTGAAGTTGGCTTTGTTAAAGTCCCCAGACACAATGAACGCGGCCTCAGGGTGCGAGATTTCCTGCTCACTTATTCTCCCATACAGTTCCTTTAGTGCCCGGTCTGTGTCGGCTTGTGGGGGAATGTACACAGCTGTGATAATGACCGCTGTGAATTCCCTCGGTAGCCAGAATGGTCGACACAGAAGCATGAGAAATTCTAGGTCAGGAGAGCAGAAAGACTTGATAGAATGTACGTTCCTCTGATCACACCAAGATTTGTTGATCATAAAACATACACCACCACCTCTGCTTTTACCTGAGAGGTCTTTTGCTCTGTCCGCTCGATGCACGGAGAACCCCGCAGTTTCGATAGCCGAATCTGGAATCTCAGCAGACATCCACGTTTCTGTAAGGCAGATAATGCAACAGTCCCTCGTCTCACGTTGGAAAGAGATCCGCGCTCTCAGCTCGCAGAGCTTGTTGTCCAAAGACTGAACATTTGCCAGTAGAATACTGGGGAGCGGGGGTCGATTTGCGCGCCGTCTTACTCTGATGAGAACGCCGGCTCTTCTTCCCCTTCTCCGGCTGCGTTTCCGCGGCCGAGCTGCCCAGACAAAGGGCTCCGCTGCCGTGTTTGTAAACAGCGGGTCGTCTTTGAAGAATATAAAGTCCGGTTTTCGGTGTGCGATTGCCGAACCAATGTCCAAAAGTGTTTGTCTGTCATACACAATAAAGCAGACAACATCCAAGACGAAAAACATAAGAAATGTAAACAAAACAAACAAAACAGCCTATAAACTGAAATGAATGGTGGTGAACTTAATAGATATATTAAAGTATCCTAATGTACAATCTAGGTACTATTGGTTAAACATGCATTGAGGAGAATATGTTAATGTTCTTCTCCCCCTCTAGATCTCCACCCATTTGTCTCATCTTTTGGTTTCCTGTCAGTTGGGTTTGGTGTTGGTATTCCACTCATGTTTAACAATGCTTTGCTCAGGGTATAAGAAGGAAAGGTAACTGTTGATCTAGGAGAAAGGCTTTAACTCTGCCACTCCCGCACACCGGTGCGTAACCTCATACTACAAGAAAGGCTTTTACGGCCTCTTCTGCACGACAGTGCTTTATTTGTTACAACTAAGTTTTCTATACAGTATGTTGTTCCATTCTACTGTCTGTATATTTAAACATGTAACTTAATAAATAATTTTGCCTGCTTTAAAGGCTTTGAGAATCTTTCCTTTTATCACTGATTATGTTGGAAGCTAAAGTGATTATAACTTTCGTTATCTAAACGTTCAGATTAAATCCTACGTTTTCCTATCAGTTCTAAGAAAGACCTTTAACTTTAGAGAATAAGAGGTTAAAGAATAACAACAACTTTAATGGAGTCAGATTAATTATATTGGAGTCAGATAAATATTTGAATTATACACGTCATCCTTCAACTGCCTTTTGTTCCGATTATTGGTTCAAAATAGCAGCGTAAGTTTCCAGCCTTACAACCGTAACTCAATTTGAGCGTTCCAATACAAAGCCAAAGAGCAGTAACTGGTGTTACGGTGTTTTGCCTTGGTTTCTCATGGGCTTTTGGAAGTTACTGTTAAGACAACACATTATTTTCTCGAAAAAACAACAGAATTGACTCAAGATACTTATCCACATGATAAAGGAGGTCTTGAATGTGCCAAAAATATCAATAACTCATTTTCGACCAAAAACAAATTTTTGCACGGCAGAGCTGTATGCCAGTGTCTCCGTGTTTCAGGGAGTAAACAACTGGCAAGGGGATGAGTTCGGAGAGGCAACAGATGTAACTGTGCGGCCCCAAAGTGTTTCTGGAACAGCTGGACCGCCTGGGGATAGAGTCTCCACTCTCCTCGGCTACAGGCTGTCGTAAGGCCTCCTGGGCGGCACGATTGAGCAGGCCGGAACTTAAAGTGGAAGAAGCGACCTCAGAAGCTTCTGACTCCATAGGAGGAGGTGGCGGGTGAGTTGTGACATGCAAGGGAAGCGTTTGAGCAACGGTCGCTATACCTGAGCAGTGCAGGCTTGCTGAGCAGCGGCATCAAGCAAGGGAACCACTTACAACTCGAGGCAATGGATGCCAATGCAGTGGGAGATTCGCCCAGACCCCCATTACTGCTACTAAAAAGGGTAGAGTACAATGAAGTACGGTCAACTTTCAGAAGCCGGACTTCATATTGGCTGGAGGGACGGCTCAATCGCATCCTTCGCCAGTAGGAATGCAATGACCGCGCGCACGACAGACGCACATTCGGAAACACTGAAGTGTAACAAATAGCGCTGAACATGTATATGTATGTGTGTGTGTGTATATATACAGTGAGGAAAATAAGTATTTGAACACCCTGCTATTTTGCAAGTTCTCCCACTTGGAAATCATGGAGGGGTCTGAAATTGTCATCGTAGGTGCATGTCCACTGTGAGAGACATAATCCAAAAAAAAAAAAATCCAGAAATCACAATATATGATTTTTTAACTATTTATTTGTATGATACAGCTGCAAATAAGTATTTGAACACCTGTCTATCAGCTAGAATTCTGACCCTCAAAGACCTGTTAGTCTGCCTTTAAAATGTCCACCTCCACTCCATTTATTATCCTAAATTAGATGCACCTGTTTGAGGTCGTTAGCTGCATAAAGACACCTGTCCACCCCATACAATCAGCAAGAATCCAACTACTAACATGGCCAAGACCAAAGAGCTGTCCAAAGACACTAGAGACAAAATTGTACACCTCCACAAGGCTGGAAAGGGCTACGGGGAAATTGGCAAGCAGCTTGGTGAAAAAAGGTCCACTGTTGGAGCAATCATTAGAAAATGGAAGAAGCTAAACATGACTGTCAGTCTCCCTTGGACTGGGGCTCCATGCAAGATCTCACCTCGTGGGGTCTCAATGATCCTAAGAAAGGTGAGAAATCAGCCCAGAACTACACGGGAGGAGCTGGTTAATGACCTGAAAAGAGCTGGGACCACCGTTTCCAAGGTTACTGTTGGTAATACACTAAGACGTCATGGTTTGAAATCATGCATGGCACGGAAGGTTCCCCTGCTTAAACCAGCACATGTCAAGGCCCGTCTTAAGTTTGCCAATGACCATTTGGATGATCCAGAGGAGTCATGGGAGAAAGTCATGTGGTCAGATGAGACCAAAATAGAACTTTTTGGTCATAATTCCACTAAACGTGTTCGGAGGAAGAAGAATGATGAGTACCATCCCAAGAACACCATCCCTACTGTGAAGCATGGGGGTGGTAGCATCATGCTTTGGGGGTGTTTTTCTGCACATGGGACAGGGTGACTGCACTGTATTAAGGAGAGGATGACCGGGGCCATGTATTGCGAGATTTTGGGGAACAACCTCCTTCCCTCAGTTAGAGCATTGAAGATGGGTCGAGGCTGGGTCTTCCAACATGACAATGACCCGAAGCACACAGCCAGGATAACCAAGGAGTGGCTCTTTAAGAAGCATATCAAGGTTCTGGCGTGGCCTAGCCAGTCTCCAGACCTAAACCCAATAGAGAATCTTTGGAGGGAGCTCAAACTCCGTGTTTCTCAGCGACAGCCCAGAAACCTGACTGATCTAGAGAAGATCTGTGTGGAGGAGTGGGCCAAAATCCCTCCTGCAGTGTGTGCAAACCTGGTGAAAAACTACAGGAAACGTTTGACCTCTGTAATTGCAAACAAAGGCTACTGTACCAAATATTAACATTGATTTTCTCAGGTGTTCAAATACTTATTTGCAGCTGTATCATACAAATAAATAGTTAAAAAATCATACATTGTGATTTCTGGATTTTTTTTTTAGATTATGTCTCTCACAGTGGACATGCACCTACGATGACAATTTCAGACCCCTCCATGATTTCTAAGTGGAAGAACTTGCAAAATAGCAGGGTGTTCAAATACTTATTTTCCTCACTGTATATACACACATACATATACACACACATACAAAAGAAACTCTCTCCCGCTAAAAGTTTCTGAATGTTATTGGTCACTTCCCCCAAAATAGGTGTGGACTAAGTCTTCCTTAAAGGACAAGGATGATGGCTCATCGCCATCTAACATCTTACTTCTTACATCTTAATTATTACTTCTTCGCCTTGTCTTAGTCAAGTCAAGTCAAGTATATTTGTATAACGCTTTTCACAATACAGATTGTATCAAAGCAGCTTCACAGTATTAAATTAAAATAATACAACAAGGTTTGTTTCTAGTGGAATTTATTGATTGATAAAATTAAATTAAATATCCCCAAAATATCCCCAACTGAGCAAGCCAAAGGCAACAGTGGCAAGGAACCGAAAAACTCCATCAAGTGACCTAATGGTGACCTGAAACTCCATCAGGTGACCTAATGGAGAAAAAAAAAAACCTTGGGAGAACCCAGGCTCAGTCGGGGGCCAGTTCTCCTCTGGCGTTTATGAACTAGAGGCCGGATTGTAGTTTGAACTGTAAGATTAAAAATATTATATGAATGCCTGGCTGAAGAGATGCGTCTTTAATCTAGTTTTAAACTGGGAGAGCGAGTCTGAGCAACGAACAGTATCAGGAAGGCTATTCCATAGTTTTGGAGCTAAATGTGAAAATGCTCTCCCTCCTTTGGTGGATCTGGATATCTTAGGTATGACCAAAAGCCTCGAATTTAGTGATCTTAAAGAGCGCGATGGATTATAGGGCGATAGAAGATCCGTTAAATAGACTGGAGCTAAGCCGTTTAGGGCTTTATAAGTCAGTAGCAATACCTTGTAATTAATACGGAACTTTATAGGTAACCAATGTAGTGATGATAAAATCGGTGTTATATGATCATATTTTCTTGATCTAGTAAGAACTCTAGCGGCTGCATTTTGGACTAACTGTAGCTTGTTTATTGAGGATGCAGGACAACCAGCTAATAAAGCATTACAGTAATCTAGTCTCGAGGTCATGAATGCATGAACTAACTTTTCTGCATCAGAAACTGATAGCATATTACGTAGCTTAGCAATGTTTCTAAGGTGGAAAAAGGCTGTTTTTCTAACATATGAAATATGATTTTCAAAAGACAGGTTGCAATCTAGTATAACACCCAGGTCTTTTACTGTAGAGGATAAAGTAACAGGACATCCTACTATGTTAAAGTTGTATTGTTAGAGGTTTTGTGGGCGGTTTTTTTAACCGATAAGTAGTACCTCTGTCTTGTCTGGATTTAATAAAAGAAAATTACGCGTCATCCAATCTTTTATATCTTTAACACACTCTGTCAATTTGGATAATTTAGCGTTTTCATCCGGCCGTGATGAAATATGTATTTGAGTGTCATCAGCATAACAATGGAAACTAATTCCATGTTTCCTTATAATATTTCCAAGTGGCATCATATATATTGAGAATAATAGAGGGCCCAACACAGATCCCTGCGGCACTCCATAGTTTACTGAAGTTATGATCGATTTTTCTCCATTTAAATAGACAAAATGGTAGCGGTCAGATAGGTATGATTTGAACCAGCTTAATGCTTGTCCTTGAACACCAGTATAATTTTGTAGTCGATCTAAGAGTATTGTGTGATCTATAGTATCGAACGCAGCACTAAGATCAAGTAAAACTAGTATTGAGATACAGCCTTGGTCAGAAGCTAAAAGTAAATCATTAGTCTTGTCTTGTCTTACGTTTCAGTCTTTCTTCCGTGCTCACTCATTTCTATCTCCGAGTGAAATGGACTTAGCCTGAATTTCCGGCAACTTTGCTTTCAAGTAAACCCTTTAGACTTCCCGCAAATGACGCACTCTCCGGAAGAACTGAAAGAACACTTCAAACTCAAGGACACAGCGAGGATCATCACACACACACATTCTTGCTCAGCACGCATTCTTGCTCGTATATTTGCCATTCTGTGATCTGCTCTCTCTCTCTTTATTTACTTTTTGTTATTCTGTTTATATGTATTCTTTGTTTAAGTATAGTCATGTATTTGTAGTTTCATTTATTAAAACACATTATACGCTTGATTGCCTCCGTTTCCTGCTCACCTAACAAAGTCTCTTAAATGTGAGATCTTAAGCTACAAGCTTTTATATTGTTGAGTACTTTATAGTAATCTAATAGAACAGGAAAGTTATTCTTCATGACCAGAAGAATAACTTTCCTTGAGAGTTGATAAGAAGATTGTACTGTCGGTTCGGTGGACAAACAGGTTATTCAATGTGAAATTAATTCTGTTAAAGGTTATTCTGAAAATTGATCTAGCCTATCTATATATTCATAATTGATTATAATTCGTTGTAGTTAATTATCCATATGTATAGATACAAATACATGGGCTATGTATCCCCCTTTTGGGGGATTTAAAATATGTAGGTAATTTATCATAACCAGTATGATTCATTATTAATTATACATTCCCTTTTTTGAGCTAATTCACTACATGCTTTCCAAATTAAAACTATCTAATTAGCGTACATATTATTATTTTTTATTATTCTATCTTTGTGGATTTGCTTGTTCACGTGACAATTTGCATCATTCGCGGCAGTTTTCCTGTGCCCTGGGCAACAAGATTCAAGGGCCTGCATGGCTCAGTGGAGATGTATGTAGCCTATGTACAATAGTCTCAGCATAAAGTGCATTCAAGAAACAGAACCGATGCACAAATGTTTCATAACTTTTTACAATGAATCTTTCACTGAACTTGGTGGCTACAGAGTAATTATTAAATGTTTCAATATAGCCAATCAATTATCTTTTGACAGCAACAGTAAAATAATGCAGACAGCTAGGGAAGCCTTAACTGAAAACCAGAAATTATTTCTAAAATGCTAAAATGTGAAATTATCACCAGTCATGAAGCAGGCAATTACTGTGTATGGAGTAAAAGTAAACCATTGGCTACACTGTTGCATGTAGTTCAAAGTCAAGATCATGTTTATTGTTTCACAATCAATTTACTACTATATATTTGTGACGATGAGGCAGGAATAAAGCGGAGAGAATCCAAATGCAAGTACTAAATTTAATGAAAACAAACAGGGTGAACAACAGAACTCAGAACAAGGAACTCAGGAACGGTTACAAAGAACAGCAAACAACTTCAACGACCGACAAACCACAACTGAAACACAGAGGTATAAATACATAAGCAGACAAGCTAAACAAGATAACAAGGGGGCGTGGTAAATCCGAGACACCTGTAGACAATGAGCAAAAAATTAACAAAATGACAAGACACATGGCAGGATCACATGACAAACAGGGAATCACGTGACAGACAAGACAAAACCCACACCGTGACAATATTCTTATTATTTTATTTTAACAAATGGGCCTTACAACTGGCCTCCTTTCATAACTGAACTCATAAACACACAAACTTTTTAATTATTAGGCCTAATGGCCTATCTTTGCTTTAAAAGGTGAGCCTAACAACACACTGGCATTCCAGACTTATGGCCCTATTTTAACGATCTAAGCGCATGGTCTAAAGCGCAGGGCACAAGTTCACTTAGTGCCGAATCCACTTTTGCGATTTTAACGACGGGAAAAATGGTCGGTGCGCCAAGCACAAGGTCTAAAAGGGTTGTCCCTATACTCTCAATGAGTAATGGGTGTGTTTTGGAATTTACGTGTGTTAAACCAATCAGAGTCTCATCTCCCATTCCCTTTAAATGCCAGTTGCGCTCGCGCCATGGCAGATTCGCCATTTACATGACGGAATATGATAGTGGAAAGACCGCATTTCCAGAGCGCAAATGGAACTGCTCGTGCGCGAGGTACTGTAAAAGTGTGCAAGCAGACCATCTACGGGACAAGCCGAATTCCACCATATCTTTATGTACACAATAATAATCTTTTACATTGTAATCCTTTTATTTGAAATATTTGGCATGTTTGTGTGCTGCTGTGCGTCCCTGTGTGTTTAATAAGCAGAGTGTATGCACGTTGTGGACCCGCCTATAGGCGCACATTACTAACGTGCTCTTTAAATAACAAAAAAATATATATATTGTGCCATTGACTTTAGACCAGGTTTCAGTTGGTCAATGGCGCAGTCAAAATAGCAAAAATATTGCCTCAAAATAGCAACGTGCCAACAATGCGCCAGAACACACCTCGTTTTCAGACCAGTGGGTGCACAAATGGGCGCAAATGCATTTGCTATTTAAACAACGTGGCGCAGGACGTGAAAATGATAACTGCGTCAGACTGAAACTAGCAAAAAACACTTGGCGCTGCATTTCGCCAGGTGTAAGATAGGGCCCTACACTGTCAGAAATAGGGGTACAGTAGGAGTCCATTTCTGTCCCCCAAGGTACAATCTCCCAAGGGTCAAAAAGCATTAAAAGGTACATATACAGTATGTACCGTTTCTTTTAAAGGTTAAGGTACAATATTGTACCCTTGAGGGTACAGCCCCAGTGACAAGCCATTGTACCCCTAAAGGTACAATTATGTACTTTATTTTCTGAGAGAGTATATGTGAATAACTCATAGTCTACACAACATTTCATATTAGGCTAATACACGTCTATTAACTCGTATATCTTTTCCTTTTGTTTAACAGGTGACCCTAACACACTGGACTCCTTGACTTTTAATATGTAGCCTAAATCCATGCACAACATTTGACATTAACACACATCTAATAATTCTTTCATCTTTTCTCTTCTTTTAACGGGTCTTTTCTCGTGTAAACAGGGCCTAAATATTTTTCTAGACTAGTAGTCATTAATTTAATCAATTAGGACTTATCGCACGTTTATTCTATCCTGTGTGCATATATAGCCTATATTCCGCGCTCAAGCGCATGCATAAAACTTGCCGCAAAGCACCGGCAAAAGTAGGCTAATGATAATAAGTGTGTCTGAAAAAAATAACGAAGCATTTTAATTGTTTATTAATAAACTAGTCTTTTCTAAATCAGTGTAGGCTGCCTGCAAACATATCTCCATACATCTCCGCTGTAATGTAGCTAGATGCGCCTTTCACGGACAGGATTACATAATCAGACACTGTTAACCCTTGCTGTAAAAAAAGGCCAAATTCTGACAATATCATACCATTTTCCATTAAAACAGTAATATACCTTAGAAAACAAAAATAGACTACAGGAATATACTGTGAATTAACAGCACTCAGAGGCTGTTTTCCCAATCACACCCTATACCCTCATTCATTATTCCCTGCATTAGTTCAGTAATATAGTCCACTTGACAGAGTGAATGAAAAGAAGTAAGTGAATTAAGACACTGATGAACACCTGATAAGCAGAATCACTGAAGGACAGAGAAACAAGAACAGAAAAAAGAGAAACACACGAACTACAATTTACTTCCAGCCACCGAGCGTGAAACCAGTTTACAAACCAGTTTAACATTATTTATTTTGTACAAAAGTTATTGTTTGTAACCATAATCAATATAACCACAATCATTCTCAAACCGTGTGTGTGTGCACAAGTGTGACTTACAAATACACAGTTCAAGCACCAATTGATAAACTAATGTTAAAAAGTCAAGGGTCAGCATCCCAACTAAAGCAAACAGTGATCTCCTTCATGGTAACTTCAAACCAAACATTTTCAATTAAACATCTTAACCCTCTGGGGTCTGAGCGGTTTTCTGGGCCCTGGAGGTGTTCTGACATGCTCTGACATTTGTGCTTTTTTCAGTTATTTATAAACATGATAATGGCAAAGGTGTAAATTCACTCTTTATAGCACAAACAGGGCTACCATAATATGTGATCAACATGCATGTATATGTTTGAATTTTTAAGAGAATGTTTATGCGTGGTTATTGAAAAAAATAAAAATGAAAGTTGCTGAAATAAGACCACAAAACACATACTAAATATGTGTCCACAAGACTTTTGACTAATGAATGTTGTCGCTTCGAGTTCTGGCTTCAAAATGATATGAAAATCATCCTGCCTAATTGTTCACTCACAATTTAAATCAATGTATTTTTTTATTTTTTTATGGAAAGCCAATATGCGAGGGGGGCGTGAACGAGGAGTGGTTTACACCTGAGAATACAATGTCCCACCCACTCTGCATAATGAGCCATTCATTCAGGTGTGACACTGACTGAGCCCCACAAGAATGAATGCAAGGACAAAAGATATATTTAGAAGAAGACTTATATTGACCATTTAAGATTTTGCTTACATCTATCTTGTAAATATGTTTTGCTATTTTATTAAAAAGGTTACAATTACAACAATAATTACAATTTCAACAATATTTCAAGTGTACTCTTTCTTTGTAAAAAAATGATTATAGGCCTACATTTGATCATATGTAGGTATTCATTAGTTTGAATATAGCCAACATTGGAACATCTAACATCTTAGTTTATGACTTTATTTTTGACAAAAATAGTATTTTATATATATATATATATATATATATATATATATATATATATATATATATATATATATATATATATATAGAACATATGAGCAGAAATTGCTAAACAAAAGCTTATTTGATGTGGCAGTATATTCTACAGTAAAAACTGTACCCAAATCTAGTCAACAAAATGTTGTCTTTCATATTTCGCCTGACTGTAACATTGTTTTTATGAAATATTAGGGCATATAAATGTTAATTTGCAGTTTAATACGTTGCTTATACAAATAGCCTACATTTTATTTCAACATATTTCAGTCGATTTTTACTCATCTCAGTATAGCAATACAGTTTGCTAAAACATCATCATTCATTCACACACGGCATTTAAATTTAAACTGTCTTTTTGCGAGCTGTGGTAAACAGCGCGCATCTCTGCCGTTCATTCATTCACAAACAGAAACCCGATTCACTTGAGAAGGAAAAAAAACTTACTACAGTATTCCTCAGCTCAGTCGGATCCTTGCTCCTCGAAATACCCACACTTCTGAGGGACATTTTCCATTATTATTATTCCTCACAGTGCTGCGAGACGGTGTAAACAAATAATGATCTGAATAAACTTGTGTTTTCTCGAGCTGATATGGGGGCGTTCACAGGTTTGCATGGATTGCCTCAGACATTTGCGTTTGAATAGCGCGCGCTCTCCGGGGCGTGGTCACATTATTTTTGAATGAGCTCTAATGAGCTCGACTGGAATCGCTCTCTTTTAATACAGATTTCACAAGATGAGAATATTTGTTTTTTATATAAATTACTTCATTTAAAAGAAGAGAATTCAAGCTTCATGCCTGTGCGTCTGTATGCCTGTTTGACTGAGTATTCGCTGAGTTACAGTTCATTTTCGGACGCGTTTCAGAATGGACTTAACTGACAGAGAGAAGGCAGAACTCGCATCACGTTTATTTTTCTTTATTTGGCAAAAAGCACAACACTTTGTTTTTATTGTGAGTATACACAAAAATAATACACATTTAACATAATCGATTGATGTATGAAACTTGTTTGTAATATCAAAGTCAACAGAGCAAAATTAATTTCTTTTTAACTGATAAGAAAAAAAGCGAGCTGGTATCGCCGGCGATACCGCCGACCCCAGGGGGCTAATAACAACTTCTGTAGATGTATGACAGAAATAAAGTTTCTGAAAGTTATAAAGTTATTGTGTTTCTCTATTTTCTGTTCTTGTGTTCCTCTTTCCTTCAGTGATTCTGCTTGTTAACAGCAGGTGTTCATCACTAATGCTCAACATTCACTTATTTCACTTATTCACTTATTATTCAACATATTCACTTAATTATCTCACTGTAACACTGCGTCAATGTTACTTTTACTACTTTTGTAGTGTGGATTTTCCTGTGGGGTTGAAAGGGTTAACAGTGTAAGATAAAAAGTCACACCCACAAAATGTATTTTAACAGTAATAAACTGTAAGTTATAAAACAGGTATATACTGGCAACACTGTTGCCAGTAGTTTACTGTAAAATTTTGTTTTTGGGTCACCATTGTGCTGAAGAGTGCTTCAGTCCTGGAGAAGACCTTGAAACATTGCTGATATGCTGCATGTTGCTTTATTTAACAGACGGTGACTGTGTAGTTGTGGTTCAGTGGAAATCTTTTTATGTTCAATAGTTTTTTACTGGCCTCAAATGAAATAAGTTCACAGTAATACTTTGCTCACGTTATTTATGCATTAAATATATAATACATTTAAATGACAGTTGGTCAATTTAAGCCAGTTGGTTTCTCCAAACTCGAGTTTTAATTTAGTGCATTTTTACAGTAACTTACTGTAGATTACAGTAAATAACTGTACAATTAACAGTATATTACTGGCAACAGTGTTGCCAGTATTTTACTGTAAAAAAACCTGGTAAGGTCTAACAGTGGATGTACCGTACGTATTTGCTTTCGATTGGATTATTTTCGTTGTTGGACATTTTTTATAAGCTTTATATAGATAGCTATATTTCTCATGTCTGTGAGGCTTGTCTATACACTGTTTTTCAGTTCATTTTTGAGACGCGCTCCAATTCACAGAGATCATGAAAGGACCAAGGACCAACACCCTGTTCGTTTTCTTTTATTTTACAAAAGCACAACGTTTTCTTGTTGTTGTGAGTTTACACAAATAAAGGTAGTTGCGACTGATGTATTATTCTTTTCTGTATTAAGTAATTAATGCCACAATAATTTGTTTATTTTATTGGCTACTTAAATTTTTCATTTTTGTTTTGTATTGAATACCATTTAAAGGATTTGCTGTGCACCGCAATGCCATTCTCCCACAGAAAGACACATTAAGAGCCACCTTTATTTTCTTTATAATAAAGGGTTTCTATGGGAGGAAAACGCTTAACGTGTAATTAAATGCGTTGCGTTTATATTCTGGGCTCATCTGCTTTTCTGTAGGATAGTATGGTTTATTAATAAGGTGTGTACAGCATTTGATCTTTATCACTGATGTACACTGTTAGACCTTACCAGGTTTTTTTACAGTAAAATACTGGCAACACTGTTGCCAGTAATGTACTGTTAATTGTACAGTTATTTACTGTAATCTACAGTATGTTACTGTAAAAATGCACTAAATTAAAACTCGAGTTTACTAATTTCACTTGGAGAAACCAACTGCCTTAAATTGACCAACTGTCATTTAAATGTATTATATATTTAATGCATAAATAATGTGAGCAAAGTATTACTGTGAACTTATTTCATTTGAGGCCACTAAAAAACAGTTGCCAGTATATACCTGTTTTATAACTTACAGTTTATTACTGTTAAAATACATTTTGTGGTTGTGACTTTTTATACTTGTAAGTGCTATTTGTTAGCAAGGTAACTTAGATCAGCAGTTTAAGACATTAAATTCATAAGCACATATTAAAGAGTCAAGGGTCAAGAGCCCAAATAAAGCTGACACTAATCACGATTCTGGTAATCACGAATCACGAGCCTGTGCTTCAGTCCAGGAGAAGATCTACAAACATTGCTGTTATGCAGAGGTGGAAGTAACGAATTACAACTACTCACGTTACTGTAATTAAGTCGTTTTTTTGGGTACTTGTACTTTTTTGAGTATATTTTTAAATCTGTAATTTTACTTGTACTCAAGTACATATTAAACTAAGTAATCTACTTCACTACTTGTAAAATCACATTTCGTTACTGAGTACAATTTGAATTGATATTCAAATCTTTGACTGGCATTTCGGTAGCCAATAAAATATTCGATCGTAAATGGACCAATAAAACCCCTGATATTTGGACTGAATTAAAGCCGCCGCAGTCGCAGCAGGTTTTGAAGAGCTGATCATAAGTGAAGGAGGCGAGGAGCTCAGAGTGATGGCCGGACTGAAAGTTTGGAGAAACAACAAACTATATAGTAGTATACATATAAATACCGAAATATCTGTCAGTACTCATTTTCTGCAGTATAGGCCTATACACCGATACGATACCAGCTGCGCGTTCTCATTCTCTTATCTCAACGACAGCGAGTTTGACACACCCGCCTTCTTCTCAGCGCGGGATTGCAGGTAGGCCTATTACCACAGACTGTAAAAAATAGCCTATTATCAGTGTTGGGGAGGTTACTTTGGAAATGTAATAGATTACAGATTACAAATTACCCTATTTAAAATGTAATAAGTAGTGTACCTTTTCAATTACTTTATAAAAGTAAAGTAACTAATTACATCTGATTACTTTTTGATTACTTTTAAGTTTCTAATGGATATTTTCAACTAAATCATTTTCAAGCATTTATACCAAGCAGGTGTGACCTTACAGTAGCTCTGTTTACTGTGAGAATTTCAAAATCTTTCATCACTTGAATTAAGATTATATTAATTTAATTTTAACGTATAACAACCACAAAACCAGATCTTATAACAAAAAAAATTGTTTGCTGCCGTTACAAAATCTAAATTTTGCATAGCTATGACAGAACACACTGGCAAGTAACAATGCCTTGAAAAAAACTTTAATCTTAAAAAATAAAGATATACATAAAACCAGATAGGCAGTTAAAACAGTTATTAAAACAGTTACATAAAAGAAAAAAAACACTGGTGTCTCATAGCCATCAATGCAATTAGGGAAAGAAATTAATTAAATGTGTGTGTGTGCAAATGCTCTTTACCCTCTAAAAATCAAACTGGGCAATAGAGCGACAGATAGAGTGTCCATTACCAACCTCATTCAAGGAAAAAAAAATGCAAGCTATGTATTTTTTTTTTTGTGAAAGGGTTCATAAAAACAAGTGTGTCTGGTAAAGGCAGCTAGCAGCTGCTAGCTAATTTGTTATGAATGTTTTTAATATTGGTCTCGAATACACAAAGGGGACGATGAACTCGAGGGTGCGTTTTGGTGATTTTTTTTCACATAATAGCACCTACAGTAAATCGACTTAAAACTACTCCGTCACTTATCATCATACAGAAACGAGTAATATATCATTCGAAGTGAAAGGGTCCGTTTTTATTTCTGTACACTCACAATAAAATAAAGAAAGTCTAGGTTACATACCTGCAGATGCTTCCTCAGGTTCGACATTGAAGCTTTTGATGTCGAAAGTATTTTAACAGCTGGCAAACAAATTTTGCACTGAACTGTTATATTTGGGCCCCTCTCGGATTTCAGGGTGAAATTATTTTTAAATTTCCAGCAATGAAATGCATTTTTATCATTCGCCATGGTGGCAGCTTTCAGACTGGTTGTAGTAGCCTAGCGGCAAAGAGGATTAACGTAATTGGCAGACGTGGTGCGCCGCAAATTCAAACCGATGAACCAATCAAAAGCATCAAAATAGCACCGCTTTAATAAATGGCTTTAGCAGAAGGCATCGTGCATATCAAAAACAGGCAAAGCAACAGATTAATATTATTCAACATATCCCATTTTTTTAAAGAACATTTTTAGATGTAACCCCATTTGTAATCTTTAACATTTTCATAAGTAACTGTAATTTAATTAAAAAATTTTGTCAGTAACTGTAACGAATTACTGTTACATTTATTTTGTAATTAAATTACGTAACGCCGTTACATGTAACTAGTTACTCCCCAACACTGCCTATTATACGCATAATTTTATTAATACCTGCAAGTTTCTATGGCATATTTTAATGGCAAATGTCACGAGTGCAATATTGTAACGCGAGGGCACATTCATGTAATCGCAGAAAACTGGACGCGAGCTCTCAAAAATAGGAATGAACTGGACTCGGATATTGATATTGCGTGTGCGCTCTCGGACTGTGTCATATCATGTGCAATCGCGAATCTCTCCAAGTGGTTCTCACTGCAGACTCAAATGACGTCCAGCTCCAATCTCTCCATGGTCTTGAATTAAACGCTGTCAAAAGTTATGAAAAATCTAGTCTTTTTTGCAAATTAAATTCTGTTTGAAATCAAGCTTCCTTGTGCTGTGTGTGAGCTATTGCAACAGTGAACGTTACCCTATTGTAAAGACAAATACACTGAGTGAGTAAATATTTAAGTTAGATTATTGTAATGGTTATTGCTCAATGTTTAAATATGTAAACAAAAGCCTAAATTAAAATCTCAACGTATAAAGTGGACGTGTCTCTTCAGAAGACTTGAATTAAACTTTTCCTTTCAAATAGATTACTGTTACAATGAGTGTTGTGCTTTTCGATGATTGCAAATAATGATTGCTTTGACAAAATGGATGGACAAAAATGTAGATATTAAAATATTTAGTAGCCTATGTGGTAGTTTTCCCGATGGTATTAAAAATTATAGGCTAAGCCTACTGAATATTGACATATTTCAAGGTGTCATATTGAAGTTAGAAATTCCAGTATCATGACCACTAATTAATGTCCTTCGACAAGGTAAAAACGTGTTGAAAATAGCTATTTTCTACATAAATCTATGATTTGGTTGAATATTTATTGGTAATACATTAACTATCGCCAGCTAAAAAGTAACTAGTACTCTGAGTAGTTTTTGAGAAGAGTAATTTGTACTTTTACTCAAGTACTTTTTTGACACCAGTACTTTTACTTGTAATTGAGTATTATTTCAGCAATGTAACGGTACTTGTACTTGAGTACAAATTTTCAGTACTCTTTCCACCTCTGCTGTTATGCTGCATATTGCTGTATTTAACAGGCGGTGACTGTGTAGTTGTTTTTTAGTGGTCTCAAATGAAATAAGTTCACATTAATTATTTGCTCACATTATTAGTGCATTATACATTTTAGTTAACACATTTAAACGACAGTTGGTCAATTTAAGGCAGTCGGTTTCTCCAAGTGAAATTCGAGTTTCAATTTAGTGCATTGTTACAGTAACATACTGTAGATTACAGTAAATAACTGTACAATTAACAGTAAATTACTGGTAACAGTGTTGCCAGTATTTTACTGTAAAAAAAAGCCTGGTAAGGTCTAACAGTGTACCTCACAGGGTCACTGTCATCAGAGAATTGTAAACTTATATCTAAAGTGTTTTAAATTGTATTCTTTTTGCAGATTACAAAAAGATTTCACTGATGTCTTTTTGCAAAGACATCAGTGAAACAGGTTATTTCATGATGATTATAAATCCATCAACAGGTAACCATCATCACCTGATCTCGTTTCACTTTAGCTTTCTTTGCTGCTGCAAATGTGTTTAACGAACACACTGTCACAGCTGCCAAAAAAAGACAAAAGATATAATAAGAGTTAAGAGCCCAACTAATGGAAACACTAATCACTGTTATGGTGATTCAAATGAAACACATTAGAGTTAAACCTGTACACATCTGACAGAAATAAAGTCAGTCTGGTTAGTAATAAGTGAAGCTGGTAATGCTATTTGTGGAGTTGTTTAATCCTCCTCTGAGATCTTCACAGATTTAATGTCTTCTTTTATCTTCAGTTGATTTCATCTAAGACTGTGGCTGAAGTCAGTTGTAGTTCTTGTGTTTCTGCTCGTCTCTTTTTCTGTTCTCTTCTTTCCTTCAGTGATTCTGCTTGTTAACAGGCTTATTAAGGCTGAAATGACTCCATATTTAATATATACACAGACTTTGTGGCTCAGATAAGGTCCAGTTCTGGTTTATTTCTTTGCTCTTGGCTGACATGTGGCATTGCTATGGCCTGCTTGTGGCCCAGATCTGGCAAACAGGAGCGGTCCGCCCAAGTGCCATCATTCCACGCTGCATGTGGGCCAGATCCGCATTCCACAAGTGCCAGATGTGGGCCGGATCTGGGCCGAAACAATGTTTCTATCTGGGTACATACTGTACATACATACATGCACTACACTACACCACTAACATGCTCACTAACATGTAGAAGTTAACCACATCTAGGAAAACATTCAACAAACATGTTCTCCCCACAGACTTAGCTACACTTACAATAGGAAACATGGTAGCTATCCATCCAACAAGTAGAACACCTCTCATTACCCTGTGATACCTGACACCTTAGCTGCGCAACAGTAGTTATAAGCCATACCAGGAACACTCAACTGCTTTGTTTTGTTTTACCTCTTCCTTGCCTTTCCTTCTACTTTTATTAGGTAGAATGCCTGTCTACCCCATAAGGGTCAAGGTCATGATATTAGGATTGATGCACCATGTCTGATACTTGTAAGCCGCCTTAAAACAAATGTGAGCCAGATAGCTCCATGCATGATGGGTCACATAATTTTTACCACAAATTATGTCACCAGAAAATGAAAGGTAAAACGTCTTAACTTAGAACAACTTAGAAGAGAAGATAACAAACAAAATTCTGAATGTCACACCAAATGACATGGTGCCACGTCATATGATGAATCACACCACACAACAATCTGTATGCAAAAATCTGTATTACCACTTACTTTATTCATTCGATGTTGCACTTTTTATTTACTGAATATTAACTACATGAATTCTAAAAATCTTTAGAAAAATCATTGAACATATTTTTTTTATTTAATGCATAAATGCATTTCAAAATGAGGATGAGTAAAACAATGACCGAACAGCAAGCTGATGATGTATCATTAAAAACAGTGTGCCACTAAACATCGTAAAATATTTGGCTTCTACTCAAAGAGACAAACAGAAGAACCATATCTTTATAAAGGAACTGAACAAGCTTATATTTGTTGCAGGTTTAGACTTCATTAAACATGAGCCAGTCGTATTTCAAGAGCATGGCAAAACGCCTGCTTTGCTGGGGTTGTTTGAGGCTGCAGATTATTTCATTTTGGTTGTAGTATATGCAATCTTGTCTTTGTGGCCACACAAAAGCATTCTGGCACCCCTTCTGTTTCATGCAGTTGACCTTCAGCTCATTCTCACTGAGTATTTCCACTATCTGACCCACATATGACCTCTCCTCATATTTCACAATCACAAACTGCCCCTCTGTGTATTTCTCATTATCATCATCTTTTTCAGTGAAATCTGCTTCAGCTTGAGTAATGAATGAAATTTTGCTTGATTGGGGAGGTGGCACCTCAGCATAAGAGTCACTTGACTGGGAACAGAGCACTTCAGCAGGTGAGTTGCTGTCAAACTGAAGATGAGTTGGCTTGTGACAAGCACACATTTAAGCTGTGTCCCAATGTGAAGGCTGCATCCTCCGAAGGCCGCATTTGAAGGCCGATTGTGTCACAGCGGCGCGACGAAGGACGTCCCAATTCAAAGGCTGCATCCTTGGAAGGTCGCATTTGAAGGCCGATTGCGTCACTGCGGCGCGATGAAGGCTGTCCCAATTCAGTTCTGCATTCTCCGAAGGCCGTATTCGAAGGCCGGTTGCGTCATCGCGACGCGACAAAGGCTACCCTGATTCAAAAGCGACGCCAAATGCGCCCTTCGTTTCCCCGTGAAAGGAAGGATACATATATTGGACACTTAGCGGCCTATCCTACACTATTCTACCCCATAAGTCATTGCGCGCCGTTGACGACAGCATTTATTTATTTATTTTTAAAGGCGGTCGAGACTAGAGATCGGTGGTGGACAGCAAATTCAAATTTAAATGTAAGTATTATGTTTTCATTTACTCAAATAGCTAGCGAAACCAGAGTTAAAGTTTCTTATAAACTTCATCTTAACTCCTTCGTCACCATTGCGTGGCTTCATTTGTCAGGTAGTTTGAGGCAAAACTTGTGCTAATATTAGTTTAACAACCTATTTGTAATATTTGCACTAGTCTATCTCACTTGTGTATTATAAGAAATATCACTCACCCTATAAAGCCCACAACAATAAGAAAAGCAGTTGATAAGGGAATGGGGTTTCACTTTTATGTGTTTTTGTAGTGCTGTCATGAAAGCTATGTGGTTTTAACCAAATTTGAGTATATAGAAATATGATTTCTTAAGTATTTTGTATGCACGTCTTGATGTGTCATATTTTGCAGTGTTAACAATGCACTTAAGATTGCACCCATGTGTTAAGCTTTTTTAGAGCAATTCAGGAGAAAAAAAATATTGTGTATTGTGCTGTTGTTGTTAACAAGCCATGGTTCATTTGCTCTGCCCTTAGGATTGCAAGTGTCCTGGGACAGGTGAGGGTGTGAGTGGGAAACTCACTGCTGCAACTTGGCCCTGGTCCTCAGGGCCGAGTTCAGCAGTGGGTGTCCACGGTGAGGAGGAGCCAGCACCAGCAGCACCAGCACGAAGGCAGAGGCGAGGAGAGTAGGGAGAGGATGGACAGGCTGTTTTCTCTTCTTGAGAGAATGATTGAAAAATATATATTTTTTCTACATATTCTTGTTTAACTTTTTTCACTTTTATTTTTTAAAAGGAAAGAAAAAATCTGTACATTATTTTTATGTGAAAATACATGATCCGGCAGCGCCGGGGCTGAAACATCCTCAACATGTCCTCCAGTAAAATATAAAACATAAAAATGACAATAGCCAATTCTGGCTCCATAGCTGTTTACTCAATTAGGCTATATCAAATGAATTATCAGGATGGCAGCTGTCCTCTCGCACCGTTGAGGAGCGGTGATCAGAAACACCTGGTTGCGCAATTAGGAAATCCTATGAAGGCTACATGGTGCGTCCTTCGAAGGACGCATAGGCTGCATCCTTGAAGTCTTCAGTCCTTCGAGGATGCAGCCTTCACTTTGGGACACAGCTATAATAGCAAAGCCCTGTAGAATATCTCCCCTGGGGCAAAGGACAGAATCTGGTGCGTGCTGCTGATACCAGTCACTGGGCGCACTGATGGAGGGAGCATTTCGTCCATTACAGAGATCTCTTCCTCTTCGATCCAAATGACTGTGACGTTTTCGACAGTCCCTTGCAAATATTCACACATTTCCTTTGGACTTTGCAGGTCCCTACCCCCAAGGACATGCATGTCTGCTTTACTTTTCAGAGTTCCTCCGACGCCATCAGGAGCTCCTTTCCCATTGCCGCGCTCTGAGTAGTTCCAGGTGACCCGCTTGAACCACCACGTATAGGGAATGCTGCTCATAAGGTAGCAGTTTGCCCTGTTGCAATATTGGTTGGCTGGCCCATCACTCAGAAAATGTACTGTATCAATGGCATGGACATTTCTTCTTCGGAAGTCCTCTAAAACGGGCTTTATGTGTGCCCACACTGCGCGTTCATCGTGACGTAAGGACTTGGAGATTGTGGCATAGCACTGTGAGCCACTAACTGAGTAGGCAATTCCAGTGTGTAATGTTGCCTGTTGTCTATTGCCACCAAAATGGTAGGACTGAATCTCAGTGTTCAGTTTACATGCGTAATTTTCTGAGAAGTCTTCATGCAAGACCATCTCATTTACCTTCAGGTTCTCCTTAATTTGCCTAAATTGCTGCACCTGGTGAAGCCAGTTAAACTGGTGGCCTGCGATCGCCTCCAGCCCCTTCTGGAACAGTTCAATCAACTCCACGAGAGTCCCCCTTTCTGTTTTTTTATATCCAGTTTTTGTATATTTTCCCACCAACCTCAGCATCCACTTTTTCCCACTGCTCCCATGTTGCGGAATCACTTTGACTGTGGTCATTAAGTTGCACCTAATCAAAGCAGCAGTTTGGACAGAGGCGTTGCATGCATCTCACGTCGGCTGTGCTGCATGTGATACTTGCGAGCTGTTCAGAGAGGCTTTTTATAGGAAGTAGACCTCTAATTGCAAGACTGTTAATCAGGAGAGACATGTTTTCATGTTGGTAACATGCACATGTGTTGCGATCTTTTGACTTAGCCTCAGTGATATAAAAAGGTCTGTACCTTGTAAACTGCCGTTATGACATACGGTGTTTACGGTCACATGTCCGCATGTAGGCCTTGTGGAGATCTGTCAGAGGGCTGGTTAGTACTCTTCTTTGTTTTTACACTTTTCGACCAACTACATCTTTCTTGCCTGGAAGAACGATACTGTTCTCTTCTAGCAGCAAAAATGACTCTACTTTCTGTGCCTTCTCAGACTTCTTACTTTTTGGAGTCTTACTGACAGCTGTTGGCTTTATTGTCTTTTGTCTTCCTCACTGTTTTCTGTATTTTGTTGCCTTCTGTTGTTCAATATTTACTCTTCTCATTAGCACCTTATTTTTGTTTCTCTGTTGTCTTAACTGAGCCTTCAGCTTATTGATCTCTACCCTCCAAGGGCTTGGTGATTCTGGCGGTGAGGATGGTGGTGAAGGTGGTGATGGAGTTTGTGGTCTTTCCTGGTTTTGTGCTAAATCTGGATGTTCAGGTGTGCTACAGTGGACTGGCACTGGGTCAGGTTGAACTTCCACCTCCTATCAGACACTATTATAGAAGAACTGAACTGAGCTGGACTGATGACATCACGGTTTACTAAAGAGCGGTTATACAGTGGGGAGAACAAGTATTTGATACACTGCCGATTTTGCAGGTTTTCCCACTTACAAAGCATGTAGAAGTCTGTAATTTGTATCATAGGTACTCTTCAACTGTGAGTGACGAAATCTAAAACAAAAATCCAGAAAATCACATTGTATGATTTTTAAGTAATGAATTTGCATTTTATTGCATGACATAAGAATTTGATACATCAGAAAAGCAGAACTTAATATTTGGTACAGAAACCTTTGTTTGCAATTACAGAGATCATACGTTTCCTGTAGTTCTTGACCAGGTTTGCACACACTGCAGCAGGGATTTTCGCCCCCTCCTCCATACAGACCTTCTCCAGATCCTTCAGGTTTCGGGGCTGTCGCTGGGCAATTCGGACTTTCAGCTCCCTCCAAAGATGCTTCTTACGGAGCCACTCCTTAGTTGCCCTGGCTGTGTGTTTCGGGTCGTTGTCATGCTGGAAGACCCAGCCACGACCCATCTTCAATGCTCTTACTGAGGGAAGGAGGTTGTTGACCGTCATCTTGAACTTCTTCCATTTTCTAATAATTGCGCCAACAGTTGTTGCCTTCTCACCAAGCTGCTTGCCTATTGTCCTGTAGCCTATCCCAGCCTTGTGCAGGTCTACAATTTTATCCCTGATGTCCTTACACAGCTCTCTGGTCTTGGCCATTGTGGAGAGGTTGGAGTCTGTTTGATTGAGTGTGTGGACAGGTGTCTTTTATACAGGTAATGAGTTCAAACAGGTGCAGTTAATACAGGTAATGAGTGGAGAACAGGAGGGCTTCTTAAAGAAAAACTAACAGGTCTGTGAGAGCCGGAATTCTTACTGATTGGTAGGTGATCAAATACTTATGTCATGCAATAAAATGCAAATTAATTATTTAAAATCATATAATGTGACTTTCCGGATTTTTAGATTCTGTCTCTCACAGTTGAAGTGTACCTATGATAAAAATTACAGACCTCTACATGATTTGCAAGTAGGAAAACCTACAAAATCGGCAGTGTATCAAATACTTGTTCTCCCCACTGTATATAAATTAACTAAATGAATAACTCTTTTTAAAACAAAAATGAAACATCACTGAACTTACTTAAGCTGGACTGGCTATTTTCTTCTGGAAATAAACTTTTTGCATTATTTTCCTGTTATCTCTGGAAAGCTGCTTTGAAACAATCTGTTTTGTAAAAAGCGTTATATAAATATATGTGACTTGACTAAATGTATCAAACTAATAGAATGCTAATCTAATTAAATAGTTACGCCTATATAGCTGCTGTGCGCAAGCTTATAAACATAACATGGAGTGGACTGAGTGCGCAGTGGCACAGCTTATCAAGCGCACATCCCTTTTTCAAAGACATTGCTGGAAAGTTTGTAGTTCGGTCGGATATGTCAATAGCAAAGAAGGTAAAATGAGGGACATATTACTAACGTTAACAGACGGTAAAAAAATGAGCACCCACTTCTGTTGCATGCTCTTGATTGCTCACTCAGCACACACGCATCATTTGGATTAAAACTAAATTGTATATGAAAGTAAAAGCATGAAATGTTACGTGATTTATGTAGAATGAGTTGTTCCCCTCACTATTACAGGATGTTTACATGACAAGAAGTTTACTGTGTGCAAACAGACAGCGCTTGAATACTTATGTATACTTTAATAATTATGTAAAAACGGCCATCGTTGCGAGTATCTTAGAAAACAAAGTTGGTTCCCTTTCGAAAGGGAACTTGCACTACGTCGATTGACTCTTTGGGGAACGCCTCAGGTGTGACAGGTGTCTGAAACTACTATCCAATCATGGCAATCCTATTGACCGGCGACATGACATCATCAACGTGTGACCCGGAATTATAAAAGGGCGCCTTGTAAACATGACATGACCTTTTCGTCTTCAGGGACTGTTCTGTCTGTAAGCACTTGAAATTACGGTAAGATAAATTTAAAAATGCACTGAGAAGGCTAAGGAATGCTTCCAGAAGTGTGCAGACCCGTGCCCAAGATACTTGACGCTGGGTGACACACACGAACTGTGCGTTTTTTGTCTGGGGGAAGAGCAGGCACAGGCAGTTCTCCAGGGAGCTGCCTGTGCAAACTGTGAGCGTTTTCCCTTGAGAACGCTCCGCTCTTGTCTGGCCCTCTTCTCTTCTTGGCCCTCGAGAGAAAGGCTTTCTCCTCGATTCGCCGATTTCGTCCTCTGAGCTTTTAGTCAGGTCCGAATCTTCAAGATTGTGTAACCCTGTAGGCATTTTTGAGGAAAAGTTGTTATACCACATTTTTAGAAAGTTCAATGTCTCCTGAATAAGGATCCACCGTATAACATTGAAATAAGGGTCCCATTTTCTTGTAATTGTTATCGAAACAATAGGTGCATTATTCACAGCCGAAACACTACAGGTGGATAGGGTAAAATTTTTAAGTTATAGATATCACCATAAAACCTTTCCAGTTTTTCACTTACATAGAGACAGACATTTTTTGTATTACAAGTTTTCTGAAATGTCATGTTTACATATGCAAATGAGGCATACCAGTATATATATATATATATATTAGGGGTGTAACGGTACGCAAAAATCACGGTTCGGTACGTACCTCGGTTTTAAAGTCACGGTTCGGTTTATTTTCGGTACAGTAAGGGAAAGAAATGCAAACATTAAACTGCAGGTTGTTTATTACTATAAACTTTTTTTTAACAATTTGTTTACACTTTTTTTAAACACTTTTTAATAAAATATAATAAAATATATATAAAATAAAAAAAAAGAAATAAAATACTGCTGCAAAGTTCTCCACTTAATAAAATACTCTGTCTCAAACTAATATCACATAATAAATTTAATGAAAAATATAAATAAATAACTATGATTACAGTGCAGCATTACCAATCCCAGCTTGTAGGCCTGCTCATATTTAAAAATTAAGACTGGGAAAAAAATGAACTTTAATTGCACAATTTGCTGTAATTAATTGCAATTCCTCCAAACTTGTAATCATCAATAATTACTTAGAAACTTAGAATCACCTAATTAAATGAAACACCAGGGAAAAAAAGGAACAGAAAATAGCCCTATATTAAAATAATATTAAACATAAATATATCAATGTATTATTATTTTTCAATAATCAATCAACAATCAATTAAAAAAAATTTCCTTTTTTTTTTTTTACTAATTATCAAAATAAAATATATTCCTACAAAGCTAGGCTATTATTACCAGAGCATGTGATCAGAGCAGGTCATTTTACCATTGTTGCTAGCGTGACTATACCAGCTCAGCAAGCAGAAGTCTACTACTGAGAAATGTCACCTTATTTGAGCGGACTTTGCTTTTCCAGTGCATGATCGGTACATGATTGGAGTGTTTGGGCCGTTAACGACAGAGCAGAACGTGCAGCGCAAACACGGAGTCGAACATTGAGCAGAGAGCGCAGCGCGCAGACACGCACGCACGCACACACACACACACACGGAACGGAGAGTGCGGCGGCGCACACGGAGCGGAAAAGCTTTTTTTCGCCCTGCAGTCGATTTCATTGGTTTAGGTTACAGTGACGACGGGTAAAACTAAAACCAGACGGGCTCTGGTAAAACTTTAGAATCAGCTGCAGGGCGGGATTTGCGCTGAACGCGAAGGCTTCCGCCACTTAATATGTTCGTGTGGAAACACGAAAATGTACCTATGTTCCGCACACAAAATATTGCATTCAGTCATTCGGTACACACGTGCACCGAACCGAAAGCCCTGTACCGAAACGGTCCGGTACGAATACACGTAC
Organism: Abramis brama; assembly: GCF_963993115.1. Classification (NCBI taxonomy): domain Eukaryota; kingdom Metazoa; phylum Chordata; class Actinopteri; order Cypriniformes; family Leuciscidae; genus Abramis; species Abramis brama. The sequence continues at coordinate 34,256,800 of NC_139969.1, read as the reverse complement.
CGTTACACCTCTAATATATATATATATATATATATATATATATATATATATATATATATATATATATATATATATATAATTCGAGGGGCAGGCATACCAGTACGCGGTTCTCCCTTTCGGGCTAGCCCTGTCTCCTCGCGTCTTCACGAAGGTTGTCGAGGCAGCCCTTGTTCCTCTTCGGGATCACGGGGTTCGCATCCTGTATCTCGACGACTGGCTGGTCCTAGCTCACTCTCGAGACAAGGTTTGCGAACACAGGGACCTAGTGCTCCGGCACCTAGCTCGTCTGGGCCTTCGGGTCAACTGGGAGAAGAGCAAACTCTGCTCCGTGCAGAGGATCTCTTTTCTCGGTATCAGCTTTGGCTTCGCGATCGAGTCCCGAGGTGGGCATGGCAACATGGCACGCTCCGAGTCCCAGTGACTTCGACCTGCCGTCAGACCTTCACCCCGTGGACGAACCTCAGTTTTCTACGGACTGGAGTGCCCATAGAACGAGTTTCCCGGCATGTTGTTGTATCAACAGATGCCTCCACAATGGGCTGGGGCGCCATGTGCAATGGACATGCTGCCGCGGGCTCCTGGACAAGACCCCAGCGCCTTTGGCATGTCAATTGCCTCGAGTTGCAGGCTGTACGTCTCGCCCTGCACCGCTTCTGTGCGTTGCTCAGGAGTCAGCACGTATTAGTCCGATCAGACAATACCACGACAGTAGCGTACATCAACTGACAAGGTGGTCTGCGCTCCCGCCGTATGTCGCAACTCGCCCGCCACCTCCTCATATGGAGTCAGAAGCATCTGAGGTCGCTTCGAGCCATTTATATCCCGGGAGACCTGAACTGTGCAGCCGATCTGTCTCGGTTTCGGCCTCTCGCTGGAGAATGGAGACTCCATCCCTGATTCGGTTCAGCTGATTTGGGATCAGTTCGGGGACGCACAGGTAGATCTGTTTGCCTCCCATGACTCGTCCCACTGCGACCTGTTTTATTCTCTGACCGAGGGCACGCTCGGCACATATGCACTGGCGCACAGCTGGCCGCGGGGCCTACGCAAGTATGCGTTTCCCCCAGTGAGCCTTCTTGTGCAGACTTTGCGCAAGATCAGGGAGGACGAGGAGCAGGTAATTTTGGTTGCCCCGTATTGGCACAACCGCACCTGGTTCCCAGAACTAGTACTCCTCGCGACAGCACCTCCCTGGCCAATTCCTCTGAGAAAGAACCTGCTTTCTCATGGACGGGGCACCCTATGGCACCTTCAACGCATAGGCATGTCTCGTGGACGATGCTCTAGCGGAAGTGATGGTAGCCACCACCGCTGGTGGTAGGGTACTCAAACCTGCCTCGTCCCACACGAACCACACATGGAGGTTCCAAAGATCGGGACGAGGCAGGTTTGAGTACCCTACCACCAGCGGTGGTGGCTACCATCACTTCCGCTAGAGCATCGTCCACGAGACATGCCTATGCGTTGAAGTGGAACCTTTTCAGTGTCGTGCTTTCCTTCCTGCAAGAAGGGTTGGAGCGAAGGCTGTCTCCCTCCACCCTGAAAGTGTATGTTGCCGCCATTGCCGCACATCACGACGCAGTTGAAGGTAAGTCCATTGGAAAGCACGACCTGATCATCAGGTTCCTGAGAGGAGCGAGGAGACTGAACCCTCCTCGCCCTCCTCTCGTTCCCTCTTGGAACCCCTCAGTGGTTTTAACTGCCCTGCAGAGTGCTCCCTTTGAGCCTCTGCAATCAGTGGAGCTTAAGTTCCTGTCAATGAAGACAGTGCTCCTGGTTGCATTGGCCTCCATCAAGAGGGTAGGGGACCTGCAGGCGTTTTCGGTTGACGAAGCGTGCCTGGAATTCGGACCGGCTAACTCTCACGTGATCCTGAGACCCCGGCCTGGATATGTGCCCAAGGTTCCCACCACACCCTTTCGAGACCAGGTGGTGAACCTGCAAGCGCTGCCCTCGGAGGAGGCAGACCCAGCCTTGGCACTGCTCTGTCCAGTACGCGCCCTCCGTGCTTACGTAGACAGAACGTAGTGTTTCAGGACTTCAGACCAGCTCTTTGTCTGTCATGGTGGGAAGCTGAAGGGAAAGGCTCTCTCCAAGCAAAGGTTGTCTCACTGGATAGTGGACGCCATTGCTTTGGCTTACCAGCAGCAAGGTCGACCATGCCCCCTTGGTGTGACGGCCCACTCCACCCGGAGTGTGGCATCCTCTTGGGCTCTAGCGCATGGCGCCTCGCTAACAGACATCTGTAGAGCTGCAGGCTGGGCGACACCTAACACGTTTGCGAGATTTTACAATCTCCGAGTGGAGCCAGTTTCTTCTCATGTACTCGCTTCAACTAGCCGGTACTAGATTCTGCTCAGGTGTCTTCGCTTGCTCGCCATTCCTCTCCACGGACAGGATACATGCGATATTCTCCTCAGGTGAGCCTCTCCGCAGGCCCTGAGTTCCTCCAGCACTGTTGACATCAACGCCAGAGTTATGCCACCGGCAGCTTTCACGCTTGGCTAGGTGCCTCCATGTGCATGGTTCCCCCTCTGGGCGACCCCCACATGTATATTTCACTGTAAGCCTCTCTGAGCATGTGTCTTTCCCTCGGCAAGCCACCTTGCCACCCCTGGGGTTGAAATATTCCACCTGCGGCTGGACACCCCAGTGATTCTCCATATGCAGCCCCCTGGGGTCATGTGTATTCCAAGTCCCCCCCTTCGGGCTGGGCATAATTGCATATTTCCACTGAGATATGCTTCCCAGTGTACCTTGGTACCTTGGCATAATTCCAGCAGCCATTAAAAACTGTCCCTTTCATGTTAATGTTGTTTTTTCATTGTTTACATGTTTAAATATTCTGAGAATGCATAGTTTAGTTCTAATGTTTAATGTTTAAACTGCAATAAATGCATTAAAACGTTGTTGTTTTTTTGGCAGCCATTTTGTTTTTATTGTTTATGCCAAAACAGTGATGTTTACAACTTGTTATACGGCAGAAATGGATTCAGCACCTAAAAATCACATAGAAACAACACTTGAAGTACTTTTCCTCAAAAATGCCTACTGCATCTTATCCAGGGCTATTTATCTATTTTGGGACTCGGAAAGTTCAGTGGTCGGAAAGTTCAGACAGGCTAAGGTGCGATCAGCTGCATTTAGGACCTGTATACCGCTGAGATCGGTATCCACGCCCAGACAGACCGGAGGGCCTGGCCCATCACGGTCCGAAGACCGCAGACAGGGCCAGAGAGCCAGTGTCGCCTCTTGTGCGCCTCTGTGGAGGAGTAGGTCGCAGAAGAGGCGCGACTCCCGCAAGAAGAAGGATCTGAGAGAGGTGATCCAGCACAAACACACACACAACATCAGTGATGGATCACCTCCCCTGAGGGCGTGATATATCTTAGCCCTCTCCTCTCTTCCCTGACTACCCAGGCACTTCTTACATCAGGCCTGAGGCTGGGCCCATGATGAGAACAATGTTCTGATGGCCCGCCTCGGCTTAGTTAGTGAGAGTGCCTCTTTCAGGCATGCAAAGGTGGTAGACCCCATGTTCATAAAGAACTGTTGGTAACTGAGTTGGTCTTCTTTAAGAGTGCAACTAACACCAAAATGTATCTCTCTACAGACCTTCGTTCCCTGTGTAGAGTTATGGGATCATGTCATTGTTATAAGGTAAAGTAAATTTGGTTATTAGGACCCTGAAGTTCCCCTGCTAAGTGGCTAGAACCATAGAGAGAAGCAACAGTTGTATGGGCTTCATTTGTGAGTATGTGATGACTTTCCTTTTTTCATATTTAAGATTAAATGAGGTGTGACATTTACTCTGTGCCATTTATTCACTCTAGTTGTAAACTATGTTAATAGTTGGGAGCCCGCCATGCAGAACCCGCCGGGCAGAACTAGCATATGGACTTGTGCCACCAAAATAGGCTCCACTCAGCTCGCTGAGCAACTCCTCGAGCGACAGGTTGTAGGTGGGTGGCTTGCAAACAAACCCCACTCTCCTAGGCTGGGCGCAGATAAATTCTGTCACCTCTAGAGCCACTGGAAGGCCCGTACCCTGTTAAATTCTCAGGGGCAGGTGGTTGGTTACCCCCCTGTTGATACAGGGTAGGTCTAAGTACTCCACTTTCAGTTCTGTATTATTCTACCTTGCACCACTATGGCTCGGGTCGAGTGGAAAGTTCTAACCTTCACTTCATTTTGGTATTTGAAGTACACTGCCTTGTAGCCAGAGCATTGCCATGAGCTGACACCCATGTGTATAGATGGTAGGCCCCTGAATCTGGGGCCTCCACTGAGGCAGGGTGGCGTATGTTGTACTCCCCTTGGTTAAAGGGTGTTGCGTGTTGCGCCACCATGAAGCTCAGTCCCCAACCTTACTGGTCCATGGCAGTCAGTTTCTTACTTAACCCTCTGGGGTCGACAAACGTGTCAGCATTTTTTATAGGTCCACTTACAATCGAAACTAAACATTGTGCTTTTGTAAAATAAAGAAAATAAACAGGTTATGCTTTCTGCCTCTCCGTCTCCGTGAACTTTTTTTTTCTGGAGCACGTCTCTAAACTTAAACAAAACTCAGCGAATACTAATCACACAGGCAAGAGCAATATATCTTTATAATCATGTAAGTGTCTACTTTTAAATTATCTAGTTCAAAATGAAAACAAATATTCTCCGTTTATGTAATTTGTAGAGAGAGATGTCAGTCGTTCTCATGGCAAATCATTATCTATGCTAATTATGCTAATGTAAACACGCCTACTGAGAGCGCATGCTATTCAAATGCAAATGATCTGAGGCAATCCATGCAAACCTGTCAATGGCCACATCAACTCGATAAAAACATCAAGTTCTATCAGATTCATGTACTTTATGTCATCTTGTGACACTGTGAGGAATAATAATAGCGTAATAGTAATATAATCCTGGAAAAAATTACCTCAGAAGTGGTTTCGGTTTCATTTCGAGGAGCAACGGATCCAGCTGAGGATTGTGAATAATAAGTTCTTTACTCTTAAGTGTTTTTTTTTCTAATCGCGATAATCTGTAAACCGCAAAAACAGTTTAAATATGAATCACGCATCTATGTGTGAATGAACCGCACAGATGCTCGCTGTTGTTTACAGGCACTTACAACATGCCATTTTTACATGAACATGAACACATCTACTAGTTTAGCTTTTCCCAAACTATATTGCTATATTGAGATAAGTAAAAATCGACTGAAATATGTTGAAATAAAATGTCTTTGTATAAGCAACGTATTGAACTGCAAATTAACATTTATATGCCCTATATTAATATATCATAAAAAAAATATGTTACAGACGAAATATGAATGTTTAGACAAGATTTCGATGACTAGTTTTGAATAATTATACAGTAAAATAGACTACTGTCACATCAAATAAGCTTTTGTTCGCCAATTTCTGCTCATATGTTAAATATATAGTATGGTATATTTTGTCAAAAGTAAAGTAGGTATATTGAATTATCAACTAAGATGTTATTATAGTGTTGTTGATTTACATTTGAAAACTATTTAATAAAATAGCAAAAAAATATGTTTACAAAGTAGATGAAAAAAAATCTTAATAGGTCAATATAAGCCTTCTCATTAAATTATTTATTATTGTGTTTTATTAGTGACAAATTTGGGGAGAGGATAAATATTCCAAAACGTAATAAATATTCCAAAAAATACAGTATGTTTAACGCTGATATCCACCGAAGACGAAGATGAAGATGAAGATAAAGCCAAGATTTATTAAACAAGCACTTACAAAATAACCAACAATGCGAGACAGTGTGCTACGCACAAACAAAACTGGACAAAGAAGTGAACTCAAGGAGGAACTTAAATACACAGTGATGATGACGTGCAGGTGATCAGGTGATGGCTGATTGAGTGCAGGTGGGAATCATTAGGAATGCTGGGAAATGTAGTGCCGTTGAGGTGTGTGACAGTATGAGAATTAACTGCACAATTACTAGAAATGTTTACCTTGGATATTATACAATTTGCATACATACAAAATTTGTGGAAAAAGACACAATTTTTTCAAGATGTTTCCAACTCTAACATTGAACCAATTCTGTAGAATGGCCCATATAGCCTATTTGAACAGGATTTGTTTCCAGGTATGACTGTGTACTCAAAATGTGCTTTTGAGTTTCATTTATATTTGGATTATATTGTGAACTATATTCTAAATAAACTACGAGCAATATATAATCTTTTGTCCACATTCTTTAGTTCCCTTTCAGTGACATACCTGACTGAAAGGCTCATTATACGACTCATTGTTAAGTGTCAAGTACATTACAAATTTATAGTTTGAGTGTCTTCAAAATACACAAACGATGTACCACATCGACACAAACGATGTACCATGTGTGCAAAAATTGCACACTTTGTATTCAATAACAATATACTTTGTTATTACTTTGCACAATATACTTTGAACATTACATAATCTCACACAATATAGTATTTTAAATGTGCTTTTAAAAGTATTTAAACTACATTTTAATGAATTAGGAGACATTTTCCCAATGTTGAATACATTTGTTTTTAAGGCCATAAAAAAAAAAAAGTAACATCACTAATAAAAATAAACATTTTATTTTGTTTTTATTTAAACTCCACATGGCTTCAGCAAAACCGAACAAAATGAACTTACCATGTTTTTAATTAACCTTTAGGTGTCTAAGGTGTTTTGGGGGTTTTGACATGCCCTTACATTTGTGCTTTTTTCAGTTGCTTATAAGCATATAAATGGCAAAGGTGTCATTACACTCTATTCAGCACAAACAGGGCTACCTTAATACGTGAGCAACATGTATGTACATGTTTGTATTTTTGAAAGAATAATGTTTATGCATGGTTATTGAAAAAACTGAAATTATTTGTGAATGATCATGAATAATGTTGTGATTCACACCTGAGAATACAATGACCCGCATAATGAGCCACATAATGAGCCTTTCAGGTATGTCACTGAGAGGGAACAATATGCAATATATATATTGTTTTTAATTTATTTAGAATATAGTAAGATAATCCAAATATAAATGAAAGTCAAAAGCACATTTTGAGTACACAGTCATACCTGGAATCAAATCCTGTTCAAATAGGCTATATGGGCCATTCTACAGAATTGGTCCAAAGTTAGAGTTGGAAACATCTTGAAAATTTTTTTATTTTTCCACACATTTTGTATGCATGCAAATTGTATAATATCCAAGGTAAACATTTCTAGTAATTGTGCAGTTAATTCTCATACTGTATTTTCAGAAAGTTTTGGAATATTTATCCTCTCCCCAAATTTGTCACTAATAAAACACAATAATAAACTAGAAAAATGCATTTCCGGGGGAACTGCAAAGTGTGCTTGCTCGGGTGCAGTGCACTAACGTTAGCAGGTAGTGGATAAGGGTGCGTTGAAGTTTGCTTGATCTGAGAATTTCAACAATAGTACTTTTTTCAAGATTGTGCAAAAAGGTGAAAAGTTATGTGCATTAAGAGACATGTCTGCAATGTAGACTAGTGCCAATGGCATTGTTTATGTGGCTTGGTTGTTGGTTTTGAAATAATTGGTTATGAATATACAGCAGAGAGTGGGAGTGTTTTGGGTGATGAAATAGTATTGAAAAGAAGTTGACAGTCTTAATTTACTGTATCCAATAAGCCAATACAAAACTCACCCAGCTGTTCTGTGATTGAGTGTTCCCTTTGATTAGGAACAAATTTACTATCTCAAATTAAGGTCTACCATAATTAGCGATGCTTTGATTGCTGCTGTCAAGATGGTTGTCATCACCTACAAAGAAACGCTGATTTTTATAGCCTACCGTCAGTCCTCATATTGTAATTAAATGAAAAACGCTATCAGTTTCACTATTAGCTTATTCTAGCGATGCAATCACAACAACATGGATAACGCTGTTTGGCCTTGCCTAACTTTATATGACATATGCGCCATATGCTAGAGTTACACATCCTGCTGCCATTTCAGGGCTTGAATTTTGGTGCGGGAATGTGGGGATTGCGCATAATTTAAACCATTCCCGCAAGGTTAGCTTTTATAGTGCGAGAAATTCCCGCACAAATATATTCGCTTCATCTCAGAGCAAATAATTAAAAAATAAATTCACAGATGCGAGAAAAAAGATGTCAAACTGTCTTTTATTTTCGAATTTAATTCCTCAATCAGCGCTGGACCGGCATTTTCTGTCTTCCGCTGAGCCCTGGCTGTAGACAGATCATATGTTTCACGCTGTCAATGCAGTGGTCTGCGTTGCGCTGATCTTATTCACACTATCGAGTGATAGAGCGCGGCAGCAACGAACCAACTGATCAGCTCGAAGCGTAAACATTGAATGCTCGGCCAAACAGCTGATCATAGCTGTACAGGGCGCCTTATTATTTTTCATCTCCATAAATATATCTAGTAGTAAAGCTAATGCAAGGGCTAGAAATCAACTAGGAAAATGCATTTATAGACCGGCGGTTAGCTCTTGAAACATCACGCGCCGATGCACACAAATCAGTGATTAACGTTACTAACCCGCTGACTCCGACCTCGTCTACTCCGTTACTCAGCATCGGTCCCGAGCGCCTAGGTCACGATCAGCCATGGTCTCGTTCACTCCGGCTCCAACACGCCACCACGAAGCCTGGATGGTTCCGCAGCGGAAGACGCGAGTCAGGTCTAGACCAAGACTCTCTCCGACCCTCCCGGTTTTCGAGTTATCCACACAAAACCGCTTCTCCCCTCTTCACGAAACCGAACGCGATGCTGTGATCATCGGCGATTCCATCGTTCGGCACGTACACGCTACGTTAGTTAAAAGTAAGGTGCACAGTCACTGTTTTCCTGGTGCTCGTGTTTCTGAAATCGCTGCTCGCGTTCCCGAGATTCTGAACGGTGATGAGCACGTCGGAACTGTGGTCCTGCACGCGGGAGTGAACGACATCAGGCTGCGCCAGACGGAGGTTCTGAAGAAAGACTTCAGGAATCTGATCGATACGGTACGCAGCACATCGCCTGAAATAACGATCATTGTGTCAGGACCGCTTCCCACGTACCGACTAGGACATGAAAAGTTTAGTAGTCTATTCGCGCTAAATGAATGGTTAATGTCATGGTGCAATGAGCAGAAACTGCTCTTTGTAAATAATTGGAATCTGTTTTGGGAGCGTCCTAGGCTTTTCCGTGCCGATGGCTTACACCCAAGCAGATTCGGAGTGGATCTTCTGTCGGATAACATCTCCAAAATGTTAAATACCATTAGATGACTAGTAACCAAAAGTCCAAATCATAGTCTCTCCTGCACCAATTTAAATGATATAAATACTAGTGTAGAACATTGCATAGAAACTGTGTCTATTCCTCGTTTAGTGAGATCAAATAATAATTCTACTGCAGGATCTAGGAAAAATCTAATTGTTATTAAAACAGAAAATGTTGCTATTAGTAAACAAAAACTATTTCTAAAGCTAGGTCTTCTAAACATTAGATCACTCACACCTAAGGCAGTTATTGTAAATTAAATAGTCACAGATAATAGCTTCGATGTACTTTGCCTTACTGAAACCTGGCTTAAACCAAATGATTATTTCGGTCTAAATGAGTCTACTCCATCTGGATACTCCTATAAGCATGAGCCCCGTCTGATTGGTCGTGGCGGCGGTGTTGCAACAATCTATAGAGATATTCTCAATCTTACTCAGAAAACGGATTATAAGTTTATTTCGTTTGAAGTACTTGTACTAAATGTTACGCTCTTAGATGTTAGAAAAAAATCCATATTATCTCTAGCCTTGGCTACCGTATATAGACCGCCTGGGCCTTACGCTGATTTCCTAAAAGAGTTTGCAGATTTTCTCTCAGATCTATTGGTCAATGTCGATAAAGCATTAATTGTTGGAGATTTTAACATACACGTAGATAATTCAAATGATGCGTTAGGGGCTGCGTTTATAGATTTATTAAATTCCTTTGGGGTCAAGCAAAATGTCACCGGACCAACTCATCGTCTTAATCATACACTCGATTTAATTATATCATATGGAACCGATCCAACCGATATAGATATCATTCCACAAAGTGATGATGTCACTGACCATTACTTGGTAACTTGCATATTACGTACTGCTGTAATATGTCATGCTGCGCCGCGTTATCGACCAGGCAGATCAATCCTTCCATCCACCATAGATAATTTCTCAAATTGCTTATCTAATCTGTCTCAGCTGCTGCCTGAACCCAAACAAACAGATGAACTAGAAGAACTAACTAGCACTATGAGCACCATTCTCTCTAGAACATTGGATGTTGTTGCACCCATTAAATTAAAAAAGGTCAGAGAGAAAATTAAAGCACCATGGTACAATAATACTACGCATGTTCTAAAGAGAGAAACCCGTAATTTAGAGCGTAAATGGAAACAAACTAATTTAGAGGTCTTTAGAATCGCGTAGAAAGACAGTATGTCACGTTATAAAAAGGCCCTAAAAGCGGCCAGGGCTGAGCACCTCCGCAAACTAATAGAAAATAACCAAAACAATCCAAGGTTTTTATTTAACACCGTGGCTAGACTAACAAATAAACAGACGTCACCCGAACAAAATATCCCGTTACAGTTTAGTAGTAATGATTTCATGAACTTCTTCACTGAAAAAATAGAAAACATCAGAACCACAATTGTAAACGTTCAATCCTCAATCGCGCCTTATAATTCAGCCTCAATTATCCCCCCGCAAGAACAATTACAGTGCTTTACAACTATAGAACAAAAAGAGTTAAATAAACTTATCACTTCATCTAAAACAACAACATGTTTATTAGATCCTATACCAACTAAACTACTGAAGGAAGTGTTACCTGTAGTGGAAGAGCCTCTCCTCAATATTATTAACTCATCTTTATATTTAGGTCATGTTCCAAGAACATTTAAACTGGCAGTTATAAAACCTCTCATTAAGAAACCACAATTAGATCATAATAATCTAGCAAATTATAGACCCATTTCAAATCTTCCATTTATGTCTAAAATACTAGAAAAAGTTGTGTCCGCTCAACTGGGCTCTTTCTTGCAAGAAAATGATATCTATGAAAAGTTTCAGTCAGGATTCAGGCCGCATCATAGCACTGAAACTGCGCTCGTTAAAATCACAAATGATTTACTTTTAGCTTCTGACCAAGGCTGTATCTCAATACTAGTTTTACTTGATCTAAGTGCTGCGTTCGATACTATAGATCACACAATACTCTTAGATCGACTACAAAATTATACTGGTGTTCAAGGACAAGCATTAAGCTGGTTTAGATCATACTTATCTGACCGCTACCATTTTGTCTATTTGAATGGAGAAAAATCGATCATAACTTCAGTAAACTATGGAGTGCCGCAGGGATCTGTGCTGGGCCCTCTATTATTCTCAATATATATGATGCCACTTGGAAATATTATAAGGAAACATGGAATTAGTTTCCATTGTTATGCTGATGACACTCAAATATATATTTCATCACGGCCGGATGAAAACGCTAAATTATCCAAATTGACAGAGTGTGTTAAAGATATAAAAGATTGGATGACGCGTAATGATGGATAACGGATAACGCGTAAAGACAGAGGTAATACTTATCGGTTCAAAAAAACGCTCACAGAACCTCTCACAATACAACTTTGACATCGTAGGATGTCCTGTTACTTTATCCTCTACAGTAAAAGACCTGGGTGTTATACTCGATTGTAACCTGTCTTTTGAAAATCATATTTCATATGTTACAAAAACAGCCTTTTTCCACCTTAGAAGCATTGCTAAGCTACGTAATATGCTATCAGTTTCTGATGCTGAAAAGTTAGTTCATGCATTCATGACCTCGAGACTAGATTACTGTAATGCTTTATTAGCTGGTTGTCCTGCATCCTCAATAAACAAGCTACAGTTAGTCCAAAATGCAGCCGCTAGAGTTCTTACTAGATCAAGGAAATATGATCATATAACACCGATTTTATCATCACTGCATTGGTTACCTATAAAGTTCCGTATTAATTACAAGGTATTGCTACTGACTTATAAAGCCCTAAACGGCTTAGCTCCAGTCTATTTAACGGATCTTCTATCGCCCTATAATCCATCGCGCTCTTTAAGATCAATAAATTCGAGGCTTTTGGTCATACCTAGGATATCCAGATCCACCAAAGGAGGGAGAGCATTTTCACATTTGGCTCCGAAACTCTGGAATAGTCTTCCTGATACTGTTCGTTGCTCGGACTCGCTCTCCCAGTTTAAATCTAGATTAAAGACGCATCTTTTCGGCCAGGCATTCATATAATATTTTTAATCTTACAGTTCAAACAATCTTACAGTTTTTTTTTTCTCCATTAGGTCACCTGATGGAGTTTTAGGACACCATTAGGTCACTTGATGGAGTTTTAGGACACCATTAGGTCACTTGATGGAGTTTTTTCGGTTCCTTGCCACTGTTGCCTTTGGCTTGCTCAGTTGAGGATATTTTTGGGGATATTTAATTTTATTTTATCAATCAATAAATTCCACTAGAAACAAACCTTGTTGTATTATTTTATTTTAATTTAATACTGTGAAGCTGCTTTGATACAATCTGTATTGTGAAAAGCGCTATACAAATATACTTGATTTGATTTGATTTGATTTCCGGAGGAACTGCAAAGTGTGCTTGCTCGGGTGCAGTGCACTAACGTTAGCAGGTAGTGGATAGATGCGAGATGCGAGAAAAAATGTAGAGAATGCGAGAAAAAATATGTCAAACTGTCTTTTATTTTCGAATTTAATTCCTCAATCAGTGCTGGACCGGCATTTTCTGTCTTCCGCTGAGCCCTGGCCGTAGACAGATCATATGTTTTACCGTCAATGCAGTGGTCTGCGTTGTGCTGATCTTATTCACACTATCGAGTGTAGGTGCAGCATTCTAACATTGAGTCATAATGAGCTGTTTGTGAAGAAATTATCCGCTTCCAAATTATGTCATTTTAATCACGAAATTGAAACATTAAAAAACAATTTGCTCTTTATGGTGTGCGAGTGATAGAGCGCGGCAGCAACGAACCATCAGCTTGCAGCGTAACAACATTGAATGCTCGGCCGAACAGCTGATCATAGCTGTACAGGGCGCCTTATTATTTTTCATCTCCATAAATATATCTAGTAGTAAAGCTAATGCAAGGGCTAGAAATCTATTAATCTTTTGCTGATACTTCCTTAGCTGTGTCTGAAACCGCTCACTCGTTCACTCATTCACTAATCCCTACATAGTGAATGGCAGTTGAGTGCACTACATCAGCAAAGAATTCGGACGCTGACATAATTATCACGTGCCAGAGAGCTCGGACAATTTGTCATAAACATTACCCACCCATCTTTAATATTTCCTTTTTTTGGTTGTATGAATTGTATGTAACAATTTTATGTATGTATTTTTCACGTTTATTGCGTTATTTGATAAAAAAAAAAGATAATAAAAACACTTGCTTGTCATATTTATTTACTTTTTACATTTATATGTGAAAATAAAAGAGAACAAAACACTACACAACACATTTGTTTATTCAAATATAGATATAACGGTATCTATAAATAAATAACCAGGCGTCTGGTCTTATAAATGATATTTGTTTTCTAACTCGCGTGCACCGTTGCCATGGTGACATTTTTGTTTATTTTTCATTCGCGCTCTATTGCCTTATCGTGTTGGATTGTGGGAAATAGTGTCTCAGCAAGTGTACATCGTATGTACACTCGAATTCAGAGAGGATTGTGGGTAAAAGTAGTGAAGAATGTAGGGAATAATGTCGTTCACTCAGAATTCGGACACCACTACAAAATGGCCGACACCCTAAATAGTGCACTATATAGTGGATAGGGAGCGATTTCAGACACAGCTCTTGTCATCATGGAGAGCGCAGTTCATGGTTGCATAGCAACGACAGACGCCACAGGAGAACAAGCGCTTGTGGAAAGGAGACAGCGGCGCGCTCGCGCTTTCCACTTGTTTTTACACATCTAATGTGCATTCCATTCGACAGGGTCCATATGCAGTGTTCACTGCTCCCCTACTCCCTGAGCACGGTATATCAGTTGAAGTGGACTTCACTGACAATAACCACTCATTTGAAACGCCCTGCAAATGTCATCAAAGAAAGTCAACGACGGAGTCGCGCAGATTATGATATTATGACTGAGGTAAATTATAATCATCAAAAATAGTATATGTAATATTCACAACAATAACCGTTAAAAATACTGTCATTTGTATAACAATGGCGAAATGTATGAATACTTACACACATACGTAAACTCCTCCATCGTTAGTTATAACCGTTCTGACTGGTGATGACGTGGTGCGCGAAATGACAGTTGGGTGATCATCGCTCTCCACTTCCTGTGAAGTGATGTATCGATGTTCCCTTATTCCCTATGCCGTGCGCAGTGCCCTTCGAACTGAACATGTTCGCTCCTTTCGGATTAGAATCTAACTTAAGATGGCGGAAAACCCTGTGAAGTCCACTTCGCAGTCCACTTACGGTCAAATGGAATGCACCTCTAGAGCGACGTTGTTGATTGTTTGAGCATGTGACTGCGCGTTTCTCCTTGTTTTCTATTGTTATGCGCAGCATATTTCCCGTGCGCACAAACACAGCCACAGACAATGAATTGTTTGTTCGGTTAGCGAAGAAGAGCATGATGTATTTTGTATAAAGTTTTTTTTTGTTTGTTTGTTTGTTTGTTATTAACTGCTTTGAGAACTGGAAATGCACAATCCATGCATACAAATCTGTATATATTAATAAATGAAGATGATTAAATTAGACCAATGCAAAAAACGAAATTCATGCCTGCATTTATTAAGACAAACCTAGTAAAAACGAATGCAGTATATACACTGACTTGGCAGCTCTGTGAAATGTAATACAACAGTGCCACCTACTGTCTAAATGCATTAACATTAAAAGTGTGAGGTGAAACTCTTGCATAGACATAGGTAAATGGGTTTGTCTATTAGCCTGAAATAAAAAAATAAAAAATAAAAATCAGATCTTGTGCTTCCTCACATTGGAGTCCCGAGTTCATGTACAAAGTTTGGTTTCGATACGTGACAGAGTTCCTGAGATATGGACGACTTCCTGTTTGGCGACTACGCCGCTGATTTCGTTTGGCTGTGACGGGCAAACGCTTCCGAAAATCAAAAATCCTTCTAGTAACTTTTGTGAGGCTTAGTCCAAGGATCATGTACGTCCAGTTTCGTGAAGTTCGGACCAAATTTGTGACCTGTGAAACTTTAGTTTCGCTTTCTGTTCAATCCACTATGGCGGACAAACGACATGGACTCGTGATGTCATCTTCGCGAGCAACTTACACCGGTACTGACCGTACGTTTTAAAGTTGGAACGGTGTCTCTGTCTCAAAGGGCCTAGGCGCAGGAGCTGGCCAAAATTTTTCTCCCGGGAATAATAATAAGAAGAAGAAGAAGAAGAAGAAGAAAACTTAAGAAGAACAATAAGTGTGCTGCTTTCAGCAAGCACACTTAATAATAATAATAAGAAAACTTAAGAAGAACAATAAGTGTGCTGCTTTCAGCAAGCACACTTAACTAGAAAAATGCATTTCTGGAGGAACTGCAAAGTGTGCTTGCTCGGGTGCGGTTCACTAATGTTAGCAGGTAGTGGATAAGGGTGTGTTGAAGTTTGCTTGATCTGAGAATTTCAACAATAGTACTTTTTTCAAGATTGTGCAAAAAGGTGAAAAGTTATGTGCATCATATGTTTCACGCTGTCAATGCAGTGGTCTGCGTTGCGCTATCGAGTGTAGGTGCAGCATTCTAACATTGTGTCATAATGAGCTGTTTGTGAAGAAATTATCCGCTTCCAAATTATGTCATTTTAATCACGAAATTGAAACATTAAAAAACAATTTGCTGTTTATGGTGTGCGAGTGATAGAGCGCGGCAGCAACGAACCAACTGATCAGCTTGCAGTGTAACAACATTGAACGCTCGGCCGAACAGCTGATCATAGCTGTACAGGGCGCCTTATTATTTTTCATCTCCATAAATATATCTAGTAGTAAAGCTAATGCAAAGGCTAGAAATCAATTAATCTTTTGCTGATACTTCCTTGTCATCATGGAGAGCGCAGTTCATGGTTGCATAGCAACGACAGACGCCACGGGAGAGCAAAGCGCTTGTGGAAAGGAGACAGCGGCGCGCCCGCGCTTTCCACTTGTTTTTACCAAGCGGCAACCTCCCCTTCTCTCTCTTGAAACCAACACGGAAGTGAGTTAAACTGCAATTCATTAACTGGCCGCTTGGGCTGGCTGCAGAAGTGAGTCAAATCTGTATCTCCCCCATGTTAAAATTACCAACTCTACAGCAGAAAAAAACATGTTTACAGCCTGGATCTCTATGTGGCTTTGGTCTATACAGCTAATTTTGCCCTTCATAACAACTGTGAGGGGGGTGCATTTTTTTATAACTCATCCGTTTAGTTGATTAATATTTAAATTTCTGCATTTAAGGGTGTGGCCACTTGAGTGACAGGTGGGTTGTCGCTGATGTCAATGCTAGCCGTTTATCTGCTGTTACTAGCCGTCACTTCACCTCAGCAAATGTTGCTGCTGAACTTGCTTTCTCTGCAGTGTTTGTGCTTTTTTTTCGGGATTATTTCATACAATTTAACACCCATTACTTGGGTACAAAGCCCACGGCTTTGGATTCCGTCGTTGTCGTCGAGTATCGTTCGAGAGAACAACCAGCGCTGTATTTCAGTTGTTTTCCTCTGTGAACATGCACTAATGGATGTCTGACAATTTCGTTGCTTTTTGGAGTTTTCAAATTTAAAAACGTCAATAAAGGCTCGTTCGTTCTGCTCTCACGGAACAGATGGATTATAATATGCTTATGTACCGTCAGATGAAATCCTGCAGGCGTCGGCGCTTTCTCCGTCCATGCAATAAATGCACATCCATGAATGAGCGCAGATTTTCTAGCGCATTTACTTGAACTTCATAGGCAATAACGTTATATCTATGGTTTAACCCATTTGAGAGGCGGCCAAAATCAGAATTTAAAATGGACTGAAAAGTTCTCTACGAACTTGGCGAGCGATGCCGCGCTGACGGACCATAGACTATAAAAAAGTGACTGACATGTATGCACATAAATCACTGTCACACACACTCTCAGAGTAATATTAATTTACTGCATAATACATTATCAACTAGCAGAATAGTACAGAATCACGATACACAGTCTCACTTGTAGCCATGTCTTTTAACTATTATAATATTTCGAAGGGCAAAAACAGGAACTTTTAATTGGCTTTACATCATCAAGTGTCACTTTAGCGCGAGGCACTGTACAGTCGCAGACTTGGTACTGTCAGTAGCATAACCTTATAGCATTACCCAGAGCCGTTAACAGCCTGAGCTAACTCGATCACGTTGAGCTATTTGGGCGTGATTTCTCAGCCTCTTTGCCCATTTTCTGTTATCCGGGAGTGACGCAAGGCCAAGATGGGCTTTAGGCTTCAAAAATGCTCTTCAGAAACCTATGGGTGACGTCACGGACACTACGTCCATTTTTTTTACAGTCTATGGTTTTTACACATCTAAGGTGCGTTCCATTCGACAGGGTCCATACGCAGTGTTCACTGCTCCCCTACTCCCTGAGCACGGTATATCAGTTGAAGTGGACTTCACTGACAATAACCGCTCATTTGAAACGCCCTGCAGACGTCATCAAAGAAAGTCAACGACGGGGTTTTGATATAACATAAATATATATAGGACTACATTCATATTTTAATTTTTATTATTATATTATATATTTACAATTATATTGCACTATTTTACAACTACCTAAAATAAAATCACTTTACTTCACAAAATAGCTAAGCTGGCTGCATTCACTGAGGTAAATTATAATCATCAAAAGTAGTATATGTAATATTATATTAATAGTATATGTATATGTAGTAGTATATGTAATATATCCAATATTGCGGACGAACGACATGGACTCGTGATGTCATCTTCGCGAGCAACTTACACCGGTACTGACCTTACGTTTTAAAGTTGGAACGGTGTCTCTGTCTCAAAGGGCCTAGGTGTAGGAGCTGGCCAAATAGCTGGGGGGGGGTTGCCAAATGATGTAAAATTTTGGAATGTTTTTTTTTTTTTTTTTATCTTGTACATCCTCACATTGGAGTCTCGAATTAATGTACAAAGTTTGGTTTCGATACGTGACAGCGTTCCTGAAATATGAACTACTTCCTGTTTTGGCGACTACGCCGCTGGTTTCGTTTGGCTGTGACGGGCAAACGCTTCCGAAAATCAAAAATCCTTCTAGTAACTTTTGTGAGGCTTGGTCCAAGGATCATGTACGTCCAGTTTTGTGAAGTTCGGACCAAATTTGTGACCTGTGAAAGTTTAGTTTCGCTTTCTGTTCAATCCACTATGGCGGACGAACGACATGGACTCGTGATGTCATCTTCGCGAGCAACTTACACCGGTACTGACCGTACGTTTTAAAGTTGGAACGGTGTCTCTGTCTCAAAGGGCCTAGGCGCAGGAGCTGGCCAAAATTTTTCTCCCGGGAATAATAATAATAAGAAGAAGAGAATTTAAGAAGAACAATAAGTGTGCTGCTTTCAGCAAGCACACTTAATAAGAAGAAGAAAACTTAAGAAGAACAATAAGTGTGCTGCTTTCAGCAAGCACACTTAATAATAAGAAAACTTAAGAAGAACAATAAGTGTGCTTGCTGAAAGCAATAATAATAATAATAAGAAGAAGAAAACTTAAACCCTTTCCGTTTTGTCTGACTTGACGTTGTTTTCTGACTTGTTATTTTGTTTTCAGATTTGTCGTTGTGTTTCCTGAATTGTTATTTTGTTTTCAGATTTGTCGTTGTGTTTTCTGATTTGTTATTTTGTTTTTGGAATTTTTATTGTGTTTTCTAACTTGTTAATTCGTTTTTAGTCTTTCCATTGCGTTTATAAAGTTGTTGTTTTGTTTTCAATATTGTGGTTTGTTTTGCACCTCTTGGCCACCGTACAATATACAGTAGTTTGGGAAAAGCTAAACTAGTAGATGTGTTCATGTTTATGTAAAAATAGCATGTTTACTAATGTAAGTGCCTGTAGTAAACAACAGCGCACATCTGTGCCATTCATTCACACATAGACACGCTGTTCATATTTAAACAGTCTTTTTGCGGTTTACATACACTATATTGCAATTGGAACAAAGCACTTAAGAATAACCCACTTAGGTAACACTTTATAATAACTGCACACTATTAATCATTAGTTAAGCATTAGTAAACAGTTAATTCGTCATTTATAAAGCATTAATAGACATTAATAAGCAGTTTATAAATACAGTTATAAATGCTTTGTTCTTGATTTATAAGCATATCTATAATGTGTTTAATAATTGTATTTTCATACTTTATTAATGAACAATTTATCATTTCTAAATGAAGTATTGCATTATTTACAAACCGGTTATTTAGGAGTTGTCAGTGGTTCATAAGATCACTTAGAAAGTGTAAGTAAATGATTAATAAACTGTTTAAATACATTTTATTATTCAGACATATAGTAATAGTTACTTAGTGTGTTAATACATGCTTTATTAGCATGTATTTCTACTGTAATTCAGGGTTAATTCAGGTAGTTATAAAGCATTTAGTAGTGGTCAGTTAACTATTTTTGTGAGCTCATCTAAAGTAAGGACTAGTTATGCCTTGTAAAGCATTTATAAAGGTGATTTAAAGGCTGTTAAATATGTTCTGTATCACTGTGTTGTGTTTGTTTCCTTTTTCTGATTAGAAGATCAATGAGTCTTTAAATCTCCTTTATAAATGCTTTACAAAGCATAACTAGTCCTCACTTTAGATGAGCTCACAAAAATAGTTAACTGACCACTACTAAATGCTTTATAACTACCTGCATTTACTACATTTACTTTCACTTTCTAAGTGATCTTATTAATCAATGACAACACCTAGTTTGTAAATAATGATAATGTAACCGGTTTGTAAATAATGCTATACTTCATTTAGAAATTATAAATTGTTCATTAATAAAGTATGAAAATACAATTATTAAACACATTATAGACATACTTATAAATCAAGAATACAGCATTTATAGCTGTATTTATAAACTGCTTATTAATGTCTATTTATGCTTTATAAATGATGAATTAACTGTTTAGTAATGCTTAACTAATGATTAATAGCATGCAGTTATTATAAAGTGTTACCAGAACTTACTATTCACAATCCTCTGCTGGATCCGTTGCTGCTCGAAATGAAACTGAAACCAGCACTTCTGAGGTCATTTTTTCCAGGATTATATTACTATTACGCTATTATTATTCCTCACAGCATCGCAAGACGGTGTAAAGTACACAAATCTGATTAAACTTGATGTGTTTTATCGACCAGATGTGGGCGTTGACAGGTTTGCATGGATTGCCTCAGATCATTTGCGTTTGAATAGCATGCGCTCTCCGTAGGCGTTCACATTAGCAGATAATGAGTTGCCATGAGAACGACATCTCTCTCTTTTCATACAGATTACATAAACAGAGAATATTTGTTTTCGTTTTAATTAGAATTTTATTTAATTTTATTAAAAGTAGACACTTAAATGATTATAAAGATATATTGCTCTTGCATGTGTGACTAGTATTCGCTGAGTTTTGTTTAAGTTTAGACACGTGCTCCAGAAAAAAGTTCAAAGAGATGGAGAGGCAGAAAGCACACCCTGTTTATTTTCTTTATTTTACAAAAGCTGTTTTTCGATTGTAAGTGGACACATAAAAAAGTAGACATTTAACTTTTTATTTTTTCATATTAAGTCTATATGACCATAAATGACGGAGTATTTTAAGTCTATTTTGCTGCTATGTGGGAAAAAAATCCAGCAAAACGCGCCGGTGCGCCCCTAAGGGTTAAAAGAACACTGAAAGACAAAAAAACAAAAAAAAACATTATTGTACCAACTACCATACTGACCCTCTATACACAGATGCATTATACATCAGATGCAGTTGGCTGCAGAAACTCATGAAGAAACTCATGAAGAACAGTATCTGTTAACAGAATATACAAGAGATAAGGTCAGGCAGCATGTTCATACAAATTTGTATTCATGTTTACATTAGTCTGTCTAAATCCTGTATTGAACCAATACTATTTTTGAACAGTAAATGAGGATTAGCAGTAGGGAACTGTATCAGTACGGTACGTCAATATTGTTTCCAGTACATAGTCAAACATATACAGTATACGACGGTAACGCTTTAAATTAAAGCCCACAAAGTACTGCGTAGTTAAAACGAATTTACAGCATAACTTTCTGTAATTATAGTGTACCTATAAAGTATGTACGTGTAAGTATAGGAGAACAATATATAAAGTTTTGGGAACAAAGGGGTAACAACCAGGAAAATTAACAAATTATTTATACGTTATTTACGGTATATTATTTATATGTAAGTATTTTAGAACTATGGGGTACTTATTCTACTATTATGATAGGCAACAATCTTACATTTGGGAGCAATTTAGCGAGAACATACACTGCATACTTTTTTGTAGTGTACCAATATATATAGGTTTTTTAAAAATTGCGGGGTACATATCAGTGCATTTATAGAGGTTTTTTTTTTCATTGGTAAAAGTGTAGCTGTTTTAGTTTGGGCTTACACGTTTCAAGGCAATTAAAACTAAAACTATTGCAATTTGTTTTGTTTTTTTAAATACTGGGGAAATATACTCCTGTTCCATGTAGTTACATGGTAAGTGGTGCTTGTTACCATCGATCTTGTTCCATGTAGTTACATGATAAGTGTGAAATCTGTGGGGTGTAAGTTAAAGTGGTGCTTGTAACCCTTGTGTTCCATGAAGTTACAAGGTACGTACAATAAAAATACATACACAATCTGATATCACTCGGAAACCTTAACCTGAAAAATCCCATGTCTTTTGCTATTCTGTATTGTGTATTAAAAGAAAATACAGTACACCCAGAAATGTTCTCATAATGTTCTCCTCTCTTCGCTTCCGACTGTGATGAGGCGGAAGTCGAGGCAGAATCCATATGCAGTCGTTTATTAAAATCCACAGCAAACAAGACAAAATCGGCAGGCAGATAGCAGAAACTTAAGGCAGGCAGAGGTAATACACAATATGGCAGTCCAATCCAAACAACAGAGCAAAAGGGATAATCCAAGAGGCAAAAACAGAATAAAGCTGGCAAAGGTCATACACGATATTAAACAAGACAATGACAAGAGAACGCTCAGTAAGGCAGGTAGACTGGCAATACTTCGCAATGGCCTGTTAGCCAGGCCATGCTTAAATGTCTCTCAAACAGGAAGTAACCAGTGAAGCAGAGGGAGTGGCACACAGTCAGTACTCGGGAGAGGGCTCCCTCTGCTGGCGTGACGTTACACCGACCAACTGTCACCAGTGCTTGCATGAGAGTCGACTTCACATCTGATGTAAGGCCACATCCACACGAAGCCAGAGCTTTCCCTATCCGATGTTTTTTTTTCCCCGTTCAAAAAAAAAAATTCCGTAAACACGGCGTCGTCTCAAGAAATATCTGCGTACACACGAAACCACTGAAACCGACTCAAAACTATGTAGTATACATGCCAGACCAGTATGTGGCACTGTAATTCTGCCACAGACATACACTAAAAACGGAGAAGAAGAAGCCTTAGAGCATGCGCATAAACCTTGCGCGCTGTATACAATAATATTTAGGCACAGTAGCTTCTTTTTTTCTTTTCTTTTTTACTTTTTTTACCAAGAACTTTATTGAACAATACGAACAACCATAAATGGCCTGGTACAAAATATGAGTCACGATATTCGATAGTTAGCGGACGCATAAAGCTTGCCACAAAGAACCGGCAAAAGTAATCATTATGAATGTGTCAAATATAGCAAGGAGACATTTTAATTGTTTATTAATAAACTAGTTTTTTCTGTGTCAGTCTCGGCTAAAGATGTTGACGATGCTGACTCGCCACCTTTGCAGTATTGTGAACGTGCCTATAGAGAGAAATGCACACTTCATACGGATTACATAAGAGAGTTGTCTGTTTCTTTTTGTTTTTAATTGTTTTGTTTAAAAGTAGACATTTCAAGCTTTCTATATTTCTGAGTTTCGGTTCATTTATGAGACGAGCTCCAGTTCACGAGCAATGCAAGTTATATCGCGCCGGTGCCTCCATGTCCTGATTAAATTGTCTGCTATATTTGCTTCTTATTTATTAAATCCAGGCAATTGGTTGATGAAACATTGATTAAAATTAAGATACAATTTATACAAAATGAAATTTACTTTAAAGAAAGGTTTTATACAAAACAAAACTTAATGTGGTCAAAATTATGTCTCCCGATATATTGCGCTTCTTGATTAGGCTACTCATGCTGTTCACTTTTCATATAATCAACATAGATGAAATAAAAAAATAACATATTATTTACACATAAATATGAAACTAAATACATTTTCTTTAATGGCTACAACATGTAGGCCTACAGTACAGAGAAATTTAATGTCAGAGTGGAATTTGAGCGAACGCCATTTTACTGGTGGTGATCATGTGGGGCAGGGGTGCGTTTTTTGAATAATAATCAAATAATTCCCAGCAATCATCGAATATTATTTTTGCTTGAAACGCCAATCCCTACAAAATACGACATTTCTTAACCAGACAACAGACAAGCATCATAGCATAAGAAAGAAAATATAAATAGGCCTAAATAAAGAAGTAAAAAAAAAAAGAAATGAAATAAAAATACATTCAAGTAAATAATAAAGAAAGAAATAAAAGAGGCTCAGTAGCTTCTGCAGCACGAACACAAGTATGTAGTCGGCAATTGTTGCTGTGACTTAGCGGTGTCTGACTAGTTGACTCTTGGTGTGATGACATCATCGTTTCACAAAATGTACGGATTGGCCGTACACACGAAAACGCAAGGGTGGCGTTTTCAGATTTATCCACCTTGGGACCCGGTTTAAAAAAATAACGGTTTCAGTCTCCGAAAACGCCGGATCCATCTGGACGAAACGTCAATACGATACAAATTTTGTACGGATACAGCTAAACGCGTCTCCGTGTGGACAGGGCCTAAATGTAAGCCCGCTGTGAAGCGCAGCATGAAGCTTGATTTAAGTGCGCTGTGAAACTCACAGGAGAACTGGTGTCTCTGTCCTCCTGTCTTGTTTATTTCTCAATGTTATCATCTGTTATTGTTTATATTTGGTTGTGAGCAATACAACAACAAAAAAACAAAAAAAATGACAGCAAAAAACACTGACTTTCTGCGTGAGTTTCTAACTAAAAGGTAATCTAACTGGGGAATTTAAACTTTGACTAAACTACCAAATAAAAGAAAATTAATAACAGAAATGTACCCTATCTCCCTTACTGGTCCCAAAACAGGAGAAAACAGAGTTCAACAAAAATGGCGCCCACCTCCCTACAGCTTCCAAATAAACAAACAAAATAAGCATCCAATAAGGTAACTAATAAACTTGACTTTAACAGCAACAACAATAAAACAAAGATAATAACTGATAAAAGGTAAATAAAAGAAACCTCCACACTTAAACTGAAAAGTTTAACTGTTGGAGAGTAACTGTTGGAGACACTTACAACAATAAAATAAAAATACAACACCACAGAGTAGCAAGTTAAGCAGTTATCATGTTCAACAAGATGTGGCTGGACAACAGGCTGGACAGGACAAAGACAGCGCTGTACAGTAACAAAGGCTACTGTACCAAATATTAACATTGATTTTCTTAGGTGTTCAAATACTTATTTGCAGCTGTATCATACAAATAAATAGTTAAAAAATCACACATTGTGATTTCTGGATTTTTTTTTTTAGATTATGTCTCTCACAGTGTACATGCACCTACGATGACAATTTCAGACCCCTCCATGATTTCTAAGTGGGAGAACTTGCAAAATAGCAGGGTGTTCAAATACTTATTTTCCTCACTGTACACCACCTCCTTTTTGATTTCGATCTTTTCTTAATAAGCAATAATTGTCTATATGAATCTCTGCATCCAGTATCGAATCATCAAGCCATGTTTCACTGCAGCTGAACAACGCCACATTAGATTCTTGACATAAATAACGAAGTTCACTTATCTTTGGAAGTAGACTCCTGACATTGAGATGAACCATGTGCAGACCTTTCATTGTCCCAATAGACAGAAGATCGCTGATTTTGGACGTTGTTGATTTTGGAAGAAGCTGTATTTCATCATTCACAGTAGATTTACTCGACCGAGTCCTCAGCATCCTACCTCCATTCTCCGTCACAGAAAACATATCTGACACACCATAGTCCTTTCGCCATAAATCTCTTGTTTCATTACAAGGACGTAAATCGCTCCACTGATCCGCAATCAGGCTCCATTCGACACCAATTTCCGAACGCCGACATTGCTCCGCACCTAAAGCCCGACGGCCATCCGCGGCAAAAGTTGGGCAAACTCCTTCACCACCTTTGCATGAACCAGGCCCAGGACATTGATGTATGTCTCCCGACACAAGTAGACACATTAATATGATTAATAAGTCACTTAACTGTCTTTTTTGGCCGCGTCTTTGGCCGCGTCTTTGTTTCTTTGAACATGTAATCCATGGACGAGAAATCAACATATAGATAACATTCTTTCCAAAACCGAGATGTTTACATCCACATCTAGGTTGCTTAATTTCAATATTAAAATCAAAATTAATATTGTCCACCTCATTAAAATGCCATAAAAACGTATAAAATAGTGAGAAGATGAGTAGTGTGATTAACACTCCACACCTGCCTGCCGCCATCTTCCACTGTTCCAGTGTGTATTTGTTCTCTATGTGATTTTGTATCACTTTACAGATTTGTACACATTTAATGACGCGTTTGATAAAGGAAGAGGCGGTTTATTGGTCTGATTGACCAGGCATTCATAACACGAGCCCTACAGTTTACTAAGTTATCGTGCCTTGAAAGACACCTCATAGTATTAGATAGTTTGTGCGTTGCTATAACGTGCTTACACCTTTGATCAAACCTTTGCGATTGGTTTGTTAAAGGTGTTTCATTAAGCTGAGTTCTCTACACTTACACTGTTCTGACCAGCAGGGGTCGCCAACGAGGGCGCTTCAAAACAAAGAATCATTTGTGACGCAATTGACTCCTTTGATTCAAAGCCTCGAGGAGCTTTGACTCTTGTGTTCAAATCACAACCCCTTTGTTTCAAGCGAACTTTACGCTCGCACGTGTCTAAGTTTTAGTCGGTGCTAAAAGCTATCACTCGAGGTAAAGGGGCTTTACTTGTATGCACGTAGGGTTGCTAGCGAGCTGGCTTTGGCTACACGCATTCACTTGTTTACACAAGGGTCTGTGAGATTGGTGCTGTTCTCAGGTAACAGAAGTGCCTGCTCACACTTCAGACACACTGCCAACCAACAACACAAATCGACCGGAGCAGCACTCGCGTCGTGCTGAAAGTTTGCACTGAGTCTAGTTTAGACACATGACGTTGCATGTAAGTGATTCTTTCACAAATCAAACAGCACCGTTCTTTCACAGACAATGGCAAATTACTAGTTAGCTAGGCTAGAATTTATACCACTAATTCGACGTGATTGTTTCATATGAGCGGTTCAGCGGTTTAATATGAATACAATGACGTGACGAATAATAAGGCCTTAATCGGTGAGGAGGAGGAACATCGCTCAGTCACCTTTAAAAATGCTGATAATGGGGATTTCTTCGCTCAATGAATCAGATTATTTAGTTCTGGTACCATTTATACAGCGAGGAAAATAAGTATTTGAACACCCTGCTATTTTGCAAGTTCTCCCACTTAGAAATCATGGAGGGGTCTGAAATTGTCATTGTAGGTGCATGTCCACTGTGAGAGACATAATCTAAAAAAAAAAATCCAGAAATCACAATGTATGATTTTTTAACTATTTATTTGTATGATACAGCTGCAAATAAGTATTTGAACACCTGAGAAAATCAATGTTAATATTTGGTACAGTAGCCTTTGTTTGCAATTACAGAGGTCAAACGTTTCCTGTAGTTTTTCACCAGGTTTGCACACACTGCAGGAGGGATTTTGGCCCACTCCTCCACACAGATCTTCTCTAGATCAGTCAGGTTTCTGGGCTGTCGCTGAGAAACACGGAGTTTGAGCTCCCTCCAAAGATTCTCTATTGGGTTTAGGTCTGGAGACTGGCTAGGCCACGCCAGAACCTTGATATGCTTCTTACAGAGCCACTCCTTGGTTATCCTGGCTGTGTGCTTCGGGTCATTGTCATGTTGGAAGACCCAGCCTCGACCCATCTTCAATGCTCTAACTGAGGGAAGGAGGTTGTTCCCCAAAATCTCGCAATACATGGCCCCGATCATCCTCTCCTTAATACAGTGCAGTCGCCCTGTCCCGTGTGCAGAAAAACACCCCCAAAGCATGATGCTACC
Organism: Abramis brama; assembly: GCF_963993115.1. Taxonomy (NCBI): domain Eukaryota; kingdom Metazoa; phylum Chordata; class Actinopteri; order Cypriniformes; family Leuciscidae; genus Abramis; species Abramis brama. The sequence continues at coordinate 34,229,228 of NC_139969.1, read as the reverse complement.
ACCCCCATGCTTCACAGTAGGGATGGTGTTCTTGGGATGGTACTCATCATTCTTCTTCCTCCAAACACGTTTAGTGGAATTATGACCAAAAAGTTCTATTTTGGTCTCATCTGACCACATGACTTTCTCCCATGACTCCTCTGGATCATCCAAATGGTCATTGGCAAACTTAAGACGGGCCTTGACATGTGCTGGTTTAAGCAGGGGAACCTTCCGTGCCATGCATGATTTCAAACCATGACGTCTTAGTGTATTACCAACAGTAACCTTGGAAACGGTGGTCCCAGCTCTTTTCAGGTCATTGACCAGCTCCTCCCGTGTAGTTCTGGGCTGATTTCTCACCTTTCTTAGGATCATTGAGACCCCACGAGGTGAGATCTTGCATGGAGCCCCAGTCCGAGGGAGATTGACAGTCATGTTTAGCTTCTTCCATTTTCTAATGATTGCTCCAACAGTGGACCTTTTTTCACCAAGCTGCTTGGCAATTTCCCCGTAGCCCTTTCCAGCCTTGTGGAGGTGTACAATTTTGTCTCTAGTGTCTTTGGACAGCTCTTTGGTCTTGGCCATGTTAGTAGTTGGATTCTTACTGATTGTATGGGGTGGACAGGTGTCTTTATGCAGCTAACGACCTCAAACAGGTGCATCTAATTTAGGATAATAAATGGAGTGGAGGTGGACATTTTAAAGGCAGACTAACGGGTCTTTGAGGGTCAGAATTCTAGCTGATAGACAGGTGTTCAAATACTTATTTGCAGCTGTATCATACAAATAAATAGTTAAAAAATCATATATTGTGATTTCTGGATTTTTTTTTTAGATTATGTCTCTCACAGTGGACATGCACCTTCGATGACAATTTCAGACCCCTCCATGATTTCCAAGTGGGAGAACTTGCAAAATAGCAGGGTGTTCAAATACTTATTTTCCTCACTGTACGTGCGGCTAATCTGAGGCTTCTTCGTCAGAGAAGGCTTACGCTCGATTTAAAACTGAAATTAGGATTGCTTCGCTAAAATCAGGAACCATTTATACGCGCGGCTAATCTGAGATTTCTTCGTCAGAGAAGGCTTACGCTCGACTTAAAACTGAAATTAGGATTGCTTCGCTAAAATCAGGAACCATTTATATGCGCGGCTAATCTGAGATTTCTTCGTCAGAGAAGGTTTACGCTTGATTTAAAACTGAAATTAGGATTGCTTCGCTAAAATCAGGAACCATTTATACGCGCGGCTAATCTGAGATTTCTTCGTCAGAGAAGGCTTACGCTCGATTTAAAACTGAAATTAGGATTGCTTCGCTAATATCAGGAGTTTTTTATCGTACGATTTAAACATGCATTATTGCATTGAGAAACTTTCTGGCATTCGTAGGAAGGCATATTCGAGTTATAGTTTTGCTGATTTAATCAGAAACTTGTACGTGCATGTATGAGATGTCAATAAAACTTATGGGACAACATATGATTGATTACTGTCTGCTTGCATACAATGTTTAATACGATGCTCAAAGTCTGCAAAAGCCAGGAGAGAGGGCTGGCAAAAAGTAGCAGACAATTTAAATCCGTAAGAAGTGGCCATGTTAGATGTTTTTTTTTATCACTTAATAGTCTATATTTTTGTATTTTAATAATTGCATAATTACTTTGTGCATTGTAATGTCAGTCACCAGACTAGAACATGGGAACAAATAAAAGTGAAGTACAAAAATATTCTACATAATGGTAATTTTTAGTTATATTATAGTCTCTTTTATAAAAGGCAATGTTAAATAAATGGTTGTCTGTTTATAAAAGCAATCAAGAAAAATATCTTAGTAGCCTACACTGTAAAATAATTTTTGCTGCATTAAATTAAGGCCGTATAGTCATTTCAACTGTTAAATCTTGAGTAATGATGAATTGCTTTGACTTGTGAAAGTGAAAACTGATAAACTTATGTTAATGTAAAAATATTTTTCCCGAGTGTAGTTCATTGTAATGACATTGTGTTTTCCTCTTTTGTGCACTTTTACATAATACACCAACACTTGTATCTGTTCCCAAGAAAGTGGTGGCTGAAATATGTGCAGTAAGTGGACATTTTCTAACTTTCCAAAGGAAAGAAAGTATAAGACTTTGTAATGTCCATTTGTTTCCATTGCACTGGACAGTGAATAAACCCTCTCAGATAACTGTCATATGGAGGAACTAGCCTACCTGCAAGTGCATAAAGAACTTTACTTAATTTATACTTGTATGCTTTATGGCTGCAATGTAAGTTGCAGGATTCCACATCTACAGAAAGGCCTACAGAAGAGTCTGCACAGACAGAGGAGACATAGGCCTACAGGTGGGCAGTGTATAGCCAACTTTTCCTTTTTATTTGTTGCATGAGGCATGTGTCTAATATCTCTTGTTGCAGGCACTTGACCACTGGCTTTTTTTCTTTCTTTTTTGGCAATGTTGTGTAATATGGCACATGCAACAATGTCACAGGCCCTGTCAGGTGTGCAACCCTCAGACTTTTCAGACACTGAAATCTTCCCTTTAGTTAGCCAAAGTTCATTTCATTGTGTGCCCTTGTCCTGGCTAGAGCTGCATTGTAACTGGTTTGGGTCAGGGAATGGGGTCATAAAACACCTGTCTGCAGGCAGGAACATGTCATAATCACCTATGAAAAAATGCAGTTCTGTTTGGATCAGCATAAGTGTATGTAATACAGTGAGCTTGATATTTAATTGTGGAACTTTCCTTACCACTTTCAAATAATGTGCATAAATGTGAATCTCTGAAAATTCTTAAGTCATGCACAGATCCTGGCCATTTTGCTTTCACATTTGTGATATGGAAGATTTTAGTCAACTGCTTTTTTTAATTTGATATAATATTACTAATCTGGAATATTAAGAATCACAATAGTAACTGGGCTGCATATTTACATTGTGAACCCCCTTTCTGTTCACATAATCCCCTTCATTGAGGCCTTGATGGCAGTCTATGGTCTAGCCCAGTGGTTCCCAACCCTGCTCCTGGAGTACCCCCAACACTGCACGTTTTCTTTGTCTCCCTAATCAAACACACCTGATTCAACTCATCAGCTCATTATCACATGGGTTAATGAGCTGATGAGTTGAATCAGGTGTGTTTGATTAGGGAGACAAAGAAAACGTGCAGTGTTGGGGGTACTCCAGGAGCAGGGTTGGGAACCACTGGTCTAGCCTATAAGCCTGAGTGACATATATTGTAATCGGCATGGTCATGATTGCATGATCTTCATAAAAAATTATGATAGCCTAAAAAAAAATGTAAAAAAATGCTTTAAAAAAAACTGCTTTACATCATTGGGTCTTAAGTGGCTTGGAAATGCCACGAAAAAACCTAAAACTGTTTTTTTAAACCTAAAAGCGCCAGGTAAACTCCGAATGACACGACAGACAGCACTCTCCATCAAGTTCTCCGCATCTCCAATAGTGTAAAGGAAAGAGCCACTCGCACATAATCTTAGGGCAATGCAAACAGTTTGTGCTGTAGTTAAAGCCCGACTCCGACAAGTCGAAAATAAATGTGCGTTTCCAACAAATTAATAATATAAACGACAATCTCACGAGTCACGAGAAAAAATATATCTCTCAGAAAGTGCACTATCGAGCTGCGCTGGACTTCCTGTATCAGCTCCGCTTATGAAGCCGGGATCTAATCCCGTTTACATGAAATAAGCCTGCTCACGAGCAGGTTTAATCTTACGGACCTGTTGCTATGACAGCAAGTCCAGGATGAGCTTCAAAGAACCAAACAATTCAAAATCATGCCAAATCGCCAACAATCAAATCCAGCTAACTGAGTTAGCGACGTACGAAGAACGGGCCCCCAGGGTTACATACGTAACCTGAGATGTTTTGTTGTCATTTTTATTCTGTGTGCAGGGGGAAAAATGGAACTGTGTCTCAACTTATTTTTGCAGTGTCTTAAAGGATTAGTTCACTTCAAAATGAAAATTCTGTCATAATTTACTCACCCACAAGTTGTTTCAAACCTGTATGAATTTCTTTCTTCGGCTGAACACAAAAGAAGATATTTTGAAGAATGTCGATATTCTAGAGTTGATGTACCCCATTGACTTGCATAGTATTTTTTTCCTACTATGGAAGCATGTTTGATGCATGCATATTCTTAAAAAAGGAAAACTAATCAAAGTTTTTAGAACAACATTAGGGTAGTAAATGGCAATAGGATTATAAATAACCGGTATTTATATTTATGGACACATTTAAAAATATGTAGATAATTGTATTATCAAAATCTAAATCTGCAAACCCTGGCTGAACTTGGCTGATAGAAAAAAAAAACTTAAAGACTTGTCTACACTGCAAGTGTACAAAGTCTCATATTTGTTGTTTTGTTTTGTTTTATTTTCGAATAGCAGCTGCATCAGCTCGATAGTCTGTATAAGAAGTCCATGTCAAAAGCATATGAAGTTGGGAAAACATGCGTAAACACACTGCAGCTGGCACTGCACCAAAATGCACCTGCACATTGAACTTAGTCTACAGGCACTTAGTTCTGCTTTCCTGGTCTCTATAGCTCTCTATTCCACTCTCTCTTTCTCTCCGCCACCTCCTTCACACTCTTGTTCACACTCTCACTCTGAGTCTCACTCCCTCACCCCTTGTCTAGACTTTCTGCACCTGTGGTGCATTAATCTGCAACAGTCCTTGGCTGCATACTACTTCTTAACATGACAGCATGGACCAGCAACTTCACCATACTTTACCTTCCCCCTGCAGAGAAAGAACGAAAGAGCGAAACAGCTTGACTAAGGTTGGCTTTTATTTGGAAAGTTTTCAAAAACTCTCAAAATGCACTGAAGGCAGTGCTGTACAATCCAGCTGAAAAAAACCTGTAAAGACTGTCACCAAGAAATGCTTTGAATACTGGTTCCTATTGTGGGATGCTAATGTTCCCAACCAGGTTGCTTAACTAACATAAGCAAGCAAGACCTAATGCCGGTCAACCTAAATTTGTAAAAAAAAAACTGCAATTAAATGTATTTGTAATTAAAAGCTAAATTTTGCTGGTCAACAACATGGCATAAACCAGCCTGAGCTGGTCTTGGAAGTAGGGTATACATCAGTGGTTCTCATGACATGTCTCATGAATGTTTCATGACATTCAACCTGCTCATGTTGGCATCTACCTAATTTGGCAAGCTTTTAATTCTGACAAATTAATTTGTGCCAAATTTTGTTTGAGTGAATGCACAATCTTTGATGCCAAAAAGAAAAGATTTTCTTATCTTAACTATGCTCAATTATATGCAGTTATATGCATTTAACATTGTTTTTTTTGGTTTTTTTTTTTTTTCATTGTGCATTTAATTGTCCTACTTGTTTACTTCAGTGTTAAATGTATTTAACCCTCTGGGGTCTAAGGTGTTTTTGGGGTCCTTGAGATGTTCTGACATGCCCTTACATTTGTGCTTTTTTCAGTTGCTTATAAACATATTAATGGCAAAGGTATAATTACACTCTATTTAGCACAAACAGGGCTACCATAATATGTGAGCAACATGTATGTACATGTTTGTATTTTTGAGAGAATAATGTTTATGCATGGTTATTGAAAAAACAAAAAAAAAATCTGAAATAAGGCCACAAAACACATACTAAATATGTGTCAATAAGACTTCTGAATAATGCATTTTGTCGCCTAGAGTTTTTTCTTCAAAATGATGTGAAAATCATCCTGCCTAATTGTTCACATAAAACAATACATTGATTTAAATTTTGTAACACACTTTTTGTTTGTAAAGGCAATATGCGAGTGGACGTGATTCACACCTGAGGAGACAATGGGGCCTGCATAATGAGGCTGCATACTTAATTAGTCTTTCATTCAGGTGTGTCACTGAGCCACGAGAAAGAATGCAAGGACAATATATATATATCCCTTGTGTGGTGTTCACAACCCAATTTCCCCCGTGGTGTTCCCGGTTAAAAATGAATTTTGTTTTGAAAAACTTTTATTTTGTACAATATGGAACATTGTCACTCTCGTGGTGTTCCCGGTCAAAAATGACCGGACTACAAAAAATAGCTTATAAATCACTCGTTATGCAATATTATCACCCAATATTGGATTCAATCTTTTTGTCAACTTGTTCTCTTTCAGTTAGGACTGGTTTTATATTTCTATTTGCATTTGATTAATCGTAGGCCTCATTTATTTGATAGTAGGCATCTCATTTTTTGAGTAAAAAAAACATTATTTTTGAATAATTTTGGAAATATTAAATAAAATCTGAAGAAAATTGGCACTGTTGATAACACTAGTCTACTTTAATTTTTTACCAGGAATTTTGTTTTGAAAAACTTTTATTTTGTACAATATGGCACATTGTCACTCTCGTGGTGTTCCCGGTCAAAAATGACCGGACTACAAAAAATAGCTTATAAATCACTCGTTATGCAATATTATCACCCAATATTGGATTCAATCTTTTTGTTAACTTGTTCTCTTTCAGTTAGGACTGGTTTTATATTTCTATTTGCATCTGATTAATCGTAGGCCTCATTTATTTGAGAGTAGGCATCTCATTTTTTGAGTAAAAAAAAACATTATTTTTGAATAATTTTGGAAATATTAAATAAAATCTGAAGAAAACTGTCACTGTTGATCACACTAGTCTACTTCAATTTTTCACCAGGAATTTTGTTTTGAAAAACTTTTATTTTGTACAATATGGCACATTGTCACTCTCGTGGTGTTCCCAGTCAAAAATGACCGGACTACAAAAAATAGCTTATAAATCACTCGTTATGAAATATTATCACCCAATATTGGATTCAATCTTTTTGTCCACTTGTTCTCTTCCAATTAGGACTGGTTTTATATTTCTATTGGCATCTGATTAATTGTTGGCCTCATTTATTTGAGAGTAGGCATCTCAGTTTTTGAGTAAAAAAAAACATTATTTTTGAATAATTTTGGAAAAATAAAATAAAATCTGAAGAAAATTGGCACTGTTGATCACACTAGTCTACTTAAAATTTTCACTAGGAATTTTGTTTTGAAAAACTTTTATTTTGTACAAAATGGCACAGAGTTACACTTGTGGTGTTCCACTGGGCCATTGAGGGCCATTGTTTCAATTGGCCATTGAAAGTGAATGGGAGAGACATGTGTTAGAAGTCCATGAGGAATATCTTTAGATCTGAGTGATGGATTATGGTGAGTTTGAGCTCTTTTTAATCTTAACAATCTCATGTAAATAATGATGTGCCATTTTCCACAATTTATGCATGCTTCATTGAGTTATGAGTTAAAACGCGACATAAGTGCTAGGCTACATCTATATTCAAGACTCTGTGTGTGCCTGTTGGGGTTCGTGTGTTACAACTCCATTAGAAATATCTTTAGATCTGAGTGATGGATTATGCTGAGTTTGGGCTCTTTTTAATCGTGATAGTCTGCTGAAAATAATTATGTACAGTTTTCTATTATCTGTGCATGCTTCATGAAGTTATGAGCGAAAACCAAACGCGAGTGCTTCATGAGTATATACTTGGCTAGGTGTGTCTGTGGTATTTTCTGTGTTAGAATGCCATGAGGAATATCTGATTGATGGAATATATTGAGTTTGGGCTCTTTTTAATCGTGAACTCCTGCTGTAAATAACGATGTGCCATTTTTCATGATCGATGTATGTTTCATGAAGATACGAGTAAAAAGGCCAAGTCTAAGCTACCTTGCTTGGCTACATGAGTCTGTGCGTCTATGGTATTTTTTGTGTTAGAACTCCATGAGGAATATCTTTAGTTCTGAGTGATGGATTATGTTGAGTTTTAATTGTAAGCATCTGCTGTAAATAATGATGTGTCATTTTCCACAATCGGAGCATGTTTCATGAAGTTACGAGCGGAAATGTGTCTACAATTCAGCATCCATATATGGTTTACACATGGGTCTCTTGAAGGGCTTCTTTTACAAAAACCTCGCTGAAGTTTAGTAAAAAGCCTGAAACAATTATGCTTGTTGTATTCTACTCATTGAGACCTTTCAAATGACATATGACACAGGACTATCTGAGCTGTATGATGTATTTGACATATTGCTGAATGTAATACAAAAAAGTAGTTTATAAATTATGATTTTTTTTTTCTATTTATCAGCAAATAACTCAGCACTACTTAGGAGTTTATCAAATTGGCTAGGCTACATTCATTGTAAATTTCAGACTCTAAGCTTTCAAATGACACCTATTTTAAGTTGATCAAGGTAATATTTTTGAAAAATATTATGATTATTTATTTCGCAGCTAGGTGGCGCCTGCGGGGGGTACACTCCGTTTTCAGAGTGATAACTCAGCACTCGTTAGGATCAAAGTGATTAGATGCATTAAAAAGCTGAGATTATAAGCTTTAAAATGATACATATTTTGTGTTGTTCCATTCATTGGTTGCATTGGTCTCTCCCATTCACTTTCAATGGCCCATTGAAACAATGGCCCACAATGGCCCTCAATGGCCCAGTGGAACACCACAAGTGTAACTCTGTGCCATTATGTACAAAATAAAAGTTTTTCAAAACAAAATTCATGGTGAAAAATTAAAGTAGACTAGTGTGATCAACAGTGCCAATTTTCTTCAGATTTTATTTAATATTTCCAAAATTATTCAAAAAATAATGTTTTTTTCACTCAAAAAATGAGATGCCTACTATCAAATAAATGAGGCCTACGATTAATCAGATGCAAATAGAAATATAAAACCAGTCCTAACTGAAAGAGAACAAGTTGACAAAAAGATTGACTCCAATATTGGGTGATAATATTGCATAACGAGTGATTTATAAGCTATTTTTTGTAGTCCGGTCATTTTTGACCGGGAACACCACGAGAGTGACAATGTGCCATATTGTACAAAATAAAAGTTTTTCAAAACAAAATTCCTGGTGAAAAATTAAAGTAGACTAGTGTGATCAACAGTGCCAATTTTCTTCAGAATTTATTTTATTTTTCCAAAATTATTCAAAAATAATGTTTTTTTTACTCAAAAAATGAGATGCCTACTATCAAATAAATGAGGCCTACGATAATCAGATGCAAATAGAAATATAAAACCAGTCCTAATTGAAAGAGAACAAGTTGACAAAAAGACTGAATCCAATATTGGGTGAAAATATAGCATAATAAGTGATTTATAAGCTATTTTTTGTAGTCCGGTCATTTTTGACCGGGAACACCACAAGAGTGACAAGGTGACAAACACCCCACCCAGTTTCAGTCCAAAGCGATAACATTAACTAGTATTTTCGGGAAAAAGAAAATCTTCTCCGGGTCAAAATGACCCGAACACCACATGAGGGATATATATATATATATGTTGTTTTTTCCACAAATTGTGCTTGCAAATTGTACAATATCCAAGGTAAACATTTCTAGTAATTGTGCAGTTAATTGTTCTCATACTGTATTTTCAGATTTGGAATATATTCTCTACCCACATGTGTCACTAATAAAGCATAATAAAATTATTTAAAGAGAAGGCTTATAATTACCTTTTAAGATTTTGTTTACATCTATCCTTGTGTATATATATATATATATATATATATATATATATATATATATATATATATATATATTTTATTATTATTATTTTATTTAAAAGGTTATACAATTACAACAACATTTAAAATTGTAACAACATTTCCAGTGTAATCTTTCTTTGTAAAAACTAAAGTATACATTTTATCATACGTAATTCAATTCATGTCGTGATCATGCGACACTGTTACTACACAGCGCTAATAAGAGATCCAGTAAAGAAAGCATTTGAATTCGCCACAGAAGTAATAACATTGCTGCGAGATCTAGTGAGAAACATTCACATTTCTCCGTTATTAACGGATCAACAGCGCTGACGTGGAAACCTGGAAGAAACATTGTGCCATGAATGAACTATCCAGTGTCCACAGATCAGCAACATTCACCATGGATTTACTGTAGTAACACTAACTGCAACCATGGAAGTTTGGCAGGAATAGTAGGCATAATGCCTTCAAGTAACATTACGTCGGTTTTATTTTGACATTATGAATGCAATTGCTGCCCTCAAATGTTAATCTGAACTAAAATAAACCTTTGTTTATAACTAGGCTACTACAATATTACATTTCATTTTTTCCAAGGAGCTGTTTTGTTTTATATGCTCCTAAGAAGAGTCAATTATAGCTCTATAGTTGCTCAAAGTAAAAAAAATCATACTTTATGATTTTAGTTTTAATTAAAAAAAAAAGAATTAAAAAATTTCCCTGGCATTTCTTTCTTATTGCTGTATCAAAAACGTACCGAACTGAACCGTGACACAAGTGTATCGTATATATCGAATCGAACCGTGAATTTTGTGAACCGTTACACCCCTAGTAATCATGTAAATTTCCTGCACCTGTCATAGACGTCCAAATGACGTCCAAAAAAATTACCCAGTTCAAAGGTCCAATGTTAAACGTCAATATGACGTCCAAGTTGGGTCATGGTTGGACGTCCAAATAGTGGACCTAGTTTGGACGTCGAATAGATGTCCAGAATTGGTCATGGACCGACGGACCCAATATAGACATGATCTGCACGTCTATCCGACATCCAATGTTTAGTGGGTATGAGCAGAAATTGGCAACATTATAAGCTTATTTGATGTGGCAGTATTTTACAGTGAAAACTTTATAATCTATCCGATTTTGTAGTCGATTTTTACTCATCTCAGTATAGCAATAGAGTTTGGTAAAAGCTGTTCATTCATTCACACACAAAAACGCGATTCATTTTTAAACAGTATTTTTGCCATCTGTAGTAGCTACACAATCTCTTTTCATACATATTACATAAACTGTGAATATTTGTTTTTTATAAAAATTACTTCATTTAAAAGAAGAGAATTCAAGCTTCATGCCTGTGTGTCTGTATGCCTGTTTGACTGAGTATTCGCTGAGTTACAGTTCATTTTCAGACGTGTTTCAGAATGGACTACACTGACAGAGAGTAGGCAGAACTCGCAACATGTTTATTTTTCTTTATTTGGCAAAAAGCACAACACTTTGTTTTTATTGTTAGTATACACAAAAAAATAATACACACTTAACAGGATCGATTGATGTATGAAACGTGTATGGAAGATCAAAGTCAACAGAGTATTTAGACTCTCTATTGCACTGATAAGGAAAAACGCGAGCTGGTATCGCCGGCGATACCGCCGACCCCAGGGGTTTAAACCCAGCAACACCTTCACTGCACTGTGTTATGATGAGGCAGGAATGAAGCGGAGAGAGAATCCATATGCAAGCATTACATTTAATAAAACAAACAGGTAATCCAGGCAGACAACAGAACACAGAACTTAGGACAGGAACATGGAAACAGCTACAACGACCGACAAACAACAACTGAAGCACAGAGGTTTAAATACACAGGCAAACAAGCTAAACAAGATAACAAGGGGGCGGGGCTAATTAGAAACACCTGGGGAGACTAATAAACATAACGGGGAATTGCTAAACAAGGGACAAGACACGGGAACACAGACATGAATCATGACATAACCCCCCCTCTATGGGCGGCTCCCGACGCCCAACAAAACAAAAAAGCAATAGTTCAGGAGGGTGGTGGAGCGGAGGCGGACCCGGGGGCGGGATGGAGGGCCAGGCCCATGGAGCGGCAGTGGGCCTGGAGACTGCGGCAGGACGGGAGGCCAGGGCGGATCAGGCTGTGCAGGCGACCAGGGCGGAGTAGGCAGTGCAGGAGACACTGGCTCGGCGGCGACCATCTTGTCCTGAGACACTGGCTCGGCGGAGACCCTCTTGTCCTGAGACACTGGCTCGGCGGAGACCCTCTTGTCCTGAGACACTGGCTCGGCGGCAGCCATCTTGTCCAGAGACACTGGCTCGGCAGAGACCATCTTGTCCTGAGACACTGGTTCGGCGGCGGCGGCAATCTTGTCTGGAGACACTGGCTCGGCGGAGACCATCTTGTCCTGAGACACTGGCTCGGCGGAGACCATCTTGTCCTGAGACACTGGCTCGGCGGAGACCATCTTGTCCGGAGACACTGGCTCGGCAGGCGTGACGTGAACAGTCTCTGGATCGGCAGAAGAGACGTGAACAGTCTTTGGATCGGCAGACGTGATGTGAACAGTCTCTGGATCGGCAGAAGTGACGTGAACAGTCTCTGGATCGGCAGAAGTGACGTGAACAGTCTCTGGATCGGCAGATGTGACGTGAACAGTCTCTGGATCGGCAGAAGTGACGTGAACAGTCTTTGGATCGGCAGAAGTGACATGAACAGTCTCTGGATCGGCAGAAGTGACGTGAACAGTCTCTGGATCGGCAGATGTGATGTGAACAGTCTCTGGATTGGGAGACGTGACGTGAAGCTCTGGCTCGGCAGGACTGACGTGAAGAAGCTCAGGAACAGGCTCAGACTCTGGAACAGACGGGATCTCAGGAACAGAAAGAAGCTCAGGAAGCGTGAAGGCAGCCATCCTGGGAACCAGAATTAGGCGTGGCCGCATTCTTGGCTGGAGACTCTCAGGCGACATGGCGACGGACATCCTGGGAAGCAGAATCAGGCGTGGCCGCCTACTTGGCTGGAGATTTCCCTTTAATGCTGCTGGATTCATTTTTTTTGGTCGGTCGTTCTGTTATGATGAGGCAGGAATGAAGCAGAGAGAGAATCCATATGCAAGCATTACATTTAATAAAACAACCAGGTAATCCAGGCAGACAACAGAACTTAGGACAGGAACATGGAAACAGCTACAACAACCGACAAACAACAACTGAAGCACAGAGGTTTAAATATACAGGCAAACAAGCTAAACAAGATAACAAGGGGGCGGGGCTAATTAGAAACACCTGGGGAGACTAATAAACATAACGGGGAACTGCTAAACAAGGGACAAGACAGGGGAACACAGACATGAATCATGACACACTTTATGTCACAGAATTTGCAAATGTATATCTAGGCCACAGACTCTCCCTATTTACTATGTACAGTTATTTGGCTTGAAGAATGTTGATTATGGGACATGCTCAGTTTAATTTAGTTGTTATAAACCTCTGTTTTTGCTTTGAAATTATATTAAAGATTTCCCTTGGGTAAATGATGGAGATATTTACAAAGTGTTTTGGTTTTGAGTCAGACTGTTTGCGCAGCTGAAATCAAACATGCTTTTGTTTTTATTTCCTAATATCCCTGCTGAAAAGAGTAGCACAGATGTTCGCCAGTAAATCGTTCCCTTGGAATTATAAGGTTCTATCTGACATTTTTGTCAAAATATAGTTATTCACATATTCTTATTCTGTGACCACTTCTTTACATTATGTGATGTTTTTTAAGTTGTGTACATTTTGGAACTTTTTATTTAAAAAATAAAAAGGTTCTTTCTACACAGTCGAATGGAATGCAAAAGCTTTAAAGCTCAATATCTCAAAACTGCTCAGAACACAGATAGAACCTTATAATTCCAAGGGGACGAAATGTTGTCCAGAACATCCCTGCTGAAAAGACTTGTTTAGACTAACATGAATTTTCATGTAATGTTAATGCTGGTTTATGGTGATTAGTTAGTACAAATTAGTACAACAGATGTGAGATACTAGAACTTGGAATGTCATTTTATTATTAAAAACACTTTCTTTCTCATTATCATTGTCTTTTACTAGTGATACACCGAAATAAAAAATGTGGACAGAAATCTAAAATTCTTTCTTTTTTTTCTTTTTTTACTACATTTGTGTAATTTAACGAAATTTGTGATAAAATTGACAAAAGTTGAAAACTTTGTTTCATATTAAAAGCAACAAAGCACAAAGCTTATTGCAATTGTTGGATGGCAGGCATATTACAAATGCTTTTTGTTCACGCATACGTTTTGTTCACGACTAAAAGATCAAACTTGAGATTTAAGAATCCATATCAGTATCTATTAAAATCGAGATATCGATATTGTCAACCTAGCCCTGGAGTCCACACAGCTTAAATGTTTAACTGTTGTAGTTTTTCCCTAACAGTCAAAATGTGCCATCAGAGAAGCAATAATTAAACGTCACTGTTTTGGTCAATGATTTCGGCCCTTCAAAACCATTTTGATATCTAGCAACCTTTGTTAATTTGCAGTTCTACAGGTGGTAGTGATGTTACATTTGACTCTGAAGCTTCACAGTGCGTATTGAGTACGCAGCACAATTTCTCATGAAGCCTCGTGCCGGAGCGCGTATTGTTTTCAGAGAAACACATGATCAACAAAAAACGAAGCCTCACTTTCTTTCCAATCACGTGACTGTTTCACTTTGCATGTTGTTGGAGAATTTCCTTGATTCATGTCTAAGTATGATGTAATGAAAATGACAAGCATGACAAAATAGGTCTGAAAAAGGATGAGAGAATGGAAAATAACCAGTATGCATCAGCAAATGCAAAGTGTCAAAATACAGTATGAAACAGAGCAGCATTGTGTGAGGTTTGACCAATAGAGAAGACATGTCTAACTGTGCCAAGGTCACCAGGCGTGACAGAGGGGACGAGATAGATTTGAGGGTGCCCATTGGGCACCTAGTGATAAGAAAAAGTATAAGACATGAACACTGGCCATTGTAACTTTAGATGTCCCGGCCGGCTTCTCAATAAAGTTAATTATTCTGACCTGGAACCTCGACTTTGAGAAACTACTTTGAGACCTGAACCAAAAAGAACTATGAATTTGCCACAACATAATTGGCGAGCCAGCCAGGAGGGACAAGGGGTCGAGGAGTGACCACGGTGGGCGTGCTGGCAGAGGCCTCACAAAACAAAGGCGCCATAAATTTGTGCAGCCCCTGGTAAGCTAGCGCCCGGTTGGTGACTGCCTTAAACAAAAGACTCCACCAAAAAGAACCTAAAAGTGATAAAAGAAGGGAGGAAAAAGGAGGGTAGGTTCCAGGTTTTGAGAAAAAAAGTGCATGCAGTATCTGTTTGTCTGTCCATACGCAGGTGCGTATTCTATTCGCATGAGGTGCATTGTACACGTGTGCATCACGGTATTTTATGCGAAAATTGCGTTTGCAAAATTATATGTTGTATTGTCCTTAAATGCAGAAGGTGCGTTCTAACGTGAGAAGCACGTTATTTGTGTACGTGAGAAGCGCGTGCCCACGCGAGAAGCGCGTGTCCCAAACGCAGAAGGTGCGTTTTAACGTGAGAAGCACATTATTTATATACGCGAGTGCGTATTCCATTTGCACGAGGTGCATTGTACACGTGTGCGTCACTGTATTTTATGCGAAAAGTGCGTTTGCAAATTTATCTGTTTGTCTGTCCATACGCAGGTGCGTATTCCATTTGCATGAGGTGCATTGTACACGTGTGCGTCACGGTATTTTATGCGAAAAGTGCGTTTGCAAAATTATATGTTGTATTGTCCACAACGCAGGAGGTGCGTTGTAACGAGAGAAGCACTTTATTGTTAGTCTTATCTGTTGTATTGTGTGCGCATGCGATCTGTTTTATGTGAGGAGAAAAGTGTGTGTGTTTGTCAAAGTGATTTTTCATCTTAAAAACAGGGAGAAAGGTCATTTCGGAGAAAAATTAGCAAAAGTGATAATAATAATAAA
The DNA here is from genome assembly GCF_963993115.1 of Abramis brama. Taxonomy (NCBI): domain Eukaryota; kingdom Metazoa; phylum Chordata; class Actinopteri; order Cypriniformes; family Leuciscidae; genus Abramis; species Abramis brama. The sequence goes on along the minus strand of NC_139969.1, from coordinate 34,213,606 downwards.
ACCTTTTACTTATAATGTTTTTTTTTCTAAAAACCCAAAGTGATAGAAATTAAAAGTTAGAAATGATATAGCCGTGTTTGAGCAGAATTGATAGAAAGGACGGCGACGCAGAGAAAGTGCTTTTTAACTGAGCTCTGTGCTCTGCATAAAAGAAAGATTACAGTTGAGCCACTGTCCCGAAATTGTTACAATTGTATTCAAGTGACCTTGGCACAGCTCAGTGAGAAAATTCGGCTGAGAAAGCTGAGACAAAGGCACATAAAATAAAAAACTCTTTTAAGAAATAATTTTTGAATCAGTGTTATTTAAAGTTTAATGGATGATAAAACAAAAATTGATGAGAGAAAAAAAAAAAAATCAAGGTATCAAGGAACAAAGAATATTCCATACTCCATGCCATCTTCCGAACTGTAATCGATGTGATCCGGATAGGGAAACACAGCCCATATTGTCAAAAGTTTGATTGGTTGACTTTGTTTTTCATATGTTACAAGAAAAAATAGGAAAATATTAAATAAGTGTGTGTGTGTGTGGCTTTGAAGTGGGTGTGAGAGCGGTTTTGCGTGTGAGAGCAGCTCTGTGTGTGTGTGTGACTCTGAGTGTGTGTGCTTCAGAGCGACTCTGCGTGGGTGTGAGTGACTCTATGCACGGCTGTGTGACAGTGTGTATGAAATCCCGGGTGTATGAGTGTACGTGTGTCAGAGTGGCACTGCGTGTGTGTGAGTGGCTCTGTGCGCGGCTGTATGTATGAGTGTAGGCCTACATTATAGCAGACTGAAAGCGTTTGTATTGAGATAAAGAAATAAGGAGAGAGAAAAGTGACAGAGTTTTTTCACCTTTTGACACCTGGAGAAAAGTACACATGTGGTCTAGAGTGAGAGATAATTACGAGGCTAGATTGCGGAAAGAAGAATGATTTTCAAGAGGCATTAAAACTAACCAAAGGTATTAAGAATCACTTCTGGTTAGAATAGATAATGAAGGGCAGAGACAAGAGTTAACAGACCAAGGGAAGGATGAGCTTTTGAAAAAATTGACAAGAATAACAAACTTGAACCAGGTTGAACGAGAGTGGCTCTTAGGGGATTGACGTGATGTGATAAAAAACAGATAACTCTTGAAGCTCAGAGACCACACTTGAACAGATTTGACCTTCCCAAAACTACCCTTTTGGATTCCTTGCTGACAAAATCAGAAATAAAGCTAAATCCATTGTACATCCCATACCTGAAAAGAAATGCCTGGTACACTTGGCCTCAGGGTTTCGGAGGAGCCATGATTTTGAAGAACATGTATATGGTAGTGAGCTCAAGGCCAGAAAAGTGGGAAAGTGACAACCTTTAAAGTCGGACAGGGAGGAGAAATCAGACCAGCACAGGTAGATAATTGGACACTGGAAAAACTGGTGGTAGTGGTAGTTTTGAGGAGCAACCCCAACCACACTAGTCATATGTTGGTAGAAATTCATGAAAAAGACAGAAGTGCAGTCAGTTGTCAAAAAAGAGCAGTCAGTAACAACTGAGAATGTTGCAACGATGGACAAATAGGAGGGGCAGGAGAGGAAACAGGGAGACAAAACTTAAACAAAAATAATAATAATAATTAATTAGAAATAATTCGGCTTTGCCTCTTCATTGTTACAAGAAAAAGTAAAGTAAAAGTGTGTGCGTAAAATGCACAGATTAGGACTGTTTGAAAAAGAACGATATTCATTTATAAAGAGAAACTAGAATTATGAAAGAACATATGTTTCTCTCTCATATAGCAAAAGTAAATGGTGACTGTGATATGAGAAAGAGAGGCAGAAAGGAGGGGCTGCCTCTGACAGAGAGAGGAGGGGCTGCAAGAAGAAAGTGAGACTGCGTGTGTGTATGTGTGTGTGTGAGGAAGGAAAGGAGGGAGACAGAGAGAAAGAGTTCACCTTTCCTAGTTCTGACTAGCTTATAAACCAGAGAGTGAGCAACCATTTCCAACATACACTTTGAACAACACTTTGAGAGATTTTATTTGTAACTGTCATCCCCACCAGTGGACCTGTAATAGAGGAACTGCATTTTTAATATACCTGCGAAAGACTAATCAGATATCTTAATAAATGTCTGACGATCTTGCTGAAAACTAGTTAAGAATAGATGCAAGCTGGGGTTAGTAAGGTATACTAAAAAGGAGTGAAACACACTGATAATAATTAAGATTATAATGGCATCAACACCTGTAGAGATACCAAGATCAAAATATTAAATTTGCAGAGATACTATAGGACAACCCTCCAAAAATGGAGAAAGAAGCCTAAAAACAAAATGACCAGCTGAGGGAACATTAGATGTGGCTATGTGCAGAGACACTGAAACATTCGTAAAAAATAAATAAATAAAAAGGTATTCAAAACAGTTTACTAAGAGATCAAGTAAGATTGGTGAAATCTGCTAATCCAGTCAGAATTAAAAGTAGACTAATTTCACAAATACCAGGAAAACACCAATAAAAATAACTGATAAGAAATTAACCTGAAAGAAAATATGAAAATTGCTTAAATGTTAGTTGACCGGTCTATGGGGGAATTAAATTAATAAGCAGGCCTAACAGGGATTGATATGGAGGATTGCGCAAACTGTGACCATCAAAAATACTGGAGATTTCTCCTTAGTATAAGTGCTTTGTGTAGTTCCCAGAGGAAAATCAACTGATTGACAAAAAGGTTTATAGAAATATCTGACATTTAGAGATAAAATATTTATATAGAGAGAGACATGCTGTGGGTATGACTGACCTGTTATATAAAGACGTAGCCTATGATGTTTGCATCTTGTTGTCCCTGGGAGACAGTTTTAAATTTGAGCCATTGCAGAAATTGAGATCTTTGGATTGCGTTACTTAAAATAACTTGTGCATTGTGTTGAATGAGCAGGATTGGGTGACCAAACGAAACAGATATTTTTAACAGCCATATACTGTATTATACACATTTCAAAGTAATGAGACTCATTGACTTAATCCTAAAATGCTTGAGAGAGTAGGGATCGATATAACGAGTGATAAAATACTATATATGTGACTGAAAATAAGTCAACTCAGACAGACTGAAAGACTGTTATTTTCTGCATACTGCAAAGAAGAAAGATGCTTGCTGTTTTCTGCAAAGAAGAACTTGCTTTATTAAAATTGTATGGGGAAACTGCTGTTATTAACCAGATGATACTTCTGAAATTCAGGGACATTTGAAAGAGATGGTTGCAGAATTTATAAAGGATAAATTTGATTCATGCGGATCTCTGAGTGTTCAATTTCCAGATGACACCAGACAGCTTTTAGGACGGCTGCCTCAACATAAACAACAGCAACTGGACTGTGCAACAAGTGAGAGCAAGAAACATAAGGACACGGCTGCAGAGAAAAGAAGAGGCGTTTGGTTGGTGGACCTTCATCCCCCCTGAAAGAGGAAGCTGAAACTTCTGAGAGGCTGGTATGGACAAAGACTGTGTTGATGCAGAAACAACCAAGAGAAACATCCTGCCATCATGCAAAATTGCCTCCTCCGTGGCTTGGTCAAAAGCCAGACTGAGGAGAGGCAGAGAGACAACAGCATCCAGAGTCAAACCACTATGTCCAAACATGACACCAGACCCTTGAATGCCAACAAAGACTGACAGATCAAAATGCATCGGGTGAGGAGGGAAACACTCAGACAGCAGCTCAACCAGTTCAACTGATCGCTGGTCCAAGCAGAAGGACTGCATCCTTTACTAAGTGGGCACAGGTGATGCGTTTTCAATGATCACTACAGAGACCGCTCCAAATTTTATTGATTGGCCATATTAATTGTATTTTGATTATTCACTGGTCCAACAGCAGTTCTCTATATTCTGTGAAGCTGACACTCTCTATTTGCTTTCTTTCAATAAGACATTAGTCCAGCTGTAAGCATTAAAAAAAAAAAAAAATGGGAGGCGAAGTGTTTGCATGACTCAATAATTAACTACAACTGACGCTGGACTTAGCATAGTGAGGGACTACTGCATTAAAAAACTAGGGGTAAATAAATAATTAGATAATTGATGATGTTGTCCACTGAACAGAGAGCTTTTCGGCTCTGCTTTTAAGACAGAGCTGATATAAGCTTGAGTGATACTGAGCTCTCTATCAGGAAAAAAAAAAGAGGACATAATATGTTCATATGTTCAACAACAAAAAAAATGTGGATGATAAAGCTATGGTGCTGGTCACTCCATCTTGGTCAATAGTTATTTTTTTTTTTTAGGTTTAGAAATAAAAATAGTAACTACACAAATTACAAACAAATATCACATATCACAGATATCACAAATGCTGTCATTACCAGGGATTGCACGATGTTGATATTGTTGGTCATGAATTCGAGATTATGCTAAAATCTCCAGTCATTTAAAAGAGCATCTCATAAGCAACAGAAGAAAATATTTTGAAGAGAAATTAAATTAACAGATGAATGACAAATCAGATAAGAGAAATTGATAATGGTTCTTTCAAACGACAGCATGTCCAGACCTACCACAAATTTTTATCTATTAGATATTGAAAAATTTGGGGTTTATGACAGCAGTGTTTAACACAATCAAATGGCAACTGATATCGACCAGCTGTGTTATTCAAAACATTTAGACACTGTTACATGGGGAATGCCACATTGCCTACATTCAGTAGCTTTTGTCATCAGAGTTGTGTTATCAATTTACAATTGGCTGTATTCGCACCTTGAAATTTAGAATAGATAATTGAATATAAAATTAAGTCTATATCATTAGTCAAGAAAGGCATAAGCAAAACCCTCAACTTCAGACTATTGGACAAATGAGGTATTAAAAGACAAATAATTACACTAGCAACCCTTTTTACTATTTTAATTTAAGATGCGCATGGTTTTGACCATTGCGCAAGGGGGGAGATTATTAGAAAAATAAAATTAGAAAAATAAAAAAAGACAAAGATTCACAAAATAATGTCAGAAAAGGAACAGCAACTCCAATAGGCTCTATCCCAGTTCTAGAAGGACCCTTCAAACATCTAGTGATGGATTATGAGGACATGATAAAATCAGTAAGAGGAAAAAGATACAGATACAGTTTTAATTGATAGATTTAGCAGATGGGTCGAAGCAGAACCCTCAGCAGACCAAGGAGCAGAAACTGATAAAATTTTAACCAAAGAAGTCATCCCAAGATTTGGCATACCATCTCAGATTAGCTCTGACAATCAACAGAACAATTAAGACTAAGATCAAGCAATGGATGCCTTAGGCCATCAGCTAAAATACACCAGCAAAATGACATGGCAAAACAGACAAGCTCTGAATTGGCTACTGGCAGAAAAAGGAGGGGTATGTGTGATGTTTGGAATTGACTGTTGTACCTTTATTCCGAATAACACAGCCTCTGATGGAGTTTTTACTAGGGCCATGAAGAAGCTGAAGGATCTGAGACAAGAAGTTGCTGAAAATGCGGGGAGATACAGACACGTTGGATACTGGTTTGACTCTATATTTGGGTCTTGGAAAGAATGGTTCATTAAGGTGGGAATAATAATATCTGTGGCTGTTGTCATTTTTCTTTTGTGTTTTGTGTTTTCTTTTCTGCTGTGTTGTGCCTTTTCTAAGATCCATGCTAGCCAACGTGGCCGCCAAACAGATGATTAATGTGTCAGTCAAACCATCTGGAGTTGACATCGGGTGCACAAACACAAGAGTGCACCAAATTGGGCCAGGACTGGACGAGCAAGAAGACTTCCTGTAAGGAGTTCTGGTGAAGGAGTAAGGAATGGGGTACCTTGTTGCTTTTGATTTCTGACAGTTTGATTCTGTTTTTGATAGAGAGGGAGGTAGTAACACTGTGCATTTTATTTTTGGGGTAAAATTAGACAGATCATTAGAACATGAGTAGAGCAGGGAGTTAGTTAGAGGGGTTTTAATTGTTTCTTTGATTTTTATAAAGGACCCCTTCCTGAGTGTTTTCTTTTTTCTTTCTTTTTACACTTATAATCCTTCTGATAATATTTTTACATATAATCACACTAACAGTCACAAATATGAATATGTGAATGAGAGGGTTTGAAGCAGGTCATTGCCCGTGGTACGAGGTAATGCAACCAGATATAAAGGGAAAAGATAAGAATGTTTTTTACTATTTTTATCACTTACTAATCATTTTACTCTTATAACAGAGTTCTTTTAATATTTTAAAGTTTTTTATGAATCAAAAGTGAAGTACATGCATTAGACTACTGGTAGATGTTTCCACGGGGTAAAAAGAGAAATTAATTACAAGCGCGGTCGCCAATTGCCGGACCAGCAAGGGCAGACTCAACTGGTGGTTTAAAAACCCGCTGTCTGCTCCAACACCAGATAGTGCCCAGGGCACCTCTGGCAACGATGGAGCAATCCAGATAGCACTCCAGGCCACCGGAAGCGCCTGTGCAGTTCCTCTGGCACCGTGGGACAATCGTAACTTCAAGTCTGTACACTGAGATATGTTGTGTTGATTATGCTGAAAACAATCTTAATTTTAAGTCTATACACTGAGATATGTTGATTATGCTCAGAATCAAAGGTTTGAAGTAATCTATCCCTTAAAGACTAATAATAGAAAAGGAAGGTGGGATCTTTTACTCCACTCTAGTCAAGTGGGGGCGGAGATGTTTGGTCTCACTATTCCTCCAGGGTGTACCTTTGTGAGTGGGCTTATTGATAAGAGAGATGGATGGTCTATACTGGCCATGATTGGTAGATAACAGAGAGAGGCTTATTCATGTAGATACATTCTGGGACAGAAATGAAGGTGGGACTAGGATTAGTCCCAAAGGGGGGATATGTTGGAGAATTTCCTTGATTCATGTCTAAGTATGATGTAATGAAAATGACAAGCATGACAAAATAGGTCTGAAAAAGGATGAGAGAATGGAAAATAACCAGTATGCATCAGCAAATGCAAAGTGTCAAAATACAGTATGAAACAGAGCACCATTGTGTGAGGTTTGACCAATAGAGAAGACATGTCTAACTGTGCCAAGGTCACCAGGCGTGACAGAGGGGAAGAGATAGATTTGAGGGTGCCCATTGGGCACCTAGTGATAAGAAAAAGTATAAGACATGAACACTGGCCATTGTAACTTTAGATGTCCCGGCCGGCTTCTCAATAAAGTTAATTCTTCTGACCTGGAACCTCGACTCTGAGAAACTACTTTGAGACCTGAACCAAAAGCAAAACAGTAATAATATTACCTTTTGCAGTAACTAGTAGTGTTGCTTCCCCTGAGCGCCACCAGAGGTCCCCATCTCCTGAGTTTTGATACTGTAGCAACTGTTCCCTTTTGAGGGAACTCGCGCTGACGTCACTGTGGGGAATCCTTTCAGCGTCAGCACTCCTGAAGCACGTCTGTTACTTAGTCCAATCTTGATTGGTGCAACGTCATCCCGTGACGTGTGCCAGCAGAATGCGGAAGCTATAAAGGAGCTGGCATCACAACTTTTTGTCAGCTTTCTGATCTTCAGCAAGCGCTCTCTGTCTGTCTTATTTGGTGTTGTCTGACCCGTAAGAAATATATATGTATACAGTGAGGAAAATAAGTATTTGAACACCCTGCTATTTTGCAAGTTCTCCCACTTAGAAATCATGGAGGGTTCTGAAATTGTCATCGTAGGTGCATGTCCACTGTGAGAGACATAATCTAAAAAAAAAAATCCAGAAATCACAATGTATGATTTTTTAACTATTTATTTGTATGATACAGCTGCAGCAAGTATTTGAACACCTGAGAAAATCAATGTTAATATTTGGTACAGTAGCCTTTGTTTGCAATTACAGAGGTCAAACGTTTCCTGTAGTTTTTCACCAGGTTTGCACACACTGCAGGAGGGATTTTGGCCCACTCCTCCACACAGATCTTCTCTAGATCAGTCAGGTTTCTGGGCTGTCGCTGAGAAACACGGAGTTTGAGCTCCCTCCAAAGATTCTCTATTGGGTTTAGGTCTGGAGACTGGCTAGGCCACGCCAGAACCTTGATATGCTTCTTACAGAGCCACTCCTTGGTTATCCTGGCTGTGTGCTTCAGGTCATTGTCATGTTGGAAGACCCAGCCTCGACCCATCTTCAATGCTCTAACTGAGGGAAGGAGGTTGTTCCCCAAAATCTCGCAATACATGGCCCCGGTCATCATCTCCTTAATACAGTGCAGCCGCCCTGTCCCATGTGCAGAAAAACACCCCCAAAGCATGATGCTACCACCCCCATGCTTCACAGTAGGGATGGTGTTCTTGGGATGGTACTCATCATTCTTCTTCCTCCAAACACGTTTAGTGGAATTATGACCAAAAAGTTCTATTTTGGTCTCATCTGACCACATGACTTTCTCCCATGACTCCTCTGGATCATCCAAATGGTCATTGGCAAACTTAAGATGGGCCTTGACATGTGCTGGTTAAAGCAGGGGAACCTTCCGTGCCATGCATGATTTCAAACCATGACGTCTTAGTGTATTACCAACAGTAACCTTGGAAACGGTGGTCCCAGCTCTTTTCAGGTCATTGACCAGCTCCTCCCGTTTAGTTCTGGGCTGATTTCTCACCTTTCTTAGGATCATTGAGACCCCACGAGGTGAGATCTTGCATGGAGCCAGTCCGAGGGAGATTGACAGTCATGTTTAGCTTCTTCCATTTTCTAATGATTGCTCCAACAGTGGACCTTTTTTCACCAAGCTGCTTGGCAATTTCCTCGTAGCCCTTTCCAGCCTTGTGGAGGTGTACAATTTTGTCTCTAGTGTCTTTGGACAGCTCTTGGCCATGTCTTGGCCATGTTAGTAGTTGGATTCTTACTGATTGTATGGGGTGGACAGGTGTCTTTATGCAGCTAACGACCTCAAACAGGTGCATCTAATTTAGGATAATAAATGGAGTGGAGGTGGACATTTTAAAGGCAGACTAACAGGTCTTTGAGGGTCAGAATTATAGCTGATAGACAGGTGTTCAAATACTTATTTGCAGCTGTATCATACAAATAAATAGTTAAAAAATCATATATTGTGATTTCTGGATTTTTTTTTTTAGATTTCCAAGTGGGAGAACTTGCAAAATAGCAGGGTGTTCAAATACTTATTTTCCTCACTGTATCAAAATGGCAAGTGAGCAGCAAAATTACAAGAAATGTGTTCATACCTGTCCTCGTTTCATTCCGGATAGGGATCCACAATCTTTGTGTGAGCTGTTTGGGAGCAGAGCATGCTCGCTCAGCCCTTGAAGGGCAACCCGGCAGCTTCACTCGTGGGGATCACAGATTTATCTAGCAAAGGGGTATGAGATGGCTTCGGCCCTTTCTCAGGCTTCATCTGCTAGCTCCAGTGCTCGCGCTCGGGATCTGGCAGCCCGCTCCACGGCTTCTTCCGCCCCGAGTAAGAGTTTGATGTTGGGCTTGTCTTCCTCTGAGGAGGCTGATGTGCTCAGTGTTGAAGGTGGCGATATGGGTGACTCACCAGCACAGTCACCACAGTACGAGGAGTTAGTGGAGGTTATAACAAGTTAAACATTGAATGGCCGACCGAGAAGCAGTTTGCACCACAACCTCCACGTCGGGGCTTACAGTTCTTCCAGGATCTCCATACAGAGGTGTCGAGATCCTGGAATAAACCATACTCCGCAAGGTTATCAAGTCCAACAGTACACCATTATGCATCCATAGTGGGACATAAAAAGAGAACGGTTATGGTGTTATGCCCAAAATAGAGGAGACATTAGCAGCTTATTTATCACATAACACTGCATCCTCTCTAAAAGCCCCAACATTGCCCTCCAAAGCATGCCAAATGACATCTTCTTTGGTGGGCAAGGCGTACATGGCAGCAGGTCAGGTGGGTGCTTGCCTTCACATGATGGCTATTTTGCAAGAGTACCAAGCGGACCTGCTAGGGGATTTAGATTGGGGAGATAAAATAGACTCCGAAGACATTAAGGAGTTGAGAAGAGCCACCGATTTGTCTCTCCGCGCTACCAAGGAGATGACCTGCGCTATCGTCCGCTCCATGGCAGCCATGGCAGCGATGGAGAGACATCTATGGTTAATCCCCTGGGGTCGGCGGTCTAAGGAATGTGAACCTGTAAACGCCCTCATTACCTCAAAACAAAGAATCAGACTTCATCAGTCCTCTGCTTATCATCGAGTTTGGAAGACACGCTGTGAGTTTACAATTGGATTTACCTCAGAAGAAGAATAAGAATGCGATTTGAAGATAAGATTTTTAAGTTAAGACATGCATTATCACTTATAGCCTAATAGTTAGCGTGTTATTGTTGCATAAACTTCACATTGTACTAGTTGAACTGGTCTCAGACTAAAATGTATGAAATCGACGGAAACATGTTGAAATATGAACTATAGACAGGTAGGCAACCTTTCAATGCTAAATAAATATACATGTAGGACACGAGGATGTTTTAAGCTTGATAATATAAAACACAGCATGATATAAAAGTAGGCTAGTATGAGTGTTTACAATAACATGATGAATATTATAATGTTTAGACCCGTGTTTACTGTTAAATACTGTGTTCGTGAATATCTGTTCAAACGTAGATCTTTATATAATGTGGTAACAATAATGTAAATCATTGTAAGTTTGGGTCACTCGCGCTGTGCATTTGAAAGCAAAACGCGCCAAACATTAGGCTACATGTTTTTACTCCAATCTCATTTCATAATGTCATAACGAATGATTGCATTTGAAGTAACATATGATAATCCATATATGTTTCTCTAGTGTAGTGTACTGAAGTGTTCCTTTTTATTGATTTTTCATTATAGGCCGCCTGCATTTCTGTAAGAAAAAAATATTATAATTTTATGCAGCCCTACAAGTATATGCCTACAAGGCACAACAAACCTGGTGTTCATTATGTATATATATATATTATATTATATTATATTATATTATGTTTTTTTTTTTTAATTTTAAAGCACAATTTTAACCAGAAAATCACAATTAGATTTTCTTACCCAAATCATGCAGACCTATAGTTTCTCCTGATATCAGCATATTCACAGTTTTTTCTTTTTTCTTTTTTTTTTTTATACAGGGACCATGATGACACTGATGAGCCTGACTTAAACATTCACACAAGTCTCTGTACATGAACATGGTAAACTGAAGCAAATACCTTGGAAATGGGCACAAAAGTATGTGACTGTTCATGTCTCTCTGTTTAGATCAGTGTGCTCAATAATGTGCCTTTTTGTCTTTTGTATCTAAGGACTATGTTGTGTTGTAAATAAATCCAAACAATCAAAAAAAAAAGCCATTCTTTTTTAAATCTCTCCTCATTCTTTGTTTATAGTTCCCTCACAGTCCCACCTGATAGGGCCATTATGGGAGGGTCTTTGTCTTCCCATGTGTCTGCTCACATATTATTGTAGCAGAGTTTGTGTTGAATACAGTTGTAGCAAATTAGCCCTAAGAAATATTAATAATCAATAATAACTTGTTATAATTGATTATGAATATTTGGATCAGTTAATAGAATTAACTTAATGTAGTAAAATTAATCTGTTTGTGCCGTGTACATTTCCGGGGCATGGGAAATGTCTTTCTTACTGTACAGTACTATTCAGAGCCTGTAGTCAAAATCTAATATAATCTTTCCAGAATACAGGAAAGCAAGAAGTTATAGCATTGTTTGAAATTCAGCAGATCAACAGCCTTGAGCAAACTATCAGTTTAGTACTAACATGCCCTTCTTTAAAAGGGGTAAGGAAAATGAAAGCTTTAGCATAAGTTCTGCCAGGAAGACTTAATTACTACATCACTTATTACCTTCACATCTATCCAATCATGTCCTAATACATGCTGTATAAAAGATCGGTACTTACACATGTTTGAGTTCGCAGATGCTGACGCAAACAATTACCTCCACCCTCCCCAGCACCACCAGGATGGTCTTGTCCATATCTCCCGGGGGGGTCGGCTGCATCCCTGCCTTCGTCTTCAGGCTGGAAATGCAGATCCGCTACCCTCGGATTATGTACTACGGACGGGGCCTACGCCAAATAACTTTATAAATAATTGCTTACTGGGCTGTCAATAAATGAATGCTTTGTTACATCATTCTATCTCCTTTCTCCTTCAGAGTCTTTCTGGTAGAACTTAATGTATCAAATAATGAGACTAAGTTTGATACTTGCATGTCTTGCCCACTTGAATTAAACTGTCCTGATGCAATTTGTTGAGGCTCCAGTTGATCTTTGCTGATGTTGTCTTGATAAGAGAGAGCCAGTGTTAGTCAGAGGATCTTTGGTGAATGGAAAGACAAGGCTGCAGCCTGACACAAGCTTGTGGGTCTTTAGAAAACTTCTAGTTCAGCATCATCTTCACATCAGGATTTCAGAAAGGGACTAAGAGACTAAGGGCCCTATCTTACACCCGGCGCAATGCAGCGCCAAGCGCGACACAAGTGTTTTTTGCTAGTATCGGTCCGACACAGTTATCATTTTCGCATCCTGCGCCACGTTGTTTAAATAGCAAATGCATTTGCACCCATTTGTAAGCCCATGGGCTGGTCTGAAAACGAGGTGTGTTCTGGCGCATTGTTGGCACGTTGCTATTTTGAAGCAACAGAAATAGACTGTGCCATTGACCAACTGAAACCTGGTCTAAAGTCAATGGCGCAATATTTTGTATTTTTTATTTAATGAGCGCTTTAGTAATGTGTGCCTATAGGCGGGTCCACAACGCGCGTACACTCTGCTTATTAAACACACAGGGATGCACAGCAGCACATAAATATGCCAAATATTTAAAATAAAAGGATTACAATGTAAAAGATTATTATTGTGTACATAAAGATATGGTGGAATCCGGCTCGTCCCGTAGATGGTCTGCTTGCACACTTTTACCTCGTGCACGAGCAGTTCCATTTGCGCTCTGGAGAAGCGTTCGGTCTTTCCACTATCAAATTCCATCATGTAAATAGCAAATCTGCCATGGCATGAGCACAACTGGCATTTAAAGGGAATGGGAGATGAGACTCTGATTGGTTTACATTACTCATAGGGAGAATAGGGACAACCCTTTTAGACCATGCGTATGGCGCGCCGACCATTTTTCCCATTGTTAAACTAGCAAAAGTGGATTCGGACACGCCCTAAGTGAACTTGCGCCCTGCACTTTAGACCATGCGCTCAGATCGTTAAAATATGGCCTTCAGAGAGCAAAAGCCTACGAGACTAAGAGGCGTGATCTTGTGATCAGTGATTTTTAAAGCGTGAATAAGTCACACCCTCTGGAGGGTTGTGAGCCAATAAGAAGTTGTTCCCTTTGGAGGGAATTTCTTTATGACCTTTTGTTCAAGCAAGCCTTTGAACATGTAATTTGATTGGGTGTTTAAAACCGCTCCTGGAACATGTGGCCAGCGCTCCTACACACCCAGTCCCACTGTTATCTAACTACACCGATACGATCTATCTAGCTAGCTATCTTCGTTGCCGGACAAACCCTAACGGTTTCAAGCAACACCAAGCGTCCCCATTTCTTTGCCGAGCGTGGAAAAGCCAGTCACGTTCACCACTGTTGAGCCCCCATTCTCTCACCTCTCCTCTCTTAAATGTCCTCCATTCCAGGTGAGATCAATTATCCCTGCCTTCAGTCAATTACAATGAAAAAGTGCTTCCCCACATAGCAATTTTTTTCTGGCCCAGCTCCGGGCCACACTATCACATTTCCCTCGGCCCAAGTACCGCAAAGAATGACGGCCCTGAAGTGACCCAGAACTGGATTAAAGACAAGGGTCACACATGGGCCATAACTGGCCCGAATCTCAGCCAGTTAGTCACCCTTAACTGGCCCTGAACTGGGCCAAAACAGGTTTTATTATTGGTACCAATTCTCAGCCATAAGTTAACCATATCAACGCCACCCTTTAACCAGAAACCCCAAAACTGAGCCATAACCCAGCCTAATCTTACCCAAACCATGTGAACAAATAAGGCACAAGAAAATTCAATTCTCAAAAATAGTTTATTTAACAATAGGCACAAGCCAATAATAATAAATTATTATTATTTTCTATTTTTTTTCTTAGAACATTCAAAGCTTAACATCTTATTACCACCTCACAGTGCATTTAATTTCAGAATGTTCTGGTCTGTCTTAAACAGTAGTTTACTTATTGTAGTAATGCACAAGCCAAAAAAAAAAAAAAAACATTTTTCAATTCTAACTAAATGAATCTATCAATGAATCTAGCACTGGAATTTAAACATATTATAATGTAATTTTACTCTCAACAAACATAAAGCAAATTTTAAAAAAAATTACTTAAAACAAATTTGCACATAAAAATGTTTGTATGTGTGAGGGAGAGAGTGATGCTATCCTCAGGAAGTGAAGTACAGCTCTGCAGCCCCTCTTTTCTGTGTCGGCCCAGATCCGGCCCACATCTGGACCGTGTGAAATCGACATGAACCAGATTTGGGCCAGATCTGGGCTGAAACCATAGACAGTAAACGGCTGAAACTATGTTGCTGTTTCAGGAGCTGAAGCCATCTTTGTATTGTTGCTTCTTTCTCCTGATCAGTGGCATGTGTCAGACGATTTTTTCCTCACAGCAGCTAAAAGACAAAATACTAAATTAATAAATACATATACAAATATTCATCCACCAACTGTAAATAAATTTAGGTAACAAATTAAAATAAGGTTGCTTCGGTTACATTTTATACAGGAAATGATTGCTTACAATGTGGCACTATTGAATGACCCGCAGGCCGGTCAAAAGCACCCCGGTCGCGTCAGTACTCGCGTTCTCAAGTTCAGGGCAGTGATTCAGCTACCATAGGCAAAAGTTCATAGGCAAAAAATTCAGGTAACGTATTTAAAAAAGCTCCAAAAAAGAGATGTTCTTCTATTTTTTTAAAGATTGCCATTAACCTGCCAAAATAACCTTCGTACCCGCCACGGTCGATTTTTAATCGAGGACCGAGGTTAAGGTTAAATAAAAATACTAAAAAAATAAGAGAGCTGTAAACACATCGCAGGCTTGATCTGTTGCGGCATGAGTGCAAAAGAGAACCCATGTGGTTGCATGTCTGCTGTATGTATTGCATTTAATGTTAGGTCGTACACAATATATAGACTGTAAAAAAAATAGGGTCGTGCACAAAATAGCTTCACTTACCTAAACAGCGGTTCTGTTTGTCAGACGTCTTCTTCACCCTTCAGCGGGAGAAATTTCAAACGACGCATCACGTGAACCTCATCCACCAACCAGAAAGCTGCTGTTACCGTGGAGATCGCACAAAATAAACAATAGTTCACTGCACAGTTAACTGTACATATTTATGCAACTGTGTATATATATATATATATATATATATAAGTTTTTAACATGATTGTGTGGTTCTTAAACTAAAGAGTATGGAAAACTTTAGACTATTTTGTATGTGAATTAAGTTTTTTTTATTAGAAATTCATAAAAACAAATTAAAATAAATAATTTAAAAACATGTAACTCAGTTGTCATGTTAGGAAAATGTATATTTTGTTCAGGTCAATTGGATTTGGGAATTTTTAAATGATTATTGAATTTTGTGAACACTGCTGAAAACTAAATGCTATATTTATAATTATTTATAATTTTTTCTGGACATAGCTTTTTTCACTGACTCATAAGTCAATTCATATTATTATTGTTATTAATTCTTAAAATCATTTCATCTCTTTCGTAGTTTTGATAACTGCACTATCCATGGACAACACTTTAAACTGTTTTATTTCTCCCGTGAAAAATTGTGGTGGTGGGGGGGACAATCCTTGAATATAATAGTAGCGGCCTAAATACTTATAATTGTCCCGTACACAAAGTATGGCCCATAATCGCTACACTGATCTGGGCCACACACCTCCCATGCACAATCGGCCCAAATGTTGTCTGCCGTCATGCAGTGCCATCATTGCCACACTTGGCCCACAGTTGGCTGACATGATCTGGGCCACACATCTCCCATCCACAATCGGCCCAAATGTTGTCTGCCGTCATGCATGCAGTGCCATCATTGCCACACATGGCCCACAGTTGGCTGACATGATGCATGCCAGTGCCGGCAACAGGCCAGCAGTGCCATGATGAGGCCACATTTGGGCCAAGTCTGTTTGCTATGTGGGTCAGAAAGGTTCAGATGGGCGTAACCAAAGCCAAACAAAAAGATAAATCCTCAGGATTCATCACAATACCTTAGCCTCTCATACCTTATTTTTTTTTAATAAAAACTGTGGCAAACATTATATATTTGCAGGGCTAGCCATTGTGGTTATCTCAGTTTTTACATTTTGAGACCAAAAATGTCCTGCCGTTGGGATTGCGACATTTTGTTAGGCCGCATGAGACTTCCCCAAAAGCAACGCTCCGACTGATTATACACACAGCATTATACACACGGCCATCAAACGGAAAATCAAAATATTACAAAAAAAGTAATAAGTGATTACTAATTAAAGTAAAATGGACAGCACAGAAGCGGTACAAATATGTATTGCATTGTTACAAACACACTTGATGATGATATAAAAAATAATACAAATTGATTGGTATAAAAATGACTTTTCGATTTTAAAATTCCACTTCATCATCCAAAATAAATGCAAATACTTATTTTTTTAAATTATAGTTAGGTTTTTGTTCACATTATCCACTGACAAAAATAACAGTGATGCCAAAGCTGTGTCCTGTTAAATCACTGATTGCCATTTGGACTTCTGTTTGGAATTATGCCACTGCAATTATTAAATTCAGCTGTTTGTTACTTCTGTGTTCATGTATGTTTCATGTTTTATTATTTTAATCTTTATTTTATTTCAGAATTTATTTGTTAGCCCTGTAAAGTGTTCCCCACAAGTTACTATTTTTGTTTGTTTACTTTACCTTACAGGCAGTGGTGCAGTGTTTCACCCTCAAAAACACTGGTTTAGTGCATGGTTCTAATTGATGGGTAATTAAATTGTACATTTCATTATCTCTCTTGTATTATAGACAATGATGTGGATGGAGAGACTGTTGCCATTGGTCTGACGGAGTCTATGGTTTCATTCCTGTTTGAGGGATCATTTAAGAAGCAGGCAAAATTCCATAGATTTGTCCAACAAATGAAGGAAACGGTGACATTAACGCTTGAACCTGTGCCTGCAGAATGCCTTTTGCAGTCTTCGGCTGGAGCAAGGTTGTTGCTATTTAGTGTTTCATTTGTTTCAGGGAACTATTCTTAAAGTGAATCTTAAAGAAGCTGGGGTTTTCCTTTGCTTCCCCATATTAATTTACTGTAATTCTACTTGTGCTTAATTGATTTCTTGCATCTATAACATTAAGTATTAGAGATGTTTTGTTCTAAATTTCTGCCTTTTTCTTTGCCAACAGTATAAACAGAAAACACTACTTAAACAGATCAGATAACAGACTATTTGACATGGTGAAAAAGCAGGGTGTACAGTTTCAGCCCAGTGTGGCCAGAGTTTTTAGTACATAACTATTATTTATGTTTACTGTGCAACCATTTATTAAGGGGCAGTTCACCCACAAATAAAATTCTGTCAATACTTGTCCCTGTGTCATTCCAAAATCTCCATCTCCAGAACACAAATTAAGATATTTTTCAATGAAATCAAGAAGCTTTCTGTCCATCCATTGACAGCTTACACAACTAGCATTTTCAAGAAAGGTGGTAAAGACATGTTTAAAGTAATCCATGTGTCTCTACTGGTTTAACCTCAAATTTATGAACATAATCTACTACATTTACAAAATATTAATCTCCAGCATGCGTTTATGAGAGCACCACAACGCATACATGTTGTATTGATGCAAGAGCAGACGTTGTGTAAACACGTGTTCAAGATTAATATTTTGTAAATAAAGTGGTAAACTATGTTGTAAATTAAAACACAAACAAAGCACTTGTGTGGCTTCATAAATTGAGGTTAAACCACTGATTTGGATTTCCTGCCTGACATATTGTAAATAGCACAAGCACCCGCCATTAACAATCTGCCCCTCACGGACTGTGTGACTTCGCCACAAGTTTTTATTTTTATTTATTTTTTTATGACTAACGACTAATACAATTTTTGGTCAACTAATCTTCTTTTAGTCGACTAACGATTAGTTGAATAATATGGGGCAGCCCTAGTCTTTACTACCTTTCTGGGCCTTGAAAGTGGTAGTTGCTTAGATGTCAATGGAGGGACAGAAAGCTGTCAGATTTCATTAAAAATATCTTAATTTATGGTCTGAAGATGAACGCAAAGTATTACAGGTTTGGAACGACATGAGGGTGAGTAAATAATGACAATTTTATTTTTTGGGTGAACTAACCCTTTAAGTTGTATGAATTGACAACAGTGTATGAGCAGAGCAAAGATGATTAAGAAACGTGTAGGGCACACATTTCAAATAAGACTTGTTTGGAAAAATCCTGAAGTTAGTGTTGATTGTATTAATTTGTCTTTCCAGTAGTAAGATTTTTTTGTATTTGCAAATACAGCAGTATTTGTTGTACTTTATGTATCCCTGTTTCACTGCATTGCCTAATTATTACTTTCTCTTTTCCCTCATAGCAATATCAGCCCATCAGCAGCTTTTCCTACACTTTTTGAAGTTCCTAAGTTCCCTTTTGATGTTCAGGCTAAGTTGGACCAAAAACAAAGCAAACTTTCAGCATCAGAAAGGATCAAAATTATAAGAACATTGGGTAACACTTTATATTACGACCCGCAAACAACTGCGTAAGTAAACACTTCTGTAATTATAGTGTACTTCCGTGTAGGTATAAGGGAACAATATGTTAAGTTTTGGGTAATAAAGGGGTAACAAGCAGATATACAACCTGCAAAGAACTTCGTAAGTAAACCGAAATTACGGTGTACGTTTCTGTAATTATAGTGTACTTCCGTGTAGGTATAAGGGAACAATATGTTAAGTTTTGGGTAATAAAGGGGTACAACCAGACAAGCTAATTATTTATAATGTAATTATTTTAAAACTAACAGGTACCTATTCTGTTAATATATTCCAGGCAAAAATTGTACGTCTGTTGTATATAAAAGTTTTTATCACATTTCTGGCAAAATATGTTCTTGTGCAATGTAGTTACAGGGTAATTTTTACATCTGTGGGTTGTAAATTAAACTTTCTCTGTAATTACTGTGCAAATAGTGTTGTTTCGTATTGTTACATAGTAAGTAGAGTTTGTTACCCGTTTCAACTGTGTATTTACAGGGTGTCCTGCGGGCTGTAAATTAAAGTGGCGCTTGTTACCCCCTTGTTCTGTGTAGTTACAGGGTAAGTGTAACTCCTGCGGGCTGTAAATTAAAGTGGCGCTTGTTATTCCCTTGTTCTGTGTAGTTACAGGGTAAATACAACATTAAACCAGTATGCTGAAACAGACAAACCTAGCTTTACCATTAGCATTATCAACAAATTTCTAAATTAGTACTTGTAAAAGAACAGTAGCACAATTAAACCAAAATCATTTATTAAAACAAGTTTAACAATAAACAATCACAATGTTGAAATGACATCAACACTGTACAAACTGTAAACAGAACAGAAATAATCTTGAAATCACACTGTACAAAGTGTATAAATAACAATAATCGCCAACAGTTGAACAGAGAAAACAAACAATACCTACACGGAGGTACACTATAATTACAGAAACGTACACCGTAATTTCGGTTTACTTACGAAGTTCTTTGCAGGTTGTATATCTGCTTGTTACCCCTTTATTTCCCAAAACTTAAAATATTGTTCCCTTATACCTACACGGAAGTACACTATAATTACAGAAATGTACACCGTAATTTCGGTTTACTTACGAAGTTCTTTGCAGGTTGTATATCTGCTTGTTACCCCTTTATTACCCAAAACTTAACATATTGTTCCCTTATACCTACACGGAAGTACACTATAATTACAGAAACGTACACCGTAATCTCACCGTAACACCGGTTTACTTACGCAGTTGTTTGCGGGTCGTAATATAAAGTGTTACCGAACATTGTATGAAAGGATGGCTCAGTACAGTATGCAAGTATTCCCCATTAACTGTGCCAAGGTCTTAATGGGTTACATTTTTTAATGATTTTAAACAAAATGTATCGCTAAACTTGTGTTTAAATTGTTTTTGCAGATATCCGACTAATGAAGAGTATGTTCAAGTGGCTAAGGCCCTGGCTCTGAGGTACCCCTTTTTAAAGGACAAAGAGGGCAATGGATATGCAAGTAGATGAGTAAATATCCTACTCTTGGTTCTGTTCATACAGGTTGTTCTTTTGTGTAAAAAAAAGTTTTTTTGACCAAATATTATTTTAAATAGCACACATGGCACATGTCTCTGAAACGGAAGTTTAAATTTGAGCGGACACCTTTGGCTGATGTTGAAGTAGTGAAAAGACTTAAACAGAAGTTTGGTCATTGTTTGGTCATTCAAAAAAGTCTTTGCAACCTGAAAAAAAAAAAACCTATATATATTTAAAAAGAGCATACATGTTACCAGTGTATTGTTCTCAAATGTATCATTATAAAAAGTGACAAAATGCAAACATTTTAATTATTTTCCTGCCTTGAATTTAGAAATAATATTCTACTTGTTTTTGTCTGTGCACAAGGACATGGATGTTGTTGGGGAGGATGCTGCCTCAATAGAGAGACATGTGAAAGTCCTACAGGACCAATATCGAAAGACACAGCCAGATACTCAAATTGTTGAAAAGCGAATGAGGAGGACCTTTGCCTGGAGGAGGAAGTAGATTACTGGTGGGATGACTGTTGAAGATGCTGTCAACAAATATCCGTTCTTGAAGAGTCCATCAGGGGTTAGTGTTCAAATTATAAAAGTACACAGACCCATTAACATGTAGGACACTGAAACTGTATAAACCCCTGATTTTCCTTCTGCTTGTGTCTTTTTAACTAATTTCAGCTTTATCAAGAAATTGGTTTCCTGTATAAGTCTGTCAATCTCTGCCAGCACTTTCAATAAAATTTTGGAAACATTGCATCCAGTGTGCTACAACTTGCTCAAGGAAAATCTCTTTTAGCAAAGCCCCACAAAGAAGCTAGAGAAGAATCTCTCATTGACTTTCAATTAACTTTTTTTTATTTAAACGTTATCCTATTTAATTAAGGGACAGTTCACCCTAAAATGAAAATTCGTTGATTATTTACCCTCATGTCGTTCCAAACCTGTATGACTTTTGTTCATCTTTGTAACACAAATGAAGATATTTTTTAATGAAGTCTGAGAGCTTTCTGTCCCTCCATTGACCGCTACTTAACTACCACTTTCAAGGCCCAGAGAGGTAGTAATATCATGTCAATATCATGTGATATCTTTTGTTTCAGGAATTGATTTCAAAGCAGCACTTCTCATGTTGCCAGCCTTGTTCAGAGAGAAGCTTGAACACACACTTCATTGTGTTTGGGGAGGTGCGAATATGTTTCTCTGTCTATTACTTGAATGTCTATCATAAATGCATTTTATAGTTCTTGAAATATATTTACTGCCAACATACAAATTGGGTGAATAATAATCATTACTCCTTATGCATGTAGATTATTTCTCATCAGTTAACTTGTATGATCATAAAATTTGATTGAGATAAAATCTAATTTGTGCTTTTGTCTTTTAGAGTGAACCATCTTCACCATATCCAACTGTTCAAGTACAGGAAGCTACTGACTGGAAGAATGTGCTTACAAGAAGAGTCACTGCAGTCGTCAGAGTTGATGGGATAGAGATCTGCCGAGCTAGTGGTGTGGATGAAGGGGCTCTTGCTGAATTTTGTGTCTATGTTGTCTTCAACTTGACATATCCATCTCACTTAAAGAACACCCTGGTGTTTCTTCAGCGGTATGTTTTGAAACTTACTGTGGATGGTGACAAGCCTCTACCTACCCCAGTTACTAGAGTAATCAACCTTTTACAGTTACATCTGCAAAAATGCCCCGCCCGTTCTGTTGTTCTAAATGCTCTCGGAAAACATTCACAGTTGTCAAATTAATCCAGCACATTGGTCTCATTCATGAACATGAGGCAAATTGTTCAATAACAAACTACTTTTGACAAACTAGACTACTTTGATGTCACAGCCTCACTTCAACCGGATGTAATGCATGACTTTTTTGAAGGTGTAGTTCCTCTAGTGTTGCGCGTTGTTTTAAGTAAAGCTCACAGAGAAAAAAATCATAACCATACAAGAGTTTAACGAGGAGCTGCATGAGAAAACTTACTTTTGGACAGAATGATAAAAAAAAACAAGCCTGTTCCTCTTTCTGAAAAACTTCTACATAGCTGGAATGTAGTAGGGTCTGCCTCACAGAAATGGTGTTTATTTCGCCTACTGCCCTTTTTGGTAGCACACAGAATCCCGGAGGGCTGTAGCTATTGGCATGTCTATCTACTTTGCCATGAAATTTCTGACTTGTAATGGCACCAGTTGTACAAAAAGAATCGCTTCCCACTCTTGATCTCTTAGTTTCTGAGTTTTTGTCATGTACAGTTGAAGAGTTTGGTGATGTTCTCACTCCAAAATGTCATTATTTAATCCATTACTCTCATTTGATGTTATGCTATGGGCCTTTGCGTTCTTTATGGTGTTTGAGGTTTGAAGGCAAACATCAATTATTCAAACAGGTTGCTAGCACTTGTAAAACCTTTATTAACATTTCAGCCACTTTAAGTAACCGACATCAGCTTAGAAAATGTTGGGAATTGTCTTCTGTTAATATGTTGGGGGAATTTGAGAAAGTTGCTGGATGTTGTGTGAGCACACCATTTCAATCTTTACCTTCAGCTCTACAGCATTCAATAAGTGTGAACAAGAAGTACAGCCATGTAAATTTTGAAGGCAAACAGCTTCAGCAAGTAACAGAAGTGGAGATAAATGAGGTCAAATATTGTGTTAAAGATGTGTTTACTGTGGGTCACCTGCATACAGAAGAAGTTCCATTGTTTTTCCAGATTAAGTACATTCTTAACATGGACACAGACTGGATATTGTGTGGCAAGCTGTTAATTCCTGAATCCTTTTGCCGTCATTATTATTCATACTGTGTGAAATATGTGAATGAATGGACTGTCCTCTCACCAGGTGAGGAGGTTGATTACCAGGCACTAGATGCCTACAATGTTGATGACAAATTATTTATTAGCGCTAGGTATTCTTGCTGAAGAACAACTGCCCTATGTACAGCACATGATATAGCCTGTTTAATTAGCTGGATATCAATTTAGAGCAGTACTTTTAATTATAACAATTCCTGATTTGTAAGGATTCTACAGTATAGACAATACAATTTCTTGTATTCCTGTTATTTTGTTTGAAGGCGTTACGGTTTTAAAGGACTTTTTCATAACTCTGATTATATTTGCTGAGTAATGTCTGATGAGCTTTTATGTGCGATTAACAATTATTTGTCTCGACTCACACCTGATGCTGTGAGATGATGTAATAATTATCTTTGTAAAAGAAAGTTTATAAATAAAATCTGTTAAATCTGCATATCTGTAAGCCAGTTTATTTAAGATTTTTTGCACCCCATAGGATCAAAACATCTTTGTCATTGGGGCGTACCCTGGGAATTATTTTAATAAGGTACAATTTTGTGCTTTTATTGCAGCATGCATAATCGTTCCTTGGGGTACAAAATTGCCCCTTAAATGGTACAAAGTTATAAGGTACAATTTTGTGCTTTTATTGCAGCATGCACAATCGTTCCTTGGGGTACAAAATTGTCCCTTAAATGGTACAAAGTTATAAGGTACAATTCTGTAACTTGCATTAAAGGTACAAAAGGTACAGTTTTGTACTTTTTTTTCTGACAGTGTAGAAGCCAGTTAAGACCGCAAGCCCCGCTCGAAGTGTCGGCTTGCTGCGCCATTCCCCTCCTATGGACTGGATATGTGCGCTATTCTTGCTCCAGTTGAGTTCCCCTTTAGCCAAACCCTGTTGAGTGACTACGTCTGCATACGTACTGTAACCGAGACTTTATCTCAATTAAATCATGTGAACTGAATATCTTTTCATATTAACACTTTAGTTGTTGAACCAACTGAAGATTTTCAATGCAACAATCAACATAAAACTTTTCTTATGTAAAAGTTTTGACCTCCAAAATCTTACTACACTGTATTTTTTTATGGCAATAACTAAGGGTTAAATCAAAGGGGTTTATGCGATAAATCAAACAGAAATAGCTCTTTAAGGTAACGATTTCAGGTCACTGCTTTATACAGTGAATAATGATTTTATTAATCAAAATGATCTTGGTGCCCAGTTGGATGGTAAAGACTGACACCAGTGTGGCTGCTTTGTACATTTCTTGCCATCACAAACACATTGTAAAGATTTTGGAGGTCAATCTCAAAATGTTATGTTGCTGCACTGAACATTTTCAGTTGGTTCAGTTGAAATATATGAAGTAGGGATGTTCATTTAACTTTTTTCTGACTGACAGCTGATGCTAACCAGTCATCATCAGTTAATTGACATGATTATAAGGTTAGATTAGAATTAAATGGAATTAGAATAGATAAGTGTCTGTGACCCATTAAAATAAGTAAAAAATGTAGATTTATATGTGCAAATAGCAGCATAAAAAACAGAACATAAGGATTCATGAGAACACACCGTCACATCAAGCACTGTTGTGTACTGTTTGTGTAGTGTTGTGATTTAGCGCTTAAAAAACATTTGCCAATATCTTCGAAACCGTTAGACCGATCGAGACGAAACTACCATAGAAAGTTTGGAAACATAGGTCGTTGGCTATATGCTAATGCCCAAATGTCAACATTTTGATAGTAAATGGCAAAACAATCCAATCAAAGTCACCCATGGGTCATTTTTATGCTCTCATACATTTAAATGTCTATAACTCTAAAACAAAATTAGATATTTTCACCAAATTTGACACACACATGTATGGGCTCACTCTGAGAACACATAAAAAAAGTGGTGGAACTTGGTGGCGCTATAATAGAACAAAACAAAGACATTGCCATTAATTACAATATAATATCATGATATTAAATGCTACACTTTACGAATGCATTGTGGCTCTTCAGCTATCAGGTTAACCATAAGCTACATTAGCATTAAGATAGCTTAGCATGCTAATCTGGTTAACATGCTTTTGTGTGCTAATTCTTACATTGAAGCCTCTCCTAGGCAGTTTGGTAAGTCAGCGTCAACTGGGTGGCGCAAGCTGCTAAACCACATGACACGAGCCCCGAACCATTTAGGTCGTGGGTTCGAATTCTGTGTGGCACATGCCCAGACCGCAATAGGTACTATGGCCAGAAGTGGTGCAAAGATGCTTCAGTTCCAGACATGGTGTCTTTTTGAGAAGGAACTCAATAAATAAGACATGTGGCGCATATAAAAAATATTCATTTTGAGTTGATTCTCACTTAAATTATGGAACATCGGCATCTTGGTGAATACATGACTTCCCAGTGGTGCAATGAGATAAGTGACAGGCATCTTATCCAGAGATAGTGGGTTTGAGTCCCGTGTGGGACAACTTTAGAATAATTGTGTGGAATATTGTGTCATTTCAATTCCTTTATTATTCAAGCATTGTACTAATCTTTCTTTCTCTTGGATTAGAAATAAGTATGTTTTTGTTCATTCTGTGTTCATTCTCATCTGAACTTCTGTTCATTTTTAGTTAATTTTCACCTGTACTTCTGAACCAGCAGTTTTTTCATGTATGTTCAATTTCTGCTGTTTTTGCTTTTCCTGCTCTGCACTGCTTGTTGCAGATGCTTCAGGGGCTTGGCCCCGTATCGCTGCTTGCAGCTATATTTTTTATTATTATTCTTAGCAATGATTCATATACAATATACACAATGATCTAGACTCTAGATAAATAAAATGCAACCGCAACAGTAAGTCAGGGGAATGCTTTTATTTCTTCCTTTGGTTTCAATTTTGAACATGTTGCAGTTCTTTTTAAAAAGGTATACATTTTAATACAATTATATAATGGTATAACATGATTTAATACTGTATATTAGCAGCAATTACACATTTTTCACTTTAGCAACAAAGTGGAGACCCTCTTTTCTGTAATGAAAGACCAATCTTATGGGTTGTGGTCTCTCAGACATTGGCCAATATCAGTAAAAAAAAAAAAAAAAAAAAAAAAAACATTGTTTCCCTTAGGGCTTAAATTAACCTTCTTTTTTTTTTCATCATTACATTTTTTTTTTCCTGACTGACAGGTGATGCTTGTAACCTGATCATAATCAGTTTAGAATGAAACTGACAAGATTAGAATGTTATATTAGAATTAAATTAAATTAGAATGTATGTATTTCTCAATACTTATCATTTTTTTCAAAACTCTTCACTCTGTTGTCTTAACCAACTTTCAGCTTCACTGCAGTTAATTTCACATAGAAAATGTACTAAAACTACCAAAACACTTCATTCTTGTGTCAAATTAAGTCATTCTTCCAGAACACTATCAAGGTTTCACCTTGGTTTCACCAAACACAATTTAAAATACAAAACAAAAAAAAACCTACAAACAACAGGCAGCAATATGCACTATTTTCTGCTGTTCAGAATTCAATGCAGTTTATGTTTACATGGTTCATGTTTACATTAATGTACAGAATTATTTCCTTTTGTATAGAAGGTGATGCAAATGAAAGACTAAGACTTGTGTAGGTGTTTAGTTACATCTTATTTGTTTTTATTATTATTATTATTATTATTATTATTATTATTATTATTATTTAGATTCAGAATATATTTCAATATGATATACTGTAGAAATATTGCACATTTCAGTCTTATTTATTTTTGTGTGGTTAGGTTTTGAACTGAAGTATAACAGTCTTGAAATTTGCCGGTATAGTATTTCAAGTTCTGTTGGTCTTTGTGTTTAAGTGAGAAATTAATTCATGTAAATTGAAAGATGTCATTGAATGCATTTTGTGCCAATGCAAAGATATCTGATCCTCAGTTTAGCCACAGACTTATCTTCTGATCTTGTTTTGAAAAGGTGTTCAATGTTGTAATATGTTCGGGTTTAACATAATTAGGTTTAACAGTTTTGAAAAGAGTGTATAAAAATGGGCTCTTAGTTTTGGCAGTGGTTGTGTCTAAGTGAAAGATGTGTTCATGTAGTTTGGAAGATGTAGTCACTGAATGCATTAATACAACATTGAATGACAAGAGAAATTTGCAACACTTCTACAGTAATACCATATTAAAATATATTCAGAATCTAAAAAATGAAATACTATCACAACAATTAGATGTAGCTGGACACCTACACAGGTATTCATCTTTCAGTTTCATCACCATCTATACAAAAGGGGAAACTTGGGGGGAAAAATGTGAACTGTAATGTAAACATTGACCATTTAACATAAACTGCTGTGAATTCTGAACAGCAGAATTTTTTTATAATGCTACCTATTATTTGTGTTTTTTTTATTTTATGAGTGACAATTGGTGTTTGTTGGGTGAAACCTTTACTAGTGTTCTGGAAGAATGAGTTGATTTTAGACATGAATTAAGTGTTTTAATAGTTTTAGTGTGTTTTTAATGTGAAATTAACTGCAGTGAAGCTTAAGGTTGGTTATGAGGACTGAGTGAAAAGTTTTGAAAAAATTACCAAAGTATTGAGAAATGTGTCCTAGCGACTGTAAAAAGAAGAAAAAAACCCCAAAACAAACAAAACTGTAATAACAGCTGTAAATGGGGCCTTATTTAACTTTATTGGCCAACTGATGTTAAAAACAAAAACAATGTATGGTAACCTCTGCAAATTCTGTGTTGTTACAGTGCTGCAAAAATGGCAGAAATGTTTCTTTATGAAATAGCAAACACAATACCACAGATATTTTTTGAAAAAGATCTAAATCAACTTCAAGGTTTGGGTGCAATGAGAAAGTCACAGACACAGAACTAAAATCCTAATACGTCAAATACACTCTTTTAAGATATAATTTAAGACTGTGGTATAAATTATTGAATGATTTTACCATAACTCATTACTAAATACTGTTTCAGCCAATGGCAAAGTTAAGCAAACATTTCTTCACTTTAATATAAGTTACAGCAAAACAAAGCCTGAATGTACATCAGAGTTGTATGTTGAAAAATACAACTAACAATCATGTACAGTGGTTATAAAAAGTTCACACGCCCCTGCTAAAACTGTTTGGTTTTGTGATGTAAAAAGAAAGAAAAATAAAATCAGAACTTTTGAACCTTTAATCTACTACTACTCCTACTACTACTACTACTCCTACTACTACTACTAGTACTACTACTACTACTACTACTACTACTAGTCAAGTCAAGTGACCTTCATTTATATAGTGCTTTAAACAATATCAATTGTTTCAAAGCAGCTTTACAGTGATAATAGGACATTACAGTAACTTTGTTGTTTTGGCTTTACAGCAGCTCTAGGATAAAGTTATTGTCCAGCTAAAGTTAGTTTTGATTGATTTATTCACTTCGTTGCGAAGAGCATTAGTTATTAACTTAGTTATTAGTTGTTAACTAACACAACACCGTTCTAAAAGAAAACCCTCAACTCGCACCGGCCGCCCATCCGCACAAAACAGTGCCAGGCATTCCCGGAAATAGGTTCCAAGGTGCAAACGATTATCAGTTATCTCTGGACTGTGTTGTCGTCGTGTCCAGGCGCAGGTCCTTCATCAGATCTGGATACAGCCTGGATCCGTCAGACTGCGGTAAACCTTGGGATAAACAGAAAGACTAATATTAGCCTAGACGCCATTCTTCTTATGATGTAACAAGTACATTAGGATTTATGGGAAGTGTTCCCGGTTCTGGCTGACCTAAACTATGCAGCCTAACATTGAATTATAGAAGTCTATAATGTGCTATGTGTATACTAGGCCAAAGATATGTGTTTTTAATCTAGATTTGAACTGACAGAGTGTGTCTGCTTCCCGGGCAATGTTAGGAAGACTGTTCCAAAGTTTTGGTGCTAAATAAGAAAAGGATCTACCGCCAGCAATCGATTTTGATATTCTAGGTATTATCAACTGTCCGGAATTTTGAGATTGCAATAGACATGAAGGAATAATGCGTTAAGAGCTTGCTCAAGTACTGGGGAGCTAAACCATTTAGTGCTTTGTTAGTAATCAGCAATATTTTAACATTTATACGATGTTTAATAGGGAGCCAATGCAGTGTTGACAGAACCGGGCTAATATGGTCATACTTCCTGGTTCTGGAACTCTAGCTGTTGCATTTTGGACCAGCTGTAGTTTATTTATTAAGTGTGCAGGGCAACCACCCATAATAGCATTTCAATAATCTAGCCTTGATGTCATGAACGCATGAACTAATTGTTCCGCATTTTTCATTGAGAGCATATGATGCATTTTAGATTTAAGATGAAAAAATGCGGTTTTACAGATACTAAACACGTGACTGTCAAATGAAAGATGGGTATCAAAGAGTACACCCAGGTTCCTGACCAACAACAAAGGTTTGACAGAGCAGCCATGAAGTGTTAGACAGTATTCTAGGTTATTATGCCTCGCCTGTGTCTGACCACCTGAACGTAGTTCTGGGGGAGGTCAAGGCAGTCAGAGGAGCGGCTAGTTGGCTGAAGTTGCGAATAAAACACCGGTAGAAGTTAGCGAACCCCAGAAACCTCTGTAGGGCCTTACGGGAATCTGGACTTGGCCACTCTACCACAGCCTTCACCTTTTCAGGATCCATGCGTACTCCCTCAGACGAAATGATGTACCCTAGGAAAGGAACAGACTGTGCATGAAAAGCGAATTTCTCCGCCTTGACAAAAAGCCCATTCTCTAGCAACCTCTGAAGCACTCGTCTGACGTGTTGAACGTGTTCCTGGAGAGACGAAGAAAGAAACAATATGTCATCCAGGTAAACATATATGAACTGATCTACCATGTCTCTTAACACGTCATTGACGAGTGCCTGGAAAACCGCTGGGGAGTTGGAAAGACTGAACGGCATAACCAAGTATTCAAAGTGCCCCCTGGGGGTGTTGAACGTGGTTTTCCATTCATCCCCCTTCCTGATGCGAACCAAATGATATGCATTACGTAAATCCAATTTTGTGAAGATTGATGCTCCCTGCAACCTCTCGAAGGCTGAAGACATCAACGGCAAAGGATAAGTATTCTTTACCGTGATGCTGTTCAACCCCCGGTAATCAATGCAAGGTCGCAGAGAACCATCCTTCTTCCCCACAAAAAAGAACCCCGCCCCCGCTGGAGAAGAGGAAGGGCGGATGAACCCTGTTGCTAGAGAATCAGAAATATATTTCTCCATAGCCTCCCTTTCTGGAGCAGAAAGCGAATATAACTTGCCCTTAGGCGGAGACTTACCTGGCAGTAAATCTATGGCACAGTCGTAAGGACGATGCGGAGGAAGAGAAGCAGCACGAGACTTACTGAACACTTCCTTCAGGTCGCGGTACTCTGCGGGCACGTTAGACAAATCCACTGCCTCCTCCTGAAACACAGAGACAGATACAGACGGACAGGCAGACACTAGACAGGACTCATGACATTGATTGCTCCATGCGAGGATGGATTTTAGATGGCAGTCTATTTTGGGATTGTGAAGTGTTAACCATGGGTGACCCAGAACAACAGGTGCAAGAGGAGAGTCTATGAGCAAAAATGATAGGGTTTCCGTATGGTTGCCAGATGTGATGAGAGTAACGGGTCCAATAGTGAGTGAAATATTGGGGAGTTCTTGACCGTTAAGAGCGTGGACTGAAATCTTGTGTGTGAGTTGACTGATCGGAATTTGAAGTCTGAGTGCAAATTAATAGTCCATGAAATTACCTTCCGCCCCAGAATCCAGTAAAGCTTGACAGTCGTGTGTGTGTGTTGCCCATCTCAGTCTTACCGGGAGGAGCGTAGATGATGATGAGGTCTTCTCGGCGGAGATCCCACCCGATAGTAGCCTCATAGTTACTATCAGGCTTGACCTTTTACTGGGCAGGCGTTTAGATAGTGCCCTGCCCCTCCACAGTAAAGGCAGAGTCCCTGGGATCTCCGCCTTTCCTTCTCCTCCCGGGAAAGCCGAGCTCTCCCCACCTGCATGGGCTCGTGATCGAAGACGGGGCTGACCGTGTCCCCGCCTCTGGAACGCAAACTCTCGACTCCTCCATGTAGTCTGCTTGGAAGAACACGTCGTTCCACTCTGGTCAATCGTGCATCGACTCTCAGCGCTAAGTCGATCAAGCCATTAAGAGTCTTAGGAAGGTCCAGGACGTAGATCTCTTTCTGGACATGGTCAGCCTGCCCATGCAGGAACATGTCCCACTGCGCCTCCTCGTTCCAGTGGCACTCTGCCGCCAAGGTCCGGAACTCGATGGAATAGTCCGATACGGAACGATCACCTTGACGAAGGTCGGCGAGTATTCTGGCCGCCTCTCTTCCCGCTACGGCTCGGTCGAATACTCGCCTTATCTCGGCGGAGAGTGCCTGGAACAAGTTACAGCAGGGATCTTGGTTCTCCCACACCGCCGTTCCGCATAATGCCGCTCTTCCAGTCAGCAGAGTCAAGACAAATGCTACCTTAGATCGTTCATCGTGGAAGGTTCTCGGTTGCAATGATAAGTGCATAGAACACAGAGTAAGAAATGCTCTGCAGTAGCTGGGTTCTCCTGAATAGGATTCCGGAACAGGCAGGCGAGGTTCTGACTGGAAGAGGGATTCAGGTGGTGTGGGGGGAACTGGAGGCGTGGGTGGTGCAGTGGGAGCTCTCAGATGTTGAAACTGCTGGGTGAGCTCGGACACCTGCGCCACTAGAGCCTGAACTGCACGACCTGTGTTGGTGAGGCTCTCCTCCTGTGAATCTATTCTGGTGATGCTGCGGGCAATGAAATCATCCAAAGACATCGCGGGACCACTTGCTGCTTCCATCCGATGGTCAGATCGTTCTGTCATGTCACACAAGGCGAGGAAGCAATAATGCAAGTAAAAGTATATGTATTAGTAGTTTCTCAGAGTCAGATATAAATGGAACAAACACAGTGGCAGTTGAGTGACGCAGGGACCTTGACAGGCAACACAGAAGATGACGAGGAGACTTCACAACGATCTGACAATGAGAGGACAGAGAACGTGAGTATATGAAGGCACGTTGATCAGCTGCAGCTAGCGCCGTTAGTGAGCTGCAGCTGTCACCGCTGATCAGCGGTAACGATCCGGACCACGCCCACACACACACACATACAACAACGACACGAGACAAGAAGACATTGAATTCATGAAACGTGACATCCTCATTTAATGACTCACACTTTAGTGTACATCACCTTCTCTTAGAATGCAGTGTGTGTTTGTTATATCTATCTGAGTATGAATGGACACAAACGGCCAGGCCTATGTCTAACCACACTTGAGATAGAGTCATAAATCCTCCCAACAGAGGAATCTCCCGCTTGGAAATTTCCCCTTTCTTATTGGTTGAGCCAACTCTGGAAGGTGGGACCTTTCTCAGGCTTTAAATGATCTCTACACAAGCCCTTCCCTCTCTTCTTCTGGTTATTACTGCTGCTTCTTCGGGTTGATGTCTGTGTAGGCTGTGACCACATCCTGCTATGCCTTCACTCTCCCAACAGAGTCAGACTGTATTTTCTTCAATCCAACTCAGAAGAAAACTGCAACTTTACCATCACTGAATGGGCAACCATCAACTCTTCCGACTTCCTCACTCCTTGGTTGCCTGTGTGGCCTTTCCCGGCCCAAGGACGGCAGGCCACAATCTGCATGTGCTCAGTCATGTGCTCATGGAGAGCGAGAAGACCTTCAACCAGAACAGAGTCAAACAAACCATTCAAGTTCATCATATCTTCTTCATCCAACGGAGAAGAAAACGATTGCAACTTCTACGTTTGACACTCACCGAACCATCAACATCCTTTTCCAAGAACTTCAAGAATTGTTTCCACTGCAAAGGCCATGCAAGTATACATTTAATGAGGTACTCTGAAAATGATAAGCTGATGGTTCTTTTCATAGTTAAATATGTCTAAAGTGTCTAAAGTGCTTGAAAAGAGAGAGTTAAAAATTTCTGTCGCAATATCGAGTTCTTCTAAGCTATCTGGGATGCTGAGATGATGAAACTGATCAGGAAGATTATTAATAAAGCAAACTTTAGTGGCAGAAGTGATAGGTCTAAAATATTTGTAACATGGATTCGGCTTTGCAGCCTTGGCACTGTTAAAAGAAATTGTGAAATGTACGGTAAAAAAACGGCAGCTGTGGTTGCCAGTATTTTACCGTAAAAAATATGGTGGCAATCTTTTATGTTTTACAGGACTTAAATTTACAAAAAAAAAAAAAACAATGTAAAAAAAAAAAAACCAGTGAAATTTACAGTAAAAAAAACGTCAGCTTGGTTGCCAGTATTTTACCGTAAACTTTGGACTTAAATTTACGGCAAAAAAAAAAAAAAAAAACATCAGCAGGACTTAAATGTGTGGTAAAAAAAAACATCAGCTGTGGTTCACAGTACTTTACCATAAAAAATACAGTAGTAACCTTTTAGTTCTCATGGGAAAACCCTTATACAGTATTTCATTAAACAATAAACATTATCATTCAATTTCACTAAAGTATTAAAATCTGCTTTATACCTTTGTAATATACTGATAACCACCATAATAATACAGGCGGTAAAAAAGAAAACCACATGATGATTTAATGTTCACTGCCATTAGTTTTACACAAGCTGAGGCACACGTTAATATAATGAAGGTGTACAGTGTCATACAAACAAATACAAAACACCATCATGTTCACCATCATCATTGCCAAATAATGCCATAAACATTAATTAAACAATATATGATGTAATATAACCCCCAAATGTACATAACTGAAAACATAGAAACAGTAAAAACATAATTATTTAAATGAAATAACATCAAATGTGAAGTATCACGCAGGGAATTCTGGCAATGTCAATTTAGAGAAACAACAAGAACAGAAAAAATAGAAGCGACAAGCAGAAACACAAGAACTACAACTGACTTCAGCCACAGCCTTAGATCAACTGAAGATAATACGCCTCCAGAAGGGACCGTGGAGCTTCCTAGGAACTCCATGGTTGTTCAAGGGTGGTCTCCGTCTCCTCCGTGGCCACCCGAAGGGTGGTCTCCGTCTCCTCCATGGCCGCCCGAGGGGTCGTCTCCGCCATGACCGCCTCCTCAGCCGGCTCCGCCCTGATCACCTGTGTCATCCTGGAGTCCGTGGTCCGTCTTCACCTTGGTCTTCCTCCTGTCCCGGACTCCAGGATGCCCACCCCCCCTCCCTGGTTTTGCTTCCTCGGCGCGGGACGTGCCTAGCGGGAGGGGGGAGTTTTGTCATGTTGTCATTAACCTTATGTTGTGTTTTCATGGACTTTCAGTTTGTTTTTCTTCATCATCACTGTCTTCACCTGTTTAGTTAATTATCTTCATTATTGTCATCATTAGTTCAGTTCTGTCACCTGTGTTCAGTTAATTTACTCATTATCATTATGTTCATCACCTGTCTTCACTGTGCACTGTAAAAAAAAAAAAAAAAAACTTACCGTTGCATTTACTGTACCTTACCATAAAAAATACGGCAGCAATTTTTATGTTTTACATCATTGAACTAAAATTTACGGTAAAAAACTGGCAGCTGTGGTTGCAAGCGATTTACCATAAAACATATGGTAGTAATATTTTAGGTTTTACGGCATTGAACATTGAACTGGTATAAAAAACCCTGTCAGTTGTGGTTGCCTGTAATTTAAAAATATTGTATTACAAATCAATTTGTCATAAAAGTTATTATTGAGAATTAGCAGAGGTTTAGACGTTGATGTTTTATTGAAGTTTTATTGATGAGTTTTGATTGATGGCTCCCATCATGCACTGTATACTTCCAAAATCCGTACATTTAACAGTATTTTACTATATGATTACGACAATGAGTAGGTCCTGACATGTGTTGTCTAACTCCAATAGAGTTCAGAATGTCTTTAAATGCCAATCCCAATGCATCTTTTTCGTTATTTACATGTATATATTAAAATCACCAACAATTAGGACTTTCTGCAGCCAGTACTAACTCTGATAGAAAGTCAGCAAATTCTTTGATAAAGTCTGTATGGTGCCCTGGTGGCCTGTATACAGTAGCCAGCACAAATCTCAAACGTGATGTATCATTTACACTAGATACTGTAACGTAATTTAGTAATTCTGACAGGTCAATTTAGCTCAAAAGGAATTATTAATTAATTCATAGGGAATTCGAAAGAATCACTTATTACGACCGAGCAAATGACTCGTCCAGGATTCATTTGAACCGGCCGCAACTATCAGCTCTGCAGCGGATATAAATATCCAAACTATAGTGAAACATAATTTATTAGCAAGGTAACTTAGATCAGCAGTTTAAGACATTAAATTCGTAAGCACATAACACAAGTAACACTTCTCTTTAAAATACAAACAAGACTTTATTGATTATTCTAACACATAAAACTAATATCTAACACAAACACACGCACACACATTCATACGAGTTGCAGAAAGAAAGAGAGTGAGGAAATAATGAGTTTTAAGAGTAAGATGATGAAATCCCAAGTTTCTATATGCACTTATAAGACATGACCTGAACGAACCATCAATCATTAATTTAACCCTTCTATCGTGTCTTAGGCGGATTATTAAATCTATATCAATGCACCAGTTCAGTTTAAGAGTCTGGAGGCTACTTGCTTGTCTTTGCTTTTGGGGATTCCCTTCATCGGGGTGAAAGGGGTTTCCCCGGTCCGTTGGCTGGTGTCTCCTCGTGCCTGAGATGTCTGGGGCGGCCAATCACGTGGTGTGCTGGCGGATGGATGGAAAATCTTTGGTGCTGGAAAGCAGGCTTTGCAGTTGAATCGTGGACCGAAACTTTGCTGCAAAACTTAACTTAGAACCGAAACTCACAACGGAAAAGAAAAGAAAACTAAGAAAAGAAAGAAAATTGAGACGAGAGTAGTTAGATGGCTTGAATAAAGCTGTTTAACCCATGTTCTTCTGATCTTGAATTGGGTTCTTTCGTCTGCTCGTCTACATGGTTACTAGTCTATCTGGTTACTCCGTCATGGCTTCTCCATGATCGTTTTTGAATCTACTTTTTCTTTAACTCTCCTGTCCAAAGCTTTGTTCGGGTGCTAAGATTTTAAACTCAAATGTTTGTCCAGCCTCCTGGATGAGTTCTGACCAATTAGACACTGTCTTTATTTGAGAGATGGCATTTTCTTCACTTCTCATCGTAAATCATGCGTTATCTGTGATCTCCTTACTCTCCAAGCTCTAGCAGAGAGTACAGAGGCCACAGTTTAGACATCATTACTATTATAAGAATACAAAACATTTTACACAGATTTCAATCAAGCCATCTTTTGAATTAAGAACATACGATCATACTGATAGGAAACGTACTCGGTTACTAACGTAACCTCGGTTCTCTCTAGAAGAGGTCTCTCGTACTGCGTAAGAGTATCTTACGCTAGGGGAAAATCCTTTTTCCGCGAGATATTGAAGCCAAAAATTATCCTTAATTTTGTAATAATGCAAAACGCGTTGCGGCAGCATACAGACATAGGCGAGGCAGCTCGTGCGCCTATTGGCTGTTCTGCGGCAACTGCAGCAGCCTATCGAGCGAGGCCTGGCGTGACGCCAGACCCAATGAGGGTGCTTCGCGCCCACTGCGTCACATCCCGCCGAAACGGGCGTGGTCTAGGCCTATAAATACCGCTCGCAGGCAGCTATTATCTGGTTTTTCATCATCGAAGCAACCAGAGCGTGCGCATGAGTTCTCTTCTTCTAGAGAGAACCGAGGTTACGTTAGTAACCGAGTACGTTCTCTTACGAGAGGTCTCTCGTACTGCGTAAGAGTATCTTACGCTAGGGGACCCAATGCAAAACGCCGTGCATGCTGAGATCTGACACCAAAGACCCAAGGGCGAAAGCCCGGGGTTCATGTAGTGCACAATCACCCAGGGAACTCACAGGGAGTCCGGGAAGAGGGAGGGGCAAAGCCGCACTCTTCCACATATGGCAGCGTCGCTTAGACGCAAATATCATCATACAGACAGGGCGGGGTACGGCCTGAACTGATGGAGAAATGTGGGTCTTACACAGTTTGCCCAGGCACATACTGTGCTACTGCTTTTTACTGTCAATCGTCGAGCTGTGCTCAGTAGACGCAGCATTCTGAGCTGATAGCATCAGGTCAGATAATACTGGTTAGCTAGACCGACAGCAGCCTGGCCTGCAGGGCGGGAACCTCTAGGTTGTAAAACCTTATAAATGTAGACGGGGAGGCCCAGCCTGCCGCCGTACAAATATCTTGCAAGGCAATCCCACTCGACCAGGCCCACGAAGAGTGCGCTCTGACACCCAACGGGCACTGCATGCCCTTGGAGGCGTATGCTAGCGCTATAGCATCAACTATCCATCTGGATAGGCTCTGTTTCGACGCTGCTAGTCCCTTAGAACGCCCACTGAACGAAACAAAGAGCTGCTCTGTCTGTCTGAAAACAGACGAGCGAGACACATAAGCTCGTAATGCCCTGACCGGGCAAAGGAGGCCCGCGTCCCTCTCCTCATCAGGGACCGGTAGGGCTGACAGGGAGATGACCTGCGCCCTAAACGGTGTGTTGAGGGATTTTGGAACATACAGTCATTAGGCCCAAATTCCATGCACGTCGCTCTCACAGAGAGCGCGTGTAAATCCCCTATGCGCTTCACTGAAGCGAGAGCCAGCAGAAACACAGTCTTGAAAGACTGAGGGAGGTCTGGGAGGATTCAGTCTCCTAGCCCCTCTAAGGAAGCGGATGACTAAATCGTTCCTTCCTATTGACTGACCAAGCGTTGTTCTTGAGAACGCTGCTATAGCCGCCACATAAACTTTGAGCGTGGAAGGGGTCCTGCCCTTATCCAACAGCTCTTGTAGGAAGGAAAGCACCTCCGTCACTCCACAGTCTGTGGGTGACACGCCACGGGCTGTGCACCAGCCCGAAAACACTGACCATTTCGAGGAGTAGAGCCATCTCGTAGACGGAGCTCTAGCCTGCATGATCGTGTTTAATACTCCCTTAGGGAGTTCGACATGTACCCGTTGATGGCCCAGACATGAAGGGACCACAATTCCGGGTGAGGATGCCAGATCGAGCCGTGGGCCTGAGAGAGGAAGGTCTCTCCTCACTGGCACTGGCCACGGGGCAGTGCTCGCTAGCTGCATCACAACTGGGAACCAAGGCTGGTTTTCCCAGAACGGTGCTACAAGCAGTACTGAGCATCCTTCTTCCCTGATCCGCTCTATCACCTGAGGCAGGAGAGAGACGGGGGGAAAAGCATAGAGCGGGCAGCGGGGCCATACGTGAGCCAGCGCATCCCTGCTCTTGGAGAAAAATTCCGGACAGTGAGCGTTTTCTTGAGACGCGAACAGGTCTACTTCCGCTCTGCCGAATTTCTTCCACAGCAGTTGGACTGTCTGTGGGTGTAGAGACCATTCGCCTGCCGGAACATTGTTCCTGGACAGTCTGTCTGGTCCTACGTTTAGGAGCCCTGGCACGTGCGCTGCTCTCAGCGAGCGCAGGTTGCGCTGAGCCCAGGCAAGCGGGTGACAGAACCAGCTTGTTGGCTGCG
This sequence comes from Abramis brama, assembly GCF_963993115.1. Classification (NCBI taxonomy): domain Eukaryota; kingdom Metazoa; phylum Chordata; class Actinopteri; order Cypriniformes; family Leuciscidae; genus Abramis; species Abramis brama. Next base: position 34,174,881 of record NC_139969.1, on the reverse strand, counting down.
GAAAACACTGGAACAGTCACATTTGCTGGAACTGGACGAGCGAATGACTTTGGTGGGAGTCCGGCCGCAGCGGGACTCGAACACCGTCGTTTTCCTAGGCGTGCTAGGACGACTTCGGGGCCTCGGGCTTTACCACAATCCTAGGCCGCTGGCCACGCATGGCGGGGCGGCGGTGGCTGGATGAGCGGGAGCGCGGTCTCGCGCTTCGGGCCTGGCGGCGCTGCGAAGTGGCGGCAGCGGTTGGTGGCTGGGGCTGTGAGCTCTGTGCAGACAGTTTTGCACGGCCTGCTGCAGAGCTGGAGCGCTTCGGGAGGAAGTGCTTCATAGCCTGTGACGCTTTCTGTACCTCTGCGAATCTCTCCGCGAAATCCTTGACGGAGGATCCAAAGAGGCCAGCGGGAGAAAGCGGGGCGTCGAGGAACGTGGTGCGCTCGGACTCGGCCATTTCTGAGAGCGTCAGCCATAGGTGTCTCTCAGTCACGGTGAGAGAAGCCATATTCCGTCCAATGGCCTGTGCTGCGGACTTAGTGGCACGGAGAGCGAGGTCCGTGGCACTTCTCAGGTCCGGCACACAGATCGCGTCAGGTCCTTTCTCATCCAGCTTTCGAAGGAGATCGGCCTGGAAGATCTGCAACGTGGCCATGGCGGCGGCGAAAGCGCGGCGGAGCAGGCTTGACGTCGTGCGGCAAGCTTTAGAGGGTAGGGCCAGCTTAGCACGCCGTCCAGCGGAGGGCGGGCATAAGTGGGCCGCTATCACCTCTTCGACCGGTGGCAGCGAAAGGTATCCCCTGTTCTTGGCATCGTCAACTGCAGAGAATGCCAAAGAAACAGCGGGACGCACTCTAGCTGAATAGGGGGCGTTCCAGGACTTAGCGACTTCTTCGTGTAGCTCAGGAAGAAAAGGCGCTGGTCTGGACACAGGCGAAGCGCGCTCCCCAGGCAGGAAAAAGCCATCCAGCCGGTTGTGAGCGGGCTGCTCGGGCAAAGACCACTCGAGGCCGAGGCTCGCCGCGGCCTATGCGAGTATCCGCATGAGCTCCGTCTCGATGGACGCTCTCTTGCCTGACGATGTGCGGGCAGGGGGCGCGAGATCCTCAGAGCTCGCCCAATCCTCACTGCCTGACGCCAGGATAGAGCAGGAATCATCCTCTCCCAGCAGGGCTTCCTCGTCAGCGATGTCGACGGAAGCGGCGGCAGACAGCGGCCGCTGTCCGTCAGGAAGAGAAGCTGACGAAGCCGGTGAAGCAGGCGGGCGAACCGGCGAGCTTTGGCGGCTGGGGGAAGGTTCCGGGACCCGCTGGGCACGGCGCTTTTTACGGCGCGACACCGCAGCGGGCGGGGGAGCAGTCTCGGTGAAGAAAGCCAGGCGAGTCCTCAGAGTCGCCATGGGCATCAGCTCGCAGTGAGGGCAGCCGCCGTCAGCGAGCGCGAGAGCTGCATGTTCCTCACCCAGGCAGGAAACGCAGATAACATGGCGGTCCCCGTCGCTGAGTGTGGCTCTGCACGAGCCGCAGGAAGGCATCTTGAAAAAGACGCTGCTCTTTTAGAATGTGCGTCGCAGCGGCGACACACACACACACACAGAGTACAGAGAATAAAAGGATATAAGCGCTGGAAAGCGCAGCAGGAAGGCAAGGAAGGCGGCGCGGCCAGCGACTTCAGTGACTCGTCCCGCTGAAGGTGCTCTCTCTCAGACGGCTTCTCCAGCTCCAGCGATGCGTGTGCTTCGCTTGAAGGATGAAAAATCAGATAATAGCTGCCTGCGAGCGGTATTTATAGGCCTAGACCACGCCCGTTTCGGCGGGATGTGACGCAGTGGGCGCGAAGCACCCTCATTGGGTCTGGCGTCACGCCAGGCCTCGCTCGATAGGCTGCTGCAGTTGCCGCAGAACAGCCAATAGGCGCGCGAGCTGCCTCGCCTATGTCTGTATGCTGCCGCAACGCGTTTTGCATTATTACAAAATTAAGGATAATTTTTGGCTTCAATATCTCGCAGAAAAAGGATTTTCCCCTAGCGTAAGATACTCTTACGCAGTACGAGAGACCTCTCGTAAGAGAACAAGACACACTATACGGTAAAAAAACGGCAGCTGTGGTTGCCAGTATTTTACCGTAAAAAATATGGTGGCAATCTTTTATGTTTTACGGGACTTAAATTTACACTCATTCAAAGAATAACAATTACATGACTTATATGGGATCTAAGCATATTAGACACACATATAGGTTGTAGACACAATATAGAATTATGTAGTTGAACGATGTTTGATTACAAGTCCATCAAGAATTGTTTTGGGATGATTTTATGTATTTTTAAAGGTAAAGTCTCAAGTCTCTGTGGTTTTAAGAGATTTCAACCTTGGGGTCATTCAGAGTTCCTTAAGAAGAAGGAGGTCTGTTTTGTATATCTGTCGTGGGATCAAGCAACATCTGCTGTTATCTTGATCGGGCACTGAGTTTTGCCATCTCTGAACCAATCAGTTGTTTCCAAACCATCTAACATTGACAACGTTCTTCCTTTAGTTGCTTTAGTTGGCCATAAAGTTCTTAGCGTAGACTGGCTGGAGCCTGGATTTTATGGCTCTGGATTGGTGATTTGGGGTCTGGAATGTTGAGTTCTGTGTGGAATTATGTTTGAACAAATCACCTGGAAGATTCATTTGTGTTTGGTTCGCCCAACCTTACAATAGTGTTACATTAAGCACCAGCACTTCAAAAGAATTATATTTGAAACTAGACTTCTTAGTATTTCTGAAGATATTACTATAAATTACAGCAACACCTCCCCCTTTGCCTTTCAGACAAGGTTCATGTTTATAACAGTAACCTTGGGGGGTGGACTCATTTAAAGTAATGTAATCGTTTGGTTTTAGCCAGGTTTCTGTCAAACACAGCACATCTAGGTTATCTGTAATTAACAATAAGTGCTTTTGAAGTAAGGGATCGAATATTCAGCAACCCGAGCTTTATCATTTGTTCATCTGTATTATATCTGTTTTTTTATTTCGTTGAACATCAGTTCAATTATTACCCTTAAATGGGTTTGGGAGTTTTTTGTATTTCCTAATTCGGGGAAGAGACACAGTCTCTATATGTGATGGGATTTAGTAGGGATAGTAGTAGTAGTAGTATCAATAATCTGGTGGATTTTGTAGGCAGGTTAAGACTGGATTTAGATTTTTTAAATGTACTGTAAAGGAATACCAATGCTTTGTTTAATAATAATAATAATAATAATAATAATAACAATAACAATAACAATAACAATAACAATAATAATAATAATAATGATAATAATAATAATTGCATGAATATTTAAATCTGTTGCATTTTGCAGGTGGTTTAAGACTGGATTTAGATTTTTTTTAGATGTACAGTAAGGATATACTAATATTTTTTATGATTTAAAAGCTATTACAATTATAAAGATATGACATGTTTTTGGTGAGTTTATAATGTAATAAATTTCTCATAATGTAAAAATTGTTATAACATTATGAGCTCAAGATTTTATTATGTTTTGAGAACATTTATTACATTATGAACATTTTATTACAATAATAATGTAATACTTATTACATTATGAGCAGTTTTTACATTATGTGCAGTTTTTACATTATGTGCAGTTATTACATTATGATTTGCTACAGGATCCCTAATGCCTATAAATTATATACAATATAATTACTGTCGCCTTTTTTTTCCTTTTCACCACATTGGCTTTTGACTTGCTTAGTTGGGGACATTGAATTTAACATTTAATTTAATATTCAACAATAATATTGATCTGCCTGCATAGACACCATTATATGAGAACTGAACTGAGCTGGACGGTGACATCACGGTTTTCTCCAGAGCGGCTGTATATATAAATGAACTAAATTAATAGTTTTGAACTAAATTAAAAACTTTTTTAC